>NC_140582.1:265698866-266925524 GCF_964204655.1 Triturus cristatus | reverse complement strand
CAACACTTTTTTGGGGGGTGCTGGAGATGCTGCCCAAAGTCTTCTCAGGTCTCAGTACCACTCCCTGGGCGCAGGTGCATCAACCAGAGCTCGTCAGCTCGTTAGCTCAAGGGAGCCTTTTCAAATAGGAGAAGGGTGGGCGCATACTGCACTTTGGTGAAAGACTACAGCAACTTTGAAAGTACTGCATTTACCAGGATGCAATGGGGTGAACTGTGCGGGGATGAGAGGCAGTGTGCTCCCTCCCCCCCTGTGTTTAAAAGTCTCCCTTGAGCCAACAAGCTGACGAGCTCTCCTGGGATGCACCTGTGTGCCTGTGGAGAGGTACTGTGACCTGTGAAGACTTGGGCACCATTTCAGCAACCTCTGATGACTTTTCTCTGCTTCTTATTAACTTTTGCTCTCTACCGATGATGGGCTAAACCCAGAAACAAGTGTCAAATAGAGATAAAAGCACTACCTGCACCAACTTTGGTGAAAGACTACAGTAACTTTGAAAGTAAGCGTACTTCATTCACCAGGATGCAATGGGGTGAACTGTGCTGGGATGGGAGGCAGTGTGCTCCCTCCCCCCTGTGTTTAAAATTGAAGAAGTGTAAAACACAAAAACAGAGGAAAGCATTATTTACCTACATACTTGGGTGGAGCAACCTCACTTCATGAATCAGGCTTGCACCTGTACTCTCATACTTCAGAAAGCACACCTCTTCAAAAAACATCTAATCAACAATCAAAAGTGGCTGCAAAGCATCCTTGTGAGGATTGTGGCATGTTATATGGTATGGTTTAGTGACCTTAACATGTAATACACTTGTAAAGCTGTCTTGGGTCCAGTCAGGCTCATTTGAAAAACCTTAGCTCAACCCTGGGTAGCTGTGGCTTCCAGCAGCAAGGCTTAAACAAAGGAAGTATTGTAAAGCATTTAGAAGCACCAAACAGCGACAGTCACACAACACAAAAGATATCCGACAGCAATTTATAAAAATGGATTGCATTTTAAATAATTTTTAGACACCAAAATGAGCAAAATCCTGCTGAGGGTCCCAGAGATATAGATTTTGAGTGAAAAGTAAATATCAGATTTTTAGTCTGAAGCACAAACAAGCACTGGTAACTATAAAGCTTACAAACTTTTGAAAAGATTGAAAGAGTTGTATTGGTGTACTCCGGCCTGAGTAAGGTGACCAATTCCAACAAGGAGTGGGGTCAATAAAAGGTGGTTGGAGAGTTACCTGGTCACCAAAGCAGTTCATAGACCAGTTCCACATTTTACAACAAGACCAACATAGACTTCAATGATGTGGTTCTGATGCTGAGGATGCTGGATGCTGAGGATACTGAAAGATGCTCTGAGTGCTGTGTGGTCAACAGGGGTGTCCTGGTGGTTATTCCTCAGACAGAAAATGTGGGGCGCCTTTGGCCACAGGGGTTGGTGTCCCTGGAAGGCCTCTTCACTCATTGTCAGTGAAATTGCTCTCCTTCCCTCGCAGCTACACCATTAAGTGAGGCCCTCCTGAGCCCCTGTACTCTGTGTTGGTGTTCAAGGCCCTCCTCCACAAGCAGGTTATACCTGCGCCTCATCCCTGGTGGTCCAGTGGACCTCTGACTCCTTCTCTCCCTCCACTCTATCCTCTCCTTTCTGCTCCGTTTTTCCTCATTTTTCAATCTTCATTTTTATTTTCACTCTCTCTTTTATTTTCACCATTTCACCCTTTTCTTCACTTTCCTTCACTTTACCTTTTTCCCACTTTTGCACCCGTTTTACCTCCCACCGCTGCTGCCCATGTGGCCCCTCCCCGCAGCGGAACCAGCAAGTTCCCCTCCCCGCTCTCGCCTGCCAGTTGTCCAGCCCTCCCCGACCCCTACTTAGTGGCGGCTGCTGTGAGCACAGGCGAACAAGACCACTGACTCATTGTCAGTGAAATTGCTCTCCCTCCCTCGCAGCTCCACCATTAAGTGAGGCCCTTCTGAACCCCTGCACTCTGTGTTGGTGTTCGAGGCCCTCCTCCACCCGCAGGTTATACCTGCGCCTCATCCCTGGTGGTCCAGTGGACCTCTGATTCCTTCTCTCGCTCCGCTCTACCCTGTCCTTTCTGCTCCGTTTTTCACTCTTCATTTTGTATTTTCACTCTTTTCTCCACTTTCCTTCACTTTTTCCCACTTTTGCACCCGTTTTTCTTCCCGCCGCTGCTGCCCCCATGGCCCCTCCCCGAAAGCGCGACCAGCCCAAGCCAGTTCCCCTCCCCACCTCCCAGCTGTCCAGCCCTCCCCGACCCCTACATAATGGCGCTGCTGGCTTGCCAAAGACAAGCCCATCTGTGCCCGTCTGCGACCTGAACACGACCGCCAACGCTACAACCCAGTGGCACTCCACGCAATCAACCCAGGCCACAACAACAAAAACAACTGCAAACTAACATCACCAGTCAACACCTACGGACCCTTCAGCTGTCACCGCTGCTGGAAAACCTGCAGCACCGCCAGGACCACTGACCCAGCACAACCCACCAGCAAGAACACAACCAAACCGAAGACCCTGCACTGTATCCTCCTCAATGTCCGATCACTCCACAAACACGCCACCAAAATCTAGGACCTCCTCTACAGCACCACCCCGGATGTAGCATTCTTCACTGAAACCTGGACCAACACCACCTCAGGACCGGACATCGCCATCACCATTCCCAAGGATACAAGATCTCCCAGAAGGCCCTCCCAACCCGCCCGGGAGGAGGAATCGCCATCGTCCACAAATCCACCCTCCGACTGAGCACACTCCCCGACGAGCCCTCAGACCTGATGGAACACCTACACTTCAAGATGCAGGCCAGCCCTCCCACCGCCCTCCGAGGAACTCTCATCTACAGACCCCTGGACCCCGCGGACCTTTCACCAACTCCATCACGGACATAATCTCCCCGCAAGCCATCACATCCACTAACTACACCCTAATAGGAGACCTCAACTTCCACCTCGACAACCAACAAGACCCAATACTACATACCTTCTGGACAGTCTCCACAACATTGGACTCTGCCAGATCATGACCGAACCCACGAACTCAGGAGGACTTACCCTCGACCCCCTCTTCACAACAAGAAACTCCATCACTTTCTCCCACACCACCGAACTCCCGTGGACAGACCATCGATGCATCCACTTCACCTTCAGAACACCCACCATCCACAGACCCAAACACCTGCTCCCACAAAGAAACTGGACCAAAATCACAGACGACCAGCTTACATCCTCACTCGGCAACTCCACCCCAACCACTGCGGAAGATGACAACCCCAACACTGCAGCCCAAACTCCGCACAGTTGGATCTCCAACTGTGCCAACACCATAGCCCCCCTCAAGAAGAACAACAGCACACACGCCAAGAAAGCCAGATGGTTTACCACCGATCTTCAAGAGTCCAGACGCACATGCCACCGCCTCGAAAAGGACTGTAGGAACCCAAACCCACAGAAGCCCACAACAACTTCAGAGCCGCCACCAACACCCATTACCAATTCATCAGAGATACGATAAAAACAGAGATCGAAGACAGAATCTCCACATACGCGCACAACAGCAAAGAACTCATCAGCATCATCCTAGACGGAGGAGAAACAGTGGCCCTTATCCTCCTCGACCTCTCAGCAGCCTTCGACACAGTCTCCCACCGCACCCTAGCACGCAGACTCCATGACGCAGGGATCCGGGACAAGGCCCTCGACTGGATCCACTCTTTCCTCTCTGGCAGAATGCAGCGGGTCAGACTCCCTCCTTTCCTCTCGGACCCTACACCAACTACCTGTGGAGTCCCCCATGGGTCCTCCCTCAGCCCACACTCTTCAACATCTACATGGCACCGCTCGCCCCAATCGTCAGAACCCATGGACTCAACATTGTTTCATACGCAGACGACACCCAACTCATCTTCTCCTTATCCAATGAACCCAACCCAGCCAAACACAACTTTCAAGAAGGCATGGAAGCTGTCACCAAATGGATGAAAAGTAGCTGCCTACAACTCAACACTGACAAAACAGAAGTACTCATCATGGGCCCACACCCCGATGCCTGGAACGACACCTGGTGGCCCCCTGCTCTCGGAAGCCCACCCACCCCCACGGACCATGCACGCATCCTGGACTCCGAACTCAAAATGGACTGCCAGATCAACTCTGTTGCATCCTCCTGCTTTCACAACCTCCGCCTCCTATGTAAGACTTTCAAATGGATCACCCCCGAGCACAGAAAGACCGTCATTCACGCCCTCATCACCAGCAGACTCGACTACAGCAATGCCCTCTATGCCGGAATGAACTTAAAAACCTTACCCGCGAGCTACAAAACATCCAGAACGCCGCCGCAAGATTGGTCCAAAACCTGCCAAGACACTGCCATATCTCCCAGCACCTGCGTACACTCCACTGACTCCCCATTGAGGCTAGAATCACCTTCAGGATTCTCACCCAAGCACACCAAGCCCTCCACAACACCGAACCAGCATACCTGAACAGCCGACTCAAATTCCACGCACCCCAAAGGACCCTACGATCAGCCCAGCTCTCCTACACTGTGGTCCCCCATGCCAGAAAGACCAGATCGGGAGGCCGCTCCTTCTCCTTCCTCGTGGCCAGAGCCTGGAATGCCCTACTGCTCCACCTCAGACAGACAACATCATTCCCCATCTTCGCAAGAAACCTCAAAACTTGGCTCTTCGACAGACCCCCTCCTTGATGGACTGGAACCTGCACCTCCCCTCCTCCCCAGCACCTTGAGACCCTTACGGGTGAGTAAGCGCGCTTAACAAACACATGATTTATTTGATTGATTGATCTTTGAACCATCTGCGGCTGGACTCCCGCCTCTGTACACAGCAGATCCATATGTATCCTTTTGTCAAGGCTGGATCCATCTTTTGTGACCAATCTGGACTCCGATGACACTCCTGGGCCCAGCAGACTTGGGTGCAACTTTTGGCCATTGAGTATTGGTCTTTTGGGCTTCTCAATTGCGGTCAGACATAATTTGCAAAATGTGGCTACTGCTTTGCCATAGTGGGCTTCTTCAGCTTGGATGGTCCTATTGCTGGTTTCAGGGGGGGCAGCCGATTGACCCTTAGAGTCACTTCTTTGGTCTGGGGCATGGAAGTGACTTTTTCCAGAGCCAGTAGCCACAGGCACTGTTCTCTCTTTGCTAACCCAAGGTGCGTCAGGTCCAGCAGTCAGTACATCCTCTTTTCCTGGTCTAGGGGTCAACAGGGCAGTCCTTCTTTGGTCTTTTCTTCATTTCCATTGTGATCTGAGATTTAGGATGTCATGATTTTCATATTTATATCAAGAAAGTGCTCTGGGGGATGATGTGGTCGCTAGCCAATGAGCTACCAGGATCCCTCCCGCCCTCTGAAAACATTTAGCTATTTGTGGCATCTAGCAATCCCAGAGTGCACTATTATGCCCACTCTCAAGATGTTTGATCCCTTACTTGGATCCTAGGAGCTTGGCAGCCCACCTTAGAGATGTGGCTACCTGTGGGCTACACACTCACGGAAAACCAGTTTGGCCACTGTTGTCTCCTCTCTTTTTGCCAGCCTGTCTACCTGAAGAGGGGCAACCCCACCAGTGTTATCACCATTTGCCCACCAAAGGCTGCTTCCCCCTTTGAAGCTCGCCTTTGGGACTAACACCCTGTGTGGCTTCAGGCAAGGGGGATGTAACACCTCTCTCTGTCGCAGGCTTCCTCTTTCCTTAGCCTATGAGTCATTCAAACTACTCCCCCGGAAAGCAGGAGGGTGTCTGGTGGCCAGCAACTGTGTGAGTCCAAAAGACAAAGTGAGCAACAGATTGGCAACTTTCTAACAGTTGCCTTTCCTTAAAAGTGACATTAAATTTGATTTGGACATCGAATCAGGTTTAATGCCACAATTACCTTGAAGTACCCATTTTAGTAGTCCCATTCAGAAGTTAACCGGACTGAGGGGTCGACCGGTAACTCTGTGTTAGCCAAGGGGGCTACTAACTTTTCCAAAGCAAACAAGACAATTTGGAAATGCTGCTGTTAGAACATATTGAAAGTATAAGTCCTACTTAGTAATATAGAGCTCTCTGCCTTAGGGCTCTATAGGCATTCCTTAGGGGAGACTTACACATATTGTTAATCGAAGTGGCGGTTTTGTCATTGGTTTAAATAGTAAAGTTGAACTAGCAGTTTTAAAACTGCTCTTCCAGGCTTCAGTGGCATGCTGGGAGCCATGTACGTTGTCACACAATGGGTGGCACAATCAATGCTGCAGCCTTGGGTGGAGACTCCAAATTATATAACAAGGGTACCCTTGGTCTGATATTTTATAGATTTATAAGTAAGTAAGCTTATGCGAATCATGAGTAGCCAATTCAAAATACATTTTGTACTGGGTTAGAGCACTGGCACTGAGGTCTGGTTATCAGTCATTTTCTTACAGTCCTCCTACCACTGACGGTTCTCACTAAGATTCACCTTTCCCCTTCTATCTTCTGCAATCCAATTTATATTGTCCTTTCAACATGTTATTCCATGATCCTTCATTCATCAAGGAGGTTTCTGCTCTGTAATTAGCAATACCTACACACATACAATATGAACACACAACAAAGCGAAACACCTTCCTAGGAGTGCATGTCTATCATGACATAGGGCTGAAAATCTGTATAAATAGCAGGCGAGTCACTGGCTATTGGAAATGTTGTGATCTACAATTCTCGAACCTGGTTTAGTCCTAAAAAACAAAAGTATAAAAAGAGTAATTTTTAGATTCTAAAGAAAAAACACTTAGGGGTAGATGGTTTCAGACTTCAACCAATGTGATTTCATAAGCCAAACATCCTAGGCTTTCAGTTACATTAAAGTGCAAAATTAGAAAATTGTTCAGATAAAGTAACTGGAGAGCAAGATTGAGATGTCAAAGTTGACAGCACGACTGAGTATTCTTTGTTTCTAGTGTGAAACAGCAGCACAGATTTGAGTAGTTTAGGATAAATGAAGCAGACATGTTCAGCCATATAAGTTATTACGAACAACACATTAGAAACAAACATGTGTGTGTGTAATTGGAAAGACAGTTCCCATTCTGCAAAAGCCTCAGCTCAAGCTGTTAGGAGCAGAAACATGATCAGACCAAATGCTTCCACCCAACACTGTATGAAAGCTGGGGTACACACCCACTTAATTACTAGCTTACAGCTCTCAGGTAGGAGGTAACCCTACCCACGCACCACAATCAATCTTAGCAGTATTAAAATGATAAAGTTACCTTTTCTTCTTAAGAGCTTTCCCAGGGCTGGGAAAGTTTAGCACTTGGTGAACATTATCTAAACAATGAGCACAAATCATTTTTCTCTCTTTTCTAAGCTTCCTTTTTGGCATGACCGACAGCAATTTCATCTCTATGTTTCAGGTTGAGTTGTGGCAGTGATATAACACATTTCAAGTCAATAATAACAGACATGGATAGCTCTTGGCAACTTGCAAAATACTTTTGTTGAGCATTCCAACCCTCCAGAAATGCAGAAGTAATCAAAAGGCTCTAACATGACAGTCTTGTAGCGGGCTGCAAGATGGAGTTTTGATTTCCTTTGTGCTACCTGAGAAGCAGCATGTTTTAACAAATGTTTCTGGCCTCAATGATGGATTTGAGGATAATTCTGGATATTGCATTAATCCTGATACTATACACGCATTCACAGGAATCCATTCATGCTTTGTTATACAGCCAAATACCTCAATTTGTGGGTGGATATGGAGAACCTCTATGGGCGGATGATGATAAGACTGTTTTCTGTAAATCAATCACACCATGTTTAGGCCTCCTAGGCTGAAACTCATTGATCTAGCATATTGTAGAAAGGAGAGTTAATAACAATGGCATAACAAGCATTGAAAATTTCCAGTTCCCTCAGTATTAATCAACTGGTCTGGGAAAGCCGGACCATTAATGCCCATGCCATTAACGACAATTAAAGCATGTTCTACTTTGATTTTATTTTATCAACACTTTCAGCTGCTGTGAGTCTTTTGTTTAGAGAAATGGAAAAAGATAAACACCAATTTCAGCAAAGGGTGATGTATACATTTGTATAGATTGCAGCTCAGTGAATCAGTGAGCTACCTAAGTTGAATTGGAGGTGAGAGGCAGCCAAAACATCACAGCTTAACACCGGCTCAGGGCTTGGTAGCTGAACCGTATCTGTTGAAACAATGACAGAGGAATACTGGAGTGTTTCTCAAATTAAATTGTGTGGTGCACCAGGGGGCCGTTTTGCACAAAGTGCACTGGTTGAGTAGCAGATGTGTGCACCTTCTTTCTGTGGACCCTGAGCACTTTGGTATTACAGAAGGGGATGCAAACACAGCATTGAGAGTTCATATTCTAGAGTTGGATTCTGAATTGGTGTTCATTGGCACAAAGACAGGTCCATCTATTGCTGTAGTAGCCCGAGAACTCTTACCCAGTCTAAAGTAACAAATTAAAGCAAAATATATAATGGCATAATTTCGGGAATTTTGAGTAACAGACGTAACACAACATTTCCTACATTACATTACTTGTGTCAGTGTAATTTACATTTCACTAGGGCCTAGTCAGTACTGAAGCCAAGTTAAGAGTGTTAACACCACAGAATTTTCATACACCTTTTATTAAATTTAAACCACAAAAACCTTAAAGAGAATACAGGTATCTTAGGCCCACACATACCTCACCTCTTAAATCACACCCTAAACAAGCCAACATCGCACCTCTATACAAAATGTCAATCATATTCTAATCATCAAAAAAAAGCTAAATGACGAGGACCCATCACTGGCCTATCCATCACATTTAAGATCCTCAAGAAAATCATATTATTGTTCTGCTTCTGATTGAATTTGGCAGTTTTGGCTTCTTTCATCCATTATGGTCTGGCTTCTTTCTATAGAATTCTAAAGAAATACGCATCCGCAAATCTTATGCCATGAAATCCTGATATGTTTTAGATAGCAGGTGTTTTTGATCTTCCTTTGCTGGTCTGCTTTCTTGCTCTACAATTGAACTCAACTCACACTTGACCCCTTCCTTTAAATTCCCTTCAGGTACTGAGTGCAGTTCCACATGAATTCCAAAGAGTTTGTTCAAACTCAGTGGCTGCAAGATTGGTCTACTGCAGAACAACACCAAGTACACCACCAACCTACAATCCACCCAAATGACTTCACCAGCTATTAAAGGTTGATCTTTTACCACCAGCACCAAGGTCAACACTATATGAGCCTTATTTACTCAACTATTTTGTGACACCTTGATTGGCCTTATGGTCAGCAAAACCCCCACTACCTCAAGCTGCCAGAAAAAATTCTCTATTTTATTTATTCTGTCCTTCAAAATTCTGAATATGAGAGATGAGGTTCTAAGGGATCTTGCAAGGTCCTCTCACCCTGGCCCTTATTTACCGGGATTTGGTGTAGGGTAGCACAGCAAGTCATCTTGCTCTGCTTCCCCACGCCAAAGTGAAAGGGCATGAGTGCACAATATTTATGCAATATGGTGGATTCCTGTCATTTCTCCCTACGCTGGCGCTGTTTAGGCAGCCTAGCAGCAACTTAGGCACCTCAGTTGCTTGCAGGATTGCTTTTGTGCTGTAAGGGGCACCTTCTGGTACAGAAACAATCCTAATAGGCGTTTTCCTCTTTCTATGTGTGCTGCAGAATGGAATAGGTGAAACCCGCATTAATGGCAGGTAAGGAAGCACACCAATGCAAATGCAGCATAGGATTATGGGATCCTACAGTGGGATCTTGTGCTGTATGGAATTAAAATGTAATATCTAGTTGTCCTCTTGCAAGAACCTTTGTCTGGGGTTTTGTGGGAGCCAAACCCCAATAATTGTCTGAACCCCAATATTTTATGTTCCTTGATTTTTACATTAGGCAGTTTGGCTCCAGTATCTCACGTTGATCTAGCAGTAAGAGACAACCCATCAATAAAACGTTAATTTAGCAAAGTAAAAGTCAGAATAGAAACAAGGAGAATTTAATAACTGAGTTCTAGATCAAAATAGATTTATTACAGATTTGTTAATAAAACAATACAGAGTATTGCACAAACTTGCGGTGATAGCTCAGATACAGAATGTAGAATCACAAAATCATAGTAAAATCCCTATTCAGGCAATTAAATCTCTTGGGATTTTAAGTGGTCAACTCCTAAAGAGTACTGGCAGCATCGTAAGGGAGGGAAAGAAAGTCTCAAAATAATTGGACAGAGTCTCAGGAGGAATATAAGAAGTTGCCACCGAACCTTCAAAACCAGGGTTTTTTATACGCGATTAATGCATAACAATTTAATAAACTTCAGATTCAACATGGTATGATCATGATTATATAGCACTGGAAAATCAAAAACAACCACATAATTATTAAAGTTTCTTAACACTAACCGATTTCTTTAAGAGAAATTGTCTGCTTGCTTCCTTAACAACTGCACTCCGGATTTGTGCAACATAATATGAAACATTTCTCAAACAATAGCTCATAAAATTATGTTCTTCTGCACACCTACATCAGAACATCCAGCTGAAATCCTTCAAAATTATACATCAGGTACACAATGGAAAGTTTCATTTACAATACACACTTTCCAATAAAATCATACCCATTGTGTCAAAGCACTCTATGCCCCGCACAAATTGTGCAGAGAGATGACTTGCATTGGGTCACTGATTTGAAGGGACAAATGGCAGAAGCAAGATGAGCTGAAGACCAGAAACTGCATCGATTTTAAATAAATAGTGTCTCACACAAAGATGTGGCACTTAGACATTAGAGGAGTAGCAGCAATTTGAATTTACCCATCACTTTTTAAATGTGAAATACTTCTGCGTTTGGACCTGATTTCCAACTTTTCATGGATTCACAAATGATCAAAAGCGCACTCCACACCATACTTAGTAGTTGTAAATGTTCTGAAATATTGGCATTCGTAGTACTAAATTTGAGCCAGTGGTTGCAAGTGGAGCCTATCGGCACTCATTTGTGGGGACCAGCACTTATTTTTCCTCAACAGACTCAGATAGAGGGCAATCAATAGTCCCACCTCCTTCCTAATAGAAGTGCCCCTCAATGTACTCCAATCTTTTTCAAATGTCTTTCTGATTTTTTTTCACCTCCTCTAGATCTTTAAGAACTTTACAAGCAGGAAAGACTCCTGTAGTGGAGCAGGTAAGAGGCTGGCAGCTTTGAGGGATGCAAGAGACTCAATGCTTGGCCACCTGTGGTGATGGTGGCGATGGTGCTGTCTCCTTTCTACTGGCTAGGTAGTGAAGGCAGGAGCCACTTCTCTGCCCTTCTCTTCCTCCTCCTCCTCTCCCTCGAGGACAACTAGTCAGCAGAAGATGGTTGCTATGACTCCATCTTTTGGAGGTACAGCCGAGCCCCTATCTATTACTGAAGATGTGCCTCCTTACCTAGGAAGGTCTGAGCCGGAACTCCAGTGGGGACAGTGGGATAGTTTTAGGGAAGAAGAAAAGAAAAAGAATTGCAATACCCAGTGCAAGCACATATTTGTTCAGTAAGACAGCAAGATGGTGTTGCTGGTTCTCTAGAGCCATTGGAATTAATTATGCAACTCTGTGCACCTAGGTATTTTTTTTAAACATAATTCACATACAGCTATTTGCATTATGTGTGATGATTAATCTACGCATATATTGTTTTTTTTTACTAAAATAGTTTAAAAGTGTAAAGTGAATAAATATATAAGGTGACAATTTCACCAGACAATTAACGTGTGTTTGCAAAGAATGACTAAACTGCACAGTTATATTGCCAAATGACAAAATGTCGAATTAAATTTTTTCTAAATAATTAGACTATATATATCATGCATCATTAACTGAGCTATCCTGGTGGCTGGCATGATTTTTGGACATCTATTGGCAGATAAGTTACATAGCAACAATAATAATTCCAGTGACCCTGCTCTTTCCCCACTCCAATGTTCTGCCTTGAGTCCCACTCCTAATCGACAGAACACCCTCCTTCCTAATGCATTACAGTATAAAAATATATTATTCCTGGGTTAGAAAGTGAGTGAGTGCTAGGTAAGGTCTCAAACATCAGGACTTGGGCTAGGTTTAGGTTTGGCTATGGACAGGTTGTACCCATATGTTTAACTTTGGGTAGAAGACAAATCAGTGAGGTAAGAGAAAAATAAACTTGCTGCAGCACTCCTTCCTTTCCTGGAAAGCATTGTACTAAACAGTAAAGTGCTGTCACCGACTCCGCTGACAAAAATATGACCCAGGCAACCCCCCTTCAGCCTGGTTCTTCTGGATCTGGCCTTTGGCAATGGCACATTCCATGACTCTGTTAAAGTTATGCGGTTGGGAAGTAACAAAAAAGAAGCAACATAGACATCCAGGGCGGGAATGAAAAATAAAACCACAGGGGTGCTGAAAGGAGACATAACAGTAAAAGAAACATTGAAAAAATGGGAAAGATGGGCTAAATTGAGATGGAAGAGGTTGGGTTAGAGAACCACAGCTAGGAGAACTAGGAGCAGGCCAGAGTCAGTGACACCTCCTTTTCAAAATGGCTGCACATGCACACGTGTGTCATACATAATGCAGTTTTGTATTATATTTTTATGAGAAATGCGTCTTTGCGTGATCTTAGTGCGCAATATGTATTTTGCATAATTATGTGCAATTTTATGCAATTTACAGGAAGTTTTGCGTGTTTACGCTTCCGTAAATTTGCAAATTTTGCACACACCTCTAATTACCAGCATAAGACAAATCCTTGAATCTTCACTGCACACAATTTTGCTATGAGTTACACACAACACAACCTGTTTACTTTGCTGAAACCTTGAACAAGGGCAGTCAGTGCAATGGGACAGCAGCAGCAGCCTGTGTATGAAGGGATGTAGAGTATGCCATGAAGAAAGGTACTTTGGAACTGGTAGAGAGGGGAAATGCATCTGGATAGTGTGCCAAATGCCTTCAAGGAGAGCATCTATCAACCACAATGTAGACTTAGTGTTAGACCTGTCAACCTTGGGGTGGCCTTCCCTCAAACTTTTTGCCTCCTCTCCTCTTGTTTTGTTGAATATTTTATTGGCCTTAGGACTTGGTGTATTTTGCCACTGCTAACCAGTGCTAAAATGCTCATGCTCACTCCTAAAAACTTGGTACATTTGGCTTCCCCCTTAATAATTAATAATTAATTAATTTGCTTAAAGTTCCCTTGTAAAGTGGTATACCATATACCTGCAGCTGGTAAATTAAATGCTACTGGAGACTCTTCAGCACTTTTAGTGTCACCCTTTTAAGTAGACCCTTAAAACTTGTCTTGATCTTGCCATTGCAGAGTGCGTGCAGCTTTAAACTGCTAATTTGACCTAGCAAAATAAACCATTTGCCAAGTCTAATAAAATATTTTTCAATATATATAAATCATGCCTAAGGGGCTGGAAGCATTGCATTTATAATTTTGGACATGTACTTTTAAGTTTTACATGTCCGAGTAGTGAAAAGCACACAAGTTTTGTTTTCACTGCTGAGGCCTGCCTCTTCCATAGGACATTATCGGGTTACCTCATTACGTTTAATAAATTATAACTTTTGTTTGGGAGCTGGTACAAATATCATGTTTGGTATTTAAGGAATTGGATTTTAAATATCCTCTTTAATGATAAAGCTGATTTTAAGTCACAATTCTGAAATGCCACTTTCAAAAAGTTGTAATTTTCTTGTCCAAACCATTTGCTGTCTGCATCCTGTTTCCCTGGTCATGTGACCAGGTGTAGGTGACAGCTGGCCTTTCTGTATTCCTCCCAGGCAGCTACGCAATAAGTGGATTATGCAGTGGCAGGATAGGCCATCCTAGCAGCCCCAGGTATAAACCTAGGATCGTTAGACCCACTCTTCAGTTCACATCTGGACCTGTGGACAACTCTTGGGGTACTGCCCTGCTGCCGGTTCCCTGCTGTGTACTTCAGAGGACTGCTCTACTGCACCAAGAGGAATGCACTGCTGCCTGGAGCTTGCCTTGTGCCCTCAGAGGACTGCCCTGCTGCATGAGACTTGTTTTCTGTTTGAACCCAGGACTACCGGGGTGACTCCAAGGGCTGGCTCGCTGGCATCCTGATCGAAGTCTCAGGGAACATAAAAGGCTCCAAACATCTTCGGCCCATACCTTTACCTAGCCTGAGTGAGTCCTGACCCTCCAAGTGGTGCCCCTCCAGTCCTGTACCCTTTGAAGTGGTGCTAAAGGTGCCCAAATCCAAAACTTGGCACTTGGAACATTTTGAGTCACAAAGTGCTCTCTGAGGGCCGAAAGGACACGGAGACCAACCTGCGCGCAGATCTACCCAAGGTGCATTCTAGTTGATCTGGTTTCACAGTAGTTCCCGCTACTTCCTTCTCTGCAGTAGCAAATCCTTGTCCGCTGCTCTTCACAGAAAGAGCACCCAGCCTCATGGAGCAATAGTCGGCTACAGCCTGCAGCTTCGTCCTGCTGGAAATTTTTTACTTCCAAAAAGAGCGTAACAGGCCGATTTATGAGACAGTTTGCGTTGCTCTTGCACCATGCAACATGGTGCAAGTGCAATGCAAATCTTACATGTGATTTCTGAAGCTACACAAGGCCACTTTGCTTGGCCCTGAGTGGCTCCATAAATCTGGGGTATGGCAACGCAGCAAAAATCGCTGCATTGCTTTACTCTGTCCTGGGAAGGTGTTCACGGGAGTGTTCCCTAGCAACTCCCAGGGTTTTCTATGCATTCTCAGATTTACCAGAGCGGGTAGACCTGAGAATGCATCACAAAGATACTCCTTCTCAGGTGAGGTGTAACGAGGTGAAATAATTTTTTTCTTCTCCTTTTCATTTTTCCTCTTTCTGTTTGTGCTGCAGTCTGCAGTACACATAGAAAGAAGAATATTCCTCTCAGGATTGTTTTTGTGGAGGAAGGTGTCCCTTCCTGCACAAAAACAGTCCTGCATGAAATGCTGGCACCCTTGTATCATGATCTGCAAGCGTGCCTGCATTGGCACTAGGCTGTCAAAAGGGTCCCAACGCAGGGGAAAAGCCAGGAATGTGCCGTATTGCTTTAAATAGGGTGCATTCTTGCCTTTTCCCTGTCACGCAGAGCAGCAGTATGACTTGCTGTGCTATATGACAATCTCATAAAAAGTCCCTAATCTCCGGACATAGCAATCTTCACTGCAACTCCGTCCAGTGGCTCCTCCTCGGACACAACCAAGTGTTTTGTCCTGCTGAACTTTACCTTCGCAGACACTCCTCTCCAAAATTTCTTCTAAGGAAAAGGTATGCAGAAACTAGGCCCAATCCACTTAGTGTAGCCGTACTGCGTTCTATTTCAGCCGGCCATAATTTTCCACTTTTTTCCCCGGTCACACACGACTAGTTGTCCCCAGTTTGCGCTTTCACACTTTGGGCGCTATTTTTCACTTAAACATTTTAAAATTCATAACTCCGGTTCTACTTTTTTTTTTTTTTTTTTAAAACCTTTATTAATCGCAGTTGCATCATTTTACAATGTACATTCACCATCCAAGGTGTCGGATCAGTGAGACAAAAAACACATGTTTCCAGATGGTAAGACACAGCCATTCAGCCGGCAACCCGGAGGTCCGGCGGCGATGTGCCGGTGAACATTTATATAGGAATTAGGTGCGTATATTGTGAAAAGGTAGGCCTATGGTGCTTTTCTGTGTTTTGCTGTGGTGTGTCTGAAGCGCATTACTAGCAATAGAGGATGGCGCTGTGTTCCAGCCCACATTGCGGCTACTACGGTTGCCACCCAGGTCCTTAGCGGGAGTCGTACAGGACACCGTGGTTACCCCCAAATGCCAAGGCCTCCGGGCAGCTTAGCACCAGCGTCATGTTCATAGTGTAGGCTGGAGCGCGACAAGGAGGTTTCGGTATAGCTCACAGTGACATATATGGCAGCGTATATATCCGACGAGCCCAGTGTGCGGCTGCGCAGTTCAAGTCTATGTGCGTGTTACGTGGCGCGCATCCGTCCCTCCAGCATTGTGCCCCTCAAGCCACTAAGTGTTTGGGTACGCCTGGTATGCAGCTCTGTGCGCTCCGGGTGAAATCGTTCCGTGCTTTCCGGGCGTATCCGTCCCCTGCGCGGAGTGTGCGCCATCGCTGCCTCATCAGCAGTATTCAGGGCACGCTAGGTAGGGTAGCGCTTCGGGGGCGCCGGACAACGCCTCCATCATTTGTTATCCGTGGTTAGGTAGGGATTCGGTCAGGGAGCTTAACCAATAACCAAACTGCTCCCTGTGTTTGTGCTGCGATAGGGGGGATCAAGATTAGGGTCGTAAACTCAGGCGGGGTCAAGGGTAGGGGGGGAGGAGGGAAGAGGAGATCATTCTGCGTTAGAGTGGGAGGGGGCATCAACTGTCGATTGGGGCACAGCGGGACCACGCAATATACGCGGTAAGCAGCAGGCCGGAGGGGGGGGGGGGAAGGGGGTGGGAGAAGGGGCTGTCAGAAAGGCCGAGAGCCTGTATCGCCGGTGTCCGCACCCTTTTTCTCTATGTATAAGGCGCTCCTCTGTGCCTGGGAGGGAGCGGCTGGGTAGGGCGGAGTGATCATGTCTTCCCGTCTGGGCCCTTAACCGGGTGCTGTGCGCGTTGCTTCAGACTGCGGCAGCAGCAATCCCTGCGACAACTCCGGTTCTACTGATAGGATTTTTGTTGTTTTGGTGTCAAATGATCTATTAATATTTTTTCAAAAAGACAGCCAAAAGTGGTGTTTCTGGACGCCACCGGTCAAATATCCCAATTTTATAATTCTCTTATGCCCACTCCTGGAGTTCTGACTGCCCACAAAAATCAGTCCTTGGTAAATGTTTTCACAATATTATGAGACCAACCTAATTTCCTTCTTCATATTGAACTATCTGTAATCACTCTTTTGTTTTCAATTACTTTTGATATCTAATTTATCAATAAACTTTCAGACGTTGGTGTCTTTTTCCATAAAGTTATTTTTATTAAGTATTCAATCCCATCAGACTTAAAACAGACTCAGCCAATGCGTATCATTCCTTATAGGGACTTCATATGGGTCTAAACACAAGTTTTTAAAAAAAACATGTATTCAATACTTTTCATTTATTAAAATCAACAACTTTGGTTCTCATTTTTATATTACATTTTCTAAATCTTTCGATTTTTTGTGTGCCATTTTTAATCTATCATAAAAAATACTTCCATTTCAAGGATTGTATTGATCAAAATTTCTGTACCAACCTCTGTCAGGTATACAGACTAATAAATACACACCATTCCCAAAAATGTTATTAATCTGTGTACTCCTTAAACCAAAAGATACCAACTTTTTAAAGAGTGAATGCAGTTACCAAGTGCGTACTGCTGAACTAACGACTCTAGTACTCCTCAAATGTGCATACAGGAAGATCACTACTTTACTTACAATTTAATTTATACTCCTTCTCAAAATTCTTCTTTTCCATTCATATTCCCCATTTAAATGTCTGGGCTCCTATTGTCAGGAAAAACAGTTTCATGTGTCACTGTATAAAGATCTATTAAAATGTACTCTATTCTTCTAAATTAGTGAGGGATTTTTCTTACATTGTTTTTTCACATTATTGCTGTTTAAATGCTTCATAAATACTTTACACATTGCCTCTAAATTAAACTTGACTCCTTTTGTGCTACGCTACCAGAGGGTTGAGTAAAGGTCAAGTTGCAGTTTATCCTGACAAGGATTGTGTTTGCTGCTTAAGTAGGGACTCACCCCTCTCAACTAACAACCTAATTTCTCACACTTAGCATTAAAGTTGCAGTTCCAGATTTCTGTGATTCTGCATCTAGTCAGCTAAATTAGGTTGGCACAACAGGACAGGACCAGCAAACTGCAAGCCTGCTAGGCAGCATTATCTAACTAATTTTTGGTGAAAAAGAAATAAGGTGACCAGCCTGCAGCGCAAAGTTCTGAAAACAATTCTACATTATACTCAAATTGTCGGACCACCCACAGCAATTAATTTTGATACCTAAATATTGTTGAATTAAAATGGTGAAAATGCCTAGTGACATTTTTTGTGAAGAGATATTTTCCACCCCAATGCGGAAGTGTGGGATGTGTTGTGCTCCACCTGTTCACATCTTTCCACACACTTTATTTTTTCAAAATACTGTTGACAAAATACGTCCCAGTTTGTGCACCACAAAAATAGCAAAAATAGCCCTCTCCTTACAGTCAATCAGATCCTGAACTCATATCCCAGCCAATCAAATTCCAAGAATACTTTCAAACTTCGAGTGATAAAACATTTCTGAACCCAATTGAGAATATATACCCATTTTTTTTATTGTTTAGTATATTTTAAAACTGACAGATATACACAAAATGAAAAATCGATTTTAAGTTGGTGCTACTTTCCGATCCACTATTACTGTCATTGTGCCAGTGCAGTACAGATTCACCAAAATTCCTAAGGAAATTAGATTGAAACTTACAATTTTCGGATATTCAAGACACCTGAAGGTTTTTCTAACCCCTATACAAATTGTGAAATATAATCCAGGATCAAATTTATATGCCTATTTATGTTTTCTGGAAAGTCTTGTATAATTGAGTCACATTTAGCAAATCAATAAAGTAATTGTCCTATGAACTACTTAAATCATAGTTACAGACTTTTAAACTCTGTGGTTAAAGTTTGCTTTAAGGTTGACAGCACTTGTGCTGATTTTTAACAACGTGCTTAATATTATCTCCTGCTTCATGATTTTCAATGTAACAATATGTGTTCTTTAGACTATGTGCAGGACAAATGACCAACCTTAGGGCCTGATGCACTGTGCTTTATTGAAGGCAAAGCCTGTGACACTCAAAATAGTAGGCTTTGCAAAGAGAAAACTCACAATGTACTGTATGCACACACTGGTGAAGATTTACAAGCCTCTTGCAACACTTTTGCGCCGCCGCTGCATCACTTTTGTTATGCAGCGTAAACAATGCGGACAATTTACAATGTGACGCATCTAGGAAGATGTGTCACGTTGTAAAGACCTGCGTCACATTATACCTGTGTCAATTATAATGTACAGGGTGGGCGTTCCCAGGTAGGAAAGCCTTGTAAAAGTGACGCAGTGGAATCTACAAGATTTCACTGCGCCACTTGTAGGACGCCACTGGGTCGAAACTTTAAGCTTGCTTCAAGCAGGCGTAAGGAGTGATGCAGTACAATAAGTATAGGCATCAACATGCATTGCTGGAGTTCCGTCGTGCTTGCGACACAACTCCAGCTATGCATGATTTTTGGGCCAACGGATGCATCAGAATGCGATCTGTGAGACTTACAACAAACCACAAAGTAAAGAGGATATGAACAGATCGCCCCCATCTGCTTGCAGTTTTTGGTATAAGAGATTAGTGCCTCCAGGACACGACAAAACAAATGTTGGGTCGCATCGCTGATGCTGTGCAAAAATTACTTCCGCAATGTGATGCAACAATAGTACATCAGGGACTGTCTTACCATAGACTTTGCTTGTGCAGCGCAGAGCCAAGTGTCTCTTTTATGCACCTGTAGTGCATGAAGTGAATTAATTTACCATTGGATTCAAGCTAGCCTGGATGATATGGGGTGATACCCCAAAACTGGTCCCAGGGTGTTTGTTTCCAGTCCAGGGAGGACCTGGTCTGGCAGGTCGAGCTGGACTGTTCCCATGAGGAGCAGGGTAAAGACTGATTTGCATGTGAATATCTGGATGCAAAGACAGAAAGAAGCAGCAAAATACCAGTGGGGTGGCACATAATGCTAAGCAGAGATTTATAATGTACGAATTTTAAGCCACGCCCTTAATTATATCGGCCACGCCCCCTTGAGAGACCCCCCAGTTTTTCATCCCACTTAAAGCCCGGGAGTTATTGCTTTACTTTCAGACAACAGCTTCAAAACAGGAAGGGTCACACCTTGCTCCGTGCCTAGGATCTGTACTATCTGAAATGTAATGCCCTAACTCATAGAAACATTGGATGAAATGAATTAATTCTACGCAGTGCAGGCGCCTAACACAGGCGCTGACTGCGCTCTGGGCTCCACCAGAGCAGAGCCCAGCTTGATGCGACCGTAGTCCCCATTTCTCTAGACATTATTGTTGACAACGAGTTGAACACGTTCCTGAACCTGTACACTTGTTGCAAGTGTACACGTTCAGGAACGTGTTCAACTCGTTGTCAAAAAAAACTTTCAAGAGAAATGGAACACTAGAGGCCTATCTCCAAAAGAGAAAATGCATATTTGCAATGTGTGAGTTTTAACTGGAAGAATAAATGTGGCACTCGGGTACATGAGAAGGCAATTTGGAGTTACATAGAAGGAAACGACCAATGGTCAAGTTGCCCTTATACACTCATTGTGGCTTGGGACGTTCACGACACTATTCAAAGTTTATCCTTCAATCATATTCGTAGAGCGCATAAAAACTGTAAACCCAGGCTGACTAAGTTATTTCTTTCTTCTTAGTTTATAGCGTGGCTCTGTTAAACCCAAAATACGCTTGGTGTCTTTTACTAAAGTTGTTGCATGGTGTGAACATCAGTAAACATTCACTGAATTTGAAAAATGGGATGGCTAGCTAATAAGTGTTGCAATACGTGGTCTTTCAACTTAGATTTGCTGTACATCGGTATGAAAAAAGCATCGGATAAAAATCAATGAACAAGGTCTGTCAAGTATGATAAGAGGAAGCGGGGTTTAATAAGTGCTCGTAAGTACATTATTATTTTGACTAGAATTATTTTAAAGAAGCAGGTACTGCGAAATGTTTTAAAAACCCGTCTTTGCGTGAAAATAGAAACGCGATTGTCTGGCAGATAATTTTAATGTCCGCCATGTTTATTTACCTGAAATTGCAACAATTTTCGGACGTCATGGCTCGCCCTCCTCGCGATCGATCGAGTAAGGATATATTTGCAAATGATTTACCGGGCGCATTTCTTTTATGCCACTTCGCTCGGGGTATTATTTGAATGTGGGGGGGGGGGGGGGGGTGCAGAATTCACAAACCCCGGCTTCTCTTTTGTACTTTAAATGTAAATTGGCCTCTCATTTGTTTGGTGTCCAGCTTGTAAAAAATGTCGTTTGTTAGTTTAGAGGTATGCTATTAAGTGCGAAAAAGTGAGTGGGAGAGAAGGTGGTGAGTGAGAAAGAGATTATTTTTAAGAATCACGAGAGCTCTCTCTTTCAATGTTTGTTCAGCGCTAATCCGAAAAATCTACTGACAGAAATCAGACAAAGGTCAAATTACATGGCTGTCGAGTAGTTTATTTTTCCAGATGGTCGACCCATAGCTATAGTTCACTGGACAATAAAAGAGGATTTATGCTGTGAAAACAAGACATTCAGTGTCATTCAAGTCAGTTTAATAACACGCACAATGTGGGCGCTGCTTCTAAAGCGCACAATTGGAAAGTTTGTTAACTGCTGCCGCGCGGAGCGCAGGGACTGGGAGCTCTGACGAGGCGCGTCTCGTGACTCACTGGAACAGATGTCGAAAAAGGGAAAGCGAGAGGCGGCTCACAACCGTCTTCTGTTCTTTATAATATCTAATTTTGGCTTTTTTTTTTATTATCATAGGTGAAGTACTTGATTCCTCAACATTTGAAACTTGGTATAACCGTCGGCGTAGTCTGTGTTATGGGCCCTAGTTTAATGGAAGTAATGTCTCCTTGGCCACTGTTTGAACTCCGAAATGCGGCAAACATCAGGGTCCAGTGGGTTCTTTAGGCATCTGGACCCGGTGCCACTGCACCTGCTGCATCAATCAACGCTCTGCTCTTCAAAAAATAAAAACGTCTTATGCTCACAACAAGGTATATTTTTTTTAAAGGTCAAATTCTTTATGCCTAAACTCAAACAATACACCCATTTTTAATTTATCTCAGTGTGGGCCTGAAAATGAACAGCCCCTGATGTGCGAAGGTGACAGGGGGTAAGGCGCCCTTGGTATTTTATTGTATATTAAAATCCATTTATATGCACTGACATTTCTAAAACACAAGTCAGCATCGAATAATATATAACTGCTCTGAGCAGCAGGTAAAGCTGTAGTTCGTTTAGCTGCTATGTGGTACTGACATTGCACACCTAATTCTCAAACATTTTTCCATAATTATGGTCGACTTAGTCCTGTAAAATGCAGAACAAGTCAAATGCAAAACCCTATACTCATTCAAAAAGAAAGGACTGCTGTATATTCGTGGACAAAAATGTCAGAAGTGTGCACATACAGGCCATATCTGCTCACTACCCTAAAATGATTGCTGACACGAAGAGCAAAAACATTGTGCTATTCAAAGCAGTCAGAAAATGTGCTCACCCATTCCCTCTATCAAGAATGTTTTGAAAATCAGCAACTTGTTAGCCCAATAGAATGAAGCCATGTGCAAAACATTAAATATTCCCAACTCTCCTAATAACGAGCCCTCCATTTTCGACCCACTACCATGGAACATTTTCTCTCAGAGTATTGTGTAGCCACTCACCATCAGCGACCAAATTAATATTCTCTATTCCCTCAAAGCAACTGCATATGACAATGACATACCCTTCTTATCCATCAGTAAGTCACTTTATCACTCTATCACCCCCTACCAGAATATTGCCAGCAACTCTCTATGCCCTGAAACTTCCCCTCAGTCCTGTGAAACCGTCAAATTCTTCTTCTACTAAAGAAACCCAACCTAGAGCTCATTGACCTCATAAGTTACTGGTCCAGTCCCCATCTTCCTTTCTTTAACAAGGGTTTAACCCCTTCGCTGCCAGGCCTTTTCCCCCTCCTGTGCCAAGCCTTTTTTTGGCTATTTGGGGTAGTGCGCGATGAGGCCCCTGTAACTTTTTGACCACATAAGGTATCCACGCCAAATTTGCGTCCTTTTCTTCCAACATCATGGGGATACTAAAAAGACTCAGGGTTTGTGGATTCTCCTAGAGGGGTCACAGAAATGAGCCAAAATACAGCAAAAGTTTTTTTTTTTTCGGAAAAATGGGAAAAACGGGCTGCAAATGAAAGCATCTGGGTTTTTCCCTGCAAATGTTATCAAAAAAGGGGTTGTGGGGTTGAAATCACCATTTACCCAGCTTTTCGGGGATACCAGACTTTTGTCAGAAACTCAACATTTTTTACACAGTTTTGGCATTTTTCTGGGACATAGCCTATTTTTGCTATTTTTTGTGCTTTTGACCTCCTTCCAGTTAATGGCAGAAATGGGTACAAAAGCAATAATGGGCCCTGGAAAGCTATACATTTTCGAGAAGAAGACAAAATTCTGAATTCAGCAAGGGGTCATTTGTGTAGATCCATCAAGGTTATTTTTTTTATAGAAACTAACAGTTAAATATAGGATACATTGAAAATTAGTTGAAAAAAACAGCCTTTTGTGTCAACGTTTTCACCTGTAACTTCTTCTAATTATGACAGCCCTTTGAAAGCAATATACCATTACATCCGCTGGACATTACTGGTTGTGGGGATATATAGGACTTGTAGGTTCACCAAGAACCCGACGAACCAGGAGCCAAAAACTGAGCAGCAACTTGCAATGGTTTTTAATTATGTACCGGGTAGATAGTAATTATTCTGTAAAAATGTGTACATGGAAAAATCGGTATGAAAGACACCTATGTATCTCTGAAATGGGAACAAAATATAGAGTTTAGAAACAGTAGATATTTGCACATTTCTGAAATTGGGAATACTCATACTAGCATGAGAATTATCAGTCATTTTTTAGAATGACTTCTTTTTTACACAATATCTTTCATTTGGAAGGCAGAAATGCATCAAAAGTCAATAGATAATAACAGTTCCTTTACAAATCTGAATTACCCTAAGTCTCCCGATAAAAATGGTACCTCACTTGTGTGGGTAGGCATAGTGCCCGCGACAGGAAACGGCGCAAAACGCAACGTGGTCACAACTCAATATCGCAGTGAAAATGTACCCTTTTTTGGCAAAGTGCCTAGCTCTAGTTTTTTAACCCTAGCTCTGCGGGCACCTTGGGAAACCTAGCAAACCTATGCATTTTTGAAAACTAGGCACCCAGGGGAATCCAGGAAGGGGTGACTTGAATGCCTCCCACCAGGTTCTGTTACCCAGAATCCCTTGCAAACCTAAAAAATTGTCAAAAAAACACATTTTCCCCACATTTCTGTGGTGGAAAGTTCCGGAATCTGCGTGGATCCACAAATTTCCACCCTCCCTCTGTTCCCCAAAGTCTTACGAGGAAAACGGTACCTCACTCTTGTGGGTCAGCCTAGTGCCCGCGACAGGAAACGGCGCAAAACGCAACGTGGTCACACCTCAATTTCGCAGTGAAAAATGACCCTTTTTTGGCAAAATGTCTAGCTGTAGTTTTTGAACCCTAGCTCTGCGGGCACCTTGGGAAACCTAGCAAACCTATACATTTTTGAAAACTAGACACCTAGGGGAATCCAGGATGGGATGACTTGACTGCCTCCCACCAGGGTCGGTTACCGAGAATCCCCTGCAAACCTAAACATTTAAAAAAAAAAAACATTTTCCCTATATTTCTGTGGTGGAAAGTTCCGGAATCTGCGTGGATCAACAAATTTCCACCGACCCCGCATTCCCCAAAGTCTTACGAGACAAATGGTACCTCACTTGTGTGATGGAGGGCGGGCATACACTTGACGACAAGGATGCACTTCTAAGTGGATGAGTGGGGGCCCGTGACTATGTCAGTGAGGTTAAAAATCATTATAGTAATCAGTAGCAATTCTTTAATGTGAAATGAATACTATATGATATTAAAATACAGGTGTGACGGTAATTGGGACGGTTATTGTTCCCAACCGTCTAGTGAATGGTCTAATGGATGGTCGACATGTTTCTGCCTGGATGGCCCCGAAGGGTCCGTGGCATTCATCAGGACCTAGAAAAAGGAATAAAGGGCTCCGTCCTTACCAAATTTGGTAATGTGTTACCACTGCGGGAGTGTGGCACAAGGCACACTTCACCGTCTTAGAACTGCTTCCAATAGTGAAGCCTGAAACAGAGGTTATGAAAAACAATAATGTAACTCGTTGGGTCATTTGTACCTGTAAAGGAAAAAAAGGAAGAAAACAATGCATGCATTGGTTGTCGTGCGTGACAAAAGTGTGTACGTGACTTGGTGGCACTCTATTTGTGTACACTAGTGCGAAAATGTGGTGGCAGACGAAGCTGCTACCAAGCTTACCCTAGTAATATGGACAACTTGTCCCATGGGGGAGGGGGCGGGGGAGAAACCACAGTTGTGTTTCCTCTGTAAGAGAAAACATGAAAGAACAGTTCCTTGGTAAAAGCGTTTTGGTTGGGAAGGAATATCACAGAACGAGCTATATCAAGAACTTAACCAATCTCATAAGGTGGATAAACATTGTTGCATCTTTCCACATCCATACTATCTCACAAACTCCATCGCCATTCAATGCACCCACACTCTTACTGTAACTTGTGATCAATGCGTCCCGAAGCCTATACGTCCGCTCCCGGTCCTCCCGAATGTAGAAATGGCAGGGAGCGGGCGGAGTATTTAAAGGTTCCTCCCGGGTGCTTAATTGATGTAGATTGGAACTAATTACGAGAGTTGACAGCACGTGGGCGATTCCCGGTGTCCCAGGCTACTACTGCCTGGAGCAAAGATGTCGGTTAGGGGCGTGTGAAAGCTCGAAGGAACGAGCTTCATTCGTGGAGAAAAAGGCTGGGTGATGGTAGCCAATGGGCGAAACCGGACGGTTTGTTCAAACAGTGGTGCGCTTAGAACTGGGGAGTGAGGAGGGTAACCGTCATTGGATGAGCCGTGTGCGGGATTTGTTAAACCCACTCCGGTTTGATGAACAACTGCAGGGGGTGTGGTTGAGAAATGGATACGATCCTGGCTGTATCGTTGGCATGGTTACGCATGTCTAGTAAGTGCTCGTGCAATAGTGACGCGATCATCTGGATGGTGGGTTCGGAGTCGAGATAGCTCTGTGCTCGGTGTACAGTTTGTAAATAATGAGACAAGGATTGTATTGGTCTCATGCTAGAGCGAGTGAAATGGAGATTCTACACCATAAGGGTGAGTTATGCATACAAGTTAAAAGGAGTCATAATAGGAAGGCAAATCCCTTCGGTCCTTAGATGCATAAGCCCGAAACACTCCTCTGTGCCATGAACAGTCTATGGCATTAAATAAACACTTCCATACTAAGGGAAACATTCACTAGCCACAACGCGCTGTGGTGAATAAAAACCCTTTGACCTGTACTCAATCAACAGTTTCATAATAAATGGTCATACATCATTGAGTGGGGTTAGAGTGTGTGTGTCCCACATATGTTGAAGTTCAAACCAGGTACACAATCCAAGATTCTAACGTATTAGGTGTGGAAGGAGGAACTATAGTATGGTTATAGGCTCAGGCCGTGATATAACGTGAGTCAGTGTGAAAAACACGTGTATATCATGGTTGAAGGATGGTGTATTATAAGTTCATCGTCCTTCTATCATGTCAGCTGTAGCCAGGGGATATCATCATTGAGACCTTTCTCGTGGGTATGGAGGCGGTAAACCCATCGTTGCTCTCTGAAATGAAGGTCTTTTGTAAGGTCAGACTTCTCTTTTTTCATGACCTCAAGTATAGTCCAACTGAGGTCTGTTTCTTTGTGGTTTGCCTCGGCGAAATGGCGAGTCAACTTAGTATTGGTTTTATTACACCTGATTGTACTTCGATGTTCGTTCGACAATGGTTTCCGCTAGTAGAGATGGTGTGTTCAAAATCTCTGCTAAGACTTCATCCCCAAATGAGAGTTCGGTGTCCATCTTGAAACTAGGGTGGTTGTAGACGTGACCTTTAGTCAAATCTTAGACTTGGACCTTGGTGCCCAAGGCCAGACACACAATTTGTCTGGTGTGATTATTCTATTAACAATGGGCTGTATAATAGAACAAATCCCGTGCTATAGGGAGAGTACCCCTTGATTTGTTCCCACAGCCATCAGCTGTACATAATCCAATCACAAGAGAACTCCACTGGATGTGTGGAGGAGGGAACGAGAGGCATGGGGTTCTAGGAGCAGCAGCCTCCAATACTAAATATTCATCACAAAAGAGCTGCTCCTAGTGTGATAACCCAAACGAGTTACAGGAACGTCGTAAGTGTGGGCATCTCACAAAAAGATACGGACTGGACCAACCACGTGTAGTGGGACATTTCGCCTGCGGTATGTGCAACTCATGTAACCTCACCAAGAACACCAAAGAGGTAAACATAGGCACTGGAAACTTAAAACATTCAGTAACTGTAATACGGAGAATGTTGTATATCTCCTAACGTGTCCCTGCATGCTGCAATATGTAGGTATGACAACCAGGAAGATAAGAACCCGTATCAACGAACATCGAAGTACAATCAGGTGTAAAAAAACCAATACTAAGTTGACTCGCCATTTCACCGAGGCAAACCACAAAGAAACAGACCTCAGTTGGACTATACTTGAGGTCATGAAAAAAGAGAAGTCTGACCTTACAAAAGACCTTCATTTCAGAGAGCAACGATGGGTTTACCGCCTCCATACCCACGAGAAAGGTCTCAATGATGATATCCCCTGGCTACAGCTGACACGATAGAAGGACGATGAACTTATAATACACCATCCTTCCACCATGATATACACGTGTTTTTCACACTGACTCACGTTATATCACGGCCTGAGCCTATAACCATACTA
The DNA here is from genome assembly GCF_964204655.1 of Triturus cristatus. Lineage (NCBI taxonomy): Eukaryota > Metazoa > Chordata > Amphibia > Caudata > Salamandridae > Triturus > Triturus cristatus. The sequence continues at coordinate 266,897,727 of NC_140582.1, read as the reverse complement.
TAGTTCCTCCTTCCACACCTAATACGCTAGAATCTCGTATTGTGTACCTGGTTTGAACTTCAACATATGTGGGACACACACACTCTAACCCCACTCAATGATGTATGACCATTTATTATGAAACTGTTGATTGAGTACAGGTCAAAGGGTTTTTATTCACCACAGCGCGTTGTGGCTAGTGAATGTTTCCCTTAGTATGGAAGTGTTTATTTAATGCCATAGACTGTTCATGGCACAGAGGAGTGTTTCGGGCTTATGCATCTAAGGACCGAAGGGATTTGCCTTCCTATTATGACTCCTTTTAACTTGTATGCATAACTCACCCTTATGGTGTAGAATCTCCATTTCACTCGCTCTAGCATGAGACCAATACAATCCTTGTCTCATTATTTACAAACTGTACACCGAGCACAGAGCTATCTCGACTCCGAACCCACCATCCAGATGATCGCGCCACTATTGCACGAGCACTTACTAGACATGCGTAACCATGCCAACGATACAGCCAGGATCGTATCCATTTCTCAACCACACCCCCTGCAGTTGTTCATCAAACCGGAGCGGGTTTAACAAATCCCGCACACGGCTCATCCAATGACGGTTACCCTCCTCACTCCCCAGTTCTAAGCGCACCACTGTTTGAACAAACCGTCCGGTTTCGCCCATTGGCTACCATCACCCAGCCTTTTTCTCCACGAATGAAGCTCGTTCCTTCGAGCTTTCACACGCCCCTAACCGACATCTTTGCTCCAGGCAGTAGTAGCCTGGGACACCGGGAATCGCCCACGTACTGTCAACTCTCGTAATTAGTTCCAATCTACCTCAATTAAGCACCCGGGAGGAACCTTTAAATACTCCGCCCGCTCCCTGCCATTTCTTCATTCGGGAGGACCGGGAGCGGATGTATAGGCTTCGGGACGCATTGATCACAAGTTACAGTAAGAGTGTGGGTGCATTGAATGGCGATGGAGTTTGTGAGATAGTATGGATGTGGAAAGATGCAACAATGTTTATCCACCTTATGAGATTGGTTAAGTTCTTGATATAGCTCGTTCTGTGATATTCCTTCCCAACTAAAACGCTTTTACCAAGGAACTGTTCTTTCATGTTTTCTCTTACAGAGGAAACACAACTGTGGTTTCTCCCCCGCCCCCTCCCCCATGGGACAAGTTGTCCATATTACTAGGGTAAGCTTGGTAGCAGCTTCGTCTGCCACCACATTTCCGCACTAGTGTACACAAATAGAGTGCCACCAAGTCACGTACACACTTTTGTCACGCACGACAACCAATGCATGCATTGTTTTCTTCCTTTTTTTCCTTTACAGGTACAAATGACCCAACGAGTTACATTATTGTTTTTCATAACCTCTGTTTCAGGCTTCACTATTGGAAGCAGTTCTAAGACGGTGAAGTGTGCCTTGTGCCACACTCCCGCAGTGGTAACACATTACCAAATTTGGTAAGGACGGAGCCCTTTATTCCTTTTTCTAGGTCCTGATGAATGCCACGGACCCTTCGGGGCCATCCAGGCAGAAACATGTCGACCATCCATTAGACCATTCACTAGACGGTTGGGAACAATAACCGTCCCAATTACCGTCACACCTGTATTTTAATATCATATAGTATTCATTTCACATTAAAGAATTGCTACTGATTACTATAATGATTTTTAACCTCACTCACATAGTCACGGGCCCACACTCATCCACTTAGAAGTGCATCCTTGTCGTCAAGTGTATGCCCGCCCTCCATCAAACAAAGGTTTTGGAGGGCGAGGACTGGTCAATGATGAAGCATGACACCAGGTGGTGCGTGAGACCAGTCCGTATCTTTTTGTGCGATGCCCACACTCACGACGTTCCTGTAACTCGTTTGGGTTATCACACTAGGAGCAGCTCTTTTGTGATGAATATTTAGTATTGGAGGCTGCTGCTCCTAGAACCCCATGCCTCTCGTGCCCTCCTCCACACATCCAGTGGAGTTCTCTTGTGATTGGATTGTGACTTGACTGCCTCTCACCAGGGTCTGTTACCCAGAATCCCTTGCAAACCTAAAAAATTGTCCAAAAAAACACATTTTCCCCACATTTCTGTCGTGGAAAGTTCCGGAATCTGTGTGGATCCACAAATTTCCATCCACCCCCCGTTCCTCAAAGTCTTACGAGAAAAACGGTACCTCACTTGTGTGGGTCGGCCTAGTGCCCGCGACAGGAAACGGCGCAAACGCAACGTGGTCACACCTCAATTTTGCAGTGAAAAATTACCCTTTTTTGGCAAAATGTCTAGCTGTAGTTTTTGAACCCTAGCTCTGCGGGCACCTTGGGAAACCTAGCAAACCTATACATTTTTGAAAACTAGACACCCAGGGGAATCCAGGATGGGGTGACTTGACAGACTCCCACCAGGGTCTGTTACCCAGAATCCCTTGCAAACCTAAAAATTGTCCAAAAAAACACATTTTCCACACATTTCTGTTGTGGAAAGTTCCGGAATATGTGTGGATCCACAAAGTTCCACCCACCCCGCGTTCCCCAAAGTCGTACGAGAGAAACGGTACCTCACTTGTGTGGGTCGGCCTAATGCCCGTGACAGGGAACGGCGCAAAACGCAACGTGGTCACACCTCAATTTTGCAGTGAAAAATGACCCTTTTTTGGCAAAATGTCTAGCTGTAGTTTTTGAACCCTAGCTCTGCGGGCACCTTGGGAAACCTAGCAAACCTATACATGTTTGAAAACTAGACACCCAGGGGAATCCAGGATGGGATGACTTGACTGCCTCCCACCAGGGTCTGTTACCGAGAATCCCCTGCAAACCTAAACATTAAAAAAAAAAAAAACATTTTCCCTATATTTCTGTGGTGGAAAGTTCCGGAATCTGCGTGGATCAACAAATTTCCACCGACCCCGCATTCCCCAAAGTCTTACGAGACAAATGGTACCTCACTTGTGTGGGTCAGCCTAGTGCCCGCGACAGGAAACGGCGCAAAACGCAACATGGTCACACCTCAATTTCGCAGTGAAAAATGACCCTTTTTTGGCAAAATGTCTAGCTGTAGTTTTTGAACCCTAGCTCTGCGGGCACCTTGGGAAACCTAGCAAACCTATACATTTTTTAAAACTAGACACCCAGGGGAATCCAGGATGGGGTGACTTGACTGCCTCCCACCAGGGTCTGTTACCCAGAATCTCTTGCAAACCTAAAAAATTGTCAAAAAAACACATTTTACCCACATTTCTGTGGTGGAAAGTTCCGGAATCTGCGTGGATCCACAAATTCCCACCCACCCCGCGTTCCCCAAAGTATTACGAGAAAAACGGTACCTCACTTGTGGGGGTCGGCCTAGTGCCCGCGACAGGAAATGGCGCAAAACGCAACGTGGTCACACCTCAATTTCGCAGTGAAAAATGACCCTTTTTTGGCAAAATGTCTAGCTGTAGTTTTTGAACCCTAGCTCTGCGGGCACCTTGGGAAACCTAGCAAACCTATACATTTTTGAAAACTAGACACCCAGGGAAATCCAGGATGGGGTGAATTGACTGCCTCCCACCAGGTTCTGTTACCCAGAATCCCTTGCAAACCTAAAAAATTGTCAAAAAAACCACATTTTCCACACATTTCTGTCGTGGAATGTTCCGGAATCTGTGTGGATCCACAAATTTCCATCCACCCCGTGTTCCCCAAAGTCTTACGAGAAAAACAGTACCTCACTTGTGTGGGTCGGCCTAGTGCCCGCGACAGGAAACGGCGCAAAACGCAACGTGGTCATACCTCAATTTCGCAGTGAAAAATGACCCTTTTTTGGCAAAATGTCTAGCTGTAGTTTTTGAACCCTAGCTCTGCGGGCACCTTGGGAAACCTAGCAAACCTATACATTTTTTAATACTAGACACCCGTGTGCTTCCAGGGAGACATGGCTTGCGTGGATCCCCCAACGTTTCCTTACCCAGAATCCCCTGCAAACCTCAATTTTAGCTGAAAAAAGTCACATTTTTCACACATTTTTGTGTGGGAAAGTTGTGGCATCACCGGGCTCACTCAAATTTCCCACCACCCAGCATCTCTCTGGGACTCCCGGTAAAAATGGTGCCTCACTTGTGTGGGAGGCCCAAGTACCCGCGACAGGCAAGGGCCCAAAACGCAGTGAGGCGACATCAAAATTGCCAATCTCAAAACCACCTGGTTTTGCAAGGGGGGTCACTTGGGTTTTTGGCCCGGTGCTCGGCGGCCATCTAGGGAAACCTACCAAACCCATACATTTCTGAAAACTAGACACCCAGGGGCTTCCAGGGAGGTATGGCTTGTGTGGATCCCCCAAAGTTTCCTTACCCAGAATCCCCTGCAAACCTCAATTTTAGCTGAAAAAATCACATTTTTCACACATTTTTGTGTGGGAAAGTTGTGGCATCACCGGGCTCACTCAAATTTCCCACCACCCAGCGTTCCCCCGGGTCTCCCAGTAAAAATGGTGCCTCATTTGTGTGGGAGGCCCAAGTACCCGCGACAGGCAAGGGCCCAAAACGCAGTGACGCGACATCAAAATTGCCTATCTCAAAACCACCTGGTTTTGCAAGGGGGGTCACTTGGGTTTTTGGCCCGGTGCTCGGCGGCCATCTAGGGAAACCTACCAAACCCATACATTTCTAAAAACTAGACACCCGGGGGCTTCCAGGGAGGTATGGCTTGCGTGGATCCCCCAACGTTTCCTTACCCAGAATCCCCTCCAAACCTCAATTTTAGCTGAAAAAAATCACATTTTTCACACATTTTTGTGTGGGAAAGTTGTGGCATCACCGGGCTCACTCAAATTTCCCACCACCCAGCATTCCCCCAGGTCTCCCAGTAAAAATGGTGCCTCACTTGTGTGGGAGGCCCAAGTACCCGCGACAGGCAAGGGCCCAAAACGCAGTGAGGCGACATCAAAATTGCCTATCTCAAAACCACCTGGTTTTGCCAGGGGGGACACTTGGGTTTTTGGCCCGGTGCTCGGAGGCCATCTAGGGAAACCTACCAAACCCATACATTTCTGAAAACTAGACACCCGGGGACTTCCAGGTAGGTATGGCTTGCGTGGATCCCCCAACGTTTCCTTACCCAGAATCCCCTGCAAACCTCAATTTTAGCTGAAAAAATCACATTTTTCACACATTTTTGTGTGGGAAAGTTGTGGCATCACCGGGCTCACTCAAATTTCCCACCACCCAGCGTTCCCCCGGGTCTCCCGGTAAAAATGGTGCCTCACTTGTTTGGGAGGCCCAAGTACCCGCGACAGGCAAGGGCCCAAAACGCAGTGAGGCGACATCAACATTGCCTATCCCAAAAATGTTTTGGGCCCTTGCCTGTCGCGGGTACTTGGGCCTCCCACACAAGTGAGGCAAAAGTTTTACCGGGAAACCCGGGGGAACGCTGGGTGGTGGGAAATTTGAGTGTGCCCGGTGATGCCACAACTTTCCCACACAAAAATGTGTGAAAAAAGTGATTTATTTCAGCTAAAATTGAGGTTTGCAGGGGATTCTGGGTAAGGAAACGTTGGGGGATCCATGCAAGCCATACCTCCCTGGAAGCCCCCGTGTGTCTAGTTTTCAGAAATGTATGGGTTTGGTAGGTTTCCCTAGATGGCCGCCAAGCACGGGCCAAAAAGACAGTTGACCCCCTTGCAAAACCAGATCGTTTTGACATAATTAGTTGTTTGTTTCTACAGCGTGAGAATTTCGGCACAATATTGCAAGGAAAATGTGACAGACATTTTGAGGTTTGCAGGACATTGTGGATAAAATAACTTTTGGGAATTCACAAGAGAGACATCACCATGAACTTCCGTGGGTTTACGAGAATATCTACAGTTGGTGGGTTATTCTTACATGGAACATACACCTTGGCAGAGAAACTAAAAAGACAAAGATTCCCGCACAGCCATCTATTCCTCAAACGCACACACATACTGGTTGGATTTGGCACGAGGGCGAGGGATGGTTCAGTATATTAAATTTTATTAACAAGACGGATTTCACAAAAATGAAATGCACTGTCAATAATTAAATGGAGAAAAAACTGAACCAATGACTCGCAGCTCGTGAGCTGTAAACCACGGCAAGGCACCAACCGCTTTACAGGCCATTCACACACCTTTCATACGTGATACACACAAGGCCATTCGCACCACCAGGCACAAAAACAACACATTACAAAATTCACAAAAAGGGACAAGGTACACCCTGCTTCAGAAAGGCAAATATTACTGCACAGCCATCTAATCCTCAAGCACACACACATACTGGTTGGATTTGGCACGAGGGTGAGTGATGGTTCAGTATATACAATTGTATTAGCAAGTGATTTCACAAAAATAAAATGCACTGTTAATAATTGAAAGGGCGAGAAACTGAACCATTGACTCACAGCTCGTGAGCTGTAAAGCCACGACAAGGCACCAACCTCTTTACAGGCCATTCATACACCTTTCATACGTGTGAGACATACAAAACCATTCACACCGCCAGCCGCGGGCCCATCACATAACAAAACTCACACCAGCACACAGCGCCATTCAAGGGCACATCACTTTCACACGCCCACATTCCTGACACAGCAACAACACAACCTGATGGATTGCATGGAGTAGCACTCAGCTAGCAGTGTGTGTAGTGACCAGCAGCAAGTCACTACTCACACACAGCCAGCTGAGCGCCAGTCCACGCACACCGCTAGCCGAGCGCCAGTCCACTCACACTGCTAGCCAAACACCAGTCCAGGCAAACCGCAAGCCAATCGCCAGTCCAGGCACACCAGCAGCCAATCGCCAATCCACGCACACCGCCAGCCAAGCGCCAGTCCACGCACACCACCAGCCAAGTGCCAGTCCACGCACACCGCTAGTCCACGCACACCGCCAGCCAAGTACCAGTCCACGCACACTGCCAGCCAAGCACCATTCCACGCACACCGCCAACCAAGTGCCAGTCCACACACACCGCCAACACATTTAGGATTTTTTTAGACAAAAATAAAAACACAAACAAATCGCAAATAGATACAAATCTACAAACACAAAATCAGAAACTAAATACATTGCACTAACGCCAACCTTGAAACAGAATCACATTTTTCAAAGAATACAGACCAGGCAGTTCACTTTACCACTCATGAATGCTCCCAAAATTTCTTTTGCGTGTGGTACGCTCTAAAACAAGCAGGGACACACAGCCCAGGTTTAGAAGGACAGTCGGGGCAGTACATACGAATCTCCTTCCGCGTACCTCTTCGCCAACAGACTCTGCATCTCCTAGTGGGAAAATCTTTTGACGGTGTGGGAGGGATGAAATCAGGAAAGTGGCGATCTTTCAATCGAACCACATCCTCCACCACTCCAAATCTAGGAACACTTGCCTGTTCCACAACAACATGGCTAGCTATCACAGAGTGCTGAAACTGAAGAAATGTCAACTTTGACGCAGGAGAACACTCCTTGAACACAATAAAAGCATTGAAATTTGCTAATTCGAAGAAATGGATGGCCAACTTCTTATACCAAACATAAGCCTTCCGAATAGCAGAGTAAGGTTCCAACCTCTGATCTACTCTGTCAACACCACCCATGTGCTTATTGTAGTCTAGAATGCACACAGGTTTGCGCACTTCAGCAACCTGACCCCAAACAGCCACAGGTAAAGTACTCTCATCATGGATGGTAGTCAGCATGTACACATCCCTCCTGTCCACAAATTTTACAGCTAGTAGTTCATCACTACGCAAGGAACTGCACTGCCCCCTCGGAAGTTTTTTGCAAACAAGCTCTTTCGTATAACCTTTACGGTTAGAGCGGATTGTGCCACATGCAAAAGTGTCCACTTTATACAATTCCTTAAATATTTGCACAGCAGTATAGAAGTTATCAAGGTACAAATGGTGGCCTCTGTTAAACAGTCTTCTAGCCAGATCCCACACAATTTTCTCTGAAGCTCCAAAAGTGGACGGACAACCTGGGGGGTCAATAGTAGAATCTCTACCAGTGTACACACGAAAATTAAAAACATATCCTGTCCTACTCTTAGACAACATATACAGCTTAATTCCATAGCGTGCCCTCTTGCTAGGGATGTACTGCCTAAAACCAAACGGCCCTTGAACAAGACCAAAGACTCATCAATAGATATTTCTTTCCCTGGAGTATAGATCTCAGAAAATCGATCTACAAAGTGATCAAGAACGGGCCGAATCTTAAAAAGACGGTCACAGTCAGGGTGATCTCGTGGCAACACCATAGAATTATCAACAAAATGCAGCATACGTAGCAAAAGTAAATACCGATTATGAGTCATAACTGCAGGAAATATGGCAGTTGCCAACAAGGGGCTAGTAGACCAATATGAAGCCAAGGTTGGCTTCCTTACCACACCCATCAATAAAGTCAAACCCAAAAAATTCTTAATCTCTTCCAGATATGTGGGAGTCCACCGGGTAGCTCTAGACTGGGGCCTAAGTTCGTCGCTGTTGTCCCTCAAAAACTGTTCAGCATACAAATTCGTCTGCTCAGCAATCTCACCCAAAAATACATCATCCATAAACAACTGAAAAAACTGTATAGGCAAAAAGTGTTCACAATCCACTGTACACCCTGCATCACCGCTAAAGGCAGGCAACACCGGCTGCACCATGTTTGGATCAACCCAAAGTCCAGCACTTCCAGTAGGAAGCCTAGCAGCCTCAGACTGCAATCCAGATGCCTCTTGCACCATCAGCACAGCAGTTTCCTCCTCTAAGACAGGCACTTCATCCGCACTGAGACACTGAGAGTTGCTTCATCCACACCAAGAGTACCTTCATCTGCACTGAGAGTACCTTCATCATCCGATGATTCCATGTTGAGAGAAAACTCACTGCCAGAATCTTCCCCTCCCTCCTCTCCCTCAGACGCACTGTCAGTCTCATAATCATGCTCAGAAGAAGATTCAAGAAGCATACCAACCACCTGTTGAGCCGTCATTCTACCGCTAGCCATATTGCTTACTAATAAAGGTAACTTGTCAAACAAGTCAACAACAACAAACACTTTGTAAAATAAGTAATAAACAAAAAGCACCTTTATCAAAAACTCATATATAAACCAAAATAATACCACTCACTTGCCAGAGGCAGCTAAACTACTCACCACCACCTACTCTGTACAGACACAGTATAGATCAACAATATCCCACTAAAAAAGAAAGAGAAAAGCAACTACACATAAGACTATGCAAAACACATCGCAAAGAATTTGATGCTCAAACCACTAACTAAATATGCCGCCGTTATGACATCACTTACAAAAAAATTCATTCAGACATTACAATATTACTCGTTTGGAGTAAATACAACAAAAATAAAATTCTTACCAAAACAATGCAACTACACAAAACTGCAGAACAACCACTGTCGAAACCGGAAACAGGAATCAAAAGCTTTAGACTAGAATAAAAAGGAGAAAAAAACTTTATTTTCACATATGCATATAATGCTCTAGACCATCACGTACTGCGCAAAATGTATTGCTTGAACCTCCCACTTTCAAGAAGGAAAGATCGATGGCCCAATCCTTTACAAGCAACGCGGCGAGAATCTGGAACTCAGCCCCAGCTCCGGACCACCCCCTCCCTCTTCCCAGTCCTTCAAAACTGACCTCAAAGTTCTCCTCCTGCAAAGACACTTCCAAACTTAATTCACACCCTCTCTATTGTCTGAAGGAAGTCTTTACATTATAGGAAATTCTGTTCTCCATGCCCGTAGAAGTGCCTTCCCAGTGTGTTCCTGTGTTTTGAGTGTCTGCCATTTATTGCACTTTTATACCTCTACTTGCACTTTGTACTCTTTTGTAACTTGCACACATGTCACTTTTCCTCTTGTAACGTATTGTTTGCTACCTCTTGTATTTTGTTTGCTTTTGATACATGCACAATTACCACCATTGCCTCATGTAACGTAACGTTTGCTCTTGTTTTCAGAGTGTCTGCCATTTTTTGCAGTATTTCACCTCATGTGACATCCATCAGAGAGCTGCGTGAATAATTACCTGGTAATCCCCTCAGCACAATGCAAACATGCACATACATGACACTGTTCAGGGATCTATCATCTACAGCTGACATTAAATGACCATTCATCATGGTCCCCCCATTAAAGCAGTGCACTTTGTGATCTGTATGGTACATGTTCTTTGCAGCAGGCACATTAACCCTCAGTGCTACCTTTCCAGGAGTCAACCCTTCCACTACACAAAACTCCATCTCTCTCTAGGAAGAACATTAATCACCAAAGCTATCATGACATTTTAATTGTTTCTGAAAATTGCTGGAGGCCAGGAAGGAGGCAGCAAGTTTTTTTCAAACCATAATATACTTGCAAACACCACGCACACACCCGAAATAGGTACCCAGTGAGGTCACACCGTTCGCATCGCCCTAACCCGCTCAAGGTTCATGTGACCTCAGTGACAGAGTCACAGCGACTGGATCACTGTTGCTCTAGGGTGTGCTGCTTCGTAGGCCTGCCCGCAAGACTGGATATGAACTTCAGTATGGATTGTGGTGGACAGGCCTTCAAGGTTAACCCACAATTGACACCACTAGGGTACACCTGCTTGTGCTAAGACATCAAGCCTTCTAAGGTCTAGTGGGGCCTTCTACGGTCTAGCATGGGAATGTGCTCCCTCAGTACAGTGGTGTGGTGGACTGGTCATGAATGCTGAACCCGGTTCCCCAGTTCCAAATTCGACAGCTCTGGCCATAGTGCCACATCCCCACTGAACACCATACTTGCCCACTGAGAGAAACTCGCACTGCCTTCAGCTATAACCTAATTGTGCCCGCTATAAAAACACTTGGATGTGGCTCAATTCAAATTATGCACTTGATAAGAGTAATATGCTGCCTAAAAAAAAAAAAAAAGCAACCACTCATAGGGAATGCAAAGCATGTGAAATGTAAGCAGAAACAACATGGTTACCTAAACAATCTCTCACTAACTATTCAGAAATCAGCGAGTGGTTTCACCTGAAAAGTTATGGACATGACTAGAGGGCCCTGAAGGGAACCGTTTCACTGTCCATTGCTTCCATCCTTGCAAAACGTAAGCAGTATGGTATAAAAAGACCACATCCATAAACACAGAGCCATGGTACACTCTGGTGCCAATTACGATCCTGTAAAAAATTTCCCCGTACGACTCGTATCCGGTCTTTTTACAGTACGAATCGTACAAGTGCCGTACAAACTGGCAATCACGATTCGCATGGTAAAAAGTCCATACGAACCACCTTGGGAATTATTCCCCACACGTCCTCGGGTCGGAAAATGTGTCCGACATGTCCTCGGACGATTTACCGTACAAATGTGAAAAGTGAAGTCCGACCGAGGAATCACGATCCTACCCGTGCGTCCGATCTCACAACCGTATGGTAAAAACACCGTCCGCACCGAACTCCCATTGCAACTATGGAGACATGTGCCCGCATACACGCCCAACACTCCCCCCAGCACCCATACGTTCGAGTCGTACTCCCCGTGAATGTACACCCCCACTGTATGTACACCCGTGTACGTGTCGAACCCCCACCCGTGTATGTACACCCCTGTACGTTTGAGTCCTACCCCCACCCCTGTACGTGTCGTACCACCGTGTATGTACACCCCAGTACGTTTGAGTCCTACCCCCACCCCTGTACGTGTCGTACCACCGTGTATGTACACCCCTGTACGTCAGAGTCGTACCCCCACCCGTGTACGTGTCGTACCCCCGTGTACCTACACCCGTGTACATCAGAGTCGTACCCCCACCCCTGTACGTGTCGTACCACCGTGTATGTACACCCCTGTACGTTCGAGTCGTACCCCCACCCCTGTACGTGTCGTACCACTGTGTATGTACACCCCTGTACGTTCAAGTCGTACCCCCACCCCTGTACGTGTCGTACCACCGTGTATGTACACCCCTGTACGTCAGAGTCGTACCCCCACCCGTGTACGTGTCGTACCCCCGTGTACCTACACCCGTGTACGTCAGAGTCGTACCCCCACCCCTGTACGTGTCGTACCACCGTGTATGTACACCCCTGTACGTCAGAGTCGTACCCCCACCCGTGTACGTGTCGTACCCCCGTGTACCTACACCCGTGTACGTCAGAGTCGTACCCCCACCCCTGTACGTGTCGTACCACCGTGTATGTACACCCCTGTACGTTCGAGTCGTACCCCCACCCCTGTACGTGTCGTACCACCGTGTATGTACACCCCTGTACGTTCGAGTCGTACCCCCACCCCTGTACGTGTCGTACCACCGTGTATGTACACCCCTGTACGTCAGAGTCATACCCCCACCCGTGTACATGTCGTACCCCCGTGTACCTACACCCGTGTACGTCAGAGTCGTACCCCCACCCCTGTACATGTCGTACCACCGTGTATGTACACCCCTGTACGTTCGAGTCATACCCGCACCCCTGTACGTGTCGTACCACCGTGTACCTACACCCGTGTACGTCAGAGTCGTACCCCCACCCCTGTACGTGTCGTACCACCGTGTATGTACACCCCTGTACGTTCGAGTCGTACCCCCACCCCTGTACGTGTCGTACCACCGTGTATGTACACCCCTGTACGTCAGAGTCGTACCCCCACCCCTGTACGTGTCGTACCCCCGTGTACCTACACCCGTGTACGTCAGAGTCGTACCCCCACCCCTGTACGTGTCGTACCACCGTGTATGTACACCCCTGTAAGTTCGAGTCGTACCCCCACCCCTGTACGTGTCGTACCACCGTGTACCTACACCCGTGTACGTCAGAGTCGTACCCCCACCCCTGTATGTGTCGTACCACCGTGTATGTACACCCCTGTACGTTCGAGTCGTACCCCCACCTCTGTACGTGTCGTACCACCGTGTATGTACACCCCTGTACGTCAGAGTCGTACCCCCACCCGTGTACGTGTCGTACCCCCGTGTACCTACAACCGTGTACGTCAGAGTCGTACCCCCACCCCTGTACGTGTCGTACCACCGTGTACCTACACCCGTGTACGTCAGAGTCGTACCCCCACCCCTGTACGTGTCGTACCACCGTGTATGTACACCCATGTACGTCAGAGTCGTACCCCCACCCGCGTATGCATGGAGCGTACCCACACCACAATATCCTAAGGACGGAGTGCACCCCAGGCCCCAACATCACAACCGATAGTACGACTCGTACCAAGCCACACACAAGGACAGCACTGTACAACAAAAAGGCCCATGTACACACCGTATACACGCCAAAAAACGCACGTACACAACCAGGACAAACCAAAACGACACAATAATACACCATTCGAATGGCACAAAGCCACAAAACATGTCCAACAACTACCAAAACAACACATGCACTGACCTGCAATAGCCAAAAACAAACAGAGGCCCAAAACACCACCACTCCTTATAACACACCCACCCAAAGTTCAAACACAGCCCCACCCACCAATGGACCAATAAAAAGGGCCCACACACACAAACCATGAGCCTTTGCAACAGACTCACTGCTGCCAGACCCCACAGACAACCTACAGCACCAAACTAGAAGCTTCACCACACCTTACACTTGCACACCTTCACACAACCACCTTCTCTAACACACCCTCATCACATTCACACACACACCTGCACAACCACACCCACACACCCACAACCATCCACACCCCCCCCACCATCCACACCCACACCCCTCACCATGCCCACTAACAAGAATCCAAAGTTCAGTAACCGAGAGTTGGAGGTCCTTGTCGATGAAATCCTCAGAGTCGAGCCACAGCTCTTTGGAACCTTGGTCAGACAGACCAGCATGTCAGAAAAAACAGCCATGTGGCAGACCAGCGTCGATGCTGTGAATGCTGTTGCGGACACCAGAAGGAACAAGCAGGAATGCCAAGCCAGGTGGTACGATCTGCGGAGGAGGGTCCGAGCCAAGATGCTGGATGAACACAACCAGGCCAACGCCACTGGAGGAGGGCCGTCCTGCAGACCCGTACACTACCATCCCTGGGAGGAGAGGGTGATGGCCATACTGCCGGTGGAGACAGTGGAGGGATTAGGAGGACTCCGAGACCCGGGTGAGTACACAAACAACTCACCTCACATGGGGGGAACGTCATCCACAACCAAAATAACAAACTGGCACGCGACCACCCCAAGCTATCGCATGACTCAACCACACTCCATGAACACGCACATGCCACTGCCGCCACCATGCCCCATGCACCCAGCTGGACAATGTCAAGTCACAGGCCACAGAAGACACCAACACATGACACGGTAACCCGGATGGCGGGAGGGTGGGCCCCAAAATTCACATAGTGCAACTCAGAAGCAGACAACAATGCCCTCTGCCCATATGGCCTAGGTCACAGCCAGACAAACAGTGTGTCCCCACACAAGAAAGACTTGCCAGCAAATGGCGGACGCCTTGCATCAACACATGGGGGTGAAGGCACTGTTTTGCACATGACAGCAGCTAATGAACAGCCAACATTGTGAAAGAGTGGCAGCACACACCTGTGAGAAAGTGGCTCTGTATATACTGTTCCCTAATAGGTACAGGGTGTACAGAGTCCACATTCCCCAGAGGCTGATAGAGGTCAAAGTTAGGTATGACCTTACTCTCAAAAGTGGTAGCTTGGTCGAGCAGTAAGGCAGTACCAGAGGACAGTGTAAAGCATTTATTGTACACACTCAGTCAGCAAATGGTTTCACACACTCAATAACTGAACTCTAGGCCAATGGTTTATATATATAAAATATATGCTTGTTTTATTTTTAGAACCACAAAGGGGATAAAAATATACTTTCTCAGAATGAGAGGTTGAATATAAATACTTTTGTCTTAAGCAATAAATTTATGTAAACAGTCACAGTTGGTTGCAATAAACAATCCTATTTCCTAAACATAACAATGCATTGAGCTCAATGGTAAATTCAGGTTATTTGTAATAAATTACTTTTCAGATTACTTTTGGAATTCCAGGTCTGGCTCCTAGATCCAGCCTTGGGTCAGTATTCAGAATCAAGTGGAGAAAGTCGACTTAATAACTGTAATGATTTTTAAATAATATTTAGCTATTTCAAAAGTTAGCACTTCGAAAATATTTCAAAGAAAACATTCAATGGATCTCTATGGCCAGAAATTCAAATTGCAGGTAGAGTACTTTATCGTTACTTCAGTAATCCAGGACTGGGTACCTAGACCCAGGACTGGGGTCCTTATCAAAAACAGGTAAGTAATTTCGTTTGCAGAAATGGTACGATTTTAAAAGAATATTTCAAATTTGCAAAAATAGACACTTAGAAGAAATTTCACAGAAAAGCAGACAATGGTTTCCTATGGGAGAAAAATGGGTTAGAGGTAAGTATAGTTGTGGACACTTTTCAGAGTCAGGGCTGGGCACCAAGATCCAGCACTGGGAGCTCACCTAGGAGCAGGTGAGTAAATTCGTTTTTGTCACTTGGCTGATTTTTGGTGAATATTTGCAGTTTTGAAAAGTTCACACTTAGAAGATTTTTGAAGAAAAAGCCAGTCAATGTTACCCTATGAGGAAAATGAAGTTAGCGGTTTAAGGGTAAGTACTCGACTGGCAGAGTTGAAATTCCGGGCATAGACTCAGGGGTCCCCCAGTGTCAGGTAGGTACAGTTGGTTCACCCTCAGCGGTTTCAGGACGGCCGGGTGCAGAGAGAGTTAGGCCCAATGTTATCCTATGAGGGATAGGGGGGCCTTGGTTGGTGGCTGCTGTCTGGCAAGCCACGCGGCTGTGGGAGCTGGGCTCCTGGTCACTTACTCAGGGCAAGTGGGGAAGTAAGTTAGTGTAGAGAGTGCACTGCCAGGGCCACTCGGGCGGCTGGGTGCAGGGTGCTTTTGAGCCGTCGGGCGCTCAATGGAAATCAATGGGAATGTTCCTATTTGGAAAAAGGCTGCAAGCTCGGGGACGAGGATGCTTCAGGTGCCACCACCACTTCGAGAGGTAAGTTGGGTAGTTGTAGGTTAGGTGGGTACCCCGGAATTGGGCACAGGGGGCCGCAGGGCGCCGGGTGCAGGGGTGCCTTTTGATGACGGAAATCTCACCCTCTTGTTGATCGCGGTTGGGGTGGCACTCTGTTCTGAGGCTGCAGGCTTCTTCCGGAATGTCGAGGGGGGTCCTTGGGTGCCGGACTCGGGGTCACAGTCGCCGTGGGGTCGTCCTCAGGGTCTTTGTCCACTCCGGCACTGGCCAGGCTTGGCTGGTGCAGAGTGTGTTGGGTCCGCGGTCCCGGGCTGGTGCCAGGGATAGAAAATAGGTTTCTTGAGTAGAGCCTCTACTCGTGGGAGTCCCAGGGGCTTAGAGCCAAAAGGTAGCCAGGTCCTCCGGGGTTGGTGAGGTTGCTGGCCACGAGAGATGCCGCGCTGGTGCAGGTTCGAGAGTCGACAGGCCGGTAGGGCTGGGGCCAAAGCAGTTGGTGTCTTCTTCTCTTTTTAGCAGCTGCAGGGCAGGTCCTTGTTCTTCTTGCTCTTCTTGTAGTTTTCTATCTGGAATCTGAGGAAGGAAGGTTCAGGGTGCCCCTAAAAACTAGATTTAGGGGCGTTACAGGTAGGTGAAGGCCAGGGACCAATGGGTCCTTGTCCTGGGGTGGGTACACCCCCTATCCTGCCTCTCTCCTGTGGGAGGGGGGCAGTAGCCTAATCCTGATAGGGTAGGGCCTCCCATCTTCAAGATGGCGAGAGCCCGGAGATGTGCTTCACCTCGCCTCCCCCACCTGAGGGGTGGGGTGGGTAGGCTGGCTCATCCCCTGTCCTTGTATGGGGTTTCCGGCCAAGCTTCCCGCCAGAGTGGGGGGTTGCAGTGGCCTGGGGAAACTCCAAATGGCGGCACGCCTTTGAAGCTTCCCTTTGCTCGTCCTGGGGGAGGAGATTTCTCACCTCACCCAGGATGTGCATTGTTGCAGGCCCGGGAGAGCAGGAGCTCTCCCACCCAGGGGTCCAGCAACGTGTCTGCTGTGTGGCAGCCTGGGCAGCCTCAGAGCAGACGTGGATTGTAAGTTAGCTGTAAGGGGGCATCTCTAAGATGCCCTCTGGGGTGCTTAGTACATTAAATCCCATACTGGCATCAGTGTGGGTTCAATGTGCTGAGAAGTTTGATACCAAACTTCCCAGGCTTTAGTGTTGCCATTATGGTGCTGTGGAGCTCGTGTTTGACGAGCTCTCAGCACCATGTACTCTTAAATGACAGCACTGCACTTACAGCGCCCGGGAATGGACCTGGGTACTGTAGGGGCACAGGGCTCCTGCTCCTGTGCCCACACCATAGGCGTAATGCACCCAGCTAGAGGGGTGGCTGACATCTGCCTTGGCAGTGTAGGTGATGGGCATGGTACACAGTGATGTGTGCCATGTCGACTCTTTGTTTTGTCCTGCACCCAGACACTCAGCCTGCAAGGGCAGTGTGTGTGTGTAAGGGTACAGGGCCTCTGAGGGTGGCACAATGAGTGCTGCAGCCCTTAGAGGCCTTCCCTGGCCACAAGGCCCTGGGTACCTAGGGTACCATTTACTGGGGCTGACATGTGGCTAGGGTTTGCCAATTTGGAGTTTGTGTGGTTTAAGGAAGAAACATAGGCCCTGGGCACCTGATTGGCAGGAACCCAGGGTACACTCAATCAAAGTACGTTCAGCAATTTAGCAAAAAGTGGGGGCATACCATGCAAGAAAGATGGCACTTTCTCACAACACCACCACAGCAGCAGCGCTGAGACACACACTACACCCAATGGGTGCCTGGAGATCAGAAACAAACTCACATCAACAAGCCAAGGGCCATTCAAAGATCTGCTAACAGTGTGTGCCCAGGAAGCTGGGCTGAGGTGACAGAGGCTGACACACAGAGGGAGGGAGAGGGGGACAGAGAGGGAGGGAGAGGGGGACAGAGAGGGAGGGAGAGGGGGACAGAGAGGGAGGGAGAGGGGGACAGAGAGGGAGGGAGAGGGGGACAGAGAGGTAGGGAGAGGGGGACAGAGAGGGAGGGAGACACAGGGAGACGGACAGAGGGAGGAGGCTGACACACAGAGGGAGGGAGAGGGGGACAGAGAGGGAGGGAGAGGTGGACAGAGAGGGAGGGAGACACAGGGAGAGCAAATTAGTCCTTTGGTGTGTGGGAATGTCTGCTCGTCAGCAGGTGGACTGCGTGCATGTAGACAAGGGTGGCCAGTGCCAGCACCCCCCCTCTCCTCCATGGCAAAACACAGGGCCATGTCACAACCTGTGCACAAGCACAACGACAGCTACCTGCATCATTGAAGTGTGTGTAACTACTTCATGTGCCCACGTACAGTGCAACACTGAAGGCGCCAATGCACGGCTCGCCACACCTGCCCACTCCACTGCTGACTGCAGTCACACTTGACGCAGCAAGTAAGACTGTGCCACACTTAGTTAAAGGCACCAAACCTGTGCCCAAGGGACACACCAATGCACAAGTGCACTGTGAGTGGAATGCCAGACAGATCCAAATTCCCAGAGGAAATGTTCCAACTTTGAAACTGATGAAACATGGATGTTGCATGGACCTAAATTAACATTGTCTCTCTCACACACAGGTCAACCTCGTGGTTCACCCCCCAACACTGGGGGGGTAGACTCACAGGACCCGGCTCTGCGGGAGGCCGATCCCACCGGCAGCGACGACTCTCACCACTCAGTGGACGAACCCGACCCCGACCAACCTAGCACCTCTGGTGTCCAACGACCTGCAGCACCTGCGTCAGGTACAACGGGGCCAACCACCACCTCCACTCCTGCCACATCCCAGGAGATACCCAGGATCCCTGCCCCACCACCACAAAGCAGCCAGGCTGGCCAGGAGGGACACGGTGTCCCGGGCACCCAGGAGGAGGCAGGCGACAACGCCAATGCCACCCCTCAGGGGTCCCGGAGACCCGATGTGCCCACAAGGGCAGGCCAGGTGCAAGTGGGCAGGGGTGGTGGGAGTGGAAGACGGCGGAGGCGCCAGCCTGACCACGGGCATGGCCCAGGTTGTGTCCACCCTCAATGAGATGAAGGGGACCCTCGATGAGATAAAGACCCAGCAGGCCCAGCAACATGCCTGTCTACTGCAACACCAACGGAGGATGGAGGACTGACAGGCTGAGCTCGTGACGGTGTTCCAGGGGATTCACAATACACTCCGTCGGATGGCCGACAACATGGGCAACCCTCCCTGTGCCAGAAGGTGGAGAACATCACCAACCACAGGGAGGGATCAGAAGGAGGAGGAAACATCCGATGGAGCATCCCAGACGTCGTCACGGCCTGCTTCTGAGGGTCCCCGCAGGAGGGCGGGTCATCCACGGAAAAGACCGTGAGGGTCGGCGCTACATCACCATCTCCCAGGACACCTGGCCTGGCACCTGGCCCACTGGAGCAACAGCATCAAAAGACATTCTCTGCCACATGGCCTTGCTGGTCACCGTCTGACCAATGTTGACAAAGACTGTGGCATGGACTCTGAGGATTTCCAATGGCAAGGACACCAACTCCCCTACTGAACTTTGGATTCCAAACACCCGGAAAGCCCCTCATGTCATACCCCCCCCCACTAAAATAAAAAGTCACACCATGATGAGCAGATGCCTGCTGGTTGCATTATTACCTTACATGTGTCTTGTAAAGTCTAACCATGCCTGAGTTCTCTTTTGACTTCAACCATCCACACCCTGGGGCCTGAGTCTGGCACAGGACACACGGGTCACAGTGTATTAGGCAAGACAGACATGGAGCACCATACACACCCCTGATGGGCCCAACCAGCTGACGGGGTGGCCGCACAACCGTGCTGACAGACATATTGAGTACAGCAACAGTCATGCGCAGAGGTCAGAGATCATGTCCAGTGTCCTGGGGGGCACCCAGGTATGTGTAGACAGGTGGCAGAACCATGTCCTGCAAGCTTGAGTCCGGTGGATGCACCTAATGGGGGCCTGGCCAACGTTGGATACATGGGGATGGCACATGTCACAATCCCCGCACAGTCATGGACATCATGCATGATACACAGTCACATCCCACACACACAGCTTGCATCTTGCTACTCGACACATAGACACATAGCCACAATCAGGGAAAACCATGCCAGACATGCTGGATGCACCGTGGCAACACACCAGCATTGACTGAGAAGAGGCACCTTGGAGGCATAGGGACACCTTTATTAGTCATGTATTCCGGAATGCAGAGGCAACTCGGAGTACACATACACAGGTCAAGTGGAGTAACATGTGGGTCCAACACTGGCACCCCCCTTCTGCAGCACAAATGCGTGATAGCCATGGAACTGGCACACAAGCGTCGGCTAACAGCTAAACACCCACAGCTGCTCATGGAGAGCCTGCCATACACCATTGATCAGCTGATGTGGAAGTCCCACAGCATGTCAACCCAATGCAAACCGTATGTGTCCGAGGGCAGTGTTACACACATTGATGCCATCATCACAATCCACTATCCCATCACTGATGACTGTCAACAAGTCTGACCATCTATTCAGGTGTACCCAGCTGCATGTCATGTGCACCATGGTGATGCGACATGTCTGCAGAGGAACCAAACATCGAGAGGGGCAGTGTGCATACATCGTGAACAACTGCCACACCCAATACACCCCTGATGCATCCCTTACCCTAAGGAGACTTCCAAACTTGTCCGTGCCTGTAACGCTGAGTCAGCACATGATGACGTGTCCATGAGGAATAGCAGTGCCACAACAATGCAACCAGCAGACGCCATGCACAAGTACCTGAGGAAGAGAGACACACAAGCAGTCAGACACAAGAAGCACAGCCACTTGCATGTGCATTTACTCGACACATGTATGGATGACAACATGCTAGGTCACAATTATGACTGGGGAAATACAACCATCACTGGCACCATCACTCCAGTGACACACCCACACACACCTCTGACTCACGTGCCATACATGCAGGTGGAGACACACATCACAACACATGCCACACGGGGACCAATGCGTGCACACTCAGACACTGGTACTCACCACTAAGCAAAGAAGTCGCGTATGAGCCGAGTCCGGATGTCCTCTTGCGGCTCCACATCCTCCACATCATTAGCCCCATTGCCAAGACCTTCGTCCTCCACGGGTGGATGGTCCTCGTCATCTTGATCCAGGATGAGTGGCACAGCTTTCTCAACTGCCATGTTGTGCAGCATGCAGCAGACCATGAAGATCTTGCAGACCTTCGCCGGGGCATATGGGAGTGCACCGCCGGTCTTGTGTAGGCACCTGAATCAGCTCTTCAGCAGGCCAAACGTCCTCTCTATCACTCGCCTCGTCCGGCCATGGGCGGTGTTGTAGCGGAGCTGGGCCGGCGTGATGGGGTTGCGGAGAGGTGTGATCAGCCATGGCATGTTGGGATAGCCAGCATCCCCTACATGGGAAGCACATGGACATCGTTAGAACAGGAGAAGCGGTCGTGCTGGAAGTCTACGCAAAATACAGGACAGACAGACTGTACCCACCAACAACACATGCTCGTTCGTTGCGCAGCTGCGTCATCATTTCAGGCATCCTGCTACACCTCATGATGTAGGCATCGTGTGCTGATCCTGGGAAACGAGCACAGACATGTGAAATCACCATGTTGGACAGACACACCACAAGGGCATTGATGGAGTGGTAGTGCTTGCGATTGCGGTACGCTACCTCCTGTGCGTGTGGTGGTACCAAAGCTACATGTGTCCCATCTATGGACCCAATGACATGGGGCATCCCTCCCAGGGCATAGAATCCACGCTTGACCACAGTCAACATTTCAGGGGTTGGGAAATGGATAAACTCATCCAGGTGAATCAACATGGCCTCTAAGAAATCATGCAGCACACGGCAGAACATGCTCTGGGACATGCCACCAACATGAGCTATGGTATTTTGAAAGGTACCCGTGGCTAGAAAATGTAGGGCTGCCATTACCTTCAGCTTGGGTGTCAGTGCCGTAGGATACCTGTGCAGCGGTTGCAGGTGTGGTGCCAGTCTCGCCATCAACTCCAGAATCAACCGTTGGGGGAAGCGGTAGCACCGGATACAATCATTCTCCCGCATGGCAGCCAAGTCCGGAATAGCTCGGGGAAGAGGCGGCGCTCTGCAGGAAATTGGAAATGACAAGGAGGAGTGAGTGCACCACAACAACAAATAATTTGTCCTGAGCACATGTTAATCTGTCTATACACATATGCTACATACGGAGTGAGGTATGTGCCACATGCCCTGGACACGTATGGCTGGCAGGTGACACTCCTCCCAAGACCCAGCGACACACGCAGATTGAGAACCTCCACATGCCATGGCATGGGATTAGCTGTGTCCCAGTGCAAGTGAACAGCCAGACGCAAGACAGGAGTGACATACACCCACACATCAGCAGAAGTATGATGTCGATTGCAGAGACTGGTAGCGGAACACTAGAGCCACAGGTCACATGACATTACACTAGGACAGGCCACACACCTTGCCATGAAGGTGCACATGTGATGACACACCACACATTCATAGAGAGGATGCAGACATGTCCTTGTTACGCTAATCCGTGTCCCATGCATACATACACACCTCACATCCGAGACCACATGTGGCCTGGTGTGCGTACAATGGCCATCTACACACAGACACATGTTGGTAGCTGCAACGGCTGCAGCTTTCGAGGGAGCTCAAACATCTACCTAATGTGAACCCCCCACACAAACATGACATAGTCACATCGTGCACCGTGGGTAGTCACATGTCAGGTGTGGTAACCCCTGTACCGGGCCTCAGGGGACACTTCCGTGTGTTGTTGTCCGTGCCATGCCAGTGACGCTCATCCCAAGTGTGCAATACGACATGCACACATGTCAAAGGAGTCAAGGGCATGCCTGGCACACATTGAACCGTCACACATTACATATGTACACATCTCATCATACATCTGGTGCCTTCTCCACTCAGGAGTGTTGTGCCACATCACACCCTTTAACACCTGTGCCCCACACATGTAGTACTGGCCAGACTATGCCTTGTTGTCCATCCATGGACATGTATGTCAGCCCTATCCCTTCCTGTGTGCTGCCTGTCACCACTGTGATGTGTGAAAAACACCGTACTACTGCTAAGAGGGCCTGTGTACCTTCCCGTATCACTATGGGAGTGCTGCCGTATGTGTACCCATCGTGATGGTGAGCGTACAGGCGTGTGTACGGTCCGTACCACTACGAGTACGCATACGCGAGGACACCCATAGTGATAGGGAGCGTACAGGCGTGTGTACGGGCCGTTGCTATGCATTTGGGGTGCCCTAGGGCCCCGGAACGCACCGTACCTGTGTGTGAAGCTCCAAATTACATAGGGGACACATGGGGGACAAGTATTGAGGCCTACATGCATGCTGGTTGTCATGGAGACCAAGTTTTAAGTTTGAATTTGTTCTGGAAGGTGCACAGCAGAAGTCAGTTGGAATGAATCTACATTGTTGCAATGTGTTTGTGGGGTTGACATCATGCTGACGAAAAAGACAGAATAAGAACCCACTGACTGATAGGTTTGAAGGGATTGGAGGAAACATAGGATGCAAATGTGAGTGACCAATCACTCTGCACTCCTGTGAATGAAATGGGCCAGCAAGGCAGATATAAGGCAGCCAGGTCCCATGAGGGAGCACTTGCCTGCACATCTCTGTATTCCACGACCCAGCTGCTGCTACTGATTCCCTGGAACCATGTCAAGGGCTGTGGAGAGGTCACAGCCATTCACCCTGGAGGAGAACATGGCTTTGGTGGATGGGATCCTCCCACAGTACCCCATGCTGTATGGGCGACCAGGTTATCAGGTGAGTGCAGTGTCCACTGGCACAGACTGTGCCCCTTTTTCGTGACTGTGACTTCTGCCATTGTGTCCAGGTGTGACCCACATGCTATGTACTGTAGGGGGGGTCCCAGGGGTGGGAATGCCTGATGTCTCCCAGCAGAGCCCAGACACAGGAGGGGTGTGTGCAGAGTCCTCCCAGCAGTGCCCAGAGACAGGAGGGGTGGGTGCCTATCATTCCCAGCAGTGCCCAGAGACAGGAGGGGTGTGTGCTGAGTCCTCCCAGCAGTGCCCAGAGACAGGAGGGGTGGGTGCCTATCACTCCCAGCAGTGGCCAGAGGCAGGAGGGGTGGGTGCCTATCACTCCCAGCAGTGCCCAGAGACAGGAGGGGTGGGTGCCTATCACTCCCAGCAGTGCCCAGAGACAGGAGGGGTGGGTGCCTATCACTCCCAGCAGTGCCCAGACACAGGAGGGGTGGGTGCAGAGTCCTCCCAGCAGTGCCCAGAGACAGGAGGGGTGGGTGCCTATCACTCCCAGCAGTGCCCAGAGACAGGAGGGGTGGGTGTGATGCACAGTGTGAGCCTTGATAATTGATTGTGTCTTTGCCCTCATTCCACCTGTGTACTTTCACTGACACGTACTGCTTTTGCCCTTCCCCAGAGGAGTATGTCCCTATGGCAAAGGTGCAATGCGTTGGCTGCATGACATGCCTTGTTGTAACCAGCTAATTTGTTCCCATATGTGTCTCTGTGACATGTTGCAGGTGTATTGATGTAGTGTCACTTTTTCATCCTCACAGGTAGGCGCCACTGCCAAGGAGCAGATCTGGCTGACCGCCGTCAGTGCCGTGAGGGGTGCGGATGGTCGGAGGCGGAGCCTGTCCCAGGTGAGGAAACGCTGGCAGGATATCCGGTGCTGGACACGAAGGAACGCACGGGTCCTGCTGGGGGACTCACCTGAGAGCCATAAGAACCGCGGGCGCCGCCGTCTCTCCCACATCCACAAGCATGTGCTGGCGGCGGTCTTTCCCGACTTGGACAGGCGCCTACAGGAGATGCAGCAGCAGCAAGGGGGTAGGTACATGTGTGTTTCTTGTGTTTCACCAGCATTTGTACGTGCACTGTTCCATGGGTACACTGCCAGGGTTTTATGATGCTGTGCGGATCCTGTTACCCCCAGTGTTGCAGTGCTCTCCTGCCTCCCTTCCCCTCCTTGCAATGTGTTCCCTGGTCTGTGTGTAGTCACTCGGTCACAAGGTTATGTAGCCTGGCACCTTCTCAAAGTGTACTATGCCTGCAGCATCATGTGTGGGGGTGGTGTCTAACAGGTATTGGGACCTTGCCTGTGCCCTGTCCCGTTCTGGACTTGTGGGTTCCATGTCAGTTGGCACTAATGGTGAGTCCAGACATGGGAGTTAATCTCTCAAGTGCGAGGCCTTCCAGCACGCATGTCCTATGTGGTGGCCTGTGACATGATGTGCATGAGTGTGCGGTACGCATAGTGCAGGGATGTTAGCGTGTGTTGCAGTCATTCCCATTCAGGAGCATGGAGTTGTGTAGCCACTACTGTCCCCAGGGGCATATTTTCCTAGGTCTCATGTGTGTAATCAGAAAATGTCGACAATCTCTGTGTCTACAGCATAGGTTGTGCTCTGTGCCAGTGTCCCCTGGCACCATGTATATTGACGTGAAATGTAGTACAAGTGTCCACTGTCCAGCCTGACCTGATTTTCCCAGTACATACACACGGTGGCCATTGCCTTTGTGTCTTGTTACAATCATCTCATGATGCCCATTTGTACATGCTTATTTGGACAGGCGCACCTTGGGTATTTTGTGTGCAATATGGATTTTTAACATCCCATGTGTATTTCACCCAGACTAAGAGATGTACGTGCTTCCTGTGTCTCCATAGATTTGTCTCATGTAGGGGGTGGGTGGTGCGGGCATGGCCTTCATGTCACAACCTGATGTCTCCTTGCTAGGACTGGCCAGTGTGTGATGTTTGCCTGGACATACACTCAAGGTGCAGTGTGCCAGTCAGGGTGGGCATGTTATCAGTATTACCGATGCTGCATGTGCCTCTAGTACCTGCCTATGGTCCCTGCTCATCCCTATTTCCTGCCACGCTGTGTGGTGCAGATGCGGTGCTGGATTGTCCCCAGGGCCTTGCTCCTCAGTCACAGTTCCATGTCATCTAATTTGCTATTGTGTCATGCTCTCCATAGTTTTTCTGTGGCATGCTGGGTCAACAACTGTGTCTTGCAGGGCCTACATATGTACCTTGTTTTGTAGTTGTAACTCTTCTTTTGTTTCAGGCTATGCACTGTAACCTAAGTAGATTGGACTCATGTGACATATGTATACAGGTGTATGATTAATTTCTGTCTCTTCACCCTGCCCACAGCATCGTCGGGGGACAAGGAGGGAGACATGGACACAGACGGCGCTGAGGGACCGAGCACCAGTGCCAGCGGTGAAATCGCGGCTGGCACATCGAGTGGGCACGAGGCGGAGGAGAGTGAACCCGGGGACCTGTCGACTGGCACAACAGAGTATGAAGCTGACGGGTCCGAGGATGATCTCTCCGAGTGGGCGGTGGCTGCACCACCATCTGACAGCAGCCCTACATCTCGCCCCGCCCCCTCCATTGGCATCAGCCGCCTCCCACGTGCTTGTGTCCCTTCCCAGCGTCCCCAGTCACCGCATGTCTCCTTCCTGCCAGGCACCGCACCCCCTGCCCCTGTCTCCACTGCTGCCGCCAATGCCGAGTCTGTGGACATCCAGCGGCAGTTGCAGGTTGGTCAGACTGCGATCCTTAATGTCCTCCATGCCCACAGCCAGGTCCTCAACAACATGGAGGCATACTTGGAGGGCATTCATTCATCGCAGGCTGACCAACGCAACTTGCTGAGGTCGATAGACTCGACACTGACTGCAGCAGTGGGTCTCCTGCAGCGCTACGTCCCACCCCCTACCCCTGCCCCTTCCACACTTCCCACTCCCATACCTGTCCCACATACACCCAGACGTCAGCATGCACCCACCACAACAGACACAGGCACCACACCAGCAGGGAAGGTCCGCCGCACACCTCCTGACACGCACACACAGGGTGTAGTAGGCACACCCACTGGGTCGGGGGGCAAACGTGTGACACGCAGCCAGAGTGGGAGTCCGCATTCCACCCAATCCACTCCCTCCAAATCCCCTCCCCTCAGCTCTCCTGGCCACATCTCCCCCAAAGACTCATTCATGGCCGCTCTGTCCCTGAGCCCCACATTGACACCACCCCGCAAGCCGTCAAGGAAGTCCACGATCAGGGTGCTTGAGTCCCCCCCCTGTCCACACCCACCCCCAGTGGCGCTGCGACCCATCCCTCTGACCCCCCCCTCCTTGGGGCCTGTGGTTCCTTCGGGTGCAGGGGAGTCCCTGGAGGACCTTGCCAAGGTGTGCAGCGCGCTCCTAGAATCCACCTTTGGCCCTGCCCCACCCCCTGTGGTGGAGTCCTCCATCCCTGCACCCAATTCGCCTACCCTTTGCCCTCCTGTCCCTGCGGTGCCTGTTCCTTCCCCCCCACATGATGCCCTCAACCCTGTGGAAGACGACGACTTGTAACTGTGCAGGCAAGCTAGGGGACACGCGTCCCACTGTGTCCCCCCGTCCAGCTGTGACTCATGGACTGCCCTATGGGCTTTGTAAATATTGAACTTTCTGAGATCAAACAATTTAAGATAATGCTGATTAAAGCCATTTTTGTTTCCTTTGAACACTACTGCTTTACTGATATTGCTGTTGGTGGGGCTGCTACATCAATATGGGTGGTGATCATGTGTTGGGTGTGTGGGAAATGTAGTAGTGTGCAGGTCATAGGGGGGACCCTGGTATCTGTGTGCCATCACACGGTGTTAGCTAGGTTTCTCTGTCCATGTACGCAGTTGCTGCATGGTGGAATTGTACCACGGTGTATTCCTTCCTCTGTGTACCCTGACATCTTCCCTGCAGGGTGTTCCCAATATGTGGTGCTGAGCTGTGTCTACATCAGCTGGGTGTGTGACGGACTCCTTCTACTTTGCACATGCATGCTGACGATGTCTCCACCTGCATCATTCGTGGCATCCTTGGTAGTCATAGTACTTGTGTGTGTGGACTATTGACATGACTTCATGTGGACATGTTTTCTTTTCTGCGCTATGCATGCGTATACTCCAAGCCTCGCACACATGTGGTACATGTACTGCAGGGTCTTTGTGCACCTGACTGACATTTGTGGGCATGGTATCTGTGGCTACTCCACCCTTAGCGTTTCATGGGCACTGCTGTGAGTGTTAGGCACCCACCCCTCCTATGTCTGGGCTCTGCTGGGAGGACTCTGCACACACCCCTCCTGACTCTGGGCACTGCTGGGAGTGATAGGCACCCACCCCTCCTGTCTCTGGGCACTGCTGGGTGTGATAGGCACCCACCCCTCCTGTGTCTGGGCACTGCTGGGAGGACTCTGCACACACCCCTCCTGTGTCTGGGCACTGCTGGGAGGACTCTGCACACACCGCTCCTGTGTCTGGGCACTGCTGGGAGTGATAGGCACACACCCCTCCTGTCTCTGGGCACTGCTGGGAGGACTCTGCACACACCCCTCCTGTCTCTGGGCACTGCTGGGAGTGATAGGCACCCACCCCTCCTGTGTCTGGGCACTGCTGGGAGGACTCTGCACACACCCCTCCTGTCTCTGGGCACTGCTGGGAGTGATAGGCACCCACCCCTCCTGTGTCTGGGCACTGCTGGGAGGACTCTGCACACAACCCTCCTGACTCTGGGCACTGCTGGGAGTGATAGGCACCCACCCCTCCTGTCTCTGGGCACTGCTGGGAGGACTCTGCACCCACCCCTCCTGTCTCTGGGCTCTGCTGGGAGGACTCTGCACACACCCCTCCTGTCTCTGGGCACTGCTGAAATGATAGGCACCCACCCCTCCTGTCTCTGGGCACTTCTGGGAGGACTCTGCACCCACCCCTCCTGTCTCAGGGCACTGCTGGGGGGACTCTGCACCCACCCCTCCTGTCTCTGGGCTCTGCTGGGAGGACTCTGCACACACCCCTCCTGTCTCTGGGCACTGCTGGGAGTGATAGGCACCCACCCCTCCTGTCTCTGGGCACTGCTGGGAGGACTCTGCACACACCCCTCCTGTCTCTGGGCACTGCTGGGCATGATAGGCACCCACCCCTCCTGTGTCTGGGCACTGCTGGGAGGACTCTGCACACACCCCTCCTGACTCTGGGCACTGCTGGGAGGACTCTGCACACACCCCTCCTGTCTCTGGGCTCTGCTGGGAGGACTCTGCACACACCCCTCCTGTATCTGGGCACTGCTGGGAGTGATAGGCACCCACCCCTCCTGTCTCTGGGCACTGCTGGGAGGACTCTGCACCCACCCCTCCTGTCTCTGGGCTCTGCTGGGAGGACTCTGCACACACCCCTCCTGTCTCTGGGCACTGCTGGGAGTGATAGGCACCCACCCCTCCTGTCTCTGGGCACTGTTGGGAGGACTCTGCACACACCCCTCCTGTCTCTGGGCACTGCTGGGAGTGATAGGCACCCACGCCTCCTGTGTCTGGGCACTGCTGGGAGGAGTCTGCACACACCCCTCCTGACTCTGGGCACTGCTGCAAGTGATAGGCACCCACACCTCCTATGTCTGGGCACTGCTGTGAGTGTTAGGCACCCCCCCTCCTGCGTCTGGGCACTGCTGGGAGGACTCTGCACCCACCCCTCCTGTCTCTGGGCTCTGCTGGGAGGACTCTGCACCCACCCCTCCTGTCTCTGGGCTCTGCTGGGAGGACTCTGCACACACCCCTCCTGTCTCTGGGCACTGCTGGGAGTGATAGGCACCCACCCCTCCTATGTCTGGGCACTGCTGGGAGGACTCTGCACACACCCCTCCTATTTAACAATATGTACGCTTTGTCCATACACGTGTGTGGGTTCGCTCCATGGGGGAACGGGTCGTACTTACACTGTTGGGGTGGGGGGTACGCTCAATGCATACGGGTGGGGGGACGTGTCGTACTTACACTGTTGGCATGGGGGTACGCTCCATGCATACGCGGGTGGGGGGACGTGTCATGCGTATAATGTTGGCATGGGGTGTACGCTCCATGCATACGCGGGTGGGGGGACGTGTTGTGCGTATAATGTTGGCATGGGGGTACGCTCCTTGCATACACGGGTGGGGGTACGTGTCGTACTTACACTGTTGGGGTGGGGGGTACGCTCCATACGTACGCGAGTGAGGGTACGGGTCGTGCGTATAATGTTGGCATGGGGGTACGCTCCTTGCATACGCGGGTGGGGGTACGTGTCGTACTTACACTGTTGGGGTGGGGGTTCGCTCCATACATCCGCGGATGAGGGTACGGGTCGTACTTACACTGTTGGGGTGGGGGTTCGCTCCATACGTCCGCAGGTGAGGGTACGGGTCGTACTTACACTGTTGGGGTGGGGGTATGCTCCATACGTACGCGGGTGGGGGTACGGGTCGTACTTACACTGTTGGGGTGGGGGGTACGCTCCTTGCATACGCGGGTGGGGGTACGGGTCGTACTTACACTGTTGGGGTGGGGGGTACGCTCCTTGCATACGCGGGTGGGGGTATGTGTCGTACTTACACTGTTGGGGTGGGGGTTCGCTTCATACGTCCGCGGGTGAGGGTACGGGTCGTACTTACACTGTTGGGGTGGGGGTTCGCTCCATACATCTGCAGGTGAGGGTACGGGTCATAGTTACACTGTTGGGGTGGGGGTACGCTCCATAAGTACGCGGATGGGGGTACGGGTCGTACTTACACTGTTGGGGTGGGGGGTACGCTCCTTGCATACGCGGGTGGGGGTACGTGTCGTACTTACACTGTTGGCATGGGGGTACGCTCCTTGCATACGCGGGTGGGGGTACGTGTCGTACTTACACTGTTGGGGTTGGGGGTACGCTCCATGCATACGGGGTGGGGGTACGGTCCGTACATATCCGTCCCCACGCTATGTGATGCTTGTGCGGTCCGTACCCAGGCCTTTGCCACGTGGGTACGAGCCGTCCCGCCATTGTTGGGGTGACGTAGGTGTGGGCGTGGTACGACTCGTACCCACGCTCTTAAGGCATGGGTATGGGACGTACCTGTCTGGTTGTGTTGCCGGTTCGCGTCGTCAAGAACTTCCGTTGTGGCGGTCGCTGGCTCAGCTGGACACGCCCCCACCCCCTCGTAGTGACCAGGGCCTGAGGGTCAGGTATGTCCAGGGCATGTGTGCTGTGTGACTTTGGTGTGGCTTTTGTGGCCTGCCCTGCTCCTGCCACCCCCCCCTTTCCCCCCTCCCTTTGTTGTTCTGACCTTCTGCGGCGTCTGCGTCGTAACCTGTAGAGGAGGTGGACTGCTATGAGGGCCGGGATGACACGTAGGTTCGGGTCCATGTCTGTCCGTCGCGTACGGGTACTCCTTGTTCGCGTCGTCCTGTCTGTCCGTCGCGTACTGGTACTCCTTGTTCGCGTCGTCCTGATTTCCCGGCAGTTTTTGGCTGCCGGGAAATATTCACCGTGCGGGATGACGTCGGTGCGAATCGTAATTCCTGGTTCGTGAATGGCAGGCTGCGAGCGTCCCGACGTCAGCTCGGCGCGTTCCCGGATCGCATTTGTATGTTTATTTTGGTCGGTCGGGGTTTTGTATGATTCGTACGGAAATGGTGTTCCCGTGCGAATCGTAATTCCATGTTGGTAGATTTTGACGACCGGGTACGCGTCGGATGGAGAATATGCTCCGTCCGACGGTTCGTACCCGGTTTTTACAGGATCGTAATTGGCACCTCTGTGTTTTCCAATCCACCCATCAACCAGGTATTGCAGTACCTCCAGGAATGGTACACTCTCCCAACCTGGGAACAACAATGCTGTTCAAAGAAAGACGAGAAAATGAAAGTAGCACTTCACTGGCAAACTCTGTAAAGTGATGCTGGTGTATTTGGATGTAAATAAAACCAATCTGGCCACTTTGCAACCCCTCTGTCTTGCTTTATTTAGTTAGGTATTTAATTCTCATATAATACATTCTATTTCTCTCCATCCTGCTGCACTTTGGATTAGAAAATTTCAAAAGAAGGGCGTTTCTCGGCAGAACGTTTTTCATTTTTGGATCCATTTCACAGGGAAGCAACTACAAACACACACGATCGAAGCCGAGCCTCGTGGCATGCCTTTGGCCTTCTGCCTACATAGTGTCCCCACCCTAACCAAACCCACCGATGCCAAAATCCCCCCTCCCCAGCCCCAAAACTCACCTTCACTCTCCGACGCACAGGAAGCAAATGGCTTCCTGCGCCTCGGAAAACAAAGGGGAAACCTCCAATGACGTCAGCGCGGCTCGCGCGCTGACGTCATTGATGACGCGGGGGTGGGGGTGGGGGGCGGGTGGAGGCAGGGGAAGGCTTCCCCTGCCTTCCCAGTAAAAAAAAAAAAGATCGACCACTCAGCGCTTCCCCCGTGGGTGGGTGTCATGATGAGCTGGACTCGTCATGGGCACAGCGCGACTGTGCTCCATGACGAGTCCAGCTCGTCATGGGCACAGAACGGGTTAAAATAAAGCAATTGCATTGCAACTTCAAGGCCACGTAGACCATCACAATCTTCTTAAATCATATCAATTCTTGGTGGCCACACAACAGGATGCATCCTTATAAAGCTCCCTCCTCATCTGCCATGAAATTCGGAAATTAAATCCCTAATGAATGCCCAAGCCACCACCGGAGGTAGAACTTAAATTTGGCAGGAAGTTTTTATAAGAATAGAGTTGATTTAAAAACTATTGAGGAATATTGCCATAAACAAATAAGTGTCTAAACAGAAATGTACTGTTTTGCTTTATACAGGATTTGAGTTCATAGGCAACCATATAGTGCCATGATGAGAGAGCAATGATTGTCTTGAAAAAGATGGAATATTAACAAAAAAAACATTGAAACGGGTCCACGCCTTTGTGTTTAACATAATCCATGGAATAAGTCTACCCTGCAGATTTGTATAAGCCATTGAATCCAGGAATAGTCTTTAAAGGATTTTTTCTGATTGGATGTGTTACCTTATGACAAAATATATTGTCTTCTTGTGTCTCTCTGAAAAGATTTTAGGTCGTTTTTATTAATTGGGGATTCGCAATGAATGTGTATTGTTTAGCTGCTTTATATGTGTAGTAGTGATATATGTTTTTAAGTTGTTTTAAAATATTGCCATACAAATGAAATTTTAATAAATGAACACAATTTTTTTTTTTTTAAAGAAGTTAGTCTGTTATTATTCTCTGTATATCTTTTAACTCTACCATATGGGCTATATATTTAGGAGGTGGGGTTGTTATAGTGCAAAGGTCAGATTTCTGGCTTGTGCATCCTAACATTGTTGTTAGTGATTGTTTTAAAATATTTTCCGCCAAGGGATTTACTGTTTCTACCTACAAGTAGTACCCTACTCCCCTGGTTGGTTAAAGGGGTCTCTCTCTATTTCCTACAAGCCACCACCGGAGCCATCTCTGAGTTCGGGGTCAATTTTAATCAATAAAGACCTCCGCCTCTTGGTGGAAATGTCGCAGTTAGCGTTCCCCAGAAATATGATGGCCTGTTGGTCCTGGCTGGAAAGCACATCGGGTGGGATAAGAGCCCCCGAGGCCTTGGCATCCTCCGCCATGACAAAGATCTTCACGTGTGAGCCAGTGACATACATGAGTTTATCCTGGCACAACTGCCAGAAGCAGTCAATGCCTTTCTTAGGGACCTTGATATATTTGGACAGAAAAGTGGCCATGGGCGCCTCTAATTCCAGCGTAAGGGCCACCTTGCCATCCAAAAGGTGGGTGGGAACATTCTGCCCTAAGGCGGTTATGGTTCTCCTGATCCATAGGCTTCCATTGTCTGCTGGCCACATACTTGGCCACCTTATCACATGGAGTCCACTCCGAGGAGCGAGGGTGCATCAGGTCATCGGCGTCCAGAAGGTCAATCAACCCCCCCACCATCCCTTTCTCGAGGCAGGAGACCTCACTTATTCAGCGGGAGGTCAAGGAGCTTCTGGTGAAAGGGGCAATTTGACATTCCAAACCCCATCCTTCAGGTCTTGTAATCAATCTGTTTTTGGTCCAGAAGCAGGATGATGATCAGCATACTGTGATTAATCTCCGGGAATTCAACAAGTGGCTGGCGTATTGCCATTTCAAGATGGAGGGTATTCACTTTCTCACGGACCTCCTTCACCCCAATGACTGGATGGTCCAGTTGGACCTCAAAGACGCTTATCTCACAATGCCCATTTTTCCACTGCACAGTGGTTTCCTCCAATTTCAATGGCATAGACAAACTTTGGAGATCACCTCTCTACCTTTCGGCCTGTCATCTACCTCTTGGTGTTTCACCAAGG
This sequence comes from Triturus cristatus, assembly GCF_964204655.1. NCBI lineage: Eukaryota > Metazoa > Chordata > Amphibia > Caudata > Salamandridae > Triturus > Triturus cristatus. Next base: position 266,863,417 of record NC_140582.1, on the reverse strand, counting down.
TGCTGAAACCGGTCATAGGGAGTCTGAGGACGTCCACAATATGCATGATAGTATACCTAGAAATATGCTGTTGATTGACCAATGCCGGAAGGCGCTATCTCGACACCTTCAGATTGCAGTGAACCTCCTGCATTCCCTGAGGTTTTTCATAAACCAAGTGAAGTCCTCTCTGATCCCTGCACACTCCATCACCTTCCTGGGTTTCTGATAGATTCAGTGTTGACAACCTTGAGTCTTCCCTCCAGGAAGATTGCAAAAGCCAGACACAAAGTCAGGAGCACCCTAGCGAAACAAAGGACCGCCCTCCACCAGATACCCAGGGCGGTAGGTTTCCTGTCATCTTCAATCTGGGACATTTTTCCAAGGCCTCTCCACTTTTGGGCCTTAGAACGGCTAAATTCATCTCACCTTTGCGGGTGTCTTACATACTCCCAGTTTATTCCCCTGTCGGAGGAGACCTAGGAAGAGCTTTGGTGATGGCTATCCCACACAGAGTTGTGGAATTGGTGTGCCATTTCTGGCTCCCACCTGGCCCTGGTCTTTGAGTCTGACGCCAGCGGTTTTGGGTGAGGACTCACTTTGGGCAATTCACCACAGGCGGAGTATGCTCTGCCGAGGGCAATCTCTTCACATCAAGTGCCTGGAATTGTTGGCCGGTTCCTTTGCAGTCAAATGTTGGACCAGAGGCCGGGTGCAGTTGTGCATCGTTTTGAAAAAAGGACAATGTGGTGGTGGTTTGCTACATCAACCATCATGGAAGCACTTGATCAAGGGTTCTCTGCAACCTGGCCAAGGACGTTTGGGAGTATTATCTCAAACACCAAGTCACGGTGGCGGTCGAACACCTCCCAATCCTTGCAACAACATGGCTCTAAAGGTATGCAAACTGTAATGTTTCTCTCTCGTAGCCTGAGAGATCCAGGAACTAGGTACTCTGTGGAGGAGGGAATCCTTAGCTGTGGTTTGGGCAATTAAGAAACTAAAGAAGTTTCTGTGGGGAATTGACTTCGAGGTGCGTACCGATCATAAACCTTTGGTCCAGATATTTGAGAAAAAGGGTCTTGACTTAATTTCGAAAAGATTTGCCAAATGGGTTATTGGTCTGCAAGAATATAATTTTGCCCTCAAGTATATTCCAGGTGCGGACAATAGTATTGCTGATGTTTTCCCTAAGGAATCTTCTGAGAACTGTGAATTGTGTGATTGCGATAAATGGGTTTGTGAGGTGTATTACAATGCTATTTCTGAGAAGAGATGGAGTGAAGAGATTGACAGTGATCCCATCCTTTCTGATGTCATAGCATTTGTTCAGAAGGGCTGGCATAATGGTAAGGCTGGTTCTGAACTCACAAAGCCTTTTTGGCACTTACGAAATTAATTATCTGTGGAGAAGGGATTATTGTTTCGTGGCTCTAGATTGGTTCCTCCCAATAACCCCAGAAGAGAGTTAATTGACTTAGTTCATTCTTCTCATGTAGGTCTCAATAAATGCAAGGAGAGATTGTGTATGTCGTATTGGTGGCCTGGCATGGACAAGCTTCTTGAGCGTGTAATACGTGACTGCATACCTTGCACATTAAGTGATAAATCTAAAAACACGCATGTGCAACCTATGATGGTAAGAAGGCATCCTTCTAGACCCTGACAAGACATAGCATTAGACATTCTGGGACCCATACATAGTAAAGGATCACAAGTTTTCCTTTTAGTCATCATAGACATGTAATCATCGTTGGCCTGAAGTTTTGTTTTTTACAACAATAGATCAGCCCACGTGATCAAATGTTTAAAAGATTTGTTTGCCAAGGAAGGCATGCCCATGTCCATTCTGACTGACAATGGGGTTCAGCTTATTTCCAAAGAAATGGAAGATTTTTTGTCTTCCAGAGGTATTTTACATAAAACTTGCTTGTTGTACCATCCCGAGGGAAACAGTACGATTGAGAGATTGAATCGAGTATTAAAGGAAACCATAGTCTTGGCCAAATCATTATCTTTAAATTGGAAGGACGAGGTTCTCAAGAAGATAGAAGAATACAAATTGTCCCCCCATGGAACTACTGGTAAGACTCCCTTTCTCTTGCTCTGAGGTAGTGGGGCCGAATACTTGTGTAGAACCATCAAGGGTCAATAAATATGAATTGGCCAAGGGAAAAGAGTGTTGGTGTGACAATACTATTGTATAAGAAAGGGAAGAAGTAAAAGCTAAACTAAGAAAGGAATTTTGATTAGAAAAAATTGTTAAGAAGAACTGAGATGAAAGTGGGTGATTTGGTAATGATTAAACATCTAGGATTTGGAAGAAATTGTGTCTCTAAGTTCTTGAGGCCACTAAGGGTTATTAAGATTTTCAACAATGCCATCAAGACACAAGATTATCGTATATGGAATTTGAACAGAGTTGTGGTGGTCAAGGGAAAACTTGATGGTATTATCAATCTCCATGAACATTCTTCTGTTATGCTTGGTAATAAAAGCAATGTTCGATGCTCCTCCTGGAATGTTAAACATCCAGGTTATCTCACTGATTATGTTTAGTTACTTTATTCATTTTTGAGTTACAGTGTTACTTGTTTAAGGAAAGGAAGTGTGTGGCATCCTTACCTTCTTCCTTTCTCCTTGTTTCTACTGCTTGCATAGAATTGTATGTATGTCATTTGCCATCTCATATTGGAACTTTGTATATGTCATGAGAATCTATTAGAGATGTTAGAGAAGGTGGTGAGCATCAGTTGATGTTTCTGTTTGCTTGCTGGTGGATGGGATCTTTCTGTGGAATAAACTCACTTCAATCAGCATTCCTGTGTCCAAGCTTTAGATTCAGGAATGCTTCACTTCTCCAATCCGTCAACACCAGTCTCCTCATCTTCTTGCCGATCCATCAGGGAATCCTCACCATCTGGTGATGAATGGCAACGTGCAGCTCATGGTGTGGAGGATTACTGGACAAGATGGCAAGTCCCTGGCTTATGGAGAGACGCAGCAGACATCCTCTCAGGAGCTTGGACGGATTGCACAGTTAAGAGGTGCCATTCAGCCTGGCCTCGATGGGTGGGTTGCTGTCTGTAATCCCATGGGAGCAGACATTGCTCTAATCCTGGCCTCTTTAGCGGTAGGAGGCATGGCCTACAGAGCAGTAAATATGTTTAGATCCATGGTTTCCCCGGGCCACGTAACAATCGCAGATATGCCAGTGAGTAAACACCCCCCTAGTTTTGCAAGTTCCTTCACGGCATCAGGCTTTCTTTGCCTTCAGAACTCAGGTACTTGGTCCCTCTGGAACGTGAATAATTTTAGGTTTCTTATCCTCATGGCCAAGTAACAGATACCTCTCCCTGAAGCAGTTAGCAGCTAAGTTACCAATTCTGATTTGCCTTATCTCCTGCAGGAGGATTTCAGATGTTACGGCCTTAGACATCACAGGGAGATTTTTCATTCCAGGGCACCAGACAAGCCAAATGTAATTTTCGAGTGATTTCTTATCCGGCCTTTTCAGAGGTGCCAAAACTGTGTGTTGTCAAATGTATCAAGGCAAATGAGAGTATGACGGTGGAGCTTCCTCCCCACGGGGAGAAGCAACTTCTCATTGATTTGAAAAAGCCTTTCTGAGCTGCCTCCTTGCCAACCATAGCAAGGTGGGTGCGGTAGATCATGCAGGAGGCTGGAATTGACACCAAGATGTTTGGTGCCCACTCCGCTCTGGGACCAATGGCCTCCAAAGCTTTTGTTCTAGGAACCCGCTTGGAGGATATTTTGAATGCAGCGTACTAGTCTTCGGTTTCGACCTTCAAAAGGTTTTAATCAAACCAGTCTCCTCCATTGTGGCGCTGGTAGTTGACAAGCTTTGAACTAGCATAATCCTCGCCTCCGGGTCCTGCTATAGAATGAAAAATTTCCTAGCTAACGTTATGGCACGATTCTATTCTATTAAAGACTGTGAGGTGAGGATTAACCCACACTCGCATGAATGATGGTCCATCTGGGTTCTTGGATCTAGTGTGAGTGTAATTAAAGTGCTATTAGATGTCCTTAAGATGATTTCTGCTCTATGGTATACTTCTAACTTGATTCCTGGTCAAGTGTGTGCAGTTATTGAATCCTTGGTAGGATCTTCACTGTATTCTATGATTTTCACATTTTCCCTGTAAAATCTCACTTTCTGTTGACATTGGGAATTGTTTCCTGGGTTCACCAGTGCTCTTTCTATTATAGAAATGTGTTCTTCGAAACAGGAATGAGGAGCTTCCACTGTCAGCTTGGTCACAGAAAGAAAGAGGGCAACAGACAAGGGACAAGGCGGCTTATACTGAATGACGCTCCATGATTGGATAATGGACAGTTTTTTTTATTAATTCAGTTTCTTCCTGGGGGTTATGGGAAATGAAGTTTTGTTTACTGTTGTGGTTACTGGTTAACATGACTGCTGTGCAATAAAAATGAAGAAAGGACAGCATAATCCTCACCTCAGAGTCCTTCAATAAATCAAAACTTGCCAGTACGGTAGCTAGGAAATGTGTCATTCTGTGCTGTATTCCTCCTGGTAAACTCTGTCTGCACAGTCATGCTCTTTCCAAGGGGGTTTACCTTCCTATAGGAGAAAACATGGTGGATACAATGGCCAGAATCATTAATTCCAGCCACCTGGTGTCTCCCCTTAACTCGCAAGTGGGTCTTTAATGTTTAGTTAGTACTTGTTTCGCAAAATACTCCTCATATTTTAGATATTCAAATCTGTTTCAAAGTTTGTATTTAGTCCTCATTCTCTACTATTTGTCTTTTCTACAAGACAGCTATGTTTAAAAGCTACATTTTTATTGATTCATCTTATGGCTGGGAAATATATTTTGAGCAGAAACTCCTGGCCACACTACAAGCCATGAATATTTCTTCGTAATATATCAAGTCATATAACGTCATGGTTAGCAGAAGGTGTTCTTTAAAGGAACACAGGATTAAAACTACACCTTTAATCCAACAACATAATTACTGGCTGCCATGTTGCTATTGTCCAGGTAACTGTTCCACAATGTAACCTATTGTGCTTGCTTTGAAACCTGGGAATCTTGGGAGAAAGTTGTGCACTGGTGTTGGGAAACAGATTTCACACACAGCCTGTGCTCCCAATCTGCTCCTATTCTCTGATTGCCTTTGTGTGGTTTGCTGGGCCCTTTGCATTCTTCGTATCATTTTGCGTGCATTCAACGTCAGATTTTCTACGCGATTGAGCGCCAAAGCCTAGAGCGTAGTTAATAAATGTTTCCTCAAGTCTTACATGGTCTTAAAAGAACTTGAGTGCAAGAAGGAGGACAACACAAGGGGTGAGGAGAGCTCAGAAAAGGCCTTGTGAGGCTGTTCAAATAATGTCAGGCTGGGCACAAAAATGTTGTTAAAGCTTGAAGGGCTGGCATAAGATGTTTTCTTATGTTGAAGAGTTAACACTGCCATACAGGCCTGTAGAGGGTGCGGCAAGGTGTGAAGCAGTGTTTTGTGCTGCCTCAGTGGCTTCGCCAGCTTTGGCTTCTAGGCCTCTTTACAGTATAAATTACTTTCTTGTTTTTAGTAGATCAGCACGAGATTTATGATACGGTCGTAAAATTCATGAAAATGGAAACATTTGCAATATACGACACTGGCTCAAGCAGGAAATTTTCTTCTTGAGCACGCCCTTTTCCAGTGTCTCATATGATTCCTGAATGCAAAGTATGCCTTCAGGTTCAATTTTAATATGACACTTTGTAAATGACTTTCATGAAATTTTGCAAAATTTAGTGTCATTTTGGTGGAATTTCACCGAATAAAATTTTGGAATTTTGCAAAGGCTACATTTTTATGTTCATGCCAAATTACGGTTATACACGCTTTATCTGTGATCGGCCATGGATGGTTGTGTCATGACTGTGATAGTCATAGATCAGCAGGCATCTGAGCATCTAGCTTGCCACTTCTTGCCTGTGGCCTCCAGTTCTTGCTTGTTCCAGACTGATCCAGTGACTCCGTAGCTGCCCAGTTTTTCCAGCTGGGGTTTTCCTGACTGAGTTTTCCCACTCACTGTTCTTCCTGCCAACAGAAGCCCCACCTACACTAGGACCTACTTAATGCAGGCCACAATGTGACCACGTCAATAGGCACCTTGACACCTAGCTTGCCACTTGCCTCTTCCTGCTTGTTCCAGATTGATCCAGTGACGCTGCTGCTGCTCGGGTTTTCCCACTCACCATTCTTCTTACTAACAAAAGACCTGCCCACCCCAGGTCCTACCTAATACAGGCCACAACACGTCCCCGCAACAAGCGCACCACTGGCGTGCCAAAGGCAAGCCCATCTGCACCAGCACCTCGCCTGGACCGCGCCCAGCACTAAGACCCCCAGCCCTCCCATGCCTCAAAGATACACCATCACTGAGCTCTACACCCTCAACCCCAGACGTAGAAACAAACACTACCACTGCACCGACCCACGCGCCATTAGGACCCTTCATGTGCACCCACTGTCACTTCACCTGCCACTGCACACACACCAGCCCACCGACCAGCCCCACCCCAAACACACCACAGACACCATCTGAACAAAAACACCAGCACACATGCGACCTTCTCAACGCACAGTCACTTTGCAAGCATTCCACTGAATTATGGAACCTCATTGCCACACTCACATCAGGCATCGTCTTCCTTGCTGAAACCTGGCTCAGCCTCACATCTGTCCCAAACATTGCCAAAATGATCCCCGATGAATTTAAAATCACTCACCAGGAACACACCAACAAGCCGGAAGGAGAACCAGCCATCATCCACAAAGAAACCACCACCACCAACAACACCACCTCCATGAAACAGCTCAACTTTAAGTTCCACTTGGCGACAAGACAACCATCAGAGTCACACTCACATACCGACCACCCAGGCCTGCGCTCCAGCTTCTGCAACACCATTGCAGACTTCATTGCACCCCTAGCCTAAGGGTCTTATTACAAGTTTGGCAATCCTGTGGACCACTGTACCGGTGGTATCAGTCTGAGCATGGAGAGCTTGGTAGTCGGACCGATGTATTACGAGTTTTTCAAGATTTGGATAATGAAAGACTGGGTAAAAAAACATATAGCCCTTATATGTACCTTGCTGTTTGCATGCAGCTTTTTGATGGCAGTTAATAGCTAACTGTTCTATATTCAGATTTTAACTTATAAACTGCAAGTAACAAAAGGATCTATCTGACAAAAGCAGTAACCCACTGACCTATTTACAATATATGCACTTTGTGATCTGCATGGTAAACGTTCTTTGCAGCAGGCACATTAACCCTCTGTGCTACCATATGACGAGTCAAACTTCCATTAGACAATTCTCCGGTCTCTCTCCAGGAAGAACCTTAATCACCAGAGTTATCTTGGCATTTTTAGTGATGGCTGAAAATTGCTGGAGTCAAGGATTGTGGCAGCAGGTGCTTTTAAAATGATAACATACTTGTAAACATGCCGTCCCCACCCCAAGTAACTGCCCCGGGTCCAATTCACAGAACTAACTTACTACAAAATCCTAAACTTAATACCATTTTGGTATTCACAGAAGACACTTACTCATTTTGGTATTCACAGAAGGTACTTACTCATTTTGGTATTCTCAGAATGCACTTACTCATACTAACTTTATGTCCGCACTCGGGCCGGAGATTCCGGCCCGGTGGTAGAGATTCTGGCCCTGTGGTGGAGATTCCGGCCCGGAGGTGGAGATTCCGCCCGATGGTGGAGATTCCGGCCCGATGGTGGAGATTCAGGCCCGATGGTGGAGATTTCAGCCCGGTGCCGGATATTTCACCATACATTTCAATTTACATACCAGATCCTATCCTGAAATTTTTGTGGGTGAAGTGGGCTTAGAAGGAAAGTATGTTGATCAGTAATGAAGCGTAGAGAAATAGAAATATGCCTTATAAAATAATGAGGAGCATGTGTTAAAAATTCCAGCTGCATAAATGGGATTGCACAAAACAACAGGATTAGAGAATTCAGAGGATTTTTTGCATAGACCTACTAGCACCAGTGTCAACAAGGCATGAGGTTTGCTTTCCATTCACAGTCATCTCCTCCTTGGCAACCTAAGATGTACAATATCAGTTTTGTAATTTGAATGAATTCAGGTTGTTTGGGATGTTTGTGTGAACCCATAGGTAAGTTAGGAATATTATGTTTCCAGTGCCCCAATATGCCCATTGTTAGAAACAGGCTTCTGGTTGGCTAGGGTATGCACCTAAGTCAGGCGGAACCCACCACTCTAGTCAGGGTAAGGGAGTTACACACCCAAGATAACCCTTGCTCACTCCCTTGGTATCTTGGCAGAGTCAGGCTTATCCTAGAAGCATTTGTGCAACACACACACACCAGTGACACACTAGGCACACCACAAAAAGAGACTCCACACAAGGTTATCTAAAAGTATCTTTTGTATTGTAAATAAAAATCTTTAGAGCATGATCACATAAATCACATAAACCATAAAATCCCTTTGCCAACCAGGCAATTGTCATAACTTCACAAGTTAGTGCAAGCAAGTAAATACTTATAGGTTGTACATGGTACAAAACAACCATCACTGCACGTGTGGCAAATCCTGAAGTAATGCCTGTTATCCTGACAAACGCAAGGCATACATAACATAAATCATCGCATCAGGTAATGAAATGCAGGATAGGTTATACATCAATCATGGCTGCTAGGCATACAATGCCAATCCTGGGAATGTAAAGAAAAACAGCTGCTTCACAACATCAGGGCATCGGCATCAAGCGGTTAGGCAATGTACAACACAGCAGAATCACTCCAAGCATATCCACATTACTATGTGTTACAATACATCTGCCTGATGATACTCCATGAGTGGGGGCCTCTGTCGAGGTTTACCGCATGCAAGGCAGCATGGGGCCAAAGACAGTGCTTTCAAAGGTGGGGGCCACAAATAGGGGGCCACCCACACGGTGGAGAACCCTCAAAGAGTCCTCTGCACATCACACATTGAAATGTGAATGCCAACAACTGTGGGGTGCAGCCACAGCAACCAGGGCAGTGTCAGACTGCTCCCCCAAGCACAACATTTCTGTGCTCTCTGTATTTCTGCAAGGTATCGGGCCGCCTGCCCGCTGTTAGTGCAGCCAACCCAGATGAATTCCACCACTGCGTGGAAGGTGCAGCTCCTCCTCACGGAACAGACTCATCAGACCTTTGTGGATGGGGTGTGCGGGCGAGATACTGGTCAGGCCCGCAGAGCTTTTTTGGCCAACCAGTCAGGCCCCAAGGAGCGCCAAACCAGGAGCATGGAAGCCACCACATTACTGGGGATCCTTGTTCTCTCTTGTGGCAGGTGACCTCAACGGTGTCTCCCGGCACACCCGATCAGGAGGGAGAGCAGCGCTGTGAGGTTTCCTCAACGTGTAGAGGGGCCCCTCTGAGTGATGGGGGCGGGGTCTTTACAGTGAGGCAGCCATGCAGACATGGCAACGGCCCGGTGTGCTTCCTTGCGCTTGCAGTGCCTCTTGCAATGGAATCCCCTGTAAACCCAGATCGGAGTGGACTGCTCGATTTGACCAGCGGCAGTGAGGATTTTTAACAGGGCAAAAAGAGCTCCCCTTGCGCTAGGCCAAAAAAAGGCAGGGAGCCCTCCTCCACGTGCTCCCCAGCCAGAGAAATGGTCACAGCGTTCAACACGTGCTTCCTGGTGCCAGAGTAAAGGGAAGATAAAGCGCTTACCATGCGGTAGAATTTGCAGTGACAAGGGTCATGATAGCACTCCTTTGAGACCACTGGGGCCACACCAGCAGGGTGCGGACAGGCAGGCCAGCACATGGGCTCTCAAAACAACAAGGCAGTCCTTATTTCAGCCCATGAGGCAGCAGGTCAGCACTCCAAAGTAATCAAATCCCACGGCAGTTACATCTGGCAGTCCAGCAGTCCTCTGGTAGCATGTAGAGCCAGCAGCGTATGGTTACAAGTTCAACACAGTGTCTAAAATCATGGGGTCATAGCCACTATACTTATACTCCAAAATTCTATGTTCTGGGGCACTTCAAACAACTTCAGAAGTGCACAACACCCCTATTCAATCCCCAGTCCTGGCTCCAGAAACACTACGTAGGGCAGAGACACCATTGTGAAAAGTAGGCACAACCCTATTCAGGTGCAGGTGACAACTCCTCCCACCACTCTATGAACAGGCCTATTCAGCCCACTATGAGTCACTCAGGAAAGGCAGGACACACCCCAACCCCCCTTGCAACTGTCTACTGTGAATGCACATCCCCTGCTCATGTCAGTCTAAACCAGAAGTTGAATACACAACCAGGCAGGATATAACGAGTCATAAGCACACAGAAATGTCTGCTTCTAAAAGTGGCATTTCTAAAATAGTAATGAGAAATCCACTTTTACCAATAAAAAGGATTTGTCACTACTAGTCCAAGCATGCCCAACATGGCCAAGCTACCCATTTCATATCAGAAATTACCACTGAAACACATATCAGGGAATTCCCAATGCAAACCTATGAGAGAAGCAGCCTCACAGCACTGAGAAAACATTTAGGCTGTTTGTCATTACCAGGACATGCCATACAACAGAGGCACTTGTCCTACCTTTTACCTACACCGCACACTGCCCATAGGGCTACCTAGGCCCTGCCTTAGAGGTGACGTGTATGTAGTAAAAGGGAAGTTTCAAACGTGGCAAAAACTTTAAATGCCTGGTCACTGTGTCAGTAAACTGTGCATGCAGGCCCTGTAGTGCCAGAGGCCTGAGACAGGTCTGAAAGGCTACTTTGGTGGGTTGCACAAGCAGTGCTGCAGGCCCAGTAGTAGTATTTAATTTACAGGCCGTGGGTATATGGGATACCACAGTCCAAGGGACTTACAGGTAAATTAAATATGCCAAACAGGTGTAGACCAATTTTACCACTGTTTACAAAAGAGAGCACATGCACTTTAGCATTGATCAGCAGTGGTTAAGTGTCCAGAGTCATAAAACCAACAAAAAAAGGTCAGAAAAAATATAGGAGGAAGGCAAAAAGTTCTGCAAAAATGGGCCAGTTCCAACACACATTGTAAAAATATGTGGAGTGCCCAGATGGAGCAGAATCCCCCTTTCTGCTTCCTTTGCTTCATCTGAATCTCCCTCCTCCCTGTCCACTGTGGCATACTGCCTTCCAATTGCTCTCTGACCCCTCTCTCTGACTATTTGTTGGAAGGATTGTATTTGCAAAGACATTAGCTTGGATTCAATGAATATCTTCTTCGTTTCCTGTGCAGCAACACAATGTTATGCAACAGAAACCAATTTCTCCAGAATACATTGTTGCTTCTGTACCTTAGGCAGTGACTCATGAAATAAAAACAGCACAAATAACTTTTTGATTATTTTGAGTAGTGTTATCAATACTAGAATAGCAATAAAATGCGTATTAGGGCCTGATTATGAGTCTGGTGTTCCACCGACCACCAGACTTACAGTGGCGCGGTAGTGGCTGTCTCGCCACCGCCACACCACTGGTCCGACCACCCTATTATGAATAGGGCATTTGGACTGTCATTGCACCACCGCAACCACCAGAGATCAGAGATCCCTGGCGGTTGTGCAACGGTCTGAGGGCCACAATATGCCTGGTGGTGTCCTGAGGCACGACTACGCATATTACGACTTTCCTCACTGCCAGCTGTCTCATGGAGGGTCTTCCTCCATGAAACTGATGGTGAAGAGGAAAGAAAGGGGGCCCTACAGGGCCACCTCTTGCCCCTGTGTACTGGGGTGCATGCAGTGGGGCACATGTTGTGCCCCTCTGTATTATTGTATCCCCAGTTCCTACATGGGAAGGAATGCACAACAGGGTGCATTCCTTCCCATGCAGGAACATGCACTGGCTGTCCTGTGGCAGTGCAGTTCAAGGCTTACTATGAGCCTTTAAACTCCACAGGCACAGGACTGCCACACCGTCCACTGGCCACCCACTGGTGGACCGAAAATTACTTGTAACATGGCGGGCAGACAGTGGTGACTTTTGGAGGTGTGTGGGGTGGCATGCCGCCTGCTCCCGCAACGCCAAAACTCACAATCAGGTGCTTAGAATCAATCAAGTTAATTAGCAGGAGTTTCACCTTTGTTTTTTTTGGTTTTTTGCAATTATTAATCTTGCCCAGTCCAATTTGTTTTGACTGCACAGACTTCAATAATAGTATTCCAAAAAGCTTCTGAGATGGAGCAGCAAAAAGAGCAGCTACATCAACAGGTGCGATGTGGCCAATTGGCTTGGTTGTCTCTTGTTCTAGATAATTGATATTTATTGCTTATTAGGTCAGCCAGGGATAAGGGAATATGGACAGAACATAATTTTTAGGAATGGGATAAACTCTCATGTGAAAAAGAGCATCTGGTTGGACATAGACAATATCACTGGGGTTGTGAATTTCTTCCTAGTAACCCGAGGAGGAGAGCTGCTCGGTTTCTCTCACCCTGGGGTCTTCTGTAGACTCCCTTGGGTAATAGTGAGACTGTGCGACTGACCACTCTGATTCCTTGTTTCTGACTGGTGTGGTGCTAAGTGAACTGCATTTGAGGGGGCAAGTGAGTTATTGTTTTGCAAGTTTCTCGTCTAGTCCCTGGCCAGTCCTGCTGTTGCTTGCTTCAATCGCCAGATTCACTGCACAATTGTGACAGATCTGCTTGCACCCTGACTAGAAGCCCATTAACATCCACTGCTCTATAACTAGATGTGCCTTGCCCCCACCCCCATCTCATGCAGGTTTGGGGAAGTTTGAAACATCTACCAAATCCTCCTCCTTTTCCACCATTGTCTCTGTATTCTCACTAGAAATTAGGATGCAGATGTAAGTAGGAGATAGTACAGTGGGGTTCAAAAGCTCCAACCCTACCGCTCAAATGACTAATTTGGTATTCCAGTTGTTTCTGATTGATGTCTTTCAATCACTGAACCTGAGATTCCTGTCTACATTCATAGGTTTTTTGTGCCAGTTTAAGAATGCTGCCCGCTGTTCCCGACCTGATACATAGGATCCTTTAATTGTTTTTTTAAGGTTAAGTGTTCAAATTCAAAGGTGCCTTCTTCCAGAAGATAATTTCTACCCTTGCCACTAGTTCACTTAAACCATTCTTCAACATACTTGCATGTGACTTCTAAACACTGGTTGTGCATTATGTGAGCAAGACCACCTTTTACAGGGCTTTTCTACTTTAGATGTTTTTGCACCCTCATCTCTCTACATATTAATTCACAAGCAGGTTCACAATTAGATGTCTGCCAGCATTGTACCTCAGCTAATCCGTTGTAGAGGTTGTGTAGAAGGTAAGAATAGAAAGGGGAGGGTCTAACAGCTCTTCCTATATGTCTTCATGGTGTTCTTTCACATCTGTTGCCTGACCCTTTGTATGTGGGCACCCAATTCACAGACACGTGGAGATCGCAGGGGTTCCAGGGCACCTTTTCCAATCACACAATCGTTCACTAGGGTCTGTGATAAAGGTTGCCCCTTGCCCTCCCTGCTCCTAAAACGTCTAGAGTCACCTGCTCTAAATCATGGATTATGCACACATTTCTAATGCCTGACATCTCAGGTCTCCCCTCATACCTAGTTTTTCCTATTATCACCTACAATAAAATCAGTATTTCAATTCTTTAAATTCTTTAGACTCAATAAACACCGACTTTATCTTTAATACATTTCTAATCATGCTAGCGCTGTCTGACCTGTTTGGTCAATCGAATGCTGGGTCGCACTCCCACCTCCAACTTACTTCTGCCAACTGGAGTTGACATGTGGCTTACAGACCAGCTTCGCTCCTCGCCTCCAATCATGCTCAGACACTTTGGCAAAACAACACACTTTACTAAGGCAATGATTTACTTTGTCATAACACAGCGTCTTGTAAAGAGTCCTGAAGCTGACATTATTTCTTATTATGTCATTGTCTGAGATATCATTGGAGACACCATACTGTTATGTTTCATATAGGTACCCTAATATAGGCCCGTGTAAAATCATACACCTTCACCTACATTATCTCCCCTATACTACACAGTAACAAGCCTTTAGGATTGAACCTTTACCTAGTTCTAGTCCTGGGTGCAGAAAGAGGGATTTACCCTGAACAATAGTGTCCTATAACTTCATCAAAGGACTCATATAGTATGAATGAATATTCATAAGGGTTCTTGGAAACCAGGCAGCAGATTACACCACCTGCATAATATCTACGTACAAGATTCATCCTGTACGTCATCATCAAATCCAACAATGGCTAATACAAGTAACAAGGGAAAAAGAAACCCTAGATACTTTGTGTATAAATACAGCACATCTTTCTAGGGTTAGAGAGAGGAGATCGAGACTGCCAGGCCGACACACTGACCAGAGACGCTGAGGCTCCTGCATGCAGACGCTACAGCTGACAGCGGTCTAACACATCCCTTGTTGGGTGTCCAGCTCGAGACCAGGGGTCCCACACTCTCTCACTTCAGGTAATGGAGGTAGACTAAGTCTTAGAGGGATTCTTGGCTTCACACCTTCTCACATGCTAAGTACACTTAGGTACATCTAGATAGGAATCGTAGGAGTACGTGCACTTTTATCATGCATTTTATACTCATGTATGTATTCATGATTATTGCAAGATGATAGAACTGTACTATCCTTTTATTTTCACTGTGCTGCTAATCATACATATCTGCTACTGTCTAATGGTTGTTCCAGCACATCTATTTTACTGTTCAATAAATTCTCATTGTAACACGCCTGACTGTTTCTTCTGTGTAACTCTCTGAGACCGAATAAGTGAGCACTAGTGACTGAGCGAAAAGTAGTACATTGTTTCCACAGTCCTGGTGGATCATGGTTGTCATGTTCTGAGGTTGCCAGAAACTATTCTCTCCCCGATAAGAGGAGATTCTAGTGGCACTGTGAGTTAGCTAAAACAGGAAGGCTAACATTCTCGGTGGGGATGCTCAAAGGCAGTCTGCCACCAAACCCATGGTTTATGTTACCCGGATCGCGCAGATCCTGTATGGGTAATATGAAAACTAAACAACAATACAATGTAAAGTGCTTTGCTATTTGAAAGTACAAGGGCCATGATGTACAAAATGTTTTAACAGACACAAACCCTTTGACTTGCTAAATTAGAGGGCTGGCAACTGCTACAAAGTATTTTTGTATTCACTAAATACATTTACCGATTCAGAAGAGTGTTATTGAATCGGTAAATGGGTATAAATATGGATTACAAATCACTATTCGGAAGGAGCATGTTCTGGGAATCATTCCAAAGTGCAATTCCTACCCTGATGTATCAATGTTTGGCAACCACAATTCTGGTCAAAACCATTGATCAGTTACTGACTCCTAACTTGGATGTGAGGGAGGTAACTGATTCAGACCTTAGTTAAAGTATCTGGAATGACCCTTTGTTTGAAGATGTTTGATCAGGCTGCAAAATATACTGTGACACCATTACTTAATGTATGCAAAAAAGTGATGGATGGACTGTTTGAATTAATCTCAGCCACTGTTAACTGCTCATGGCTGCATCCCAGTCCACTGTTATTTTGCACACCATACTAACTCATCTTGGACCCACTTATATTTGAATCCGTCTTGACCCTTCTCCAATGCAGTCCAGCCCGAAGACCATTTTCACTCTTATGAGGGCTCATCAATCAAGTATAGCTTGATTCCAGCGGTACTATGTACACAGAACCAACGCCTGGGCATACCCTGGCCTCTTAGGGTGGTACGGTGAGCCGAAAGGTTCTGTCCAAAAATTGTCTGAAAATTTGTTGTGTGGAGAATCCTAGATGGATATCTCAAGCATATGTTTGAGGACATATGGCCTAAGGGCTTGAGCTGCCGTATTTGGAGCCTAGACACACAGGTTTGAATCCTGGCCTCAGCACTAGACTCAACATTGTGTGATTTGAGGCAAAGCACATACTCTCCCTGTGCCTAACTGTTTATATAATGATATTGTGTAATTCCTTCTTGATGCTCACTATCTTGTAGATTGTCTCTCAACCCTCATGTAATGTACAGCGCTCTGTTACTTCATACTTAAGTCCACACTATATAAATACTACTACTTACATACGTCAACATTGTGAAAACAAGGGCCCAGTGTCAAAGCACTGTTTAGCAGAGTGTGGTGGGGAACTCATAATGCATTAGGAAGCGCAAGCTAAATTGGCCACACCTTGCCTCATTTAGTCGTTTGAATTTTATTAGGATGATTTAAACTTAATGCGGATTATGACTTTTGATTCAGCATTAACAGCTCTAAGTTGGCATTCCCAGAAGTGCAGCTTTTAATCTGATCTGCTGTTTCAGCTGTTAAGAGCGACCAAACTTTGTTTTGATCTCCATGCTCCAGGTTGCAGCCCTGTTGTATCATTCTTCTAATCCAATCTGTGGAAATGTATCATCCTTTGTTGCGCCACAGCTCCCTCAAGAGCATTGAAGCACAAACAGAGGTGACAGTGTCCAGTCGCTGTGAGGTTTGTGTGTTGCTGGCTCTGGTAGATGTTGTTATGGTGACCTTTAAAACAAGGAATAGCCCAGGGTTTAATTACCAAGGTTATACTAATTAGCAGACTACAATATAATTGGAAATAACCTAGAGTGACTCTCTTGTGGGATGAAGGTAGTTGCAGGTTAGGACCAATGTCCCCCTTTGTCCTCCACGGCTCCCTCCAGGGTATAAGCACTGTGGCTTTGGGAGAATAGGGGCTGTGCATACTGGTCTTTGGCTGGACAAGCTTGAGGGGTGCAGCCATAGTATGTATACAACTGGATGCGGGCAACACCTGTTTTTTCCTGGAATAGAGGAATTTTTTTATTTTTTTTATTGAGCAGAGCAGTGAGTACATGATATACATAAAAATTATTCTTAAAACCAATAATCCATTAACTTCTACATTTCATGACAAAGTCTTTTTTTTAAAAAGAATGCGACTATAGCAGCAAGTAGCATCAACAATGATTCCATCAAAATGACAATGTGCAAAAACTTGCAATAAAGTGCAATAAAAAAAAGTGCTAATGCATCTAAAGTGCGACAACAGAGAAAAGTGCTAGTGCTTCTGAAATAAAACAACAGTCAGTGCTGGTCTACCTAACCACGATAATCACATAGGTCATATCATCCATATCGAGTGTAATTTCCCTCCTTCAGTTTTTCGAGATTGTCAAAAAACTTCCAATTCTTTACAAAACATTTTATAGCTCCCACCCAAAATTCCGTGTTTTCATTTTACTAAACCATTTTAAATGAGAGGGAACATCCTGGAATAGAGGAATATTGTCAAGGGATTTGCTTGAGGTGTCAATTGCCAGTGGACTGTTGAGTGGATGAGGTGAATAAACAGCACTTGTGACATTTCAGGTGTTATTTTCATTTGCTATGTGGTGAACGCCACAGTGCTGAACATGCAAACATGTCTGAGTGACATCTGGCGAGTTAAGCTACATTTTGACTACCAGTTAATATTAGTTGAATTTTCTGATGCGTATTCCATCGCTATTGGCGGCATGTGATGACTCATGAGTTCCCGTTTCCCGGGACACAATGGCAAATGAAGTGAAACATTGGACAGACTGTACACGGTTGTGTATCAGCAGATCGAAGGCAGTTAAAGTTAATGGTAATTGTCTCTTCGAAAACATCCTTGTTTACCTAGGATTCAGAGATAATCCGACGAATCAGCTGTTTTCAGCAACAAACAGCGACTGACTGACAATGAGTGAAATTGTTTTCTTTTAATTCCCAGTTTTGAACAGGCGTCGTGCAAAAGGACTGGAGACAAACCAATAGGACAGACAGTGCACGGTCCACAAATACGTTCTGATTACAGAAATGCATGATCAATCCAGCGTTTTAAATACATTCAGTTAATTCGCTGAAGCTCTTTTAACCACATGTTTATGATTTTCAGCCACCCACAGATTCTTGTAAATCGTGTAAATAAATATATTGTGTGCGAACCTATGGGAAGCCGTTCATGTCAAAATTACAGATCTCCATATAAGCCACCTCCTGAAATGCATAGCATGCTGCAAAATGAATATGACACACACCAGAATAAATGTAATATGTGTCAAAATAATTATGATACCTGGCAGAGTGAATTTGACTTGAATCAAAACAAATATGAAACCTGGCAGAGTGAATATGCTACTTTAGGATTAATATGAATAACACGCACTCCGAATTAAATAAGAGATATACCTAAATATATATCAATCATACTGAAATGAATATGGCCCTCACTATAAACAATATAGCAATCACTGACACAAATACAATATGCTTCAAACAGAATGGGACATTTCTTGAAATGACTGACATATGCCAAGAGGTACATGACATACATTGAAATGAATATAACAGATTGAAATAAATATATTATATTCTGAAAAGAATGCAATGCACTTTGAAAATATTATAACTTGCACTAAAATGAACATTACACATGTTGCAATGAACATGAATTGCGTTGAAATTATTGTTACCCAGATTGCAATGAATATGAGAATTTCAGAAATGAATAGAAGTTGATTTAAAATGAATATGGCTTGTGTTGAAATTAATATAATCCCCATTGAATTGAATTTGACATGTCTTAAAATAAGTATGACCAAAGCTGATAATCTCACGACATTTGTCAAAATTAATATAGCATGCATTGAAATGAATATGATACATATTCAAATGAATATGATATATGTTAAAATAGATACGTTGCATCTTAAAATTAATAAGACTAGTATTAATATGAATATGACATCCATTGAAATAAATATAACATTGATTGAAAGGAATATATAATATGTAAAAAGGATTATATGACGTGCATTGAAATGAATATGACATTTATCAAAGTGAATACGGGTTGCATTTAAAGTAATATGATACACATTGACATGATTATGATACGTTTTGAAATGGTTATGATTCATGTTAAAATGAATATAAGATGTGTTAATGTGATTGAGACATCTATTGAAAGGAATATGGCATGTGCTAAGATGAATACGACATGCTTTGAAATGAATATGATACATATTCAAATGAATATGATATACGTTAAAATAGATACGTTGCATCTTAAAATTAATAAGACAAGTATTAATATGAATGTGACATCCATTGAAATAAATATAACATTGATTGAAGGGAATATATAATATGTAAAAAGGAATATGACATGCGTTGAAATGAATATGACATTTATCAAAATGAATATGGGTTGCATTTAAAGTAATATGATACACATTGACATGATTATGATACGTGTTGAAATGGTTATGATTCATGTTAAAATGAATATAAGATGTGTTAATGTGAATGAGACATCTATTGAAATGAATATGGCATGTGCTAAGATGAATACAACATGCTTTGAAATGAATATGAGCCACATTGTAATAATGCAACATGCCGTAAAATTAATATGACCAATGCTGAAATTAAAATGAAACTTGTCAAAATGAATGTTATGTTTTGAAATTAATATGATACACATCAAAATGAATATTGCATGTATGGAAATGAATATAACCTATATTGAAACGAATATGACCCATGTCAAAATTATGACAATTGTTAAGGTGAATAAGACATTATTGAAATGAATATGACATTCATTGAAAGGAATATGACAAATAAGTGATGGAGAGTGAGTAAAAAAGAGTGGGAGATAAAGAGATGGAATAAGGGATGAGGTATGTGGAGGGACAACTCAGGGACGAGGGATGAAACATAAAAAGTCTATTGAGTGAGTGATTTGAAGTGATTATTGGAATTCAGAAGTTAGAGATGACTTGTATATGGGAAATAGAGGATGGCTGATGGATGGTGAGAAATGAGGAGTGAGGGTAAAGGAGGAAGTAGGACATTTAGGTCCTCCTTTATATTTTGTCGGTCGGCCCGTCCTCGACCAGAGTGATGGAGTAAATTACCACATCACCCTGATGGAGGTGCAGACCGCCACATTTTGAAATATCCATTGGCCTGATGGACATTTCAAGCATTGGCAGGTACCATAGTTCCATCTCCACCAAAAATTTAAAGTAGGCCCTAAGCGTGACAGAAGAGAACGATAAATAATGGATCAGGACTGATGAGCGAGCGCTGAGGAGTGAGAAGGGATACATGAGGAGTAAAGGATATGGAGAGGCATGTGTTGTGTGTGGAACAGGGATTGTATACCTACAGTGAAGACCTGGCTGTATGATATACTGCATGACCAACTGGAACTCTACTATTACACCATTTCCCAGGTTCTGTGGCCCAAGAACATCTGGGTCCCTTGAAAGAATATCTGTTGATTCATGATATAAACTGCATCAAGCGGTTAAAGCTTGTGCTAAACATGCAGAATGGGGGAGGGATGGGAGAATGATGGGAATGTGTATACTGACTAGTTCCTTAACAACAGCTCCAAATGCCATGGCACCTGAAGCACTCTTGCAGCCCCACTTTAGCTGTGATTAATGCCACTGTACTATAGAGGTGCCATCTTGAAGTGCAGAAAAGATTTCTGTGACAAGGGCGACACTTCTGGACTGTTTATGTATAATACACAGGGCCACTGGAATTATGCAGCAAAGAGAGGAAGGCCAAATTGTATGGCAGGGTTGACAAAATTATGCGTCAAGAAAGGCAAATTATGCAGCATAATGCAGCACATATTATTATTGCATTATTTTGTTATCTATTCCCAGGTTACCGTCCTCCATGACCACGTCCAGCCTTCTGCAACTTCATCGCCCCCCTCGCCATAGACTCCAATAACTACATTTTCTTCGGTAACCTCAACTTCCATCTCGACGACCACAATGACAATCACTACCAACCTCCTCGACAGCATGAACAACATCGAACTCACCCAACTTGTCCATGGCCCCACAAACACCACAGACCCCACACTAGAACCCACATATATCTCCAGCGACTGCATCAGGTACAGCCTCACCACAGAACTCACCTGGATGACAACTCCATCATTCACTTCAACATCACCAGCTCACAAACCTCTGCCACCAGTTTGCCCAACGCCCCCCACCGCAGCTGGATCTAAGTCTCATAGGACGAATGAATCAACGCCATCAACACCACCCACCCCATCTTCACCAACAACCTAGACCAGAACGCCAGAAACTTTAACGATTAGATCACGGACTGCGCTGACAGTGTCACTCCCATCGGCAACAACACCCACAGAAGGTCCACCAAGAAGGCTACCTGGTACACTGAGAAACCTAAGAACCACTATACGACACTGTAAACAACTGGAAAGGAGATGGCGCAATAGTTAGGACACAACTGACTTCAAGACAGCCCTGAACCTCTACCACAGAAAGTTGAGAGAATCAAAGAAAAAGTCCTTAGCCTCAAGCATCAAATCAAGCTCCAATAATATATCCCTTCATGCTTTGCTCGTACTTTGCTGTGTTTTTGTGACTTGACTCCTTGACACACTCATGCTTCCTACCTTCCTTTTGCATAATAATGCCATTTTCATCACTTGGTCCCAATGAGATCTTACCTCCATATCTATCTCTCCCCTGCCACACTCATCTTCTTATGTAATTGCCTACCTGGTCCCTCTAACCATTGCAGTCTTTCTCTCAAGAAGTTACTTATATTTGGTAATGCCTTATCTAGTAGAGAATCTATCTAGCTGCAGAATCCTAACCATAGAATATTCCCCAGGAGTCAGGCTAGATCCAGAAGTTTTCAAGCAGTACCCTTGAGGTGGCCACGTTCGGCTCTGTGTTGGTGGTCTCTGCGCCGGTAATGCAATGCCTGGTGCCTATATAAATGCCACCCTGGAGGGCTGAAGTCAGTTCCTTTTGCGACTTTCCAAGCCAAGCATGCAGAGCCACGATGAATTCTGACAACTGAACTGAAATTCTAAAGTCCTTAGAAGGATGACCCCCACAATGTAAACAGTTCTCTGAGCATGGAGGATGGAATGACCAGTAAGCAATCTGCGGCTACATAGATACTCTACCAGATAAGGCTTAACCAAAGGTAAGTAACTTGTTGATATGATAGAGATTTCTAGCCGCAGATTCATTACCTTAGAATACAAAACCCAAGCTATGCCTTCCGGGGGGTGGGTATGCAAAGCTGATTTAAACCAGGAAGTCCTACAGGACTGAGTGGACAAAGTGACCATAACAATGGACCGAACTGTCCAGGCAGTAGTGTTTGGTAGACATTTGCAGAGATGCCCATGTTGCTGCCTGACAGATGACCAGGACAGGGATTCCTTACTCTAATGCAGTGGTTTCAGTCTTGGCTCTGGTGGAATGAGCAAGCAAGCCCTCAGGGGGTTGCTTCTTGACCAATACATAGCAGTTATTTATGCAGGGCATTATCCTTCTTGAGATGGTCCATTTCTGCACATCCTTCAATTCCTAAGCCCCTTCATACCCCACAAAGCGTTGATTGTCCACCCAGAACTCTTTTGTGCGATCAAGTTAGAAACTACAACTCTTTTTGGGTCCAGACAATGGAGTCTCTCCTCCTCCTTTGAAGTGTGAGGTGGAGAAAAAAAGTTAGGCAGTGTGATGCTCTGGCCTACATGGAAAGGAGCCACAACCTTCGGGAGGAAGGAGGCATGTGTCCAGAGTACGAAATTGTCTGGATAGAAGATGGTGTAGGGAGGGTTTACATAGAGTGCCTGCAATTCGCTGACCATTCTGGCTGATGTAATGGGCACCAAAAAGGCAGTCTTGATGGTTAATCAATGGCGGGAGCAATTATGCAGTGGCTCAAAGTGTGCACACATTAAGTCCCAATTAAGCATGCTGAATGACCTGGGAGAAATGTATGTTGCAAACCTTTGAGGAAACTAGCCATAAAAGGTGCCTTGAACAAAGAAGATTGGTCTGGAAAACACAAAAAGGCTGAAATGCCCTATAAGTAATTGTGCCGAGAGCAGGGCCCGGCTGGGCCAAGAATAGACCAAACAGGAGAACCTGAGAAAGGGGTGCAGATAGAGGATTAATGTTCCTAGATAAACACCATGCAACAGATTTATCTCAACAGGCTGGTGTATACCCACTTGGTGGAGGTACACCTAGCTGCCACAATAACATCACATATTTTGTGAGGAAGTTTGAAAGCTGTCAGCTGTTACCGCTCAATCTTCAAACATAAAGATGAAGGGTGTGCAGGCTCAAGTGTAGGACCCTCACGTTGCTGCACCAGAAGATTCTCTCGATGAGGAACTTGATCGGGGGACCGATGCTTATGCTCAACAGCCTGGAATACCAGTCTCTCCTTGCCCAATCCAGACTCACAAGAATGACTTGGCCCCAGTCATTCCTGATCTTCTTGAGAACTCCGTGCAGAAGTGGTTCTGGCGGAAAGACATACAGGAGGCCAGAGCTCCACTTGAGATGAAAAGCGTCTCAGATCGAAAGACACCATGGAAACTCACCTGCACAAATTTGTGGATATGGTGCATTCTGGGCCAAGGCTCTCCCCAATCTTGAAAGAGACCTTGTACCATCTCTGGATGGAGATGCCATTAGTGATACACTAAGCATCATCCACTGAGTTTGTCTACTATGACCTTTAAAGATCCCCCCAGGTGATGAACCACCAGGAAAATGCACTGATGTTCCAGCCATGTCCAGAGATGCAGAGACCCTTCCCAAAGAGTCCATGACCCTACCATACCTTGTTTTTTGCCGTTCAAAATGGCGTTTCTATTGTCCATGCACAAGTCTTCCCTTGATCACAGGATGAAAGGCTTTCAATGCCAAGCTGCTCATCCCATATTGATGTGAAGCTCGAACTCTGACGGAGACCAGAGTCCTCTGATCTACATCTCTCCCAGAGTCCGCCTCAGCCAAGTAGTGATGCATCGGTCACTGTAGTCAGCTCTGGTTGAGGAAGGTAGAGAGGGCTGCCATTGACCCAATCGTGGTTCGTCAGTCACCATTGCACATCTTTCACAGTTACCTCCAAGATCTGGACTATGTTGGAGAGATACACCTGATGCTGTGCCCAGTGGAACTTCAGGTCCCACTGCAGAGTCCGCATATGCCAACAAGCAAGTGTTACAAGCAGGATACAGGATGCCATGAGGCCCAACAGCCTCAGGGTCATTCATTCCGAAATCCAGGATAGTAGCTGAAACATCTGCATCACAGACTGATTATATCTGGCTCTCTGAAACTGTAGGGTCCAGAACAGCTCTGATGAAAGGAACATTGATAGTGAACCTCCAGCAAGTGCAGGAGGTTCGCCGTAGTCTTGAGGTTGGAGACAACTGCCTGTTGAGTGACCGGCTTAAACAGCCAATCATCGAGGTATGGGAAGACTGGAATCCTTGACCTCCGCAGATATGCTGCAACCACCATTATCACCATGGTGAACACTCAAGGGGTGCTGGTAAAGCTGAAAAGGGGCACAGCAAACTGAAAGTGCTCTTGGCTCACCGTGAATGGTAGTAACGTCTGTAGACAGGCAGGACGGGCATGTGGAAATATGTGTCCTGCAAGTCCAGCGCTACCGTCTAGTCTCCTGAGTGCAGGGCACACAGGACTTGAGCAAGCAAAGCATTTTGAATTTCTTCTTTTTCAGAAATAAATTGTGAAGGCGCAGGTCTAGGATAGAATGAAGGCCTCTGTCCATTTTGGGCACCAGGAAGTAGCGATTATAGAATCCGTGACCTACTTCTGATTCCGGCACCCTCATGATTGCTCCTTAGCCAAGAGAGCCAACACTTCCTGATGGAGCAAGGAGAGGTGGTCCTCCATCAGCCAGTTGTAAGTGGATGACATTGATGGAGGGGTCGTCACAAAGGGGATGGATTAGCCCCTTTTGGCAACCTGCAAAACACAATGGTCCGATGTTTCCAAATTCCAGTGGTGCAGCTGGTGCCCTATCATGCCTCCCACGGGATGCCCATGATGGTAGGAGGGCAAACTAAAGGGGTTTTGAGGCTATGCCTGATGGGGGAGGTGGGGTTACAGGCCAGTCCTTTGGCTACCTTTCCCAGGTGGTCTGTGGGACCTGCATCCAAATTCAATAAAAAGGCTGGGAATGTATGAACGTGGTTGAAAACCCCTTCTGTGGTGGAAAGTGAACTGAGGTTGGCAAGGGGCCAGGGAGAAGCGCAAGGACCTGGCTGAAGCTCTGCTATCCTTAAAGTGCTCCATCAGTGAGCCCTCCATCTTTCCAAAAAGAAAAGAGATCTCAAAAGGCACATCCATAAGTGAATCTTAAGTTGAATTGTGCTGTGTCTCTTCCCTCAGCAATGGCTCTGGCCTCCTCTGAGACAATAGGCAGCACTTGCGCAACCGAGTCCCAGATCATACAGGAGTATCTGCCCAAGAGGCATGCTGTGTTCACTGACCGCAGTGCAAGGATAGCAGAAAACGCAGAGAACATTCATTTCCCAAAGGTGTCCAGCCTCTTGTACTCCTCATCCAGTGGAGTGGTAGGCAACACACCAGGTTTGACACTAGAGTTGGAGGCTTGGGCCTCGAAGCTCTCTAGGGTGGGGTGCTGTGTAAGGAAACTGGGGTCCCCAGCAGTGGAACAACTGTGGCATGAAATTATACCATGCACAGGAAGCCCAACGCAGGGCTTCCACCAGGCCCCTGGTAGAATATTAGTAAGAGCTTCATTACAAAGTTAGGGTTCCGATGGGGCGACTCCCGGTAGAAGCACCTCTTTCAAGAATTTCAGCTTGACTGCCACTTCAGGTCCAAAACCTCAGCCTCCCTACACACTACCACAGTGAATGAGGCACCCTCCTCTTCCAGAGCCTCGGAAGGGGGAGAGACCAAGTCAGTGTCCATATAAGTTGTCCTCTGTATCGTCTAGGGGATGCTGGTATCCATAAGGTTCCGCAGACCCCTTCTATTTGTTTCGCTCTTCAGGCCTGTTGAATGAAGGTGGCACTGGCTTTGACCTGGAGTGCATGGTCCCAGCCCGCGCCGGAACAAGTGTCAGACGATGCCCGCCTATCTCTGTGTCGGAGCCAGAAATGAGGATGGGGATGGTGCCACAGTAGTGTTTTGGTGGCGGTGCGGGAATGTCAGTACTGGAGTGGGCGCTGAGAAAGGTCTTGCTCTCAAAGGCAGCTTCGTTCCAGATTCAACACTGGCTCCATGTGGCCCCACTGGCATTGAAGGTGAACCTGCCAGTAAGGATCCAGTGGGAGCCCTTCCCAAGTCTGCGGGGCCTGAAGGCACTCCAGAGGTGCTGGGCCATCCGAATATGATGTACATGACCTAAGAAAATTCTAGCAGCTGGGCAGGGGTTGTTCCGGCTCAGGGAAAGTCAGGAAAGCACGGAAGGGAGTCTGTCTCAGGCTCTGCTGAAGTGCATTGCCTGGAGTGCCGACGCTCCCGCACCTTGCCGACGACTTACATCGGTGTGGCGAAGTCGAAGATGTCTAAGGCTTCTTTGTTTTCTTCTTCCGGTAGGACTTGCCCAACAACTTTGAATGAGACAACGACCGCTGGGTGCAGCTCGACTGTGATCTTGAACGTTGTGGGGTTGTCTAACATCAGACGACAAGGAACTTGAGGGAAAAATCCTTACTGCCTTTGGGTCCTTGGCTCAGCAGTACTCATAGGTCTTAGAATCATGGTCCTAGGTGTGGCTTGGTCACAGATATCTGCCAGTGACAGGCTGTTATATTCCTGGGTTAGGCCATATAGTGAAGCAACTTATTTCTTACATTGTCCTCACTTATAAAGTTTCCAAGTTGTGACCATTTGCATAAATTTGCACTCACGACAGTGCTGGATTAGTTTCTCTGAAACGAAACTTGTTTTCACATCTATCTTCACACAACATTATCACAACACCCTGAACCCCATGTACAAGGTCTTGTTCCTCACTACGTACAACTGTCATCACTATCTTCATCCACGGGACGACAGGGCTTTCTCCATATCCACATCACTAATCTATGTGTACATTGCAAGTCTGCTTTCTATTATAAAAGATGAGCAACCTGATAGATTAGTAGAGGAGGTACTTCCGCTGACAATGAAGGTCCTTGCCTGCAGAGAAATCATCACGCAGCTGCTTGACATCTCGTGAGGGGTGTCCAGTTTGTGACCAAAATGGGGTCTTCATTCTCTCTCATCAGGTAATGGGGTTGGATCGTGCCTTGGGGGGATTCTTGGCTCTACACCTACATACACTTAAAGTATGGTTCACATAGTAGGAGTACGCCCAATTACTGCCTTGTTTATATGCCTGCATATATACATTGTTTTAGCACCATGGTAGAACTCTACCTACTATTTATGCTTTTGGTGCTTGTGATCACGTTTATCTGCTTCTGTCTCCTAATCATTGCTGCACTCGTATTTTATGCAAGAATAACATTGGTTCAATAAATATTATTGAAAACGTCCCACTGTGTATTCTCTGTATATTTCTCTGAGAATAAGGTGGACCCCTTGCCCAAGCTAGAGAGATAACTCTGCAGGACTGACCATATAACATTTAGATGTTTGATAACTTTATATATAAACCTTACAAACCTTTTATGCAGATCTCAAATCTGCAAGCACTAAGAAACTCGGCTAACTAAATTTAATGCTAGCAAAACTTGAGCATCCTTACAGATAACAGTGTCAATGATCTGATAATATATCTCCTTTATCCGTCCAGCGTGGGTAGGCTGCCATTGATCTGACTCCATGCTATGAATTCAAAAAAGTAAAAAAAAATTTTTAATTGTCAACTTCATAAACGCTCTGACCTTGAGAATAAGTCCATCCTTCCCTTCCACTGTGAAACACTTGTTTACTCATCTGTTAGCACTACCATTCCAACAGGATCCCCTCCCTATGAAATATCATTAAAACTTAATTTACCTCTTTTTTCCTCCTATGCCGCTCATTCACTAATTGTGTGTTCTTTGCAGGGAAGATAGTGCTATTTAATTCCTATATCTATAACTATAAAGCTATAAATTCCAATTGCTGCTTTTCTCCATTGGAGCAACCCAGTTTCCAAAAGAACATACAGGACAGGTCATCTGACATCTACAACACCATACAGAGGTGCCTCCGACTATCACAATTTACAGACAACACCAAAGCCCATGAAATTACACACTATATTCCAATTTACCATATTAAACAGTAAGTATCACTACTACTTATTCCTGTTCCACTATGCTAGTTAATCAGATACCTCTGAAGATCCAACAACAATCCAGCATTCAACATTGTAACTTTTCAGTTCTGTCCAGATATAGTTGTTCTTTCCCATACTCCAAATAAGAATGTTAGACACACCACTGGAGACAATAAAGTGGACACCATGACACCACAGACATGCAGGGCATGAAGCTGAAAGCAATTTGCATATTACACCACTATGTCCACAAATCATAACATTTTACAGGAGTAAACTTGGGAAAAATCCTGTCACCATATTTTTTTATTTTTGTGGGCGTATCAAAGTATTATTAAGCCGGAGCAAAGTGATTTACAGCTGTTAAATAACTATTTTGTGTTCTGTGCATTTGTAAATCTTGCCATTAACACAAATAGATTTGTGAAACAGGTCAATAGTATATTAAAAGTTGCCATCTCAACTGCAAATGAACATGAAGCTATTTATTTTTCACCCTCCAAATGAACAAACTCTGCACACCAGTTGGTCATTATACGCTCAAATAAGGCATTAAAGCCAAATTTTCGTTCAACATCTAGATGTTCCATTACCATAACATGTCCATTCCATATCCGAACCATTTAGAACAAGTGAACCTAAACATGGCAACTGAACTGAAGATTGGATCAGATAGTTCTACCTCAACCAAGCACTACTGATTAGGTATCACTATTAAACAATGGCAAACACAAGCCCCACACAATACTACAAAGTACTGTTACAGCGTTAATTAGTTTTCCCATAGATGAAATGGGCTTCCGTACCAGAAATCTCCCCAGGACCATAATAGGAGTAAATGTAATACAGAGATCTTCATGACTTCGTACAGCACCATAACATACTCTATTAATATTATACCATGTTTAAAACATATTTTACCGAGGATTCTCAGATTTATAGCAGGGAACATTTCACCAGCACTTCAACTGTAAAAGATGGAACACTGGATAACTGGCACTGCCTCCCGTTATCACAAGGGAAAAGGGTATGACAGTTGTATAGAGGCCTTTAAGACTAACCATGTGTTGTGTTAAACAATGAAAGACGTAACTTTTTTTTGTATTTCTTTATTTTTATTTGCATTTTATATAAAGAACAGAGAGGCAGAATTAATTCTGTGTAGTCATTGAACCATTATATCATCCCATAAAACTTTCCATTCAAGGAGCCACAACTATGAATAAGAACAAGTTCACAGTAAAGCACAACAATGCTGTGGTATTTTCTAATATGGCAGTTTTGAATACAAAGACCCACTCCAATGGACACATTCAAAGAGAAAAGAGGAATTGTCAGCTGTACGTCGCATCAATTTGGCTAGATGGACTCGTTGACAACAATGGCCAGGGAACTAATCTATATCACACGTCGTCTACGAAGGGGAAGGAGCTTGGAATCGTAGGTAAGTTAAGAATGGTTCCCAAATGTCTATAGGGCGGGAGGTCAGCGGCATTAATTTCCAGTAATAGGCCAATTTGCTCTTGACAGTAGGTGACGTCTCATAACTAGGGTTTTCTCCCCCAACTATTAGCATTTTGACATTTGGACTTGAAGCTAGAGCATGGCCGTGAGGTGTCAATGTTCAGGTGGGATGTCTATTACATAACACAATAGACTGAATAGTGGAGTTGGCGATAGTGAGTGACAAACTTACTGGTGGATAGTGTGATGTATTACACTTCTATAGTCTGCAAATTTGGGGCACTCCCAGGCTATGTGTAGGAAGGAGGCTTGGGGGGAACTGAGCATCGCACACAGAGTGCCTCTTTCAGAAGGCCCATACAATGCATCTGTTCAGGAATAAGATATAGCCTGTGTAGGAATGTGAAATATAGGAGTCTGAGTTTGTAATTGAGCGAAAGGGCCCCCAGTTGTTCGCAGCAATAAGTCCATTGTGCCTCCGTAGGCGGGGGGACTATGTCTGATGCACAACCAGCTAAGGCTATGGGGCTGCGAGCAGGTGCCTTATCTTGCATGGTGGCTAACAGGCAGGTGACTAGTCTACGAGGGAAGGCATTTGTCAATATGTATTCAAAGGGCGTGTAGTTTAGGCGAAGGTTCAGGAAATGTAGTGTGTTGCGCCATGCAAGTGGCACGAATCTGATAATAGAGGAGTGTGTCGAGCATAGTGTGTTCTCCTCCAGTTCAAATGGGGGGGAGAATTGACAGTCAGGGTACAAATCACCGTATGTAAATAGTTTCCTGCTATGTGCCCCCGCTTCAGCACCATCATCATGTAGGGCTGGCAGCATTGGATTGTAAGCTGAGGGGATGGAGGGGGCATATAGGCAGGGTCACTGACCCCGGCAGCGGAGGCCATCACATGCCCAACAAACACACTCCACGGTATTTACCTCTGCCGGTGGAGAAAGATGTAACTTTGAGAGTGTTTTTGTTTATTGAGACAGGAATTTCCCCTACATGGTGTACAGCTGTGTTCTCCTGCCCTGAGTGCCCGGTTGCAAGTATCTGGTTTCTTGATTTTTGATATTTGGCCCTAGCCCATCATAATGTAGATAGTGCAATGAGGCCTAGGCCTGTACTTTGACCTGAGAGAGCGATCCCAGCAGACACCCAAGGGCCCGACTCCCTCTTCTCCCAAGCAGCTCACTCCCTAAATAATTATACAGGTGATGGGTAACTACATAGGACCGTAATACCCTATTACTGCGTCCCTGGGCACTGGTCTATAACCTGCACACCTTTAAAAGCCATCATATCTTCCTGAAATATAAACCTGACCCCATGCGCGATGCACAGGTAGTATTTAACAAGACTACTCACCAAGGTAGAGCCGCTGTCTTGCATTTCGCATAATTTTCAGCTAAGGGGATACTGCCGCTGATTGTGCAGATGCTGCCCACCCACACACGGGGCAGCCGTGATCGTCTGCCCAAAAGAGGGCCGGAAATGGTGCCCGGAGAAAAGGATTCCGCTGAGGGCCCGTGATCCACTGGGGCGGCGCTCAGACCAGTGTTCGTGTCTGAGGCCGATCACCAATCGTAATTAAAAGCCCCCCCAGCCTTGCGGTTGTGCTGGGGCGGTGCGCAGCCCCTTGTATGCCAATAAAGGGGCTCCCTCGCATACGACCAGCGGTCGTGTGTCAAAACACGCACTCAAATGCTTGCCGCATGGACTTGGACCAGGTGGGAGGCCCCGACTGAACTTAAGGCCTGAACGCGGTCCGGGGCCTGGGCACACTTTTTTATGTCTCGCCTGAGCCAGCGCATTAGCGCTGCTCTGACGAGAGCTTTAGTAAGCGGGATTTGGAAGTGCAGACTAGCGGCTTTTCAGGCCTCCAAATACAGTGCATGTGCGCCGGGCGCACGCACCATTTGTCAGCCTGCCTCATCACTTTAGCGGCCGCTTTGCTGTTCTCAGTGAGCCGCGCGGCCACTGAAAACATCAAAGCGGCCGCGAAAGTGCTCACCATTTGCCACCCCCTCCCTTATCCCACTTCCTGCTTGTTAATTGAGCCAGTGTGACATGGCTGTGCCTTTCTTTGATTTGCCTCTCTCGTGCCTACTGTTGTAAGCAGGACAGGCTCTTCCGCAACTTCAAAAAAAAAAAATTTGAACCAGCACGGCATGCCTCAATGGCGGCCACGCTTTTATTTGCTGTTTATTGCGATCACCGAAGCAGGCACATGCATTTTTTGTCTGTTTATTTACTAATGTTTACAATAGCGGCACCCGTGCTTTAGTTTTAAGCATCTTAACCTAAAGCGCGGATGCCGCTATTGCTTCAAAAGTAAAAAAATAGACAAAAAATGATTTGTTTTTCCATTCCTTTACTTTTGAAGCAATAGCGGCACCCGCGCTTTAGCTTAAGATGCTTAAAACTAAAGCACGGGTGCCGCTATTGTAAACATTAGTAAATAAACAGACAAAAAATGCATGTACACAGCTGCTAGCCTGCTTTCTAGCATCCCTGGCATGGCAGGCTTTCCTCCCCCTCTCTCATCCGCTCCTCCCCCTCCCTTACTGCGTGACAACAGACAACAGGCTCCACTGGGCTCGATCCTCCTCCTCCCTTACTGCATGACAACACCACTGGGCTCGAGAGTCATTTTCTCTCTAAAGCCCTGTTTGCAGGCCATTGTTCCTCTTCTCTAAAAACAGCTACGGTGACTCTCACATTCTTAGTCAAGACAAATCTCCTAATGTGCCTAAAATCACACGGTGTGTCAGATCACCTGGTGTGTCGCTTGTGGTAGAGCGCAGATCTAAAACCCTAAGCCCCCTTATTTCTGCTTTTATAAAAGTTTTCCTCTGAGTTAGGGGATGTTCTAGTGACTCAAAATGCATTTCCCCGGGGCCTGCTGTGCAGCGGGTGATGAAAGCGGCAGACTAACAGACCGCACTTGCCATGTGAATGCCGGCAACAAACTAACAACACGCACACGGATAATGACAAAGAGCGCAGCCATATGTCTCCTTTACCAGGGACCCCGAAGAGACGCGACTGACCCCCTCGCTTTATGCGCCGGCCTGTATCCGCTGATCTCGGCCTCCTCTCACCAGTCATGGGCGCACACTTCTGTCATACTGGAACAGTCCCAGCGCATTTTGCTGTCTGATGACAAACTGTCCAGCAGCACCACGCTCCACTGTTTACAGCGCTTAGAGGGGGCAAAAATCTTTAGCAGTAATCAGAGCTGCCCTTTGGTGAGAGAGCGCCCTGGGCAAAACTTAGTTTGGCACCCCCACACTCGCACTCTGCCTATGGTTTGACATTTGTGTATGAGTGGGAGGGAAGTGGGGCCAGACTCAGGAGCGTCATGAAAACAAAAACAAACAAAAAGCAGCCAAAGACCCAACAGTCTTCTTTACAAGTGTTCAAATTCACTTTTCTTTGGACGTAAGTCAGATCAATTCTGCTGAGGGAGCTCCAGCACCTCTGATGGTCGGCGCCCTGGGCGTCCGCCCAATGCGCACTTGTAAAAGACCTTAAGCACTGTGGAAAAAAAAGTTATTATCATTCTGATAAAGGCGGCAGAGCGTCGAGCCTGCGCAAACTTTCCCATGATGACATTCGAAGCATAACGCTTTTTTTTAAGCGACGGCCATGGTGGCCCAGCCATGCTGCACCCGCCTCTCTTGAGACCTGCAGACCTGCATCCCGGACCTGTCTTCACAGAAATGTTCATTTCTTTAAAGAACCGGACGATTTCCTAATACAGACAGCACAGCACTACATGAGCGCTGCACCATCCCGCACGTTGTCTCGCGAGAGAGCACTGCAGCACCGGGTCATACTTTAAACAAGCATTGGCATAGCCAATAGGCCTATTTCCCATAAAAAGGGAACAAATCAGAATGACTTAAAACACTAATAATTTAGTAACAAAACAAGTTTACCACCACAACCGGCCTTCGCACACAGAGTTTGCCTCTCTTCCTTTCAAAGAAATGCACACACACACACACGTGCCGTCCTGACTTAATCTTCATTAGAAAAGGACATCAAACACACCCGGCTATACCACTCCCCATCACACATAGGTGCTCCCACCACTCACCTATGTAAGAGATTGAGCAGTTCCTGATTGGTAAAGACTATGAAGGGGGGGGGAAGAACAGGTCTTTCTTCAAAATGCCCTCACACACCCCAAGGGATGTCATGCTTCATCATTTGGGCATTTGCCCCTCGTCAAGCCGGCGCTGCAATGCCTGACGGGCTCTCGAAACCGGGGCTCTTTTTCGGGGATCTTTTGAAGAAGCCGTAGGGTGCGTGTGGGTGTGAGGGCTGGGTAGTGCACAAAGTATGAGGTGAGTAAAATAGGTATAGAGCCGTCCTACTTAATTCAAGTGTTTATTGTTGAGGTAGCTCTAGCCTAGTTTAAAAACTAAGTAGAAGCCTTTATTTAGGAGTAATGTTCCTTAAGGGCTAGTATGTGATAGAAGTGGTCAACATGTTTCGTGCCCTAGCTGCCCCATAAGGGGTCAATGGCACTTCGTCAGGACCAATGTGAAGTAGTGTAGTAAGTGCACTACCGTCTAGCACTATAAAGTCAAGTTGCTAGAAGCGGTAGGGGGTATACTAAAGAACTGGTACTGGGGTATACCAAAGACCTGTGGAAAATGGGAGAGATAAAAAGGAGATAAAAAAGGGGGGGGGGAAAGGAAAACAAACAAACAACCAGGGGTTAGACACACAAGAAGGCATACAATTACTGCACTAAGTTGTTTAAGTGTAAACCAGTGAACACACGTGTGGTGTTTGGTGCCTTCATTGCGCTGCCCCGAAATAGTGGGGCCAAGATGATTTTATAATGGTAATACTTTGTGTTAAATAGGCAGGTTCGTCATGACTACATCGACGTGAGGGTGCCTAAGGTCGTTGTGTGGCAAAGAACCCGTATGCAACGTGAATATGGTCGCGCTAGATCACGGGTTGTGGTGAGCTCCAGTGAGGCTAAATGGAAAGAAACAGTCAAATCCATTCGAACAGTTATCATTGTAATGTGAAAGAACACCTATTCTTGACGTAGTGCTGCCAGGTATCCAAACTCGTACTGAAGGATACATCCGAGCAGTAGCTACGGAAGATTCCAAAGTTATAGCTCTGTAGAAGTACTACTAATGGTATACAAAGAGTGATCTAACATAGGCGTCCGGCGGCAAGGTGTGCAGCCAGCATTCTAAAAGGACCAATAAAGTGACGGGAAAAAAACATTCGAAAATGCCGAGGGCAATACATGCGTGCAATTTACAAGCGCTAATGCCACAAGTGTTAAAAACGAGAAGGCGGTGCAGAGTAGAGAAACTCACCCCTCGTAACCTAGTCCCAGCTGACGGGGATTGAACCAGAGCACCTTGGTTGCTCCGGTAGCTACGGAAACAAATTAGTTTAATCAAAAAAGGGGTTGAATATTCGTAGGTGGCAAACAAGGCTTACTGTGGAGAAGAAGACAACAGGAAGTACTCACAAGTGTAGGCGGGCAACTTGCAATCGTTCTACCCTCGCTCTGGGCCCCGTGAGGAGTGCTTCCGGAGAATCTCCATAAGTAGTGCTGTCAGGAAACGTCAAAAAACGTGGCGGCCATATTGGATAGGGCTATATAGAGCCTTGTTTAACTAAAAACATGAGGTTATTACGACAAATATCCACAATCAATGGATATGGCGGCCATGTTGTAACTAAAAAAATATAACAACTTTATTGACTGCGGAAGTTACGATGTACAATTGACATCCATATTGGTGAAAGATAGGTGTGTAATAAACCTATGGGGGCCCTTCCTATATCGTCTGTGTAGGAATGCAAAAAGCAAACTGTAAATAGGAAGTATTTACAACACCGTGAGATTTTGGACAATTGACCTCAACATAGGGAAAAATCAGTGTGTACTCATCTTTAAAAGGAAATACTTATATTGTCTGTAAGGGGATGTACAATGGAGACTCTGAATAGAAGGTATTTCAAGTCAATGTAGTGCTGAAATAGAATGAATAGGCTTAGTTTAGCGATTCAATTCAGCCCAAGGTGTGTCATCATTCAACCCCCTTGTGTGTGACCCCAATTTGAAGACCCAACATTGTTCCTTCCTAAATAGGGCTTCTTTGGTGATGGTAGGGAAGGCTTCTAAAATTGTCCATTCTAGATCGTTGGGGGTATGATTGTGTTCCACAAAGTGTGAGCACATTTTGGTGTTAGTTTTTTTGCAGCGTACGTTGCTTCTGTGTTCAGTAATTCTTGTTTTTACTGTGCATGTAGTCATCCCTATATATTGGAGAGGACAGGGACACGTAATGAGATAGATACAATTACGTGTATTGCAGTTTGTGTGTTTTTTCTGGGTCCAGGTCCAATTGGAGGTGAGTTGAACAGTTTTAGTTGCTCGAGTTAGTGGGCAGACTACACATTGGCCACAGGGATAATGGCCGCTGACCGGAGGTAGGTTCCATAAGGTGGTAGGAGCTTTTGGGGCTGGTTTTTTAGGTCTGGTATTAATAAGTAGGTCCTTGATATTGGCTGTGCGTTTGAAAGCAAACCTGGGCTTGTCCAAGGACAGGTCGCCGGAATCAAGTATTCTCCAATGTTTGTTAATGATTCTTTTTAACATATTAGACTCAGAAGTGAAGGTCGTAACACATGTTATGAGGTCTGTTTCTGGTTTAGTCTGTGATTGGTGTTGCGTGCTCGTTTTTGTGCATTGCTGATGATGCGAGCAGGATATTGTCTCTGAGCTAGGTTAATGCTAAGCTCGGATGCTTGTTTTTTGTAGTCTTCTATCTGACTACAGTTCCTACGAATACGTAAGAACTGGCCGTATGGAAGGTTCTCCCTGAGTGCCTTTGGATGGAAACTGTGATATTGTAAGGGACAATGGCTATCAGTAGGTTTTTTGTAGGTGATGGTCTCCAATTTTCCCATTTTTTTAATGATTGTCAGGTCGAGAAATGGTAGTTCCTGTTCTGAACAGTTTGCAGTGAATTTTAGATAGGGGTTAAGGTTATTGATCCACGATAGAAAGTTTGGGATCATATCTAAATTGCCCTTCCAAAAGATTAAAATATCATCGATATAACGTCTCCATAGGAGAACTTTACTCGAGAAAGGATTGGTATTCGTGAGCACATACCTTGCCTCAAAGTCTGACATGTAAAGACATGCCAGGCTCGGGGCAAAGGTACTGCCCATCGAAGTACCCTGGGTCTGATGGAACAGCTGTTCCTCGAATTGAAAAAAGTTCTCAGCAAGAGCGATGTTAGCACACTCCATGATGAAACTCACAGGGGTTGGTGAGTCCCAGTTAGTATTGAGCAATATCGTCTCCACTACCTCAAGTGTGTTAAGCTGAGGGATATTTGTATAGAGGGCCTCCACATCCAGTGTAAGAAGTACATCTGGTAGCGGGCCCTCCATATTTGTTATTTCGATAAGTTTCAAGAAATCTCTGGTGTCTTGGAGGAATGTGGGGGTGGCCCGAACTAGTGGGCGTAGGAAATGATCACAAAATTGGGATAGTGGTTCCAAGAGAGACCCTATGCCAGAAACGATTGGTCTCCCAGGGGGTGGGGAGACCCCTTTGTGAATTTTTGGGAGCATGTAGAAATAGGGTAGTCTTGGGTTTGCATTTATTAGAAATTCTGCTTCATTTTTGGAGATCCAACCTTGGTTTAATGCCGCTGTAACCATCGAGCCTATTTTGGTAGAGAGGCGTGGGGTAGGGTCTGTGGTAAGGGGTGTATAGTAGTTGGTGTTCTGTAATTGGCGTAGACATTCCGTCCGATAGTCAATGTTGGCCATAATGACTATGGCACCGCCTTTATCTGCTTCCTTGATGGTTATGGAGGCATCATTGGATAATGTTTTTATGGCTGTAGCTTGGTGGTGTTAGAAAAGTTCGAAATAAGGCGCTTCTCAGATATTTCTTTTAGCACTGCTTTTTCGAAGGTTAGTACTTCTGGTGGTACCATGCTAGTTGTTGGTGTGAAAGTTGAAGGTTTCCGTAAGCCAGTGTCAGTTGGAGGTAAATTCGGTTGATTGCCAAAGTAGGCCTTAAGGCGGATTTTTCTGAAAAAATGGTGAATTTCACAGTTCGTACGAAAAGGCTCCGCTTTTGGGGTGGGCACAAACCCTAGGCCTCTTTTTAGGATATTGGTTTCTGTGATTGTAAGGGGGCGGTCTGATAAGTTTACGATCAGTTTTTCTTCTCCTGGTGACTCAGCAATTCCATGTGCAGTGGTTGTTGTTGCAACTGATCCTGCCATTGTACTTGTTTCGATTGGTTCTGTGCGCCTCTCCTTCTTCTGCCTCGCCCTTTGCCTCAGCCTCTGCCTAAAAAAGGTTGTGGTTGAAAGGGGGGGAAAAAGAGGTGGTGGTCCTTGAGGGTATTGCCATAGCGGTGGTCCATGGAATGGAACCGGTCCTTGAAATGGAGGAGGACCCTGGAAGGGCATAGGCCCTTGATAGGGTGGTTGGCCATAACCATACATGGTGTTAGCTGGTCTTCTAGGTTGTTGATTGTATAGGTAAGTGCCTTGCGTCTCGGAACTAGAGTTACTTCCTGAGGAGTTTGTTCTCCGGCGTGAGTAGGTACTATCATCGGATGAATAGTCGTCTCCTGAAGGTATGTAGTCATCCTTTAGATAAGGGTATATTTTTTCTTTGCTAATCGCGTAATATCGTTCTGGAGCTTCGTTACTTTTTGTCGCATCAAGTAATCTTTATTATCATTGATTTCTTTTGTGATTTCTGCCAATTTTGCCTTGAAAGCAGCGTTGGCAATGTTTGCCTTCATGGTGCCTTCTGCTATTGTGATTTTCAGAATAAGTTCATCAGCCAATCTTTTGGCAGTCTTGATAATGAGTACCAGAAGATCCCTGGTACATTTCCATGCCACCACTCACCCTCATAAACACTCGGGCCACTTCTCAATCAAACGTTTCTCCTTTTTGCTCACAGGTTCTCCCTCTGACTGCACATAATTTTATGCTGTGTCGACTGTAGATATCTGCCATTGTGTCTATATATATATATTTTTCTCTCTCTCTCTCTCTCAATACGCTGTCACCAAACACTATGAACACCTCGGGAAAGTTTGGGAAGTCACCCCCAACTTTGAAACCACTTGCTGTTTCA
Organism: Triturus cristatus; assembly: GCF_964204655.1. Taxonomy (NCBI): domain Eukaryota; kingdom Metazoa; phylum Chordata; class Amphibia; order Caudata; family Salamandridae; genus Triturus; species Triturus cristatus. The sequence continues at coordinate 266,824,614 of NC_140582.1, read as the reverse complement.
GAGTGTGTGCTGTACACATGGCAATACCTTGACACAGCGGACTGTTGCAAGGAATGCTTTGAGCCTCGGAGGCTGACAGACCTCAGTCTCTGCATTAGTTCACCCCGTCTTGGTGCTGCATGAAAACAGGGTGCCCACTGTCCAGCATGAAGTGAGACATTGAGATCGGGGCTGGAGATGCTATTGAGCAATCTGCTTAGAACATTGTGTTTCATTTATGGCATTAAACATAAAGGAGCACTGGCAACGCTGATAAAATGGATTTAATTTTGAGTAGTGACTAAAACTTTAAAAAAGCCTGCAGTACTGAAACAAGCATTTGCAATGCAATAGGTCTCGCATTTGCAAAAGTTTAAGCTATTGGCATTGTTCATGACAATGCCTTTTTTAATCTATTTTATAAAGCAAACACATAAATAAATGCCATTATCATTTACAAAGCCAATAGCTAGTGTTGCATTATTATTAGCAATGCCAACTGCTCACACTTTTATAATGCGAGAACTATTGCACTGCAAATGCTTTTTTTTTTTTTTAGTAGCAGGATGATGAAGAGTCTGCTTATCTGGACTCGAAACCAGTTATGCACAAATCACTGCAGCCTGCGATCTGTACTGTGGGCATCGAGGGGCGCTAACGGCAGCGCCACCTCGCTCCTGACTTCACCGCAGCTGCCCCCACCTGGGCCGACCAAGCAGAACGTAGCCTGCTGTCCTACTCCCCCCCCCCCATAGCGGCCAAGGTTTGGTTGGCTTATGTGCGACATTCCCATGTGTGCAGTGCTTTTATGTGTGACATTTCAAGGCTTATGAGTGACTCTTTATTGTGAGTGAATTCAAACCCTTTAGTTACAGGTGGTGGTTTAAAGGGGACTTAAAGGAACTGCAATAGCGTGAAACCATCAATCATTTGATGGTGATAGTTGCCTATCAGACCTGATCCTGTGAACCACAGAGGATTCACAAGCTGAACATGGGAGCCTTCACTGTTCCTACCCAGTCTCCCCCTCCTTGCACTCGCTCCTTTCATTCCTTGTTTTCTTTCTCTCTCCCCCTCAAGTCCACACTCTGTTGTCTCATTCTTTACTTCCCTTTACCTCCTCCTCCCTTTCTGGCTCCTCCCCCTCCTTCATTTGTCTACCCATTTCCTAATCTTCCCTTCTCCTTTTGTCTGTTTTCACCTCTTTCATCCTACCTTTGTCTCTCTCATTCTCTCTCCTCCAGTTGTCTCTCTCTTCTAACTCTTCCCTGTTATCTCTCTCCTTCACTCTAATTGTTTCATCTCCTCCCTTTCTTTAGCTCAGCTCTCCAACAATCCTTTGTCTCTCACCTTTCCTCCTCCATTGTGGCCATCTTCCTCTGACACCACTTTTCTCCTTTCTCTCACTCCATCACTCTCCTAAATCATTGTGACTCCAGTGCATATTTAGTGCTCATGCCACTTTTTGTTTTAAAGGGTGCCAGTTAGTTAAAGTTTTGTTTCCAAACAGTTCTATATCATGTATGACACCTTATTCTAGTTCTGACTTCTTAGGCTACATAATGTTGCATTTTGTAAGTCATAGATTCACTGTTCAAGTTTGGCATTCCACTGTACATGTCCAGGTGCACACGCTTTTAAGCAATGCCATCAGAAACAAGGAAAGAACAATGCCGAGAGGAGGAATGACTGTTCTAAATCATGACATACAATCCAGTAGAAAACCGAGCTCACTACAGCCTGTCCAAGGCGTAGAGAGGGAAATAAACTATGACCGCTTTGGTGTCTGTTGGGACTTCCATGAAGTCGAAAGACATAATGTGTGATATGAGACTTGTAGCCAAACCAATGTGATTATAGAAGTGTGTGAACCCTGAGCTTCTCCCTTCATAAGAAGTGTAAAAACAACCCCGGTTTGATTTCTTAATTGTACACAATCACTTGGTCGTAGCATCGGTTGAGCACAGCAGTGAGCTTGGAGATTGCAACCACTTCTAGTGCAATGGAGGAGTTGCCAGAACTTGATATTTTGAATTTTATGCTAATACTTCATTAAGGTTGTAAAAAATGTTGATCTTTTTAAAATGTACATACAGCTGGTTACAAAAACACGAATTGTCAGATGGCTGTAAATAGGACCAGCTTAGCTTACGGTGGAAATGCAGGCAAACGCTCAGCGGAGTGTTGGCAGTGAATACATAGCTTTTATGCAGATTTAAACCCCCAGCCTAAGCAGGTGTCCAGACGGTCCGAATCCTAATTCATAACTCTTTTCCAGACTTATGGCAGTCCTAGATTGCTCATGAAATTGTGCATTTGGCAGAAAACAAACAGGCAAGGAAGATGCTCACTGCTACCTGCAGCACAAGAAGGATGATGAGACCCGAGAGTGTCATGACTGTGAACCACGGCCGTGACGAGTCTCCGGCAGACGGTCCCACTTACTGTCAGCCCAGCCTGAGGAGAGTGCGCTACTTACAGGCTGACGCTGAAAACTTAAACAGATTTCCAAAAAGGTTGAGTGTCCAGCAGCCGGGTCAGTCATGATGAGAGGGGCTCCCCCCAGCCGCACAGGTGGGCCCGCGCCCAGTCCTAGCCGAGCACTGCATTTGGGGGGGGGGGGTGCGGACGGGCGTGCCCCAGGGCAGGGCTGGTCGTGTGAACCAGTACCGGCTGGCCCGGCCCTTGCTGCTTGACAATCTAGCATCCCCAAAAGGAGGTAGCTGACTCAGCCGGGAACCGGCTAATCAACAATAAGTCTGTCCGTGTTCCCCATAAGAGTGGTGATAATGGCGCCTAGAACCGGGGCCTCATCCATCAACGCATGCGCTCCCCCACTGAGCTGCGTTCCTGGCATTGCTTCGGTCGTGAGCAAGTCCGGACCCCACCCCCGACCTGTGAGCACAGACAGAACTGTGAGACTGCAAGACAGACTATCCTGTCCAAGCCACAGATCCGAGAAGGCACAGGAGTCTCCCACAGCCTAGACGAGGGAAAGACCCGGCCTTCCTGCTGTAGGCATTCTCTCGGCTGAGGCGCCGGAGCACCGCATGTTTTCCCATTGAGCTCCACTGTGATTGGCTGTCAGTGTCATGTGCTTTTCAGTACATGTTATACACACAGTTCACCATATCCAATTCATTCACATCCTTATCCAGTTCATTCAGTACTCTATGCAACTCAATGTGATTTATATCCAATTTCAGTGATGCCCATATTTATTTTGACAACAGTATTATTTGCTTCACTGTAAGTTATATCAATCAATCAATACAGGCTTTATTCGATTTAAAATTAAAAATCATAAAAGCAAACATATTAAGAAGAACAATGAAAGTTCCAGCACAAATAACAAATATACTACATCAATAATATAAAAAAAAAAATGAAAAATGTGTTTTTGAATGACAAAAGACGAATCATGACATACATATCAACCATCTAGGATGTCTTGGACAGGCCATAATACTAAAATTGATTTCAACCATTTACTCATTTTGTGAATTAAGTCGTTAGACATTTCCTAACCTGCAGCACACTCTTTAAAAAGCCTTCTACTGAACCGATGCAGTAACAATTTTCCAACATCTGGAGGTATACCAGGGCAGGATGGCATTGCCTCCACCTTCCTTCTTTTAAAACAGGAATTAGCCATCTGCGCCTTTCATTATTGTAAAACTTACAAAATAGAATTGCATGTATTGTGGTTTGTGATGAAATGTTATCACACGGACAGCAGCAAAGTTCCCTTGACCAGTCATTGATGTAAGGGTGAGTAATAAGGCGATGAAAAGTCCCAAATCTGAATCTTGTTAGCAGGTATCTATCAAAACCCCCTGCGACACATAATAGGTATGGTTGAATTTTGCTGGTAACGGTGATGATTTGGTGGTTGACCACCATAGTTTTGTTCAATTCAAGGCCTAGTCTGATCTCTTCTAGATGTGTCATACAGATCTTTTTAAGATCCTTACGATTGATGGAAGTCATATTTTCCGGTAGGGTAAAAAACTCCGGGCGTCCAATATCATGTAAGAAATTTTTTACATATCTGAGCCAAGATATTTTGCTCACATTATCCAACCTCATGGCATCCATTATTATTTCTCTATTGAGGCCAGTGCTGTCCGAAGTCCAAATTCTATGCCACAGCAAAATTGGTTGAGTCTTTATTAGATCAGAAATGTGGGCTATGCCTAGCTCGCTGTGGCAATTAAAAACTGGGGCACTTGCTGGGACGCCCAGGATAAACCTTAAAAAGCCATTTTCAGTACTTTGAATGGACGTACACTCATGAAAACCCCAGATGGCAGCCCCGTAAGTAGCTATACTTACACATTTTGCATGGTAGATTTTTAATAACATTTCGGGCGGCCTTTTCCCCAGCTTTTTTGAAAAGTTTATGAGGGCCGCAATGGACTTCATAAAAAGTAAATTCCTAGCCTTAACTGCTGCAGTCCATGAACCAGTTCTATTAAAAAGAACACCCAGATAGCTAAACAGATTGGTAGTTTCCACCCGCCTACCACCCGCCTGGTAGCTTCTGGGGTTATTTATCTTCCCACCGCAAACCATAACAAAGCTTTTTTTTGCGTTCAATTTTAGCCCAAGCCTGTCCATAAAACAAGTATAAAAAGAAAGCGCCCTTTGTAGGCCAGCCTGTGTACGGGCCATGAGCACTGCATCATCACCATAGAGGAGTGAGGCAATCGGGCGCGTGTTAACTGTCGGGGGGTCCCTAGTATGTGACACCAACTCCTGTTCCAAAGCGTTGGTATATAGTGAGAACAGGAGTGGTGCCAAGACACAGCCTTGCCTTACGCCCCTCTCAACCCTAAATGATGCAGTGCACTCGCCATTAATTCCATAACGAACTTTAGCTCTGGCACCAAAATACAGCTGCCTTAAAAACAATAATTCATCTAAAACTTCCCACAGCTTATCGTGTATTACACAATCAAAAGCCGCTGTGAGATCTACAAAGGCCAGGAAAAATTTCCCTGGCTTAGCCTGTGTATATTTACTGATTATAATACTGAGGTTCAAGATCTGTTCATTTGTCCCTAAGCCAGCTCTAAAACCATATTGGACCTCGCTTAAAATGCTCTTTTCTTCCGTCCATGCTTGTCACTGGTTTAAAACGACCCTGCCGGCTATCTTCATTAGGGAATCCAACAAGGATATTGGGCGATAACAAGCGGGATTCTCCCGTTCTCCCTTCTTGAAGATGGGGACTATGATTGACTCATACCAAGTATCTATAAAACCATTTGCACAGCTCGCTTGCAACACCCTAGTTAAAATTGGGCCCCAAACCTCCAAGTTTGACTTATAGAGGTCTATTGGTATCCCATCTGGGCCCGCGGCCTTACCACCCTTGCTAGCCTTAACTGCTGCATTAACATCTTTAAGAGCGATATCTAGAGGGATAGGCATAAATTTCTGTTTTGCGCTTTCTATGGGTTGGTCCTGTACTATTAGCTCCGTGTCTCCCTGGTTTGAATAGACTTTTTTTTTAAAATCTATCCAGGTACTTTCCTCAATGGTCACCTCAATTGATGGAGAATCCAAGTTACTATTTAAAAAAGGGGTGTTCACTGCAGACCAGAATTTCGAACTATCCTTACTCTCAGCAGCCTCACAGAGATTCTTCCATGCATTTTCTTTCAGCTCATTCTCCCTTGTTTTTCTGGCAGCATTATATAGTTTTCTGCAAGCCCTAATCTCACAGCTATCTCTTTCGGCACTATGCAATGCTCTCTTTAGGTTGGTATAGCATCTAGTGTAATTTTGGTCGAACCATCCTTTCTTACGGTTGCTTGTCCCTTTACGTTCTACAGACAGCGTGCTTTTCACTGTCTCAGTGATACTCTTAAAGGCTTTTAGAACATCAGCATGAGTTGGGCAGTCGCTTAGGCATGTTAAAATAGGGTCTAGTGCCTTAGTAACAATTTCTTTAGTTAGCTCACAGCGTACCCGTTCTTCCTTCCCAGTTCAATGTTTTGCAACCAAGCAGTGTTGTTCCCTGATTTCTGGGATGCACTATGTGAGAATGCTATATTCACATTTATCGCCAAATGATCACTCATGATGTTTTGATGAATTTTGTATCCTCTTATGTGGCTAACATGGCGATTTGGGATAAGAATAAAATCGATGGTAGTTTTAGCGCCTCTTCCTATGAAGGTGTAACCGAAGTCCACCTTTGGCGTACATAAACAATTGGAAAATCCGAGGTCATGTTTAAACAAGAACTCATTTAAGAGCTCGCCTTTAGCTGTGTGGAGAAAGTGGGCCGGGGGGTCTTCCATATCCGTCGTTAAGCCACACTTCCCTAAATCTGCAAATGGACACAAACTAGTATTAAAATCACCACCGATAATAGGGATTAAAGTTGTCTCGCCTTTTAATTTTAAATTATTAATGTCCCTACTTAGTTTTTCTAGTAGTGCTCCCAACTGGTCCTTTTCCATGTTGTTATAAAGATTAATCAGTGCTAATACACTATGTGAGTCCATATATATTAAAACAATTTGATAAGATGCTTCTACGCTCACCATTTCTACATTACTTGCCCCCAACAAATTTGAGACATAGACGCATAGCCCTCCTTGCGGCCTACCGCTAGATGAACGAATTGCAGATGTGTGGTATGTTTTGAAACCATTAATATGGACCCTATCGATTAACCAAGTCTCTTGTAAACACAACACATCAAATTTTCTAGCAAAGTCCAGCCAAGCTGGGTCAATCACTTTGCGTTTTAATCCTACAACGTTCCAAAAACAGATACTGCAGGACCCTGCCAGATGGTTAGTTGGATCCATGTCAGTCTCCGCGATACCACTATTCCTAGTTTGGGTACCCGCTCCCTCATCCACTTGCTCCACCAGAGTCTGGTCGTGCAAAGTTGAAGCACCCTGTTCGGTTCTAGTTGGGGTACCCTTTCCCTCAACCGCTTGTTCGGCCAGGGTCTGGTCATATAGGGTTGAAGCACCCTGTTCGTTCCTAGTGAAATGGGGTTGCGTCCTCTGAGATGGAAATCTATTACTGGGTAGTCAATCGTTCTCATCTAGAGCAGTTAAAGGGCCGAATCTGTTAGAGACTATCAGGTTAAAGCGGGGGCCATCCCTGTTCCAACCGAGGGAACCTTGGTTTTTGGAGGTATTTATGGTTGGCATGCGGTAGAAAAATGCTAGGTTAAGAGCTTGTATACTGGTATTGGATAGGTTAGACTGGTGGATTCTCAATAGGATTTCTCTAACCAAGGCCGGTGATCCTAACGAGAGCACAATGCAGTCTCCTTCGTATAATTTTCTGGAGTTTCCTACCCAGTCAACTCTCCTCACCATCTTAAATTCCCTAAAAAGGACATTTGTTAAGCCTGTCCTATTTCCCAGCCAATTTAGAGTTTTATTTCTTAATGCCTGCCAAGTTTCATTTACTACTGGGTCTAATTTGGGGACATCCGCTAAAATGACTGTATATGGTGTAGCGGCTGGAGGAAGATTAAGAATTTGGACTTTTTCATCCTACGGCATATTTATAGGTTCTCGACCCTTATGATTGTCCGGGGATTTATGGACTGCCATACCCAGCTTTTTATAACTAGATGTTTTGCCCTCAATAAGGATGCTACTGTTAGTTGCCATGGGAGCGGTCTGATGCATGGGTGCATTCTGATGCAAATCTAAACGGCCATCCTGGCTCTCAACCACCAATGCTCCCCTGTCCAACCGCGGAACTGGTCCTCCTAAGGCCCCCCTCTACAAATTGTCCACACGCACCCAATGGCCTCTGTGCAACAACACCCACTGTTTGTACGATGTCGGATTGGGCTGCTAATACATCATCCAGGCATTTTTCTATTTTATCCAGCCTGCTAGAAAGGGTGGTCATTGATTGCATTACAAGCTCTTTTAGATCTTTAATAATTTGGTGCAAGTTATCCAAATCACATGTGGGTTCGGTACAGGACCTTTTCCCTTTCGAGGTACTAGCAGAACCCGTTTGCTTCGGCACTTTATTTTTGACCCTTTGTAGTTTCCCCGGCTGTTTTTTCGGATGGATTTTTGTATGACTTGGTGTGGGGGCGGGAATAGGAATTACAACCACCTCCCCCTCATCAAGAATATCATTTACTCTTATTGAGTTGGTTAATTTATCCATTTTAATTAGTGGGGGGGGGTCGCAAACTTCTGTCCCTATAAGGACCACATCATCAATCTCCTGGATACACCCATTCTTGTGTTGGCCAGGGACACACTTTACGGGCGAATCTTTCGTTAGCACCCCTGCATGGCTTGGCACGAAGTTATCCGTAGAGTTTTGTAGCGATGTGGATGGTTCTACAGTGTCACTATTTAGTGTCTCCTCCACTGAGATAATCTGCCTTTCAATATCCCCAACAGCCCCTGTTAAATAATCCAATAGGGTCTTATTGACCTTCCTGTGCTTACTTGGTACTTTTGGCGAATGATTCGCCGCCTGCTTTCTATTGCCCATGACAAACGTATTGGTTACCTGTGATTTTTAAGTAATCTTGAGCTCAGAAGACTACCGGGGATATATAAGTAACTAACTAGGACGATAAAAAGGGCACTAGCTCAACACAACAAAATCAAAAACAAACAGGTATTAAAACTGTTCAACATACGTATACCCAAAGAGTAAATATGTCCCAGAACATATCATAAGCAGGTAAGGTTCTTTTACAGCAGAAGATTTTATCAAATCACCCCAGACAGTATCAAGTTTCAATCAGTTCGATGTTAGTGAATGATGGAGCACTCACAAGTAGGGGAAAGCGTGGACACAGTACCTTAGACGTCAGTCAGTTCACACGTGAGCTCCGGGAGCCAAGCGTTAGGGTGGTGGCCCTGCCCTGCCTCTTACTGGCGATGACGGGCAAGGACGGGCCTGCCCTTGGCCCGGGCTTCGCCCGGGCATGGCCCGCGCGCGTCCCACGCCGCGGTGATTTTCGGCGCTTTTAAGCCCATGGGTGACCAGGAAACCTCCCTCCTGGGAGCGTTGCAGCCTGGGCGTTGAAGTTTCAAAGTGCTGGTGCTGTTTTAGCGCGTCCCGCGCCGCGGTGATTTTCGGCGCTTTTAAGCGCGTGGGTGACCAGGAAACCTCCCTCCTGGGAGCATTGCAGCCTGGGCGTTGAAGTTTCAAAGTGCTGGTGCTGTTTTAGCGCGTATATCAATTTCAAGATTTGTCATATTTAAACCATTTGTAAGGAAAATGTTTTAATTCATTTTTAAATTAGCTTTTGTGTTATATCAACTGTATGCAAAACAGTACACTTGCCTGTAGTAAATGACAGCACCTTAACACATGGGACAGCATGTCATTTAATACATTGACAGTCCAGCAGTATCCCTCTTTTCCCAGAACATCTTTTCACACATAAGGATGGCACCTCCAAAGCACAGTGGCATTAATCAAAGCTATAATGGGGCCAAGATGGCGCTTCGGGTACTATTACATTTAGAGCTTTTGTCCAGAAATCAATGTGTATGTACGTTCCCATCATGCCTCCATCCCTCCCCTATTCTGCATGTTTGGCCACATTTTAAACGGGTTTCGATGACATTGATATCATGAGTTTACAATTAAGCTTGCAATGGGCCCCAGATGTTGTTGGGTTGGACACACTGGAGAATGGTGGAAGAGTAGAGTTCCAGTTGGTCATTGTAGTATATCATATCATGCAACCAGGTCCTCACAGTAGGTATGTGATTCCCTACTCCTCATACATGACACACGCCTCTTTGCCAACAGTAGTGCCATCAATGTGAACCGTCACACGGCGCAGACTCAGTATAGCTCCTCGAACATGAAATACTTTGCCCCAGTAGCCAGCAATCAGTGGGCATGCTCAGGTCAGGTTCAGGAAGCCCACTTATAGCGCGTTACATCTTACACACCTGGAGTGGCCTGTAATTTGTGAGCAATCAGTTTGAGGAGAGTATGGTATGTTCTGTGTAAACATGCTGATGGAGATAGCTCCTCAATTTAGCTACAACAGTAAGGCCACTCCTTATCTGTAATTAGATCTCCCAGGTCCACATCCCACAGCACCTTGGTACTAGGCCTTAGTGTTGAGAGCTCGGCCTGTATGGAGGAGTAGAGCTTGGTTACCAGTTGTCTAGCCATCTGTGCATTTAAGACAGGGGCGCAACTAGACCCAAACTTTGGGGGAGCTAAGACTCTCAGTCAGGGCCAGCTCGAGCACTGGTGGCGGCCGTTACCACAGGCTTTTTTGGTGCTCTTCTCCCCTACAACATCCTTCTCCATACATTCCCTCATTACCACTCTCCAACAGTGCACCTCATCTCTCCATAGCCTTTCTCTGATGTACATTTCATTTTTTTATAGTGTTACTCACAGTTCACTCACACTCAGTTGTGTGATCCGCATGGTACACATTCTTTGCAGCAGGCACATTAACCCTCTATGCTACTTTACAGTGAGTCAAAACAGCCACTAGACAAAAAATACAGTGCCCCCCCCCCCCCCCCCCAGAGTCAACACCAGGTGTGGCTGCACTGGTCGCTTCACCCTAAAGCCAGTCCTGACCCCGGCAATGGGGCAGGACAAGCATTTCCAGAAATGGGGTTAGAGCTAACCTCTTAGCCATTATGAGGAAAAAGATCTATGTAACTGCTGAGGTGTGATACTTCCCCCAAATTCCAGCAAGCAAAAGAAGTTAACAGATTTTTTGTAGATGATTTAAGGGAGAGTAGATTTTTCCTCTGAAAATGTTTTTGAAACGTTTGGGATCAAATTTGCTAAAACGCCAAAGACCCTAGGGCATTCATGAAATATTCCAGTACTTTCATGGCGCACCAGGGAAACCTGGCCTTTTCTCATAGCAGATCTCATTTTTTTCAAATGTCTTAATTCAGAAATTACTTCCACTATACCAAGGTCATCATATTTCATGGGTGAGCCCCTTATGCCAAGCAGTACATTCAATATGACAGTGCCAGAATTTAATGTCATGTCAGGGGTACCTCTAAAATCAACTCCAGTATACATGGGTCTGCATTTTGTCATTGACACCCCATATAAAATGAGTACAGCAAATCTCATAACAAGAGTTACCTCAAATATTAGTTCCAACATTTTGCTATGGATCAACCCCATATGCTAAGAATCACATGCATCATGTCGAGGTCTTCAGCCAGGTGTGGCGGCATGTTTTACTGTGTCCCTGCCGCTGGGTATGACTGGACTAGTGGCTTTCTTACTTAGACAGTTCAAGTCCCCTCAGCCAATGATGGTGTCTTAATAGAAGCATGTCAGGGCCTGCAGTTTGCCATAGGTAACACCTCCCATCCATATGCTGTTAGTGCCCTTGTCAATAAGGCAAGAATAACCTCCAGAAGCACACTTGCACACATAACATATATACACTCACAGATTCTCTCACACACACATTCTCATTCTATGTCTTGCACTCTCTCCTACATATGTACTCTGTCACACTCACACACAGACACACTGCCACTCACACTTCCATTAGTCAATCTGCTTTTATTGTTAGATAAGCTTGCTCGGCTTCTTCTGCCATACCTGCCTTTCCTTTAAGTGAAAAACCAACAATTGATGGACAGAATGCAGAACAATGTCATACATTCACCCCAGTTCAGAAATCTGGGCCTAAATCCATCGTTTTTTTGCTCACCATGCCATTCCAGTTTGAACCCAGCCATATGCAAATCAGTCTTGACCCTGTGCCTCATGGGAACAGTCCAGCCCGAACTGCCAAGCCAGGTCCTCCCTGGACTGGTAACAAGCATCCTAGGACCGGTTTCGGGGTTTCACCCCTCTTTAGCCAGGATAGCTTGATTCCAGTGGCATGGAGAGCACGGGACTCACGTCTGAGCATACCCGTCCCACTCGGGGTGACAAATCCAAAAACAACAATTGATGGACAGAATGCAGAACAATGTCATACATTCACCCCAGTACAGAGATCTGGGCCTCAATCCATCGTTTTTTTGCTCACCATGCCATTCCAGTTTGAACCCAGCCATATGCAAATCAGTCTTGACCCTGTGCCTCATGGGAACAGTCCAGCCCGAACTGCCAAGCCAGGTCCTCCCTGGACTGGAAACAAGCATCCTAGGACCGGTTTCGGGGTTTCACCCCTCTTCAGCCAGGATAGCTTGATTCCAGTGGCATGGAGAGCACGGGACTCACGTCTGAGCATACCCGTCCCACTCGGGGTGACAAATGCAAAAACAACAATTGATGGACAGAATGCAGAACAATGTCATACATTCACACCAGTACAGAGATCTGGGCCTAAATCCATCGTTTTTTTGCTCACCATGCCATTCCAGTTTGAACCCAGCCATATGCAAATCAGTCTTGACCCTGTGCCTCATGGGAACAGTCCAGCCCGAACTGCCAAGCCAGGTCCTCCATGGACTGAAAACAAGCATCCTAGGACCAGTTTTGGGGTTTCACCCCTCTTCAGCCAGGATAGCTTGATTCCAGTGGCATGGAGAGCACGGGACTCACGTCTGAGCATACCCGTCCCACTCGGGGTGACAAATGCAAAAACAACAATTGATGGAAAGAATGCAGAACAATGTCATACATTCACCCCAGTACAGAGATCTGGGCCTAAATCCATCGTTTTTTTGCTCACCATGCCATTCCAGTTTGAATCCAGCCATATGCAAATCAGTCTTGACGCTGTGCCTCATGGTAACAGTCCAGCCCGAACTGCCAAGCCAGGTCCTCCCTGGACTGGAAACAAGCATCCAAGGACCGGTTTCGGGGTTTCACCCCTCTTCAGCCAGGATAGCTTGATTCCAGTGGCATGGAGAGCACGGGACTCACGTCTGAGCATACCCGTCCCACTCGGGGTGACAAATGCAAAAACAACAATTGATGGACAGAATGCAGAACAATGTCATACAGTGAAGCCTAATAAAAACATTTTCTTTACACGCTATCCATAAATAATAATATATTGCTGTGTCAATGTTTGTTGCAAGTATGATGTGAATGAAAAGTGCACTTCCTTAAAAAAATAACTTATATTTGGTTTCACGTGTGGATCAAACAGTTACAGTACTGGAAAAGAACTAATCTACATTCTAACATGTAATATCACAGCATCCAACTGATCTAATAAAATGCTTGACTTCTTCGGCAACCATGGATTTTATCCAGTAACACTTTGCATGTTTGGGTTTTTGAGACCCAATTTACAATGTAAAGAAACACCACATGTCCCGGAATGAAGCATTGTGGTGAATGGAAAGCCAGGAAAGACTGAAGGTGTCACATGATACTTAATCACACCTCAAAGCCTCAGCCCTAGGGCTGAGTCTTTGGGATATGGTGCTGGATTGAGGATTGTGTGCCAACCCCATGTGCCTTCCCACATTTTCAGTCCGCTCCCCCCCCTTGCACCAGCCCCGTTGTTGCAGATGGAATTTAGTAGGCATTTAGTACTTTGGAAAGAGCAGGTATTCTGTGGGTACCTTTGTAGAAATATGTTTATATTCATGACAGTTGTGTCATTTTTATATGTGCCGAATGATAGGTATGCTCATTTAAGTGCTGGGTGATGGTGAACAGTATGAGGGAGTGCAGTGTGAGTGGTGCTAGTGTAGGGTAAAAAATGTGCCTATGTGAGTGTTGGGTGAGCTAAATGCAATGTGAGAGGAGGTCCCATGTGAGTGTCGGGTGAGAGGAGTGTGTGCAGAGTGAGAGGAGTGAATGCAGGGTGGTGTAAGCAGTCTAAATGCAGGGTGAGTGGTGTACCTGTGTGTGGTTCAGGGTGAGCAGTGAGAATGAAGGGTGGTCTGTGAGAGTGACGGGTGAGTGTATGGTGAGTGAGTAGTGTGTCCCAATGAGTTTAGGCAGACTATTGTCCCTGTGTGCAGGCAGGATGAACAGATTGCCTATATGGAATACAGGCTGAGAGGTTTGTCTGTGTGAGTACAGGATGAGAAGAGGAAGTGCATGGTGGGAGCTCTGAGTGTTGTGCTTATTTGCATGGTGTGAGTGCAGGGTGAGTGCTGTGCCCATGTGAGTGAATGGTGAGCTGTGTGAATGAAAGAAGTACCTGTCAGTGCACGGTGAGCGATGTGACAGTGTGAGAGGAGGGTGAGAGGAGTGACTGCAGGGTGACTGATGTGACAGATGAGTTTGGGTGCAGGTAAAAGAACAGAGTGAGAGGAATTAATGCATAGTGATTGATATGCTTGTTTGAGTGACATTGAAGAGTGAACTATGAAAGTGACAGGTGAGTGAAGTGTCAAATGAGTGCAAGGTGAGTAGTGTGCTCGTGTAAGTGCAGGGTGAAAAGCGTGAGTAATTGGTGAGTGGCGTGAGTGCAGTGTGATCACTGTGTGTGCAGGGTGAGCAGTGTGCTCATGTAACCACAGGGTAAGTAGAGGGAGGATGGCGTGAGTTCAAAGCAAGGAGCAAGAGTGCAGTGTGGTCGCTGTGAGTGCAGGGTGAGCAGTGTGCTTGTGTGAGTGAAGGGTAAGAGAAGGATGAACAGCATGAGTGCAGGGTAACATCGTGAGTGCAGTGTGATCGCTAAGAGTGTAGGGTGAGCAGTGAAAGTTACAGGTGAGTGGAGTGTTATGTGCGTGCAGGGTGAGCGGTGTGCAAGTGTGAGTGCAGGTTAGGAGGAGGGTGAATGGTAGGAGTGCAGGGTAACAGCATGAGTGCAGTGTGATAGCTGTGAGTGTAGGATGAGCAGTGAAAGTTACAAGTGATTGGAGTGTCATGTGCGTGCAGGGTGAGTGCTGTGCAACTGTGAGTGCAGGGTAGGAGGGTGAAGGGGTTTGAGTGCCTGGTGAGCAGTGTGAGTACTGTGTGACTGCTGTGAGTGCAGGGTGATTATAAAAGTGAAGGGTGAGAATGAGGAGTGAGTTGTCTGAATGCAAGATGTACTCCCAGGCACCTGGACTAACTCAGCATTGTATTGACGGCTGGCGTAGGGTTTTAGATATAAGATAAACTATTGCTATTATGGCATCAATCAGGGATTGAGAGTGGAGTAAATAAATGAAGTTCTGATCCTGCAACAAACTTTCAGTCTCCTGATTCGGGTTGCCAGCTGACTGGATTTCTCCTGGTAGCACCAGTATTTTGATGTCCCAGCCAATACAGAAATAAGTTAAATCACCTAAAGCCTGTTCTTCTAGCACTTATCTGCCCCAGCAGCTGGAGCTGCAGCAGCCCGGACTGAGACACACAAAAGGGGGGGGGGCTAAAGCCATTTTAGCCCTAGAGACATTGCACACCTGATTTAAGAACATGGTTAATATCTTGGCTTCAGCAGCTCCTCAGGAAACAGGTGATAGTACTCTCCGCTCAATGCCTGAAAGCAAAAGTAGGTGAATGTGCCCATCAGGAGCAAATCAGCTTTTGGGCAACCCAAAAATTGGATGGTATGGAATAGCTTACTTAGTTAGTTGATCCCCCATTTAGTCAACCTCTGCAGGACAACTTTATCTTTAGTCAGCAGTATTGAAGGGAAGTGATGCTAGGATTGTTCAGTGGAATAGAGTATTGGGCAACCCAGCCTTCTACGGATCTCCTCCCATGCCAATTGTGTGCATGCCACAGACTCTCTCCCTACTTGGCTGCAGCGTGGGGTATGCCAAGGAAGGCCCCCAATGGATTGGGGTATGCGATTGTTGGATGGTGGTTTGATAGTAGGTGCAAGTAGGTACCTACTGCTAGTATCAACACCACAATTGCAATATAAGGCCCAGTCAAGGTCTTGATAAGTAATTCCCCTGCTCAACCCTTGGTAGCTGGCTGCCAGCAGGCAAAGTTATCTTAGGAGACAGGTGTGTAAAGCCTTTAAAAACACCAATACACTAAATAGGAAAGACATAACAGACAATAAAACTCCAACACCAATTTATTAAAATAGGAAATATTTTTATGATTAAAATGACACCAAAATGACAAAAATCTAATGTAGGAAACCGGAGACATACATTTTCAAAGAGTATATGTAAAACTGTGCTTTCTAGCGCCAAAAGGGTAAAAGTGCCAACTGCAGCTATCTGGATGCACCAGACCAGGACCATGTCAAAATTCAGGCCCACCGTGATGGAGAGCGGATCAGATGCACTTGTGGGTTTGGGCTGGTCAAAACTTTACCTTAGGACGTAGTCACTTTTTTGGTTCTTTATCTCTCAACGTCATGCGGGTTTCGTCACCAGGCCATGTTTGGTGTCAACGATGGTGGCTTGGTCCAGCGGGGCACCTCATTAAACTCCTGGAGGTCTCATTGACGATGCAGAGCTTCGGAGTATTTGCCATAATAATTTAAACATGGGTCATATCCATTTCAACATAGGTCATATTCATTTCAATAGATGCAATATTAATTTTGATGTGTATCATATTCATTTTAAAGCATACCATATTAATTTTGCCAAGTTTCATTATAATTTCAGCATGGGTCATATTCATTTTAAGGCATGTTGAATTAATTTCAAAGGGGCTCATATTCATTTCAATGCGTGTCATATTCATCTTAGCATGTGTCATATTCCTATCAATGGATGTTTCAATCATATTAACACATCTTAGATTAATTTTAACATGAATCATATCCAATTCAACACATATCATGATCATGTAAATGCATATCATATTACTTTCAATGCAAGCCGTATTCATTTTGATAAATGTCATGTTCTTTTTAACTTTACTTATATTCATTTTGAAACATGTCAAATTCATTTCAATAAAGCTTATGTTCATTTCAACGTATGCTATATTCATTTTAATATGTGTTATATTCATTTCAACTCATGCCATATTCATTTCAGTGGATGTAATATTAATATTACCACCTGTCATATTAATTTTAACATGAGTCATATCCATTCCAAAATATGTGATACTCATTTCAATATTCATCATATTAATTTCAAAGCATGTCATATTTATTTTGCCGGGGGCCATTTTAATTTTAGCATTGGCCATATTCGTTTTTAAGCAAGTTGCATTAATTCCAATGAGACTCATATTCATTTCAACACATGTCACATTCATCTTAGCATTTGACATATTCCTTTCACTGGATGTCACATTCATACTAATACTTCTTATTTTAATGTTAACATAAGACATATCCATTTCAAAACATATCATATTCATTTTAATATGAATCATACTTTTTTCAGGTCAAGCCATATTCATTCTGACAAATGTCATGTTTATTGCAACATTACTCATATTCATTTTAAATCATGTCAAATTTGTTTTAAAAAAAGCTTATATTTATATTAACACATGCCATATTCATTTTAATGTGCCCTATTCCTTTCAATCAATGTTATATTTATTTCAATGGATGTCATATTCATATTAACATTTGTCATGTTCATTTTAAGATGCAACTTACCCTTTTTAATATATATTATATTCATTTGAATATATATCATATTAATTTCATTGCGTGCCATATTAAGTTTGATGGATGTCATGAGAATTTCAGATTTGGTCATACTCATTTTAAGGCTTGCCAAATTCAATTCAATAGGGCTTATATTAATTACAACACAAGCCATATTTATTTTAAATCATCTCCTATTAATTTCTGTATATCTCATATTCATTGCAATCTGGGTAACATTAATTTCAAAGCAATTCATATTCATTGCAACATGTGTAATGTTCATTTCAGTGTATGTTATAATATTTTCAATGTGCATCATATTATTTTCCGAATATAACATTAATTTCAGTAACTTATATTCATTTCAATCTGTAGTATACATTTCAATGTATGTCATATTCATCTTGGCATATGTACATCAATTCAAGAAATGTTTAATTCTTCTTGATGCTTATTGCATTCGCTTCAGTGATTGCTATATTGTTTACAGTGAGGCCCATATTCATTTTAGTTTGACTGAAATATATTTCAGTATATCTCTTATTCAATTCAGAGTGTGTGTTATTCATATTAATCACTAAGTAGCACATTCACTCTGCCATGTTTCATATTTGTTTAGACACATGTTACATTCATTCTGGTGTGTGTCAAATTTATTGTGGAGCACTCCATGCATTTCAGTAGGTGTCTGATATGGGGATCTGTAATTTTGACATGAACGGCTTCCCATACGAACCCCCAATTTACCTGAACACTGTTTTTGTTTTGCAGACAGGGAGAATACAGTCTCCTTAAAGAAACCCTATTACAGTGTTTGATAACTTGGTTAAACTCAGGATAGTATTCTCAAAGCAAGCAATTAGGAAAGCTGCAAACAAGATAAACACCGGCACAAGAAATGCTAGTAATTTCAAGAAAATCTGAAGATGTCACAAATGGAAGAGAATATTGTAAACTGGAAACACTGATGGAGTGATAGCAAGAATAAAAGCGAGTCACTAACAACAATGCACAAACGCCCAGAGTTGAAATTAGCACAATTGCAATCATAGAACACGGTAGTCACTCTGCTTCTCGTAATCATGATGTGCCTCCTCACAGACGCTATGCCCATTCATACAATGGATAGCCTAATTCGATTTGTGCTCCCTCCTCCTTTCTCCGCCCTCCTCACTCACTCCTTTACCCTTGCCCATTCAGGTCAGTTCTGACCGATCATTGTGCTTCCTCAACTGCGTTGTGCTCCCTAGGTTTGCTCCATGCACCAACCACCATCCTTCACGTAGACTGTGTGAGTAGAGTCGACAAGTAAGCTGGGCTGAGACAACAAAATCATGCAGAGCGCCTATTAGGGAACTAGTGATATGGGTCATCTAAGCACGAAAATATATCAGGTCTATCAGGATGCTGAAATGGGAAGCAGGATGGAACATGGTTTCTGCCCAAGGGACTTTTGATCCTACTGGACGGTATGAATGTGATGCAAAATATAGACAGTATTGCCATTTACCGGCAATGCTAAGCATAAGGCCGATAATTTCCCCAAAGCAATGCTCATGACCTCAGACATCAAGTCACAGATGGTACTACAAATTATGTGATTGTTTTCCTTAATTAAGCTGCTACTGGTACCAATGCAAAAAGAACAGTTGATGGACAGAATGCAGAACAATGTCATACATTCACCCCAGTACAGAGATCTGGGCCTAAATCTAAAATCTTTTTGCTCCCCTTGCCATTCCAATTTGAACCGGGCCATATGCAAATCAGTCTTGACCCTGTGCCCAATGGGAACAGTCCAGCCGAACTGCCAGGCCAGTTCCTTCCTGGACTGAAAACAAGCATCCTAGGACTGGTTTCGGGGTTTCACTCCTCCTCAACCAGGATAGCTTGATTCCAGTGGCACGGAGAGCACAGGACCCATGTCTGGGCATACCCGTCTCAATCAGGGTGACAGATTCAAAAAGAACAATTGTTGGACAGAATGCAGAACAATATCATACATTCACCCCAGTACAGAGATCTGGGCCTAAATCCATGTTTTTTGCTCCCCATGCCATTCCAGTTTGAACCTGGCCATATGCAAATCAGTCTTGACCTTGTGCCCAATGGGAACAGTCCAGCCCGAACTGCCAGGCCAAGTCCTCACTGGACTGGAAACAAGCATCCTAGGATCGGTTTCGGTATGGGCGTAGGAACTGTGGGGGACGCGGGGGATATATACCCCACAGATTTTGGGGTGGGGGGACACAGGGGACAAAAGAATTTCTCCCCTCCCTTCTGAGATTGGCAGGCCATTAGCGAGTGAAAGTGCGACCTTATGGCCCTTCACTTGACCCGGCTGTGACCTGCCTCTCCAGTTACCTGTGACCAATCTGATATTCAAAGCATAAAGGTGACGTTACAGAGGCCACCCGCCCTCTGCCCTTTTGAACTGTTGCACCCTTGAGGCTCCGGGAATTCTTTCTCACCTCCCACCACAGCTGCCTGCAGTCTGCACTGCACTGATTGCTGTTTCACCTCGCCCCGTGTCTGCTGCTGGCTTGAAGACAGAACCCTAAGGGCAGCAGGACGATTTGCATAACAAAAGGTAAGGCGTTTTGGCAAAAGTGGGGAAAAAATAAAAGCATTTCTCTTTGGGAAAAATCTTTAAAATATTGTGCTATAAAGAACACAATTTTCTGTTTAAAAAAAAGATGTTCCCTGTCACCCAGCACTCTAAGGATATCTTTCACTTCTCTCACTTGGGGGCATATCATCAACAACCGGTGATAATTATCGCTAAGCGCACTTAGCGCTAGGATAATTATCGCCGGCTATCGTTTGTTTTTATTGCGGAGATAGCGCGCTATCAGCGACGCTTATCTCCAGAGCGATAAAAATAACCGAGTTAGCTGCCAAATGTGCAATTATCGCGGGGATTCCAGCGATAATCGCACAACGTTTGGCGCTACGTTGTTGATAGGGCAGGGCATACTTAACCATGATATCCACCTTCCATTGGATATCATGGCTAAGTCAAACTAAAAGCAGGCATAAGGAAAGTAGCGATAACCGCGGTTAGCGCTACTTTTCTTATTGCTAAGCTTGTTAGCGTGCCCATTGATAATTGGAGAAATGTCGGTTAGCAACATTTCTCCGGTTATTTTGATCAGGAACGCCCACTTTGCATCCCATTAGAGATGCAAAGGGAGGCGTAGGGAAAAAGGGTGCTAACATGCGATTATGCATGTTATCACCCTCTTGTTAGTAGGGGGAAAACATTATCTCCGCTTTTCTGGCTTTTAAAGCCCTTGATGATATGCCCCTTGGAGCTATTGCTGGAGTGGGTAGTACAAAATTTTCTATACCCTCCCCCTATTATGCATGTTTATATTAATCTGAATAATTAACTAATAGTAATATTATTAATTTGTGTGCAGTGAAAGACTCATCAATCATATTAACAAAATAATTACACGCGGGAATTGCACTTTGCATGGCTAAACTAATTGTAAACTAACACAGGTACGCATACTGATAATAGAAAATTAGAATATTGCATGATATATGTTGCTTTTGTGATGTGATTGTAAATTGTGCTTTATTGAGTGAGTATAAACGCTTTGGATGTTGCTTTCTGCTACATAATTACAAACACATAAGGGTATTAGCGAGGGATTAACATTTTATTAGCCATTTCCATGTTTTAATTACGTTTTTGTGCTTGTTTTGCTTAAGTTGTCCATTTCGGCCTAGTCAAAATGGCTGAACGAGACGTTGAACGTGACTACTCCTGACAACACGAGGTTCTGGGTGAAGTGCGCATGCGTCACTGCCAGCAACAGTGGCCTAGTCCTGACCCCAGGAGATGATGTCCTAGTCAAGGTTGCTCCGGGAACTTCGCCAATGATATAACAAAGGACTGTCTTAAAACCAGAACCAGCAAGTGCGATGACTTCATTTTGCAGACTATGTGAGAACTTTAACGGATGACCCCAAGACGAACAATCAGAACTTTCTAAAACCCCAATCTTGATACTTTTTGACATTATTTTCATTATAAAAGTAGGTAGGGAATTGAACTAAAAAAAAAACTCTTCTTTGACGAACTCGATTTCCTGACGTTATGCTGACGGAGAGGACGGTGACACTGCTGAACAGCTGTTATCCTGAATCTTTGAGAGACTGAATTGCGGCCTGACTTTGATGAAATTTAAAGGTTTTCCACGACTTGACAGACTTAGAGGACGACTTTTAGCCAGATTAGGTAAATGTGATGTTCTGTGGTTCTAATGATGATTTCTAACAATTTGCAATTATCTTAGATAAAAGATATTTGATTAATTGACAAATGTGTGGTGTCGATTATTTGAAGAAGAAAATCTAGATTAATGAGTAAAGTATAGATAAATGATTGAGTTCACTAAAACCATATTTAACAACTAAAAGATTCATCTCCTAATGAGGGGAATATCTCAGGGTTGGAGTCAACGCATTTAGAGTTAGGTAAAGATATTCCTTTCATGTCAGCGTTTGGAAGCTTATTCCTCTAGGGAAGCAGATCAATGGAGTGTGAGTGTTGGTGTTATGGGCCCCACCAATGAATGTAGTTGAGTGAATTTACTATTGAGGTATTTGATCTATGTCGAAGGGGAATTTGATGTTCCACGCTGCAACAGTTTTTCTGGTAGAAGTATGATGGTTTTTATTGTTTTGGTTTGGTGATTATTGCTTGTAAATAGCTTATTGATTGTTGTTTATTGATATTGGAATATGTACTAACACTCTATGTGAGTCGTGTTGAGTTATATGTTGTTTGCACGGCTTCTGGGATGTGGGAAGTCGGAAGTTTGTAATGGTTCCGTAGTAGAGCAGAGGTAAGCGCTGCTCTCGGGAAAGACGGAATTGTTGTTGCCCTGTAGGTACACAGGGAGAAATGTGTAACGATTGAAGTTGCACGACGCATTGTCTGGGTCCGATGCGGTAACATCGCCGTGTGTGTTGCCATTAGAGACATTTTCTGTGTGAGAGGAGTGTGTATGATAGCGAAGGTTACCTGTGAAATTTTGGTCTTAGGTACCAGGAGTCCAAATGGCATTCCGTTAACTCTTATCACTGGAAAGGTAACAGGTGTTCTTTGAGCTTGCTAGAAGGACAAAGTAGAGGGAAGCACTGCTTTGTTAACGTATGTCATAATTCTGTAGTAGGACAGACTGTTCGCTGTTCTCGGGAAAGACAGGATTCTATGTGAATGTACTACATTTTCTAGTGTGAAAGTGCGTGAATGTAAAGGCATTCGGGTTAATTGTGAAACTCTAGTTTTATTTCTCAGGAGCATTGGGTCTCCAACTATGTGTCTTAATTCTGGAGAAACGGTTAGCTAATGCTTGTTAGAAGGGTAAGGTAGAGGGATGTGCTACTTTATCAACGGAAGTAACGATTCCGTAGTAGGGCAGAGGTAAGCGCTGCTCTCGGAAAAGACGGAATACTCGTGAGAAAGGTCTATTGCTATTCCTTGGTTAGCGAAGCGGACAATGGTGGTGTTTTTATGTTGTTACTAACAGAATTGTAAATTTTGAAACAAAATCTTACCGAGCGGATTTTGTGAAGGAGGGGTAGACAGGAGCAGGAGCTGCCACAGCGGCTGCTGACCTCAGAACGACCGTGCTGGGATTGGACAGTCGGTCAGAAACGTAAAACGCTTCGGGTTGGTGCGTTAGTGTGCGCCGCGCTAGGAGTGGAGAAATACAGGGTGACGTAGATGCTCCCTATTGGTGCGTTAGTGTGAGTCGCGCTGGGATTGGAGAATTGTAAGAGTGACATAGACGCTCCGGATTGGTGCGTTAGTGTGAGTCACGCTATAATTGGACCGAATAGCGGTACAGTTGTAAGGAGAGACTAGTGATACACGGAAAGAAAGGAAAATGTATTACGATCCACCAGAAAAGGAGGAAAAGTCTTGGTTTGGTAGAATTAAAAAGTGGTTTAAGAAGGACAAACCGATTGTAACTAGGGAAGGACAGTTACTTCCTCCACCAAAAACCCCGGCATCCTTCATGGTTGCGAAATATGGATATCACACCTGTATTTGGTTAGATAATTGGGTCAAATATACCGAAAAGGATGGAGTATTGGCTTTTCCGGAACATGGTTCATTTAATTTGGCTGTTTTGAGAAATTTAAGAGAGAAAATGATGAATTTAGAACCAATACCTAGACCGACCCAATTCAAAGCATTGACGGAATGGGAAGACGAGGTGCATGACCGAGAAAGACAGAGAAATGGTAGAGGATATAGGTACCTGTTTGGCAGATCATACGGACATGAGATGCATGATGATCGAATGAGAAGGTGGCGGAATGCGAGTATGACTGAGGGTTTGTTTCCCGTAAGAACTGCAGGAGAGAATGAAGGAAGAAAGTGTGTAGAAAAGAGGCATAATGTGAAATCGAGAGGGTATGGAGTGAATGAATCAGAGGATGATGTTCTTGATGATATGTTCTATAAGAATCCACCTCCATATCGACCAGAACCAGAAATATTAACCCCAAGTGCCCCAATGAAAGAAACAGTACAAATCATAAAATCGGAACCAGAGTTCCAAGATTTGGGAAGAAACAATTCCATTAGAAAGTTAGAGAAGAAGTCTGGAGGTAAAGTAAACGATGAAAATTCAGCAGAACTAGCGAAAACGACCCTAGAATTAACCGAGAAAATAAGAGAATTGACTAAGAATCTGGAAGCGGTAACCGTTCCAGTAACAATAGGTCCAGTAATGCCTATTTTTGATAAACAGAAAGATAGCGAACATTGTTTGACAGTCCCTTATAAAAGTAGTAAACCGGCTGAACAACCAAGAATGAGTCAGAGTGAGAATCCATGGAGACAGACTATGAGTATGATTGAACTGAATTTTTCAAATAACCAGTTTTTAGGTCAAAACTGTGCAGAAAAGCGTATGACAATAGTGGAATCAAAGTCAGAAACACAAAAGGATTTTGGGCAAGGAAATGTAGAGAAGCCAGTAGGACCATCTACAGAGGAATTGAGTGAATGGTTGAGAAGCTTGCAAAAGAAAGACAAAGAATCCCAGTCAATAGATGTGGCCAAACATGGCCAAATCCCAGTCAATAGATGGGGTAGTAGAACAAATGAATGGTACTATCAAAAACAGAATAGGTAAAATGCGTTTAGCCACAGGAATGAAATGGCCTGATGTCTTGCCTCTGGTACTCATGACTATTACATCAATTCCAGACAGAACTACTGTTTTGATCCACATGAAATAATCATGGGACGAGCCATGCGTCATGTGTTTATACCAGTCAACAAGCTGATGACTATAACTGATGACATGGTGTTGGAATACTGTAAAAGCCTGGCTGACGCAGTTCATTCTGTGTTTCATCAGGTTGGAGCGGATGCCACCACTCTTGAAAAGAAGCCATCTCATGATCTAAGCCCAGGGGACTGGGTAAGGATAAAAGTCCACAGAAGAAGAAACTGTTTGGTTCCCAGGTGGGGAAAACCAAGACAAGTCATTTTGACCACAACAACAGCTGTGAAGTGTGGTGGATTGAAGAACTGGATCCATGCAAGTCATACTTTGAGAATTCCAAATCCAGTCGTCAGCAAAGAGAAGGAGTATTTTGACGAATCAGAATCCAGTACTGAGTCGGATGACGGAGAGTCCAAAGAAAAAGAAAACCCTGAAAGGGGGGAAACAGAGCCGAGTTTAACTTTGGTCCCCAGAAGTAATTCCTTGAGGAGAAGGTTACAGATTTCTGATACCAGTTCAGACTCAGAGACAGAACAAAGAACACACTCTTCCAAGAAAGAACAAGGGAAGAACAAAGAAAAAGACAGTGGAAAGAAGATAAAATAAATCCATGAGAAGGAAGTGCCAGATGAAAGATTGAGAGAAATTCCACCTGAAACAACACCTTTAGATGGACAGGTGCCAGATACAGAGAGAGAGGGAAAGATTATTGTGGAAGACCCCCGTATATGGTCTTCGTCCAGAAATTAGTGAAATGATAAAATAGCATACCGTAGATTGGTAAAATTAGAAAATAGACGAAGTATTGAGACATGCTAAATATTTCAGTGATGAATAAGAAGCAAAACAGCGAAAACTGAAAGAAAAGGCTATGTGGGCACAAGTAAAGGTAGCAGAGAGACAGGAAGCTCAATTAGCGGAACAAGCTGGGTCAAGACAAAAATTGAATCCTGGGAAAAATAAAGGGGATATCGAAGAGGCTAAAAATACATTTCCGTGTCATAATTGCGGTAGGATAGGGCATTGGAAATCCGAGTGTAAATTTCCTCCAAGTACTAACGATGAAAATGCATCATTGAATCCACAGGTGCAGAATGAGGTGAGTGGTCAACAACAACGACAACAGCAGGTTGTAACACAACAGAATCAGGTGCCAAAACCACCTTTTCCACAGAACAAAAATTGCAAGAAGTATAGTAAAGAGAATGGATTCTACAACGAAGAACAGGTAAATAAGCCGCCACGCGCTAGCGCTGCTTCGCAGTATTGGCTGCAACGCGATGAAAGCGATTCAGAAGAGGGTTATTGATGGTGCCGAAGGGAGGAAGAAGAGTGCGTACTTGGCGCAACTCTAGAAGTAGACCAGACAGGCCCATTTGTAGATGGAAAAGTTAATAATGAAAATATTACTTTCCTAGTTGAAACTGGTGCTCCTCGATCAACTGTTAGATCAGCTGATGTCAAGAATCTTCCTCTCTCGGATGAAACGATCCAAGTAGTTGGTGTATCCAACAGACAGATTAAAACTTACCTTACAGAACCAGTGAAAGTTAGTATAGGGAAATTTTCTGAAATGCACCGGTTCGTCGTGTGTGACACCAGTCCTGTGAACTTATTAGGTAGAGATTTATTGTGCAAGATGAACTGCACCATATCTTGTACTCCAGATGGAATAGCCTTTGAAACACCAGATGATGATGTGCTGTATAAAATGACAATGGCAAACAGATAGAAAGAGGTTACAGGAACATATGCTGCGTTTAACCCTGACGAATTACCAAAAGAATTAAAACAATCTGTTAAAGCAGAAGTTTGGGATTTCACTGGAGAAGACGTAGGATTGATGAGAAATGTAGATCCAGTAAAAATAACTGTAAAAGAAGGAGTAAGTTACCCAAATGTCCCACAATATAAATTGACACCTGAAATTATCGAAGGAGATACTCCTGTGATTGAGAAAATGATAAAACAAGGAATTTTGAGAGAAATAATGAGTAGCCCATGTAATTCACCAATAATGGGACTGAAAAAGCCTAGTGGGAAGTTCAGGATAGTGCAAGATCTGAGAAAGATAAACAAAATTATTGTACCATGTTGTCCCATTGTACCGAATCCATCTGTGATTTTATATCAGATCCCTCATGACGCAGAATGGTATACAGTGATTGATCTGTGCCATGCTTTCTTTTCCATCCCATTGCACCATGACAGTCAGCAGATTTTTGCATTTCGTTTCGGTGAACGTATTTTGGCGTGGTGCCGAATTCCACAGGGGTATACAGAAAGCCCCTCAATATTTAATCAACTATTAAAGAAGTCTTTGGAAAGTCTAGAAATGCCTGAAAATTCTGTATTGGTTCAATATATCGATGACCTGCTTGTGGCATCGAAAACTTGTGAAGCTTGTGAGGTAGACACAGTAGCCTTGCTGAATCATTTGGCAGATGGAGGACTAAAAGTGTCACCATCGGAATTACAATTTTGTAAGAAGGAAGTACAATATTTAGGACATAACATTGAGAAAGGACAAAGAAAAATAACCATAGACAGAATCAGGATCATAAAAAGAATGAGTCCACCAATGACCCAAAGAGAAGTGAGAATATTTCTGGGAATGGTTGGATATTGTCGTCAGTGGATAAGCAATTATTCATTGATTGCAAAACCTTTGGTACGATTGAAAAGAAGTGATGTGAGAGATCCAATTGATTTGAATAAAGAGGAATTGACAGCATTCAAAAATTGAGAGAAGGATTGTGTGAAGTGCCTGCATTAGGAATGCCTGATTATGACAAGGAGTTCGAGTTGTCTTGCAGTGAGAGAAATGGATGTGCACTCTCTGTCCAGTACAGAAGCATGGAAAACTGAGGAAACCAATTGCGTATTTTTCATCCATGTTGGACCCAGTAGATGTAGCCCTTCCTGGGTGTTTGAAAGCAGTAGCTGCTACATGTCGATGTTTGGAACAGAGTGAGGGAATTGTGATGGGATATCCTGTGAAAGTGTTTGTACCTCATGATGTGGCTATCCTTTTAACAAGGAGTCGTGCTCAGTATATGACGCACAGCCGACTGACTAAGTATGAAAAGGTCATATTGGGTGCAACAAATGTGAGTCTTGTGAGATGTGTGAATGTGAATCCTTCAACGCTGTTGCCAGATGTGGAGCATGTGGAAGTAAGAGATGAAGCAGATCATGACTGTTTAGATGTACTTGATTTTTGTACTAAACCACGACCTGACATAAAAGATGAACCCTTATCAGAAAGTGATTATGTCATGTTTGTTGATGGATCTTGTTTGAGGGCCGATGATGGAGTGCTGAGTGCAGCATATGCGGTATGTACAGTTACAGCAGTGATGGAAGCATCTTATTTGAAAGGAGTAAGATCGGCCCAAGTAGCTGAACTTGTAGCCCTGACCAGAGCATGTAAGATTGGGAAGGGTGTGAGAGTGACGGTGGTGACTGATAGCCAGTACGGCTATAGGGTAGTCCACGACTTCGGCCAAATATGGCTGCAGAGAGGTTTCCTAACCTCAAGTGGAACTTCCATTAAGAATGCTGAAGTGGTTGGAAAGTTGCTTGAGGCGATACAGCTGCGTAGGCATTTGGCTGTGGTAAAATGTGCTGCCCATTGTCGCAGTGGTGATTACATTGCCACTGGTAGCAAATTCGCAAACGATATGGAGCAATATTGTGCACGAAATCAGAATTCAATAAATCGGGCAAAGGAAAAGGAATTGATTTATTGTTTCCCAAAGTTTACTAACACTGTGGGAACATGGGAAGAAGTAAGACAATTACAGGAAGAAGCAGGAGAGGAAGAAATAAAACAGTGGGTAAAAGCAGGATGTGCACCAAGAGAGAAGGATCATGTGTGGGTCTATCGAGATGGAAGACCAGTTATGCCTTATAGCATGATGTCTGCCATGGCGCGGATGTATCATGAACAGGGACATATAGGGAGAGACGCCATGATTAGGTCCTTCAAGCAGACTTGGTATAATGCAAAATTTAGACTTGTAGCAGAAAGTCTTTGTCAGAGATGCCTAATTTGTCAGCAATACAATCCAGGAAGAAAGACAGTAGTGAGTCTAGGAACAATAGGTCGAGAAGGAGGGCCTTTTACCAGAATAAAAGTGGATTTCATTGAGATGCCTCCTTGTAACAGGTTGAGGTATGTTTTGGTTATGGTATGTCTATTTTCCAGGTGGGTAGAGGCGTTCCCAACAATAAGAAATGATGGAATGACAGTGACAAAATTACTCTTGAGGGAATTTATCCCTAGATTTGGGTTCCCAGTAACAATTGAATCAGACAGAGGAGGACATTTTCATAATGAGATCATAAAACTGATTTGTGAAGCATTGAATGTACAACAAAAACTGCATTGTGCCTATCGACCAGAGGCTTCTGGGGTAGTAGAACAAATGAATAGTACTATCAAAAACAGAATAGGTAAAATGTGTTTAGCCACAGGTATGAAATGGCCTGATGTCTTGCCTTTGGTACTCATGACTATTAGATCAATTCCAGACAGAACTACTGGTTAGAGTCCACATGAAATAATCATGGGACGAGCCATGCGTCACAAGTTTATACCAGTCAACAAGCTGATAACTATAACTGATGACATGATGTTGGAATACTGTAAAAGCCTGGCTGACGCAGTTCATTCTGTGTTTCATCAGGTTGGAGCGGATGCCACCACTCTTGAAAAGAAGCCAGCTCATGATCTAAGCCCAGGGGACTGGGTAAGGATAAAAGCCCACAGAAGAAGAAACTGTTTGGTTCTCAGGTGGGGAAAACCAAGACAAGTCATTTTGACCACAACAACAGCTGTGAAGTGTGCTGGATTGAAGAACTGGATCCATGCAAGTCATACTTTGAGAATTCCAAATCCAGTCGACAGCAAAGAGAAGGAGTATCCAGTACTGAGTCGGATGACGGAGAGTCCAAAGAAAAAGAAAACCCTGAAAGGGGGGAAACAGAGCCGAGTTTAACTTTGGTCCCCAGAAGTAATTCCCTGAGGAGAATGTTACAGATTTCTAATACCAGTTCAGACTCAGAGACAGAACAAAGAACACACTCTTCCAAGAAAGAACAAGGGAAGAACAAAGAAAAAGACAGTGGAGAGAAGATAAAAGAAATCCATGAGAAGTGCCAGATGAAATATTGAGAGAAATTCCACCTGAAACAACACCTTTAGATGGACAGGTGCCAGATGCAGAGAGAGAAGGAAAGATTATTGCGGAAGACCCCCGAGGAGGTGTAGGGAACTCCAACATCCAATTAGAAGCAGGGACAAGTAGTCAGCAGGAAGATGGCGTGCCGGAGATTCGAGGAGGGACAGAAGTAGGGAAAACAAAAGAAGTGGTGGAAAAAGAAATAGTTGAAAGTAAAAAGCAAGTTGAAACAGAGTCAGAGGAAAGCGATGATGAAATACCAGAAGGCCGAGTTCTGAGAAAGAGAGCTTGGAGGACTGAAAAGAATGATAAAGGGAGTAAATTGAAAAGAGCGGCAAAGGACGAGGTGTGGCCGAATAAAATAAAAAGACTAACATATCGTTTGACATGTGTAAATTCACCAAGGGCTGACCAGGAAATTGAAGTGACGAGTCAGGAAAAATCGAAAGGAGAAGAAACAACAGTGGTTAAAGAAAGCAAAAGAACAAGGAAACCTAACCAGAAGTATACATCACCGGAATGGACATATGTGGCCCTGCCTGAAGTAAAAGAAGAGGCGCATAGCCAAGAAAATCCAGAGGTGGTTGTACCGGAAGTGGTTGAGGAAGACGAAGAGTTGGAAATCCTGAGAGTTATCTTGTCCGATATTGGAGAAGAAGCGGATGTTCAGGACAAACTGTATGCTGAAAGCGAAGGGAAAGTGAAAGATGATGAGATGCCAAACTGAATGAGACAAGAAAATTACTGATGGAAAGACAATAAAATACTGAAAAAGACAAAAACTGGTAGAACCACGTAGGTGCTTAGAGCCTTGGGTTAGAAACTAGTTGTGAAGTAGAAGAGGCTAAGTCAAAAGACACGGCTCATTTTAGCTAAGATGGTAAACATAGAAAGTAGCAATACTAGATGTACCTTCTTTAGAAGATGGTGCAAAATGTGTCGTTGTTGTACAGGATTATTAATGCTTCTTTGGAGTATACTCGCTCTACTAATTTCTTTTAAAGTTACCATAGATACATTAGAAGGACATAGTGATAACATAACTAATATAGGGAAGATTCAAAAGGTAGTTCCGACTAGAATAGATAGAAATTATTTGCATAAAGACAGGCCTATAACAGATTTTTCTAACAATGTGTTTTCAAAATTATTGTATGAATATGTAAAAACAATGGACGTAAGGGATTGCTACGTATGTATGCAATTACCTGCATCTGTATCTGAAGGAGTGACTTATCATCACCTTCAGTAACATATGGAATAACATGTAGTGTAATAGCTAGTTTATTTTATCAAACAGGTAAATAGAGTATTATTTTTCAGATGTAGATACTATATTTTCACAAGTACCGTCAATTAACAAACTAAACAAGGTAAAACCTGCAAAGGTATTAGATGAATTTTTCTTAGAGACTAAAGAACTAACATTAGAATACATATTTAGAAATAACTTGACTTGCAGTTTAAAGAAAGAGGAGAAGACATTTTTAGATATGGTTGAAGAAAGGAGATTGAAAATGCAAAGAAAGGCTTCAGAAGGGAAAGTGGAGAAAACAGTTTGGGATGTAGAAATGGAGAAACACTTGAAAGGGGAAACAAGTCCAACTATGGCCTTAGATTGGCCTCAGAAAGGGAAATTGTGCATAAGAAGGAATCAAACAGCGTATGATAATTATTTTGTAGGGAATAGTGAGTGCCATGATACATACTGAATCATGGGAGGATGGGGATTTAAAGGTGGAAGAGATCCAGTCTTTCCAGGACTGTATTTCATCTGTGGGAACAGGGCATATTATCGTTTGCCAGACCATTGGTATGGCACATGTTATGTTGGCCTGGTTTTTCCAAAGATTTTTCATATGGATAGAGGAGAAGATGGTGTACATAGCTTAGGTAGGTATTTAGCACGTAGTAAGAGAGAATCTTGGACTGAAATTGTGGGTGACATTTTTGGAGCACTGATACCCGCAGTGGGAATATCTCTGAATGCAAACAAAATTAGAAGACTTTCAACAGTAGTGGATCGCTTGTCAACAAGCACCGCTGGAGGATTCTTATTGGTAAATACTGAAATGGTTGCCATTCGTGCTATGGTAATGCAAAATCGACTTGCCCTTGATATTTTATTGGCAAAAGAGGGTGGAGTCTGTGGAATGCTGAAAGTTCAACATTGTTGTACTTACATTCCTGACGAAAGTAGAGATTTGAAAATTTATATTAAGAATATTACAGAATTGCATGACGAAATTGTACCACTGGAGGTTGAAGGTGTCTGGGAGAAGATTGGTAAGAAAATATCAGATATTAAAGACTTTGTAGTAAAATTAGGTAGTACATTTATAGGTAAGATATTATTTCCATTAACATGTGTGATTTTCTTAGTATTAATAATTAGACTAGGATGTATTTGTAGTAGAAAGGATAAAAATAAGAAAAGAATAAAAAGAGAAAATTTAAGGAGGAGGGATAAGAAACAAGAAAGAGAATTTGAAGAAATAGAATAAGAAGAAATCAAGGAGAGTATGTATAAAACGGCGAAAAGAGAAGAAACAGGAGAAACTGAAATATGAATGAAACAAGAAATCAATTTGAAATTCCATAAAAGGGGATACACATTTTTTTGTTGGTGTGGTGATATAATCACCAAAGGGGGGATTGCTGGCGCAGGTAGTACAACATTTTGTATACCCCCCCATTCGGCATGTTTATATTAATCTGAATAATTAACTAATAGTAATATTATTAATTTGTGTGCAGTGAAAGACTCATCAATCATATTAACAAAAGAATTACACGCGGGAATTGCACTTTGCATGGCCAAAGCAATTGTAAACTAACACATGTACGCATACTGATATAATAGAAAATTAGAATATTGCATGCTATATGTTGCTTTTGTGATGTGATTGTAAATTGTGCTTTATTGAGTGAGTATAAATGCTTTGGATGTTGCTTTCTGCTAGATAATTACTTACACATAAGGGTGTTAGCGAGGGATTAACATTTTATTAGCCATTTACATGTTTTAATTACGTTTTTGTGTTTGTTTTGCTTAAGTTGTCCATTTCGGCCTAGTCAAAATGGCTGAACGAGACGTTGAACGTGACTACTCCTGACAACACGAGGTTCTGGGTGAAGTGCGCATGCGTCACTGCCAGCAACAGTGGCCTAGTCCTGACCCCAGGAGATGATGTCCTAGTCAAGGTTGCTCCGGGAACTTCGCCAACGATATAACAAAGGACTGTCTTAAAACTGGAACCAGCAAGTGCGATGACTTCATTTTGCAGACTATGTGAGAACTTTAACGGATGACCCCAAGACGACCAATCAGAACTTTCTAAAACCCCAATCTTGATACTTTTTGACATTATTTTCATTATAAAAGTAGGTAGGGAATTGAACTAAAAAAAAAACCTCTTCTTTGACGAACTCGATTTCCTGACGTTATGCTGACGGAGAGGACGGTGTCACTGCTGGACAGCTGTTATCCTGAATCTTTGAGAGACTGAATTGCGGCCTGACTTTGATGAAATTTAAAGGTTTTCCACGACTTGACTGACTTAGAGGACGACCTTTAGCCAGATTAGGTAAATATGAAGATTCTAAAGGGTTTGTAGATTCCCTGGAGGGGACCCAGAAATTAGCCAAAATACAGCTACATTTTATTTTTTTTGAAAAATGGGAAAAAACGGCAACATATGAAAGCGTCTGCCATGCTAGCATGAGACTTATAGGTCATTTTTCAAAATGACTTCTTTTTTACAAATTGTCTTTCATTTGGAAGACAGAAATGCATCGAAAGTCAATAGGTAATGACAGTTGCTCTACAATTCTGTGTTTCCCTAAGTCTCCCGATAAAAATGGTACCTCACTTGTGTGGGTTGGGCTAATGCCTGCGACAGGAAACGGTCCAAAATGCAACGTGGACACACTTTATTTTTACAGGGAAAACTAACCTTTTTTTTGCAAGGTGCCTAGCTGTAGATTTTGAACCCTAGCTCTGCCGGCACCTAGGGAAATCTAGCAAACCTATACATTTTTGAAAACTAGACACCCAGGGGAATCCAGGATGGGGGGCTTGTGTGGCTCTCACCAGGTTCTGTTACCCAGAATCCCTTGCACACCTCAAAATTTGTTAAAAATTTCCTCACATTTCTGTGGTGCAAAGTTCTGGAATCTGCGTGGATCCACAAAATTCCACCCACTCTGCATTTCCCAAAGTTTTCAGAGAAAAACGGTACCTCACTTGTGTGGGTAGGCCTAGTACCCGCAACAGGAAACACCCCAAAACGCAACGTGGACACACCACATTTTCACTGTGAAAACGGACCCTTTTTTTACAAAGTGCCTTGCTGTAGGTTTTTAACCCTAGCTCTGCCGACACCTAGGGAAACCCAGCAATTCTATACATTCCTGAAAACTAGACACCCAGGGGAATCCAGGATGAGGTCACTTGACTGGCTCTCATCAGGTTCTGTTACACAGAATCCCTTGCAAACCTCAAAATTTGTCAAGAAAACCTCATTTTCCTCACATTTCTGTGGTGGAAAGTTCTGGAATCTGCGTGGATCCACGAAATTCCACCCACCCCACATTCCCCAAAGTCTTCCAAGAAAAATGGTACCTCACTTGTGTTGTTAGGGCTAGTGCCCGCGACAGGAAACGGACCAAAACGCAACGTAGACACACCACATTTTCACAGTGAAAACTGACCCTTTTTTTGCAAAGTGCCTAGCTGTAGATTTTGAACCCTAGCTCTGCCTGCACCTAGGGAAACCTAGCAAACCTATACATTTTTTAAAACTAGACACACAGGAGAATCCAGGATGGGGTGACTTGACTGGTTCTCACCAGGTTCTTTTACCCATAATCCCTTGAAAACCTCACAATTTGTAAAAGAAAAACACATTTTCCTCACATTTCTGTGGTAAAAAGTTCTGAAATCTGCGTGGATCCACAAACTTCCACCCACCCCGCATTCCCCAAAGTCTTCCAAGAGAAATGGTACCTTACTTGTGTGGGTAGGCCTAGTGCCCATGACAGGAAACGCCCCAAAATGCAACGTGGACACACCACATTTTCACAGTGAAAACGTACCCTTTTTTGCAAAGTGCCTAGCTGTAGATTTTGAACTCTAGCTCTGCCGGCACCTAGGCAAACCTGTACATTTTTTAAAACTGCACACCCAGGGAAATCCAGAATGGGGTGACTTGACTGGCTCTCACCAGGTTCTGTTACCCAGAGTCCCTTGCAAACCTTAAAATTGATCAAAACAACACATTTTCCTCACATTTCTGTGGTGGAAAGTTCTGGAATCTGCGTGGATCCACAAAATTCCACACACCCCGTGTTCCCCAAAGTCTTCCAAGAAAAATGGTACTTCACTTGTGTGGGTAGGCCTAGTGCCCACGACAGGAAACGGCCCAAAACGCAACGTGGACACACCACAATTTCACAGTAAAAACGGACCCATTTTTTGCAAAGTACCTAGCTGTAGATTTTGAACCCTAGCTCTGCCTGCACCTAGGGAAACATAGCAAGCCCATACATTTTTGAAGATTAGACACCAAGGGGAATCCAGAATGGGGTGCCTTGACTGGCTCTCACCAAGTTCTGTTGCCCAGATTCCCTTGCAAACCTCAAAATTTGTCCCAAAAAATTAATTTTCCTCACATTTCTGTGGAGGAAAGTTCTGGAATATGCGTGGATCCACAAAATTCCACCAACCCCGTGTTCCCCTAAGTCTTCAGAGAAAAATGGTACATCACTTGTGTGGGTAAGACTAGTGCCCGCGAAAGGAAACGGCCCAAAACGCAACGTGGAAACACCACATTTTCACAGAGAAAATTAACACTTGTTTTGCAAAGTGCCTAGTTGTAGATTTTGAACCCTAGCTCTGCTGGCAACTAGGGAAACCTAGAAAACCTATACATTTTTCAAATCAAGACACCCGAGGGATTCCAGGGAGGTATGACTTGCATGGATCCCCCAAAGTTTTCTTACCCAAAATCCCTGGCAAACCTCAAATTTAGCTGAAAAAAATCACTTTTTCCTCACATTTTTGTGTGGAAAATGTGTGGCATCACCAGGCTGACACAAATTTCCTAGCACCCAGTGTTCCCCCAGGTCTCTCGATAAAAATGGTGCCTTACTCATGTGGGAGGCCCAAGTACCCGCGACAGGCAAGGGCCCAAAACGAATTGAGGCGACATCAAAATTGCCTATCACAAAATGACCTGGTTTTCAAGTTGGGTCACCTGGGTTTTTGGCCCTGTGCTCGGCTGCCAGCTAGGGAAGCCTACCAAAGCCACACATTTCTGAAATCTAGACACCTGGGGGATTCCAGGGAGGTATGGCTTGCGTGGATCCCCCAACTTTTTCTTACCCAGAATCTCCTGCAAACCTCAAATGTAGCTGAAAAAATCACTTTTTCCACACATTTTTGTGTGGAAAAGTTGTGGCATCACTGAGCTGACACAAATTTCCTACCATCCAGCATTCCCCGAGGTCTTCCAATAAAAATGGGGCCTCACTTCTGTGGGAGGCCCAAGTACCTGCGACAGGCAAGGGCCCACAACGTATTGAGGCGACATCAAAATTGCCTATCACAAAACAACCTGATTTTGCAAGGGGGGGTCACCTGGGTTTTTGACCCCTGCTCGGCGGCCAGCAAGGGAAACATACCAAATCCACATATTTCTGAAAACTAGACAACCGGGGGATTCCAGGGAGGTATGGCATGCATGGATCCCCCAACTTTTTCTTACCCAGAATCCCTTGTAAACCTGAAACTTAGCTGAAAAAAATCACTTTTTCCACACATTTTTGTGTAGGAAAGTTGTGGCATCACCAGATTGACACAAATTTCCTACCACCCAGCGTTCCCCCAGGTCTCCCAATAAAAATGGTGCATGACTCAGGTGGGAGTCCCAAGTACCCGCGACAGGCCAGGGCCCAAAACGTTATAAGGCGGCATCAAAATTTGTGGATTCACGCAGATTCCAGAACATTCCCACAACAGAATTTTGAGGAAAATGTGGTTTGCAATGGAATCTGGGTAACAGAACCTGGTGAGAGCCAGACAAATCAACCCATCCTGGATTCACCTTGGTCTCTAGTTTTAAAAAATGTACAGGTTTGCTAGGTTTCCCTATGTGCCAGCTGCGCTAGGGCCCAAACTCCACAGGTAGACACATTGCTGAAAAAATGTCTGTGCCTAGTGGGCTTTCTGCCACCCTGGGGGGGAATCGGGGGAGGGGGGTTTGCCCCGATATGCTCCCAAGGGTGGCAGAAAGACTGTGGCTATTTTTTGTGGGGGCATTGGTATGCCTATTTTGGGCAGCCCCCACTCCCACGCATAAAAAAAGCCCTCCCGGGGGGGCAGAGAGACTGGAATTTCTCTGGGGGAAGGTGGGTTTATTGTCATGCCCATTTTGGGCAGCCCCTACCCCTACATGAATAAAAAAAAATCCCTGGTTTCTAGTGGGCTTTTTGCCCCCCCACCGGGGGGGAAGATTGGGGGCTACAGCTCGCATCTGTCTCATGGGGGGGGGGCAGAAAGACTGTCATTTTTGTGGGGGTGGGGTCCCCCACCCCACCCCCACAAAAATGACAGTTTTGGTCAGCCCCCACCCAAATTCAAATCCCTGGCATCATGTGGGCTTTCTGCCCCCCCGGGGGGGCTGATTGGGGGCTACTGCCCCATCTGCCCCCCAGGGGGGCAGAAATGCTGTAATGGTGGTGGGGTGGGGACATTGGCATGCCCGTTTTGGGCACCCCCACCCTAATTACATATTGAAACGAAAAATCCCTAGCGTCAAGTGGGCTTTCTGCCCCCCGGGGGGCAGAAAGGCTGTAATGGTGGCCAGGGGGTGGGGGCATGGGCGTGCCCATTTTGGGCAGCCCTCACCCTAAAAACAAATGCACAAAAAAAATCCCTGGCAGCAAGTGGGCTTTCTGCCCCCCGGGGGGCAGTAAGGCTGTGATGGTGGTGGCGGGGGCATCGACGTGCCCGTTTCAGGCAGCCGCCAACCTAAAAACAAATGCACCAAAAAAATCCATGGCATCAAGCGGGCTTTCTGTCCCCCCGGGGGGCGGATTTGGGGCTACTGCCCCCATCGACCCCCCCAGGGGGGGCAGTAAGGCCGTGATGGTGGTGGCGGGGGCATCGACGTGCCCGTTTCAGGCAGCCACCAACCTAAAAACAAATGCACCAAAAAAATCCATGGCATCAAGCGGGCTTTCTGTCCCCCCGGGGGGCAGATTTGGGGCTACTGCCCCCATCGACCCCCCCAGGGGGGCAGAAAGGCTGTAATGGTGGTGGGGGGTGGGGGCATTGGCGTGCTCATTTCTGGCAGCCCCCACCCTAAAAACAAATTCACAGAAAAAAATTCCTGGTGTTTAGTGGACTTTCTGCCCCCCAGGGGGGCAGATTGGGGGCTACTGCCTGGCAGAAAGACTGAATGATGCCCATTTATTATGGAGCGAGAGAAGGCCCTTGCCCAAAGGGCCGCCCCCCCCCCCCCCCCTGGTGTCTAGTGGGTGGATCCCTGCTTGGGGATCGCCCTCCTGAGGAAATCCTCAAGCTGGGATCCACTGGGGAGGGGTACCATTGGAAAGGGGAGATTCTCTCCTTTCCAATGATACCTCTCCCATCTTTCTACATGCTCAGGGTGCTGAGATAGCCACCTGAGCACATAGAAAGTGAAACTGAAATGAGCCTAAAGGCTAATTTCAGTTTCAGTTTCATTGAAATCACGCCAGCGCGATGTGCGCACTGATCGTCATTTCACTGAAATGTGGGGAGCCTCTGGAGCTGGGGATGCTCCTCCCCAGCTCCCGAGGCTACAGGGGAGAAATAGAAATCCCTATGGTGCCTGCACCAAAGGGATTTCTGGTGCCATGTGCCATGGTGGCCAGGAGCCATCGTGCGCACACGAGCACCATTGCACATGACGGTTCCCGGCTGTCGTGCTCATGTAAGGGGTTAATGGTTCGGTAAATAACAACATTGATTGTTCATACAAACAAATAAAGTAGATTGAATAGTGTTAATTGATATATTGAAAAAAATCATGTATTTTAAAGAATTTGTGATACACAACAGGACTAATACACAATGTACGCAACTACAATAAACAGTTTTTCGACAATGGTGACAAAAAGAAGCGAATAAAGTGTTTTTTCACATGTATCAACAATACAAAATTGTTAGAAATGGGATTTTTGGTCGGCTAGGGCATGTGCCAAAGTCGGGCAGAAACCACCACTCTAGTCAGAATAAGGGAGTTCCACTCCTAAAATAACCTCTGCTCACCCCCTTGGTAGCTTGGCATGAGCAGTTAGGCTTATCTTAAAGGCAGTGTGTAAAGCATTTGCACATAACCAACAGTACTACAGTGTAAGCACTACAAAGGGACACCACACCAGTTTAGAATAATATCCAATATTTTTATATATTTAAGACAAGACCGAAAACGATAAAAATCCACAATACAGTACTTAAAAATCTTCAATTATCAAAATATGCTTAAAAAAACTTCCTGCTGTCAATAGCTCCATCCAGGGCTATCACGGCATCGTAAGCAAACAAATCCAAACAGTTCTGGCTGACCGCGGCGTCACGTGCCAGCTACGGTGTCGAGAAGACCCGCAAACAGTACCCTTTAGAAATGCAGGGCCTCGGCTCCCTTTCATTGAGCTTCTGAAAGCATGGCGTCCGCAGGCATCGGTTCCGGAGGAAGGTGCAGGAGTCGTCGTGGTCCTTGAAGTCACACGTGTTGCAGGTCAAACTCCCCTCTGTTGAAGTCAGTATCGCTGACGTCGACAGGCGTCGGGTGCTGCGGTACGAAGTGCAGCGGTTCGGCGTGCGGTGCCCTCAGGTCACGGGTGCGAGCAGCGGCTCGGTGGCAGCATCAGATGGAGTCGTTGGTGAGACCAGGGTCACGGTGCGAGGTGAAGGTGGTGCTCGTAGCGGTGCTGGTAGGTCACGGTGCAAGCAGCAGCGGCGTCGTGGCTGAAGCGCTGTCATCGGCTGACAAACTGGAGTCATTGGTGCCGGCGTCGGTAGGCCAAGGCTGCGGTGCGGGATGAGGGCGGTGCGTCGTGTAACTTTAC
Organism: Triturus cristatus; assembly: GCF_964204655.1. Classification (NCBI taxonomy): domain Eukaryota; kingdom Metazoa; phylum Chordata; class Amphibia; order Caudata; family Salamandridae; genus Triturus; species Triturus cristatus. The sequence goes on along the minus strand of NC_140582.1, from coordinate 266,784,664 downwards.
AAGCGGTGCCCTTGAACAACGTTGCAAGCAGCGGCGTAGATTTCGGCGTGGAGCGGCGTCATCGTGGTTACAAAGGCGTCGTCGTGAAGTGAGGCAGTGCAGAGTTCAGTGCCCACGGGTTGTGGTGCGAGCAGAGGCTCGGTGGCGGCTTGAGCCGGCATCGCTGGTGAGACCAGGGTCACCATGCGGCATTGCAGCGGTGCCCTCTGCGGTGCCTTCAGGACACGGAGTCAGCAGCGGCGTTGTAGACAGCGTCGGGTTGCATTTTCCTCTGTTGCAGCACAAAACACACAGTCCCCAGTGCTGAGGGCAGGAGAGCTTGAAGTCTTTGCTGTTCCTGAGATTTCTTGAACAGGGGGCAAGCTCTACCTCAAGCCCCTCGAGAAACTCACAAAAGTAGATTGCAGAAAGTTCAGTCCAGTTCTTTCACTGTCCAAGACAGAAGCAGCCACTGCAGGCCAACACAGCAAAGCACACAGCAAAGTGGTAGTTCCTCCTCACAGCTTCTCCAGCTCTTCTTCTTGGCAGTCTTCGTGATCCAAAAGAGTTCTGAAGTTCAGGCGTCTGGGCCCCAGTATTTATATCACAAAATCCTTTGATCCCTTAGGCAGAGAGTGTATGTGCCCAGCCAGAACCAGTTCTGCCTTATCTGGTGTGACTTCCTGGCAGGAGGTGGAGACGGCATGGTCAGAGGCAGACCAGGCCCTTTGAGGTGCAAGGAAATCTCCTCCCCCTTCCCCAATTGCAGCCCAGGTCTATTCAGCCCTTTCCTGACCCACCTAGACTATCTGGAGCCATTCCTAGTCCCCAGCTTTCTGTCATCCAAAACCCAGACAGGCAATCCACATTCCAGCAGAGGCACACGGGATGACTAAGCATTAAAATACCTACTTTCTAAAAGTGGTATTTTCAAACACAGATTGTAAAAATGATCTTCACTTAAAGATGCATCTTTAGATTCTGAGTTCAGGCATACTAAACTTTATTTTCCTACCCAGTTCCCCGGGCCATTTATGTTTATAAGATGTCATAAACAAAACTCCCTATTCTGTCCTATGGGAAACAGGTAGCCTTGCAATAGCGAAAAACAAAATCGAACGTAGTTCACTATCAGGACATGCCACACACACCAGGGCATGTCTTACCTTTCACATACACTGCACCCGGCTCACAGGGGTACCTTGGGCCTACCTTAGGGGTGGCTGACATGTAAGAAAAGGGAAGGTGAGGGACTGGCAAGTGTGTGCTCTGGCCAAGTCGACATGGCTGTTACAAACTGCGCGCAGACTCTGCAATGGCGGGTCTGAGTTACCTTTTACGGGCTATTTGTGTGGGTGGCACAATCCCGTGGTGCAGCCCACCAACGGCATTTGATTCACAGGCCCTGGCACACACAGTGCACTTTATTAGGGGTTGACACATACACCAAACAGGCCAATCCTGGAAACACCAATCCATAACACATTTTACCACAGGAGCACTTGCACTTTATTACTGATTAGCAGTGAGGAAAGTGCACAGAAACACTAAGCCAGCACAAACAGAGTCAGAACCGGGAGGTCAGAAAGCAAAAAACACAGGGGAAACATGCCAAAAGATGCAAAGTCTAACAAAAATAAAACATAAATTGATTGCACAGCATTGTATTGACAACAAAAAACCCTATTAAGACCTATGATATGTCCTCTTCGTTGTAAGGGTCTAGTTGGCAACAACGCTTATTTTGTGAACATCGACGTTTCGACCCCTTGATTACGCATGAGTACGGTTCATGGTCCATCTTCTTTGTACTAGTCTAGTGGACAGGGACATAACTAGTGAGCCCACAGAATGGGCTGACAGTAAGACCCCTACATGCGAAATAGCTTAAACAAACACTTTTAGTCCCTGATCAACCAAAAAAAAATCAGTTCTTGACTGGTGCCCATGCTTTCTGTTCTTACACGTAAAACCTTTTCTGACTCCCATCTTCTCCCTCCATGTATCGCATAATCAAAGCTGTTTCATGGAAATTTTAATTAGGGACAACATCTCCCTGTTCATAACTGACCTGCTATTAACCGAATAATCTAATGTGTTGTCTAAGATCACATTAAAATCCCCGACAAAATGATGGGGTTCAGGGGAGTTTAGAAGCTCTATCAACATTCCTCTGAATGGCCCTACATCATCAATATTTGAGCCATTATAACTAACCAATGTAAACTTTTGATGATAGATTTTGAACTTCCCAATGACCCATTTTCCCACTCTATCCTCTATACTATCTTCTATAGTGATATATGTTTTAACAAAAAATTTAAATGGCCACCTCTTTATAGTCAAGTGATGACCAGTACATACGACCTTTTGGACCCATCTTCTGTTGTTAAATGAGTCCTGCATTTCACCTTCGGTTAAATGCGTTTCTTGTAGAATAATAATCTGGGCAGAGGCATCTTTCAGATACTGCAGAATCCTTTCCCTTCTTCCTTTCACTCTCAGGCCATTCACATTCCAGTATATAATTTCTACTTGGACTCTCTGGTCACCAGCCATTCTCTCTTCAATAGAAGAACAAAATTGAAGTCGTCCCATATGAGATATTTAGGTAATAACGATTTTTGAAATTGTATTTTCTACCCTAATGCTCCCCACCCATTGACCCTATTCCTAAAACTACCTGAATCCCTCCCCCAGGAGAGAGAACCCTCCTTTCTTTCTCATGGCATCAGCCTATGAGGCCTCTGAGTTGGGACTGAAACCTTAGAAAAATTCCATAGTTTAATTATGCCACCAGGGGCATAAACTCTAATATACTTCCTTAACACCAGAAAAGAAAAGGTGCAACACAAAAAAAGGGAAAGGGAAAAACAGACTCTTATGAACCGGAAAGGAGCAAGAAACCCCCAAGAGAGTATTCCCATATTGTTATTCTATCAAAGCTTGCTAACATCCACTTCGGAGATAGTTTTTAGGTCAAGACTAACGCAGCGCGCATGCGGTGCCCTGCGAGGCTTCTTGTAAGTACTCTAAGCTACTCCATGTGGGTCTGACTCCTCCCACACATAGGAGTGGCTTTTGCATGTGTTTTCAATAATGAAAGCACGCAAATGGCTAAAGGCGGGTGCATGTCACACCTCTTTTTTAATGATCACTCCCACAGTGTTTCCCTCTCAGGAGCGAATAACGACCCACAGGGTGGCAGCTGCGTTCTTCGTCTTGGATCAGGTTACTAATTAAACACAATGCGGCATGCTTTTTTGCGAATGCTTTTTTCATTTGCCTTGGTCGTGTTCTTGGATTGTTGTGTTCTTCGGCTGTTTGAACCAAACACGCTTATCCGGTGGTATTTTTAACATTTAAACACAGTTTGACAAGATATTTTTAAGGTAACGTGTAAATGATTTGCTTTTTTCAATGATTTTATTTGTATGTTTAGTGTATAAGGGGTCTTCTTTATATTTATCCCATTTACTTGAGCCCCCTTATATTTTGTGTGCGGTTTTGTTTTAAGGACAAAACCCACTCAAAAATGGGATTGTTTTTTAACAATCAGCATTCTAGTAACATTTGTTTATTGAATGTCTGTGTACAAAGTGCCAGGTTTCTGCTGGAAACCGAAGGGTTCATGGGATGTAACACAAGCCGCTGACTGCATTTTAAGTCTCGCTCAAGTGAGGGTCGTTCGTGGGTGCCGTTCATGAGCCAGGAGTGCTGCCTTGTCCCGACTTCTCCCTTTCTCTGATGGTGTTGCCGCAGCATTGCAACTTCTGTTCAACAGGCGCACTAAATATGTGATTGAAACACATGTGTAATGAAAAATATATACCTAAGCCATCTGCACTACACCAAACCTCTTTGGCGGGAGAGCTATTGTCCGCCGCAAGGGTAGGGTATTTGATGTGAGCTCTCCATGGGAATGGCCAGACGACCGTCCTGCGCCTCCCTGCAAGGACCCACTTCCCTCAGTGCTTGTGTAAAATGGAAGTACTTTATGTTTAGGAGTGAATGTCTCAGACAATACTCTCATAAAATTAACATTAAATGTTATTTTCATTTGTGGGACAATAATCAAAGTTCAGTAACTTTGCCTTTACTAGTACTTTCATTATGTTGGCTGACATCCGTGTGTAGCCACATTTGCTTCTGTCTATGGAAGACTGTTAGAAGCTCCTTAACAAAGGAGTTTTATTGCCTCATTAATCAAACTGGTGTTTTAATCAGGGTTATCTAAAAGGAATGCAAACATTCCCCTGCTCTGTTCAGAGAAGGAAGGCACAGAAACATTTTTATAACAGCAAGTGATTTCAAGCTATGCCAGAGCAGGAACTCGGGAGCAGCTCAGTCGGTTTATGTGACAAATATTGTATGGGAATTCTGAACGGAATCTGGGTACTAGGCAGTCACCAGTTCATCTGACCTTCTAAGGATGCGCTGTCTTTTCTTTAATGCTGGTTTTGCTCCTGTATGCCCCCAAACCCTTGTATTATCGACAGCTTTCCAAGTGTACTGAAGACAGGGAAATATATATTCATAATAATTTTTGTTGTATTTTTATCTCATGGTAATTAATTTAAGATGTTACTTTGGCAAACCATGACTATTCTTTAGATATGATACTGCAAGGAGTGGAACGGGAGCAGTCGCCTAGGATCCACGCAGGAAACTTTCCTTGAGGCAGTTCTGACAAACAGGGGGTTTCCCTCCCCTCCTCCCATGGGGCCAGTAGCTTTGGTTTTTAGGACTTGAATCTAGGAGCCATCCAATTGTGAAGTGTGACAGTGATCACGCCCACACAGTGGTACACTCTTGCCACTTTTGGTAAGAACGGAGCCCCCATTTACATATTTAGGTCCTGATGAATGCCCTGGACCCTCCTGGGCCAAGACGGCAGAAACATGTCGACCTCTAAACACAACGGTTAGGGGACACTAATTCCCCCACATACCGTCACCTGCTTTTCAAGATCATATAGTTACCTTTCACATTAAAACACACAATGAGGATAACTATAATGATTTTTAATCTCACTCACTCATACACGGGCCCCCACTTAGTTTAGAAGTGCATCCCTGTCGTCAGGTGTATGCCTGCCCTCCATCAAACCAAGGTTTTAGAGGGCGAGGACTGGTCAATGATGAAGCATGACACCAGGTGGTGTGTGAGACCAGTCCGTTACTTTTTGTGAGATGTCCCCACTCACAATATAACTCAAACCTCTTATAGTGGTTATCACTTTAGGAGCAGCTCTTTTGTGGTTAAACTGTAAGGAGTATGACTTACATTTTCATAAAACATGCTTATTTATTACAAAGGATACCTCATTGTCATGAACTAGCATGGAGAGTGGGGGTGCATGCTCCGTTTTCTGTAACATTTATCAAGGAAACAGCTTCACGATGGCCACAAACAGAATGCTAAAGTGCTGTTGACTTGCATCAAGCCACTTGCTTTTCCGTCATGGCGTTAAAAAGCCTTGGAATGTGTTCAAAAGTGTTTACTAAGGCAAGCATATGTTCCTAACTCGGACTGCATGATCTAGTGTGTAGCTATTGTATAGCTCTTCAATCCCTGGTGGCACAGCATCAAGGATAATGTGCTGCATGGCTAAACACTTGTAAGGTCCTAAAAGCGAGACCTATTGGCTATGCCAATGCTTGTTAAACATTTGTCTACTTCCTCAATTCTCCTGAAATTGTGCATCTTGTTCCTATACATCACTCTCAACGTGGCAGGGAATTTTAGCTGTGCTGTAGCTCCTATTTTTTTCAAAGGTACTAGCTTTTTTCCTTGTTCTCAATCCTTGTTTGGGGTAATCTGAGATATATCTGATCTTATCTCAAAGCTTAACGCATCCACCCTAAGATATTTCAGTTTTGAAAGAATCTCTTCCTTCATTTTATAAGTCTGAAAATAAACTAAGATCTTACTAGGCTTTGTTCTATTGGGGTTTAGCCTGTCGGGTCTCTATGTATCCTTTGGATATCGTTAATATTATCTTGTTCCGGACAGTCAACCTGTGTCCCTAATTTAATCAGTCTTGCCGCAAACATTTTCAGATTTTTGCCATCTGCCCCTTTTAGGATTTTCAGCTGACGTACGCTATTTCTTCTCTGATTATTATACAGGGGCTCCGGCCTTCTTGCATGCCATCCCCACTTTCTTTAAGGACTCTAAAACCTTTATTATTCACCGCAGCTTAAAGTGTTAACTCCTTAACCGTAGATTCCAGCGCCTGGGTCCTAACTGCTAGGTCTGCAAACTTTTTTTTCCAAATTGTCACGGGCCATTCTATTGTCTTTCTAGTTTGACTCAGAAGTCTCAGATCAACTCCTTATTTTCATGGTTAGAATCTGAATCAAATCTCCAACTGACTGTGGTGCCGCTTGTATTGAAGTTACCTCGGCTGCTGAGGGTTATGGAGTCCTGTGCTGTCTGAGTACCGTACCAGGGGAGTGAGCCTGCTACGGTTGCCTCTGGGTCGCGCATCCCTAGTACTGCCCCTGGTGCCTGAGGATCATTAGCATCTGGAAATAATGAACTGTGGTTCATTTGTGGCCAGAACATGAAATCTGTTTGGACTTAAAAAGTCCACCTCACCTAGATTTGCCATTTTGCTGCTGAAGGACTATCCATGTCTACAACCTCACTTCCCTGACAGCCCCCAATCCCCTTTTGATTTTCCTCTTGCCCTTTTATATTCAGTATCAGGGTCTCGGGCTTAACTTTAAAAAAGGTCTGAAGCAACGGGGTGATCTTGAGCCTCTGTTTTTGATACTCAACCTTATTTTTTATTCTCTCCCCCCCCCCCCACCCCCTTCCACATGTCCATTTCCTTTCCAGCGTTGACTGATTTAAGGGCACCTTATCCAAAAGCTCAGTATTGGACTCCCTAGCCAGCTTTACTGCACTGCCCTGCAGTGTTTTATTGAATGGACCAAAAAGAGCAAAGGGGAAGCACCACTGTTACCACAGTTCTCAAAGCATAATTTGAATATTTTAAAGCATTCTCCTGGTATCTTTGGGAAACCAGTGCTAGGGCTATATCACCCCTCTCGGAGCTTCCCAAAAGCAGATAACCATCTTTGTTCCTTACCTGAGGCTGCAGAGCAGTCCTATTAAACGAGGATTGTATACCTCCTTTGTAGGTCGAGCATTCGAGATCTCTTGTATATACTTAATGTATACTTAGATGTGTATGTATTTTGTGGGCTCTGGAGATCAGCCCTAGGACTTGTCTGACTTCCACTTACGGACTTTTTTTTTTGGTCAACTGCCTCTATTTAACTGTCTTGATAGAAAACGACCAGTAGAGGTCAGTAAAATGCCACAATTGCTTTCAACTTGTTCAACTACCTCAATTTAATTGCCTTTATAAAAAAACGACCAGTAGAGGTCAGTAAAATACCAGAATTGCTTTCTGCTGAGGGACTTTCTTTTTTTAATTTTTCTGGCAACTGCCACTATTTAAATTTCTCGATAGAAAACTACCAGAAGAGGTCGGTAAAATACCAGAATCAGTTTAGCATTCTCTAGACTCCAGTCCAAAGAAATTGTCTTCCAAGAGCACCCGTAGACAATAATATTTTTTTCACATCTTGTATTTTCAGTGATATGACTACCGAAGGCCCTGATTTTAAATTAAAAACAGAGTTTTGTACTATACCATTTCCTTCTGAAAGGCAATATTTCTCTCCATGTTTTCCCAGACCTGGCGTGTCACGCAGTTTAGTGCTTTCTTTACCTTCATGTTAAAGAACAGTGGATATTTCAGCACCCAGGCTAATGTGCTGCATAGCAAAATACATATAGGGCCCCAAAGGCGAGACCGATTGCATTGCAAATGCTTGTTTCCTGGTATTCTTGCTCAGTTCCACCTCTAATTTGAGCCTTCCTGTGGTGTATCCTGCTTCCCTCACACCAGACCCCTCCCGGCTGCTTGGGCTGCTTTTACTGCCTCCACCTCTCCTCCCCCAGAAGGTGATCCGAGCTGCGGCTCTACAGCCCCTGTGGAGCTCGTGCAAGGCTCTGGCCCAGCGCGGCTCCTTTCCCAGAGTCTTGACATGCACCGTGGTCGCATTACTACAAGAGGGCTCGAGAGAAGCCTTCATATTTCCTGCACCTTGTTCCAGCCTTTTCTGATGGTGCGCAGAAGAGTGATCTTTTCCGGAGCAGGTACGATTATTTTTAAATTATTGTCTGTCCCTGGGGCATTGTAATACTCCCGACTTCAGGAGTGCCCACTACCAGCTTCTAACTGGTGGCCATATTCTCCCTGAGCCCAGTGCATTCACTGTTGCTTTGGACTTCCTTAAATGTATTCAGCACATCTCTGCTTCCCAGTGCAGTGGAGCACTTCCCTCCTTCGGTTCATCAGTAATGTTCCAGATTTGCCTGGGTGCTAACAACAGTGTGACTTCTTGCCTCACCAGGTAAGCCTTCCATGTATTTACTGTTAATCTCTATGACTTGTGAGACCCTTGTTTACCAATATATACTTACTGTGTTCTACCCTTCTATTGTAACAGATACGTTGTGCTCCAGACTTCATGTCTGTGATGCTGTGCCATCCCACAACCCAGAGAGTCTGGTTCAGCTCTTCCACTTTCCAGCCTGCTTCAATAACAGTTTCTCCCCCCCGCTCCTATACCCCCTTCTCCCTTTCAAATAGGTTCTCACCACTGTTCTGAGTTATATACAGGAATGGTGCTAACCTACAAGCGGACAAGGTGCAATTTTCCTTGCTGTCAAATAATAAGAGTGGCAAGTGTTCAATCAAGCATTTGTAGAGCGCACTAATCACCCGTGAGGGTCTCAAGGCGTTGAGGGGAGGAGGGGGTGCAGTCACTGCTCGAACAGCCAGGTCTTGAGACGTCTTCTGAAAGTCAGCAGGTCTTCAGTCTGTTGCAGATGGGTGGGGAGGGTGTTCCATGTCTTGGCGGTGAGGTAGGAGAATGATCTGCCACCAGTGGTCTTCCTGTGGATGCGTGGAACGTTGGTGAGGGCGATGTCAGTGGAGAGCGGTGCTGGCGGTTCGGGTTGTAGCAGGAGAGTCATTTGTGGAGGTATGCTGGACCGGCGTTGTGGAGAGCTTTGTGAGCGTGGGTGAGGAGCTTAAAGGTGATCCTCTTATTGACTGGGAGCCAGTGCAGGTCTCTCAGGTGAGCTGTTATGTGGGTGCGGCAGGCAATGTCAAGGACGAGGCATGCGGAGGCGTTCTGTATGCGTTGTAGTCTTTTCTGGAGTTTGGTCGTGGTTCCCATTTAGACGGCATTGCCGTAGTTCAGTCTGCTGCTGACGAGGGCCTGGGTGACCGTCCTTCTGGTTCCAGTGGGGAGCCATCTGTAGATCTTGCGAAGCATGCAGAGGGTGTTGAAGCAGGAGGAGGAGATGACGTTTGCTTGCTGGGTCATTGAGAGCGATGAGTCCAGGATGAACCCCAGGTTGCATGCGTGGTCCGTGGGTGTCGGTGCGGTTGCAACAGTAATTCAAACCATGTTTCATTTGATTATTGATTATTTGAGCTTTATGACTAGATTTTGAGCTTGAAACTGGCTGAGAGTTTCAGTGCAGCATGGAAACATAAAAATTGGCATCTGTGTTTGCCCAGTTGTTAATTTAATGTGCTGTGAGGAAGACGTTGCAAATGTATCAAGAATGTGTAATCTACACTTGAATTCCCATGTGTACAACAATATGATACTACTGCCTTTTAAAACAATGTAATATGACCTATTAAAGTGTGTTTTACCTGGCTTATGCCCACTAGACCTCAGCTAGGGCACACCACACCACAAAAATGGCTATCACATTCACATTTAATATTTCTGCTGCACGTAGACAAGCAAGTCATATTTGTTTATCTCTGAATGACACTGCTCTTGAAGAAGACTTTCTGGCATGGGCTCAGTAATGTAACATTTCTCGAAGGACCTTCCGCTTGATCACAGTATTGCATTCAGTCGCAATGTTTGATTGTTGTTTTTGTAACTAATTTATTCTGACACCTCCAGTCAGTGGGACCTGAATTGATACTCATGTAGTGGTTAGTGCTTAGATGGTAAAGCTGTATGATGGTTTTAAATTGTTTATTCTGATTTGTTGAAAATGCATTTCTTTGCTCACACCACAATGATTCTTCACTCCATGATTCTCTGTAAGAAGGTTGCCTATGTAAACCCTCAAATTTGGGGATGCACTAGAAGGCCTTTCCCATGCTACTAGGGATGCTATCAAATTTCCTACTGATGCTGCTGTACATTAGGGACTTAGTATTTTTCTTGGATTTTGTCATTATTCTGTTCTTGACGGCCTTTATGGCAATTGATTTCTAAATGACACTGAAGTTTCAGCAACCTAATTATTCTACATGTTACCTATTACATTTTTATAATACATCTTTATAAATTTTCGAATTCTGCCAAAGAACTCACTAATTGAGACTGTCCTTTCAAATTTGACTATATTTATGATATACAGATTTGTACCTTATTTTGGGACACATTGCCTCATGAAATGAATTTTTTAGTGATACAGAACACCCACATCAGTGATGGGTGCATGGGCAGTTTATTGTTTAGATATCCATGATGTAGTTAGGTTACATTCCTCTGAGATAATTTGTTAAATCCAATCTGAGAAAATGTATCTTTATTTCTTGCACCACAGAGACATCCAACTCCCTGAAGCAGAACATTTTTATCATTGGAGCACAAGCAATAAGTGCCATTGTCCAGTCACCCTTGGGGACTTTGTGTTGATGTTTCTGGTAGAGGTTGTCATGGTGACTTTTAATAGAGCCAATATCCCAGGGTTTAATTATTAGGCTTATACTAACGAAGGAATTGCAGTGGAATTGCACAGAATACAGAGGTGCCCTCTTGAGAGTTAGCAGCAATGTCCTCTTTCTCCTCGCCATGGCTCCCTCCAGAGTCTAACCAGTGTGGCTCAGCTGTGCTTCAGGGGTCCTAGGAGTTAAAGCTATACAACAACACATTGTGCATGTTGCTGGGTGTGGTTTACAACACTATTTTTCCTGGAGTTGGAAGTTATTCTCAAATGGATCCTTAAATATGCAGTCATGTTTGAATGATAGCTGGCAAGTTCTGGTTTATTTTACTGCCATTGTCATGTAAGCAGGGGTGTTATGAAGGCCCTGGTAGCTCCTGTGGCGCAGGGGGCCCTAACCCTTCAAGCGGGGCCCATTCAGCCCTCAGCCAAGCTCTGCAGCCAACCCCTCGCAACCAAAGGCAGTGCGAGGCGGGGTTTGGCCGGCTGCATGAATGTGGGCGCAGGGCCTGGTCGCAGGTCAGACTCTGGGGCCAATCCCATGCTGCTCAGCGGGTTGGGATTGTTAGAGGCGGTAATAAAAAAATACTTTACGTAAAAAAAAAAAACTAGAAAGTCACAAAAAAAGGTTAAAGTGACGTTTTAGTGGGGTGAAAATGTCAGTGAAAATGAAGCATTTTAGACAGAAAAAGCCTCTGAAATTCACCAACGATTTAACTCGTCATTTTAACTTCCCCCTCACCATTTACTGCTTACGACCTAAAATCTTACACCACTCATGACAATGACATCATATATAACATCATGGATGACAACTGAAATGGCATCATTGATGATATCGCTTTGCATGGCGAGGGTGCAAGTTATAGTTACTTGAGTTAACTATAACTGGTGAATTTCAGAGGTTAGTTGAGCTTAAAATGTTATGTTTGAACTGACAATTTCATCTTACTATAACATCACTTTATGCTTAATAATCTTTTCAGCAAACATGCAAATATATGTATAAAACTGCAGGGTGCAAAGGTTTTCTTAGGTATCTGGTGTCAGTGTTGCCAAATGTGGTGGAGTCCATGTACCTGAGCTGCCTAATCTTGATTCCACATCTTGCTTCTTTCATCCACCACCTTACACCCTGTCTCTTTATCTCACGGTTTTAGGTGCTTTTTCATCACTGCTTTCTCACTTTTCAATGTTACCTGATCCTTCTTTTCCTCCTTTTTGCGTTTTCTGCTCCTTGTGTTTCTTGCTCTGAATTCAAGTATGATGGTGAAAAACAAATCTGATCACAACAAATGAGTGCTGCTGTCTAACTTCGGCATTCACTGGCACACATTAAGCACTGTTAGAAAGACCACAGTGCAAGGGTATATTTAGTTCTGGAACACAAGTTCAATTTCAAAGGGACTGGGCTGAAGTGCGTGCCAGGTGAGTTTGATATGTTAGGGATTGGCTCTAACTGTGTTGTGATAAGCACAAGGCAGGGCAAATTGGTTCACCCTGACCATCCAGGCTTTGTTAAGTTCACCGTAATGATGTAATTGCAAAATAAGGAGCATATTTATGACCCCCCCCCCTTGCGCCGCCGTAGAACTTTTTCTGGCGCTCCAGCAGGGTAACTCAACGTGGCTTTAAATGGCCTCATAGATATGGAGTAAGACAAGGAAGCGCAAATGGCTGTGTTTCCTTACTCTGTGCTAGGGAAGTGTTCCATGGGCATTGTGGTGGGTGTTCCCATCCAACACCCATGGATTTTTACGCTTCTCCAGTTTACAATACCATGTAGACCTGGAGATGCACAAAAAAGCTCCTGCCTCCTGCCTCCATTCTGCAGCACACATAGAAAGAGGAACATGGATCAATGAATTGTTTCTGTGCAGGAAGGTGTCCGCTCCTGCACTTAAACAATCCTGCCCACAACAGAGGCAACCCCTGCACCATGGTGCAAGGCTGCCTGTCTTGCACTAGACTGTCGTAACGGTGCCAGCACAGGGTAAAAGGACAGGAATGCACCGTATTAGATAAATACTGTGCATTCCTGTCCTTTCACTTTGATGCAGGGCAGCGCAGATAGGTGACTTGCTGCGCTGCCCTACGCCAAATACCCATAAATCTGCCCCTAAGTGTATAAGAACAAGGCTTGAGGGACAACACTCAATTCGAAAAGCTTGCGAGATTTCTAACACTAGTGCTTTGCTGCCTCCAGTAACAGATTTTTACAATGTTATTTAAATTGTTCCATTCAACTTTCATGATTTTGCTTCTTGGCACCGAGATCGGAGTTGCGGACATGGTATCTCTTTGATCTTTCCTGTTGTAATTTGTATCAGAGCTAACTCGAAGGCTGACCAATGTAAAGATTTGCGTACCAGGAAATGGGGAGTGAATCTTAAGTAGGTCTTTTGTGTGTGATATCGGTCTCCTAATTTAGTTGCAAACAACTTGGAGAGCAATTAATACTATTTCACCAGGAAGTACAAAAGTGAGTAGATGGGCGTAGTGGGCCTCAGCGAATGCCACTGAATGTCAATATTTACCAGCAGAAGTTGAATAGAGATTTCCTATCCGGCTAGCTAATTTTCACCTTGAATGGTACCCAACGTTATGCGTAGAAAGCCCACTGTGTGCAAAATCTATGCCTGCGTTTTAGGCTGGGATGATTTTAACTGCAGAAGTCTACCAATCCAAATGGAATTCAAAATAGTAAATTCTCCAGTGCCATTTTGTTCAGACCCATATGATGAGACATTAATGCATTTCCTATTTTTCTGCCGAACATACAAAACAATGTGGTCAAATTGGCTGAAAACTTCAGTTTTCTAAATCTGCCTTTACAATCTCTTTGCCCACACTGCAGTTTTACAAACGGTCAACACTCGTGTGTCTCCAATTTAGTGTACAATGATGATATGGAGTAGTATGGGATACTATCAAGAAATATTATCTTTTCAATACATTGTTGCTTTTCTATGCATGTGCATTAATACATGTAGTAGAGTGAAGATGTGCTTCCAGTTGTAATTCTATGTCCTGTTACTTTTCCAGCAGTGCCAGTTTCCAGTTACTTGGACATCATGAATAGGTCAATTGACTTATAATAAAATGAAATGAGAAAAGATATGCCCTGCATCGATAGAAGTAGCCAGTTTTATGGTTATTACCCAGTAGATATTAGATTTAGAATAGATACATATGCTACGCTAGTTATTAGGTCTGGACTTTAAGTATCACCAGACCACTATTTCCACAAAAAATAATGCACAATATGCATACACAAAGGGACTTTTGGTCAGTAGGCTTCATCCATTGGTCTGGTAAATTGTCATCCATAGTTTGCTTCCACCCACCACAGCATACAGCAGGGGGCAATAGATCCACCCACTTTACCTATTGGCTCCCTTCACTTTGACTGACAGCACAAAGTCTCTGCATTCACATTGGCCTCAAATGTATCCTCTTCAGTGGCAAAGATAATTGTGTGATCTTTTTAATTTTATTTGTTGGTTATATCAACTTCAACTTTAAATACCATCTATTTATTTTGCCTTCAATATTTTATAAAGTTTATGTTATACATTATGTAAGTGACATTGGAACATCGTAGCTGCCTGCGTTTTGAGTGCTTGGTTAGGTCGTGATTACTTCTAGTCTCTTAAACAGATAATTCGAAAAGGAATTATGAAACTGAAAAAATAATCATGAGGAAAACAACAAATTGGTGAATGTCTATAATATGAAATTTTTTATTGCAAGCGTCAAGCGGCCATGTTTAGGTAATGGGTAATGGCATGGTTTCTTTTTCCCCAATTTGAAGCATTTGATTGCAGCAAAAAATAAAAAAAGAATGACAATCGCATCTGCTTACCAAGGCCAGATCTATGGGCCATGCAGAAAGCTTAAAAAGGTATTCCACAATGCGTATTGATTTGTGTGGTTAGATGAATAAAGCATGCAGACAACTTAATATGCAAATGTATTACACAATGTGAATAATATTTGTTGTTTAATGAATCACTTATCAACTAAAAAGCAAATAGCAGCGCAAAACTAGCTATGAAGAGGAACCCTGACATGTACCCCACACATCGAAGGTGTGAATATCACAGAAGAGGACTCTGATTGTTATATGGTTCCCAAGACATTTTGCCTATTTATGTCACCTTTTTGGCCCTAAAAAAATCAGAACTGTGTATTTGTTTTCAATCCCTAGATGTTTCTTTTTTTTGTGTGTGTATTTAACATTTTTATTTTATCACAGCAGTTTATCCAAATACATACAGATATTATCTGAGACATATACAAACTTCCCTATACGAAGTCCGATGGAGATAAACGAAAGAAGAGCATAAAAAAAACCCAATGTTAACACATCATTCATCATTCTCATTCAGATGCCTTGGTCAAAGAGAAAAGAAAACGAGAGAAGGACCAAACTTATCCATTAAAACTATCAGTGCTGTTGGTTTTCCACCTTGCGACCGTAAGTCAACTCCAGGACATTACGCTCCAATTCCCTATTTTTCCTGGAAACTCCACGATTTAAACGATCTCGTGCAGGTGGAAAAACCTTTGAGGTCTGTGCCACTCAGCGTTGGAACAAGCTCCCGCTAGCCTTACGCACCTGCCAAACAGAATCAGCATTCCGTAAATCCCTGAAGACCCATCTCTTCTCTTCTTAAACAGGCTTTCTGATCCTATGCTCTCTGTTTCCAGAGTTCTCAGCGCCGGGACACCCCGTTGGGGCAGCTGTGCGCTTTACAAAATACACAAATAAATAAATAAATAAATAAATAAATAAATATAAATGGGCCCCCCATATACTTTTGCCTAGCAATTTCCCCTTTCTCGCCATTTCTCTCATAAATCCCCTTCTCGAGATTATATGTAGGCAATAACCTGGCAAGCCATTGCTGAAACGTTGGAGCTGCTTTATCCAGCCAAGCTATGGCAATACAAATACGCAATACTGACATAGCCAGAAAAAGAAAACATTGGGATGGATCTTGCCTGTCCTCATTATTTATCCCTAGCATAATTATAGATGGAGTGAGACACACTTTCATTTCCAGTGTTTTATCCAAAAATAGTTCAATCGCACTCCTCAAAGTTTGCAAGTGAGGGCATGACGCAAACATGTGTATTATTTCAGCATCCATGCTGTCACACCGAGGGCACCTGGTTCCCGTCTGCCCCCCACACTGTGCAATCCTTCAGGTGTATAATACAGGGAAAAAATTGTTTTGTACTGTTGAGCTTGAAGCCCTGTAGAGCAAAGAAGGGTTTGGCCTAATTCTAAATAAACTTTAAAGCTATCCTGATCTACGCTAAGTTTATCTGCCAATTTCTTCTCATACTTTTCCAGATCATCACATTTGAGTAAAGAGAGTTCAGCATATAGCCTCCGGATAGGTCAATCTTCCCCTTAATAACATCCATAATTTTATTTTCACTAAATCCACAGCGCCCCCACTTTTTCCCACCTATAAAGCTACAAATTTGAAGATACTTAAAGAAATTTCTTTTGCTAATACCTTATCTATTTTGTATATCTACAAACTGACGAATTCCATGGGGCCCCATTAAATCCCCCAGCCTTCGAATCCCACACACTTCCCATCCCGCCATTATGGAGTCTGAAAAGATTTCGCCAGGGAAAGTGGGGTCTCTAAATAGTTGCATATAGCCATTTGATCTACCAAGCCCAATTTTTTTGTGAAATGCTGTCCAGATCTTATATGCAGCCATCAGGGTCTTAAATCTAGTTCTTTTACAATAAATGGGCTCGAAAAAACAGTTTTCTGCGTCTTCTCCCACCAAAATTGTATACATTTCAATTGATCCAGACTTGACCCTGGGGTCAGATGCATCTCCTCCCATTAGCCCGCTCATATACTGAAATGCCGCTGCCCAATGATACATTTTAAAATCACGAACAGCCCATCCTCCTCTTTCCCTTGGCAAGGACATAAATCGCAGTGCCCTCCTGGTTTTCCCGTGTGCCCAAATAAACCTATTAACCATGTGCTCCAGTGCGGTGCACCATTTTTTTTCAAATTCAAGCGGAATAGCCCTAATAGGTACAACATTTTTGGCGGAAAAGCCATTTTCACCACATTAGTCCGCCCAACTAGTGACAGATGAAGATTGTGCATTCTATCAAAATCCTTTTTCGCTTTGACGATTATTGGCTCAATGTTTCTTTCTACAGTCTTCCCCATATCTGCTGATATATTGATCCCCAGATAGACAGCTGAGTCAGTTACCCATGTATCATCAAACATAGCCCCCATATTCTTGACTATCTGTGTCTTGGACCTGTTTAAAGCATACCCTGATACGAGACCAAATGTTTGGGTTTCTGTCTCAACTGCAGCTAGGGCTTCTTCTGGGTTTGGAGTAACCAATGCGATGTTGTCTGCATATGCGACGGTTTTATATTCTAACCCATGATATCTAATAGGGTTAATACCTCCATTTTCCTCCAACTTTCGAATCAGGGGATCGATGTATATCACGAAAAGCAATGGCGAGCACGGACAGCCCTGCCGTGTACCACGTTTAATTGCTAGAGATGCCGTGTATCCCCTGTTCACTCTAAGTCGAGCTGTTGGATCTTTATATAAGGCCTGAATTGCTCTAACATAGCCCCCCCAACACCGAACCACTTCATAGCTGCCCAAAGGTAGTCCCAGAAGACCCGGTCAAATGCCTTTTCAGCATCCATTAACATGACCGCCATAGGATCCCCTGAGACTTCAGCAGCGTCGAAGTGGGTTATAACAGTGCTGACATGTTGCGTTGTTCCTCTCCCTGAAATAAACCCATGTTGAGTTGGGTTGACCATCTTCCCAATTATATTGCTTAGCCTAGTCGCCAGGGTTTTAGAAAAGATTTTGGCGACACAGTTCATAAGTGTTATCGGTATGTACGACCCTGGTTCTCTGGGTTGTTTCCCTTTTTTCAGAAAGACTGCTATATCTGCCCCTGCCCATGACTGTGGGACAGAATTACCTATTTGGGCTTGGAGTGCCGTATCAACTAAATCAGGTCCAATTACCTCCAAAAAGGTTTTATAAAATTCTAAAGGGATCTGATCGGGCCCTGCTGCCTTGCCCGACCGGAGGCTGCCTACAGCGCCATAGATCTCTTCCTCCGTTAGTGGAGTTTCCAGTGCCTCCCTATCTTCATCGATAATAGATTGCATAAGAATGTCACTAAGATACCTTTGGATTGCAAGAGGGTCCCTTGCCAGCTCTTCATTGCATAATTTTCCGTAAAAATGCCTGAATGTCTCTCAGATCCCTACTGGATTGTCAACTATATTCCCATATTCCCATTTCCATCCAGTATTTCCCTAATCTCCCCAGCTGTACTTTTCTGTCTCAAGTGCACTGCCAATGTATGCCCAACCCGTTCACTGAATTCATAACATTGCTCCTTTCGTGCGAGGAAAATTGCTGCTGCCTTAGTAGCTATAGCATCCTGAGCTTCAGATTTAGCTAGAGCCAATCTAAGCAGGGTATCATCAAGTGATGTGCACATAGTAATTGCCACATTCAGCTCCTCCTCTATTTCCATTATTACCTTGCATAACCTTTTCTCTAACTGTGTCTCTCGTTTCTGTCTATGCAAACTATAGCTCAGCGTCTCCCCGCGTACCCCAGCTTTAAACGCGTTCCAGGCTACCCCTGGGCTGGTACTTCTTCTATTGATATCCAGAAGCCCACAATCTATTCTTTCATATGATGTACATATTCTGGATCTTTCAGCAGCCCTCTCTCGAAGGTCCATACCCGCTCAGGTCTCCCCCCCCCTTGCTATATCCACCGTTAGCACTAAAGGATTATGATCTGAGATGATCCAGGGAAACTTCTCAATGTGGCATCTAGAGATTAATAAATGAGATACAAAAAGGTAATCAAGTCTGACAACTAGCTTATTCGGAGCCGAAAAAATGTACTGCCAGGATCATCAGGCTTCAATCGAGCCCACACATCCGCAAGCGAGATATTTCGAACTAAGCTAGAGATTGCTCGAAAAACCTTTTTCTTCAGATCCACATACCTAGCCTGTTGGACCCGGCCTCGTAGAATGGCCCTCCGTGCCCCCGCACCACCGAAACCTGGTACCTGCAGCCCAAGCACACGGCCCAGCCGAACCTCCCCACCAGGACACACGCACCGACCCGGACATCCCCGTCCCTGGCCTCTCTCCTTTCGGCCACCCCGGGCCCGCGTGCCCACTTCATGCACCAAGATGGCCGCCCGGCCCCAGCGCGACCCGGGCCTAGAGGCGCCACTCCGGCTGGAGGACATCACGCTTCCAGGGGATGAGAGAGGGAGGAGCAGTTTCTATCGCACCTCTGAACTCCCCCGGGACGATGGGTTTCGATCGGCCCTCCGGCCTCCCTGAGGGCTGGCTCCATGCCTGCTGGGTGTCTGGGACTCCTCCCGACCCGGCCCTGAAAGGATCAAAAGACAATAGCAGGAAATCCCGACAAGCGACCCCCAGGTGACAAGACCCCTGCCTGCACAGACTCCGGACATCAAAGAGGGGTCGACCTATAACAAGGGGTGCTCTGGGTCTGTCCGGCAGATTCGACGCTGGAACAACGAGAGCCTGCCGACGTGGTCGCGGCTCCTGGAACTTGGACCCTCCTGAGCCCTGCTGAGTGACTCGCGGCTCCCTGAAGATCGTAAGACCTCTGAACTTGTACCTGAGCCCTGCTGAGTGACTCGCGGCTCCCTGAAGATCGTAAGACCTCCGAACTTGTACCTGAGCCCTGCTGAGTGACTCGCGGCTCCCTGAAGATCGTAAGACCTCCGAACTTGTACCTGAGCCCTGCTGAGTGACTCGCGGCTCCTTGAAACTCGTAAGACCTCCGAACTTGTACCTGAGCCTGCTGAGTGACTCGCGGCTCCTTGAAACTCGTAAGACCTCCGAACCTGTACCTGAGCCCGCTGAGTGACTCGCGGCTCCAACAGACTCTCACGGTCACGCCGGACCCCGACTACAACATCGTATCCCCCAGCTCGAGGATTGTGAGCTGTGCGCCGGATACGTCCCTGCTTTGAACCTTTACCAGAGACTGTCCCGCTACCCCCTACCCCTTCCGAGACTCTTGAGCCCGTGCTCACCTTGTACATATTTGCCGTGATAACCTACTTGATAAAGATTGTTTTCTCAGAATACCCGGTGTGGTCACTCTGTGTCGTGTGGTGCCAGAAGTACGATCCTAGATACGAGATTCCTCCCCCTGGGGAGTCTCCCGCCAGTGCCCGGCTACGATACTTTGAGGGTGGGTCTCAGGGTAGTCAGGACCCCTTCCAGGCTCCTCTGAGGTCGCCGTCTAACATTGGTGGCAAGCGACGGGATTCGGGCCCATCACCTAGAGATCGTACCGTGAACAACGGAAGCACTACTGACAAAGATGGCAGAAGGAAGCGCCGTGAGCCCCGCAGAAACCAACGCCAACAGGGTGTTCCAGGTGGAGCAGCTAGAAGAATACACACACAAAGAGCTAAAGCAATTTTGCAAAGAACTTAAAATCGCTACCACTGGTCTCAACACTAAAGAGGATTTGCAGAAAGCACTGAAAACTTGGGTGGAGACCGGGGCCTCCCGCCCGGAAGGCACGGGGGAGCGCCCCGACGAAGCCGAACCCCCCCAAAGTGAAAGCAGTAGCAATCAGGTGCGAGGCATCGTACCAGACGGGGGCCTATCCCCGGAAGAGCTCGCGGACAGAGAGAGAAGCCGCAATCATGAACTCGAGTTAGCCAAACTCAAAATCAAGGGCGAATTGAAGTTAGCGGAAAAAAAGCTAGCAGTAGAGCAAATGCGTGTACAAGGCGAACTAGAAGAAAAGAAGCTCCAACGGGAGCACGAAGGAAGGAAGCTCCAACTAGAGCACGAACGCAGCTTGAAAGAAATCGAGCTCAAGGCCAGAAGCGAGGAAGGAAGGCCCCCGGGAAACCGAGAGACGGCCTCCCCAGCGGAACAGAAGGTCCACATCCCCAAGGATGTGGTCAAGGAATATTATAAAAACGATGACATTCAGCAATGGTTCAGGGCCTACGAGGTCGCCATGACCTCCCATCGGATCCCGCAGAAGGACTGGGGGGCGGGGTTGTGGGGGCGGTTTCTGAGCGAAGGAAGGGACACCCTGCTCGACCTACCCCTCTCCCTGCAGACCTCCTACAGCCACATGAAAGAGGCTCTACTCACAAGATACGGCCGCACCCCAGAAATGTACCGTCAGCGGTTCCGGGACTGCAGGAAGATCCCGGGCACCACCTGGGTGGAGTATGTAAACTTTTTCAGTCGGGCCTTCGATGGGTGGATCAAGGGCAGCAAAGTCACCACCCTTGCCGAACTCACTGACCTCATGTTGTGGGAACATCTGGCGGCGAACTGCTTCATAGAACTACGTCAGCATCTGCTTGACAGCAAGCTCACAGATCCCCGGAAGCTGGCTGTGGAGGCCGACCGCTGGACCAACACCCAGGTCTCCCGGGGCATGGTAGGAGAGTACCCCCGAGCCAGTCAGGGACCACCCCGCCAGAGAGGGGGAGGGAACCAGGGAGGGCCGAGAGAGTCTCAGCCTAGCCCCCCGAAGACACAACCTCCACCTTTCCCGGCGCCCCCCCACCGGTGACAGGGCCCCCTGGGAGGCGGGGACACCGGGTGACCGTCACATGTTTCCGTTGCCAGAAACCCGGGCACTACGCCAATGACCCAGAGTGCCCCATGGCCACCCAAGTCTCCCCTACCACCCCTGCGAGACAGATAGCCAACGTAGCCCTGGGGGAGGAGGTTGAGGAAGCCGAGGAGTGGGAACCCGCAGCGATGGCCCTAGTATCCCTGGGAGATAGGGAGATGATCCCTGGTAGCCTCCTACCCTCCAACACACAGAAATACGGGCAGCTCGTCAAGATCAATGGCCACCAGGTAGAGGCCCTGCGGGACACCGGGGCCAGTATCACCGGTGTCCTCAGGCACCTAGTCCCCGAGGAGCAGATCCTCCCCAACGTCTTTTGCCCCGTCATATCCGCCGACAATAGAGAAAGTATGTGTCAGGTGGCCCTGGTGCCGTTTGAGTGGGGAGGGGTGATAGGTAAACTCAAGGTGGCCGTAAGAACCTCCCAGCCAGTCGACTGCCTCTTAGGGAACGACCTGGAGAGTTCTCCCTGGAAGCACGTCGAGCGCAAGGCCCACCTGGGAATGATGGGACTCCCCGAGTGGGTGTGCGCCACCACCCGATCTATGTCAGCCCGACTCACTCCCCGGAAAGAAGTCGAGAGCACCCCGATCGAAGAGACCAGTACAGTCCCCGCCGAGGGTCCTCCCATCCTCCCATCAGAAGGGTCCGTCGCCCGCGACGAACCCGCACCATCCGACCCCGCCCCGGTCCCCGAGTTGGGAGATCTACCCGAGTTGGCCCATTGGCGCCACGAGGGCGGGCCCACTCGGAAAGAATTTTGCCGGGAGCAAGCCACTTGTCCTTCCCTGGTCGGGCTGCGGCGCCAGGCCGAGGGCCAAGCCGCAGGTGACCAGACCGGGACACACCGAATCTATTGGGAAAATAACATTTTGTACAGTGAGCAGAAGTCGGTGGAGCTGGGATCCGGACGGGTACTGGTGGTACCCCTCCGCTTCCGAGATTTCCTCCTGGGCTTAGCCCACGACGTCCCCCTCGCCGGCCACCTGGGTCAGGACAAGACCTACAGCCGTCTCGTGACCCATTTTTACTGGCCTAGAATGAGAGCAGCGGTAGAAGCCCACTGCAAGTCCTGCCCCACGTGCCAGGCTAGTGGGAAGAGTGGGGGGAAGTGCAAGGCTCCCCTCCAACCCTTCCCGGTCGTCAGTACCACTTTTGAACGAGTCGGAATCGACATCGTGGGACCACTGGACCCCCCCACCTCCCATGGCCACCGTTTCATCTTGGTCCTAGTGGACCACGCCACCCGCTATCCTGAGGCTATTCCCCTACGCACCATTACGGCCCCCGTGGTGGGCCGGGCCCTGATGGGGATCTTTTCCAGGGTGGGTTTTCCCCGCGAGGTCGTGAGCGATCGCGGCACTAATTTTATCTCGAAGTATATGACGTCCCTGTGGCAACAATGTGGGGTGTCCTATAAGTTCACCACCCCATACCATCCCCAAGGGAACGGCCTAGAAGAAAGGTTTAATAGGACTTTGAAAGGGATGATCGCTGGCCTAGAAGAGCCCCTCCGGCGTAAGTGGGACGTCCTGCTCCCCTGCCTCTTGTTCGCTTACCGGGAGGTCCCCCAGAAGTCCTTAGGGTTCAGCCCGTTTGAATTACTCTATGGACACCCCGTCGGAGGTCCCCTCAGTTTGGTTAAGGAAGGGTGGGAGGCAGCACCCCAGACCACCCCCCGAGATGTGTTCCAATACGTCCTGGCCCTCCGGAACCAGACCAGGAAGTTCCGAGAACTGGCCGAGGCCAACCTGGAGGCAAGTCAAGAGGAGATGAAGCGCTGGTACGACCAGAATGCCACTCTGGTCGAGTTCCAGCCGGGCCAGCAGGTGTGGGTCATGGCCCCCGTGAAGCCTGGCGCCCTCCAGGACCGATGGACTGGGCCCTACAAAGTGGTTGAGCGGAAGAGTGAAGTCACATACTTGGTGGACGTCCAGTCACCTCGGGATCCCCTCCGGGTCCTGCACGTGAACCGCCTCAAGCCTCACTTCCAGCGGACAGAACTGAGCCTCCTGCTGGCCACCGATGACGGGGCCGAAGATGAGTCGGATCCCCTCCCGGACCTCCTGTGTGTCAAGGAGCAGGATGGCTCCGTGGAAGGAGTGAACCTCTCCCCAGCCCTCACTGCCCAGCAACAAGCGGACTGCCGCCAGCTCCTAAGACAATTTTCCGACCTCTTCTCCCTGACCCCCCGGGTCACCAACTGGTGTGTTCATGACGTGGACACCGGGGACAGCCCGCCGGTGAGACACCGAGCCTACCGGGTTCCTGACTGGGTCCGGTCCTGCATTCAAGCGGAAGTCTCGAAGATGTTGACCCTGGGGGTGATCGAGCCCTCTGACAGTCCCTGGGCCAGCCCCGTGGTCCTGGTCCCGAAGGCAGCGGCCCCCGGTGTCACCCCCGAGCTCCGATTCTGCATGGACTACCGGGGGCTCAATGACGTTACCCGAGCCGATGCCCACCCCATTCCACGAGCCGACGAACTCATTGACCGACTAGGGGCAGCCCGGTTCCTCAGCACATTCGACCTCACCTGCGGATACTGGCAGATTGCGCTCACCGAAGGGGCCAAGGAGCGGTCCGCTTTCTCCACCCCCGATGGGCACTACCGCTTCCGCGTAATGCCCTTCGGGATGAAAAATGCCCCGGCCACTTTCCAGCGACTGGTGAATAGGGTCCTGGCCGGGCTAGAACAGTTCAGCGCGGCATATCTGGACGACATCGCTGTCTTCAGTTCAGAGTGGAGTGAGCACCTCCAGCACCTCCGGAGGGTGCTAACCGCCCTGCGCCAGGCAGGCCTCACAGTAAAAGCCAGCAAGTGCCAGATCGGGCAAGGATCCGTGGTCTACTTGGGGCACCAGGTCGGGAGTGGCCAGGTCGCCCCTCTACAGCCAAAGATCGACGCCATCCTGGCCTGGGAACCACCCATCACCCAGACGGAGGTCCGAGCCTTTCTGGGACTCACGGGCTACTACCGAAGATTCATTCGGGGGTATGGCAGCCTTGTCGGCCCTCTCACAGAACTCACGTCTAAAAGACAGCCAAAGAAAGTGCAGTGGACGGCTGCCTGCCAGGAAGCTTTCGATGCCCTAAAAAAGGCCATGTGTACTGCCCCCGTCCTCCAGGCTCCCGACTACGCCAAGGAGTTCATAGTCCAGACCGATGCCTCCGAGCATGGCATTGGGGCCGTCCTGTCCCAAGTAAATGACCAAGGCCTAGACCAGCCCGTCGCCTTCCTCAGTCGGCGGCTGTTGCCCCGAGAACAGAGATGGAGCACCATAGAGCGCGAAGCCTTTGCCGTGGTCTGGGCACTCAAAAAGCTACGACCCTACCTGTTCGGCACCCATTTCAGAGTCCAAACTGACCATCGGCCCTTGCGATGGCTCATGCAGATGCAAGGAGAAAACCCCAAGCTACTGCGGTGGTCAATCTCCCTCCAGGGGATGGATTTCACCGTGGAACACCGCCCTGGTACGGACCACGCCAATGCTGACGGCCTCTCCCGGTTCTTCCGCCTCAGCGAAGAGAACCCCCCAAGCTGATGGGCAGTTCTCTCCGGCTTTCAGCTGGGGGGGACGCGTGTTGGACCCGGCCTCGTAGAATGGCCCTCCGTGCCCCCGCACCACCGAAACCTGGTACCTGCAGCCCAAGCACACGGCCCAGCCGAACCTCCCCACCAGGACACACGCACCGACCCGGACATCCCCGTCCCTGGCCTCTCTCCTTTCGGCCACCCCGGGCCCGCGTGCCCACTTCATGCACCAAGATGGCCGCCCGGCCCCAGCGCGACCCGGGCCTAAAGGCGCCACTCCGGCTGGAGGACATCACGCTTCCAGGGGATGAGAGAGGGAGGAGCAGTTTCTATCGCACCTCTGAACTCCCCCGGGACGATGGGTTTCGATCGGCCCTCCGGCCTCCCTGAGGGCTGGCTCCATGCCTGCTGGGTGTCTGGGACTCCTCCCGACCCGGCCCTGAAAGGATCAAAAGACAATAGCAGGAAATCCCGACAAGCGACCCCCAGGTGACAAGACCCCTGCCTGCACAGACTCCGGACATCAAAGAGGGGTCGACCTATAACAAGGGGTGTTCTGGGTCTGTCCGGCAGATTCGACGCTGGAACAACGAGAGCCTGCCGACGTGGTCGCGGCTCCTGGAACTTGTACCCTCCTGAGCCCTGCTGAGTGACTCGCGGCTCCCTGAAGATCGTAAGACCTCCGAACTTGTACCTGAGCCCTGCTGAGTGACTCGCGGCTCCCTGAAGATCGTAAGACCTCCGAACTTGTACCTGAGCCCTGCTGAGTGACTCGCGGCTCCCTGAAGATCGTAAGACCTCCGAACTTGTACCTGAGCCCTGCTGAGTGACTCGCGGCTCCTTGAAACTCGTAAGACCTCCGAACTTGTACCTGAGCCTGCTGAGTGACTCGCGGCTCCTTGAAACTCGTAAGACCTCCGAACCTGTACCTGAGCCCGCTGAGTGACTCGCGGCTCCAACAGACTCTCACGGTCCCGCCGGACCCCGACTACAACATCGTATCCCCCAGCTCGAGGATTGTGAGCTGTGCGCCGGATACGTCCCTGCTTTGAACCTTTACCAGAGACTGTCCCGCTACCCCCTACCCCTTCCGAGACTCTTGAGCCCGTGCTCACCTTGTACATATTTGCCGTGATAACCTACTTGATAAAGATTGTTTTCTCAGAATACCCGGTGTGGTCACTCTGTGTCGTGTGGTGCCAGAAGTACGATCCTAGATACGAGATTCCTCCCCCTGGGGAGTCTCCCGCCAGTGCCCGGCTACGATACTTTGAGGGTGGGTCTCAGGGTAGTCAGGACCCCTTCCAGGCTCCTCTGAGGTCGCCGTCTAACATAGCCCCACTCTCCGTCCAGAGTCCACCCAAACCATTTATGTTAAAATCTCCACACATAATTGCTGGTGTAGGCCAGGAGGCTAACACCAGATCTAGAAATTCGAAGAGCTCAGGGTCATCCGCGGTGGAACCATACACTGAACAAATAGTAAACATCTCACCCAGTATCATACATACACTCCACCAGAGCCCATCTACCCCATTTGTCTTGCAGCTTCCTCTTAATTATTATATCATTTCGTCTGCAAGGTATGGCAACCCCTCTAGTCTTAGTCCCCTGCCTAGTATTCGCAATGAGACGGAAACCTAGCTGTTCCATTGGACTGCCTCTTGCGCCCTCTATATGGGTCTCTTGAGACACAAAAAATCTAAACGCATTGTTCTTAAGATCACTGAAGCCTTTTGTCTTTTAGCCTGATCATTTAAGCCGCAGACGTTAATTGAGGCTATTCGTAAACTCATTAATGAACATCAAGTATCTGTCTTACCCAGTTATCCTTTAAGTTTGTTTTCAAATTTCCTATCTTCCTTCCTAAACTTTCCCTTTCTTTGTTTTTCATTACTTTATTGCTCACCGTGTATTTCACTGTATGTCTCAGATGGGGAACAGCCATTACAACGCGGTTATTACCACGCTTGGGCAGTTACATCGCATGCGTTACAACGCATGCGATGTTACAACGCTATGCCATTAGAACGCAAGTCTGTACATCGACTTGCGCTAGATGGCGTGCTAACATTACAAATAGTGTAGTTTACTATCCCAACACTTTCCTGGACTGGAGTTGGAATAGTAAATTACACTTTTTTAATGTCAGCACGCCATCTAGCGCAAGTCGATGTAAAGACTTGCGTTCTAATGGCATAGCGTTGTAACATCGCATGCGTTGTAACGCATGCGATGTAACTGCACGCGTTGTAAAAACCCGCGTTGTAATATCATACATCCGTCTCAAATGCCCCGCTGTACTGTGCCGTGCCCCCTCCCTTCCTGGTGCCCCGGGAACCCCCCAACCCACTGGACCCCCCCAGACCACCCCCCTCACAGACAAAGAGGTCCAACATGACCTATGTGAAGTAGCCGCGGCCCATAGCTTGAGTCGCAGCACCCCCCCACTCCCCCTGATACACCACGTGCTCTATGTGAGATACCCTAATAAGCTATTCACCTAACCATCCAGCAAATACACATATGTTTAAATCACTAAATCACATATAACCATTGGAGAACCCTAAAACAGTAATTGTCCATAAGGTAGTTCATATTATAGCATTACACAGGAACAGAGCGGTCAGACCCCTACATCTTTCCTCTTCTTATCTTGTAGCTCAGTCTTAATCTCTGAAAAAAACATTCAAACTCGGTCATTGAGAATGACTTTAAGACAGGCCGGGTACAGTAAATTGGCTTCACAACCTACCCCCTGGAAGGGGGTTAACAACTGTCTGAACCTCCATCTCCTTTTGACAGTGGCGTGACAGAAATCAGGACGGGCGAAGAATGTATTGCCCTCGAATGTTCATCTGGCATAAGGTCTTGCTTTGTCTATAATTGCCTGCTGAAGGAGAACGTTGCCGATGTACACTAGGATAGCCCTGGCCGGTCCCCTTGGCCAGCGGTGTACCCTCTCTT
The DNA here is from genome assembly GCF_964204655.1 of Triturus cristatus. Lineage (NCBI taxonomy): Eukaryota > Metazoa > Chordata > Amphibia > Caudata > Salamandridae > Triturus > Triturus cristatus. The sequence goes on along the minus strand of NC_140582.1, from coordinate 266,756,678 downwards.
TTGGGTCAATGAGAACCGATGTGCCCTCTGGACCTCAGCATCCCAGTTCCAAAGGGCCAAGTCGGGGAAGGACCCCTTCAGAAGGGTTACTACAAATGCCCTCACGTCTCCTCCCTCAATGTTTTCTGCCAATCCCAAAAGTCTGATGTTGTTCCTTCTCTGTCTATTCACGAAATCTTCAAGCTTCCACTGTAAGTCCTCTGTAAACTTCTCCTGTGATTCCTTAAAGGCCTGCCATTCGCTAACCTCGTCTTCGAGTCTACCAGTTCTTTCCTCTACGTAGGTAACCCTATCTGCCATGTCCTCATATAGTTTATTGACCATACGCAGCGAGCCCTGGAGTTTTTTAGTTGCTTGCTGCACCCTACGGCTCTCCAGCCTGGCCTCCACCTGCATCTGCTTTAGCGCGGAATACACTAGATCCATTGAGGGAGCCGGAGCCGTTTCGGGTGAACTAGTAGGCCCACCCTGTTCAAGCATTACTCCATCATCCTGATAGGGCTGAGTTGTGGCCAAGTATTCCCACTTGAGCTTTCGCGCTGTTGCTGTCTCCATTTTGAAAGGGCTCACTCTGGACTTGGACCTGAACTTATGGAGAACAGTCTTTTGAGCACCTGGTGCTCTCCGCACTGAGGAGGACTCTGCAGAATCAGACCCATTGGATGAATTACCATCACTGGAAAGCGATAAGTCAGTATCATCATTAAGAGAGTAAAAGCAATCTCCTTCTGGAGAGCAAGCAGTGATTTTAGTACGATTAGGCCTCTGTGCTCGTTCCATCTCCTTCCCTGAGGGTGCATTTTCTATGAGGAGCTCTGGGACAGCTGACTCCTGTTTATTACCCTTTTCCTCTGTTTCCCCATCACTTTCAATGTTTGGGCGCAAATCACTTACTGGCAGCTCACTGTTTAGACCACATTCTGTCAATTCCTGCTGCCCTGCCAGGATCCAAGAATCCAACCCATCCAGACCATCTTCCTTCTCTTCACTCGACTCCCCTTGTCTGACAACCAGCCCGGAATGAGGCTGCAACCATGTATCCACTCCGAGAGGAGTCGCAACAGTCTCAGGAGCTTCCCCTGCGCCGATCTCAACCTGATCACAAGGTCCGGTTTTTGCTGCACCCGCCGGTATCGCTGCCAGGAAGGTCTCCGTCAGAGTGGGATGTTGGAAGGTGCTCTCCCGAGCCTTACTCTTTCCTTCGATGCCCTCCCTCTGCTTCCCGCCATCACCGCCATCACCGGGCTCCTCTGCTTTCTTCGATGATGCTTGCCTAGACTGCACTGAGCATTGCCCAGCCGCGGCCGGAGGTACGGAGGTGCTGACTCCTTCTGTGAGTCTTTTGAATCCTTTAGGAGCTTGTTCATTCTTGGTGCCATCTTCTTTGCGGTGGACATATAATGATGCAGGACTTGGATTGTACGGCCAATTTCCAGTGTCAGTGTCAATATCCTCTTGGATTCCGTAAGATCTCAATTCCACCATTGAGATCTGCTGTCGATCACCCGACTGATCAGTCGGTCCAGCAGGTAAGAGCAATGTGGCATATCATCACCCCATTTCCGACTTTTTTTTGCAGCGGGGGGAGAGAGCTTCAACTGTGATTGCTCACTTACAGCCTGTCGGTGGACATCTTGCCCCAAGGTGAGAGCCACTCCCTATATGTTTTTGTTGCAAAAATAAATACCACTTCACGACAGCCACATTAATATCGTAATTGAGATGTTGAACGCAGATAAACCCGGGCTGTGCTTTTCTAGTAGTTATGCGTTTAAAATATCCACGAAAATTGGATAAATTAGAGGCATGAGTCAACCTCTTCTGCCAAGGCCTTACTTTGAAATTCACACCATAGCTTCAATAGCATGTTTCTCTGAAAATGAAAACGTGCTTCCCTCCGGTGGAACTAATAATCAACACACTAATATTGTATTTAGATGTATTTATTTATTTATTTTTAGATAGATATTAATGAGGGCAAGAATATCCTTTATCTCTGTTTGGAAAAATAAATCTTAATGCAGGTGGGGTTTATTGGATCTCTCCAGTAATCAGCTTCTTTTTAAACCATAATATTGAACTTTCTGATTAGACAGGGTAGGTAAACTCTTCTTTGATCCAGAAAAGTGATGTTAGATAATGGCTTCAAAAAAGCTGCTCTGCTGTCCCATAATTTGTGAGTAAATTGTAAATAAAGAAACAGGAAGCCCATTCCTAGGTAGGTTGGATGTGGACATTTTGGAAAGGAAGGATGTTTGTCCACGGATCTGCAAAGTTCTAAAAGCAGAACTGCCATGTGAAAGTTCTACACATCCACAGTGTTGAAAAAAGTAGGTGGACCCCTGTCCCATCTTGAACATCTTCTATCTGATAATTTTGGTTCTTAGCAAAAAATATACATCCATAATGCCAATCTGTGCCTCTTTACTCTGAGAATTCTTTCAAGTACTTTTCTCCATGCTTCTGGAACTAGCCTGCCAATCATTTGAAGAATCCTGAGAAATGAGGGCATACGTCTGCCACCACAGATGTCAGTGACGAATGTATGACGTTACAACGCATGCCTTTACAATGCAGTATTTACATCGCAATATCCTTTGCAACGCATACATTTACATCGCATGCCACTCCAACAAATTTTTTTAAACTACATTTACAACGTATTCCATTACATCGCATTATACCTTTACAACGCATACCATTACAACGCATACCATTACATTGCATTTAAGGTAAGTATTGGATAGTGTAGGGGTAAAAATTACTATTCTAACTCCAGGAGGTGCAACAGTAGGGTAAGTGTTGGATAGTGTAGGGGTACTATGCGTTGTAGTGTCACGCGTTGTAGTGACAGGCAATGGAATGGCTGCGTTGTTGTGACATGCATTGTAAAGGATGTTGTGATGTAATGACTGCGTTGTAAATGTAGTGCAATGTAATGACTGCGTTGTAAAGGTTGTTTTCCATCTGTGACTGGCTCCTTCGAAACCTGAGACTGCCATGCTGTGATGCTAAATCCTTGTAAAACCTGAAAACGTGAAATGAGGTAACCCCTTTACGATAACAGGGTGGGAAGGTGTTGTCAGTTCAGCCAACAGGCTCTCATGGAAAGACAGGCAAATGAACTAACTGAAGCCTAAGCCGCACGTGCCAAAGCTATATGCCAGAATACAGTGAAGAGCTAGATATTGACACAAGACTTCACAAACTAAAACAATCAGTGGGCAAGGAGTGAATATTTTGTCAGTAGTGTCCAGAAAAACATTCAGAGTAAGGAACCTTGACATTTAGTACCCACAAATATGGAAACTAAAATCTGGTAAGCCCTGAATTGTGGGAGAACTCTGTAAAATTGTAAATGTTTCATTTCACATGCCACCTTCAGTCATAATGAGATGCAATACTCAATGTCCAACAGCACCTATTTTCCCTTGTTTGTCATGTTCTCAAGTACTTTTCACTCTGAAATCCTGCCAGGCTCATTTGAGCATGCAGAGTATACTCTGTTCTAGCTCAATATATTGAGGATCTGCTATTGGCGTCAAATGCAGAAGAATCCTGTAAACAGGACACAAATCATTTGGCTGAGAATGGACACAAGGGGCCCGATTCACAGAATTAACTCAAGACAAAATCCTAAACTTACTACTTGCGGTATTCACAGAATGCACTTACTACTTTTGGTATTCACAGAATGCACTTACTACTTTTGGTATTCACAGAATGGATTTATGACTACTAACTTTACGTCCGCACTCGGGCCGGAAATTCCGACCCAGAGGCGGAGCTTCTGGCCCAGGGGCGTAGCTTCCGGCCCGGAGGCGGAGCTTCCGGCCTGGAGGTGAGGATTCCAGCCGGTGGCGGAGATTAAGCCATGGCCGAAATCTCCACCTCCGGGTCGGAAGCTCTGACCCCGGGCCGGAAGCTCCACCTCCGGGCCGGAAGCTCCGCCTCCGGGCCAGAATTTCCGGCCCGAGTGCGGACGTAAAGTTAGTAGTCGTAAATCCATTCTGTAAATACCAAAAGTAGTAAGTGCATTCTGTGAATACCAAAAGAAGTAAGTACATTCTGTGAATACCAGAAGTAGTAAGTTTAGGATTTTGTCTTAAGTTAAATCTGTGAATCGGGCCCAAGGTGTCCCCGACCAAATTACAGTACTGCAAAAAAGAAGTCCTGTGTCTCAGACATCTTATTGAGATGGGAGCAAGGAAGGTGTTGCAAGAGAGAATTTCTGCTTTTTTAAAAATGAACCCTTTCATTACACAGAGAGAAGTCAGGTTGTTTTGGGAATGGTGGGCTACTGACATCAGTAGCTAACTAACATTTCCCTAGTGGCCAAACCATTCCAGAGGTTAACACACAAGGACGTGTCTGATACTATACTATGGGACAATGACAGCATGAATACCTTTCTAGAGCTGAGAGAAAGTCTCTGTTGCACCCCGGCTCTTGGAATGCCAGATTACAGTAAAGAGTTTGTTCTTTTTTCCAGTGAGAGAGAGGGCTGTGCTCTCTCAGTGCTTACTCAAATGCATGGTGATTCCCAAAGATCTGTAACTTATTTTTCTGCTGTACTTGATCTTGCAGCTTCAGGACTGTCTGGCTGCCTTAAAGCAGTAGCCACATTAGTGTCAGCATTGAGCAGAGTGAGAATATTGTAATGGGTTATCCTTTTATTGTACGGTCACTAACTCTCACTATGTAGAAATACTGCTTACTTGCATGAAAACCCAACATCTGACCAATAGAAGGCTTACCACATATGAGCTGTTATATTTGCTGATGAGTATATTACTTTAAAGAGATGTTGTAGCCTGAATCCTACTACCTTGTTACACCTACTTGTATCTGAAACTGGGGGGGGGGCAGGGGTTGGGGGTTGATCATGACTGGCTCATTGTCACAGAACTGTGCACCAAACCAAAACCTGATATTAAGAATGAACCCTTTACAGAGCCCGATTATGTATTGTTTGTGGACGGCTCCTGCCTAAGAGATGATGAGGGAAATTTTAGAGCTGCCTATGCTAATTGCTGTTCAAGGCATAGCAGAAACCTCTGGGCTCTGTGGTGTAACGTCTGCCCAAGTAGCTGAATTGATAGCTCTTACTAGAGATTGTTGTGTTTCTGATCAATTGAAAGTCACCATTGATACTGAAAGTCAATGTGGCTTTGGTGTTGTCCATGACTTTGAACAGCTGTGGTCCCAAAGAGGAATTTTTAACAACATCTGGATCTCCCATAAGGAATGGTGAATATGTCATAAGATTACTTGAGGCATTGCAGATGCCATGAGAAATTGCTGTAGTTAAATGCACAGTACACCAATGCTGAAATGGTTATGTGACGGCTAGTAACGGGTATGTGGACGAGGTCGCCCAGTACTGTGCTTATAGGTTCTGTGCAATTTAACGGACAATATTCAAATGAGCCTGAAGAGGTTAATGATTTTAATTTCTTGTTGTGTATTGCCGAGACATCAGAGGAAATTAAGATATTGCAGAAAAGGTGCCAGAGATAGAGCAACAATTTGGATCAGAGCAGTATGTGTGAAGAACGAGAATGAGATTTGTATTTCAGCAGGTGGGAGATCTGTGTTGCCTGATAGTTTATTGTGTTTGATGGCTAGACATTTCCATGATCCCACACACATAGGGTGGGGTGTGATAGTGAGATTGTTCAAGCAGAACTGGTTTAACCCCTGATTCAGGATATTGGCTGAGAACTTGTATCACACATGTTTCGTCTGTCAGCGTATAAATGTAGGAAGAAGAACCCCAGTTACATAGGCATATCAGAAGGGCACTTCAACCAGATGCATTTGGATTTTATTGAAATGCCTATTTGTAAAGTGCTAAGATATGTCCTGGTCATAGTGTGTATTTTCTCCTATTGGAATGAAACGTACCTGACTTAGATTAAGGACAGTCTAACTGTATCTCAGTAATTGCTGCAGAAGATGATACCAGGGTTCACTTTCCTTGATTCTTTGGAGTCAGACCGACTGAGTTATTTTAATAATGAAGTCCTGAGAATTCTGTGTGTGGCTCTGTAGGTGCAACTGCAATTATATTGCAGTTTCCAACCCAAGGCTTCTGGCATTGTGGAACTGATAAATGGGATGCCGAAGTCCACATTGGCTAAAGTACGTGCATCTACATTCTCTGAAGTGGTCAGATGTTTTGACTTTAGTGTCAATAAGTCTCCAGAGTACTCCCGATTGGTAAACAAGACTGTCTCCTCACGAGATACTCATGGGAAAGATCATGAGATTGCTTGCAGTGCCTGCTAATATACTTGTGAATATCAAAGATATGGTTCTTGACCACTGCAAGAGACTAACTGATGTGGTGCATTCTGTCTCTCACCAGGTTGAAGCTATGACTGTACTTCCTCAACAAGGACAGTGCCACAACTTCAGTCTGGGAGACTGGCTCCTGGTCAAGAAGCATGTCCGAAAACTGTGTCTGTAGCCCCCCTGGAAGGACCCTTACCAGATCATACTGGTGACCAACACAGCAGACAAGTGTGAGGGACTGCCATACTGGATACATGCCTCCCATAGTCAGCAAATCGGGAGTCCAGACAAAAAATAGCAATGTCTGCAGCCAAATAGCTAACCCCACCTTGTGAATACCCTGAAGGAGCAGAGGGGGGTGAAGTGAACATCCAAGAAACTCTGAATTTACCTGTGGTTCAAGTTCCAGAATTAATGCAAAGCTGAGGTGACACAACTTCTTGGTCTGTGGTGAGGGAATCAGGAGCAGCCACAATGAATCGGCCTCATGAGCAGGTGTTTAATGACACCAGTCCTGGCAGAGGCCCGAGCAGGCTGATCAGGAAGGATCCAAGCAGGGAAGAATGGCCAAGGGACTGAGCAAGGCTAAGACCGAGTTTATCTGTCTCTCCACAAGTTGACACTGAGGAGAGAGTTTGTGCAAATTGAGTGACAGTGAAGACAAACAGTCAGTGCTCAGGATCAAGGAGACAAAGTATATTCTGCCCCTGAGTGGACTTACTATGTCAATAGTGAACTCAATCCGATCACCCATGATCTGAGCAAGCTGGAAACTGTCCCAGCTGAGCCTCCATGATGTGTGCCTTTGCCAAGGAGAAGAGCTGGAGAAACTGAGGAGGAATACTGCCCCTGTGCTGTTTGCTGTCTAGGGTTTCCCTGCAATGGCTGCTTTCTGCCAAAGAAATGGAAAAAGGACTTTGCTGTTTGCTGTTTCCCCTGCTTGAGGAAGATCTCCAAGGGCTTGAAGAAGAGTGTGCCTCCTGTTCTGAAGTCTCTGGGACAGAAAGACTTCACCCCCAGCTTCCCTGAACATCCTTGCTGGGAGTTCTGACCTGCCAAGAGGTGCCTGTAGCTGTTCTGGGCATACTGGAGGTTGTTCTGGCTGTTAAGAGCTCGAAAAGCAATGCAATGACGAGAAACGTGCTGCATCCATACTTGTTTCCGATGCATCACCGAGGAAACCGACAAAGTGCCTGTCTGTGACTCGAGAAATTGCTGCACACTGCATCGAGTGCAACAGTCTCTGAAGTCTGAGATCACTGAACCGATTCTGACACAAGCTCTGCTGTGCGGCTACAAGGATCCACTCAACGTCCCAGATCATATCATCACATCGAGGCGCCAGGTCTGTCACATTGTTGGGAAACGTAGTAAGAAACTGACGCATCACCTCCTCTCCGATAAGGAACTGACTCATCACCTCCCCTGCGCAGCAGTAAGGAACTGAGGCATCACCTCTCCTGGAGCAAGGAACTGACGCATCACCTTCCCTGAGTGTAAGAAACCGACGCATCATCTTCCCTGCGACCCTTTTTGCTTGTGTGAACAACTCATTCAAGGTACTTTGTGTGAAAAGTGTTTCATCTGCAATTTGCTATAAACTGAACTATTTCAACCATTTGAAAGTCATATTTCCATTTGGTTTGATCAAGATTACTTATCTCTTTATTTTTCTAAACTGGTGTTATGTCCATTTGTAGTGTTTTCACTGTATGTGTTCACAAATGTTTTATCCACTGCCTCTAAGACACAACTTTATGCTCATGCCAAGCTACCAAGGGGGCGAGCATGGGTTATTTTAGAAGTGTATCCCCCTTACCCTGACTAGGAAGAAGGGTCCAACTTGGACAAAGGTACCTACCTCTGCCAACTAGAGACCCCCATTTCTAACAACTTGCATTAGATATTATGCTGGTAAAAGAGGGCAGAGTATGTAAGATGCTGAAGGTCCACCAGTGTTGTACCTTTATCCCTAATAAGAGTAAGGAAATAAGAGGATTTGTGAAAAATATTACTGGATTGAAAACTAACTTGAAGGTGTTAGAAGCACGTGGCACTAGGGAAGCAGTTGGAAAATGATTTACTGCTGCAGGTAGTTGGCTTAGTAATCTGGGTAGTGGGCTTTTAGGTGCTATATTGAGACCTGTTTTGATAATTGCCATTTTCTTGATTAGTTTGTTTACTATGTTTGGGGGATTCAAATATACGAGACCAAAGAAAGTGTTGATTACAGGAAAGGGAGTTAAGAAAAAGGGGTGAAGTGGAGTTGGAAGTGATGCAATGCAAAGCCTATGACAAGATGAAGGAGTTAGAAAAGTCAAGGTGTAAAATGTTGAAGGCAACACAAGTTTAAAATGGTCTCAGAAGGTTCATTTGATTTGTGTAATGGATATTTCAGCCATCAAAGGGGGAATTGAAGCATCATTATTTCATGTCCAGCCATTTATATAGCAAAAACCAAAGGAAATGATGGACGGAGTGTTGAACATTGCAAGCACTCACCCCAGTCAACTGATCTGGGTTTAATCCATCACCGTTCTTTAGCCCACTCTGCCACCCCAGTTCAGACATGGCCATATGCAAATCAGTCTGACCCTGTGCCTCATGGGAACAGTCCAGCCTGAACTGTCAAGCCATGTCTTCCCTGGACCGGAAACAAGCTTCCTAGGACCGGTTTCTGGCATTTCAGCCGTCTTCAGCCAGGCTTGCTTAAATCCAGGGGCAAAGTGAGCAAGGGACTCACGTCTGAGCATACCCTGCCAACTTATGGCTAACAAAGCAAAAACCAAAGGAAATGATGGACGGAGTGTTGAACATTGCAAGCACTCACCCCCAGTCAACTGATCTGCGTTTAATCCATCACCGTTCTTTAGCCCACTCTGCCACCCCAGTTCAGACATGGCCATATGCAAATCAGTCTGACCCTGTGCCTCATGGGAACAGCCCAGCCCGAACTGCCAAGCCATGTCTTCCCTGGACCGGAAACAAGCTTCCTAGGACCGGTTTCTGGCATTTCAGCCGTCTTCAGCCAGGCTTGCTTAAATCCAGTGGTAAAGTGAGCAAGGGACTCACGTCTGAGCATACCCTGCCAACTTATGGCTAACAAAGCAAAAACCAAAGGAAATGATGGACGGAGTGTTGAACATTGCAAGCACTCACCCCCAGTCAACTGATCTGGGTTTAATCCATCACCGTTCTTTAGCCCACTCTGCCACCCCAGTTCAGACATGGCCATATGAAAATCAGTCTGACCCTGTGCCTCATGGGAACAGTCCAGCCCGAACTGCCAAGCCATGTCTTCCCTGGACCGGAAACAAGCTTCCTAGGACCGGTTTCTGGCATTTCAGCCGTCTTCAGCCAGGCTTGCTTAAATCCAGTGGCAAAGTGAGCAAGGGACTCACGTCTGAGCATACCCTGCCAACTTATGGCTAACAAAGCAAAAACCAAAGGAAATGATGGACGGAGTGTTGAACATTGCAAGCACTCATCCCCAGTCAACTGATCTGGGTTTAATCCATCACCGTTCTTTAGCCCACTCTGCCACCCCAGTTCAGACATGGCCATATGCAAATCAGTCTGACCCTGTGCCTCATGGGAACAGTCCAGCCTGAACTGTCAAGCCATGTCTTCCCTGGACCGGAAACAAGCTTCCTAGGACCGGTTTCTGGCATTTCAGCCGTCTTCAGCCAGGCTTGCTTAAATCCAGTGGCAAAGTGAGCAAGGGACTCACGTCTGAGCATACCCTGCCAACTTATGGCTAACAAAGCAAAAACCAAAGGAAATGATGGACGGAGTGTTGAACATTGCAAGCACTCACCCCCAGTCAACTGATCTGCGTTTAATCCATCACCGTTCTTTAGCCCACTCTGCCACCCCAGTTCAGACATGGCAATATGCAAATCAGTCTGACCCTGTGCCTCATGGGAACAGCCCAGCCCGAACTGCCAAGCCATGTCTTCCCTGGACCGGAAACAAGCTTCCTAGGACCGGTTTCTGGCATTTCAGCCGTCTTCAGCCAGGCTTGCTTAAATCCAGTGGTAAAGTGAGCAAGGGACTCACGTCTGAGCATACCCTGCCAACTTATGGCTAACAAAGCAAAAACCAAAGGAAATGATGGACGGAGCGTTGAACATTGCAAGCACTCACCCCCAGTCAACTGATCTGGGTTTAATCCATCACCGTTCTTTAGCCCACTCTGCCACCCCAGTTCAGACATGGCCATATGCAAATCAGTCTGACCCTGTGCCTCATGGGAACAGTCCAGCCCGAACTGCCAAGCCATGTCTTCCCTGGACCGGAAACAAGCTTCCTAGGACCGGTTTCTGGCATTTCATCCGTCTTCAGCCAGGCTTGCTTAAATCCAGTGGCAAAGTGAGCAAGGGACTCACGTCTGAGCATACCCTGCCAACTTATGGCTAACAAAGCAAAAACCAAAGGAAATGATGGGCGGAGTGTTGAACATTGCAAGCACTCACCCCCAGTCAACTGATCTGGGTTTAATCCATCACCGTTCTTTAGCCCACTCTGCCACCCCAATTCAGACATGGCCATATGCAAATCAGTCTGACCCTGTGCCTCATGGGAACAGTCCAGCTCGAACTGCCAAGCCATGTCTTCCCTGGACCGGAAACAAGCTTCCTAGGACCGGTTTCTGGCATTTCAGCCGTCTTGAGCCAGGCTTGCTTAAATCCAGTGGCAAAGTGAGTAAGGGACTCACGTCTGAGCATACCCTGCCAACTTATGGCTAACAAAGCAAAAACCAAAGGAAATGATGGACGGAGTGTTGAACATTGCAAGCACTCACCCCCAGTCAACTGATCTGGGTTTAATCCATCACCGTTCTTTAGCCCACTCTGCCACCCCAGTTCAGACATGGCCATATGCAAATCAGTCTGACCCTGTGCCTCATGGGAACAGTCCAGCCCGAACTGCCAAGCCATGTCTTCCCTGGACCGGAAACAAGCTTCCTAGGACTGGTTTCTGGCATTTCAGCCGTCTTCAGCCAGGCTTGCTTAAATCCAGTAGCAAAGTGAGCAAGGGACTCACGTCTGAGCATACCCTGGCAACTTATGGCTAACAAAGCAAAAACCAAAGAAAATGATGGACAGAGTGTTGAACATTGCAAGCACTCACCCCCAGTCAACTGATCTGGGTTTAATCCATCACCGTTATTTAGCCCACTCTGCCACCCCAGTTCAGACATGGCCATATGCAAATCAGTCTGACCCTGTGCCTCATGGGAACAGTCCAGCCCGAACTGCCAAGCCATGTCTTCCCTGGACCGGAAACAAGATTCCTAGGACCCTGGCTTGGCAGTTCGGGCTGGACTGTTCCCATGAGGCACAGGGTCAAGACTGATTTGCATATGGCTGGGTTCAAACTGGAATGGCATGGTGAGCAAAAAAACGATGGATTTAGGCCCAGATCTCTGCACTGGGGTGAATGTATGACATTGTTCTGCATTCTGTCCATCAATTGTTGTTTTTGCATTTGTCACCCCGAGTGGGACGGGTATGCTCAGACGTGAGTCCCGTGCTCTCCATGCCACTGGAATCAAGCTATCATGGCTGAAGAGGGGTGAAACCCCGAAACAGCTCTTAGGATGCATGGTTCCAGTCCAGGGAGGACCTGGCTTGGCAGTTCAGGCTGGACTGTTCCCATGAGGCACAGGGTCAAGACTGATTTGCATATGGCTGGGTTCAAGCTGGAATGGCATGGTGAGCAAAAAAACGATGGATTTAGGCCCAGATCTCTGCACTGGGGTGAATGTATGACATTGTTCTGCATTCTGTCCATCAATTGTTGTTTTTGCATTTGTCACCCCGAGCGGGACGGGTATGCTCAGACGTGAGTCCCGTGCTCTCCATGCCACTGGAATCAAGCTATCCTGGCTGAAGAGGGGTGAAACCCCGAAACCGGTCCTAGGATGCTTGGTTCCAGTCCAGGGAGGACCTGGCTTGGCAGTTCGGGCTGGACTGTTCCCATGAGGCACAGGGTCAAGACTGATTTGCATATGGCTGGGTTCAAACTGGAATGGCATGGTGAGCAAAAAAACAATGGATTTAGGCCCAGATCTCTGCACTGGGGTGAATGTATGACATTGTTCTGCATTCTGTCCATCAATTGTTGTTTTTGCATTTGTCACCCCGAGCGGGACGGGTATGCTCAGACGTGAGTCCCGTGCTCTCCATGCCACTGGAATCAAGCTATCCTGGCTGAAGAGGGGTGAAACCCCGAAACCGGTCCTAGGATGCTTGGTTCCAGTCCAGGGAGGACCTGGCTTGGCAGTTCGGGCTGGACTGTTCCCATGAGGCACAGGGTCAAGACTGATTTGCATATGGCTGGGTTCAAACTGGAATGGCATGGTGAGCAAAAAAACAATGGATTTAGGCCCAGATCTCTGCACTGGGGTGAATGTATGACATTGTTCTGCATTCTGTCCATCAATTGTTGTTTTTGCATTTGTCACCCCGAGCGGGACGGGTATGCTCAGACGTGAGTCCCGTGCTCTCCATGCCACTGGAATCAAGCTATCCTGGCTGAAGAGGGGTGAAACCCCGAAACCGGTCCTAGGATGCTTGGTTCCAGTCCAGGGAGGACCTGGCTTGGCAGTTCGGGCTGGACTGTTCCCATGAGGCACAGGGTCAAGACTGATTTGCATATGGCTGGGTTCAAACTGGAATGGCATGGTGAGCAAAAAAACGATGGATTTAGGCCCAGATCTCTGCACTGGGGTGAATGTATGACATTGTTCTGCATTCTGTCCATCAATTGTTGTTTTTGCATTTGTCACCCCGAGTGGGACGGGTATGCTCAGACGTGAGTCCCGTGCTCTCCATGCCACTGGAATCAAGCTATCCTGGCTGAAGAGGGGTGAAACCCCGAAACCGGTCCTAGGATGCTTGGTTCCAGTCCAGGGAGGACCTGGCTTGGCAGTTCGGGCTGGACTGTTCCCATGAGGCACAGGGTCAAGACTGATTTGCATATGGCTGGGTTCAAACTGGAATGGCATGGTGAGCAAAAAAACGATGGATTTAGGCCCAGATCTCTGCACTGGGGTGAATGTATGACATTGTTCTGCATTCTGTCCATCAATTGTTGTTTTTGCATTTGTCACCCCGAGTGGGACGGGTATGCTCAGACGTGAGTCCCGTGCTCTCCATGCCACTGGAATCAAGCTATCCTGGCTGAAGAAGGGTGAAACCCCCGAAACCGGTCCTAGGATGCTTGGTTCCAGTCCAGGGAGGACCTCGATTGGCAGTTCGGGCTGGACTGTACCCATGAGGCACAGGGTCAAGACTGATTTGCATATGGCTGGGTTCAAACTGGAATGGCATGGTGAGCAAAAAAACGATGGATTTAGGCCCAGATCTCTGCACTGGGGTGAATGTATGACATTGTTCTGCATTCTGTCCATCAATTGTTGTTTTTGCATTTGTCACCCCGAGTGGGACGGGTATGCTCAGACGTGAGTCCCGTGCTCTCCATGCCACTGGAATCAAGCTATCCTGGCTGAAGAGGGGTGAAACCCCGAAACCGGTCCTAGGATGCTTGGTTCCAGTCCAGGGAGGACCTGGCTTGGCAGTTCGGGCTGGACTGTTCCCATGAGGCACAGGGTCAAGACTGATTTGCATATGGCTGGGTTCAAACTGGAATGGCATGGTGAGCAAAAAACGATGGATTTAGGCCCAGATCTCTGCACTGGGGTGAATGTATGACATTGTTCTGCATTCTGTCCATCAATTGTTGTTTTTGCAGCCATTTATATAACCATATATAATGTAGGTGTATTTATTTGTATTAATGCATGTGCATTTTATTTAGTAGATGTAGGAGATATATTTACTTTATTTTGCTGAAAGTCACTTGTTAATTCAGATGAGTTAAAATGATGTATTCACCATAAAAGAACTGTATGCTTTCCTTAAACTGCATTCATGTATGCTAACTGCATTCCTTTTAGGCTGTTATGTGCCTAATGTGGCTTAACTTGTAATTAGGCCTCAGTGGACATGTTATGTTTTACAAACTTTTCTGCCAGTGTCATGTTTTTTCTTTTTCTGCAGGTGTTCCATCAAACTATTGTTAATTTAGAATAGCTTTGTTGTTTAACTTGCAAGGTTGGGGAGGACTGATTTTTAATTAAAATCTTGTGTATGATGCGGATACTGAGACGGATGAAAAAAGCCATCCTGCACCAGGCAGACCAGACTGATGTTGCATTCAAGGTCATCCAGATGAGTTCTCCTTTGTTGGTAGCTGGGAAAGTAAGGGAGTCTGCCAGTTCCCGGTTAACATAGTTTCTGACTGGTTCGTGGTGGAAAGAAATAAAGAGAAGCCTTTCGGAATCATTTTTTATTCTGTCACGTTTTAATCGTGTGCTTTTTAGAAAAGAGCCAGACACCTCTCCTCATGTCATCTTCTTGTTTGAATACTCACACTCTTTCTTTTGAGCCTTAAATCTGGTTCATATGATACTACCACCTTCCTCATAGAATTTCCCCTAGCTACTTTCTATACTATATTTAGAATAGGGAAGTTCCTTTACGGAACTTGCTTGGGTGATATTTTGTTGGCTATATGTGATACTATTTGCATTTTTTTATTATCTATAAATTTAGACTCCATGATCATTTGAACATATATCCATTTATGATATGATACCTTTAATTCTGCTAAATGATCTATTTTGTAATTTAATTAATTTGATAATAAAACCGTTAAGGTTTGAACACCATCCTCTGTTGTTATTGTGAAGTCACATTGGTTTCACTATATTTGAAAAGCATTGCTGATGTTAGATCCTTTTTACACTTCAAGTCAGCACTCAAAGGACCATACAGACAGTAGGTGATTCAGTTTGATGATTTTACCAAGAGATTGAGGTTCAAGAAAACCGCACTCCAACACTTATAATGTTTACTTCAGTCAATTGTTGCCCCGTATTTCTTTCTAAGACCATTGGTAGCTAGACAAACCATTACGTGGGTATTCTGGGAGAGGATAAGAGGCCCACAGCCCTGTAATTATTTAGTGATCCACAGGTGTATTTAGTGCATCCAGACCTGGTCAGAAAAAAAACTGCCTTTGGCTTACCCACAGGGCAAAGCATTGCTGCCATTTGTCATTTTGTTCTTGGCTGCCAAGTGTGGCAAATATGGAGGGCCATGGACCCACTAGTGTAGACATACAGTCTAAAGTTGTGAATGGATTACCCAAGATATTCATATGGGAGAGTGAGAGTGGACCAGTTTATTCTAGGCTGTTTCACAACTATTGCCATTTTAATCATAGAAGCTTTCAAAATGTTCAAAAACATCCATGTAGGAACAATTTGAATCATGAGGAATAAGTATTACAGACTTCTCCAATGAGTAGATTGCAACCTGTTGGTAGTTCTCCAGCTACTTGTAACCATATCTCTTTTGTGTGCAGGCCGGCCTATTAAATTAGAGTTTTTTCTTAGTTGAATTAATATATGTACAAAAAATTTGAAAAAGTGTCTATTCAGGATGAATATGTTATTTTTAGAACTCCTTAGCAGATGTTTTGGTGAAAAAATATTGAATTTCCAAAGGATACTTAAAACTGATATTTGAGTGATACAAATCATGCTGCGCAGGTGAGACATAATACTGATAATATTGCCTTGGTTCCAGGGGCTTTGCTGCTACAGCTGTTATGTATTACAAATTTAGAAGTATTCCACATTGGCCAATCATTTTTAAAATGAGTGCATGCTGGCAACCATACCTGATGCATTGAGATCATCACTGCTGGTAATCTTGCTCACAGTTACCACTATGGTAATCTTGTCTGATGTTGTCACTATTACAACACTAATAATATTAGTAGCTTGGGTCGATCTTCATTGAACATAGGTAGCTCTTATTACAGAACAGGTTGGACACCCGTGAAGTATAGTATCCTGGAGAGAACTATAATTTTCATTATTGCAACTCGACCTGTTAGATATAGAGGGATTTATTCCAACTTTAGCTGTAGCGTTAATAAAGTAGCATTCTGATTAGTAATTATCACCTTCAGTCAGTTGGTCATTAAATCTCCATAATCCTGAACAATGTGTGAAATATAAAATGTAATGTTCTAACTTTACCGTAAATATGCAGTACACTTTGTTGGTAACAACAGTGCAGTTGTTAAAGTTGATGTATGTATGAAAATGTAATTCATCCTAAATAAAGTACAATAACATTTGAAAAGAAAGTGAAACTATATGATACTGAGTGTTCGGTAACCGATGTACTAATCAGTCCATAACTCCTAGGAACAGTTGTGACTGTGTAAGGTGATCTAAGTACAACAAACTGAGACATCGGCTTTGATCATGAATAGCTTAATACCAGAAACCTTGATCACTTCACACGCTAGCATAATCATCCAATTCACATTTTCTCTATTAGCAGGCTATAATTGTACCATCACTGTTATGTCCCTCACTATCAAACCGTTTTTTAATTGTCCATAATATCTATACTCATTTCAATAGGTATTGTCACCCCATTATTCTACATGTATGTTGGAAAATTGACTTTTGAGACTAACTCCCTGCACAAATTCAAGATTCAACTCTGGAGTGATGCATATCTTATAATACAATAGATTAATTTATGATAGTTAGGCCTGCTTCATTTAGCAATAGTCTTTTTTTATAAAGATGGATTTGTATGGACCCTGACATTCAAGGCAACAACAATGCATTCCAACATGTATTGAAGAAATTATTAGAGACTACTTTAATTGTGATATTTTGGGCTGGTTTAGAGGTATAACATGCTGTCATTATCTACAAAATGTGTGGTTTACATCAAAAAAATATGCTTTGAGTGTGAAAGTTAGGACACTAACAGCCTCATGCATCAAGCCAAAATCCAGTCGGTAAAATACCGATTCGCTAATAGCTCCCGGTATTGAGTTAAAAATACCCAATCCCAATGCATCAAACCAAAAGCAAAAATCGCTATTTAAGGAATCCTTAAATAGCGATTCCTTAAATAGCGATAGCATTTAAGGAATCCCAAATTGAGATTCCTTAATTTAAGGAATCTCAATTTGGGATTCCTTAAATGCAATGCATGAAAGTTAAAAAATTAGCGAATTCGCTAATAGGGGGAGCAAATTACCATGAAGATGAACTGCATGGTAATTTGCTAAAAGTTTGAAAAATGCACTTTTGTGCATTTTTCAAAGTTTCATGTTGCGCACACACATGCCCTTAGAGCATGTGTGTGTGCAACATATGTGCACATATCAATTTCAGGGGTGCAATAGGGTGTCATTTTGACACCCTTGCACCCTTGAAATTGCATGAGCAATTTGCGAGAACCTACTGGTACTCGCTATTTGCTCATGCAATCTCCAATTCATTCCTATGGGCCTGGAGGCCCATAGGAATGATTGGGATGGCATTCCTTAATTGCTACTCGCAATTTGCTAGTAGCAATTAAGGAAAGTTAAGGAATCGCTATTTGAATAGCGATTCCTACATGCATAGCCTTTTGCTATTCCTTCTTAGCGATTCCTTATTTTTCGCTAATAAGGAATCGCAAATGGCATTGTTGATGCATGTGCCCCTAAATTAAGACAAACATATAGACTTTTAGGCAACATATGCAAAGTACTCATATAGTTCTGGCGCTGATTCAGAATAGGGTATAGGACAATTGAATTGAAAAACAGGTGACTGCACATGGCACCTTCCTTAGCTATTATCCAGAACCTCACCAGCCCTTACAAGCCCCAGACTGATGATATTCAACCAAACTTTTGTTTAAAATGGTATTTACCAATATTGTTTTGAGATTACATTTTTGAACTTTTATCATATTTTTGGTCTTCAAAACTTTATTTTAAATGTACCTATATTCACAAAGCAGTAATTTATTGTACCACACTGTTTTTATTATGGTAGAGAAATCGTTCGACGGGTAAGGCTGTCCCTTTTCCTAAAGTGAAAAATCACTGCACAAGGATCACCGCAGGATTGCAATCCCTGACCAGGTATCTTTACTGAAGGAGCATTAATTCCATCATTGAAAGGTTGTTTTTCTGCGCTGCAATCATCCAAGAATGAGAGGATGTGGGGTAATGGCCTGTGCTGCTTACTTTAGAACTGGGGAACCAGATTCGAGTCTCAGCATTGTTTAAAAATCCTGGGATTCTGGGAAAATCACATAATCTCCCCGTGCCTACCAAAAATGAATGTGTCCTTTTATAATGTAAATGGTGCTCATGTGAAGCACTCCAATATCTTTGGGTCGGGTTTGCACTATATAAAACTGCAAAAAAATATATTTTTGGAAGTGAATCATTGTAAAGAGAGGAGGACCTTTTTTGACCAGATCAATTAACAAGCCTTCTGAGCAATAAGGATCATTTTTATGTAAGCTAAGAATTATAAATGGAGTAGGGAGCCTTGGATTCTTACACAGACCACGGCTTACTCTGGCCCCTAACCACCATTTGTATTTGAGCTCATCTTGGGGAGAACATCTGGGGTGTTACACCCATCCTGCCCTCTAGAGGTGTTCAGATCCACTAAATTCTAGGGATAATTATTTTCTAATAGCTGGGAAATTTTCAGGATCATTCCACTGTGACCTACTGTAAAGTAGCCTTTGCCCTCCACTCAGCAATCCCACTCTGGCAAAAAGGGGCATTAGTGTGTTGCAATATCATAATGGGGAGGAACACATCTAAGTTGCATCCATCTGTAGAGCAATTTGGATGCATGTTTTTCCTTTAAAATTTAAAAGTGATATGTCTGCAGTGTATGGCTATTGATGGCACAGTACCCAGGAAAACCCTCCCACCCCTCACATTTTTCAAACAATAGAGACAAATAAGGATCTAAGGAGGTTTGGTGTGCATAGGTCAGACAATCTCTTCTAACCTTACAATTCCTGCAAACGTCAAATTTTGGAGAAAAACACAAGTTCCTCACATTTACCTATCACTAAACACCACAATTGTCTACCAAGTGCAAATGTACATCGTACATTCATATACACCCCATAGTAAAAACAATTGACTCACATGTGCAGGTTGACATACTGCACAGAGTATAAGACCTAGAATGTACCCAAATGCCAGATCCCTAGTCACTGTAAGTGTCAAGCATGGGAAAAACATAGTTTCTTCTCATTTAGGGAGCAGTAAAAACCTAAAGTTGCTATCAGTGGCATGACTGAACCATTGTGAACTTCAACACTCTTCTGATAAAATGAATACATCAAATGTGTGGGTTCACATATGTTTTGGGGCAGCAAGGTTTCAACCCATGCCCATTGCAGTTTTCTACTTAAGGGGGCATTTAGAGTGTGGCTCACACGTCATGTGGAGGTGAGAAAAGCGTTTCCATGTTCAGAGTGTCATCTGGCTCTGTCATAAAGAACCTTTGAACTAGTGACTTTGATAATGAGACCGAGGGACAGAGGTCACAAAGAGAATCATATTTTTGCTGGCCCTTCCAATGTCTATTTTTATAGCCTCCATCTACCATATGAGACATGACTGACCGATACAGGAATAATGGACACTGGCCTTCAGTGCTGAGGAGAAAACTCACTCTTGTCATAGCCATTGTTTTTTTCTGCTCTTGAAATAAACCCCTATTTTGGTGGAGCATTCTAGTCAAAAAGATCACCACTAATGCAGTAGGGATCTTTTAAATGTAATACGGCAGGCACTCCTCTGTCAGTACTTGATAACCTCTTAAATTTAGATCAGAGATAGTATCCATTTTTGGTCTTAGTCTTGGTTAACACCAGGCAATCGTACCAACCCTAGATATTCTTACTAAACTATGGACTTAGTGGAATCCAGGTCATGATTTACATGAATCACAATACTTTTCCTACCAATATCTAAAATGCCCTGCAAACATAAGTCTGTGACCTCAAATACACTATTTGCTCATATATACAAGCCGTGACTGAAAATTGCTGCCAATGACAAAGGTCTTAAAAGTCTGTGCTTCCACACTTTTCCCAATGAAAACGTTATCAGATGTTTGAGTAAGCATATCATATGGGGGAGAAAAGGGCCAAAACCACAAGTTTTTGTAGTATTCGCACCGTAGAAAATGTTTGTGGACCAGTCTCGAAAGTTCGGATGCCAGTCAGCCATTATTTTCAGTGGCATGATCACTGCTTGATGGTGGAACCCATAGCAGAGCCAGTGGAGACCATGCCATTGGAACCATCAACCCCACACCACACTGAAGAACAAGAGGGGGCACTCAAAACATTTAGCTCTATGACAGAAGTACTTGTGCTGCTCTCCTCCTAATGAGGCACCTTTCTGCAACTAATGATGCCTCACTTTCAGCAGAGAAAACTTTTACCTTTTTAAATGTGAATACCGAAAGTCTTCAAGTTAGGATTTTTCTCAGTTTAGAAGTAGTAACGTTAGGACTCCTAACAATAGGACTACTAAATGCCTTCTGTGAATACCGAAAATCTTAAAGTTAGGATTTTTCTCAGTGTAGGAGTAGTAAAGCTAGGACTCCTAACTTTAGGACTCCTAAACTGAGAAAAATCCTAACTTTAAGACTTTCGGTATTCACAGAAGGCATTTAGGAGTCCTAAAGTTAGGAGTCCTAACTTTACTACTCCTAAACTGAGGAAAATCCTAACTTTAAGACTTTTGGTATTCACAGAAGGCATTTAGGAGTTCTAAAGTTAGGACTCCTAACTTCTGTGAATACCGAAATTAGTAAGTGCCTTCTGTGAATACCAAAATGAGTAAGTGCCTTCTGTGAATACCAAAATGGTAGTAAGTTTAGGATTTTGTCTTAAGTTAGTTCTGTGAATCGGGCCCCTTGTTTCTATTCAAAAAGCGTTTTTTCTTTTGCCAATATCTTTTGCGCAGGTTGACGAATCTTCTCAAAATTTTCAAAACTAATGGTTCACCCAGGTCAGCTCCTGTCCTGAAAGTTTTGGGGTGATTTGTCTAGCAGGGCTAAGAAAAAAGGGGGTCCCAAAACGCGTTTTCTCCATTTCAATAGGAAATTTTGGAACAGGCTACAGCCCGAACTGCAGAACGGAATTTCACCAAATTTGGCAAAAACGCAGCTCTTGGTTCAGAAAGCGACCTTTTTTTAAAATGGTGTAAATCCGTTCAATATTTCCTGAGAAATTCAAAAAATAAAAGTTTTGATATGTGAGTGATGCAGATCAGAGCTTCCGAATCCCCTCTACTTCCACGGACGGAATGATTTCACAGTCACACACGCATACACACATCACACGCTGGTGGGGCCCATTACACCAACATTCACCCTAAATCACACTATCCGTGCCCTGTAGAGGAGAAACACCTTCCACATATGCTCTATCTAATCTGCCTGTACTTTGAGGTCAATGCGACCAGCTGATTGCTGTGGATCTAGCAAAATACATTTCAAAGAATACACAATAAAATCAATAAACATGACCAGAAATAATCACCCGAGACAGGAATTCAAACAGATTGTTCATTTATCTAAAATTTCAAGAAAAGCCAATTAAATGCAAATTTCATTTCTCTCATATTTACCTATTCTGTCTAAATGTCAGATCCTAAGTCAGAACCGGTCCTCTGTAGAAATATTAGAGTCTTCTGTCGTCATGTAGAGTCATCGTCCTCTCCGTCAGCATAGGGACCTCGCATCATCAGCTCGGGAAGAAGTGGCGCTAGACCTCTCTAGTCTACTGTTATTTATACCCAAATTTACATTCTAAAAAGTAACATTTCTTTATTCAGAACGGATGAATGGCGGAAATAATGTCATCTTGGTACTTTTTGATATTGTACGAGTTATTCTCACGCATAGATTGTCCCAAATAATGAATAGCAGAATTGAATGTTCATGACTAATTCGCAACATTCACGGATGTCTCTGTTAGGTGAATTTGTTGCAAAAATGGGATCACACTAAGTTCGTATCAACTTTTCCGTCTTTCAGGGGCTTTTGGCAGATATCCTAGACTTGTCATCATGCTTATGGCTTTTCAGTTCACCAGAGGTGCAAGGTCACAGGCAGAGCGAAGCCTTTCTGTAAATTTCCAGCAACTCCAATGCAGGCTGCGGGTGGCGGTCATTTTGTGGTAGGCCACAATGGACAACTTAAAGCAAAATAGACATAAAACAGAATTACTACATAGAAATGATTGAACAGTGTTAATACCCTGCTAATACCCTTATGTGTGTGTATTTATCTAGCCATTTGCGACATCAGAAGCAATTAATGCATATTAATTATAAGCGCAAAACACCATAGCATCACATAAGCAACATCGTTTTCTGTCAGTTTGCTCACCAACTTAGTTCACTTGTTATTTAGCCATGCAATAGCATTCCCACGTGTAATTCTTTTGTTAATAAGGTTGATTAGTCAACATTCGACAAACTTTTAATCATTAATAATTAATCAGTAGTACTTTTAGTTATAACATGCGAAAATGAAACAGATATTCGGTTTTAGAATAAAAACCCTGCTCCATCATGAGCACCGAGGAGGGTTCGAGTAACCTCCATAGCACGAGCTTCATTCTGATTGGCTGCCAACACTCCAAACCAGGAAGTGTTGGTAGCCATCTTGTCACTCGGTAACCGAGTCACAAGAAAAGAGTAAAAAAAGATGAAGAACAAGAAAAGGGGGCAGGGTAGAAACACCCTGACCCCTAGGCCAGCTCAGGCCCCAAAAAAGCATTTTTTTTTTAAAACAACATCGGCCAAATTTACTCTAGGTGCATGAATCCGGTGGAGAAAGAAAGAAAAATGCCCGCATGCCCTCCCGTGCTTCATTTTTCATAAGTCGTTGGGTGGGCCAGGTCCCGGGGGCAATGTGGAATTATATAGCGGGGGCCCCCACAGCCCCGGGGACTGCCACCTCCTCGGGGCTTTATGCATAATGTGCTGGGGGCAGGTGGCCCCCTGCAGCCCCGGGGACCGACACCTCCCTGGGGCTTGTAAAATAATGCATGGGGGCTTCTGTCCTCCATGCTGCACCGGGGACCGCCACCTAGGGGACCGCCACCTCCCTGGGGCATTCATTATTATCATCAGGGGGCCTCACGGGGCCCCCCAAAACCCAGGGAGCGCCACCTCCCTGGGGCTTAAATTAATATAAAAACGTGTGAGGGGGCTCCTGCCCCCCACACACTGCCCCCGGGACCACCACCTCCCTGGGGCATACACTAACTGAAATGCGGGCGTCCATAGTGGACCCCGAGTTCTGGGGACCACCACCACCCCGGGGCTTTGAAAATGTAGGGAGGGGGCATGCGGCCCCCCTCCTAGAGCCCTCGATGGCCCTGGGGACTGCCACCCGCAGGGCCGGCTCCTGCAATGTCCCAGGGTGCCCACCCCTGGGACATTGCCGTTTGCAATGACAGGGTGCGAGCCGTGCAGCTCCTGCCCTGTCATTGCAAACACTGCTTTGCTTCGTTGAAGCAAGAGCAGGAAACCTGCTCTTGCTTCAACGAAGCAAAGCAGAATTGCTTTTCGGCAAGGGGAGCTGCATGTTAGCAGCTCCCCTTGCCCAATGCTGGATCCCGCAGCCACAATGCCCCCACAGTCCCCAATGTGAGGGTCGGCCACAGGGGATGGGGTCCTTGGGGCCAGAAGTGGCCCAAGAGGCGGGCCACTCAGCCCCCCTCCCCGTTATTTTAAAATTAATAAATGGTCTGGCCCCGGGGGATGGGGTCCTGTAGGCCGAAGTTGGCCTGGGTAGGGGGGCTGCGTGGCCCCCTACTTAAAAAAATATATAAAATGTCCAAGCCCGTGGGGCTGGGGTATTGTCCCTGGAAGGGGGCCATGCAGCCCCCCTTCCCTCTAAATATTTTTTTTAAAAAGAGGCCATGCCACGGGGGATGGGGTCCATGGGGCCAAAAATGGCCCAGGGAAGGGGGGGCCATGCGGCCCACTTCACTATAAATATATACAGCAAAAAGGAGGCCATGCCCTGGGTTGATGGGGTCCCTGGGACTGAAATCTGCCTCAGGACGGGGGCCCCTTCCGTTTTTTTTTTAAAGGGTCAGGCCCTGGGGGATGGGGTCCCCAGGGCCCCAAAAATACTAAAAGAAGTCGGGCCACACAGCGCCCCATTTAAGAATATATATATTTTTTTAAAAGCTGGCATCTCACCGGAGGTGCCGGTCCCTCCCTGCACCACTCTGAAAACTCGCCCCTGGTGCATTCTAGGTTGGGGAATTAAGTCCACTTGAATACTGAGGGTCCCTGGAGGCCAACTAGCCCACCAGCAACCTCCAGTAAGCGCCACACAGCTGGATTGCAAAGAGGTGGTCCGAGGCCATGCTCTTTTTTACACCACTCTGCAAACGCGCTTCTTGGCGCACTGCTGCTGGGGCGATGAGGTCCCCTTGTGTCTTAAGGACCTCAGGACACAAGTGGACTTTATCGCCCGAGCAGCAGCGCGCCACGAGGGGCATTTGCAGAGTGGTGTAAATAGGGGCGTGGCCTCAGGCCACTCTCACAGTCCAGCTCTGTGGGGCTTACTGGAGGTACCTGGTGGGCTAGTTGGTCCCAGGGACCCTCATGAGGAAAGGAGACTTCATCGCTCAACCAAGAGCGTGCCAGGAGGCACGTTTGCAGAGTGGTGGAGAAAGGGGGCATGGCCTGTGTCCACCTCTCAACAATCCCACTGTGTGGGGCTTACTGGAGGTCAGAGGTAGGCTAGTTAGCACCTTAGGAACCCCCAGCAGTGAAGGGGACTTCAATCCCCATCCAAGTGCGCACCAGGGAGCGCATTGGCAGAGTGGTGGGCAAAGGGGGCATGACCTGGTATGAGAACTTAGCAATCCTGCTGTGTGGTACTTACTGGAGGTAATAGGAGGGGTGGTTGGCTGCCAAGGATGTCCTTGGGGGCCGACTACCCCTCTTGTTACCTCCATTAAGTCCTACACAGTAGGATTGCTCAGACGTCTTCGGAGGCCAAGCCCTCTTTCTCCATCACTCCTCAGTCCTCCTGGTACCTCCTGTAAGTCCCACGCAGCAGAATTCCTGAGCGCTGGTCGGCGGCCCAGCTCCCTTTCTCTACCACTCTGCAAATGCGACTACTAGTTAAAGAAGCATCTTTCTGCACCTCTGACTTAGGGGTAGTTTTAGTCCCCCTGCCCTGTTATGTACTAGGGCCTTACAGGGGAGGTCATGCCAATCACAGGGGTACCCCAACCCACAGTGTACCCTAGTGTATGAAGGTGTTTTCATTGTATTCTAAGTGTTTTTTTAGCATAGCACTGGCTCTAGGCCTGGTTAGTCAGACTCAGTTACCACCAGTACCCATCAGCAAAAAGGTTGGGGACACAGGATGACTTTGCAACAAGGCCTCTTTCTGCCCCTCTGTTGGTTTCTGCACCTTTCTTTGTCTTTCTGGACTTTTGTTGCCTCTTTCTACATTTCTCTTGCTTCATTGTGCACCTTTCTTCCTCTTTCTGCATATGTCCTACCTATGTAGGCATAGTTTGAAATTAGCAATTTAAAACCTTTGAAATTCACTGAAAAAAACATAGGTTTCAGGGTCAGTATAGTTAGACATTAGCATTTAAAAAATCTTTGAAATTCACTGAAAAAAACTTAGGTTTCAGGGCCGCTATAGTTAGAAATTAGCATTTAAAAAACCTTTGAAACTCACTGTAAAAACCATAGGTTTCAGGCCCCCCACACATATAAAACTAAAGCCCCGGGGTGTGGCGGTCCCCAGGGCTGCGGGGGACCATGAGCCCGCCGCAAATATTTATAAAAAAGCCCTGGGGTGGCGGTCCCCGGGGCTGCAGGGGTCCCCCTTGGGCCCCCGCTATTATGTTTCTTTTGTATTATATGCATATTTGGGCATGCCCACCTAGGGGGCTAACTAATAATGAAGCGCGGGCTTCATTTTTAAAAAAAAAATGTCTTCTGGATCTGCGGCCCTTGTGGGTCGCCCTAAGCAGGCCTAAGGGGTCAGGGTGTTTCTACCCTGCCCCCTTTTACTGTTTTGCGCATTTGTTTTTCTGTTTTCTTGGGCACAATATGGCTGCCAACACTTCCTGGTTTGGAGTGTTGACAGCCAATTAGAATAAAGCTTGTGATCGGGAGGGTGCACGGATCCTTTGTGCCTCTAGATATCACTATCTTTATTTCTTAATTTCTCAAAAAGTTCTGAACGGATTTACACCATTTTTAAAAAGGACGCTTTCTGAGCCAAACAGTACCTTTTTGCCAAATTGGTGTAATTTCGTTCAGCAGTTTTTGCTATAACCGTGTCTAAAGTTTCCTATGGGAAATTGATTTTTTGACCTCTATTTTTTTAACTTCTCAGGAACTACTGACCGGATTTACATCATTTAAAACAATGGCGTTTTATGAACCAAGGGCTACCTTTCTGCCAAATTTGGTGTAATTCCGTTCAGCAGTTCGGGCTGTAGATGTGTCTAAAATTTCCTATAGGAAATAACATGGGGAAAATATGTTTTGGGACCCCCCTTTTTTCTCGGCCCCTGCTTGACGAATCACCCCCAAACTTTCGGGATAGGAGCTGACCGGAACAGGCCATTAGTTTAGAAAATGTTGTGAAGATTCGTCAACCGGCGCCAAAGTTATTGGGAATAGAATGTTAAGATTTTCCTATGGATAATAGGTCCTAACTATAACTACCTACTGGCGACTGCCAGTAGGTAATATATATATATATATATATATATATTCACTTAAAAAACCATAGGTTTCACACGTTATAGTTAGGTGGACATTTCACTCGTAAAAAACCAATGAAATTCCCCCGTTATAGTTAGTTCAGATAACTATAACTCGCGCGCCTGCAATCCACTGCTGATGACTTCACATATTACATCACTCATAACATGGTCAGTGGCATCACTCATGACATCACTGATGACATCATCCTTGTGATAGAGCGGTGGTCGCGCGAGTTATAGTTATCTGAACTAACTATAACTGGGGAATTTCATTGGTTTTTTATGAGTAAAATGTCCAGCTAACTATAACATGTGTGAAACCTATGGTTTTTTCAGTGAATTTGCAAGGTTTTTTAAATGCTAATTCCTAACTATAACGTGTGTGAAACCTATGGTTTTTTCAGTGAATTTGTACGGTTTTTTAAATGCTAAGTTACTTTACGCCATTCGTGGCGTGCGCGCCCACTTAACGCAGTTCGTTCCGTACGCGTACGGTAAGCGTAATCGGCGAATTTCCGTAAAAAAATAAAAATGAATTTTTGGCCTTGGGGGTTCTGTGGGGACACATTTAGCAAGCCGAGGTGGTTGGGAGCTGTCTAAACAGTCCCTTTACATGTTTATTCTCTTTGTTTTTCATCCCCCCCTCAGAGTCCGAGAGAGAAAATGGCGGCCGCCGCTTCCTGGTTTCGACCTATTCGAATGTTTACTAAGATCTAACAGCCAATCAGAATCGCGCTCGCGCACGTCACCGTACGCGTACGGTAAGCGCACCGTAAGCGCACCGTAAGCTGGCTCAGATATATATATTGATTTAAAGGCTATTTTCTCAGAATCTACTGAACAGATTTACACCAAACCTACAAAAGGCACTTCCTTGACCTGTAGACTACCTCTCTGCCAAATTTCAAGGAACTCTTTTCAGCCGTTCGGGCTGTAGCTGTGTCTAAAGGTCCTATGGAAAAATGCATGGGAAAAACGCGTTTTGGGACCCCCCTTTTATCTCAGCCCCCGCTTGACGAATCCCCCCGAGACTTTCAGGGTAGGAGCGGAGCGCAGCGCCCCACCTATTTTGAAAATTTCGCGAGGATTCGTCGACCGGCGCCAAAGTTATTCAAAATAGAATGTTGTGGTTTTCCTATGGTAAGAGGGTCCTAACTATAACTACCTACTGGCGACCGCCAGTAGGTAATATATATATATATATATATATATATATATATATATATATATATATATATATATATATATATATATATATATATATATATATATATATGTATATGTATATATATGTATATATATATATATAAAACAAGTCTAGAGTTCCATTGTAGTGGAGATCTGACCAGGACTCCGGCAGCCTGTAATGTACACACACACATGCTCCCTAAAATAAAGGGCACGCTCAGAACAGTCCTTTTACTGCAAAAAGCAAATTTATTACAAGTCAGGCTTCCCTTGACACATTTCGGCTGTATTCTTAATTACGGGTGGCGAAGTGCACCAACACCATAGTGGAATACACTCAATAGACATAAACAAGGAGAGAAACTTCATTTTACTTAGCAGAAAGGTGAGATCAAGCGCACCATACCTGAAGAAGCACAAGTATCACATATCAAACGGGGAACAACGTTTACAACGCAACTGTTACAACGCACTACACTTACAACGCATTTTTTACAACGCAACATCCACTACAACGCATTCCATTACATAGCATGACACTACAACGCATTTTTAAAAATGACCTTTACAACGCATTCCATTACATCGCATACTACCTTTACAACGCATACCATTACAACGCAAAATATTACACTACACTATCCAACACTTACCCTACAGTTGCACCCCCTGGAGTTAGAATAGTAATTTTTACCCCTATACTATCCAACACTTACCCTACTGTTGCACCCCCTGGAGTTAGAATAGTAATTTTTACCCCTATACTATCCAACACTTACCCTACTGTTGCACCCCCTGGAGTTAGAATAGTAATTTTTACCCCTATACTATCCAACACTTACCCTACTGTTGCACCCCCTGGAGTTAGAATAGTCATTTTTACCCCTATACTATCCAACACTTACCCTACTGTTGCACCCCCTGGAGTTAGAATAGTAATTTTTACCCCTATACTATCCAACACTTACCCTACTGTTGCACCCCCTGGAGTTAGAATAGTAATTTTTACCCCTATATTATCCAACACTTTCCCTACTGTTGCACCCCCTGGAGTTAGAATAGTAATTTTTACCCCTATACTATCCAACACTTACCCTTCTGTTGCACCCCCTGGAGTTAGAATAGTAATTTTTACCCCTATACTATCCAACACTTACCCTACTGTTGCACCCCCTGGAGTTAGAATAGTAATTTTTACCCCTATACTATCCAACACTTACCCTACTGTTGCACCCTCTGGAGTTAGAATAGTAATTTTTACCCCTATACTATCCAACACTTACCCTACTGTTGCACCCCCTGGAGTTAGAATAGTAATTTTTACCCCTATACTATCCAACACTTACCCTACTGTTGCACCCCCTGGAGTTAGAATAGCAATTTTTACCCCTATACTATCCAACACTTACCCTACTGTTGCACCCCCTGGAGATAGAATAGTAATTTTTACCCCTATACTATCCAACACTTACCCTACTGTTGCACCCCCTGGAGTTAGAATAGTAATTTTTACCCCTATACTATCCAACACTTACCCTACTGATGCACCCCCTGGAGTTAGAATAGTAATTTTTACCCCCTATACTATCCAACACTTACCCTACTGTTGCACCCCCTGGAGTTAGAATAGTAATTTTTACCCCTATACTATCCAACACTTACCCTACTATTGCACCCCCTGGAGTTAGAATAGTAATTTTTACCCCTATACTATCCAACACTTACCCTACTGTTGCACCCCCTGGAGTTAGAATAGTAATTTTTACGCCTATACTATCCAATACTTACCTTAAATGCAATTTAATA
Source organism: Triturus cristatus (assembly GCF_964204655.1). Classification (NCBI taxonomy): domain Eukaryota; kingdom Metazoa; phylum Chordata; class Amphibia; order Caudata; family Salamandridae; genus Triturus; species Triturus cristatus. Next base: position 266,726,688 of record NC_140582.1, on the reverse strand, counting down.
TTATGCGTTGTAATGGTATGCGTTGTAAAGGTAGTATGCGATGTAATGGAATGCGTTGTAAAGGTAGTTTTTAAAAATGCGTTGTAGTGTCATGCTATGTAATGGAATGCGTTGTAGTGGATGTTGCGTTGGAAAAAATGCGTTGTAAGTGCATGCGTTGTAAAAGTGTGCGTTGTAACGACATACATCCATATCAAACCATGTACCACCTAATGAGTACAGTTTTAAAACATAGTGGGTAAATTGTGCAAACTGACGAAAAACTCATGAACATAATAACACTTGCAATAAAGCATTTTTGCATTCAAAGATTTTCAACCGTAATAAATTAAATGATTGCACGAACATCATGTCATGATAATTGCACTGATATTAAAAGGCTCAGCTTGTCATAAAGAGCTAGAGCGCACAAAGTATGGGCAAGAAATGACTGCCCACACCAATGGTATCCGTGCATTCAGGTATTATAGAGACAGTGCATTTGTGTTTTAATCTGCAAGAATTTCATGAAACTTTGTTCTATTCAGGTCTTAATACAAACATGGTTTCCAATGATGAATCAAGGAGAAAAGAAGCATCAAACAAACAGTTTTTTTTCCTGCAATGTAGTTGTGGCCAGTTACAATACTAGTACTGCTATTGGCATTTATACACAACTAAAATTTGACCATCTTTTGAAACTGCACAGAAAAGAATTGGCAAAATGGTGGGAAGCGGAATCACTCCAAATATATATGGAAGAGGAGAGAGTCCGTAGGGGTCCAAGGATCTTCACCATTCCTACTTACGATGACCCAGACATGTTAGAATATAAAAATATTGTGATGAAAAAATATCGTGATGCAGGAATATCATTGTCAGAATTATCGTTTTTTCAGGTAAGTGATATCATTGTTAAGAATATCATTGTTGTAAATGTCATTTTCAGTAATATATTTGTAAAGAATATGGATTTTTCCTTCATTTCATGTGTTTTAGGTGATATATTATTGGTATTTGTTAGTGTTGTTTGTATAATTGTTATTAATTGTTTTAAATATAGTTTATAAGTTTAAGTGATTTAGAATGTTTTGTTTAATTGTTGAAAGTATTTTATAGTGTCATAGCGGGTTGTTGGATTTCTAGGTGGATAGGCTGGAAAGTTAATTAGGTAATATTTAATTGATAATTTATTTTAAACTTATTAATTATATAACCGATTTTTAATTATGCAAACTACCCTATATTTTAGTTATATTTTAGGTGTGGGTTGCATGGATTGAATGGGTGTAGGGTAAGGAGTTAATTACGTAATAAATAATTAAATATTAACTATGAATTGCTAATCAATTATTTAATTGTTTAGCAATGATGTAAATTATGTTATACCTATTTATGTTTATTATATTTTTGGTGGGGGTGTGTAGGGGTAGAGAATGGAAAGTTAATTAAGTAATAAATAAATAAATATAATTTCTTCATTCAATATTATTATTACATTGTTTATGAATTTTGTAAATGGGATAAGTGTTGTATATTTTTATTTTTAATGTATAGTTTATGGCAAGTAATAATATTTATATTTATATATTTTTTCTAAATTAATAAGGTTGCTCAAGTATGTAATGTATATGAAGTGAAGTACTTTACCTACTATTGCACAGACTGAAGTGAGAAGAGAAATCTTACCACTCCAAAGTCCAACGCTTTCTCTACTGTTGCACAGACTACAGTGAGAATAGTAAATTTAACATCTCTGAAATCTAATGCTTTCCCTACTGTTGCACAGACTGAAGTAGGAATGGTAAATCTTACCCCTCTGAAGTCCAAGGCTTCCCTACTTGTTGCTCAGACTGGAGTGGAAATATTATATTTAATCTGTCAGAAGTCCAACTTTCCCTACTGCTGCACATACCGGAGTGGTAATAGTAAATTTAACACCTCCAAAGTCCAACGCTTAACCTACTGTTGCACAGAGTGGAGTGGGAATATTAAATTCCAACTTTCGGGCAGCATAACAATGTCAAGATAACTCTTGTGATTAATGTTCCTGCTAGAGAGACAGATTGGAGTTATGTCTAGTGGCAGTTTTGACTGGACATAAAGTAGAGCAGAGGGTTAATATGACTGCTGCAAAGAGCCGATCTGTATTTTATGTGGCCAGCTGAGTGGATTAGTAAAGCCAACCTTTACCAGCACTTTAAAACAAATGAAACGTAGGTTAGAGAGGGGCTATGGAGAGATGAGGATATCTTTTGCCAGGTGATAGTGAGGAAATCCGAGGAGAGGGTCATGGGGATGGGGGCGCCAAAAAAGATTGTGGCACCAGGCGCCACCAGCAGCACTAAAGCCGGCCCTGATTTATTTATCATGGACTAGTCATAAACAGATAAACAAATACATTGTTATAAAAGCAGCAACAGAGAGGAAAAGATATGGAAAGATATTGCGTGTTTACCATTTTTTCCGCCTGTCTCCCGCAGTGAAGGCGCAAGTGGCTTTTACAGACTGAAACACAAAGGTCACAACAGCGTGCCCTTTACGCAGTCATTTCTACAGGGAAAACATGTCCATGACAACAGGTGACTAATTATCCGCCCAGGGAAGATCTCATTCCACACAAGAGAGTTATGCAAATAGCTTATCACTTATTCATCCTTCAGAGGACAAAATAAGATCGCTCAACCCTTTTGAATATATTTACCTGTCTCGATGTCGTGTATTTTAAAAAGTGGTTAAAATAATTCTGAGCTGAAATGCGTGGGCCCCATGCGCCACAGGAAGCAAATGTGGTTAAGTTCTTGACAGAAAGTATAAACATTGGTGAAGACAGAAAAGATGGCCATCACCTGATATATGCAAAATTTATGCAAATTTTCGACGTTGTCGGAAGTGTTCTTTTCCGGTGGCTAGTGCTACTGTTCTGGAAACTTTGTATTCATGCTTCGACGTCTCTGCTACAAAAGACCATATATTTGAATGTCAAAGTCATAAAACATCTCAAAACAAATTAGAGCTCTACGTTGTTCCAGTGCATGGTATATTTCAGTAAATATATGGGGGCCGATTTAGGAAACTGTTTTCCGTTCTGTGCAAGTGCACATTTACATGAAGAATTTGTGTGAAAATTGGTTTGAGTGCATGCAGCTTGCTCCTAAGCAAATTCTGCATGGCAGGTGGAAATTTGAGTTCATTCATCATACACAGCAAGATGCGTTTGTATCTGCTCCTGCCACATCTCCTGGTCCCAGGTAACACTCCTTACCTAGCACATGGCTTCCTCAGAGATTTTCTCATCCTGACCTAGTCCATGGCTTCCTCAGATGCTCAATGCATGCTGGGGAGACAAATCTCATCAATTCACTGAAAATCCCATACACAAACACTTATGAACATTTACATTGCAACTCCTCAGTGCTTGAAATGGAAAAATAGAACTGCAGGTACCCTGTACCAGACAGAGTACCTGTTTTTTCTGTGCCAGTACTCTCTAATGTGAAGTAATATGTCTCCCTTGAGAAGTGCAGGTACTCTCACCTCTCGAAATAAAAAAGTGCTGGTACTCAGTACCAGACAGTAAAAGCCCATTTAAAGCACTGCAGCCCCCAAATTAGCGTTCCAAGTGTTAGTTCTGCAGCCATGTGAGTATGCTACCTGAATATTTAGATTTAAATATCAAAATATACTAGGCAGAATATTGACTGCCATAATATTGTGAAGTACGCATGCACTGGTTATTATAGATTTACTGTACCTCACTTTACATATATGTTTCCTTCAGTGGTACATGGAGCTAAGAGAAATGTTAGGGGTTAGGATTGGGTAGTGTTAAAGGGAGGTGTTAGATCTGGCATCTTTTGGTGTCGTTCCCCCTTTGTATTTGCCTCTAACCTTCTGTTTTTGACTGTGTGCTGGATTTCTTTTTTGATGGCTTTAGGACTCTGGGTACTGTGCTACTGCTAAACAGTGCTAAAGTGCAAGTGCTCCTTTTCTAAAATGTAGTGGTATTTGGTTTCTCCATGTTTGGCCTCTTTGATTTACTATTAAGCCGTGGCGGCTCCTTCGCTAAAGCGGGGGAGCATCGCCCCACTGCTTTTCAGCACTGTAAGGAAAAATAAAAAGATAATAACTTAATGTTATTATCATTTTATTTTTTCCTGTTAGAGGCGTGGTAGCTTTGCCAGGCGTGGCTGCTCTGCTGGCAGCGCAGAGGAGGGGAGGAGTGATTTTCCTTCCCTAAGTGAGCATGAATGTTTGTCCAGCCATCTCCGGCCGGACAAACATTCATGCATACTTAGCATGTTTTCCACCGAGGCTGCCTTCCAGCCCAGGCTCCCATTCCCCAACTGAGCGCTGAACCATGGCACTCAGACCAATCACAGCACTGCATTACAGCGTTGTGGTTGGCTCAGGAGAGCCCGGATGATTCCTGTTCCGTGTTCAGTCGGAGGGACGAGGAGAGACATGAAGAGGAGGAGGCCGCGAGGAGGACGTGGCAAGGAGCTTAGTTTAATTTTATTTTTCATTTACCCCTTTCCCCCCCTGCCTCCCCTCCTCATCACCCCCGGTCTGTGCTGGCCGCCACTGCTAGTAAGTCTCTAGACCAGTGCACCTGGTGTGCCCAGGGCCTGTAAGTCAAATGCTACGAGTGAGCCTGCAACACTGATTGTGACACCAACCTGCGTAGCCCTGCAATACATGTCTCAGATCTGTCTCTGTGTGTGCAGTTTTAAACTGCCATTTAGACCTGGCAAATGCACCATGTGCCAGGACCAAACCTTCCTTTTTGTTACATGTAAGGCACCCATAAGGTAGGCCCAAGGCCATGGGCAGGGTGCAGAGTATTCAAATGGTAGAACATGTATTGTGTTTTCCATGTCCTAGTAGTGAAATACTGCTAATTTATTGAAGCTGCATTGTAACATCTTTCAAGCGTATCCTCCAACTGGGAGCTGATAGAAAATTGGAGTTTGGTGTCGCTGGACTCACAATTTAAAAATACATCTTTTAGTGAAGTTGGTTTTAAAAAACAACTTCACTTAAAGTTGTATTTTTAAATACAGGTCTGAAAATGGCACTTTTAGAAACTTAAAAGAGCAGACGATGAACAGAATGCTGAACGATGCAAACAATTAAAATGAGTCACAAAACAATGGATTAAACCCAGATCGATGACTGGGGGTGAATGTTTGCATAGTTCAGCATTGCGTCCATCATCTTTTCTTTTTGCTTTTGTTGCCCTAAGTGGAAAGGGTATGCCCAGACGTGGGTTCCGTGCTCACTGTGCCACTGGATTCAAGCTAGCCTGGCTGATAAGGGCTGATACTCTGAAACCAGTCCCAGGATGGCAGAGCAGGCTGGACTGTTCCCATGAGGAACAGGGTCAAGACTGATTTGCATATGGCTGGGTCCAAACTGGGGTGGCATAGTGAGCATAAGAACGATGGAGTAAACCGAGATCTGTGACTGGGAGTGAGTGGTTGAAAAGTTTCAGCACTCCGTCCATCATCTTGTTGTGTTTGATATTTTCATCCTAAGTGGCTTAAATATGCCTAGACGTTGGTCTTTTGCTCGCTGTGCCACTGGATTCAAGCTAGTTGATGATTGGTGAAACCCTGAAACTGGTCCCAGGATGCTAGTTTCTGGTGCAGGGAGGACCTGGCTTTGCAGTTTGGGCTGGATTATTCCCATGAGGAGCATAATTAGGACTGATTTGCATATGGCTGGGTCCAAACTTAGGTTGCGTAGTGAGCAAAAAAATTATTGGTTAAACCAAGTTCTGTGACTGGGGAGAATGTTTGCATTCTGTCCATCATCAGTTCTTTTTGCTTTTGTTGCCCTAAGTAGGAAGGGTATGCCCAGACTTGGGTCCAGTGCTCACTGTGACAATTGATTCAAACAATCCTGTCTGATAAGAGGTGATACAACGAAACTGGTCCCAGGATGCTTATATCCGGTCAAGGGAGGGCCCGGCTTGGTTGTTCAGGCTAGACTGTTCCCATGAGGAGCAGGGTCAAGAATGAGTTGCATATGGTTGTGTCCAAACTGGGGTGACGTGATGAGCAAAAATTGATGGATTTAACCCACATCTTTGTGACTGGGGGAGAATGTTCGCATTGTTTAGCCTTCCGCCCATCATTTGCTCTTTTTACTTTTAGAAACTTGGCATTTTCTAACTTTAGACATTCTGTGACTCTGCCTGCCTCTGAATAAACATCTGGGTCAGGGTGACAGTTGGGCTCTTGTGCATTCACTCTAAACAGCCACATAAAGGTAGCAGAGGCCTGCCCTGCATATCCTGATGGCCCATCACCTGGCTGATGGGCCTTCCTGAGCTAGAGTGGTGGGAGAAGTTGACACTGACAACTGGATAAGACTGTGCCTGTCCCCCCATAAAGATGTCTCCATCCCCTGTAGCGTCACTTCAGAATCGGTGCACCCCAGCAAGAATTGCTGCAGCACTGCTGCCTACACCGAAGTGGTGGTCCCTGCTCCATCCCCGCTCCCTGAGTGCACGATGCACCAACAGCTCTTCACAACGCAAGCTCTGACTTTGCCACAGGGCCCCAAGAATAACCGCTGCATGAGTCTTGAGCACCTTATCACCGACGTCTGTGATTCACCATTCTGACTTTAATGCAGTGCCTGTGGTTCAAGATCAATGCCGTGACATTAACGCTTTATCGACACTACATGACCTTCAAGAACCAAGGTATGACACCTGCAATTGATGCATCACCTCCCCAGAGCCTCACATCATCAGTGTTATTGGTTCAATGACCCTGAACCGCCTTCAGGAACCAATGCATCACTTACTACATGTGACGTAGCACCATCACTGGGTGCCAACATGCCATTTACCTGCATAGCAGTAATGAACCAACGCTTCATCTGCTTTTTTTATGTTTGAAAAGCTTTATTCAGGGAAAGGTTAATACAAAGACATCAGCATAGGCGTAAGAAATAAGCAAATATAAGTAAAATAACATAAGCAGGCTAATATCATATAGAAACGAGCAAAAGCATTTTATACAGTTTTTAAAGAGAAAAAGGGAAAAAGGGGAAGGAAAAGGAAGGGTAAAGAAATAAAAAGGGGAGAAAGGGAAAATGGTGATAACGTATTATGAAAAAAGAAGAAATAAATGTATATTCGAAACATAAGTGCTGTAAGCAAAATACCAATCAAATAAAGCTTAGAAGAACAACTATCACAGTAAATAATCATGTACTATTAATATAATAAAAGAAGAGACAACCTCCTCAAGGCGGTTCAAAATTTTCGGAAGTGGTACGTGATACATTCTTCCGAACCATCCGATCCAAGTATAAGGTAAGAGGCAACCAGAAGAGATCCCTATTGTGCGTAGGATTACAGGAAGAGGCAAAAGCAGTATCAAGACTATGAAAGTGACAGAGAGAATTCCACCAAGAACGAGTAGAGAGTTTCGTGAGGGATTTCCAGTTAGAGGAGATGTGTTGAAAGGGCAGAGCAAGCATAAGGTCAAAAAGACCGCGAGAGTGTAGAGGAAGATCCAAAGTATCAGATAAACTGCCGAAAAAAAGAGTAGAAATTGAAGACTGAGAGGAAAGTGTGACAATATGAGAGATGTATAGCCAAACATTATTCCAGAATTGAGAAACAGAAGGACAGAAGAATAAAAGATGAAAGAGGTTAGCGTTGGGGGCAGAGCACGTCCAACAATTAGACACCAAAGAGGAAGAAAAATGAGCTAAAGAAAGTGGAGAGAGATATAATCTGTGGTACAGGTAAAACAAAGATTGAGTGAGGGAAGCAGAACGAGAAATTTTCAAAGATCTGGACCAAAATTTATCCCATAGGGCAACGGACCAAACACAACCCAAGTCCGCCTCCCAAGAGAGTTCCAGTTTAGATTTAACCCCTTCGGTGCTCATGACGGAACGGTTCCGTCATGAGCCACGGTTGAGCTGTGCTCATGACGGAACCGTTCCGTCATGACCACGCCCGCGCAAGAAACCGTCAGCACAGCGGCGGAATTCGCGCAGCATGGAAGGGGTTAAGGTGATCAGGATTAGGAGATGAAAATAATTTATAAATGAGAGAAGCTTTGGGAAGGGTTAAAAGAATGTGGAGAAGATGAGCTTGGGAAACAGAGGAAGTGGAAGAAGGAAGAGAATAAAAAATATCAAGGATAAGTGTAATCAATGTGACAAACCTTTGCAGAAAGGAACGAGGACATTGAAAGGACATCTGAAATTGGGGAAAGGAACAAGGAGACACTCCATCAAAAAACAGGTTAACCCATATGATGCCCTTAGATCTCCAAGAATTCCAGAAGATGGGCCTATTATTTATAAGGATAAGCAAATTATACCAAACCGTTGAACCAAGAAACGATTCCCGAGTAGTAGGTATAGAAGCGAAAAGAGGTTTTAAAAGAGAAGAGGTATGTTTAAACAAAGGAAATGACATGTGTGGAGCCTTGGCAGAAAAGCGTATGAACTCTTCAAAAGACAAGGGCAGCAACAATGTTTGTTCGATATGAAGCCAAAGAGGAGCCAGAGGAGAAGGAACTGACGTAAGCCATCTGGACGCCTGACGAAAAGAAAATGATTTATGATAGAGACGAAAGTCTGGAAAATTGACGCCACCATTGGACTTGGGTTTACGAAGCTGTGCCAAAGAGATTCTAGATTTCTTTTTGTTCCAAAGAAATCCTGACAAACAAGAATCAAGACATTTAAAATAAATTGCAGGGATGTGAACGGATAACATAGACAAAGTATAAATTAAAATGGGAGCTATCATCATCTTAATTGAGTCCAATTGCCCCCACCAAGAGAGAAAGAGGGGGTTCCATGAGGAAAATAATCGTTCAATACGAGACAAAACCGCAGACATGTTTAGGGTAATTGAAGAGGAAATAGAGTTGGAAAACCATATTCCTAAATATTTAATTTTGGAACTATTCCAAGCAAATCCAGTAGATGAAAAGGCATGAGGGGTGCAAAATTGTGTAAGAGGAAGAATTTCGGTTTTATCCGAATTGATTTTATATCCCGAAACCCGTGAAAAAGAGTCAAACTCAGACAGTAGAGAAGGAATAGAAGTTTCTGGAGCAGAGATGAATAGAAGGATATCATCGGCATATGCAGAAAGTTTCAATTGGTCATCACCATAAGGAAAACCTAAAATGGAGGTATTGTTACGGATAGAAGACAAAAAGGGTTCAAGGGCAAGAACAAACAGTAAAGGAGATAAGGGGCAACCTTGACGGACACCTCTCTGAAGAGGAAAATATGAAACCTGACCATTGACCAAAACCGAAGCTTTAGGAGAAGAGTACAACAAAGAAATAAAGGAGATGAAATGGGGGCCAAAACCATGCCAATGCAAAGAGGCAAATAAAAAAGACCAATCAACTATATCAAAGGCTTTCTCTGCGTCAACAGAAATAGCCGCTAAGGGAATAGAAAGAGAAGAAACTTTATTTAAAACATTAAGGAAAAGGTGAGAATTATCAGAGGTAAGCCGGCCTTTAACAAAACCACATTGTTCTTTACCAATGAGATGGGGCATTAGAGGATCTAAGCGTAAAGCCAGTACTTTAGCGAACAGCTTATAGTCCACATTTACTAAAGAGATCGGGCGGTAGTTCTTGCAGAATTTGGGATCGCGACCTTCCTTGGGAATAAGACATATGGTGGCTTCTTGGAATGTACCTTCTGCCTTACCCACCAGACAAAACGATTGAAAGAGAAAAAGAAGTTTGGGAAGTAAAAGGTCAGAAAAGTGCAGATAAAATTCAACTGAAAAACCATCAGGACCTGGAGTTTTACCTTTGGTGAGAGTATTCAAAGCCGCAGAAAGCTCATGCAAAGAGAGATCAACTTCCAGATCTGGGAAACGAAGATGAGAAGTTGAGGGTTTAGGAAGGTTGTCAAAATAAGCTTGGACAAGAGAGGGAGAAGGAGAAGATTCCGGTGTGTAAAGAGTACGATAAAAGAACTGAAACTGGTCAAGAATATCCTGGGCTTTATGCAGTAAAGTGTTGTCCGAAGAGTAAATAGAGTCAATAAAAGAGCGCTCCTTACGTGTCTTAAGATAATTAGCTAGAAGCCTCCCTGCCCTGTTGCGACCGCCATAGTAACGAGCACTACTACGAAGAAGCATCGATGAAGCATTATCCGTAGTAAATTTATTGAATTCTAGCTTGGCCCGAATAAGCTCCGGAGAGGTCGAATTATTAGGGGAAGAGTAGAACTTTTGCTCCAAAGAATTAATATGGGCTAAAATAGATTTCTGCTTCTGAAGGAAACGTTGACAAAATCAATAACAAACCCGCGAGCCTTAGCTTTAAAAGAATCCCAGAGGAGATGTGGGGAGATATTAGGAGTATCGTTTAACAGGAAAAAATCAATAGCAAAAGAACGAAAAGAAGAGGAGAAAAATGGATCAGTAAGAAGAGAATTGTTAAATCGCCAACGAGAGGGTTTGGGATGCGGAGGAAGGAGGTCAAGATCCGTTGCAATGGGAGCATGGTCCGAGATGAGTATAGGTTCAATAGAAGAAGATAGCAGGCTTTGTGATAAGGAGAGAGAAAGAAAAATATAGTCGAGGTGAGAGAAAGATGAGTGAGGAGGAGAGAAAAAGGAAAAGTCAAGAGAGTCAGGATGTGAAAGCCTCCAAGAGTCAGTGAGACGTGCTTGAGAAATGGTATCTAGAAATTGTTTGTGAGGTAAGAACCGAACCGTTGACTTACGGTCAAGAAAGGGATCTACAATCTGGTTACAATTACCACCTTGAATGAAGAGGTCATCCGTATGTTGAATACATTTGCTCGTAATGGAAGGCCAAAAAAGTAAGTCAGGTTGTGTAGGGCCATATACATTAAACACAGTCAGAGGAATAGAATTAATTGATAACTTAGCTAATATCCATCTACCATCAGAATCTGTTTCTTGTAATAAAACCTTACATTTTAACTTTTCATGACACAAAATGAAAACACCATTCTTCTTATTGGTAGAAGGAGAGAACAAAACCGTACCCACCCAACCAGGTTTTAACTTAAGAGATTCAGTCTCAGAGAGATGAGTCTCTTGTAAGAGAACTATATCAGGAGTATAGGAAGCAATGTGGGAAAGGATTCGTTGGCGTTTAATAGGATTGAGAAAACCTTTTACATTCCAGGAAATTACTCTGAATTTAAACATTGGATAACATCAACAGAAACAATACCTACAGCAACAGATAAAAGAAGGAGACATGCCAAATGTGAAAGAGAATAGAAGGAAGAGAAGAAGACTGAATTAAGAAGAAGAAAAAGAAAAATGATCTAAACAGAGGAAGAATAAAAAGAAGTGATAAATGGAGTAGAGGCAAAAGGAAAAAAGGGGGAGGATAACAAGAGAAAGATACAAGAAGAGACAGTACAGATCCAAAAAGGACGCCTGAAAATAACATACCTGAATGGGACATGAAGAAAATATTGTAACAGTGGAGAGACGCAACAAGAATGACCTCCCGGAACCAGGAGACCAGACCGGACTGCACCAGGACGGACAACGAGGAATGCAAACCATTAGAGGAAGAGAAGGGAACACATCAAACGATCTGGATGAAGGAAATAAATATAAGAAACGCTGATAAAGAGAGAGGCACATAGAGAAATGCATAGAGCTGGAAATGCAGACCATCAAACAATTAAAAGCGATAGTAAGAATAGGATAGAAAAAGGACTTTAAAAGAAAGAGAACCAGCAGGAATAGCGACAATCAATGAAAAACAGCACAAAAGATACTCGCAAAAATTGATCAAAAGGCAAACCAACAATAAGACACAAAGGCAATGCAAAAACATTGTCAGGGAGAACCTGCAAGAAAAAGGAGAGTTAAACATTCAACCACAAGCAGTAGAAGTATCCATGCCAGCATTGGACTGAATGTGAATAAAGTTTTTAAGTTCCGCAGGGTCCTGAAAAGTCCAAGTTTGATTCTGATGAGTAACTTTGAAGGTGCAAGGGTGGAATAAGCCGTATCTGGCTCCAAGAGAGCGTAGAGGGGCGCGAAGATTCAAAAATTCCTTCCTTCTTGCTGCTGTAGCATTGGAAACATCCTGAGTGAGAAAAACCCTCTGACCCAACCAGGAGATTTGACGCTTGGATCTAGCCGCAGAAAGGACTAGAAGTAGATCTGTGAATTTCAGAAAAAGAATGATAACTCCTCGAGGCTTATATGAGGTGGAGGAACGAGGACCAAGTCTATGAGCTCTTTGGATACTAAGAGAGGTAGTAGTAGGCATATCCAAAAGTTTCAGGAGGAAGGAGGAGAAAAACAAGACAGGATCATCACCTTTCAAAGACTCAGGCAGGCCATAAATGCGCAGGTTATTCCTCCTATTCCTATTTTCCAACTCCTCAGTATGTTGCTGGAGGGCAAGAACGCATTTCTCTAGTGAGGAAATACTTTGAGAATTAGCTTGGATCTCTGAAACCTGCTGCTCCACTGAAGAGACTCTGTTTTCCATAGTTGACCATTTCAGTTCAAAATGCTGCATTTTATTATTGGTCTTCTCAACAAATGGACGTAAAGCACGGATCTCCTCCAGGAGTAGCTCCAGAGAGATAGGAGAGGACGCTTTATCCGGAGGCGGAGAGTCTTGTTTCAAGCGTTTAGATGACGTAGAGGGAGGAGAAACCTTATTTGAAGAGGGCTGCGAGGAGGAAGCACGATTGGGAGCTGCAGCAGCCATTTGGTCTGGAGTAGACGAAGAGTCAGCAGTTGAGGAGGAGGAAGATGGCGTTGTAGAAGAGTTTGTCGAGGGTACAAAAACGAACTTAGGGTTGCACAATTTGCCCATAGGTACTGAGGGGACTAGAGAACGCAAAAGCAATAAGGTGATTAGGTGGAATAAAAGGTCCTCCTGACCTTGACAGGCGTACACCGTACTCCAATCAAAAAACTATCAGATGAGATGAACAACTGCAACAGCAATAAAGACTTGATCCCGGCAAAGCGTCGCAAAGACAGTCAAAGCCCTTGTTGATTACCATAAGATTGGAAAATGCATGACGCCTGAATAAAATTCGAAGCTTTAATGGACTTTAGCCGAGAACAAAGAGAGCTGCCAGGTACGGTGTACATGCGACCACCTCAGTCATCACAAAACTTCTTAGCACCCCAACGCAGAGCAAAAAACATCAAAAGAGATAATTCAGATACCGCGTATGGCATTTAAGAACATATCCCTGCAGTACATTCTCCAAAAGCAGTGTAAACGAGCCAGGTGACAAAACATCATGTCCAATAACAAGTTGGCGCCATATAATAGTTATTCGCAGACATAGAACAAAGAGGACATAGTATGTCACCTCAGTTGAAGTACACAAGTGGTGAAACGAAACGAAGGAGAGCCTGAAGTGAAAGTCGACTCTTTATAGCATTCTTAAGCAGAAAACCCTCCTGATCCACCTCATAGTATCGCCAAAAATGAGTGAGGAAAACACATAGGAGCATAAGCGAGCAGCATTTAAAAAAGTTTGTGTGTGCGCGCTGGGCTCATACGAGCGCTCCGAAGCACACAAAATGGCGGACGCGATGAGGGGGACTTAAAACGCAGCATAACTGATGCATTCCAAAGAAATAACAGTTCACGCAGACCTCAATGGACGGACGACGTGTTCCGGTTGCTGAATTTATCGAAGTAGTCCATAATAAGGCTCCGACATCACAGCACTCAGTAAAAGTTCATCCCGGCAGAGCGGAGCTCCTGAGTTAGGCGGCCATTTTCGTCGGCGTCCTAGCCACGCCCCCCTTCATCTGCTTTAATGATGCCTCATCTCCCCTGCGCCATGCATCGTCGTTGATTTTTGACGCACATAGGGTACTTTGACCTGGTCAAGCGCAAGCATTGATTTCTAAATACTATAACTTTATATAACCTTGAAAATTCATAACTTGAGTTGTATATGTTTGATTTTTGTCTTTTTGGTATTGGTTTAATCAGATAATTATTGGCTATTTTTCGAAAATGGTGAGGAGTTCTTTGGTGGTGTATTCACTGTGTTGTAACTTGAAACAACAAGAGAGAGAGGGTTGAACCACACTCTTAATCCCCCAGAGTCAATGTAATAACAACAAAAGAGTGCGATAAGAAGGAGAGAGTCACACAACCGGTGATTCTCTGTGTGATCGGACGGGGTGCCAAAGATACAGAATCAGTCTGATGTAAAATAAAACCCTCACTCACCAACATAGTTGGTGACATGCTTCATCATGGGGTTTAGCCAGGGGTGCCTTGTGCACCTCCGGTGTGCTTCAACGCTTATATTAGGGCGGAGCAACAACTTCAGACTAGAAAAAGTGAGGTGATTGGTAAGTGAAATTTACAAAAATGATTAAAAATAACGTGTCGTACACCAGAACATTTTTATAGTGACGAGACGTGAATAGGTTAAAAGGTAGTGAAGGATAATTATTCCTGACTTTAACTTGGTCAGACTTATCCTATAGGTGATCAAATGGTCGACATGTTTCAGCTTATCAATGTTATTCACTAAGCTTTCATCAGGACCTAATCATGAAAAAAAGAAAAAATGCACCTTGGCGGTATAAGCTCGCTAAGGCTTACCCTGACCTCAGGTGCAATGAACCGATACACCCACGGTTACCGTAGAGGTCTTCCACTATTCCGAAAGAAGCCTTGTATATCTGTAAAGAAATACATGTGTTTAATCAGCATAAATAGTACTCACTAAGTTGTATTCATCAGAAGACAGATCGAGTATCTAACATAGCACAAAGATCAACAATGAGGTCCCTGTAATTTACATGACCCATGGTAATAACCAACAGCTTCCGTGTAATTTAGAAAGCTGTGTTTAATTTTAGTATTACTAAAATGCCAGGATCTATATGAACTAGACAATTGAGCCATTTGATCAATGATCAGGCATGGAAAAGTCTTATAGAGTAAGTGTGGGTCACGTTAGGAAAATGGCACTTTAAGATGATATACGTCTTAAATGGGGCAACAGATTAGCCCAAGATAGAATAAACAACAGTGAAAAACAATAAAAGCTTACGTATACGTGGATAAAAGAGTGCTCCTTGGGCAAGAAGGCGGGTTGCGGGACTACAGAACAACTGTGGCAAAAAAAGAGAAAAACAGGAAAGTTTCACTGTGATGCAGCCCGTTATTCAAAAAATACCACGATGTACCGTTCAACATAGAAACAACCTTCAGTCTTTCTAAAGGGCGGTACTCACGTCGTCCAAGTCCTCAGCCAGGAGATTTCACCTAGAAAGACCGCCGAGCCCGGAGTCAATCAGGGAATGGAGCATTCGTGTTTAAATAAAGACGGCCAAACGCTGAAAGTCCGGAAATCCGCTCGTCTGCCGATCTGCGTGCGCATAATCAGCAGAGACAGAGAGGAAGGACTAGGTCGCTGGCCTTCAGAAAAGGCTGAAACGTCAAACTCTCCTTTCGTAGAAACTTTATTGAAGAGTATTGTCCAGCACAACCATTAAGTAAATACGGCTCAATTGTCTAGTTCATATAGATCCTGGCATTTTAGTAATACTAAAACTAAACACAGCTTTCTAAATTACACGGAAGCTGTTGGTTATTACCATGGGTCATGTAAATTACAGGGACCTCATTGTTGATCTTTGTGCTATGTTAGATACTCGATCTGTCTTCTGATGAATACAACTTAGTGAGTACTATTTTTGCTGATTAAACACATGTATTTCTTTACAGATATACGAGGCTTCTTTCGGAATAGTGGAAGACCTCTACGGTAACCGTGAGTTTATCGGTTCATTGCACCTGAGGTCAGGGTAAGCCTTAGCGAGCTTATACCGCCAAGGTGCATTTTTTCTTTTTTTCATGATTAGGTCCTGATGAAAGCTTAGTGAATAACATTGATAAGCTGAAACATGTCGACCATTTGACCACCTATAGGATAAGTCTGACCAAGTTAAAGTCAGGAATAATTATCCTTCACTACCTTTTAACCTATTCACGTCTCGTCACTATTAAAATGTTCTGGTGTACGACACGTGATTTTTAATCATTTTTGTAAATTTCACTTACCAATCACCTCACTTTTTCTAGTCTGAAGTTGTTGCTCCGCCCTAATATAAGCGTTGAAGCACACCGGAGGTGCACAAGGCACCCCTGGCTAAACCCCATGATGAGCGTTACAACAAACAAATGATGGACGGAATGCTGACAATGCAGACATTCTCCCCCAGTCAAGAGATCTGGGTTAAATCCATCGTTCTTTTGCCCACTACACCACCCCAGTTTAGAAATGGCCATATGCAAATCAGTCTTGACCCTGTGCCTCATGGGAACAGTCCAGCCCGAACTGCCAAGCCATGTCTTCCCTGGACCGGAATCAAGCATCCTAGGACCGGTTTCTGGCTATCAGCCGTCATCAGCCAGGATAGCTTGACTCCAGTGGCGTAGCGAGCACGGGTCCCACGTCTGGGAATACCCATCCCACTTAGGGCGAAAAGCGTTACAACAAACAAATGATGGACGGAATGCTGACAATGCAGACATTCTCCCCCAGTCAAGAGATCTGGGTTACATCCATCGTTCTTTTGCCCACTACACCACCCCAGTTTAGAAATGGCCATATGCAAATCAGTCTTGACCCTTTGCCTCATGGGAACAGTCCAGCCCGAACTGCCAAGCCATGTCTTCCCTGGACCGGAATCAAGCATCCTAGGACCGGTTTCTGGCTATCAGCCGTCATCAGCCAGGATAGCTTGACTCCAGTGGAGTAGCGAGCACGGGTCCCACGTCTGGGAATACCCAACCCACTTAGGGCGAAAAGCGTTACAACAAACAAATGATGGACGGAATGCTGACAATGCAGACATTCTCCCCCAGTCAAGAGATCTGGGTTAAATCCATCGTTCTTTTGCCCACTACACCACCCCAGTTTAGAAATGGCCATATGCAAATCAGTCTTGACCCTGTGCCTCATGGGAACAGTCCAGCCCGAACTGCCAAGCCATGTCTTCCCTGGACCGGAATCAAGCATCCTAGGACCGGTTTTTGGCTATCAGCCGTCATCAGCCAGGATAGCTTGACTCCAGTGGCGTAGCGAGCACGGGTCCCACGTCTGGGAATACCCATCCCACTTAGGGCGAAAAGCGTTACAACAAACAAATGATGGACGGAATGCTGACAATGCAGACATTCTCCCCCAGTCAAGAGATCTGGGTTAAATCCATCGTTCTTTTGCCCACTACACCACCCCAGTTTAGAAATGGCCATATGCAAATCAGTCTTGACCCTGTGCCTCATGGGAACAGTCCAGCCCGAACTGCCAAGCCATGTCTTCCCTGGACCGGAATCAAGCATCCTTTTTGTTTGATTGGTTCTGATGCTCCGTCCATCACCACCCCCTTTTGTACCGGTTTGTTCGCCATAAGTTGGCAGGGTATGCTCAGACGTGAGTCCCTTGCTCACTTTGCCACTGGATTCAAGCAAGCCTGGCTGAAGATGGCTGAAATGCCAGAAACCGGTCCTAGGAAGCTTGTTTCCGGTCCAGGGAAGGCATGGCTTGGCAGTTCGGGCTGGACTGTTCCCATGAGGCACAGGGTCAGACTGATTTGCATATGGCCATGTCTGAACTGGGGTGGCAGAGTGGGCTAAAGAACGGTGGTGGATCAAACCCAGATCTGTTGACTGGGTGTGAGTGTTTGATTGGTTCTGATGCTCCGTCCATCACCACCCCCTTTTAAACCCCATGATGAAGCATGTCACCAACTATGTTGGTGAGTGAGGGTTTTATTTTACATCAGACTGATTCTGTATCTTTGGCACCCCGTCCGATCACACAGAGAATCACCGGTTGTGTGACTCTCTCCTTCTTATCGCACTCTTTTGTTGTTATTGTATTCACTGTGTTACCTTGTGTGTGTACCAATACTTCACACATAGCTTTTGGGGATAAACCTGACTGCACTTGCCCAGCTACCTAGTGGGTGAGCACAGGTTAACCTGAGGGTCCCTACTTGGACAGGGTGCAAACCACTGACAACCACAGACCCCATTTCTAGCAGGAGGTAAGGGTACTTTTGGGGTTATGGGGTTGGGTAGTGCTAAAGGGAGGTGTGTATACTTTTTGGTTTAAGGGGCCAGTAGTGGTAAAGGGAGGTTATGAGTAACTTAATACAGTGGGGCTTAGGAGGCTTCCCACAAAAGAAAAAAATATATAAAATAAAATTGGTAAAGGCATTCTTTGTAATGTTATACGTTCTTTCCTGAAATATGAATCCATGTTTAATGAGATTGTTAAGGCTACTGTCATTAGCATGCCCCTTGTCACCATACCCCAGTGGCCCATGGATGCCAGTGCCTAACAGGGCAGCGGGTGTGAACCCACTGATTTGTTATGCTAGGAAGGCCATACAGAAAATGTAAAAGTAACATCTGTGCTCTCTGCCCAATACTTCTAGTGCCAGTAGACATCATTCATGAATTATTTGCAGAACTATCCCTTAGTGAGTGTGATAGAGCGCCATGTTATTCTGAAATGTGTAGGGGTGCATCATAATCACTGTTAGTCTGCACCCATATATTTAGTGGATTTGTATTAATGTGTGACTTAGAATTGTAATACTAAAGCAGCATACATTAGAACGAATTAGAAATGTAATCATGTAATTTATGAAGATCAATGTAGTGGTTAATCGAAAATGTATTTTAGACAACGTATAATGATTGGTTCCCGTATAATGTGATGCATTAGGTTTGAACGTGCACCATATTAAAGTCTGCATGTGTAGTTTGCTTACTCATACATGTAGAGTAATGAAATCAATGCTTATAGTGTGATTCTAGAAATGTGTGTTTAAATTGTGTAAAGACCTGATTGCATATACGTTTAAGAGAAGGCCTGTAAGTTTCTTATGTTAGCTAAATATTGTAGGCCGAAAATGGTTTCCCTTGGTAAGGCTTTGGGTTTCAGAGATGTTAGAAAATCTCAGAGAAGTTTAAAGTTTCTCGTTCCCATGTTTCTGTTGCAGGTGCAAGGACACCTAGCTCGTTAGTGAAAACTAACCCTTTGTTTCAGGAGTTAGGATGGCATGAGAAGCCAACATGGGAGTATAGTGGAATGCAGGGATGATACTTTCAGCGGAGAAGGTGCTTGGGACTCAAGGACGAGTAAACTGTCGTTGGAAGGGAGACAAGTTTCAGTGGAAAAATACTGGGAGAAGACCTGGCTGAAGAGGTGTGCCGGAGGGCGTGTTCTACGTTTTCGGGATTTTGAATTAGGGACTCGTGGGTTGAGCAGTTGAGGTCTAGATGGGAAGCTAGAAGGAGCATCTTAGAACGAGCTCTGACAAAGTGAGTGTACTTCTGAGAAAGTCTTCACTTCTGACACCTTTTATCCTCTTGCCTGGGAACATGCTAAGTAGGGATGTCACCTTAGAGATAGAGTAGGGTTAGACTAACTGATTTTCTTTTAGGTTAATTACTTCTAATATAGAGATTGGAGTTGTTATTGCCTGCCTGATGATTTTAGAACTGACTTTTCTTCTTATTCAGAGTCAGATGAGACTCCTGCATAGAGTCTTTTTTTCGTATTAGTGCCCATTTATTTCCTTAACCTGGTGCTGAGGTGCTTGTATGTGCAATTATTTTGGGCTTTGCAATAAATCCCTAAAATTTGAGATTCTGAGTCAGTGGTCCTTTAGAGTTCAAATTCGATTCGATAGATTATGTGTTGAAATTTGATTTCCTCCCCTCTACACTATTTAGCAGATAAAAAGATCCTGGTGACCGGAGAGGATTTTTGGTGATGGTAAGACAGATAAGAATCCGGCTTTAACAAGTGCTATATGTTTTCCGTGATCCGTAGACATGTCTCTGTTCCATTACATTTATATTTCAGTCCACTACATTGTATTTCTTTTCACTTCAGATACCTATCTGCTGCTAATGACCTATTTATTTATATAGCAGAAATGAAACATAGCACACAACAGAATCTCCAACTATTTGGATAGCTCTACTGTGTTATATTATATTGCAGCACTGGAGAGTACTCAAAGTGCTTCCTAGATGGTCAGGAAGAGCCTAATTTATTTATTGTGTATTGTCCTGAGAGTGTATGTTTTTCTATGTGAGGAGCATTGGGTGCCAGTGAAGTTTGTGACTGTACACTCATCTCTGTATGTATGCATAAAGTGAAGTCATGGATGTCCTTTAGGGGATGTCAGGAGTCGCTGCGATAACCTCTGGACTTCAGCTTACAAACCCTGGCTTTTTGCTTGTGAACTCTAGTTTCATAACAGAGACCAATTAATGTTTGTTGTCTGCCCTACAGGACTGGTAACTGTTCCCTTATTAAATGTGCATCTTACTCTGTGTGTATGGATTGCATGTTTGCACACATGTGTGTGAGAGTGTGTGCGTGGGTGTGTTGGTGAGTGTGTGTGTGTGTGTGTGTGTCAGATGTTTTCTTTTTAGCATTCTTGTACATGTTTTCCTATTTCTTCAAGTAGAAATCCATGAATACAGTAGCCAGACTGAAAAGAAAACATCTGAAATAAATGAACTATTCGCACATGGAATGGGGAAACTTGAAGGCTGATAGAAACAAGCATTGGCAAAGCTAATAGGTCTCGACAATCCGAAAGCTATTGACATGGTCACTGTTCATGTGTTTTAGCCATGTTGAATAGCATCACACTTGCTGTTCAGTATGGCTGAAAGTGAAGTAAAAAAGCATGAAGCCTGTGCATGTAGATGTGTACAATGGCTGTACGTGTGATGGTGCAAATTAACTGGGTGTGTAATAATGTTTTAATTGCAAAATCGTTAAAACAAATAAAAAGATCATGCCTTTTCTAAAACGCATTCCTGAGTATTCAGCAAGAAACCATCTTTTTTGCAGTTTTATATAGCACTAAATCGATCTGAAGGTATTGAAACACTGTACATAAGCACCAGTTTCATTTATTCATTTTTTGGAATGAAAAAAGTGATTAGCCCAGAATCACAGAATATTGAGCAGACGCTGAGTCTCAAACCTGATTCCCCAGCTACAAAGTCAGCTCCTCAAATAGTTACACCACATCCTCACCTGGTATTTATAAAAGGAAGCATAGAGGAACAGTCAAGAGGAAAGCTTTTAACAAAGTAGGAGGCAAGCTTTTCCACTGCACACGTCGGGTGAAAATAAATACAGGCAGTGGCAAGCAGCAAACATTGCAAGTATAAAATGAGCCATGATTTGCCCAGAATAACCGAATGTTGAGTCTGCCACCAAAACTCCGCCCAGATCCCCAGTTTCAAAGTCGGCCGATCAAGCTGTTATACCACATCCTTCCCCAGTGCTTATAAAAGGAAGCATAGGGGAACAGTAAAGAGGTAAGCTTTTAACAAACTAGGTAGGAGCCAAGCTTATCAACTGCACACATTTATAAAAATAATCACATCAGCAAAACGTGTAATTGTGTAATCCTTGGAGGAAGTTAAAATTGTTGAGGCAATTGCATCTTGCTCATAAATCAGACTTAAAGAGCATGCATTGAAATCTGCCTCGTGTTTCAAAGGTGCAGCGCTGTCATGGTCCAGTCACATGTGCAGCTGTTATCAAGGAGGGCGAGCGAGCCAAGGGAGTGGTAAAGCGTGCCAATCAGACGAAACGGAAACGCTAACAACCGGATATCACAGAAGCAACAGTGCAGTGACATGCTTGATCGTAAATAAAATGAGCAAGTCAAGGAAGCAGTAAAGTGCGCCATAATGTTGAGCAGTATTTAAGGAGGGGTGAGGGCAGGAGGGAGGGGACAGAGGTGGCAAAAGCACGAGCACTGTGTAGAGTGCTGACAAAGAAAATAGTAGGTCCCAAAATGGTCCTAAAAAGAGAGCCGTGGAAGTATGCAAGTACTTGGTTCATGCTTTGGGGGGGAGCTAAGCCCAAGAAGAGGCATGACCATTCATATCATGGACAAAGTTGACAGGGAATATGAGACAGATGATGGAGCAAGCAAATGGGAAGCTTTGGGCGGGCTGAGGCCCAAAGATTAAATACACCTCGCTTCTTCGAGACAGCGCACGTGCTGTCTAGCTGCGATCTAAAACGTATATCTATGTATGTGTGTGTGTGTGTGTGTGTGTGTGCACACACTCATGGGTGAGAGAGAAAGGGGAAAAATGTGTTGTTGACTTTCCTTCTGTGTGTGTTTGGGTATAAATGAAAGTAATAGGTCGCATATTGTAAGTGTAAATAATGTGTGTGGGTGTTAGGCCCCTTTGGCTGACTCCAGGAGTGCATTAAGAATGTGGACATATTAGAAATGTGTCTATTTTTATGTTTCCACTTTGTGTGATAGGAGCTATTTTTGGCTATGCCTGAGTTAAAAATACATTTCTGATTGACTATATTGCAAATGTGTGTTTGTTTGAAAAGTGTTCTTCGCTGTGAGCCTTCAAAATGCTTATCTGTGTTTCTCCCGTGAGTCTGATTGTGATTACCAGTTATCTACATTTGGGTCTGTGTTTTATGAATGCACATCTGGTTGTGCCTGGTTTAGGAGTATATTTCTGATTAAGTATGTTACTTGTGCTGTTGTCAGGAATGTGTGCATGGTTGTGTTTCTTTAAAAATGTGTCTGACTGTGATCATGTTAGGAACATGGTACTGAAAATGGATGTGCTGGAAGTGAGAGAAGTCAATACAGGTGAAAGAGCAATTGGTGTAAATAGATTAAAGAAAGCCTTCTGACCATACATGAAAGTGCACAAAGATGTGATGGTTTCAGCTGCATGTAAAAAATGAGGTGAACATGGGTGGCAGAGACTGGCTGAAAACTGCCCACAGAGGGTTTGGTGGTTGCAGGTTAGCGCAGGCTATATCCACACAAATAAGGACTTAATGCCTGCCTATAAAAATAGTTTTGGTTTATGGAACTGACCGGCAATTACATTCACCCCGGTGAGAGTAGGGGTAGAGGATAGATTTAGCTACATGAGAGGAGCTAGGTGACCCCCAAAAACTCAATGGGCCTCATTTATGCAAAGTGACGCATCGCTGCGTGAAAACAGCGATGTGTCACTTTTCATTGCGCCCTTCTTGCGACATGCTGGATGTTTCATAATTACAGTATGAGGCATCATGTCGCAAGGAGTTACAGATAGGTCAGTATTTCTGACGAATCTGTAGGCGCAAAATGATGCATTGCTGGAGTGTGTCACAAAAGTGACACAACTCCAGCAATGGGTCATTTCAAATGAGCAAGTCCCATTTCAAATGTGCCTGCGTCAGTCTTTCGACTGCTGTGAGGCATTTACATCCTCGAAGTGGCACAGTGAAATCTCATAGATTTCACTGCGTCACTTCTACGAGGCTTACCTGCGTCGGAATGCCCACTCTGCATACATTATACCTGGCGCAGGTATAATGTGGTGCAGGGGTTTACAAAGTGATGCATCTATCTAGATGCATCACTTTGTAAATATGACGCAACATGGTGCATTTTTTTACGTCACTGGTGCGTCACAAAAAGTGACGCACCGGCGGCTCATAAGTGACGCAAGGGCTCATAAATAAGCCTCAATATGGTCTAGTTCACATCTCAGGATTTGAATGTGGCTCTATGCAGACAGGTGGCAAATGATACGTACACACAGGTGAGAGATAGCAAGTTGCACAAGTGAGAACTAAGCACGGATAGAAGTAGGGGTCTCTAGTTGGCAATGGTTTGCACCTTTGTACAAAAAGGGACCCTTCATCCTAGTCAGGGTAAAGGAGATGCACTTCTAAAATAACCCCTGCTCAGCGCCTGGTAGCTTGCAGGAGCAGACAGGCTAATCTCAGAGGCTGTGTGTAAAGCATTTGTGCACACATACAGTAATACAGTGAACAAATGAACACCACACCTGTTTAGAACCATAAGTAATCTTTCTAAACCACACAAGACCAAAACGAGAAAAATCCACAATACGGTAATCAAAATATGACTTTTAGAAGGTAAAAACAGTTCTGTCCATAGCAAACTATAGATGAAACACTTTCAACTCAAAGTGCCATGGATGTGTCATAATCATAAAGAAAATAAGCCACAGGGAAGGTGATGCATCGGTTCCTTATGCCCAGGGAAGGTGATGCGTTGGTTCCTTACTTCAGGGGAGGCGATGCATCAGTTCATTACTGTCACACAGGACAGGTGATGCGTCGGTTCCTTACTGAAGTAGGGTGATGCATCAGTTCCTTACTGTACGGGGAGGTGATTTGTCAGTGTTTTACTGCGGCCCCCACGTTCTTGTAGACTTGGTGCCCCGGTGCGATGCGTGGGTATCGCGGATGCGTTGGTTCTCGATGCAGTGGTGGCAACAGCCCTGCGTTGGTTTCTGCAGCCCCAGTCCCATGATGCGTTGGTTCTTGCGGCTGCACAGCGGAGTCTGCGTTGGAATCGGTGTAGTGATCTCGGACTTCGGAGATTGCTGCATGGAATTCGGTGTGCGGCGATTTCTCCAGCCGCAGGAAGCCCTGCGTCGGTTTCTTTGGCGATGTGTCAGAAACAGATGCGGATGCGTTGTGCTACTCGTAGTTGCATCGCTTTTCCAGCGCCCAACAGCAGGAACAACCTCCAGAGGCCCATCACAGTCACTCACAGGCACCTCTTGGCAGGCCAGAACTCCCAGCAAGGAAGTTCAGGGGAGCTGGTGTTGAAGTCTTTGTGTCCCTGAGACTTCCGAACAGGAAGCAAGCTCTCCTTCAAGCCTTGGAGATCTTCCTCAAGCAGGGGACACAGCACACAGCAAAGTCCTTGTCCTTTCCTTGGCAGAAGCAGCCACTGCAGGCCAACCCCCGATAGCACACAGCAAAGGGGCAGTACTTCTCCTTCAGTTTCTCAAGCTTTCCTTCTTGGCAAAGGTTCCTCTTGAATTCCAGAAATGATCTAAAGTTCTGGGGTCTGGGCCCCAATATTTATACAAAACCAAAGGGGATTTATACAGCATTTTCCTTTGTTCTCTGGTGACAGAGAGGCTCTGTGCTGAGTCTAAACCAGTTCTATCTTCTCTGGCCCAGCTTCCCGGCAGGAGGTCGAGATAGCATTGTGTAAGGCAGACCAAGCCTATTCAGGTGCAGGGAAATCTCATCCCCCTACTCTAAATGCAGCCCAGGTCTATTCAGCCCAGCCCTAACTCATTCGGGAAAGGCAGAACACACATCACCCCCCAGTGGCTATCTGAGAGAATGCACATCCCCAGCCCCTGTCACTCCACAGCCCGACATTCAATCCACAAACCAGCAGAGGCACTGTGGTAAATAAAATTCCTTTACCGGGACTGAATTTGATACAGAAACATTATAAAATAGCTCAGTAAAATGAGAGGCAGAATCCGTGATATTAGAGTTTCGGAATGGGCTTTATTCCAGTGATCGATTATAATCGGTTGCTCCAAGTTCCATCACCACGGGGGTTCAGGAAGTGAAGTACATACTTTATTGACAAGAAGTAACTTTTATAGTACATACATTACAATGAAGCGAATGCAGTAGGCGTAACAATTGATAAGGAAAATGACGATTTGTTCTGCGTAACCAGAAATGGGTGTAATAAAGAGTAAAAAGGAACATAATTGGTTATGATGTCATATATAGGTGGATCTATAAGATAATACTTGGCCTAGATGCGCGCGCAGCAGTATGACGTGTAATTGACGTGTAACTAGGGGGTGAAGGGGACTTGACATTTAGCTCTACATGTGGAGACAAAAAGTCTGGGGGGTCAAGTCAACCTAATCCCAAATCATATCTAACATCCTATGTTTAAAGAACTATGTTATCCAAGAAAGAAGGACTCTCGGACAGAATCTATTCTATACTGACTGTGCGTGCGTGTACAAGCGTCTAAGTGTCTACACTGAATGCGAGGGGGTAGGAATATTCCATGGTAACAGGGTTATGAATTACTTGCATAAGGGTAGAGAAGCCGGGCCTTTTGCTCGGTAACTGGAAGAATGTTTACTTAAACTACTAGGCAGGAATGCATCGGCTGAGGGGGAAGCAGATAATTCGAAGGTGAAATACAGTTCTTGGCAGAGAATAGGCTGATGTCAGGCTTCGTGAGCCGCGCAGAGAATGAGACAAAGTTCATGGTCACAGATGCAGGCTCAGACTGGAGCTTTCAGAGGCAGAAAGCAAGAAGAGTTTTGATGACAGAATCAGGGCCTACTTGCCTGGACTGTAAAATGGCATAAGTGAATCATATAAAGCCGGTGGCCTTTCATATTTAGGAATGGAATATCCGGCCTATTCATGGCGGATCTGACAGAGGACATGTTGACGTTGGACGCACATGTATTTGCGTCTTCATAACTGGAACTGGAGGGAACATACATGTACTTGTGATATGCACATAGAACTGTTGGGGTCCAAGATAGGGGACATAACTGACCAGAAAAATCCATATTTCCACATTCCCTCCTTGTCCCCTACTTGCCCTTCAAGAGATATCAATCTTCATTAATCCATTGATCTGTTCATATAGCATCATTTGTTCTTCTTTCTTCTTCCGTGACGAATGAAATCTTGGTGGTGGAATACACGATGTGGCACACAGACCACAGATCGCTGGTCCACATTGTAGACATAGACAGCAACTGAATAGTATGAGAAGGCCAATACCTAGGAAGGATAAAACTCTCCATCCCCAGGCTGATATCACATTCCAAAACCAACTGGACCAAGTCCAAGTGCCTGGGTTCTGGTGTATCTGGCTTACAATCTTATGAAGGCGAGTGATGGCTTTATATACAGATGGCGAATTTTCTGGTATGAATACGCAGCAGCTTGATCCGATGACCCTACAAGCTCCGCCCCTATCAGCCAGGATGACGTCAAGGACAAGACGATTTTGAAGCACAACAATCCGCATAGCAGACTGCTCTTCTGTTAAATTGCCTAAGGCGGAAATAGTCTCATTTACTACTGCTTCAAGGGTTCTAGTTAATCTACGTATCAGCTTACTATTAGTAACGGTACCTATGTAGGGAAAGATGCCTTTATTAAAATCTACATACTTGTCCCATGCCGTCTCAGTGTAATCGACAATGGGGAGATCTCTCCGCTCTCTGTTGTGTACTAAATGAATATTTCTGTAATAATCAGGAGGAGCCAGGAAAACAGGTGGCAAAAGGAATGCAATGTAGCAGGTACCATCCCAATCTAGAGGTAAACGCATATATGCAGTCTGACCACATACAAAGTAGGAATGGCGAGAAGCTCTAAATAAAGATTTGCCTTGATCACTGAATTCTACTGTAGTGGTGCATTTACTATGGCCCATATGTATGGAACCAACTTTTCTTACACATAATTCACCCTTCGCTGGGAATACTGACATGGTGGGCAAGACTAGTTCAATTTCGGATACGACATTTAGAATCATGAGATTAGGTGTAAAATTACCTAATCCATATACTTCATTTTCTAGATCAGTTCCTGTTCTTTTGGGGCGACCCTCCTTGTCGCGGTAACAGACCTTGAGTAAAACTAGGTTCAGGTTTCCCCATACCCAATGATCTTGGTAAACTGCTGTGTCTGAGTCTATGGAATTGATTAAACTAAACCATGCTCCACAGGAGCCATTGTGTGTAAATGGGTGTGGAAAGAATGGCAGGACTCCTTCATAATTCTGATAGGGAGGGAGCCGACCACACACCCAACAATTAGTAGCATTACTAGTCTGATGGGAATGATGTAACATACTAATGAAAGTGTTATTGCGCAGCGCAAGTCTATAAGACAATTCATGTGGAGGTAAGTCACTAAAAGAATGTTCAGCAGCAACATTATAAACATGTCTAGAAATAGGGCAATATATGTGCAACAACATACTTGTAATAATTATTAAAAGACTTAATAAAAGCAGAATTAATAATGTCACTATGCAGTGGCTACGCAGTGATTTACAATACGCCTGTCGTTTCAACATTTTCCGGGTATTTTCTCTACTCAGGTCCAAGGGATACATGTCAGAGACAATTCAACCGCTTCACCTTGGAGAGGACTTAAACAATCAAATTGCTCGACTTGTTGGGCCTAAGCTTTAGTTTGTAAAGTTCGGTTTCAGTCTTTTCAACCAAAGGAAGTTTTGAATCGGTCTGTGAGGGAGTGCAGGGCACAATGTCTATATCCGAGGATAGTCCATGAAATTTCTTGATATGACTTGAATGAATCCAGCCCTTGCGGCCCTCGATCTTCATGGCTGTCCTTGTGGTCAGCAGGACCAACTTGGGTGCTTTCCACCTGGGCTCCAGCTGAGTCTTTCGGTCGAAATTCCTCACAAAGACCAGGTCCCCCGGAACCACGTCATGGGGTTTCACCTCGGTGTTGTCGGGAAAGGCTGCAGCTACCTGTGAACGACAAGATTGTAGTGCAGACATCAAGGAAGCCAAGTAATCTGTCAGCATATTACAGTCAATATCAGTTATTTTGCGTGGTACGGGCGTCCCCCACATATTTGGTGGTCTACCGAAGATCACCTCATACGGGGATAGCCCTGTTCGAGAGTGTGCTACCATTCTCATGTAAAAGAGTGCAACTGGTAACGCTACTATCCAGTCGACACCTTTCTCTCTGCATATTTTGGACAATCTGATTTTCAGTATCTGATTATGTCTTTCTACGAGACTTGCTGCCTCGGGGTGTCGGACACAGTGGAATTTCCACTGATAACCTAACAGAAGTGAAACGTGTTTCATTAATTCGGATGAGAACGGCTGGCCGTTATCTGAGTGAACAACACGTGGTAAACCGTATCGTGGGAAGAATTCTCGAACCAACTGTTTGGCAGTAGTCGGGGCAGTGTAATCTGAAACCGGGTACGCCTCTGTCCAACGGGACAGAGCGCAGACAACTACGAGAACATATTTGAATCCTCGACATCGTTCCATCTGGATATAGTCCATCTGGAGTACTTCAAAAGGATTATTAGGAGGATGAAATCCACCCTGTTCTACGGGAACGCTTTTTCCTGGGTTAAACTGGCAACAGATCATACAGGTACGGACCTTTTGTTTGGCTGCTGCTCGTAAATGTTTATTGAACCAAATGTGTCGAATGCTGTCTAGCATAGCTTTTTCTCCTAGATGTGCTGGACTATGTATAGTGTTAATTATAACTTGGACCATTGAATCAGGAAGGAACCATACAGACTTTTCCTTCATCATCCATCCTTGGTCCGTTTGGATCCCTCCTAATTCAGTCCATGTCTTTATTTCGTCTGGTGTAGCATGTGTCTGTATGTCAATTACGTCAAGGGTAGGATCTTTAACTGTCATACAATGTGTCGGTATCGGGACTATTGTCTTTGTCATGTCGGGGGTTTGAGTTTGAGCAGTCTGTTTAGCTGTTCTGTCGGCTAGATCATTGCCTTGGGAAATGATATCAGCAATCTTTGTATGAGCCTTACATTTCATAATAGATATTGCAGTGGGTAGATGTATCGCATCTAATAAGGCATGAATGAGGGGTCCTATTCGGGCGCCATCATGTGGTAAATAAAATTCCTTTACCGGGACTGAATTTGATACAGAAACATTATAAAATAGCTCAGTAAAATGAGAGGCAGAATCCGTGATATTAGAGTTTTAAAACTGGACAATCGTGTACGTAATGACCTGGCTTTTTACAATAATTGCATGTCCCTTTTACAGGTCCTGCTGAATCGGAATGTGTCATACCCTTTTTATGTCCTTCCGCTGGAACTGTCTGGGAAACTAGCATTTTCATTTTCGTGTCTTTCATGCGTCTGTGTTCATGTTCTTGTTCCTCTCTAATTCTATTGTGATGGTACTGTAGCATTTGTAACATTTGTGATGGAGTGTTACCTTGCCAGGTACTCTCGAATTTTAATACTCTATTCTTTACTGGGGGCAGGGCATTTTCTACTAATTTTGTTACAAACAGATGCGGGTATGATTCGCTACTGGCTTTTATGCCACTATTTATACCAAAACATTTTTAAAATCGGGCATAGTAATCACTAGTGTCTTCATCTTGCTTCTGCTTACAGGCTGAGATCGTTCCCCAATCTTCCTTTTTCGTAGTTAATAAACGTGGCAGTACCTGTACTAGTAAACCTGGTAATGCTTTAGTTTTATCCCCAAGTCCTGCTCCTGCAGTTCGGGCCTTTTCTTCCGCTTCTAACACTGACCACTCTATCTTTTGGTCTCCTACCTCCCACTCTTTTTCCTTGAGTTTTTCATAAATGCCAGCAGGCATCAATACCTTTAATATTGTCATAATGTCGGGATAGGTATACTCTCCCATGAGTAACATGTCTTTAATTTCTCGGTGAAAACCCGCTGGATCTTTGTCATGACTGGGTACCACTTTCTTCATTTGTAACAATTCTATTTTTGATATGGGCGTATATACAAATACGCGCTTAAACTCGTTGTCCTCGCCTTTTATTGGGTGCACTTCTCGTAACGGATTCTGTCTATCCATGTGATACGTGGTTCTTTCCTTGACGGGGATTGAGACCTGCTCTGAGCATACAAAAAGAATATACTGCTTTCTTGATTCTAGAATTTCTTTAATTAATTTAGTACCTGGACCTCTCCATTTATTCATAAGCAATTCAGTCAGTATGTCAGGTAAGGGACCAGGGTCCGAATGCTGACTCCGATATAGTATAATGAGTTGTTGAATCATATAAATCCCAGCTAACCTCTGTTCATCTGGGGTGAGATTCAAAAATGTGCGTACTACTGTATCATCACTATATTTTCCGGGACTGTCCACCCAATGGACAGCTGCCCTGGCTAAATCTTGTTCATCCATAGAATCGAGAAAATGATAACCCCTTCGTTCTCGGAGTAGTTTGTCGGCGGTTTGGAACGAATGCTCGTTAGACCTTATATTAATTATAGGTATTTGGAAATTCCTGTTATTATCTGGACATATCGGACGTATCGAGTCAGTAAGACATCTAGTCTGATTCTTATTACAAGATCTTCCTCTACCTACATAGGCTATGGTGTCTGACTGTCCTGCGGGCAGTCCTGACCCTTCTTCCTCGCTTTGTTCGAACTCGTCTGCCTCTAATCTCTCTTCGTGTAGGCGTTCTATTTCTTTACGGATCTTTCGGCACATGGCTATTATACAATTTTGCTTGTCATGTCTCCCTTCTGATATATTCTGACTCCATCTGGTAAGAATTTGCATTGCTTCCGGGTCTACCCCCGGTCAGTCTACATTTCTGATCACACAGTTTATGAGGAAACGTAACAGTTCCCCCTGTATCTCTACTTTCTGGTATTCCATAGCTCTGTTAATACATTCTGGATCTCGCCCTGTTTGGACAAAATGATATATTTCGTCTAGATGCGCAGTCATTCCTGGTAACTTCGCTAAATACACTGCGGCTCGTCTGATACGCAATGATGCCAGGATCATTTCGTCCTCTATACCGGGCACCGGGTCATATCTACAATCTACGAGAAGCTCTTTAAGTGCACGGGCACTTACGAATTTGGGTGTACGTGAATGCGCTGACTCTTGAAAAGTAAGTTTATTTATTCTGGGTGGCGTAGAAAAGATATTGGTAGCACCTCCCGTGGCCCCATCTGGGGCGTCGGGTGTGAAAGGATTCGTTGAACGTGACACAGCAACTATAGGTGTGGACACAGCTATAGAAGTAGCTGTAGGAACAGATACAGAAACAGATGTGCTTGCCGGAACTTGTGACTCGATTTGTTGCTGTAGGGATACGGGTGCTGGATCTTGGCGTAGGACCTCCCTGATATGCGGTCTATGTGGAGCGGAATTAGCATACTCGGGAGCTGCGTCATCTAAATATGAGGAAAGAAAAACATCTTCTGCGGTTCTAGGATGCCCCTTAGGATGTACCTTGATTGGGAATAATGGGGGTGGCAAGTCTTTCGGTATCTCTGGAGTAGCCTTAGGTAATCCTTCGGCCAGAAGGGGATACATACCATTCATAAGGGCATTTCTTTGTCTGTCTACTTGTTCTGATTTCACTCGGATACCTTCCTCAATTAATAGATTTCCTTGAACTTTATTAGAACTTTCTTTATTCCTTTCTTCCTGTCTACGTGCTTTTTCTGTACGTCTATGAGATTCTTTACGCCATAACTCAACGGCGTCCTTCTGTGACTGTCTGACTTTCCTTTTCCATAACTCTTCCTCGACTTTCATGATGCACTCTGCATCCCAGGTCCCCGCTGCGGGCCACCTCTGACTTTCTGGTAATCCCTTGGTATAGTCTACCCATAAATCAAGAAATAATATAGCGTCTAAGCCATGTTTGTGATACATGAAGTGCCCTGGAGTATCCCTAGGAGGAATAGGAACGGCTTCTTCGAGTACCCCTTTTCTAGTAGTGATCTGTCTTAATTTCGAAAAGAGCGGCATATTGACAACTGATCTGACACTTAATCTTGAACACACTTAATACAAAAGCACAATAATGAACAACCATTCATACCACAATATGCAGGACGTTTAACACATTAAACATTAAACATTAAACATTTTTTAACTTTTAAAATAAACAACAATGATGATCGTCTGCATAACTAATCACCAAGCATAACTCTTGACACTAACTAGATACTTCGGAATACTTGATATACTGCTAAACAGTACAGATACACTGCTAAAACAGTGCAGACCGGATTTGTGTACCCAAACCCGTCTTGACCGGCACAACCTATGCGCACGTCAGAAATGCCTCCCCAGTAATGGTACTCACCGGGTAGCTTCGGAAACGGAAGGCCTCGGTAACTTGAACTTGAACCGGACTGGACTCGACTTGACTCGTCGGACACTGGGCTTGACTTCGAACTGGTGGGTCTCTGTATACCTCGGATCTTGCTCTCTCAGCTAGGCTCTGGTCGGGATACTTCGCACTTCTCACCGCCTCGTCTGGGTGTTGATCGCAGTCTCAGTCGCCCCCGCTTGACCGGAGGGAGATACAGGAAATCCTGCTGGTACGCGTTATTGTCCGTCCAGCTGTGGCAGGAGACCGGGCCTGCAACTCACCGCCGGCGCGTGAGATGAGAAAGTGTCCCTGTTCGGGCGCCATCATGTGGTAAATAAAATTCCTTTACCGGGACTGAATTTGATACAGAAACATTATAAAATAGCTCAGTAAAATGAGAGGCAGAATCCGTGATATTAGAGTTTCGGAATGGGCTTTATTCCAGTGATCGATTATAATCGGTTGCTCCAAGTTCCATCACCACGGGGGTTCAGGAAGTGAAGTACATACTTTATTGACAAGAAGTAACTTTTATAGTACATACATTACAATGAAGCGAATGCAGTAGGCGTAACAATTGATAAGGAAAATGACGATTTGTTCTGCGTAACCAGAAATGGGTGTAATAAAGAGTAAAAAGGAACATAATTGGTTATGATGTCATATATAGGTGGATCTATAAGATAATACTTGGCCTAGATGCGCGCGCAGCAGTATGACGTGTAATTGACGTGTAACTAGGGGGTGAAGGGGACTTGACATTTAGCTCTACATGTGGAGACAAAAAGTCTGGGGGGTCAAGTCAACCTAATCCCAAATCATATCTAACATCCTATGTTTAAAGAACTATGTTATCCAAGAAAGAAGGACTCTCGGACAGAATCTATTCTATACTGACTGTGCGTGCGTGTACAAGCGTCTAAGTGTCTACACTGAATGCGAGGGGGTAGGAATATTCCATGGTAACAGGGCTATGAATTACTTGCATAAGGGTAGAGAAGCCGGGCCTTTTGCTCGGTAACTGGAAGAATGTTTACTTAAACTACTAGGCAGGAATGCATCGGCTGAGGGGGAAGCAGATAATTCGAAGGTGAAATACAGTTCTTGGCAGAGAATAGGCTGATGTCAGGCTTCGTGAGCCGCGCAGAGAATGAGACAAAGTTCATGGTCACAGATGCAGGCTCAGACTGGAGCTTTCAGAGGCAGAAAGCAAGAAGAGTTTTGATGACAGAATCAGGGCCTACTTGCCTGGACTGTAAAATGGCATAAGTGAATCATATAAAGCCGGTGGCCTTTCATATTTAGGAATGGAATATCCGGCCTATTCATGGCGGATCTGACAGAGGACATGTTGACGTTGGACGCACATGTATTTGCGTCTTCATAACTGGAACTGGAGGGAACATACATGTACTTGTGATATGCACATAGAACTGTTGGGGTCCAAGATAGGGGACATAACTGACCAGAAAAATCCATATTTCCACATTCCCTCCTTGTCCCCTACTTGCCCTTCAAGAGATATCAATCTTCATTAATCCATTGATCTGTTCATATAGCATCATTTGTTCTTCTTTCTTCTTCCGTGACGAATGAAATCTTGGTGGTGGAATACACGATGTGGCACACAGACCACAGATCGCTGGTCCACATTGTAGACATAGACAGCAACTGAATAGTATGAGAAGGCCAATACCTAGGAAGGATAAAACTCTCCATCCCCAGGCTGATATCACATTCCAAAACCAACTGGACCAAGTCCAAGTGCCTGGGTTCTGGTGTATCTGGCTTACAATCTTATGAAGGCGAGTGATGGCTTTATATACAGATGGCGAATTTTCTGGTATGAATACGCAGCAGCTTGATCCGATGACCCTACAAGCTCCGCCCCTATCAGCCAGGATGACGTCAAGGACAAGACGATTTTGAAGCACAACAATCCGCATAGCAGACTGCTCTTCTGTTAAATTGCCTAAGGCGGAAATAGTCTCATTTACTACTGCTTCAAGGGTTCTAGTTAATCTACGTATCAGCTTACTATTAGTAACGGTACCTATGTAGGGAAAGATGCCTTTATTAAAATCTACATACTTGTCCCATGCCGTCTCAGTGTAATCGACAATGGGGAGATCTCTCCGCTCTCTGTTGTGTACTAAATGAATATTTCTGTAATGATCAGGAGGAGCCAGGAAAACAGGTGGCAAAAGGAATGCAATGTAGCAGGTACCATCCCAATCTAGAGGTAAACGCATATATGCAGTCTGACCACATACAAAGTAGGAATGGCGAGAAGCTCTAAATAAAGATTTGCCTTGATCACTGAATTCTACTGTAGTGGTGCATTTACTATGGCCCATATGTATGGAACCAACTTTTCTTACACATAATTCACCCTTCGCTGGGAATACTGACATGGTGGGCAAGACTAGTTCAATTTCGGATACGACATTTAGAATCATGAGATTAGGTGTAAAATTACCTAATCCATATACTTCATTTTCTAGATCAGTTCCTGTTCTTTTGGGGCGACCCTCCTTGTCGCGGTAACAGACCTTGAGTAAAACTAGGTTCAGGTTTCCCCATACCCAATGATCTTGGTAAACTGCTGTGTCTGAGTCTATGGAATTGATTAAACTAAACCATGCTCCACAGGAGCCATTGTGTGTAAATGGGTGTGGAAAGAATGGCAGGACTCCTTCATAATTCTGATAGGGAGGGAGCCGACCACACACCCAACAATTAGTAGCATTACTAGTCTGATGGGAATGATGTAACATACTAATGAAAGTGTTATTGCGCAGCGCAAGTCTATAAGACAATTCATGTGGAGGTAAGTCACTAAAAGAATGTTCAGCAGCAACATTATAAACATGTCTAGAAATAGGGCAATATATGTGCAACAACATACTTGTAATAATTATTAAAAGACTTAATAAAAGCAGAATTAATAATGTCACTATGCAGTGGCTACGCAGTGATTTACAATACGCCTGTCGTTTCAACATTTTCCGGGTATTTTCTCTACTCAGGTCCAAGGGATACATGTCAGAGACAATTCAACCGCTTCACCTTGGAGAGGACTTAAACAATCAAATTGCTCGACTTGTTGGGCCTAAGCTTTAGTTTGTAAAGTTCGGTTTCAGTCTTTTCAACCAAAGGAAGTTTTGAATCGGTCTGTGAGGGAGTGCAGGGCACAATGTCTATATCCGAGGATAGTCCATGAAATTTCTTGATATGACTTGAATGAATCCAGCCCTTGCGGCCCTCGATCTTCACGGCTGTCCTTGTGGTCAGCAGGACCAACTTGGGTGCTTTCCACCTGGGCTCCAGCTGAGTCTTTCGGTCGAAATTCCTCACAAAGACCAGGTCCCCCGGAACCACGTCATGGGGTTTCACCTCTGTGTTGTCGGGAAAGGCTGCAGCTACCTGTGAACGACAAGATTGTAGTGCAGACATCAAGGAAGCCAAGTAATCTGTCAGCATATTACAGTCAATATCAGTTATTTTGCGTGGTACGGGCGTCCCCCACATATTTGGTGGTCTACCGAAGATCACCTCATACGGGGATAGCCCTGTTCGAGAGTGTGCTACCATTCTCATGTAAAAGAGTGCAACTGGTAACGCTACTATCCAGTCGACACCTTTCTCTCTGCATATTTTGGACAATCTGATTTTCAGTATCTGATTATGTCTTTCTACGAGACCTGCTGCCTCGGGGTGTCGGACACAGTGGAATTTCCACTGATAACCTAACAGAAGTGAAACGTGTTTCATTAATTCGGATGAGAACGGCTGGCCGTTATCTGAGTGAACAACACGTGGTAAACCGTATCGTGGGAAGAATTCTCGAACCAACTGTTTGGCAGTAGTCGGGGCAGTGTAATCTGAAACCGGGTACGCCTCTGTCCAACGGGACAGAGCGCAGACAACTACGAGAACATATTTGAATCCTCGACATCGTTCCATCTGGATATAGTCCATCTGGAGTACTTCAAAAGGATTATTAGGAGGATGAAATCCACCCTGTTCTACGGGAACGCTTTTTCCTGGGTTAAACTGGCAACAGATCATACAGGTACGGACCTTTTGTTTGGCTGCTGCTCATAAATGTTTATTGAACCAAATGTGTCGAATGCTGTCTAGCATAGCTTTTTCTCCTAGATGTGCTGGACTATGTATAGTGTTAATTATAACTTGGACCATTGAATCAGGAAGGAACCATACAGACTTTTCCTTCATCATCCATCCTTGGTCCGTTTGGATCCCTCCTAATTCAGTCCATGTCTTTATTTCGTCTGGTGTAGCATGTGTCTGTATGTCAATTACGTCAAGGGTAGGATCTTTAACTGTCATACAATGTGTCGGTATCGGGACTATTGTCTTTGTCATGTCGGGGGTTTGAGTTTGAGCAGTCTGTTTAGCTGTTCTGTCGGCTAGATCATTGCCTTGGGAAATGATATCAGCAATCTTTGTATGAGCCTTACATTTCATAATAGATATTGCAGTGGGTAGATGTATCGCATCTAATAAGGCATGAATGAGGGGTCCGTTCTGAATGTGGGCACCGTGGGAAGTTAAATAACCTCTCTCTCGCCACAGTACGCCGAAGTCGTGTACAACTCCGAATGCATAACGTGAATCAGTGTATATGTTGACTTTTTTATCTGTGGCTTGAATACAGGCTTGTGTCAGAGCGATGAGCTCTGCGGCTTGAGCTGACAAAGTATTTATACGATTAGTTTCAATGACTTCAGTATCTGTGGTGACTGCGTAAGCAGCCACTAACTCTCCTGTACTTGTTCTCATACATGAACCATCTACATACAACGTCAGGTCTGGATCGGACAATGGAACATCTGTCAGGTCTTGTCTGGGTTTTGTCGTTATAGTAATAACTTCAATACAGTCATGAGCTAGTGGGTCTGTTCCGGTTACTGGCAAAAGTGTGGCAGGATTCAATGTGTTACAGCGTCTGATTTCTATATGTGGCTGAAACAATGTAAGTTCGTACCCTGTAAGTCGCGCTATAGTCAAGTGTTGTGTTTGTGTTCTATTTACAAGAACCTCTACTGCGTGTGGTACTTGAACTGTCAATGCATGTCCTAACACTATGGCATCGCTTTGTCTGATTGCTAAAGCTGTCGCTGCCACTGATTTCAGGCATGCAGGCAAAGCCTGAGCTACGGGATCTAATGTACTAGAAAAATAAGCACATGGTTTGTGTGCTCCTGCTTGATCCTGTGTGAGTACTGACAAGGCAGTACCTTCGCGTTCTGTAACAAAGAGTGTAAACTGTTTTCTGTAACATGGTGTTGCTAAAACAGGTGCTTGGCATAAAGCTTTCTTTAGGCTTTCAAAAACTTGTGTATGTTCTTGAGTCCAAGGGAGAACAGTCGATGTGGCTGCCTCCTGTGTGGTTAACTGAATGAGTGGTTTTGCTAGAAATGCATACTGAGGGATCCACTGCCTACAATATGAAGTGAGGCCTATGAAAGCTCGTACCTCCTTTTGTGTCTTAGGTATAGGCATGTTAGCTATTAACTGAATGCGGTCGGGTGTAAGCTGCCTTCCCTCCTTGGACAGCGAGTGTCCAAGATAAAGAACTCGCTGGACACAGAATTGCAGCTTAGAAGGGGACACCTTGTGCCCCTTTTCGGCTAGAAATTGTAAAACTGTCAGTGATGCTTTTTCACATTCCGGTTCGCTTCTTGCGGTGATCAGCAGATCATCGACGTATTGAAGCAGAGCAGTGTTAACTGGCATGTGGATACTATCGAGTTCTCGTTTCAGTGCTTGGCTATAGATGCTGGGGCTTTCTGTAAATCCTTGAGGTGCGCGTGAGAATTTAAAGCTACGTCCATTTAAACTAAATCCGAACAAATATTGGCTTTCCGGATCTATTGGGACGCTGAAAAAGGCATTCTTGAGATCAATTACAGTAAAGAATGTTGCTTCGGAATCAATGGCTGTCAGTAATGACGAGATATCTGGGACCACAGGAAATTGTGGCACAATGCACTTGTTTAATTCGCGCAGATCAATAACCAATCGATATACTGGCGGGGCCTTTGGATCCGTTCGTTTAAGAATCGGAATTATCGGTGAATTACATACATTGGAGTCTGTTTCCACAACTACTCCTTGGGCAATGAGCTCGTCAATGATTTGTAGTAAAGCCACTACAACATCTGGTGGTAACTTGTATTGTCGCATTCGTGGTAGCACCACTCCTGCCTTTAATGTGACTCGATATGGTGTAATATTCATGCAACCAACATCAGTAGGGCCTTGTGCCCATAGATGTGTAGGTAAAATCTGCAGTCGGGGATCCATGTCTCTAGACACATAGTGACCTTTAAAATCACGCAAAAACAACCTTACACCTTCCGGAGAACAACATATTATGGCTCCTAGAGCTTTCAGGGTTTTAATTCCTAACAGATTTTCTGGACATGATTTAGTAAGCAATAAATCTGTAGTTCGGGTCAGAGGTCCTATCGTAAGTGGCAGTGGTTGTGACACTTCATTAACAATAGGTTTTCCTGAAAAACCAAGGGAAATATTCTGAGAGCCTGAGAGGGGTGCCCCTGGAACCTCACTACGTTTTATAGTTGTTCGACTTGCCCCTGTATCGAGTAAAAATTTCCTATCTTGGCCTAATAATTCACTATGTACATAAGGTCCTTCTTGATCTACAGGAATCTCGATAAGGGGTAAGTCAATTTCCCTCTCTAGGCTAGTTCATGCGTAACGCTGATACTCAGGATATTCATACTGTGCGGTCTGATACATTTGTCGTGTTGTTGTCTGTGTGGCAGCAGCAGGCAACGGTGGTGCAGCTGGCACAAACTGTATTGGCTGTTGTGCGGCTGGCATGGCCTGGGCATGCTGCATAGCTCCTTGTTCATTCTGATCTTGTCTGAGTGGCCGTGATCTTTCTTGTGTTTTACCTATGGCGATATTATGTTTTAAAACTGGACAATCGTGTACGTAATGACCTGGCTTTTTACAATAATTGCATGTCCCTTTTACAGGTCCTGCTGAATCGGAATGTGTCATACCCTTTTTATGTCCTTCCGCTGGAACTGTCTGGGAAACTAGCATTTTCATTTTCGTGTCTTTCATGCGTCTGTGTTCATGTTCTTGTTCCTCTCTAATTCTATTGTGATGGTACTGTAGCATTTGTAACATTTGTGATGGGGTGTTACCTTGCCAGGTACTCTCGAATTTTAATACTCTATTCTTTACTGGGGGCAGGGCATTTTCTACTAATTTTGTTACAAACAGATGCGGGTATGATTCGCTACCGGCTTTTATGCCACTATTTATACCAAAACATTTTTCAAATCGGGCATAGTAATCACTAGTGTCTTCATCTTGCTTCTGCTTACAGGCTGAAATCGTTCCCCAATCTTCCTTTTTCGTAGTTAATAAACGTGGCAGTACCTGTACTAGTAAACCTGGTAATGCTTTAGTTTTATCCTCAAGTCCTGCTCCTGCAGTTCGGGCCTTTTCTTCCGCTTCTAACACTGACCACTCTATCTTTTGGTCTCCTACCTCCCACTCTTTTTCCTTGAGTTTTTTATAAATGCCAGCAGGCATCAATACCTTTAATATTGTCATAATGTCGGGATAGGTATACTCTCCCATGAGTAACATGTCTTTAATTTCTCGGTGAAAACCCGCTGGATCTTTGTCATGACTGGGTACCACTTTCTTCATTTGTAACAATTCTATTTTTGATATGGGCGTATATACAAATACGCGCTTAAACTCGTTGTCCTCGCCTTTTATTGGGTGCACTTCTCGTAACGGATTCTGTCTATCCATGTGATACGTGGTTCTTTCCTTGACGGGCACTGAGACCTGCTCTGAGCATACAAAAAGAATATACTGCTTTCTTGATTCTAGAATTTCTTTAATTAATTTAGTACCTGGACCTCTCCATTTATTC
Source organism: Triturus cristatus (assembly GCF_964204655.1). Lineage (NCBI taxonomy): Eukaryota > Metazoa > Chordata > Amphibia > Caudata > Salamandridae > Triturus > Triturus cristatus. The sequence continues at coordinate 266,685,998 of NC_140582.1, read as the reverse complement.
ATAAGCAATTCAGTCAGTATGTCAGGTAAGGGACCAGGGTCCGAATGCTGACTCCGATATAGTATAATGAGTTGTTGAATCATATAAATCCCAGCTAACCTCTGTTCATCTGGGGTGAGATTCAAAAATGTGCGTACTACTGTATCATCACTATATTTTCCGGGACTGTCCACCCAATGGACAGCTGCCCTGGCTAAATCTTGTTCGTCCATAGAATCGAGAAAATGATAACCCCTTCGTTCTCGGAGTAGTTTGTCGGCGGTTTGGAACGAATGCTCGTTAGACCTTATATTAATTATAGGTATTTGGAAATTCCTGTTATTATCTGGACATATCGGACGTATCGAGTCAGTAAAACATCTAGTCTGATTCTTATTACAAGATCTTCCTCTACCTACATAGGCTATGGTGTCTGACTGTCCTGCGGGCAGTCCTGACCCTTCTTCCTCGCTTTGTTCGAACTCGTCTGCCTCTAATCTCTCTTCGTGTAGGCATTCTATTTCTTTACGGATCTTTCGGCACATGGCTATTATACAATTTTGCTTGTCATGTCTCCCTTCTGATATATTCTGACTCCATCTGGTAAGAATTTGCATTGTTTCCGGGTCTACCCCCGGTCGGTCTACATTTCTGATCACACAGTTTATGAGGAAACGTAACAGTTCCCCCTGTATCTCTACTTTCTGGTATTCCATAGCTCTGTTAATACATTCTGGATCTCGCCCTGTTTGGACAAAATGATATATTTCGTCTAGATGCGCAGTCATTTCTGGTAACTTCGCTAAATACACTGCGGCTCGTCTGATACGCAATGATGCCAGGATCATTTCGTCCTCTATACCGGGCACCGGGTCATATCTACAATCTACGAGAAGCTCTTTAAGTGCACGGGCACTTACGAATTTGGGTGTACGTGAATGCGCTGACTCTTGAAAAGTACGTTTATTTATTCTGGGTGGCGTAGAAAAGATATTGGTAGCACCTCCCGTGGCCCCATCTGGGGCGTCGGGTGTGAAAGGATTCGTTGAACGTGACACAGCAACTATAGGTGTGGACACAGCTATAGAAGTAGCTGTAGGAACAGATACAGAAACAGATGTGCTTGCCGGAACTTGTGACTCGATTTGTTGCTGTAGGGATACGGGTGCTGGATCTTGGCGTAGGACCTCCCTGATATGCGGTCTATGTGGAGCGGAATTAGCATACTCGGGAGCTGCGTCATCTAAATATGAGGAAAGAAAAACATCTTCTGCGGTTCTAGGATGCCCCTTAGGATGTACCTTGATTGGGAATAATGGGGGTGGCAAGTCTTTCGGTATCTCTGGAGTAGCCTTAGGTAATCCTTCGGCCAGAAGGGGATACATACCATTCATAAGGGCATTTCTTTGTCTGTCTACTTGTTCTGATTTCACTCGGATACCTTCCTCAATTAATAGATTTCCTTGAACTTTATTTGAACTTTCTTTATTCCTTTCTTCCTGTCTACGTGCTTTTTCTGTACGTCTATGAGATTCTTTACGCCATAACTCAACGGCGTCCTTCTGTGACTGTCTGACTTTCCTTTTCCATAACTCTTCCTCGACTTTCATGATGCACTCTGCATCCCAGGTCCCCGCTGCGGGCCACCTCTGACTTTCTGGTAATCCCTTGGTATAGTCTACCCATAAATCAAGAAATAATATAGCGTCTAAGCCATGTTTGTGATACATGAAGTGCCCTGGAGTATCCCTAGGAGGAATAGGGACGGCTTCTTCGAGTACCCCTTTTCTAGTAGTGATCTGTCTTAATTTCGAAAAGAGCGGCATTTTGCCAACTGATCTGACACTTAATCTTGAACACACTTAATACAAAAGCACAATAATGAACAACCATTCATACCACAATATGCAGGACGTTTAACACATTAAACATTAAACATTAAACATTTTTTAACTTTTAAAATAAACAACAATGATGATCGTCTGCATAACTAATCACCAAGCATAACTCTTGACACTAACTAGATACTTCGGAATACTTGATATACTGCTAAACAGTACAGATACACTGCTAAAACAGTGCAGACCGGATTTGTGTACCCAAACCCGTCTTGACCGGCACAACCTATGTGCACGTCAGAAATGCCTCCCCAGTAATGGTACTCACCGGGTAGCTTCGGAAACGGAAGGCCTCGGTAACTTGAACTTGAACCGGACTGGACTCGACTTGACTCGTCGGACACTGGGCTTGACTTCGAACTGGTGGGTCTCTGTATACCTCGGATCTTGCTCTCTCAGCTAGGCTCTGGTCGGGATACTTCGCACTTCTCACCGCCTCGTCTGGGTGTTGATCGCAGTCTCAGTCGCCCCCGCTTGACCGGAGGGAGATACAGGAAATCCTGCTGGTACGCGTTATTGTCCGTCCAGCTGTGGCAGGAGACCGGGCCTGCAACTCACCGCCGGCGCGTGAGATGAGAAAGTGTCCCTGTTCGGGCGCCATCATGTGGTAAATAAAATTCCTTTACCGGGACTGAATTTGATACAGAAACATTATAAAATAGCTCAGTAAAATGAGAGGCAGAATCCGTGATATTAGAGTTTCGGAATGGGCTTTATTCCAGTGATCGATTATAATCGGTTGCTCCAAGTTCCATCACCACGGGGGTTCAGGAAGTGAAGTACATACTTTATTGACAAGAAGTAACTTTTATAGTACATACATTACAATGAAGCGAATGCAGTAGGCGTAACAATTGATAAGGAAAATGACGATTTGTTCTGCGTAACCAGAAATGGGTGTAATAAAGAGTAAAAAGGAACATAATTGGTTATGATGTCATATATAGGTGGATCTATAAGATAATACTTGGCCTAGATGCGCGCGCAGCAGTATGACGTGTAATTGACGTGTAACTAGGGGGTGAAGGGGACTTGACATTTAGCTCTACATGTGGAGACAAAAAGTCTGGGGGGTCAAGTCAACCTAATCCCAAATCATATCTAACATCCTATGTTTAAAGAACTATGTTATCCAAGAAAGAAGGACTCTCGGACAGAATCTATTCTATACTGACTGTGCGTGCGTGTACAAGCGTCTAAGTGTCTACACTGAATGCGAGGGGGTAGGAATATTCCATGGTAACAGGGCTATGAATTACTTGCATAAGGGTAGAGAAGCCGGGCCTTTTGCTCGGTAACTGGAAGAATGTTTACTTAAACTACTAGGCAGGAATGCATCGGCTGAGGGGGAAGCAGATAATTCGAAGGTGAAATACAGTTCTTGGCAGAGAATAGGCTGATGTCAGGCTTCGTGAGCCGCGCAGAGAATGAGACAAAGTTCATGGTCACAGATGCAGGCTCAGACTGGAGCTTTCAGAGGCAGAAAGCAAGAAGAGTTTTGATGACAGAATCAGGGCCTACTTGCCTGGACTGTAAAATGGCATAAGTGAATCATATAAAGCCGGTGGCCTTTCATATTTAGGAATGGAATATCCGGCCTATTCATGGCGGATCTGACAGAGGACATGTTGACGTTGGACGCACATGTATTTGCGTCTTCATAACTGGAACTGGAGGGAACATACATGTACTTGTGATATGCACATAGAACTGTTGGGGTCCAAGATAGGGGACATAACGGACCAGAAAAATCCATATTTCCACAGCACACAGGATGGCTAAGCAAGAAAATAGCCACTTTCTAAAATTGGTATTTTCAAACACACAATATAAAAAATATCTTTACTTAAGGATGTATTTTTATATTCTAAGTTCAGGCAGACTACTCTCCAGCTTTCTACCTTGTTCCAATGGGAATTTGTACTGATAAGATGTTGTAAATAAACTCCCATTCTATCCTATGGGACAGATAGCCTTTCAATTGTGAAAAACGAAATACACTGTATTTCACTATAAGGGCATTTCACACACCTCAGTACATGTCCAAACTTCCAAATACACTGCACCCTGCCCACAGGGGTACCTTGGGCCTACCTTAGGGGTGACTCACATGTAATAAAAGGGAAGGTTAGGGCCTGGCAAGTGGGTGCACTTGCCAGGTTGACATGGTAGTAGAAACTGCATGCTGACACTGTAGTGGCAGGTCTGAGACCCTTTTAAAAGGCTGCTTGTGTGGGTGGCAAAATCAGTGCTGCAGGTCCACTAGCAGCATTTGATTTTCAGACCCTGGGCACACACAGTGCACTGTACTAGGGACTTAGTAGTAAATCGAATATGCCAATCATGGAAACACCAATCCATAATCACATTTTACAGGGAGCGCATATGCAATTTAGCAGTGATCAGCAGTGGTAAAGTGCCCAGAGTCATAAAGCCAACCAAAACAGGGTCAAAAATAGGAGGTCCAAAAGCAAAAAGTCTGGGGATAAACCCGCTGGAAAAGCAAGGTCTAACATGCACACATGAGTAGAGTTAGGTAGCACCAGGTGATGCAAGTAGTAAATTGGACACAAGTGAAAAGGAGATAAGCACACACAGGTGAGTTGAGGCTAGATGCGAGTATTATCTACTGGCACACAAATGAGAATGGGGAAGTACATGCACACAGTTGATATATGTCTAAATAAATCTAGGTGCCAGACAGCTATGTGCATGCAAGTGGAATAAGTATAGGCTCACACATTTGAGATGTGGTTCTTTGTGACCAGGGACCAGACAAGTAATATGTGGCCTGGTACACATAGGTTCAAAATAAAAAGTATATTCTGTTGAGTGTCATCTATTAATAAATTATCAAATTCCAATACAGTTTGTGGTGCAGTGACTGGTGTATTGATACTCTGGCGGGGCGGGGGAGAGGGTGGGACAGGGGAGGAGGGGGCGCCAATGGACAAGACAAATAAAAAACAAAACCACTTACCTGCATCTCCTCATTGCTCGCCTCTCTTCTACAGGCTCCCAGAGTGACAGTGGCCAATTGTGAGGCTGCTTTCATGCTACTGAAAGCATTGTCAGGATTGCACTGTGCACCGAGGATCTGCTCTACCAGTTAGGCTGGGAACCTGTGCCTGTTCTCTCCAACCCGGCAATGCAGCTCGGGTTGGAGAGAACTTACGTGCCCATGACGGTTTGGAGGGCCTGAGACAGCCGGCCAAACCATCATGCGCACTGACAGCAGTGCCCACCACTCCCCCTCTGTGTCTGCCATCCACTGGCCCTGCCCCCAAGACTCCACGGTAGGAGAAAAATAAAACAATAATAAAAATGATTTATTATCGTTTTATTTTTCAAGTTTTGCAGCTGCTGGCAGGGAGGCTGACACTCGTCCACCATAGCAGAGGAGCCGCCACTATCACTAGAAACAAGGCTATTACAATTGATGTATATGTAAGGTATGTTCATCACAGATCTAGGCATGTTGGCTCCATATCAGATTTTTCATCATTGCCACATAAAATAAATTTACATGGAACTACTCTAAATGCAACATATTTACATAGTAAGTGGCTATCCTTAAATCTGGCATAGATTAAGCCCTCCTGCCACTATGCTGGATACTCCTGATATATATAAAACAAATTGATTATATAATTATTAGCTTTCATAATCTAAGTTCATGGCTTGCAAATCGGTTCATATACTAAACATGCTCTTCATAAAATAGGCATCCAAGGTGCTTGGGTACGCAAGCAATTGTGACAGAAGATTAAAGGATTGGAAATTGTTTGTTTGAGAAGTATCTGCGTTTGTCGGTGGGCTAGTTTATGCCCAGGTTTAGGTCTGTAGAGTATGTGTGCAGACTAGCTCTGATAAGAAGAGGCTTCACATGTGTTCCTCCCTCAGTCAGCATCAATTTAACGATTCTGCTCTTATTGAACAGGACTGACCATAAGCAGTTATGCAAGGGTATACATTGGTTTTCATTTTGAAAATGGGGGTTATGGTTAATAAATGATTACTGTGTCTGTGCATTTGCCACTGTGACTGGGCACTCAAAGCAATGTTTAGGAATTAGGACTGTAGCTGATCTATGATGGCTTTTCCCCTTGTCTATAATGACTTTCCCCCTGAGGTATGATGGCTGTGCTCTTGGCTGTTCATGGGTGTACCTATAGCATGTCACTAATTGTATTTTTATAATTTCAGTAAAGTCACTTTTGTATTGCCAACATGTTCAAAGATGAAGTGACATTACTTTCTGTGACATTACCAAGGTAAAAGATCATGTGGTGCATGCTGTGATGTTGTCTGTAGTTCAAGGGTCATGTGATGTCACTTCTGCTTTCTCTAATATTTTGGTGTATCGTTGTCCATTCATGAAATTAAGTGGTGTGAGGCAGCGAATAAGTCACATCTAGGTAAACAAATTCTCCCTCTTAATCACCTGATTTGTGTTTGATATCATCTTATGGAATGAGCACGAGTCAAGTGTTGGGTCAAGTGCTTGTGAAAAATTCAGGTACTTGGAGGTCTTGAGAACTCATGGCACTTGTGGACATTTCTCAGTTTTGCTTGGAGAGAATTCGAGAGTAACCATCTAAAAATACTGAATTTCTCTTGTGAACTCCATACAAGACTTTGCATTGGATAGTATTTCAGCAAAATATTGCATACAGAATATCGTGGGTCATAAATACTGTGTCAAAAATATTGTGATGTCAAAAATATCATGGGACAGAATATAGAAGGTAAGAATATTGTTTTGTTAGTAGTTTTACTATTGTTTTTATTGATAGTTAAAACGTATTGTAGTTTTATTAAATATAGATGTATAGAATAGCATTTTTAGTTAGTTTGATAAATATTACTTATATATGTTTTATATGTTATAAGTAGAATAATAATATTTGTATTTAATTTGTTTTAGTAGACATTGTTATTTTCTACACTATTTCCATTTAATGTAAGTAGATATTATTAATTTAGTAGAGAGTAGTTGGGTTTTTAGCAGATTAGGGTGGGAAGTTTTTTAAATGTAAATTATCCTTTTAATTTATAATGAATTTTGTATGTAATTTATTTTTTTCATTGATAATTAATTATGTAAATTATTTAACAGATTGTTGTTTTAAATATCTGTTGATTTTTAATTAAATGGTAATTGGTTGCTCATTGTGTTACTTATGAAATTATTTTATTTACGTTTATATTTATTAATTATTTTAATTACTTTATAATAATCAATTTAATATTAATAATGTTCTATTTTTATAATTAATTTTATTGTATTATACATCTTTGTTGCTGTTTGATTTTTATGGTAGTAGGGAGGGAAGGGTTTTAATTGAAACTAATATTATATATATTTTTTGATTACTTTCCTTATTTGTAATATTAAATGTGTATTGTTCAAATATATTCTGTTTGCTTTAAATTTAATGAATGGATGTATTCTTTTATCTATGTTTTAATTTTCTTTGGTCTATATTTAGATGTTTTATTTAAAAATGTAAGAATAGGAATGGTAAATCTGACCCCTCTAAAGTCAAACACTTTCACTACAGTTGCTTAATTTGGAATGGGAATAGTAAATTAGACCAAAGTCCAATACTGTTGTGTGCATGGAGCGTGGCTGTCACGAGCGTGGCATTCTTGTCACTGCTCATGACTGTTTTGTTCTTAGCATAGATGTTATGCTCTAAAAATATGTGGAAGGTTGGGAGGTGGGAGAGTTTACCGTTTGTACCATTCAACCTGTAACCTAAGAATGAACCAGATGTACTTTCTTTGAATAAACTTCGTCTGAAGTATTCATCGTCTTCCAGCCTGTTGTTTATCTGGATCGGATACTTTCTTACACTGGCGACGAGCTAGCACGGATTCACTGTCCTTATATCATTGTTTTTGATTTTTTTCCCATTTTGAGAAACTTTATTGGGATCACTTGACGTGCTTACAGAGGACTTTTCCATTTCTCACTGTTCTGTTCTCAGCATAGATGTTATGCTTTAAATATATGTGGAAGTTTGGGAGGTGGGAGAGTTTACCGTTTGTACCATTCAACCTGTAACCTACGAATGAACCAGATGTACTTTCTTTGAATAAACTTCGTCTGAAGTATTCATCGTCTTCCAGCCTGTTGTTTATCTGAATCGGATACTTTCTTACAAATACTTTCCCTAATTTCACTAACCTTGGAGTGGGAACAATAAAGTCCCTTCACAGTCCAACACGTTACCTTCTGTTGCAAAGATTTGACTGGGAACAGTAAATCTGACCTCTCCAATGTCTAATATTTTAAGTACTTTTTCTCATGCTGGAGTGGTAATACTAAGGGCCTCACTACGAGACTGGCGGTCCATGGACCGCCAGACTCGTGAGGATGCGGTGGTGGCAGTCTTCCGGACGCTCTATTATGACCAGGGCAGTCGCGCCACCCTGGGACCACCGCAACTGCCAGAGATCAGAGATCCCTGGAAGTGGCGCGATGGTTTTGAGGCCGCAATATGCTCGGCGGGGTTCACTGCGGCCCTGCCTAGCATATTTCGAATTTTTTCCCTGCATTCTTTTCATGGTGGTGCGACCACCATGAAAAATATGGCAGTGAGAAGACAAAGGGGCTCTACAGGGCTCCCTAGTGACTCTGCTCCATAGGGTGCATGCAGGGGGCACATGTTATGCCCCCCTGTCTGCATGCACACCCAGTTCCTGCAGGAACTGCCTTTGACACTCCAATTGCAGTGCATTTTTCAAAGGCATCTCCGTAGGACTGCTAAAGAACTGCTCACCCGAGAATTTAAAAGTCGTACTATGGCGGGCAGTTGTTTATGGGTTTGGCAGTCTTGGAGTGGGCGGAGGCATGGTGGCCCTAATCCGAGACTGGCAAAGTCAGAAAAAGGCCCTAAATCTGAACCTCCAAAGTTTGACACTTTCCCCACATTTGCTTATGTTGGAATTGGAATAATAAATTGGACGCCTCCAAAGTCCAACACTTTCCCTACTGTTGCTCAGATTGGAGTGGGAATTATAAATCTGACCCCTACAAAGTCCAAAACTTTCCTTCATTTTGCTAACCTTGGAATGGGAATAGTAAAGTCCCTTCACAGCCCAACATGCTCCCTACTGTTGCACAGATTGGAGTGGGAACAGTGAATCTGACCTCTCCAAAGTCCTATAGTGTTAGCACTTTTTCTTATGCTGTAGTGGTAATACTAAATCTGACCCTCTAAAATTTGACACTTTCCCTATATTTGCTTATGTTATCATTGGAATAATAAATTAGATGCCTCCAAAGTCCAACACTTTACCTACTGTTGCTCAGAGTGGAGTGGGATTTATAAATTTGATCCCTCCAAAGTCCAAGATTTTCTCTACCTTTTTCTATATTGGGATGGAAATACTAAATCAGGCCTGTTCATAGTCCAAAATGTTCCCAACTGTCGCTCAGATTGGATTGGGAATAGGAGATCTGACCCCTCCAAAGTCCAACACTTTTTGTTCTTTTACTTGCATTGGAGTGGGAATAGTAAGTCTGACCACTACAAAGTCCAACAATTTCCCTAATTTTGCTTAAATGGAGTGTGAATTCTAAATTTGACCGCTCCAGAATTCGACACCTTCCACTACTATTGCTCACATTGCTGTGGGAATTGTAAAACTGACCCCTTCAAAGTCCAACATTCTCCCTACTCTTGCTTATATTGGAGTGGGAATACTAAATCTAGCCCATCATAGTCCAACACTTTCCTTACTGTTCCTCAGATGGAGTCATAATAATAACTCTGACCCCTACAAAGTGCAACATTTTCCCTGTTTTTGCTTACGTTTAAATGGGAATAGTACGTTTGACCATGCCAAAGTCCAATGCTATATTGCTTATGTATTTAAAAACAAAATATGTTTTAACTTTAAAAGTTAGTTTGATGTAAATAATTTTTTATTCTTCACTTTTGTCACGCTTTTTATTATTTTCTTTTTATGTTGTTATTGTATTCATTTTTATTTTTTAATATCTGTGTTCGATAGTATAATTATGTGCATTTGTATTGTGGTATTAGTTGTTTATATTATTTTTGAAACCATATGTTTATTTTTTGCAATTGTTTTAAATTCTTAATTTTATTTTTGTAAGTTATACATGGTATTAATATATTTTTAATATTATTAGTATATTTTTTAAAACATAATATTATTTAGTTAAAATGTGTTTTAAAGTTATTATACTGCTTATTAGTTAAAATTCAATATGCTTACCAAGATCGTGGTTCTCTATATTTTTGTTGTTGATTGTTTTGACTTTACATACAAAGTATATAAAGTCAATATATGTGTTCTGAATATTTTTGTAGTTATTTTTGTTGCTTATATTTTTGATGGAGATATTTCATCAGAGAACAGCCCCAGATACCTAAAGTCTTAAAGCGGCATTCTCAATTGTCATTTTCCCTTTCCTTTCCTTCTCTTCCTTCCTGTTGCATCCCTTCCCCCATTCATCCGCTGACCTCACATCCTCTCCTCTCCTGTCTCCTCTCTTCTACATGCCCTCCCCTCCCCTCCCCTCCGCTCCCCTCCCCTCCCTTTCCCTCCCCTCCCCTCCCCTCTCCTCTCCTATCCTCTCTTCTCCTCTCCTGTCCTGCCCCCTCCCCTCCCCTCCCCCTCCTTTCCTCCCCTACCCTCCCCTTCCCTCCCACCAGGATAAGCACAGCTTCGTTTTAAAGGCATTGCCTATGATGTCCCCCATGAGTTGCATCCGGTCTTGGATTGACGTGCACACATGCTTGATCCCCATAATGGTTAGCATCTTGAGAATGCTGCGTCCGTAGTTCTTCAGAATTTCATGCTTTTTGTTTTGCATTTTTTCTTCTTATATGCTGTTTTGTTTGTATGAGGGTCCAGGAGTACATTGAAGGATAATATCAGGTGTACCACCGGGTACACTGATTGAGTATGACTTCCATTTATCTTATTTCAGCAAAGTTGCTCTTTTAACATTCCTGCACTTCATCACATCCAGTGTTCAAGTGTATATTGTTTCAGACTATCAAAATAACCAGCCCTCCAAAATGTGCTTCTTTTCTTCATTTTAACTTGTACACATTGTTTGGTGAGTCGAATGAACATAGTCCCAGGCACCAAATCATAACATGAGCAACTCGATCTCAGGAAAAAGACCACATGAAGGTAGTCTGATGTGCTGCCGCACTACAAAGTTATTCCAGTATCCAACGTGAAAGGTAACTACAATTTTTAAAGTGATAAAGACATGACATTTTCTAAAAATAAAAAAAAATACTTTAAAAAAAAGAAAGATAATTGTTGTATTTTACACATACCATTGATTCGCAGCTCAGCCGTGCATGTGGTCTCTTGCTTTGCCCACTTTGGGTTTTGTCAAAAGTGCTGAACAAAACTCCAGAGTGCAGTGCAGCAGACCCAATAATGCCTACTTTAGGAGGGCCTCGTGGCCAAAAGTGTCCCATTGACAGGCGACTCGAGGAAGAAATGGGGGCACTGCAGCTGCTCTGAATCTTCTAAAAGGGTGGGATATGCAAGATAAAGCGGGCTGTGCTATTACCACAGAAGTGATTGTGCAATTGTAAAATTGATAATTGCAAAAACTGATGTCAAATCATAAATCCACTTATTTGAAAGCCCCGATCACAATCTGTGAGGTAATCCCAAGTGAGCACGGCGACCACCTCGCTCCAGGTCCTTACGGACAGTGCGTTGCCAGTCCTGAACTGTTTACCTACAAATCATTAATTTCATGGTTGTTAATCTAATTATTGCAACTACAACTCCCAGAATGCATTAGGCTACCACAGGAATGTCCAGGACTGTAACAACGTGCAGGGTGGTGATCACCCTACATGTAGAGGTAGGCTCCCACTTGTATCCCACATAGAGTGACCAACCGTCCATCCGTACATTTCACGGACCGTCCGTAATTTAAACCTCACGTCCGTTGTCCGTAAGGATTCCCTTTTACGGACGCCTTTGGTCCGTAATTTTGGGCATTGCAGGGAACAGCACTGTCATTGCAGGGAACAGCACTGTTCCCTGCATGAAGCCTCAACTCCGTGATGGGGCCGCCTTGCTCTCCTCCTCGGAGCACGAGAGCAGCCCCACTCCACCCGCCCATTGTCATTCTGTATGCTGGCTGATTGCCACATGCAGAATGACAATGGGGCAGTCTGGGCTGGTAAAGCATGTGGTGGGCCTCCTCAGCCTCTGTCTAGGGCAGGGCATTCTGTCAGACAGAAGAAATGTGTAAAATCAATGCAGCTACATGAGAATCCAGCTCAAGAAAATAAGCTGGTGAAAGAAGTTAAATATAAGGGGCTAATCTCGCCATTTTAGAACTAATGCATTTTCAATATTAAATTCAAGGAAGCCATGATATCTACTTTTTTATCTTATGCAACTAGCAACCATTGACAAAGCCAATAGTTCTGGCTTGTTGCAGATGTAACGTTACTTGTTGTTATATATCTGGATACAATGGCAGAAGAGGCAAAATACCAGTCAGGTGGTACACTATACTAAGTACAGATTTTAAGCTTGGGTGTTTTAAGCCACGCCTTAATTACTTTGAATACCCCCTTTGGAGAGACACCCCAGTTTTTTCATACCACTTAAAGCCCTGGAAACAACACCATGTCACAGTCACCTCATGGCCTGGCACTGTGCATCATGCATGACTCATGACTCAGATTGCCTATGTACAGGCGAAAGTGAGCCCTCCCCCGCCCCACCTCTTGCTATAGGAACCACAGCAAGGGTGAAATTCTTATAGGCCTCTTCTGTCTGCAACTCAGCAGACAAAGGCTCAGCTCATAATTAATATGAAAAGGTGGGTGAGTGAGTAAGTGAAGGGATGGGTGGGTGGCCGGATATATTAGTGAATGTGTGACTGGATGAATGAAAGTGTGAATGAATGGATAATGAGAGAAAGGATGGATGGATGAGTGAGTGGAAGGATGGATGAGAGAAAAGGTAAACAGATCGATGTATGAGTGGACAGGTAGATGGTTGGATAAAAGGGTGGATGGATGAGTGAAAGGATGGATGGGTGAGTGAAAGGGTGGATGATGGGCATGTGAATGGGTGGATGGATGAGAGAAATGATGAATGGATTGATGAATTGATAAGTGAAAGTGTTAATGGATGGACGGATGAGTGAAAGGATGGATGAGTGAGTGAAAGGGAGGGTAGATGGGCAAAATGATGGATAGATGAGTGAAGGAGTGAAAACGTGGATGGATGAGTGATAGCGTCAATGGATGGATTCATGAGTGGATGAGTAGATGGAATGGTGGAAAGAAGGATGGCTCAGTGAAAGGGTCAACGGTGAGAGAAAGGGAGGATGGATTGATTACTGAAAGGGTGAATGGTTGGAAGGATAAGTGACTAGGTGGATGGATGAATAAGTGAAAGGTTGGCTGGATAATGGATGGATAAGTGAAAGGGGGGATGGAGGGATGAATGAAATGATGGATGGAAGGATACATGATGGATAGGTTTGCAAATGATTTAAAATGTTTGGAAATGGATGGGCTTAATTATATTCTTTTGTGTGACCTCCTCTGATGTGCCTGTAAAACTTACCTTTTGTTCCGAAGTTTTTCCCTGAATTTTCACCTCCTGTCTTGACTTTTTGTCCTGAATTTTGACCCTTCGTCCTGAATTTTTACACTCACGGTCTAGAATTTGCACCCTTGCCAGTTGGTCACCCTAATCTGACATGGAATAGCAACTCGTGGCGAATTAGGGTAACTGAGGCCTTAAAACGTCACTCGAATATAGTGTTCTCTTAAGTCTTGTAATTATGTATTATAATGTTTTGATTGCGGCTGCTGGGTGATTTTTCCGTTGCATATGTTGCGTAAAGAATAAAGCTATCGTATGGAATGCTGAGGAATTTTGTAGGTATTGTTCTTGCACCTAGGGTATATTTTGTGCTGGACAAACGACAAAAATCTACATAAAATAAATAAAAACAAATTTACAGTAGCCGTTTGCTGGGAGAGGTCATTGCAATGTGCTCAAACCGATATGTACATAACGGGGACTCTGTGGTGAACATACGTCTTGAGGAGGTCGTACTCCATACATGTGTGCATCTGCAGAGAGCCATACGATGTCATGTACATGCACCGGATGAAAGAGAACAGTGTTCAAGTCACATTTAGGATTTGCTAGTAACCTAAACTCTATGGCACTTTTGTGCCCCGAAAGTCACTTTGTTGCATTTTGGTGGCTCAATCTGCCACCGCATATTTATAAGGCAACATAAAGCCACTTTAAGTGGCTTTTTATGGACTTATAAATATGTGCGCCTTTCACGCTGAAAACTGCATGAAAGGGGCGTTCCATGGGTTTTGCTGTGGGTGTTCCCACGCAACACCCATGGAACGTGACACAATCCCAGATTTATGAGGCACTAAACCTGAGAATGCATCAGAACCTAACACCACCCCAGGGGTGGCATTAACCTCTTCGCTGCGGCGCAAATTCCGCCGCAGCGCTCCCGCAGTGCTGGCATTCCGATCGCGGGCGTGGTTATGACGTCTCCCGGCCGTCGTCCACACACGCCCATCATGACTCATGGCGGCCGGGAGACGTCATGAGCACGGAAGAGGTTAGGAAGGCACAACAAAGAGAAATGAAAACATTTCTCTTCGTACTTTCATTTTTAGGTCTCGACCTGATCCAGCGCTTGCGCTGATCTGGCCGAGACATTTTGTATACAGGCTTTTCAAAGTGCTGCCGTGGCCTAAAGCTGCAGTGCACGTGAACGTGCACGCGCGCAGCGCCATGTGTCTTTCCTCCGTAGCACGCGATCGTAATCGCGATCACTTTCACTTTCGCGGCCGCGTTGCCAAAGCTTGTGTATGCTAATGCTTTTGTTATTTCAAAGCTTTTGTGAATCGCGGCCGCGTCTGCCTCAATTTCGCCCGCGTGGCCAATGATTGTTTTTTTACTTTCAATGCGCAAGTACACACACACACCACTGACGCTGTTGTTTCATTTATATTACGTCTTCCTGTGCCGTGTGTGCCCGCCCCCACCACCGTTCCGAGATACCTGCTTTAAAAAAATTATTTTTAGCTCCGCACACCACTTGCGGGACACCTGGGGATCTGCATGGGCGATTACTTTACTGTTTTGGGGATGTGGTGGAGGCCGGGTGCTGGGCCTGCTCCGATGCCATCGCTGCTGCTATCCCAATTCTGGCCAATGCTTGTTTTTATTTTCAGTGCGCAAGTACACACACACACCACTGACGCTGTTGTCTCATTTATATTACGTCTTCCCGTGCCGTGTTTGCCCGCCCCCACCACCGTTCCGAGATGCCTGCTTTAAAAAAATTATTTTTTATCTCCGCACACCACCACACCTGGGGATCTGCATGGCCGAGGTTACTTTACTGTTTTGGGGATGTGGTGGAGGCCGGGTGCTGGGCCTGCTCCGATGCCATCGCTGCTGCTATCCCAATTCTAAGGCAGTGCTGCTATCTCTCCCTTGTCCCTTCACCAACAGAGCTTTCATCTGTCCTCCACACCCCCTTATAGAGGGTGCTGCTGCTGAGCATACTTCGGGAGCAGGGCCGGCATCTCGCTCGGCAGAGTCAATCGGAGATATCAAACTCTTTTTAATCATGGGATTGCAGCCACGGGAGTTCAGCGACTGCTACCTGGACAGTACGTGGTTGCTGGAAACGATACGAGCTCACGAGGTGGAGCTGGAAAAAACCAACAAGTTTATTAAAGAGCTGCTGAAAGAGGGCAAGAAGAACCTGACCTCTGCGACCAAAAGTAAGTTTAGACGGGTTCTGCTTGAGCAGTAGCAGGGGAGCACAGCTGAAAAAAGCGCATGGCACCAGAATAAGGTGCTCGTTATTTTTTTTTTTTTTTGCTGGTGCCTTACCCTGTCCCTCCCTGCTCCCTGCTTGCGTCTCCTGCTTTGGATAGTTACCCTTTTTCTGCCTCCTTCCAACTCATGCGAGTTGTTAAACTTACAATACCTCATCCAATTTGTTCATTTAAAAGAAAAAGCTTCATAATTCCCACATGTTTACATTTTTTATATGTCTTTTTTGTAATACTGATGAATCCTATCTGAACAGGGACGGCCCTCTTCGTTATTGCAATCCACACTTTAACTGTGTTTATATAGTGATGTTGCGCCCTCTGTAACCCTCTGAGATCAGCTTATTCCTTAATGATAGTTAAGAATTTGTTGGAGGCACATCTTTTGTTAGCGTGTCATAAAGATTAAGCCAGCGCTGTTGTGCACTACTACGTTTTTTAGTAATTGTGCATGTATAAGCAGATTGTTTGATAAAAGCAATATAATGAGAAAATAAATATGTGGCATTAACCTGTGCTTCAGAAGTGATGCATTAAAATGTTGTTTACTTTGTTTATATTTTTGTGAAGCAATTAAAATGTTTAAATACATTGCTTTATCAATTATCGTCTCGGGTTATGACTCACAAACCAAAGTCAGAGATGAAATCAGTAGATGAGGATAAAATGTGGAGCAAGAGAACCTTTTAATACTTGTATTCTGCACTTTTATGGTTCAACGAACCGAAATAAAGTTACTTGCTGCTGTTTAACTTATTGAAATAGTTCTAGGTGTCACACTACTTAACCTACCTACACTAACATTTCTTTCAGCATAATGCCAAAAGTATTGGAAAATCATTCATAGGACAAAAGGAGCATTTCAAGAAGGCAACAATAAGAGAAATGGCGTAGCTGAGAGAAACCATCATCAGATTGCTTTGGGACTTCATAGCATTTTGGTAGAAGTAATTTTAACGAAACTATTGGAGACAAAAAACAGATTTTATGAAACAGTCCAGTTCCGATTCCGAGATTTTTCCTAGAAAGACACACATTTTGGCTGACAAATGCAAAATGGCAAATTTATACTTATCAGCCTCGGGGTGAGCGCGCACAAGCCTTTCCGAAGGAGGGCAGTGTCTTTGGAGTATTCCTGGAAAATGTTGACCTTCACTCCTTCCCACAGGATCTGTTTGTTATATCACGAATAGTCCAAAAAGTTTCTACCTGTTGGTATCGGAGGACTTTGTATACAATGGTCCTTGGAATTTTGGTATTTTGAGGCTTATGAGTTGGCACTGTGTGGGCTACTTCACGTTCAAAGTCATTTTTTACGTTGATTATTAGTGCCTTCGGGAACCACATTTCGAGAAAATCCACGCTTGATTTAGGGTCCTCTTTAAACACCACAAGCAGCTGCGAACTTCCAACTCAGCTAAGTCTCTTTGACGAGATAAACATAAGGATTTAGACAAAGCAATTACTCTTTTCTTATTTTTGCTTCTGAGTATCCAACATTGTATATTCTGATTTCAGCTTCTGAGATCCTTCCTGGTGGATCTCTGTTATGTCAGACTGCATTATTTCCGAGTTTGCCTTGGTGTTGTGTGCGAGATCATTCACTTTCAAATGTTTTTTGAGACTCACTGTGATGGTGCTGTTGATGTCTGTTTTAGTCTTCAATCGGCTTCTGTGGATTCTGCTGTGATTGGATCTAATATTGCAGGTGGGAAGTGGGATTACAATACCTACAGAAATGGCTGGCTTGTGCTCTGCTGAGAAATTGCATGCTAAATGTGCAATAGCCCTTTACTATTTAAGTAACATCCAGTGTTGTCCTTGTTTAATCCTGCCCCAGGACTGAAAGATTGTTCCCTAAAAGCAGCAACAGGAGTGGCTTCGTTACTAATGTTCCTAGATGTTGAAGCCTGTTTTGCAGAGCTCAGGACTATCCACGCAAAGGATGCTTTTAAAAAGATACAATCTGATTTATAGAAAATGCAAACTCACGATATTTCAGTATGCTCTCAATTTTAGTCTTTGAAGTTATCTTGATGAAGGCAGGTAAATGTATGTTGTTTCTTCAGCAGTTCGTAGACAATCCGTTGCCATTTTGTAAAGAAGATTTTGTAGAGAATGTTGAATGTCATAATGAATCAGCAGCAGCCAAGAATCCAGTGTCACCTTGATGTACACAGACAAAAAAAAGCATCTGCAATGCAATAGGTCTCGCATTTACGCGAGTTTGAGCTATTGGCAATGTAAATGACAATGCCTTTTATTTATGTTTTGGTTTTTGAAACATAAATGAAACACATTGTCATTTACAATGCTAATAGCTTAAACTCCCGTAAATTCGAGACCTATTGCATTGCAAATGCTTGTTCTATGTGTGCTGCATTCTGCAGCACACATAGAAAAATGAAAGAGCCTGAATGGATTGATTTTGTGCAGGAAGAGTCCCTTTCTGCACAAAATCAATTATCCTCTCAACGCAGGCACCCTTGCACCATGGTGCAAAGGTGCCTGCGTTGGTGCACGTTAGCCCATCGTGCCCCGGCGCAGGGGAAATGGACAGGAATGCTCCGTATCATATAGATACAGCACAGTCCTGCCCTTTCCTTTTGCCGTAGGGCAGCGCAGCAGGGAGGCCTGATATAGGAAGATGATATAGTGCAATGAACCCATAGAATGTACATGCCACACTAACATGAGGCTAGCAAATGTACCTGAGCCTTGCTTATGAGGGACAAAGATATTGACGAGGATGTGGTTTGGGGCAAAAGGGGAGTGGAAGTCTCAGTGTAGTGGTCAATATAGCCTGGGGATTATGATGACAGTGAGACTAGAGACACACCTCCAGAGCAGGCTAGTCCTACAGGATGTAGAGGTGAGAGACAAGTTAATGGAGTCCAAAATACTAGTGAGGTAATACACAGTGTTGGCAGCAGACATCATAGAGAGGGGAAATCAATGGGTTAGCCTAGGTATAGGTCTTCAAACATGGTGTATGTAGAGAGGATAGCACAATCCGATTAGGATAACATGAGTAGATGTATCTCTATGGTTGTATTGTGTGTCCTCATTGTTTCCGCCACTTCACATGAGGTGTGAGGGCATTTACTTCTACGACTAGGTGTAAATCTCCACTTGGAGTTGCTGATTTTGGTCTACGTTAAATCTGTTCACAGAAAAATGTGAACATCTAAGAACACGGGGATCTGCAAAATAAGCAGCCTATTCACAAAGATCATTTTAGGGTTGTAACTTACTCGCATGCAAACTTACTACTGCGCCCAGAAGTACATTTACCTTTATTTGCTATTCACCATTTCTGAGTGTAAATTTACTACTAGGTGCAGACGTATAGGGACTAATAATAAAGTCTAATAATTATTAAACACAAATTCAAAAATGTTCATGTATAAATAAAAATTAAAATTAACGTAAAATAATTTTTAACATAGAACTCAAACAGAATATAACAGCACATTAACTCATCATATGTAAAGCCCATCCATCCATCCATCCATCCATCCATCCATCCATCCATCCATCCATCCATCCATCCATCCATCCATCCATCCATCCATCCATCCATCCATCCATCCACCCACTTGCCTCCATTAACTGTGAACGGCCATGTATGGTTCTCGACTTACTCCAAGGCTGGGCAGAAGTAGATTTAGGTCCTTTTTGACTGACATTACTTTAGAGGTAAAGTTTGTAAATGACTAAAGGCTTTCTATTTTTTGGGTAGGTGTTGATATTTGCATGTCAATCCCTAAGCTCCTCCTTACCCCTCCACAGTCCCCTCCTATTTAGTAACAAGTAGTGCCCATTTCCAGTCACTACCTCAGGTTCCTCTCACATTTACTACTAAATCGGCTGCAGAGATCTACACATAGAAAAGATAGAAGAGGAGGAGGTCTCCGCACATACGTTTTTGAATAGCATTTTGTACTACGAGTAGTATTACTGTAGTGCTACTAAGCGCACTACAAAGTGCAGCTTATGAATAGGCCCCTTTCATATCAGTTTCTGAATGGGTCAGTGAGTTCAGTGTCGGATGCTGAGATCTTAGTTGAATCTGCTTCACTAGGCTTAAATCCCTGAAGGAATGGCAACCTTTTATTCTTCAAAGGCTGCTAAAATAAGTATTATCACGTTAAGTAATTATATCATCTGTTGCCAGCAGTGCTAAACGAGTAAAAACTGTGGGGCAAGAGTTACGTAAAAATAAGTTGAAATGGTCTACTTCTTAAAAGATTATTCAAGTATTGCTACGATTCAATAGACTGGTGAATAGGCGGAAACAACACTCCTTAAAAGAAATATAGTGTGATTTAGTACGTATGTACATTGTTAACTATTGTATAACACTTGCCAGACTGTAGACAATAAGGCACTAATGATTTATTTTTTAATAACATTTTCATTGTTTTTTTCATGGATACCTTCACATAAAACAACAAAGTCAGTAAATTATTATTATTATTTTTTCTATGAAGCAGCACAAATCTCTGTTTCTGCATACTGGGCACACTTTGTTATTATAAAAGGGGCACGTGTCCTCATATGTAGTACCGAATTGGAAACTGAGTGTTCTCCATAGATGAGAGAAACTGCGCTGCCCCACCGCTCCCTTCAAGGTACTGGCCCCATTACAGTAGTGGTCTTCAAACTTGTTAATGCTGTGCCCCCACTTGTGAAATAAAGTCATTGGGGTCCCCCAGAATGTCATACATATTTTCTCATAATTATTCTATAAAATTGGCAGCTCTTGACATCTTTAGTGATTCAAGCATTGCAGTTATGTTGAGTTATCCCTTTCAAAAACTTGACTGCCAACATTCTAGGAGAGCTTTGAATCCCTTAAAGTGTAAAGGTATCCACTGTGTGATTCCTTATCACATTATCACGAAGGAGGTCATATTGAGGGTTGCTTGGAGCCATCCACCGCACCCCCTCTTCACTTTGACACCTACTTCTAGCAAGGAAGTGAAGGAAAAAAGACTATAGAGATGGCCTTTTACCGAGTGGCTCACTGCCACTCTTGTTTTCATGTGCTAAAAAAACAGCACTGTTTTAGATGGGATGTTCGCCTCTGTTTTCTAGGGGCATTATAAATGCTCCCCTTTGCCAGAGCCTGGAGCCTCCCCTGAAATAAATTCTAGCCCCCCAGTTTGAAGACCTTTGTATTAAACTAAGGCACCTGGCTGGGGACGTGCACACTTGTGAAGCTGCACAAAATAGTTAGAATCCTCTAGGCTTCACCAGAGAGTTGCACTCACAGACTACACACTCAATAGTGGCTTTGCTCTCCTGCGAAAGAAAGACCTGGGACCTCAACGTGAAGCTGTGTGTTTACAGATGACACAGCTATGCATCTGCTTTCATGGGACTGTGACAACCATTGGTTACTGTGATTCAGCTGGTGTTAGGCATTTGTGAACAGAGTTATTCATCAGACCTGGTATGAGCCCATGGTATTTCACAGATGGTAAATGCTTCTAAGTGCTTTCTGGGCTGCTAGCTTCAGTTTTAATGCTTGGCCACACTTCACTTTCTTTATTTTTACTTTCTGATTTTAATATGGCCATCACCCATGTTGGAGCATGTAACATTCAAAATGGACACGGGTGCATCATTTGGTCAGGAACCTGTGGAGTGACATGAAAGTGTATGAGATATCTGTTCCTCCGGGAAAGGATGAGGTAGGGGACATGCTTTTGTTGTCTTATGAACTTGCCCATACTCTTGGACGGTAAAGTTCCCCGAATTCTCTTACAGCAGTCTATCATGGAGATAACTACTGTTAAATAAAGATGTTTTTTTAGGTGGGTGTTGCAGGGGCAGACGTCTGGGTGCTAGAATGTATTTTTCATGAAGTTGTTCACCTGTGGATCCAGGCCCACATTTACTAATGCTTTGCACCATGTTTGTGTTACCTTTGAGACACAAACCCAGAGCAAAGTGCTTAGGTGGTATTTACTTCCAATGTAAACCAGGATTTGCTTTAGAAAGTATCCCAGAGAAACGCAAACTTGAGCTATACGCTACTTTGTATCAAGGGGCGTTCCATTGAAGGTACATGGGTGCTCCTATGCAACCACCCATGGATTCTGATGTAAATCCATATCTACTAACATTCGCATACAGGGATGTGAACCAACACCTTACACCTCCTCGATGCTGGTCCAATGAGGAGAAATGTTTTAATTACTCCTTATTTTTCCCACTTTGCATGTGTGTTGCTTCCAGTCCAAAATCTATGCTTTAGAGATCGCACACATGCTTACACTATGGTGAGAGAGTGTGTACCTTGGCACATAGCAGCCAAAAGTGCACCAGCCTTTGGGGAGAGAAAATATTTGCCATATTTTAGTAAAGAGGGCAAATTGTTTCTCTCTCCCTTCGATGCAATGTGATGCAGGAGCTTTGGCTGCTGTGCTGTGTTGCATCAAATATTGGTATATTTGGGCCCAGTGTCATGTCTGTCCCAAAAATGACTCTGTTTGTCAACATATTTTAGAAGAAGGCTGCACATGGCCCAGACAAATGTGATAGTGAGGCTGTGTCGCCAGGATCTAGTAAGAAGATGCCCATTTTGGAGACAATCAGTTTTGATGCTTTTTGCTTTAAGCATGTGTTAGTCACTCCATGACTGTCCTCTCACTCATGGTAATGTCTCTATTTTCCATTTGCTCTGCCTTAGGCAATGTGGAGGTATTTAGTAAATGGACGACTAAGTCACTTTATATTTTGATTCCGCTCAAAATGTGTAAATGTGTGTCACCTAGTGCCCTCCGCTTCTTGATTCTCTTCGTACTTGAACATAGCTAAACGTCATGGAAAATGACTGGAGAGAGTTTGAAGATGAAAACATAAACCTGAAGATCTAGCTTTTTACAAACTTGAACTACTAAGAAAGATTTTGCACTCTCTTTCTCAGCATGGCACCACCCAATGGAAGAGGTGTGGCGCAGTGGCCAGGGTGCCTGACTCCGGATCACGGTGTTCATGGTTTGATCCCTGGAAGCAGGTGAGCCCAGCACCATGTGACTCTGGGCAACAGCTCACTTAATCTTCCCGACTGGCCCCAGCGCCAGGACACCTCTCCAGAGGTAGCTGTGCGCTTTACAAATGCTGGTATTTCATATTATATAATGCAATGTCTCTTGGCCTCAGGATCTACGTTCTTAATGATGAGACCTCTATCACAATAACTTTATTAAGCTGACTTGCTCTCTAGGTCTTCCTGCCATGGTGCGTTCTCTTCCTCCTTATATAAACTCTCTGTCTCTCTGAATCCTTTTTGTACTTCTTTTGTTGTAGCTACTGCTGCCTAGGTGGCTGCTACACTCCTCTCTCTACTACTTTTGATTCTCCACTTTACCCTTGCCCAGTTCACCACCCAAGAAAAGTTATTTCTGTGGTCATTCCTTCTTTGATTCCCCTTGGTAATTCCTCCTTATCATCTGGAATGGTTCCTATATCGTGGAAGTCGATCCTTTTAATTTCACTACTTAAGAATCTTAAGGCTGAGTCTTCCATTCTCTCTCAATACAGGCCAATTTCTTACTTCCTATGGCAACCAAAGCAACAAATCATGTTGTAATTTGCAACTGATTTCCTACCTAAAAAACACGAATTTTCACTCTGGCATCTGCAAGAATCTTTGTATTGATACTGGTCTTGTGAGGGTCACCAATGACATTTGTATAGTTTTGGATGCAGATGGGGTTGTGGCCTTGATTTGACTTGATTTGCCCAATGCTTTTGACACCGTATCTTGTACCGTTCTCTGAAGATGACTTGCAGAGATCACTGTCTGTGGATTTAACTACCACTGGTTCTCAATGAAGGATAGGCAACCCCCTACAACACTAATTCAAGGTCAGGGAACAGGGGGAGAGGACAAAAGACTATAATACACAAAATCCCTCTTGACCTATATTTCTTTATATCCAAAATAAGGTAGGTTCACATATACCAAGCAAAAAAAACACCCTTATATCAACATGATCGTTGTGTATATTTATAAATTTATTTGTTTTTTTCCATCATTTTAGCATATAAATGCAATTCTTTTCAATTTTTTTCAATTTTTTCAAATGTGGAAAAAAGAGCATCACAAAATTATTCTATTTGTACATAATCTACATTTTACACCAAACTGATAATTTGTACATATATATACACATTTAGAGAACCAAGACGGTAGTCAAGATAATTCCAAATCAATAAATATGCAAAATCAAAAATAACAATAATCAAAAATTCAAAAGGATTATCTAAAAAAGTATCAAAAAATCCCCATACCATTTATACCTCTACACTCTTCACATTCGTTTCACTAACATCCATCACATGCATCCTACACACCCCAGAACTGGGCCGCATGCAAAAATACAGGCTAGCAGGGGTGAGAAACTCAACCCTCTGATGTAGTACTGAGCGCTGAGGTGTGTCATACACACTGGTCGACGCGCGTTTCGATGGCTTAATCCTCTTTTAGTGCCATCTTCTTCAGGACCTGTTACTTGGTAATTCGGTAACGGGCGGGTCGGTGGGGGATAATATTTCTGTATTAATATTGTTGTCTGGGCAGCAGTAGTTATTTCCTTTTTTTAATTTCGTACGCTTTCTCGCTGCTCCAGGATTTATCTTTTGCGCTACTTGTTCTTTCCCAAAAAGATAAGTGTAACTTCCAGTGCGTTGAGAATATTGCTGCTTACTCGTGGGGATTCCGCTACAGTGCCATAGTTGATTTAATTATCTGATCATTGCCTCTAAATACTTCTTTTATGTCCTTTGTTGTCTTATTCTTTTTTGGTCCCAACGTGTTGGCTCCGTTAGCCCAGGTTAATGGTTCTCTCACCAGGGGCAATTCTTCTTGGGGATGAAGAGTTTCATACAGACGGCACCTCCTTCATAGTAGCGGATCCGATACCACTGGTTCTCCTCAACCCTGGCTAATCATACACAGGCGTTATCTTTGTCCAACTTTCATTCCTCTTTTATGTCTATCCAGACCAGGGTACCACAGGGCTTGACCCTAAGCTCTACCCCATTACGTTTGTATGTATTTCCTTTGACAGATTTACTGGATTCTTTTGGAGTAAATCTTTTGCATAAGCTGATCAAATCTTAATTAGGTTTGATGGACATGTGCGTTCATCACATGAACAATTTACAACCTGCAATGGGCAAGTTAAATCTTGGAAGCGAGTCAACTCACACGGACTCCATGCACATGGAATCTGGCAGTCGTCTTTGACACTAAGCTCTCTTTTGAGGTTCACATGAACTCCTTTACATCTACTTATTTCTTCTTATTTAGCTCACCTATCATACCTCACCTCTTTTGCAACAGTGTAGCTAGAATTTTGCTCCAATAATGAGGATTCCACTGCGCGGTCGTGCCAGCATATGCCAGATATAGCCCACCGCAGAAAATGGGATGTGCTATGGCATGGGTACTCACAAACATTTGCAAAGGAGCCTCAAAGTGTGTATGTGGTGTGACTGAGGACCACAATGATGCCAGCTGGGTGGCGGTAGGGGGTCTGGGTGGGTCATGGATTGTATAAGGATGTCTAAAAAAATGTTAAGGAAACAGTCAGACATTTATTTTCAGGTTAAATACAGTTAAGTCGTGCAGTACACCACCGTATAGTTACTTCATAACCTCATTTAATCCGCAAATAAATGCTTTCCCATTGATTTAGCTTTTTTTTGGTTGAATATTGTTGCTCAGCAAGTAAAAAGCAGCTCTTGCTGCTGTGTACCAAGTGAGGCCGCATGTAAAGGTTAAGAGGGCCGCAGGTTACTCACCCTGAGATGGCCATTTAATTGCTTTTCAGCCCATGTGGTAGTGCTGTTGTTGTTATAGCAGCAGAGCACCCCTTCAATGCAAGGTAAAGGGCCTCTTTCTTTTCTGCAGTATCCTTGGCCTGACCAGCGGTGGCTCCTCCACTAAGGCGGAGGAGCGTCGCCCCACTGCATCTCAGCACTGCAAAAAAGGAAAAACAAAATCATAATAACTCAAGGTTATTATCATTCTATTTTTCTGTGCTGAGGCAGTTTTGTGGGGTGGGGTAGGGATGCTATGATGACAGGAGCAGGGGCAGTGGAGAGCACACTTTGTAAGTGTGCATGAATTTTTGGCCAGCTGTCTCGTTAGGTGCTAACTGCCTAACGTGAGATTATCGCTGGAAACCCAGCGATAATCTCACGAAATGTGGCATTAGCTTGTTGATAGGGACTCACAAACTTAGCCATGATATCCACCTTACATAGGATATCATGGCTAAGTCTGTCCTGAAGCAGGCGTAAGGAAGTAGTGATAACAGGGGTTATCGCTACTTTTCCAGCCGCTATGCCGCATAGCGTGTGGCTTGATGATAGGAGAAATGTCGCTTAGCGACATTTCTCCTGTCATGTTAGGTCAGGAACGCCCACTTTGCATCTCATTAGAGATGCAAAGCTGGGCGTTAAGATTTTGTGCGCTAATGCAAGGTTTCACGCATTAGCGTGACTTTGCTAATTAGGCGATAAAATTATCGCCGCTTTTCGGCCGTAAACGGCCGCAAAATCGGTGATAACTTTCTATCGCCTCCTTGTAAATATGCCCCATAGTTCCACCGAAGCAGATGTTAACAGTATTTTGGCGTTGGTAAACTGATAAGAGAAGCAGGCGAGGAAAAAGCATTGGTAAATGTAGTAAAATATGCTACATCCAATAGAAATGGAGAAAAGGTAAGTGGCACATACACGGACCAATGAGAAGCCAGGAAAGAGTCCCTTTGAAGTTTATATAAAAAATAATAGATTTCTCAAGCACACCAGGTGCTGTGCAGGCTAAACCTAAAAAGGTACACATGTGATCAGACAAAATGCCGAGGAAGAAGTTGATGATGGGGTACCATCCTTGATCCACCATTTCTCCTTCACTACAGTTTTTAACGAGGAAGATGTTAGTTGTGCACTAAGGGCCCTAACTGGTGGCAGGGCACCGGGCCTAGATTGCATTCCCGTAGACATTTTTTACATGACAAGCCCAGATGGTCTACTTACATACTTCTATTTGCTAATGCCATAGCCCAAGGAGAACCTATTCCATATACCTGGCGGGGGGCGGAGATAATACCCATTTACAAAAAGGGAGACAAATCCTTGACTAGTAACTATAGACCAATCGGTCTTATAAGAAAGTGGTGGCGAGGCTTGTTCTGATCAAGGTCCAGGACTGGATTGCTGATATCACTGCTCTCTCCCCCCTACAGGCAGGTTTCAGGGCCCGTATTAGCACAATAGATCAGGTGTTCCACTTTGTTCTTATTTACTGGTGTATAGTCATCCTCGGCAAGGGCAGCATGTATGCTGCGTTTGTAGATCTTAAATCCGCCTTTGACATGGTATCTAGGAACAAATTGTGGGAGGTCCTAAAGGAGATGGGGCTGCCATTAGATCTGCTCTCCTTAATTGTCTGCCTTCATGAGGACAATTATGCACAAATACGGTGGGGGGCGGCAGGAAATATGACTGATCCTTTCTCTGTGCGCAAGGGCGTTCATCAGGGATGTGTGCTAGCACCGACTCTGTTTTCTCTTTTTATAAATGGTGTTGCAAATTTCCTTGATGCCATTCACAATGATGTCCCTGTTTTAGCTGGTAGGAAAATTCCCATACTCATGTTTGCGGATGACACGCTGATAATCTCTAAAACACCTAGTGGATTGCAGCGTGCTCTTAACCGCTGCGAAGAGTTCTGTCTTATGAGGGGCCTTAAGATCAATGCCGCAAAGACAACATTTATGGCATTTAACCAGCCCAGATCTTTCAGGGGGAAAATAATGATGGATGGGCTCCCCCTGGAGCAGATGGATGCTTTTGTGTATCTGGGCATCAAACTTCATAAGGACATGAGGTGGAAACCTCATATTGAAGTTATGGCACTAAAGCATCTACAGCTAGCTGGTACTCTTAGAAAGGAAGTTAAAACCTCTCTGACGAAGCACATTATCCCGGCTCTTCAAATTTATGATAGTAAAGTGGTAAGCTCAGTCCTCTACGGGGCGGAGCTGCGGGGCTTAAAAAACCGGAACCAGCTCACACTAGCAGAGAACGTGTTTTTTTGCGCAATTACTAGCCTCCCACAGAGCACACCCACCCTCCCTCTAAGGAATGATTTGGGTAGGAAAGCTCTAAAGGACCACGCTAGCCTTCGCCCGATTCTATACTGGCGATGATTATGGGTTACGCAGGAACTGTCAGTTTATAATGAGGGCTTATGGGATGTTATTAATTTAGATCAATTTCATAAGATAAGCTGGCTGCAAGATCTGAGAGACATGTTTTACAAAATGGGTCTATCACACTTGTGGGATCACCATTCCACCTCGCCATTCCCCCCAAAAAACATTCTTAAAGAGATTTATTGGGAAAGGGTCGCACAAGAACTCAGATCTTATGACCCATCTTTACTCACGGGGCTCTTCTTACAAATCATACCATGCCCGAGCCAAGAGCTATACTGAGATAAAACCACAAATCCTTTGGATCGGAAACTTTACTTCCAATTTAGATCTGGCACATTGCCACTGAAGTCTTTCTCATCCAAATGGTCTAGTGCTAGGAACAATAAATGCTCTGTCTGCATTAAACAAGTAGAATCATATTCCAATGCGCTCTTTGCCTGCCCAGCTTACGTGAGCCTGCAGAAAGTTTGGCTGGCCCAGATCTGCAAGAATCTGGGCATACGATTACACAAAGTAGCCTTGCGAAATCTACGCTCCGAATCATCTCCCAAGTATGCAATCCCTGTGGCCAAGTTCTTGAGGTGGATGTGGCAGATCCGCTCTAAATTAGCTAGGCCTAGCAATTGTCCCCAATGAAACCACCTTCTACCTAACACGAATACGGGGCAAATTAGGCTAAGTGGGCTTATTTAAGCCCAAACCTGGTGCATGAATTTGATTCTAATCAATGTGTTATTTTTAGCCTAGTTCCAGCATGCAATTCCCGAAAAGATGGCACTGTCTGCTTTTTTGCACAAATGTATTGATTTTATATTTCAACTTTGATCCTAATTTTTGTATTGCAGAGCTATTCTAATCTATTTGTTTATCTGCATGTGCTTTTATGACTTGCTCAGTCGAATAAAGCTACTTTGATGATGATCAGACAAAATGCCATGCTCACAGCAAGAGTGCTAATGACTAAAGTGGGCTGACCCATTGCTGTATGGTGTCCTTAGAAGGAAGCATTTTGTGAATAACAATTTCTCAAACCAATAGAGGAAGAGGTGAAACCCAAAGCCTTGTTGTGTATTTATATATTTATATATGTATTTCATTTATTACATTTTAATACAAAATGAAGGTGAAATAAATAAACCTATCTCTATGACAATTCAGAAAAATGTACTAAGGTGGTCCAGGTAACAGCATCTGGAGAAATGTGGTTTCAAATTAGTACAAAATAATGCATTTATATAAAATCTGAAATTCTAATGCTTGCACTTTCTTCAACCCCTTTTTGTGTGAATTTTATGATGACAGGCCCTTATCTTGCCGCATATTTTAACCTTGTTTGATCAGCTGCCCCAGGTGAGTTCAGCTCTTGTTCTTGATCTATTTCCTCTTCATAGGAAATTGTGTCAGTTTTGCAAATGTTGTATACACAGATGAGTCAATCAAGATAAAATCTTTCACTCAAAACTGTACTGGAGCTGAGCGCCCGTAGGCGATTTGATGCTGTAAGAAATCTTCAGTAACATTAGTTGTCACACATTGTTTGGCACTGACAATTGGCCTGGCTGTTTATAGTGAAAAGTGCCTCTGTTCATCATGAACCATTATTAACCAGTTTGTAAGCGTTCCTGACTTGACATTTGCACAAAGGGCCAGTAAAAGAGTCATTGGTCTTCTATCTAAAAATGTGGTCACGAAGGAGAGCTGGCAGGACTTTAAACAAAGGGCCTCTGGGCTTACAAGCCCATTGCGCCGCCAGTGCATACGTTTTTTCAATGCACTGGCAGCGCAGTGTGCCTGCTCATATTTACAAGGCCACGTGAAGCCACCGTCTGTGGCTTTTCATGGGCTTGTAACTATGGCTCCTTTTCACTCACTACTCTGCATGAAAGAAGCGTTCCATGTGTGTTGCTGTGGGTTTCGCACACAACATTCATGGAACCTGATGCATACCCAGATTTACAAGGTTTTGTAAACCAGGAATGAGTCAGATTCCTACACCTCCCCAGGGGAAGTGTAAGGGAGGCGCAAAAAGGAGAAATAACTTAATTTCTCCTCATTGTTCCTTTTTCTATGTGTACTGCATTCTGCAGCACACATAGAAAGAGGAAAACACCTCTTGTGATTGTTTTTGTGCAGGAAGGTGTCCCCTCCTGCACAAAAATAATTTCCCCTGCAAAGCAGACACTTTTGCACCATGGTGCAAGGATGCCTACGTTGGCACATAGCAGCCCATTGTGCACCAGCGCAAAGGGAAAGGACAGGAATGCGCCATATCTTGTGAATACTGCACATTCCTGCCCTTTTCTTTTGATGCACGGCAACACAGCAGGAAGGCTTGCAGCGATGCCATGCGTAAAAATATTGATATTAAAATGAGCCAATATAGGCATCCTTGCGCCAGCATGCAAGGGTGTCGGCATTGTAGGGGTGATTGTTTTTGTGCAATCTAGATAAAGCCCAAAGTGAAAAGCCGTCTTATTTTCTTTTGCACTTAAGAAGCTCATCCATAGTAAATATAGGTGCCAAATTAATATTAGTTAGATATTCCATTCCCCCCCCTCTCCCCCCCCGAAAGAAAGAAAGCCGCACACATACCCTACACTGAAACTCAAAAATGGCAAAAGAACTGCACAAGGAAACATTGTCAAAAAAGTATCAATGAAAAGCAACACTTGACAGAGAAACAATCTTTGTGCAAGCTTATGTTGTGACTCAGAGGATAACTTTATGAATAAATGCAGGGTAATCTTTGAGGTACACTACTAACAGCCTTGGCAGCATGGAAGGGCAGGGCAGCAAGATCATGTCTGAGTGGCACCAATGATGTGAAGTTGGAGGCGGGCAAACAGCATTCATACCAGGTAAGTAGAAGAAATGAGGCTGGTTGGTGAACCCTACCACCAGAGGGGAGGTGAAATGTCTAGCTAGTCCAGCGAGGTAGCCTGGAATGTTTTTACCTTATACACACAGAGTTAGTCTCCCATGTAGGACAACCGCTGACCCATCTTTACCTCTATTCTCACCTCATGAACTGATTTCCACTCCATGAACTGCACAGTGACATCAGAGCCCTACAAGCCTCTAAGGGCTCCTTGCTTCCTCTGTTCCTGTCTCCTTTGAACAGCTCTAGAGTTCCAATAGCCTTTTTATAGAACAAGGGGCGGCCCACTGAATGCCATGATGTAGGAACTCTGGAATTCATTCAACTACTGGATGCCAATCAGAGACTGAACAAATACACTTCACTCAACTGGTTATTTGTTAATGCTTATTTGACAGTAGTATGTATTTCAAATATCAGCTCCGGAGAGGATAGTATTACTTAACAGTTTCATATAGAGAACAAAATAATAGGAGTGTGTAAGGCCAACTACAATCAAGGATGTTACAAGACTTACTATATTTATTACTGTGGTTTTTGTAAACCTTAAAGTGCGTTTTACATTGGTCAGTGGTTTTGGACTGTCGTGTAGTTCCTATAAAACCTATGTAGGATCTTCGCGTTTAGACAAAATACACTGTAGGATTGGTGTCAGACTGATTCTAAACACCCCCACCTGGTATATTGGCCTGTGTACCAGCTAGCCCACAGTGCCACTAAAAACTCCTCTTACAAGGAGAGAGTAGTTCTTGGCAACGATTGAACATGACAACCCTGATCCCTCAGGACCGTGGAAACAGTGTACTACTTTTCGCTTAGTCACTTGATGCTCACTTAGTCTCAGAGAGAATAAACAGTATGGACGTTTTTCAATAAACATTTATTGAACAGTCGTTATTCTAGTGTAAAATAGGTGTGCTGAAACAACCATTAGACAGTAGCAGACACAAAGGATTAGAAGCACTAAGAAAGTAAAAGGATGGTAGATTTATACCATTTTGCTATAACAATAAATACAGGCAAGTATATAAAATACATGACAACAAAATTCGTACTCCTATGATGCTATCCTAACTAGATGTACCTAAGTGTACCTAGCATGTATGTAGGTGTCAAGACAACAATCCCTCTAGGGTAAAGTCAACCCCATTACCTGAAGTGAGAGACTGTGGGACCCCATCTTGGTCTCGAGTTGGACACCCCGCAAGGAATGTTAGACCACTGCGAGCTGTAGTATCTTCATGCAGGAACCTCAGCGTCTTGTATCAGTGTGTCAGCAGGCAGTCCTGATCTCCTCTGTTTGTCTCAGCAAGATGTGATGTTTATATACCCAAAGGTCTCCCTGGGAGTTCAACCTTGCTGTGCCACTTATCGGACTTAGGATGACGTCGGGAATGAACTTTATACATAGTTATTATACAGGAGATGTGAGTCCTGCTGAGTTTCCAAGAATCCTCATGCATAATGTGTGAAGCTTTTACCAGGTAAAATCCAGCGTTCTGTGTGCATTGTCGTATCTAGGTAAAAGGTCAGTCCCCAAGAGCCAGTGTGTGTGTAATGTAGGGGAGAGTATAAGTGAAAGGTTATGATGTTACCGGAGCCTATATTGGGGTACCTATATGGAATATAACACCTACTCTTTATCCGACTCGATGACATAGTTAAATTCTAACGTACTACTAGGCTGTCTAGGCACTGGTACACAAACAACTACATAAAAACAATAGTTCTGCAACAAAAATTATAAAATACTAAAATATGGTAAAAGGAAAAATAGCTCTAATGTGTCCGTATATATAGTTCGAACCACTACAAGCATCGGAAAGCCATGCAGGTCATAAAAAGTGTCAACTGTTTTGGAGTTACAGTTTTAGTTTGTGTAAAAAAGGTCGAATTGTTCCCAGCACACGACGAGCCAAATGTTTATGTGTCCTGGCTGGTAGACGCAACATTTCTGTTGCCTGCCTTCGCAGACGACGGCCCTTGTAACACCTCACAGATCACGTCAATTGAGCACAGATGATCTTCCGTACTGCCTGCAGCTGATGCTGGGGCAGCCTGTGCGCCATCCAAGGCCTGGGTGTCAGTGGAGGAGCCGGTATCCATTCCAACAGGAGCAGAGATATCCTGTGGAGGCTCTAAGAATGCCACCATCAACATTGGAATACGCTGGGGACACTGCAGAACATGGGCTGCTATCGGGTCCAGTAAAGCATCAAATTCCGGTTGCGCAACTGACAGAAGGGTCAGACAGAGATCCAACATGCATTCTTCTCCGCAGAACAGGCATCGGAGAATAGGTAGGACACAGTCCATGCAGACTGTGCAGAAAAATTACAACGGGATCAGCGAAAATGCTTCTGAATGCGGTGTGTATACATTTTGGTATAAGTCCAAGGACCGTCTGAAAGGTGCTTAACAGTCCCGAACCTATGGTCTTAAATAGGTGGACTATACTCTTCGTATCAGACATGTTAAAGATATGATTTACCATTTCTGTGAAATGGAAGGGGATGTTCGTACGTATTTGTGCCTGTATCTTAGCCGAGGACCTTGCGATCTGGAGATCATACCTCTCCTGGGCGGAGATTAAGGACAGGGTTTTCTGCAGAAGCATGGCTTTCACTCTACTCAGAGTATCAAAACGTATAAAGAAAACATTCATCAAAGG
Organism: Triturus cristatus; assembly: GCF_964204655.1. Classification (NCBI taxonomy): domain Eukaryota; kingdom Metazoa; phylum Chordata; class Amphibia; order Caudata; family Salamandridae; genus Triturus; species Triturus cristatus. The sequence continues at coordinate 266,652,453 of NC_140582.1, read as the reverse complement.
CCATATCGGCACCTCCCTGACTGTGAGTGTCGGTGGAAACAATAATTGCATACAGCAGGTAACCCTGGAGCTCACGGTGACTAGAAATGCGATGCCCGGAAACATCCCACAACAACCTTGATCGTTCAGCATCAAGTAACTCCCATTTGAGAGTAGCTTGAATACTGGAGTAATCACGGCTGCTGGGGTACCCCACAGGTGACAGCATAGGTTCGCTACTGAACCATTGCAGGCCATGCAGCATAATATCCTGGCAAATGAGAGATCCACTTAGAGCGTTCTCACAGTTTGTACCGCTTAGAAACACGTCTAGATCCCCACTCCTGCATCGAAATCTGTACCGTAATTCACCAGATTCCTGGATGAATTCCCTACCCATTTCTCCATATCTGCCTGCCTCTTATAGTTCTAGGCAGTACGACCGGTATTGTTATATTGCCATGGATCAACCATTCTGTGGACGGTGATTCTGCCACAGTAAAACGTAATCTGTCCAGTTTTTCAATACGCAGTTTGTATATATTGCTCCCTCTGTGCCATTTTCATCTGTTTGTCTGTTAGATTGTATGCACAAAACAGTGTTGTACTGTTGATAAAATGTCAAGGCACATAACCTATGCGCAAGGATTGCAGCGTCCAGCTCAATAACATAATAGAATGTAATTGTGATTGCCCGTTGTTAGAAATGGGGGTCACTAGTTGGCAGAGGTAAGTACCTATGTCCAAATAGGGACCCTTGCTTCTAGTCAGGGTAAGGGGCTACACTTCTAAAATAACCCCTGCTCACCCCCTTGGTAGGTTGGTACGAGCAAACAGGCTTATCTCAGAGGCAGTGTGTAAAGCATTAGTGAACACATACAGTAATACAGTGAAAACACTACAAATGGACACCACACCAGTTTAGAAAAATAAGTAATCTTTACTAGACTTAACACAAGACCAAACAAAAAAATTCACAATACTGTAATCAAAAATAGACTTACAATTTGTAGAAAATAGCTTATTTCAATGTAGATGGCAAATGCAACACTTTACTCTCAAATTACCTTGGATGCGTGTCGCAAAACAAACAAAAGTGTCGCAGGGAAGGTGATGCGTCGGTTCCTTGCTTCGGGGGAGGTGATGCGTCGGTTCCTTACTGCAGGGCAGGGGAGGTGATGCGTAGGTTCCTTACTGGAGAGGAGGTGATGCGTCGGTCCCTTACTGCATTCCGGTTACGATGTGACAAGATGGCGCCTCGATGCTATGCGGCGATCGGGTGCAATGTGACAAATGGCGTTTTTGATGCAATGCGACAACGTTGGATGAGATGCGTGCACGCCCAATGGCGAACTCTGTAATTTCTGAGCCACGACAGGCCCTGCGACACGCTTCTCCGGTGATGCGACGGCGTGCTCTGCAGTGGCGACACTTCTCCGGTGAAGCGACGCGCTCCGTCGATGATGCGACCGTGAACAGCTGCAGCAGCGACACGCTTCTTCAGCGATGCGACGGCATTGCTGCGGTGGCGACACCCTTCTCCTTGTTGCGTCACACTTCCAGCTTCCAGCGACACGCAGTCTTCTCAGAGGGCCCAAACAACAGTAGGCACCTCTCTGCAGGTAGAATCCCCAGCAAGGGAATTCAGGGGAGCTGGTGGTGAAGTCTTGTATCCCTGAGACTTCAGACAGGAGGCAAGCACACTTCAAGCCCTTGGAGATTCTTTCTCAAGATTATGAAAAGTTTCACAAAAGTCCTTTTCCCCCTTCCTTGGCAATAAAGTAACCACTGGAGGCCAACCCCAGAAATAGCAAAACAGCACAGGGGTAGTCTACTCCTTCAGCTTCCTTGGTTCTTCTCCTTGGCAAAGGTTTCTCTTGATTCCCAGAAGTGATCTAAACTTCTGCGGTCTGGGCCCCAATACTTATACTGCAAAATCCTTTGTCCTCTGAAGGCGGAGGGTGCCTGTGCCCAGCCAAAACCAGTTCTCGGCAGCTTCCTGGCAGGAGGTGGAGACAGCATTGTTGAAAGCAGACCTGGGCCAGGTAGCTGAAAGGAAATCTCCTCCCCCTACTCTCTATTCTATGAGGGCTCAGGTGAATGAAGGAAAATCGCCGCCCCCCACTCTCTATTCAGCCAAGATCCTAATCAGCCCAGCCCTGACTCATCAGATTGCTGGAGCCCAAGCCTTCCTGTCACTCACAAACCAGACATGCAATACACAACCTAGCAGATGCAGGCTGGATGGTTAGGCAAGAAAATACCTACTTTCTAAAAGTGGTATTTTCAAACACAGAATGTAAAAACCACCTTCACTAAAAGACGTATTTTAACATTCTGAGTTCAGGCATACTAAATTCGCTTTTCTACCATGTTCCCTGGGATAGTTAGGAATATAAGATGTTATAATCAAACTGCCCATTCTGGCCTATGAGAACAGGTAGCCTTGCAATAGTGTAAAACAAAATTGGCTATAATTCACTATCAGGACATTCCATACACATCAGGGCATGTCCTACCTTTTACATACAATGCACCCTGCCCATGGGGGTACCTTGGGCCTACCTTAGGGGTGACTAACAGGTAGAAAAGGGAAGGTTTAGGGACTGGCAAGGGTGTGCACTTGCCAAGTCGACATAGCAGCCCCAGGCTGCACACAGGCTCTGCAATGGCAGGCCTGAACCACATTTTACAAGCTGCTTCTGTGGGTGACTGCAAGCCCACCAGCAGCACTTGATTTACAGGCCCTGGGCATCCATTGTGCACTGTACTAGGGTCTGACAAGTAAATCAAATAAGCCAATCAGTCACTAATCCATTACAACAATTTACAATAGGGAGCACTTGCACTTTGGCACTGAATAGCAGTGGCAAAGTGCCCAAAGCATCTAGACCAGCAAAAACATAGCAAAAAGACAGGCGGCAAGAGCAAAAAAATGGAAGGGAGACCCATGCCAATGGTGCCAGGTCTAACACCCGTGCTGTAGTATGGACAAATCTTGCTTTATTACATCAATAGCAGAAGACAAAATGTTGCCAAGTGAATAAATCCTGGAAGTTAACGTAGTCATGCCATTGTCAACTACGGCTAACGCTTTTTCTAAATTGTTCCTATCTATTTCTCGTAGTCTCTCCGCTGCGTCTTGTTGGGAGCTTTTCCAAATATTCATTATAGACAGCATGATAGAAACCTTTTTGGTGTGGCTTTCTGGGACCTAATAAAAAATCCTGTAGGTCCACATCCTCTGTAAGTAAGGATAAGTGTTGTTTGACCTGTGGTAGTGTTGAGGTTTTAGCCAATCGAGGCACAAATTCCCAACACTGTATCATGTTACCACCCCTGGATGTTCTCTTTGTACATAGCATGGGTCTGACCTGTGGATACTAAATGCTTCAGTGGTACCCCTGAATCTTTCATGACATCTGCTTGTGTCTATGGGCCAAACCAACCATTCCTTCCAATTGGGGTCTGATCTATTGTATTGTGTAAAATATCATCTACTGTAATCCATTTTAGTGATGTAAAATTACCCTTGGCCTGTGATGGTGTTGGAATCCGAGGTGTGTTCAAATCCTTATTCTTGGCTATTCTAAGACAGGAGGTCTGTTGCACAGTATAATTCAGAAATATCTGCTGAGGAATGAAGCATGCTCTAAATAGTGCTATTGTTCCCTGGACTTGCCAGTCTCTAGAACCCCAGACTGATTTTAAGTCTATAATGTCCTTCCATAAGTCCAAACCTGTTCAGACAGTTGGGCAATAAAGGAAGCAGAGTAAATCTGTTTGGTGTTAGTAAGCATATTCCTCTGTGCTGATGTTGGTGCAACCGTAAAATAGTATGAGGTTGGGTCAGAAATGTTAAACCCTGAAAAATATGAAAATTTCTGTGAAAATGTTTTTGAACTACTTGTCGTTGGTGTAGGGCAAAGTTCCCATTGGTGATATGTGAAAACACCCCTAGGGATGCTGGATTTGTGTAGAAAATGATGACCATAATGTTGATAACAATACATGGTGTTAAATTCTGATGTGTTTCTTAACATTTCATTACTAGAAAATGTGGCAGATTGTTCTAAATCAGACAACATATTGTTTACAGTTTCAAAATCCCAATCATCGAAAAATGTACTAGAGGTAATTATATTAATTAAGGAAATTTTAAATAAATTAGGTATTTTTTAAAGTTCAGTCATACCAAATATATCATAATCAACCTTTTCCCATGCTATACCATCAATTTATTGCTAAGGATCTTAGCCTTGCGAAAGTAGTCCACCCTTAGTGAACAATTTCTCCTAATACCGAGAAATTGCGAATAAGGGAGTGAGTCCCTAAGGGCGCGGGGATGATGACTATCATACCTAAGGAGTGTGTTTCGCTATGTGGGTTTTCTGAATAAACTAGTCATCATTTAAGATCCTTAGCAATAAATTGACATCAAGAGGATATCCTGGCAGGTTGGTCCGGAATTCGCTCACAAGAGAATGGTACTGCCCTAGGGATGTACTTTTGGAACCCAGAGAAAAACGAACACAGAACCGGCTGGTCTGTGTGACAACTTTCTCACCAGTCTCCCATGCCATCCGAAAAAGTGTCATCAAACATTGAGGAGTTCTTAACGCAGGAATACTCAATTTAGAACGTCCCATGTTTGCATTCCGTGAATCCAAAAAAAGAAAGGACCATTCAGTGCACCCTACCCTACCATCCACAAAAGCTACAGGCACACTAAATGAATTGTGGGGCTTACCACCATTAATAGGACATGCTAAATGTGGAGATTGTATTGTTTGCCAAACTACAATTGAAGATAAAGAATTCATCTACGATAAAATCAAGATTGAGTGCAAATCATTTTCAAATTGTAACACCTGCAATATCATTTATGACATTTTTTGTCCTTGCAGCAAAATTTAACATTGGCCAGATCACACAGAAGGCAAGGATCGGGATTTGTCAGCACCGCAGCAGAGTACGCTGCAATACGCCAAATGCTCCGCTTGTTGAAAATTTCAAGCAACAGGACACACTAAAGAAGAGATAAGATGGACAATCGTAAGTGTACTAAAACTGCCACCAAGGGGTGCTGATATCTCACAACTCCTTAACAAGGAGGAGTTTAAATGGATTTTGAAGACCCGGAGTATCCATACTGGACTAAACCTCCTAGAGGATTGGACTTCCTTAATATGACTGTTACTACACTGAGCAACTTGCGTTTTTCTTTACCAGTTGGTCCCCACAGAATCATGCTGCTTTTATGAAACTATTTTCCATGCTTTCACCAAGTGTTGTACCCTTTGTGGTTTTAATATTCTCGTTTTGCTTTCACCACACTTGCAGCATGTACTCGTTTGATCACATACTCTGCTTAATTATTTTATCATAAACTTTCCCTTTTTGACAATTCCACGCATGCTACATCAGCACGCAATCACCTTCTCTTCCCCTTCTCAAGATGGCCGCCACTTTTGCCTCCTCCAGTCTAGCATTCTATTCCCATTATTCTGGGTCACCTGACCACAGTTCCTCCTTAAATTGTAGCCCGGTTCTCGTCTCCTCGAGACCGGAAACTGACGCTGTGACATGATTGAGCACCTCCAACGGTAAGCACGCAGATCCTATACTTTTATTTTTAATCAGTCATTCAAACTGGCCTCGGGTATTAACACCCGCCCGTTTACTTTCTCTTCTAGCCCCGGCTCGCATTGTCAATTGAGATGCAAACGCGGCTCGCTCTAAATCCTCGTGCCGACTCGGGCACACCAATTACCTGTGGTAAGAGCACCCTTTCCCTCTGCTGGTTTCCTCTGTCCCATTCTTGTCATATATTCCCCTGACTTAGCTATTGTTACTTTACAGATTTCGGCATCGCTCATTCATTAATTTCCGTGAGCTTTGTCTGACACCATTTTTGGAATTCCGCCTTCTTGCTATGATACGCTGCATATCCCATGCTTTTCCATAGCTACAGTGCCTCCTGAATCACATCCTCCATTTTCATTGTGCATCACAACACCTCATCCTAACTAGGAGAGGTAAGTCTGATTCCCTCCTGCCCCACAGAAAGCATATCTGTTTGTCATTTTAAGTATTTTAGCCTTACCCTTTCCCGTTCCAGAACCACCGATAGTGCTCATTGCACTATGTTCTTCTCCTAACGCAGCAGCCATGCTCCTCTACCAGGGCGTTTGCCAAATTATAGGTAAATACAATTCTATGCGCCTCTCCATTTTCTGTACTTTTCCTGCTCTTTCTGTCACACATCCCGGCTCCCGGTAGAATTATTCTCACCGCTCCACTCATGATTTGCCAGAGCATACTTTCGCCGCTCATTTGATCACTGGTCTCACCTTTCATATTTACTCTTCTTTTTCACGTATTTATTCGTAGCACGGATGTTCCACGTACACACTTCTCTTTCCATTCATGTCGCACTTCACATAAGACATTATACTTGAGACAACCTCACGAGCACGTTTGGATGTACTTCCGACTTTTCCAAATTTTAATCCAATGTTGTTTCTTGTCTGCTTCCCTCCTTATTTTTCCTCATGGTTCTTGCAATTACAGGCTATTATATACAGGCATGTTATTCCCAATGTCCCGAAGATGATCCCAGCATTATTTTAAGAGATCGAAACGCCGTCGACACTCCGTACACCATATACATTTTCTAAATTGTTAAGTCTGATATGTAATGGTGTCCTATTTATATTCTGTTTGTTTAATTTGAAATGTGCTCTACACAAACAAACTTCTGTTGCCTGAACCCTTTATATTATGTTGTACGTCTTTTCTCGTTTAGTTGGATGCAGGCTTGTGTCCCACTTATATTGTTTTCTCTGTATTATCTAAATTTATTGTGATTACATATTAAATTCCTGTCCGGCCAGACAGAGGAATATAGTACTGGAAAAATTGCCCTTTCTCCCTTTGGGCAATCCATAACAATAGCAGGCTGCCAATCTCTTTCAGCCAAATGAATGTCATAGCCAAAAGTCAGGTTCTCCCAAAGGAGACCTTTCATTTTTTGGGGCTTGCCCCCCTCCATTTGGAACGTTATTTCATGTGACCTATGTGGGACACTTACCGTGGTACCAGGCATTTCCACTGTGATATGTTCACTCTGCTCTGCTGTCAGCAGAAATTCCATCAGGTTCTGGTGAGCTATTGCTACTTCTGCTGCACTGTCTAGCATCATCAGAGCTCATTCTCCGTTCAGTAGTCTAGTCCTCAGAATTCTGGGCATGTCTGATCTTAAGACCTGCTACTTTCTTCTTTTTGAATTGAGGTTTTGATTTTGGTTTCTCTTCTTTCTTTGAAGTGTATTCTGGAGTGTGTTGCGTGTCTCTGGACTTTGTACACTCTTCTTGTCTGTGTTCTGACCGCCCTTCCCTCTTGGAGTTTTTCGATGAACCTTGAAAGGAACGAGAGGAACGTGTATCAGTGTCCTGATACCTGTCAGGTTCTCTAATGTTGTCCCTAATTCCTAAGGCTATGCCTCCTTTTGAAGGGCTCCTGTTTAATCTTTTGTCGTCTATTATCCCATTTCTTCTTTGAAGAAGCAGGTGCTTGCTTAATGGTATCCTTTTCTGGACTGCCCATCAGTTGTGGTTTTATTGCTCTAGCTCCCAAACTGTCTCTACCTAATTCTGCATAAGTAGTTTCAATTATTTTAGGTAATTCATGTTCCTGTTGTAGAGAAGTGAACTACCTCAGGCATTGACGCTAGGTCACCAATGCCACCTCCCCGTTAATATTTGCTAATATTATAGTTGATACCTGGTAACCTAGTAATTTCATTCCTAAATTCAGAGCAGGTTCTGCTCCATACTCGTTCTGTATTTGTCTTAATACATCTGGTATTACTTCTAATGATGGGATACCATGAGTCCTGGTACATATGGCAGCGAAAACTGTATCCCAAGAGAAATAATCCTCTATCTGAGGGGTTATCCCCATGGGCAAGCAAATTATTAACATTCTATATTTTTCTTGTGGGCTGGTGTTTGGAAATACCGCCTCTAGCTGTGTTATTTTTTTAGCCATTCAGAATGGCATTTGTTCGCGTTTTGTGGGCATCTTGCTCATGACTGCTTGTAACGTTTGTGGTGTGATTTTAGTTCTGAGCAGGCTGAGTCTTACTTTATTTCTGGAATGGGGAGGGCGCCTTTAAACCAGTATAAATGCTCCTAGTAAGTGAGCGGAACTTCAATGTCCTCGTATGGACAATATTCGTTCCGGAATGTCATCTTCTGTGTAGTAGAGAAATGTCTTTGTTTGTGCATTTGCCTATTGGAATCTAATCCATGAATAGAATACCTCTGTGCTAAATAATTAATATGCCTCAATCACGAAGGTTACTGGCCCACCCCTAGCTGTTAAATCATATAAAGCTAGTTTTAGGGTGATGGCATTTCTAATATTTTCTGTTATTTGTATTGCATCTGCATCTTCTTCTTTGGCTGAGAGATTTAGTTCATGTAAAGCGTTATCCGCTTGCTCAGTCATTATTTTAGTAAGAAGAGTTTTTTAAGGGAACTAAGATAAGGTATTATGCACAAATAGGAACAATGTGTCCTTCAAGCCTGATTAACAAACAGCCAATAAATAGGATTTTACCTACTCAGCTGCGGTGGATTTTTGTACCCTCCCACTCCAGACGTTTCTGGGGAATTGTGAGTTAGGGTCTCTGAGAATAGCACAACAAAACTACTCAGATTTGACTGTTAAATAAGTACCCAACCAACATTGGGGGCCATGTTGTGTAGTTCCTATTAAACCTATATAGGATCTGCGCGTTTAGACAACATACACTGTAGGATTGGTGTCAGACTGATTCTAGACACCCCCGCTGGTTATTTTGGGCTGTGTACCAGCTAGCTCACAGTACCACTAGAAACTCCTCTTACAAAGGAGAGAGTAGTTCTTGGCAACTATCGAATATGACAACCCTGATCCCTCAGGACTGTGGAAACAGTGTACTACTTTTCGCTCAGTCACTCACGCTCACTTAGTCTTAGAGAAAAACGCAGAATAAACAGTATGGGCATTTTTCAAAAGGCATTTATTGAACAGTCATTATTCTAGTGTAAAATAGGTGCGCTGAAACAACCATTAGTCAGTAACATTATAAAGGATTAGAAGCACTAAGAAAGTAAAAGGATGGTAGATATCTACCATTTTGCTATAACCATGAATACGGGCATGTATATAAAATACATGACAATAAAATGCGTAGTCCTACGATGCTACCCTAACTAGATGTACCTAAATGTACCTAGCTTGTATGTAGTTGTCAAGCCAAAAATTCCTCTAGGATAAATTCAACCCCATTACCTGAAGTGAGAGACTGTGGAACCCCGTATTGGTCTCGAGTTGGACACCCCGCAAAGGATTTTAGACCACTGCGAGCTGGAGTATCTGCATGCAGGAACCTCAGCGTCTCGCGTCAGTGTGTCGGCAGGGAAGTCCTGATCTCCTCTGTTTGTCTCAGCAAGATGTGATGTTTATGTACACAAAGGTCTCCCCGGGGGTTCTACCTTGCTGTGCTACTTGTCGGACTTAGGATGACGTCGGGAATGAACTTTATACATAGTTATTATACAGGAGATGAAAGTCCTGCTGGGTTTCCAAGAATTCTCATGCACAATGTATGAGGCTTTTCCAAGGAAAATCCCACGTTCTGTGTGCATTGTCATATCCAAGTAAAAGGTCAGTCCCCAAGAGCCATTATGTGTATAATGTAGGGGAGAGTATAGGTGAAAGGTTACGATGTTACCTGAGCCTATATTGGGGTACCTATATGGAATATAACAGGACATCACAGAAAGCTATATTTGACTAAAACCCCTCTTCCCGTTTAACTTTGAGATATTAGTTTTACCCCAAACATAATATGATAATCTCACACATATAGCTCACTTCCTGCAGCCTATTATTAGAAACTTCCCTGCAGCACTACAATCATCAGTTACTATCTACTTCAAACACAAACATAAGTACCTTAATGGGCCCTAGGTTTGTGCCTATATTTATGTAAAGGTACTGTTTTGTTTTAACATTAACAAAGATACCAAATGCAATGAAAAAAATCCAATAAAATCATAGTTTAGTGTGCGCATGTCTAATGCTAATCCAGTGGATAGTCCATCAGAGAACATTCCACAGACCTATATTTTGGGTTAAAAAGATGGGATCCACCTCTGCGCTATGTTCTTCTCCAGGCGAATGGATCTTTGCCACCATTTTGGAATGGAGCATAAGTCAAAACATCTTAATCAATATCATCATTACAGGCAATTTAGTTCAGTCAGTGATGAGAGTTTTGGATCAATTTGAAAACCTTTATTTCTCATTAAGAGATTAGTAGATTGATTTTTAAACTTTTTTATACAAATTAGTAATCAGATAAATCCATTTGCAGAAATATCAGAAAAGGCATGGTTAGATTCAAGAATAATACAAAAATGACAAACATGTTCCATCAAGGAAATAGTCCTAAATCTAAATCATTAGGATACAAGAAATTAGGTAGAACGCATAAAGAGTTCTTGAAAGAGAGTGAGATCAGTGGAGCATTTAAGAAGTCAAAGTACCAAGAAAGAGCAGTTTAGGAAAACTCAGCCGAGTCCCCCTATGAGACATAACAGCTGCTGCGGTAGCTACACCCGTTAGGCATAAAGAATATTACATCTGCAAAAAGTCATCACCAAAATGTCAGATATAAAGAGCCGTCAGCAGTAGCTTACAGCAAGTCTCTCAGAATCCCCGTAGGAGAGTCTAAAGGAAAGTATGCAAAGAGAGTGATATGGGAATGCATAAGAATGCAATGCCATAACTAGGAAACATCTACTAATATTAAACACAAACACATGTATCAATCATTTTCGGTATTAGGTCATCTCAAGCCAATGAAAAGCAATTGTCTGATGGTCATAATCTTCTTTTCTTCATTCTCACGGTAAACCACAATGTTGACAAGGTACAATCTAAATGCATTGGTTAGTTGCTAAACTTTCATACTTGTTGCGTTCATCCTGAGTTCCCATTGGAAGCTCAGCAGTCTCTAAACTATAAGCCATTGACTTTTTCCACTGCATTACAATGAACTGCTCTAAAGACAGAAACATTTTAGTTAAATCATGGGATTCACATCCACATGTAAGTATTATTGTTTTAATATACTATTCACTATTCAGCATTGTATGAATATGTGGAAATTAAAACTATGTAAATTAAATGAGAGCATGTATTTTGTAAAGAAGAAATGCATTTTATGGTCAACACATTCTACAGCAATTACAAGTCTAAGCAAGTCAAGTTTAGGTCATCCAACAAAGATATTTGTGCATAGTTCAGAATTTCTAAAATACTTTTTTTATTAGAAGGAATACAGGAAAAATAGACAAAGATGAGGCCTAGTCTGGTCCTTTGTTTATGTAAGTACGATAGAAATGAATGCAGGTTGTAAGTAAACAAACTACAGGTAAATTAAGCATATCTTTTAAAAGGCACATTTCCTTACCTGTCAATTCAGCAAAGTGGTTTCACTTTAATGTCCAGCTAAACGTTTGGCTCTGTCATTAGATTTATTTAAGCTACATTTCCCTGCCCTATTGATTCCCCCATCTGATGGTTATCTTAACCATTAAACAAATTCAGTTCCCATGTGAGTTCGTTCAGAGTGTATTCTCAACATTAGTTGAGTCTCGTCTTTTCCATTTTTGAACTCTAAATACTAGCATTTTTATGTATTCATCTTTCATATTGACATTCACTCCAAATCTTTCTCAAATAACTTTCTTTCTTCCCTTTCTGTTTTTTTTTGCGTAAAACAAATCTACAGCTCATGAACAAAGCATAAAGAAAGAACAAGGAAAGCCCCAATAATATTATTAAAGGAAACACAAGGAGATGATGGACAGAGCGCTGAAACTCTTCAGGCCCTTACCCCCAGTCACAGATCTGTGTTGAATCCATCATTGTTCTTTAGCTCACTTCGCCACCTCAGTTCAGACCCAGCCATATGCAAATCAGTCCTGACCCTATGCCTTATGGGAACAGTCCAGCCCGAACTGCCAAGCCAGGTCTTCCTTGGAACAGAAACAAGCATCCTGGGACAGGTTTCAGGGTAACACGCCTCATCAGCCAGGCTAGCTTGAATCTAATGGCAAAGTGAGCAAGCAACCCACATCTGGGCACACCCTGCCAACTTAGGGCAAACAAAGCAAACACGAGGAGATGATGGACGGAGCTGTGAAACTTTTTAGACACTCACCCCCGGTCACAGATCTGGGTTGAATCCATAATTGTCCTTAAGCTCACTTCGCCACCCCAGTTCAGGCCCTGCCATATGCAAATCAGTTTGGACCCTGTGCTTCATGGGAACAGTCCAGCCCGAACTGCCAAGCCAGGTCTTCCCTGGACCAGAAACAAGCATCCTGGGACCGGTTTCGGGGTTACAACTGTCATCAGTCAGACTAGCTTGAATCCAGTGGTAAAGTGAACAATGGACCCACGTCTGGGCATACCCTACCAACTTAAGGTGAGCAATTCAAACACAAGGAGATGATGGATAGAGCACTGAAACATTTCAGACACTTACCCTCAGTCACAGATCTGGGTTTAATCCATCATTGTTCTTTAACTTACTTCGCCACCCCAGTTTAGACCTAACCATATACAAATCAGTCTTGAGCGTGTGCCTCATGGGAACAGTCCAGCCCGAACTGCCAAGCTAGGTCTACCCTGGACAGGAAACAAGCATACTGGGACTGGTTTCGGGGTAACACCACTCATCAGCCAGGCTAGCTTGAATCCAGTGGCAAAGTGAGCAGGCGACCCATGTCTGGGCATTCCCTGCCAACTTAGGGCAAACACATGTTTATAAACCGTTATACTTCTGCATACCACTGCACTGGCTTGTCTTCCAAATTTGGAAAATTATTTGCCTATGTTGCCAAATCACCTCGACTCCAAGGGACATATTCATACATTCCTCCTGCTGTTTCTCTGGGTGGGTATTCTAATTTTTAACCCTCATGTTCCTCAACATTCTGCGCTGCTATAGCCGCTTCTCTTTTTTTCATGCTTCTTTGCCCATTTAATTAAAATCTTTCAGTCTCACTTCATTTGCGAATGCACTTGACTAATTACATATTATGCATACCCATTCCTAAAACTTGCAGGTTCTCGATTGCTGGATCATCTAAATGAACCCTAAAGCTTCTCTGCAAGTGGAAATTTTTGGAAAGGCCAATTCCGTATTTTTGGGATATTTCAGTCATTCTGTCTTGTACATAGCTGCTCTTCTATTAATCTGTTTGCAAAGGTGTACCAATTATTGTCTTTGATACTGCTCTACATGTTCAAATTACAAACATCCCCTTACTATTTCCTCCAATTCCACTTTCAATTTGGAAATTGTTGTATATACTGTGCACCCGCCTGTTGTATCTATTGTACACGCACCTGTCATAAAATGTAGAATGTGGAACGTTAGGGAACACTATACTTGTTAGAACAATAGATTTTGGCTGAGAAGCTGTTGGAATTCACGCAGAGACACTTCTACAGCGTGTCTCTGTCTCATGCTTGTTGTCTAATTGCATATGGCTTGTTCTAATCAATATTACTTTATTATGTGTCAAACACTGTTATTAGAGGTTTCTTTGCAACAGTTTTGGCGACAAGCTTGATTGGTGAAGGAAAGGCCCAGGAGATCTGAAATCAGCCGTTTTGAACCTACATGTGGCACCTGGCTATCGTTTTTCACAGCAAGTACTGTTAAAAGTCTGAAACAAAGCATTTTATTGTGGATTAAAGCACACTGAATCCATGTTCAGGGGAGCCTAATGTGCAGTTATAAATGGTTGATCTTACTGTTTTTAACGGATCTGAGCACGTGCTATGTCCATGCCCTGACAGGAACCACCGGCATTCTAAGTCGCGCATCATCCATTGGGTCATTGGAACACATTCACCATGTAACATTGGCCGGCATATCACATCCCTTTCCAGTGAGTGTCACTGTCTGTGATGCACAATTTGTGTATTGCACGGAATGCGTATCACTTTGTTGTTGGAGACAAGGAAGGCGGTCCAGCAGGTGTCTCAGTTCCTAATCTGAGAGAGGTAGTAATATTGTTGGATGGCAAGATGTGGGTAAAGTTGGCGTCATTCTCAAGCCAGTCTCACCTGATGCCATTGTTTTAGGAGACCTTCCCGTTTTCAATATTCAGAGTGACAATGATAATTTAACAATAGAAGAAGTGTTAGAAAATACCAAAAGTGTTTTTGCACCTAATATATAGACTGTCTTAAAGGGTTGAACACCTCATAAAAATGAAAGCAAATGCAGCTCCTGCAGTTCTTAAAGTACGTCATGTACCTTTATCTGTTAGGAAAGAATTGAAGGATTAGCTGAAGACACTTCATGAGGAAGGTATAATCGAACCCACTGACTCATCTGAGTTGGTTTCGGCTGTTGTGATCACAGAAAAAAACAGGTGATATCAGAATGTGTGCAGACTTGAGATCATTAAATCAGAATATAGTAGTTGATTGTCATCCTCTGCAAAAAATACAGGAAATATTGTCAGCCATTCGTGGATCTAAATATTTCTTTTTGATCGATCTAAAGTCTGCATACCATCAGGTCATATTATCTGAAAAATCCAAAGATTGCACCACGTTTGTTACACCGTTTGGTGCATGCAGATATGTAAGGTTGCCTTTTGGCCTAGCTTCAGCCGCATGCGTCTTTACAAAATTGATGGGATTTTTATTTGATGATTTAATTGGAGTTCATACATTCTAAGATTACATTTTAATTCATGCCTAAACAGTCTAGAAACACAATGGAATTTTGCACAGAGTTTTGAATACACTGGGTGATAGAGGTACGACAGTGTACAAAACAAAGTGAATGTTTTTAATAACAACAATTGAATACTTTATTGGCAGAGGGTATAACTCCCAAGATAGACTTAGTCACAGCCAGACGCATCCAAACCAAGTGATAAAGACATGTTAAAATCCTTTTTAGACCTAAGTGTGTACTATTCAAGGTTTATTACGGAATATGCAAACATGGGTGACCCATTAAGAAGGGATCTACAGAAAGAGATGACATTTGGATGGGGAGAAGAACAGGCTAGTGCATTTAAAGAAGTAAAAAATGACATTTCAAATGTTCCAGCTCTCAAACCTTAAGATACTAGTGGCAGACACTTCATTACTGTAGATGTCAGTGCAGCTGGTATAGGTGCAGTATTCGGTCAAATGGTCAATGGCAAGGAACATACCATAGCATTTATTTTCAGAACAGTCAAAAACACAGAGAAATATTGCAGCACTATTGAGAGGGAAATGCTACCCTGTGTGTCGGCCGAGAAGAAATTGAATATGCATTCATGGGTCAGAGAGTTTGAGTTAGTGACGACTCACAAACCTTTGCAATACATGATGGATGGACTTGGTAGAGGCACAGCTAAGGTGCCTGCAAGATTTGTTAGATTAATATCGAGATTGCAATGATATAATTTTAGAGTACATTATATTGGAGGTGGTTTGAATAAATGAGCAGATTGTTATCCAGACTACCGATTACAGAGGAAAATGAAGATAACATGGACAATGAGTGTAAGTGTGTGATGGAAGTGTTGGATGCTATCAAACATTGTGATGGAGCCATTTCAGATAAAGAATGATTGGATAAATTAATAATGACATGATGTTGCAACTAGTCGAAAAATATGTCATGAATGGTTGGTTACCTATCAGGAAATTGGATGCAAGTTAAAAGAAATATTTTCAAATTGCTGATAAGTTGACAGTCGAAGGAGGGCTTTAAATGAGGCATGATTTATTTATCCCCCTGAATGCTTTGAGAAACTCATTAAAGGGGTTGGCTCACAAAGGACACCCAGGCACTGCAGCTGCTAAGAAACTGTTGAGATGTCATTATTGGTGGCCAGGGTTGGATCTTGATGTTGACGTATTTATTGATAGATGTGCTACATGTATAAAGATCAGACAAGCATTGGAAGACTCGTAAAGAAGAAATGCATTTACTTGAAATCCCTAATGGACCTTGGGTTAAATTAGACATTGATTTCCCAGGCCCTTTTTCTTTATTGGTTGAAAACATTCGTTTTTTAGTTGTACTAATAGATTATTAGAATAAATGGATTAACTATGCATTTTTACTAGATATCACTATAGATGTTGTCATACAATTTTTAGACGGAATTTTGCAATCGAGGGGATGCCAAACATATGGTATCAGACAACAGCACACAGCTAGTATTGTATAAAATGGATGATTTTCCAAAGTTATATGGCATCAAAAGAGAAAAAAACACCTTTTTATAGTTCTTCTTTGCATGTTTTTGTTGAGAGAAATAACAGATTCACGAAAGAAGGTATTCAGACAGCTTTGGCTTCTGGTCTCTCTGTTAGTGAGTTTTTACGTGAAAAGATTTGGGGCCAGATGTATCAAGAATTGCTTTTGCGATTCTTAATTAGCGAATTGTACCAATTCGCTATTTAAAAATCGCAAAATGCAATGTATGTAGGATTTGCAATTTTTTTTGCGAATCCTTAACATTCCCTATTAGCGAATCGTAAATTGCGATTTACTTTTAGGGACTGCATTTACATTCATTCCTATGGGCTTATAGGCCCATAGGAATGAATGAGAATGCATTCCCAATTTGCGAGTACCAAATTGCTAATCGCAAATTGCAAATGCAATTGTGAGGGTGCTAGGGCTAAAGGCACCCCTGATGCACCCCCAGAAAAGGTAAGTATACACATGTGGTGCACACACATGCACTAAGGGCAAAATGCATTTTTCAAAGGAATCGCAAATTACCATCAACTTGGTGGTAATTTGCGATTTCTAAATGCAAATTCGAATTTAGCAATTGCTGCATGATTGCTACATTTAGGGAATCGCAAATTGCGATTCCCTAACTGCATTCGCAATTTAGGTAATCGTTAAACCCATATTGCGAATGCCAAGAGTTTGACACCTTGCAAAAAGTATTTTTGCGTTCGCAAACAGGCCGATTCGCAGATCGGACCGTTTGTGAACACAAAAAGCCTTGATACAACTGGCCCTTGGAGTTACAGCAACACCCCTAATTCAGTTACTGGTCATTCTCCTTTATATTTATTAAGAGGGAGAAAAGGTCATACATGACTGACTCCTGGGTTTGGTAATAAGAAAGTTCAGCAGGAAGTAATTGAAGAAATTATTGATGATGAGTTAGAAGTAAAAGACAATATTGTAATGAATCAAATAAAGACAAATATTTATCATTATTTAGTTCACAAAGCAAAGTAAAAAACTTTCAAAGAAGGTGATTGGGTAATTGTGAGAAAACCTGTAAAAGTACAAAAAGTTGAATCAGTGTATTCCTCTCCTGGAGAGGTTTTAAAAACAACAAATAGTGCTTTGCTGTTGAAGGATAAAGGGTGGTGGAATAAAAGTAGGCCTGGGCGAAGCACTACGCTACGCTCGCGTAGTTTGCGAAGTTCGCGCTACTTCGCGCTACGCGAACTGCACGTAGCACAGTGCGAACACGCGTAGCGTAGTGTTGCGTAGTGCTGCGGTCATTTTTTGCTTGCTCGCGGTCCTCAACGTCAAGTTGGCGACCGCGAGCAAGCAAAATGACATCCTGGCGAGACTTTTTCCTTGTTCGCGATCGCGAGCATGGAAAATAAACCTCCCGGCGAGATTCCCAACGCGAGAAGGTCAGGTTTCTCATTGCGAGGGGTCGCGTATGCTCGCGACCGCTCGCGATGAGAAACTACCAGTTCGAGTTGAGAAAGCTGCAGCTCGAGTAAAAATCTACTCGAGCAGCAGAAAACTACAGCTCGCACTGTGCAAGATGCCATTTTCAATGATTGCACAGTGCCGGTTGCTTGTCCGCACTGTGCAATCATTGAAAACAACATATTGCACAGTGCGAACATGTTACTTCGCAGTTCGCGAAGTGCTACGCGTAGCTCGCGTAGTGCGAACTTCACTTTGCGTAGCTTCGCGAAGTGCTACTTCGCGAACTACGCCCACCCTTAAATAAAAGTGCAGTTGTCTTATTGAAGCCTGGTAAAGAAGCTTTCGGGAAAAAACAAGAAAACACAGAGAGTAGCAATTTCTGTGATTCTGATGATGGTTCATCAGCACAAAGATTTAATGAGAAAGTAGATGTGGACAAAAATGTTACAGGAGAAGTGGTGCAAAATGATAATTCATCTGGTATCATGGAAAAATGTCATGAAGAAAGTGGTGATGAAAAGCCATGTAGCATGTCTAGTGATATTACTTTGCGAAGTGGTAGAGTTATCAAAATCCCTAACAAATTTTCTAACTTTGCAAAGTATCAATTTTTATGATTTATTTGTGTTACTGTACTTTGGTCTGTTTTTAGTTCTTTTATTTTCTATTATAAAACAGGAGATGTTGTATATACTGTGCAGCCGCCTGTTGTATTTATTATAAAAAACCTGTCATAGAATGTGGAATGTTAGGGAACCCTATCTATTGTTCTGTTACATTATTAACACTTTTAACGGGCACAGCTACTCGAAGAGTGTCCAAGCGTAAGCCAAATAGGGGTGGAGGTGAGTGGATCATTCGATGAAAAGCAGAGTTTCAGCCTTTTCCTGAAGAGCTTAGGGTCCTGGATACTGCGAAGGTCCAGAGGAAGCAAATTCCAGTCCAACGCTGCCTTGTATGCCAGAGAACTACCACCAATTCTCATGAGGTGAAAGTAAGGAATGACCGACAGAAGCTGCGCCGCTGAGCGCAGATGTCTCGCAGGGACATTGAACTTTAAGCGTTTCCTTAGGTATACAGGGCCAAGTCTGTACAGGGCTGAGTGAGCCAGGGCGAGACCTTTAAATTTTACTCTTTCAGCCACAGGATGCCAGTGGAGATTGCGCAGGTGTTGCTTTACGCTGGATCTTACAGGAATGTTAAGAAGAGACCTTGCTGCAGTGTTCTGGATTACCTGCAGCCTGTTCAGCAGGTACCCTGGCAGGCCAATGTACAAGGCATTCATTTAATTGATACGTGAAAGGATTAAGGCATGGGTCACTGTTTCCGTGGCTGCCCTAGGGAGGAGGGGGGGAATTTTCTAAGTGATTTAAGGGTGCCAAAGCACTGCCCAGCTAGCTTTGTAATCTGTGTGGAAAACCAGAGATTTTCGTCAAACCAAATTCCTAGGTTTTTGGTGGGCTGACCCACTGAATTAGGCACTTGATAATCTACTGGCCAAAGCGAGTCTCAAAACTGGGGAGGTAAAGTCCAAAACAAGAGGATCTCTGATTTATCCGCATTGCATTTGAGCTGCGCGGAGAGGCGTAATTGAAAAACGGCCGTTATGCATGTTCTAGCTCGAAAGGTGGATAGATCAGTTTTGTTCCATGTGAAGAGGAGCTGAGTATCATCAGCATATACGATGATCTTGGCACCAAGCTCCTCCGCCAGCTGAATCAGCGAGGTGACATATGTATTAAAAAGGAGGGGGCTCAAAGTGGACCCTTGAGGCACTCCTGTGGTCACACTTTGAGGGACAGACGAGGACTGGGGGCCAAACGTGCTGCGTTCTGTCCTGAAGGAACAACTTCAGCCAGTTCCATGCTGAACCTGAGATACCAATGTCCAAGAGGCGGGCCAACAACAAAGAGTGAGGCAAAGTATCGAATGCTGCAGAGAGGTCCAACAAAATCAGAACTGCTCTACCACCGGCATCCAGACATTCCCGAATCACTTCAGAGATTTCGACAAAGGCCATCTCAGTACTATATGAGGCTTTGAAGCCCGATTGGGCTGGGTGGAGCAGGCCAAACCCTTCAAAATAGTTGGTGAGTTGTTTATTAACAACTTTCTCGCAAACTTTCGGCACGGCAGGAAGGAAAGAAATAGGGCGATAGCTAGCCGGGATAGATGGATCCAAAGAGAGTTTTTTCAAAAGAGGCAAAGTTTTGCCTGTATCCAAGCTAGAGGAACTGTAGTAGCCTGTAGAGACATATTGATAAGACTATTAACCTCCGCGTTCACTGCCTCTGCAACTGAAGCCGGCAACCTGGCCAGGCAGGGGTCAGACGGGGATCCCAATTTCAAGGACTTGAGAACCATCAGGGAGTCAGGCGGAGCAATAGGTGAGAAGGCTGCCAGGGAAGGTACTGGATGAGAGGTAGATGTCAGCCCTTTAAAAAACGGGTTCCCTGCCATAAAGTTTATGCCAGTATTAAAATTTACCTGGAGAGACTGGATCTTATCAATAAAGAAACTAGAAAGTTTCTCACACCAGACAGCCAAGGTAGGAAGAGTCATGGTTTCTGCGCTAGGGGCTAGGAAGCTCTGCACAATGGAAAAGTTTTCCTTGGCATTGTTTCTAGAGAGAGCGATGGGCTTGGCATAGTAGAGGCTCTTAGCGGGTGATAAGGACGCATACTATATTTTCTGAGCTTTCCTAAGTGCCAACTTGGCCAATGGGCAATACGCCTGTCTCCAGCAGTGCTCCAGTTTTTTACAATGTTGTTTCTGAGCTTTGAGCTCACTGGAGAACAATGGTTTTGAAGGGAAATCTCTGGTTCGCCTATGTGGCGAGGAAGGAGATAGGTGCTCAACCGCCTGCGAAATCCAGCTAGTGAAACTATTGAGGGCCACTTCCAGATCCTAAGCTAAGGCTGGCCGTGTCCCAGCCAAGACCAGGCTAAGGGCTGTAGGATCAATTTTGTGGGAGGGTCTGCCTTGACTGGGCAGGCTAGGTGAATGATTACTATTGATGGTCCAAGAAAAGTGGATCACAAAGTGATCAGTCCAGGGTACCGGGAGAGGATCTTTGACAGGAATGGGGAAATTTGAGCCTATCGGGTCAAGAATATGTCCTCCACAGTGCATGGGGGAGCCGACCCATTAAGTGAGCTGTGCAAAGCTCAGAGAGTCAAGGAACTCCCGAGTCTCCCTAGCCTCCCCACAATCCAAATGGATATTAAAATCCCGAAGGAGTAAAAAGTGGGTAAAGCGTAGAGTGTGGGGGATAATGACATCATCTAGGGCTATGAGGAAAGCTCTTGACAGACCGGGGGGTCTATAAACCAGTGTGCCACCCAACGTGGAGTGGGTGAGATGGTGATGCGAAAGTCCAGCGCCTTACCCTCTTCTATCCCCAGGGTCTCCCCACGATGGAAGATCCACTTGTCCCTGAACACCACTGCTTTAGCTCCACCTCTCCCGGTTTTGCGATCAACACGAGAAACTTTATATCCCCCAGGAATGGCCAGCTCAATTACTGGATTTGAGAACTCGTTAAGCCAGGTCTATGTTATAAACAGTAGGTCAAGAGACTCATCAGAGAGAAGGTCAAAGATGTCATGGGAGTGATTACCTTGTGAGCTGGCATTAATCATAGCCGCTAAGATCAGTTGCTTCTTCTGCCTTTTGAGAAGAGGAATGGTAGGAGGAGGGGAAACTGCCGGTCCAGGACACAGGCAAAATTTGCAACTCGTACAGACCATGGATAAGCTATCTAAAACCTCCTAAAGGCTTGAACAGGTACAGCGCTGGGGGCGGTGCAGGAGCAGCTCGGCACGGCTGCAAGGCTAAGGAGAGGCTCTAAGATGGGGGTAAAACAGGCAGCATGGCTGGCGCTGGCCGTTTCCGGGACGCTGGCTGGTGCAGATGGGATTACTTGTAGGCAAGCCCCTTGGACAGCTAGAGCATGCACAAGCTAAGATGGCGTCTCTAGCTGTCCACCTGGAAGACAACAGGAAGGGGAGTAGCAGCCCGATCCCAGAGTAAAATGTAATGTGCATGTAGGTGCGAGCAGCAATAGTGCAAAATACAAATTCATATTCACTTTTAAGATGACAGCGGTAAAATGAACTGAGTTCTAATTAAAAGGTCAGTAGGATTAGGAATTCAGCAGT
This sequence comes from Triturus cristatus, assembly GCF_964204655.1. Taxonomy (NCBI): domain Eukaryota; kingdom Metazoa; phylum Chordata; class Amphibia; order Caudata; family Salamandridae; genus Triturus; species Triturus cristatus. The sequence goes on along the minus strand of NC_140582.1, from coordinate 266,630,523 downwards.
GCAAGATAAAAACAGTATAAAAAGCCGTGAACACAGTACGGGAGATCCATGGTCACATAACCCCACAAGGCACTGGCATCCGCGCAGCGTGCATACTTGTAGGCAAGCCCTTTGGACACCTAGAGGACACACGAGCTAAGATGGTGTCTCTAGTTGTCCACCAGGAAGACAACAGGAAGGAGAGTAGCAGTCCGATCCCAGAGTAAAGTGCAATGTGCAGGTAGGTGCGAGCAGCAAGAGTGCAAAATACAAATTCAAATTTACTTTTAGGATTACAGTGGTAAAATGAACTGAGCACTAATTAAAAGGACAGTAGGATTAGGAATTCAGCAGTGCAAGATAAAAACAGTATAATAAGCAGTGAACACAGTACGGGATATCCGTGGTCACATAACCCCACAATAATAGAATTTTGGCTGAGAAGCTGTTGGGATTCATGTAGAGACACTTCTTTAGTGCGTCTCTGTCTCACGCTCGTAGACCTTATTGTATGTGGCTTGTTTTTATAAATGTTACTTTTTTATTCATCAACCGTGAATATGCCACCTTCCCACGCATGTACAACGACGGGGTTGGAACAACACATGCAACTACTCATTAAGTCGGAACAACGCCTTGCTCTTGGAAGTGGGCGCTGGATGTTGGAATAGTATAATTTACTATTCCAACTCCAGTCTGTGCAACAGTAGGGAAGGTGTTGGATTTTTAAATCCAACTACTTCTTACCCCTAGAGCAAGTTGTTGTTCCAACTTGCGGAGTAATGGCATGCATTGTAACAACGTAGTTGTTGTAACAACCGCGTTGTAATTGCATGCAGTGTTCTGCATTCAGGGTAAACAATATTTACCATCAACCACTGTTATTAGAGGCTTCTTTACAACAGAAATGTCCAATAGGCTTCACTTTTTCGGTATCGGTCCTTCCCGGTGTCTCTTTACTTTCCACCTTCCTAATTCTTGCCATCTTTTCCAACCATGCTAGAATATAACCCTCCTCAGCTGAGCTTATGTCACCAGGGGCCATAGGAGTTGTAAAAACTAGCGTTTCACATCTATCAGTGCTAGCACTGTTGGCAGCGGCTTCCCCACAACAATTTGAGAATTTTGTGAAGTCGCAACATACCCTGTCGCATTTGGACCAATAGCCACTGGTTGAACTTCTGGTCTTACATCCACATTTGGAAGAGCAATAACTCCGGGTGCCATCTGGGTATTTACCATATGTATCGGGCTATATTACGTACTGATATTGTACTGGTTACAGTAGGAACTGCAACTTGTGGTTGAGCCACAACTGGTGGAACAATTTGAAGTATTTGTAAAGGGTACTCACTTTGTGTAAGCCTGCAATCTACAAGGGCAGTTGCCATTGTTCTACTTGTACCAGTACCTGATTCATCTTGATCAATTGAGGTTACATATGGTGGGTGTCTCAAAGACATCTGTTCAAAAATCTCATCTACTGAGTCAGTATCCATCTCATCTTCGCCCTTCTCCTTGTTATCCTTCTTATTTCCTGTCTGAGTTGCTTCCAAAGTAAAATCTGGGTACAATCTGGTTCCCTCTATTATAGCCTTTCTCCATATATGTTGTCCTTCATCCCATTGAGCATCAGCATAATTATTCACTGCTCTTTTTTGCTATCCTCTGGTATTTGTCCGTCTCTTTATCCCTAGCAACTTCCTCCCTTACAAGCAGGGCCTCATATTGAATGGGTCTAGGTGGTGGCTTCATTTCATACAATTTTCCCTTCAAATTATCAAGATTTTGGTCTTAAAAAAAAGTTCCATATCTACGAAAACTCAAAGCTCCTTCTTTCTCAGTGGTCTTAGACCATTGGTGAAGCCAAATACAATTGCCTAACCCATGTTCCATGGCCAAAATATATGTAGGCATTACTTCAGGAGTTGCCTCTTCATACCGGAAATGTAGAATCTCCCTTTACCAAATTCTTAATTTCCTTAAAACATTTCATTTTTGCAATAGAAATCAGGGTAATTTCAATTCAATGCTATGATTCTGTTCCGTATACGTCAAATTTCAATGAATCAATCCTGTGATTACTATTAATTTCTCAAATTTAGTTAACAAGTCCAATCAATCTACATAATTTTTACATATTAGTCACTCCCCAGATCTCTTCTAGGTGTCCCAGGGGTGAGGGGTCCTGTGATTATGAGCATGGTCTTAATAAAAGAGCTTTCATAAACCCTGGTGATGAAGAAATTGCAAATTGTATTTTTTTCATTGTATATAGTTGTCCGCATAGGCTAACGTGGCAATTTGTTATGAATGCATACCTACTGCTAGGACACAGTGGAAAAGGCCATTCAAGGACTGAATGAAATGGTGTTGATAAATCCATCAATTTGCCATTGTTGAAAGTATCCCAACCTGGACAGAAAATAAGTTATAACACTTTCTTTTCTGTAAGCCAAAATCCAGCCTCTAGCACTCGTCCCTGATTGGTCAGCCCTGAGGCAGACTAATCTGATGGAGAGAGCTCGATGGGGGAACAAGAAAAATAGAGCAGGGGGTTGGGTGAAAAAGCATGAGCTTCAAAGGAGACCAGGCAGGCCAGCTAGTCAGCCAGGCCCACCCCTCTTCCTGCTAGATGGGGCGGCTTAAGGAAGGAATTTACAGATGTCAGTGGGAGGAGAGCATTGAAAATTAGCCACACTGTGAGTTGCTTTAGTTAGCTCTTGCTGCCCTGCTGAAGTTTCAGCCATCGTGGATTTTCGAAGAATAGTGCTTTCTGGGACAAGAATGTGACTCACTTTGGAGGAAGTTGTCATGCTTTAGGGTGTTGCCCTGTACCTCATTGGACAGGGGTGCTGCCCTGCTTGTCGCCAGAGACCACTGAAGAAATATATGAGAGCTGCATCGCCTCTCAGTTCTGCTGCCTGAAACTGCCAGAAGAAGGAAGATTGTCCTGCTGGAATTCTGATCAGCACCCAAGGGTCTGCCTGCTGAAGACAGCACCTGCTGCACTAACTGGGGCTACAGCTTTGAGTACTTTGCTTTGCTTCAAGAAGAAGTAAGGAGTGGACTTCCTGCAGCTACAGGTTAACTGATCTCAACCGACCCTTCTCCAGCCAGAGCCCCCCTCCTGGAGTGCGTCCAGTGAGGTTTTAGGTGGTTGACCAAGTGCATTGTGGGAATTGAAGTCCAGGCCTGCCAAGAAGTATCTAGGAAGTGCCAGACCCTTAGATTTGTGTTTATGACACTTAGAACCCACAAGGAGACCTTCTGGAAGGACCTCCAGAAGTTTGGGAAACTTTTTGCGAAAAGCTCCATAGGGTAACTATTTGACGGCGAGGGCCAAGCCAGTCACTTTCAACCGCGACCTAGCCCGGATTCCAGGCTTGTCCCGCTGAAGAGCTCCAGAGGTCCGATGTCCAGGGCTTGACTGGGAGCTTACAAAAAGTCAAGCCAGCGAAGCCTCAGTGAATCCGAGTGGTAAAGACCCTCAGCAGATACATCTCTATAAAAGTTTCTAAGTGCAAAGGTAAAAATTTGACCCAGGCGTTGAGTATCCGAGCAGGGCTCCATCGCGTCCGGCCTAAAACTTTGACTTTGCCATGGTCAAGAGTGACCATATGTCCAAATGGTGCTTTTGGTCTCTAAGCACAAGAAAGTGTTTATTCTTTAAAAAATCATATCTCCGGTTCCCTACATTGGATGTTGATGGTTTTGGTGTCATTTTAAAGATAACAATATTTCCTACAATTATAAATTGGTATGGGATTTTATTGTGTGTTGTGTCTTACAAATTTACTGTAATTGTGTTTTTAAATGCTTTACATGCCTGTCTACTAAGTTAGGCTTCATTGGTCGGTATCAGCTACCAAGGGTTGAGCAACGTACTCATTTATAAAGACCCTATTTAGGACCCAGTACCATGTTGGTGGTCTATTGCAGGTGATAGGTGCCTACCTACCCAATAATCCACCTTCCAACATTCTGGTACAATTTCTCACACATTAACATAACTTCAACAAATCTTCAATAAACCTCAATAAAACCTTTTCTTGTTTTCTCTGCTAAAGAAATTACAGTATTTCAATCGGTCAAGAATAATTTTCCACAACCGCAAGTGAAATCTCAACCAGCGTTAAATCACCCTTATCAATGTAGCTTCCCCCATTTGCACAATTAGGTTCCATTAACATGGATCAACGTTAATCAAGAGCAACAATGCTTAGTATCTCTATCTTAATGGTATGGGAGATGTTACCTCACCCTCTCCACCTCAAATCCTGCTAACAATTCTTCTATTTATTTATTTGGTATCCTGGGATATTTTGACTACAGCGAGTCTGAAATCATCAACCTCTTTTCTTCAACAATTTAACAATATCCTCTATCATTAATCCATAAAACATCAAATATGGATATCTATACCAAAGTTATATTAAATCAAAAGGAGGGAGAAAGAAGGGATTGTAATCGATTCAGCTTCCTTGCATTAATACTCAATATCATAAGAGAATGGATCACTTGACCTGAGTAACCAGGGTTTGCAACATTTGTGTGGTTTACCGATAAAAACCCTCATTCACGTACACAAGTCGTAAGGCAGTATATCTTGGTTCTCCGCCCTGTTTTTAAAACGTGACAGCATCATTGGGTTTCTTTTTTAGTCGTATGCTTCCTCCATCCGGTGTTGAACTACTGGTTATTGCAGTAGTGATCAACAAAAAAAGAGAGGTGGAGGTGCTCCGGTGAAGTGAATTATAAAGGTGGTGCTAAAAACTTGTATACCTAGATTATATTTTAATCGGTCTAGGTTCGAGATTGTTTAAAAGCAGTGTTTTGCGTAGGAAGACCTCCTATTAGTGTACCGCACTAAAGTGTCCATAAAAAGGTCAACATGTTTCAGCCCTATGGTTTGCCCACATGGGTCAGGGGGGCTTTCTTCAGGACCTAAAAAGAGAGAGAGGGGAGGCCATGTCTTGTCACAGTCTCTGTGAATCAGGGTGTTGTTTAACCGATTCCCAAGTGGCCAATTAGTACCTTTAAGTCCTGGATAGCGGACTTCTTCAGGTAGTCGATGAGCTCATTAACCTGCTGCTGCGGGGTGCACGACTTGTGCTGGCTCTTCTCTTGGTTAGCTGGATAACAGGTCTTCCTACGCACGACACTGCTTTTAAACAAACCCTGGTTACTCAGGTGAAGTGATCCATTCTCTTTTGATATTGAGTATCTATACCAAAGCACAATTACATTAAACAACACATCACCCTATTAATACTCACAACTCCAAACAGCAACCACCTTCTAATACCGCCCTGTTAGATCTTCAAATTCTGGACATTGGATTCAGTAACCAAGAGTTTTAGTCTAACTTGGAAATTATTTTATTGGTCCATTCAGTGCGTGAACCGGACTCTGCTACCAAAAAACTGATAGCACGGATGTCAATTAAATTTATTTAGTTCAACACTTGACTTACAAAGATAGGTTCCAGCTCTGCCCTGTGTTCTTCTCCAAACTAATGAATCTTTGCCACCAATTTAGAATGGAGCCTAAGTCAAAACATCTTAATCAATATCATCTTTTACAGGCAATTTAGTTTAGTCAATGATGTGAGTTTCTGATCAAATTAAAAAACTTTATTTCTCATTAAGAAATTAGAAGATTTTTATTTTCATTTTTATTCAAATTAGTATGTCAGATGAATCAGTTTACAGAAATATCAGAAAAGGTATGGTTAGATTCAAGAATAATTCAAAAGCAATAAGAGTATTCTATAAAGAGATTAGTCCCTAGACTAAGTCACTAAGATTAAGAATTCAGGTAGAACCCATAAAGAGTTCTTTAAAAAGGGTGAGATCAGTGAAGCATTTAAGAATTTGAAGTCCCCATAAAGAGCAGTTCAGGAAGACAGTCGAGTGTCCCTATGACAAACAGGAGGTGCGGTGGTAGCTACGTCTGTTAGTCATAAAGAATATTAAATCAGTAAAAAGTCATCACCAAAGTGGCAGATATAAAGAGCGGATATAAAGAGCCGTCAGCAGTAGCAAGTCTCTCCGAATCCCCAGCAGGAGAGTCCAAAGGAAAGTATGCCAAGAGAGTAATCTGGAAAATGCATAAGAATGCAATCACCTATTTCGGAATCACGCACTAATAGAAAACATAAACACATGTATCAATCTATTTTGGTGTTAGGTCATCTCGAGCCAATGAAAAGAAATCGTCCAATGGTCAGCAGCTCCTTTTCTTCATTCCCACGGTAAAGACACGATGTCAACAAGGTACAATCTAAATGTATTGGTTGGTTGCTAAACATTGATATTTGTTGCGTCCATCCTGAGTTACCATGGGAAGCTCAGCCGTCTCTAAACTATAAGCCATTCACTTTTTCCACTGCGTAACAATGAACTACTCTAAAGGCAGAAACATTTTAGTTGCAATCTTCATGTAAGCATTATTGTTTTTAAAATATATTACTCTGTTCTTTATTCAGCATTGAATGAATATGTGGAAACTACAACTATCTAAATGAAATGAGAGCATGTATTTTATAAAGAAGAAATACATTTTACAAAGTCAACATATTCCACAGCAATGACAATTTTAAGCAAGCCAAGTTCAGGTCATCTAACGACTACATCGGTGCACGGTTCAGCATTTCCACGAGGCATTTATTTATTTAAAGGGAAATAGGAAAAATAGACAAAGAAAAGGCCTAGTCCGGCCCTCTGCTTCTAAAAGTACAATAGAAACAAACGCCTAGTGCAAGTAAACAAACTACACGTTAACTTAGCACGTCTTTAAAAAGGCACTTTCTCTTATATGTTAGTTCTGCAAAGTGGTTTCACGTTAATGTCTAGTGAAATGTTTGGCTCTATCATTAGATTTATTGAAGCGAAATTCCCCTGCTCTATCAGGTGAAAATGCTCCCTAACTGTTTTTCCATTTTTTCTCCAGCCGGACAATATTGTCATTTAAAACGTTCCCACAACCACTGAGAAATATGTTCATATAAGGGTATTTCTCACTATCAACATTTAGGGCTGCAGATAAACCTGGATGGAAGAGCTTTAGCCAACCTCTGCCAATGTAGTGCCACCCTTCACCGGGCTGCTAATTTGAAAGCAAAGGAGGAGGTGGGGTAGCACAAAACAAATGGCGCAGTTCTCCATTTCCACCAGTACCAGGAGCCCATCAAATGTAAACCATGTCGGATTAGGCAAGGCTTTCGTCAACTGATCCAGATAAAGCTTAAAGGGCAGAAGGATGGTGGAGAGGGGCGTCAGTGGTAGTAACCGGTTGAAAGCTAGTAGTAGCTCTCCTGTCTCTCTCTTCTTTGGACAGAGGGAATGAATGTCCATGGATGCCTCCCTATTCTTATCTACATGCACGGTAGGTGTGAGGGTAGCCCAGAAATTCTATCAGTCACAGAGAGTGGGACATAGCTACTGTTCCCCCTGAAGACCGAAGCACACAGCTAATCCCATTGTGCCTCCCTTAAGCATACCCCGGGGAGGCGTATTTTTTTGGCACTGAATCAAAGTTTCAATTTCTTGTAAATCTGGGGCAGTGTCAAGAATCTATGGATGTTGCTGGGAACACATCCAGCAACACCCATTGAACGCCCCTTTAATGCAGAAAACTGTGTTAAAGGGAATAGTATTTTCAAGGCAGCATTAAGCTAAAAAAATTGGCTTAGTGCTGCCTGGTACAAAGGGAGCAGGCTCCTGCGCCACCCGAGCGTCACAAAAGGTAGCGCTCTGGTAGCGCAAGGGGCTTATAGATAAGCTCCTGTGTCGGGTGCTCACCACTTTCCTAGACACTCCCCATAGTACTCACTTGGGAACACTCATATTCTCTCCCCTCAACCAGAAATCACAACTACAGAAGAAAGTACTTTTTATTCAGTGCTAGGCTGTATGTGAGGGAATACATTCTGCAGATTCTGTTTGCAATTCCTGATCTATAGAATCAGAATTACTCATTGCTGTCACTCATGACAATTTTTGTTATGGGGTGAGAAGTTATTATCATTACACTTTATGGAGTGCACAGCGACCTCATTGGGCATCCCAGCACTAGGTTAAGGGAAGACAAAGCTACTGGTTTGAACCCATTGGCCGAAAAGGCAGCAGAAAATATCATCCCACCAGGAGGAGAAATTAACACCCCTGTGTGGTCGAATAAATGAATGAAATGGTTTGGTTCTGTTGGAGAGTCTTTCCTTGAAATTCATTATTGAATTCTATGATGTTCAAAACTCTAAAGGGCTCTGAAAGCGCTATACTAAATAACGTGCTACACACACAAAGAGAGAAGGAAAGGTGGTGTTGTCAGTTAGACCTTATTTACCAAGAGGCTGATTCACAAAGTGTTTTTTCTGTGAATAGGTGTGACTTACTCCTGATGTACTCCTGGATTTCCAAGTATATATCTCACCTACACATGAAAAACAGCTTTGTGAATCAGGCCTTTAATGATCTGTTTTTCTTAGAACTGCTATAGCTCAATGTTAACTTTTCCATGTTATCCCTATTCATTTATGTGAAACAGACATTTACACATTCACAGTGCTGCAATTACCTTGGTTATATCAAGGCAACACCTCCATAAAGTGATCGTAGCTGAGCTCCGTCAGCGAGTAGTCCTTCAGGCGTCCCATCTATTTCATCACATTTAAAGGAGGAGCTATCGGCATCTCTAGAGGGACAAATAGAACCTATATGTATCTCTATTTGTCATGCCCGAATTAGGCACCACCAACAAAGCTGGTAAATATTTCCCGATGCTCGATGCTGACCTAGAAAAATAAGACATTGCATGCATTATTATGTCCAAGTTGCCCAAGTTCCAAACACTTTTCATTGCAAAGCAGTGATAGTTTGAGAGAATACATGAGACTACGGGCCCGATTCACAGAACAAACTTAAGACTAAATCCTAAACTTAGTACCAATCTTTTATTCACAGAATGCACCTAGTACTTCTGGTATTCACAGAATGAACTTACTACTTTTGCTATTCACAAAATGAACTTAGGACTTTTGCTATTCACAGAATCCATTTACGACCACTAAACTTACGTCCGCACTCGGGCCGGAATTTCCGCACCCGGAGCAGAATTTCCGGGCCCGGAGCGGAAAGTCCGCATACGGGCCGAAAAGTCCGCTTACGGGCCGGAAAGTCCGGCTACGGGCGGAAAGTCCGGCTCCGGGCCGGAAGTTCCGATTACGGGCCGGAAAATCCGGTTTGGTGGCCATTGATCATGTGAGCCAAGGGTGAACCTGTCCAAGTCCCTACCATCCCCCACCATGCATCAGCTGACACACTCCAGCCAATCCTAGCTCAGCAGCACGTATAACTGCAGAGCAGACACACACAAACCCTTTCAACATGTCACTGAATGTGTTTGTTGCACTGCCCCTTGCCATGCAGCAAAACCACTTGAGGAGGAGGAGGAGGAGAGCTAGAGCAGAGAGGATCTTCAGACAGAGGATCAACTTATTTGGAATGTCCAGTCAAGATATAAGGGCCAGGTACCGTTTCCCTCCAGAAATCATCTTGGATATGGTATGTGAGTGGGAGCAGGAACTTGACTCCGTGACCTGCTGCTCACATGCAATACCAGCATACCTAAAGATCCTATCAGCGCTCCATTTCTTCGCCACTGGCTCATTCCAAAGGGTCTCCAGTGACCATGTGGGCATATCCCAGGCGAGCCAGTCGCGGTGCCTGCATCAGGTACTGCGATGCATCACTGCAAGATCCCACCACCACATACATATGCCACCGATACTGGCCCTGAGACAAAGGGCAGCACGAGATTTCTTTCGCATTGCACAATTTCCACGTGTGCTGGGTGCAATTGACTGTACCCATGTGGCCCTTCAGCCACCCCGCCACATTGCACACATCTTCTGCAACAGACACCGATGGCATTCCATCAACGTGCAAACTGTCTGTGATGCCAGAGGGAGGTTCATTGATGTGCATGCGGTGTTCCCCGGCAGTACCCATGACAGCTTCATATTCCGCATGTCACCTCTTGCCCGGCGGATGGCTGCGGAAGAATTTGGCAACATGTGGCTACTGGGTAAGTACCATGCGTTAGAAAGGAGGAATATGTGTTTTTGAAATGTCTGAATGCCCCCCAAAATTAACCATTGTACTATAAGAATCATAAAGCTAGATACAGGGCCCACCTGACAATGCATGTAATACAGTATAGATCACAAGTCAAAGAGTGAAATCTAACCAACTGCCCTTTCCCCTCTACTCAGGTGACGCTGGGTATGCACTCACCCCACATCTCCTCACCCCTTACAGGCGTGCAGACACTGTACCACAGCGTAGGTACAATAGGGCACACATACGGACTCGAGCCATCATAGAGCGCACTTTTGGTCTGTTGAAGTCGCGATTCAGATGTCTCGACCGTGCAGGGGGGGTGCTGCAGTACTCCCCAGAAGTAGTGTGCAAGATCATTTTAGCCTGTTGTGTCTTGCACAACATTGCCTTAACGCATGGCTTACAGATACCGCTGGAACCTCGGCTACCTATGAATCTGGGAAACCGGGCCATGGCACATAACCGAGGTCAGGGCATGCAAGTCCGTGAGCAGCTTGTTGCCACGTTTTTCACATGAGCAACCTGTAGTGGAATGGACTAAATGTGGATTGCTGTCTGTTGCCAATGATGAAACTTGGATATACACAACTGTGTCAATAAATTCCTTCCTGATGCAACTTTGCAAGCCACACTAACTGCATGTTAATCACAGCTCTTGACAGTAGTCAAAAGGTTGAGCCTGCATCAGCACATGTGCCCATGTCAGCGATCAGTGTAGTGGATGTCCCGAAAGAATCTATAGCCGCAGATGCAAGATGATACATGTACTGAGAGACACAGCCGGACCTCATGAGGATGGGTCTCTTAATCAGAAAAGGCCATAACCATAGCATTGTCGGCCCTGTGCCATCAACAGATGTGACTCCCCCACAAATGATGCGCCCACGACGTGAGTGATGCAATGGGTCAATCAGACACCATGGGGCAGATTAATGTGGGACTTGCGGCCCTTTCACGCTGCCGTTGCGTCACTTTTGTGACGCAGCGGCGGTGCAAAGCCAGCACCATGCTGCGGGGTATGTACTATATGACGCATCTGGGAGATGCGTCACGTTGTAAAGGCCTGCGCCACATGTAGGCGTTCTGGCGCAGGGGGGGGCTTCCGGCGCAGGAACGCCTCATAAAAGTGGCTGGCTGAAATCTACAATATTTCACTCAGTCACTTTTAAGGCCATGCTGCGTCAAAACCCTGCGCCTGCTTGAAGCAGGCGTAAGGATTGACGCAGCATCATAGGGATAGGGCACCCCCGAGCCTTGCTGGAGCTGCGTTGTGCATGCGACGCAACTCCAGCAATGCGCCGCCTTTCCAACGGGGGATGCGTCACGCATCTGCACATCCGAGCAGCACGGTGCACCGAATTGTCAATGCGGCGCATCTTTGTTGGCGCACGGGTGGGCAGATGCATCGCAACTCTTCTGACGCATCTCTGCTGATTAGCAGAGATGCGCCAGAAGCCGTAAATCTGCCCCCATGTGTCTGTGATATATCCACACTTCTCAAACACAATGTTCCGGAACACATCACACAACTCTGCAAATGAGCACCTAATATGGACTACATGTACCATAATGCAAAGCATGAGAAACTGAAACAGAAACTGCAGAAATGTCTTGAAATGGTCTCTTCACCCTCTTGTCACATTTAAATAATTCTCACATGCACTGTCTTTTCTTTTTTATCCACAACAGAACAGCAGGATGGCAGTAGATGTGATTCCAGATTGTGGATGGATCTGGATGAATACAAAATGGCAGGCAACTATTTCCTGTGATGTATTTGCTGCCTCCCACTCCCTGTCAAACATTTCCTGTATGGAATTATATGTTCCGGGTCATTTTCGGAGTTTGCGGCCAAAAAGCGGAAGCTCCGATTACGGAGCGTACGGCCCGTGTGCGGACGCCCCGATTACGGAGCGTACGGCCCGTGTGCGGACACCCCGCTCCGGAACCGGAAACTGCGCTCACGGGCCGTAAACTCCGAAAATGACCCGGAACACATAATTTCATTCAGGAAATGTTTTACAGGAAGTGGGAGGCAGGAAATACATCACAGGAAATAGTTGGCAGCCATTTTGTGTTCATTCGGAGTCATCCTCTATCACAGACAGATCCTCTGACATCCTGCTGCTCTCATCCTTCTTATTATCCCCGTAATGGCTGAGGGTTACGAAGATAAGGCACCCCCTTTCACTGAAAGTGAGTTGGACATCTTGGCTGAGGGGGTGCTGGCCAAATTTTCTCAGCTATATGGGGACCCTGAACACCAGCTGAGCAATGCAGCCCGGGCCAGGCTGTGGGCCAACATCGCCGAGCGCTGCAGTGCAGTGGGAGTCCACACCAGGAGTGCGAGGGCATGCCGCAAGCGCTGGGAGGACCTAAAACGGTGGGCACCGGCACAAGGCTGAGGAGCTGGTGGGCCAGTCTTCCCAGCACCATGTGCATCGTCCTCGCCTATCCCCACTGTACAGGAGGGTCCTGCGATCAGCTTGGCCGACCCTCCATGCTCAGCTGGAGGAGCATGAGCAGCAGGGACATGGTAAGTGCATCATATGCTAAATGTGTCTGGGGGTATGATGTGAGTGAAACAGTGCTGTACCATTGTGTGTCCGATGCCTCCATTCACAGATTCCGTGTCCATGCAGCAGTCACCAAGCTTAAAAAGGCACACTGTGGCATATGGACTGTACAGGGCAGAGTGCATTTTGGGAGTTGGAGTCTCGTCATGACAACTGGCTAAATGAGCCATAATTGTGCATTTGTACTGAAATCAGCTCTTCCCGCACCACTACATTTGGCACTAGGAATTCATGTGTGCATTGGATGAGCAATGGTACAGACACTGTCCAGTGTGCGCATGGCAGGCCAAAGGGTATTGGATGCTATGACTTGCATTGCATTTTTAGAGTTTGGGTTCCAATTGTGACAAAACATCATGTGCCATGGAGTCAAGACAGACTTTGACATCCTTGCATCACTCTTAAGCGCTTCTAAATTTGCAAGGGGTGTCCACTGACAGACGTCTCAGCCTCAGTGGCCTGTTTCACATTTCACATGTACAGGTAGCTGTCACTAAATTCCCCCAGTGTTCAGCGGTGTACTGCATTACCATATCAGTCACCAAAGCCAATATGTGCCACTGGATTGTCAGTACATGTGTGGGGACAGCCAAAGGCTAGTCTCACAATTTAGCTACAGAAATAGGCCAGAGCCTCAGTGCATGTGTGACCCGCATTCGCCACTTTTCGTGTCCCATACAATGCTACAAAGCAGATGACACTTGTCCAGACCTTCAATAGCTGCGACTCCCTATGAATGGCCATAATCTGAGATTCGGGACTTCATGTTCTCCATTGGTGGACTGCTTTTGGAACCTGCACATGTAGCTGTGGCAGGACACACAGATCACCAGAATGCCAGGTTGAGGGTTGGCCAATACAGTTGTGTAAGCCACACACATCCACGTGAGATGGCCATGTCAGACTCAATCCAGTAAATGACGGTGAACATACACGTAATGTCAGCTCATAGACACTGACAACTATTGAGTGTGATCAGAGGAAAATAAGTCTGACCTTGGCTCCTATGAATGTGTCTCGTCCAGCATGACACAAACATAACATTCGGATTTTGCTTACATTTCAGCAGGCACAGCTGGGGAAACAGAAGGGCAGCAGGACCAGGTCCGGAGCAAGAGGCCACCAGTGCGGCGGCTACACCCTCTTTCCACCAGCGAGGAAGACGAGGATGAGGAGGGACCCTCAACATCAAGATGCAAGGGGATTGCGCCCACCCGGACTGACAAGGGACACCCTGATGCTGGTGCCACATCCCGGGTGGAGGCTGCAGACATTGAATCGGGGGGGGGTGAACACGACACCTCGGACCATGAGGTGTTGGAGAGCTACTCTCCTCAGGACTCTTCACCTGTGGTCCCTGAAAAGGTGTCCTCGGGGCAGGCCAACAAACAATCTGGGCCTGCCATCAGCCCCTCCCTACCTCTAGAGTTCCCCATTCCATCGGGGGAGCCAGCTGCATCCCCTGCAACCAGTCCCCCTCATCGTAGCCGCCAGCTCCCCAACATCATTGGCTCCGGACCTCAGGCACCACATCCCTTCTTTTCCCCCCAGGCCCCTCCCGGTGTTGTTCCTCCTGTGGCTGTGCCAGTGGACTTGATGTGGATGTGTGAGGGTCAGCCAGACATGTCCGCTCGCATCCAGCTACAAGTGTGTATGGAGGTACGCATGATGCGAGAGGACATGCTCCGAACAATGGCCACCCTCACCACCAGCATCAATTTACTGACCGCAGCCATCTCATCTGTTGTCTCCCCAATCCCTTCCCATACCACTGTCAATGTCTCCCCCTGTCCGTTGGCCCACACTGTTTCCCCCCGTACTCCTCGTGTGGCACGAACCCAAGTGGTGCCTGTTCCTGCACCCGCCAGACGTGTGCCTGCATCGGACTCTGAGGATCTGGACATTGTGGTCCTAGAGGATGACCAGAAGGACACTTGACTTTTGACGTGAACAATTATTTCATTTTCCCCTTGTAAATAGACTGTTTTCCCTGACGCTCCCTGACGTGTTATATTTTTTTTGCCCCACCCCAGTCCAGGTTCCCATCTCCCTCTTCATTAAGATCATCATTTGTTTTCCTTTCTCCCTTCCAAACGGACGGTTGTTCTTTTGTACCTTCTTAAAATACAATTCGGAATACTAATAACTTCCACTTGTTTGACTTCATTCTGAATGTCTGGTTCTGAATATGGACACATATTTGGTGAGTCATCTGCTATGCACATAATGGCTGGTTGCAATGATGGGTTACACTTGTAACTGTGTCACACACACACATACCTTCTCACATCTCGAGGCCACCTGCAACGTTACACAGGACATGATACACAACAGATTTTTATTTTTGGTAGGTGTTTATTTGGTGCACACACAATCACGTGATCACATTGTCCTGGGTTCCTGTCACTGGTGAGTGCGACGCCGCAATTTGGGGGGGGATGACCGCTCCGAGTGCTCAGGTCTGGCTCGCCGCCTACGTGGAGGTGGGTACTGTCCAAGGGACTGTCCAGGGTCATCCACATGTGCTGGGGCAGATGGTGTATGCACACTTGATGGTTGTGCCTGGACAAGGGCAGGTTGTGCACGTGGTGGGAGTGCCTCTACAGGTGGTGGTGGTGGTTTTGCAGGTGGCGGGAGTGCCTGTACAGGTGGTGGTGGTGGTTGTGCAGGTGGCGGGAGTGATTGTACAGGTGGTGGTGGTTGTGTAGGTGGCGGGAGTGACTGTACAGGTGGTGGTGGTTGTGCAGGTGGCGGGAGTGACTGTACAGGTTGTGGTGGTTGTGCAGGTGGCGGGAGTGACTGTACAGGTGGTGGTGGTTGTGCAGGTGGCGGGAGTGACTGTACAGGTGGTGGTGGTTGTGCAGGTGGCGGGAGTGACTGTACAGGTGGTGGTGGTTGTGCAGGTGGCGGGAGTGACTGTACAGGTGGTGGTGGTTGTGCAGGTGGCGGGAGTGACTGTACAGGTGGTGGTGGTGGTTGTGCAGGTGGTGGGAGTGCCTGTACAGGGGGTGGTGTTGGGAGTGCCAGTTCAGGCCGCTGGTGTGGATGTCTCCCTTTGCTGTGTTGGTGTGCAGTTGGTACAGGTGTGGGGATGTGCTGTCCTGTGGGCAGATATGATGGCTCCCCTCTCTGCGTTGACCGTGAAGGGAAAGGTTGGCTCACTCTCAATATGCCCTCCATCATCTTCATGGCCAAGGCATGGTGTCTTGCACTCTCTTCCCTCTGGATGGATAGCATGTCTCGCATATTTCTGGACATGTCCTGCCAAGTCCTATCCATCCTATCCAACACTTGGCTCAGCCTCTCCACCGCCTGAGGGAAGTGGACCATGTCCTGCAGGGAGTCCGACATGGCGGACAGGGTAGCCCCTATGGCACTAATGTCCTGCCTCACATCGCTCTGCTTTTGGAAGAAGTCCTGCTCCCACTGGTCATCACAGCCAGGTGCAGGCCCTCTCTGCAGCTGTCTGCCATGGATGGGATGTGCAGGTCCTACGGCAGGGGGTGGGGTGGGAGGTGGGAGCCTGTGGGCAGGTGAATGGTGCCCAGGGGATTCCAGCAGCACAACAGGGCTGGTACTACCCCCAGATGGTGGAGAGGATGGCAGGGATACACTGTCTAGGGAAGAGTGGGTAGGGGAACCACCATGTTGCTCCTGGACGTGAGGACTGTGAGGGAGTGATGTCTGTGTTGTGATGCGTGTGTGCTGTGGCTGGTTTGCTCGAGTCTGGGGACAGGCCATGGTATGCCTGGGAGGAGGCGGAGGGACGTTGCTTGGCAGAGGAGTTGATGCCCTGACCGATTTAGCCAATCTGGCACGATATCGCGCATTGGCATCTTCATCGTCAGACATGTAGTCCTCATCATCCACCAAGTAGAGGTCCTCAGGAAATTCTTCCTCCTCCTCCTGAGCAGTGCTTGCAGCCGACATCACAGCTTGGAGGATCAGGGGATTCTCCCCTCTGATTCCACGTCGGCCCGCACTGGTCATAGGCCTGTCATCCTCGTCATCAGCATCCCCTGGAACAGAGGTTGCAACCGTATTAGGGATTGATCTGGTATGACATGTGGTGCAACACAAGGGTTTGTATCAACTGTACTTTGCATCAACAGATGAGGATCATGTGACAGCTCACACCATAGCACTGAGGTGTTACACAGATACAGGCAAACTCACCAGCTCCAGCCACAACTCTCTGTCCCTTGGTGTTCCCCCCTAGTGTCACCTGCTGGACCTGTCTCCTCACGGGCCTAGCTGTCCCTGAACCAGCAGCTGTAGAGGGAAGTGACAACATTCTCAATTATCTGCATCACCAATTGTCAGACAGGCACATGACACTCCTGATTAGTATTTCACTTTGTACACAACTACTGCTGATTACATGCAGAGGGGAATCAGGATCTCTGTCATGGCTTTGGAGTCGAAGCCGGTGACACACCTCATGCTAGAATTACCTGAAGTATGGCTGCGCGAGGGTTGGATGTCATTCAGTCCCAGGGATGGTGCATGCTGCTGGGGTGTAATCCGGTCAGCAGCTGTGATAAGATATACAGGTCTATATTTTGCAACCACAGATGGTAGCTCTGAGCCAACATGTCATTCACAATGACTATTTGTGGGTAATCCAGAACTATGTGCAGCATGTTTAGCTCCTGAACTTTACATTTGGGCACCTGCTCACATGCAGCAGTTGCCAGCCGTTCCCTCCACACAGCAGTGACATCAATAAGATGACACATCAACAGACACCTCATGCTAGAATTACCTGAAGGACGGCTGCGCGAGGGTTGGATGTCATTCAGTCCCCGGGATGGTGCATGCTGCTGGGGTGTAATCCGGTCAGCAGCTGTGATAAGACATACAGGTCTATATTTTGCAACCACAGATGGTAGCTCTGAGCCAACATGTCATTCACAATGACTATTTGTGGGTAATCCAGAACTATCTGCAGCATGTTTAGCTCCTGAACATTACATTTGGGCACCTGCTCACATGCAGCAGTTGCCAGCCGTTCCCTCCACACAGCAGTGACATCAATAAGATGACACATCAACAGACACCTCATGCTAGAATTACCTGAAGGACGGCTGCGCGAGGGTTGGATGTCATTCAGTCCCCGGGATGGTGCATGCTGCTGGGGTGTAATCCGGTCAGCAGCTGTGATAAGACATACAGGTCTATATTTTGCAACCACAGATGGTAGCTCTGAGCCAACATGTCATTTACAATGACTATTTGTGGGTAATCCAGAACTATGTGCAGCATGCTTAGCTCCTGAATATTACATTTGGGCACCTGCTCACATGCAGCAGTTGCCAGCCGTTCCCTCCACACAGCAGTGACATCAATCAGATGACACATCAACAGACACACATGTATGAGAAGATTACTGATAGGAAGGGATAAATGACCCGGATTCCTCCCCATTACACTGCTATCACCTTTGCCATTCAGACTTACATATTTCCAGAGTCTCATGTTGTTTGTTGTCAAGTCAGAAAGGGTTTCATGTGTGAGATTTACAATAGTCAGGGACATGATGTTGCTCATTTGTGCTTCCCCACGCATGAAGTCACACATATTTGTATGAGAGAACACAGATGTCTTATGTCCATCCTTTGAGTGTCCTCTCTTTGCGTACTCTATTTCCCAGATCATGGTACTACTTAGCTGACGACGATTGGTGTCTTGTACAGCAGACATCCAAACATCTTTTGTCAAACACTCACCTATACATGTGAATACAGTAGGAGAGGAGGCAAGCAGAATGTAACATTTGGTTTATACTCACACATTGCGGATAGGCTGAGAGGCTTTGATGCCTTCTGCCTGCACTGGATTAGCATGTTGCACTTCTGCCTAGTCATTTAGCAGGTGTAACTGCATGAAGATTCACCTTAGCAGCCCCTACATTAATCTCAAAGGTACACTACTGGCATCAGTGTTGGCCTCAGCCATGCTATTTTCATCATGGTGTTTCCTATCATTGAATTGCAAGCCGGTTGTGTTTTGGTCACTTCATATGACTCATGGTACTATTGAATGTCCATTCTGCACTCACTTGGCATACATTTTGTGTCATCCTTTCATTAGCCACCAGGGTCTGATCTTGCATGGGTTCAAATGCCATATGTGAGCATATTGTGATGCAGAACAACAGTGTTGTAATACACATGCAACATACGGCGGACGTGAAAGGCACATTTCATGAGCAGTCAGCCTGATATATTCTTGGGTTCCCCTCCCTTGGCCCAGCACGGGAACAGTGTGTGGGCCCTGAACAGATGTCACAGCCAACCTTGTAGCAGAAGTCAGTGTGTGTCTTTGATTCTGGGAGGACCTCGTTGTACCTACAATGATAAGTGTGTTTTGCTACTTAACATTCCGGCAGTCACATGTGATGCACTAGATTTCTGGCACAAAGGATGAGCACAAGCAGTTGTGGGCACCAGCGTTGCATTAGTGTGTTATACGTAATATCATGATTGCTCCCACATAACTTCGAATGGGCCCACTACCTGGATGCAACCTATATCACAATGACATGTCTACGGATCCTGATGTGAGGTCCACTATCGTGTTTTGTTGATAGGCAACACAAAAGCCAGACAATGTAAGTGGTACATGACCAGCTGTGTGGACTGGGAATTTGATCTATATTGGAAACATTCAAAGTTGGATAGTGTATGCATTGTCAATACTAATGACCCTGGGATCTCACTTGTTCATCATTGCCATATTTCAGTCAATTACTTTGATTGATTACGTCTACAGACACCATTACAACATAGTGGGGGCACCCTTTTGAGTAGTTGTGGCACTCGATAACAGGATTGGATTCCCAGGTCTGGGCCTGTTGCTGTAAAACATGTCATGTTCCGCAATTACGAAGGTTTGATGAGCCAAGACATGTAATATATTGTCTTCAGCTGTTCACAATTATAATTAGCTAAAGGTGGATGTCCATTGACTACTCCAATAGTAATGCAGCTATTTGTACATCTCTGGTTGACTTTCATATGTGGGCACTACATGTCCCTCGGTCACTCCTGGCAATGTATGCATTTTGACCATCTCCTGGCCACTTTGACTTACCAGTCGGTGAGGGTGTACGGTGGCGATGCCTCCCAGTCGATGCAGGGACCTCTGCTGCGGCAGTTGTCTGTGCTCTGGCTGAATGTGTCAATGGGTGAGAATAGAGAAGACTAAACATCTGGAATATGTGCTTGTGGAACATTTCTGTGATTTCCCCATTTCTTCTGCATGCTAACAGTGTTATGCAGTACTGCTGCTGACTGGGCAGGTAGGAGCAGTGGTGCATTGGGGTCATAGTGGCGTGGCAGGGTGGGAAATGTACAACAGAATAGGTGTCTGACTTTTGGACCAGATGGTTCTCTCACCTTCTGCTTTGTGCTTTAAGCTTGCACGGGGTGATTTACTTCTTAGAGATTTAGTGGCATGTTTCCACGCCCCTTGTAATACATTTACACCGCAGTTGCGTCACTTCTGTGACACAGCGGTGGGGTAATACAGGTGACACATTTAGACTTATTCACAATGTTATGCATCTATGGGGATGCCTCACGGTGTGCGGTACTGCGCAACATTAAACATGCATCAGCTGTGATGTAGGCAGGGTGTGTGTTTATTTGGTTATGCCTCGTACAAGTGATGCATTGTAATTGACGGCATTTCACATAGTCACTTTTCATAGGGTGTTGCCATGCAAACTTAAACCAGCTTGAGGCACCTGTAATGAGTTGCCCTGAACGTTAGGTGTAGGCGGTCCATGGACATAGTTGGAGTTGCGTCACACTTGCAACACTACTCCAGCAGAGCATCCCCCTAATGCCATCAGTTGCGACACCCATCTGTCTATCCCAGCGCCACAGTGCACCGCATTGTAAATGTGACGCATCCGCGGTTGCACAAGAGTTGGATTGGGTGTGGCATTGTTACTGGTGCATCTCTGCTGTTATTTGTCAATTGCTACTTAGCGGGCTGGTGTATTAATGCAACTGGACAGTGGCCATGTTTTCAGAAGTGGGGGAGGGATTTGCCATTTCCATCGCTAAGGATTGTGGGACTTGTAGTGCTACATACAGAGGGTGACACAGGAGTCTCTGACTGACGGATTAATTTATACACTTTGGACTACTTCCTTATTCACACTGACAGTGCAACACAGACATTCTATTCATGCACTTTATCTTTTCATCCCACTTACCTGGTACCACGTAGCGGACGTCACTGACAGGCAGCCCATGGACCAAGTGGGGGTGTATGGTTGTCAGGATGTCCTCCTCCTGTGTGGTGAGGCGGATGCGTGGTCCAGAGTGTGCGGCTGGGAGGATCCGTTGTAATTCCATCCTGGAGTATTTCTCCTTTACCCTCAGCCGCTCATCCTGCCATTTTTTTTTAAGGTCCTGGACAGTGCGCCTCTCCTCCCCCAATGCTGTGACAGCAGTTGCTAATTGCTGCCACAGGGCTGCCTTCTGGGTCCCACTGGTGCAGTAGGGTGGGAGTCCATAGAGGCGTTTGTGGTGCCTGACAATGAACTCCACAAGCATGGTGGTCTCCTCTGCTGTATAGTTCCTCTTTCTCTTCAGGAGCTCCATTTTTCTTAGCCGGTCTCTGCTTGCAAATACAAACTGTGTGTGGCCAAACCTGTTCCTTCACTGTGTGCTGCTTTTAAATGTTTTTTGCTGCTGGTCAATGAGTGTTAATTGGCTTCAGCTGGATCATGGTGGGGGATGGTAGGCACTAGCAACATGATGGCTAACTGGAGCTGTTGGCTGGGATTGGCTGGAGTGCGTCAGCTGATGCATGGTGGGGGATGGTAGGGACTTGAACAGGTGTTTCCCCTTGGCTCAAATGATCAATGGCAACAGTTAATGTAGTCTGGTCCCAATTCTGATGTTCCGGCCCGGGAGCGGATATTCCGCGTCCGTAGCGGACTTTCCGGCCCGCGTGCGGACTTTCCGCTCCGGGCCCGGAAATTCCGCTCCGGGTGCGGAAATTCCGGCCCGAGTGCGGACGTAAGTTTAGTGGTCGTAAATGGATTCTGTGAATAGCAAAAGTCCTAAGTTCATTTTGTGAATAGCAAAAGTAGTAAGTTCATTCTGTGAATACCAGAAGTACTAGGTGCATTCTGTGAATACCAGATTGGTACTAAGTTTAGGATTTAGTCTTAAGTTTGTTCTGTGAATCGGGCCCTACATGTTTACTTAAAAAGTTTAAATATTGTTTTGTACATATGCAAATATATATATATATATAATATATGTATAAATGCATTACTAGCTCTACATGTGTAGATTTATAGATGTATAAGATACAAAATCATATTAAAGATGTATATATAGATATAGATATATTTCCTACTTGCAGTAGCCCAGTAGGTAGTTATAGCTAGGACCATGTTTCCATGGGAAAAGCATTTTTTGGCGTGCCTACAACTTTGGCGTCATTTGTCAAATCTTCACAAAGTTCTTTTTTTTTTTTAAATGTGCCGGTAATTCTTTTTGCTCATGGAAGGTTTCGAAGTGATCTGTAAATTGGGGGCTGAGAAAAAGGGAGGGTCAAAAAAAGTGTGTTTTCCCATGCTATTTCCTGTAGGATATTTGAACACGACTATAGCCCGACTCGCTGGACGGAATTACACCAAATTTGGCAGAAAACAAAATTTTGGTTCAAGGATCACGCTTTCATTATTCATTGTAAATCCATTCAGCAGTTGTTGAGAAACTTAAGGAAATACAAATTTTTATATTTGCAATCACTGTTAATCCGTGACAGTAATGCCATGAGCAGAGAGTTATGGCCGCCTTTCTACCTCATTTTACCTTATCCAAACAGTCTCCGGGGTTCAAACCAAATGGCAGAAATTGACATAAGGGATCAGGTTGGATGATCCCTGACCCGATGAGAGGAAAATAGGGGTAATTGAGGAACCTCTTATTAGTATACTATGTCAAAGAATAGGTTTTATCTTTCCCTCTCAAGATATTCATGAATTCACCATGACCATCAGCAAGGCCCCCGTGCAATGTTGTGGCGAATATAAATTCGTAAATATCACTGAAAAATTAGCACAAATATATATATTTAAACACCCACACTCAGTCTCACTTAGACACTCATACACCTACATACAGACCTACTCTCTGACTCATGCACCCACTCACTCACCCACTCAGAAACTCACATACCCACTCACAGACCCACTCAGAGACTCATGCAGCACTCACAGACCCACTAAGAGACTCACACACCCACACATAGACCCGCTCATATTCTCATGCACCCACTCACAGACCAACTCAGACACTCGGCACCCACTCAGAGACTCATGCACTCATTCACAGATCTACTCATATTCTCATGCACCTACTCACAGACCCCCTCAGACTCATGCATTCACTCATGCATTCACTCACATACCCACTCAAAGGCTCACACACCTAGCTGCAGACCTTCTCAGATGCTCATAAATCCACTCACTCACCCAGTCAAATGTTCATGGACCCACTCAGACACTCATGGACCCACTTGTAGACCCACTCAGACATTCATGTAATCACTGCCAAACACACAAAGACACTTACACACCCACTCACAGACCCACTCACACACTAATGCACCCACTCACTCTCCCAGTCAAATCCTCATGCACCTACTCACAGACTCACTCAAACACTCATGCACCCACTGACAGACCAACTCAGACACTCATGATCCTACTCACAGACCCACTCATATTCCCATGCACTCACTCAGAGACCCATACAGACACTCACATAGTCACTCACAGACCCACTCAGACATTATGGACCGACTAACAGATTTACTCACAGACTCATTCATCCACTGCCACACTAACTCAGACACTCAGGAATTGACTCATAGTGCCACTGAGAGAGTAACACATCCACTCACATAGCTACTCAGAGACTCATGTACCCACTCACAGAGACTCATGCATCCACTGACAGATCCACTCAAACACTCATGCACCCACGCACAGACCTACTCAGAGATTCATGCACCCAGTCACAGACCCAGTCATTTTCTTATGCACCCACTCACAGGCCTACTCAGACACTCGTGTACTCACTCACAGACCTACTTGCATACTTACATACGCACTTACAGACTCACTCAGACACTCATGCATTCAATCACTCACCCAGTCAAATGCTCATGCACCCACTCACAGACCCACTTATATTCTCATGCACCCACTCATAGGCCTACTCAGACACTCATGTACTCACTCACAGACCTACTCAGACCCAATCAGATACTCATGCACCCACTGACAGACAGACCCACTCATATTCTTATCCACCCACTCATAGACCCACTCAGACACCCACTCACAGACCCACTCGGAAACTCATGCACACACTCACAGACCCACTCAGAGACTCACACCCACTCATAGACTCACCCAGACACTCATGCACAACTCACTCACTCAGTCAAATGCTCATGCACCCACTCACAGATCCAAGCAGACAGTCATGCATCCTTTCACAGACCCAGTCAGAGACTCATGCACCCACCGACAGACCAAATCATATTCCTATGCACTCACTCAGAGACCCATGCAGACACTCACACACTCACAAACTGTTGCAAGATGGAAGTATTATGTGATATGGCTTTGAGACTATATTGTGTGATACTAACACAGTACACAGAGATGGACCTAAGAATCATACTTAGCAGCCTTAGCTCCATCCTGGTGGCATGGCGCAGAGCAGAGGAACATGTGTTAAGCATTTCACTGTTCCAACGTTGACAATAAGTAAGTGACACAACTAGAAAGAAACCTTGTCAGCAATTTTTTTAAATAACTTGTATTGTTATATAAATATAGGCTCCAAAATGAACTTGATACGTTGCATATAGCCAATGTTATAGATTTTCAAAGTATTAAACAATAAATGCAATGAAACTGTCAAATGTTCACCATTGCGGTCATGGAGGGAAACACACTTAGCAAAACAAAAGTTGTAGGATGAGTTCAACTGAACCCTCGTGTGGTTAATGTTCTGCTGGTCCCTAGACCAATATTCGACAGTCATTATTTCGGTATGTTGCCCAGGGAGTTATACTCTAGGCTCAGAGAGTAGAGTGCAACAGCTGAATATCTTCTACCTTGCTTGGCCTCTCCAGGTACAGAGGTAGCTGGAGGCTGTCAATCACCAGGTCAGGTCGCGCCATAGATGCTTTGCCACACTCAATGACTTCAACTTCAGGATGCAGGAACACAGCAGCAGGGTTGTTGCCATTGTCAGTCGCTGTCACTGTGAGTTGCTCTTGAGCTGGGGAAGTAACTCAAGAGCCCGGTCACCTGACTGACGATCACCACGTCTTGGCTGCGGCACATGTAGTCCTCAGGACTTCAGTGGCTGGAGCAGGGCAGGCGTGGACTAGTATCTTGAGACTTGGTGTGAGCTTAGCTACTACTCTGGGCTTGGAGGTCACAACTTTTCTTTGGGCTCACTCTCGACAGGCCCATCAGGTCGAAATTTTTGTGACGCAGCACGTCGATTCTTCTACAGGTTGCTTCGTGACTGGTTCTACCAGTCAGGGGAGTCTGCTTTGGCTTCTGGCATCCACTGGAGTCCTTCTTTCAGGGAGCAATTAGCTTTTACCACAGACACATTGACACACGGTTCCAGTGTATAGTCTCTTCATGGCACATAAGTGTCCTCTCTTTTCGCTGCAGCAGAGATTAAAGTCCTGTTGTCAGTGACTGCATCTTCTCTGTGCCGTTTCTTAGTTTCCAAGTTAGAACTGAGGTTCTGGTGCCAGGCGAGTCCCTTAAATCCTAGTTTAGGGGGTGTTAAGGGTGTGAGGGACAGTGCCCAATGGGCTACTGGTCCCTGCAGCTAACCACCCCTGTAGGTAGTGACAACATCACTGTGATACTCAGAATACTCTATTTCAGTGTCTTCCAAAATGGCAGAACTCTTCCTCGACTGTAAAGACCTTCCAGTTCACCCTAAAAGTGTGGATAGGCTTTGGGGAGTATACGGCTCCTGAATTACTAATTGTCCCACCTGCCTGAGCTGCAGGGTGGTAAGGGCTTTGTCCTTGAGTGGCGGTCAGGCTAATTACACATCAAGGACAGTGAAAGCCTTTGATGCTCACCACCTTGATGATTGTAAACACTACCCATCCTGGAAGGGTGGATGTGCGACCTCCTTCTAGCCCGTGCCTTTTTCTCCATCCTGGAGAAGTGCTAGCACATCCACCAGGAGAGCAGACTTTTGTCTTGGCAGCAGATGGGCCACAGAAGCCCGCCAAGGCACTGAAGCATTGTATCCTAGGGGGGTATCACGCAGGGTGGCACTCCTGTGCACACCAGCTCACCCTCACATGGTGGGGTGAAAAAGCATGGGGTTTTATACCAAACATTACACCATTTTGTAATTCCATAATGGAGCTGGCTATCTCAAGTTTTCTCTGTAGCCAGCCCATGTTACTCCATGGTCCAATGGTCACTTACAGTAAAACTTTACTTTACAGGGTCACTGTAGGGTTATATATGTATATATATATATATATATATATATATATATATCTATATATATATATATATATATATATATATATATATATATATATATATATATATATATATATATATTCACACTTTTAATATAATACACTCAATCTCCTGGGCTTAGGAGGACAACCTTAAGAGTGATTTACTTACATTAAGTCAGTGGTGTGGCTCTGCAGCACATGGTGCGTGCAGAGTCACTCTCGAGCGGACAGGCTGCTCTTGCAGGGCTGCAATGGCAGACCTGCAGACATACATTTCCTCGGGTAACACAGGGTGGCACAATAAAGTGCTGCAGCCCTGGTGACCACTCTTATCACGCTTGCCCTGGGTACCACTGGTACCATCTACTAGGGACTTATAAGGAGTAACAAGTGCTTGCCAGTTGGGTGCACCAATTCAATAGTTACAGTTTAAGTTAAAAGCATTGGCACTAGGGCCTGGTTATCAGGGCCCAGTGCACTTCTAGATCTATAAATAAATCCTCTAGACCCAAAACTGGGGGGTGACCATGACAAAAAGGGCCCTTTCTAACATGACCCCCCTCCCACATGAAAGGTGATGAGCACTAAACTCCCTCATGGTAGTTCTCATTGTCTAAGTAGAAAACCCTGTAAAGGCTATCTGCATTGGCATGGTCAGTCCCTAGTCTGTGTTCCACTACAAAGTCCAAACCCTGTAGGGAAATGGACCATCTCAGTAACTTGGGGCTCTCTCCTCTCATCTGCATCAGCCACCTGAGAGACCTGTGATCCATTTGAAATTTGTTTGAAAAGTGAGTCCCAAACAAGTAGGGTCTTAGCTTCTTCAGGGACCTAACCACAGCAAATGCTTCACTCGCAAATGCACTCCAACGCTGTTCTCTAGGGAGGAGTCACCTGCTAATTTAGACAATAGGTTGATCCTGGCCCTCAATGTTGGTCTGATACAACACTGCCCCAATTCCATCTTTGGAAGCATCTGTTTGAAGAATGAACTGTTTCCCCTAATTAGGTGCCTTTAAGGCAGGTGCTGAGAGAATTGGTGCTTTCAAGGTGTCAGAGGTATTCTGACAACCTATCGACCAAATGATTTTCTTTGGCTATTTCTTTAAGGTTAACCCAGTGAGAGGGGCCACAATGGTACCATACCCCTCCACAAACCTCCTATAGTACCCAGTCAGGCCAAGGAATGCCCTGACCTGGATCTGTGTCTTTGGAGTCTCCCACTCCAGCATAGTCTGGATCTTGGGTTGGAGAGGTCTTACCTGACCTCCACCTATGAGGTGGCCCAGGTTCACAACAGTACTCTGCCCAATCTGTCCCTTGCCTGCCTTGATTGTCAGGCCTGCCTGATGCAGGGCCTGCAAAACGTCTCTGAGGTAGGCCAGGTGATCCTTACAGGTGGGGCTAAACACAGCAATATCATCTAGATAAGCTGCACTAAAGTCGTCCAGGCCTGACAGAATTTGATTCACCAACCTCTTAAAAGTGGCAGGTGCATTATTTAATCCAAAGGGCATCACTTTAAATTGAAAGTGGCCCTCTGGGGTGGAGAATGTAGATCTCTCCTTTGCTCCTTGGGTCAAGCCAATCTGCTAATACCCTGACGTCAAGTTAAAGGTGCTTAGAACTTTGGCTGCGCCCAGTTTATTGATAAGCTTATCTGCCCTTGTGATGGGTTGATGCAGTTCAAGAGAAAGAGATGCACTCCTCGTAATCCTTCTTGTAAACTTTTCTTTCCCATTGTGCTTATAACGGCGTGCCAGACCTGCTTCGCGCTTCGTCTCTTTGCGCTGTGAACATTACGCGTCAGAAATTGGAATCAACATCAAGATTCCATCGGGCTGCACTGCCTTTGTACACCTTTGGTTTGAATCCAATGAATCAATTTCTTATCCTTTTACCATCACTTTTATCTTAATTTAACCGTTATTTTTATCCATTTACTCTTGCTTTGTGTTCAATTCATTTTATTTAAACAAAGGTATCTTACAGAAACTCAGGAGTCAGGAGTGGGTTCCACAAACCGTGACATTTATTATGACAACCCAATGCATTTCGGGAAGTTATTTCCCTTCTTCAGGGGCATCTATAAAATAAAAAAATAAAAAGGATATAACTAACATCGTCAACTTTCATGAATCACTTCATTTCGTTTAAAAAATGGCAAAATGTAACAATTATAAACCAGCTGCATAAATTCAACACATTTTACACAATGCTTTAATCGTGTTGAGAACCTACTGGCATTCTGATATCATTCACATGCTTTCATTTCTGTGCATTATTTCCCATTCAGTTCACCCGCTCTGTGCGCTGTGCCATATAATAATTGTTATCACTAACGTATACATGAATGTACACTGTTTTGCTCTTACCCACGTTTGTGAATCACCCAATTTTATATAAAACCGATCATTCCTTCCTTCATTACCGGCGCGTTAAAACGCTCCTGATGCAAGTTAAACCTTGGTACTACGAAAACGTTCTCTTTTGTATTCCCACCCGTATTCTACGTCAGCCAGTAATTCGTTCCACGTGTACATCTCAAAACTATACACTGTCATTAACAAAGGACTACCTGAACTTCCAATCATAAATTACTACAACTCCCAGAATACATCCTACGAATTTTGTATAATGTGATACTCATTTTATAATCCTTTTATTCCCATTATGTTCAATGAGTCTATTCATAACTTTTTGAGTAAAATAGTCCAATTCTTTACAAAAGTCACTCGGTAACTTAAAAAGAAGTGTTTCATTTGTTCAAATCATTCAAAATGGATGAGAACCCAGTTCCTGTCTTTTTCGTCATCTATGACATCCCGGTAATCATATTCTTCCATCATATTCCTTATGCTTTGTGCTCTCAAAGTAAACTGTGAGTGCCATCTCATTTGAGACGAAGAAATCATACTGATGCAGTTCAAGAGAAAGAGATCCCCCTGAAGAAGGGAAATAACTTCCCGAAATGCATTGGGTTGTCATAATAAATGTCACAGTTTGTGAAACCCACTCCTGACTCCTGAGTTTCTGTAAGATTCCTTTGTTTAAATAAAATGAATTGAACACAAAGCAAAAGTAAATGGATAAAAATGAACGGTTAAATTAAGATAAAAGTGATGGAAAAAGTATAAGAAATTGATTCATTGGATTCAAACCAAAGGTGTACAAAGGCAGTGCAGCCTGATGGAATCTTGATGTTGAGTCCAATTTCTGAGGCTTGTGATGGTTTGGGCATCAGTCTTAATGACTGCATCTAACCCTTTATAATCCATCTCTATCTTGGCACGCTTTTGGTGAGGTTTGGGGACCAGTACCACTGGGCTGGGCCGGGAACTGTCAGAGGGTTCAATAACCCCAAGCTCTAGCATCTTGCTAACCTCAGCTTTAATTCGGGCCTTCCCTTGGTCAGACAGTCTGTCTATCTTACTATTGATAGGGAGACTGTCACCAGCGTCCACATCATGGGTACACCATGGTGTCTGTCCAGGGGTCAGGGAAAGAGCTCTGCAAACTGGCTGAGGACATTCCTGCAGTCAGTCTGCTGCTGTGCTGTGAGGGTGTACCATCTTGAGGGTTTGTTGACAGCAAATCAGGAAGATTTTTAGTCTCCTCCTCCTGTCCATCATCAGTGACCATCAACATGGTCTTGGCAGCTCTATCTTGGTGTGGTTTTAGGCAAATGACATGCAGTACTCTCAAAAGACTCCTAGGGGTGCCTAAGTCAACTAAGCAGGTGACCTTCCCTTTCCTTTCTACTTGTCCTTTTGAGCCCTGGGAGCCACAGGCTCCAACATCCACACCAGCTGAGCTGGTTGGTACTCAACCATGGTTGCCTTCTAGTCAAACCAGAGTTTTGTGAGCTCCTGTCTGGCCTGCAGATTCTTGATCACCTTCTTCATGTAGTTTGCCATACGTGAGCGTAGGCCTAGCACATAGTCCACTATGTCCTGTTGAGGTTGTTTGAGAGGCTTCTCCCAACCTTCACTCAACAAACGTAGAGGACCACTTGCAGGCATTCCAAACAGAAGTTCAAAGGGGCTAAAGCAAACCCCCTTCTCACAAACCTCCCTGTATGTGAAAAGGAGGCATGGCAACAAGACATCCCATCTCCTCTTGAGCTTGTCTGGGAGTCCTTTGATCATGCCCTTAATGGTCTTGTTGAATCTCTCCACCAAACCATTAGTCTGGGGATAGGGGGTTGTAAATGTGTACCTCCCACCACATTCATATCATATAGCCTTGAGGTATGCGGACATGAAGTTGATCCCTCTATCTGAGACCACTTCCTTAGGAAACCCAACCCTGTTAAAGATCCCAAGGAGGGCCGTTGCTACAACAGGAGAAGTTGTAGTCCTAGGGAGGGTTGCCTCTGGATACCTAGTGGAATGATCCACTACCACGAGGATAAATCTATTTTCAGATGCAGTAGAAGGGTCAAGTGGACCAACCATGTCAATCCCTACCCTTTCAAAGGGAGTCCCAACCACAATAGTGGAATTAAAGGAGCCTTTGCAGTTGACGCAATATAATTCCTTAACCTTCTCAGACATATGGGGCCAATAAAAATGGGCAACTAGCCTTTCCCAGGTCTTAGTCTGTCCCAGATATCCAGTGAGGGGAATGCAATGGGCCAATGTAAGAATTAATTCTCTGTATGCCTGGGGGGCCACCACTCTCCTGGTTGTCCCTCCTTGTTTGGGGTCCCAGGCCTCAGAATGCATGAGTCTATCCTCCCAATAGATCCTATGAGCTCCACTCACATCTCCCTCTTCTTGCCTAGAAGCTTGCTGCCTCAGGGTCTCTAGGGTAGGGCATACCGTTTGCTCTATTAACGGGTCCTATCTGGAGGGTCCCCCTGCATCAAGAAGCTTTGCCAGGTCAGGCTCAATCGCCTCAGCTGCAGTTCCCTCCTCAGGCACCAGGGCATCTTACTCAGAAGACTTCTTTCCCCTGATCCTTGTACCTCTTGGAAGCTGTACCACCAATCTTCCTGTACCATTTGTCTTAGTTTCTTGGCCCTTACTGTCAGGCTCCAAGTCCATTTGACTACTCTTTCTTGCAGCCTGTGCCCTTGTTATGTTATGTTATGTCACTGCAATTTGTTAAGCACACATATACCCTGGGGTGTCTTAGTGCTGTCTACTCCTGAGCAGGAAGAAGCCTAGTTGTTGCAGAGACACGTTTTTAACTCTTTTCTGAATAAGATGAGGGTGGGGAGAGCTCTGATGTGGGAAGGCAAGTTGTTCCAAAGCTTGGTCATTTCAACCACAAAGCTTCTACCTCCCCAGTTAGCTTTGTGGATTCTGGGCGTGGTCATAATGTTTGCTCCCAGCGATTGCAGCTGTATGCCAGGAGTATATATCCACAAGGAATGTTTCAGAAACCCTGGGCCAATATTGTGTAGCACCTTATAGGCTATGCAGAAAGCGTGATTGTCAGACCAGGCTCATGGGAGAACCTCCTTTGTAGAGATCAGCTCATTATTGGTAAACAAACTGTCTAGGGTATGTCCAACTAAGTGAGTATGTTGATTTTTGTGTGAGCCCTAAAGATCCTAATGTGTCCAGGAGGGTTACTGTATCCTTATCAGAAATAAGATCTAAGTGGGAATTAAAATATCCTAATAGGGTTAAGCTACTTTCGCAGGCTGTGGCCTCTAAGAGTAACCCAAGATTGTCCACAAATTTCCCCTAGGTCTAGGAGGACAATAGAAGAGCATGCCTTTAAATGATTGTCTAATTGAGAGTGCTATATTAAATGTAAATGCTTCACATACTGAGGAAGGGGCCATCTCACCCATTACTAGAAAACTGTCGCTATATATTAGTGCAACCCACCAGCTCTTTTCCTAGGTCTATCATGTCTGTACACTGAAAAGCTGGAAGGGGTGGTTAGGCAAAAATCTGGGTCAGAAGATGAAACGGCCCATGTTTCAGTGATGAATTGAAGGTCCAATTGCTGGATATCTATCAGGTAGGCTATTTCGTTTTTGTGTTTATGAAGGGAACGCGCATTGATAAGAGCGCAACAAAGTCAGGCTGTCTCATCTGCATTTGGGTTGGATAGAATGCTAATGTTGTGTTGAGTGTCAGTGAAAGGTACTAAAGTAGGGGAATCTAGTAAACCCAGTGTGAACCCACAATTGCCACAGCGGCCGTTTCCCTCATGGGAAATTCCGCAATATTAAAACGAGCACATACATGCTGTGCATGATTGTGAGACCCCTTGAGTGCACGCAGCTCCTTAACGGTGAATTTTACAGGGTTTAGTTTGTCACTGGTGATTCAGGCAGGGGTCCTGGCGCTAGGCCCAATCCGGCCGCAGACGGGTGCAGACGGGCTTGCCTTTGGCTCATCTTTGGCGTGCCTGCGGCACAGACGCACTAAGCCGTGAATTAAATAGCCCTCCATGGCAGGGGGCGTGTTGAGGAACCATCGCCGAAGCGCGATCACACGTGAGGTGTCAAATATAAAGGGAGGTTTAACTGGGGTCCAGCAACCCCTGCAAGGCTCACAGGCCCCTCTGTGTGCACTGTATATTGGTAGCACAAAACTAACTAAAATAAAAATTCAAAAGTTTAAAAGATAAAATGAATGAAATGGAAGTCTTGCTTCTTTAAAGATGGCGCCTGCAACAGGGAGCGAGGCACCTCACGAAATGGCAACACGTGCCCACAAGGAAAGAAACTGCAAGGCTGTCAGTCCCTGCTCAGGAGAGCTGCACGGACACGCTAAGCATGAATTAAATAGCCCTCCATGGCAGGGGGCGTGTCACGGAACCAGCGCCGAAGCACAATTAAAGATGAGGGGGCAAATAAAAAGGGAGGTTTAACTGGGGTCCAGCAACTCCCTGCGTATTTTGGTAACATAAAGCTAATTAACATAAAAGTGCAAAAGTTTAAAAGCTAGAATGAATAAAATGGAAGTCTTGCTTCCTCAAACATGATGCCTGCAACAGGGAGCCAGGCACCTCCCGAAAAGGCAACGAGTGCCTACAAGGAAAGAAAGTGCAGGGCTGTCTTGTAGTCACACACACCCATTCAGGGAGGCCCAGCATACATGCATGGACCCTCTTTTCTTCCTCTGTCCAGACAGACGTCTCCAGATTATTGTGCAACAGACACTGACCTGGTAGGGTAGGGGACACAACCACCTGCTTTTGTCCAGGAACTCCTCTGCACTCTAGGCTAACCACAACCAGCGGATGCTGCCTAGTCTCATTGTCAGCATTGGTAATTTGGTGACTAGCACCAAGAATGTACTGCTGTCGTGAAACCAGTTTGCTGTCACCATGGTAACACTGGCTCCTGTATCCCCATGAGCCTCTAGTTCAGTCCCATTGATTCTGGGTCTCTGCCTGTACTTTGACAGGTTGTCAGGCAAAGTATCCAGAAGTTCAATGTCCACCCCACCCAGGGACACTAAAGTAGCTTCTGTGTATCCTCTGAACACTACAGGGTACATATCCATTCCCATGCCCAAACTAACTAAACCCTTTGGAGGTCCACCAGTGGGGATCTTCTTGGTGCATGCTTCATCACCTCTATTATGCCCTGGCTGATTAGATTTAAAGCATGTCCAAGCTTACTTGAAATCCCAGCTTTTACCTTGATATCCCTTTCTTTTGGATTGGGAAGAGTCTCTGGCCCACCCTCCTGAGAAGACTTTTGAGGACCTTTAGAGAACTCTTTACTTTTTTTTCTTTGTCAGGGCTCACCTCCTTCTCCTGTTGAGAACACTGAGCACCCTTCTTGGGGTCAGCACTACTTTGGGTCTTTTTCTATGATACCCTGGATCTGACCCATATATCTGTTTTCATCCCCAGCTCGACGGAAGAAGACAAGTCAGAATCTACCAGATGCTGTCTCAGTAAATCTGTGGTAGAATTAGTCAAAATGTGCTCCTTTATAATCATGTTATAAAGCCCACCATAAGTGTCGACTTTGTTACCTACAATCCAGCCTGCTAGTACTGTGACTGAGGAGTCAACAAAGTCCAGCCACTTTTGGAATTGCCTCTTTTGGGTCTCTCTGAACTTTATTCTGTACCCATCCGTGGTGAGTCCAAACCACTCAATCAGTGTGTCCTTTAAGTGTGAATAGGACTCAACCACACTCTCATCAAGGGTCAGACATCTATCGTTGCTTTTCACTGATAATAACTCACAAAGTAGAGAGCCCCAGTGTTTATGACCTAACTTCCTCATGCTGCCAGTTCTCTCAAAAGCTGCAAACCACATGGTTATGTCATCTCCATCACTAAACCAAGAGACAAACCCCTTTGGGGACTTTGGGGTAAAAAGACTCCTCTTCTAGTCCCTTCTTAGCTGTCTTGATATCAAGGGCTAGTCTCCTTTATTCCAATTCCAACTTTTTCTCCTCCAAAGAAAATTCATCAAGCTTCTCATGGATGTTTCGTACCACCCTACCAGTGATTCTAGAGTGATCTCTAGCACTTTCCACTTGTTAAGGGGTTCTGGGTGAGGTCTCTCAAGGTCATCAGAATTTTCATACCCCTCAATTTGGGCTGTGACTACATCCTCTCCTTCTTCATCTGGTTCACTAACAGAGGAGTGGTCATCCCTAATTAGGTTTTCTCCCTCACAGTCTCTGTGGGCCTGTTCCAGGTCCTCTCTCTTAGATGTTGCTCTAACGCTAATACCTGCAAGCTTGCATAATGCCCTCAGTTCGTTGAAATCCAGGATAGATGGAATGGGCTGATAAGGGGCTTCGGACATGTTCTATTATGCACTACTTGTTTTATAAAGATATAGGCTTGTATTGAAAATCCTAAGAACTTTTTAAAACCTTTTCCCTAACTTTGCTAAAAAATCTTTTTAAACTTTCGATGCAATTGGAATGCGGATGTAACACAGGGCCCTAGCGATTACTATTAAATCTAGGTTTTAGAAAAATCTCAAGACTCTTTACATTATGTCTAAGACAATTAAAGGATTTATTTGTGTGTTGAAAAAACTACTTAATATCAGGTGGTACAAATTAAATACAGGTTCTAGATCCCACCACTGATACACCAATGTTGCAAGGTGGAGGTTTTAAGTGATAGGGCTGGCAGGCCTTATTGTGTAATACTAACACAATACACAGAGATAGTCCTCCCATATATGCTTAGCAGCTTTAGCTCAGTCATGGTAGTGCGGTGCAGAGCAGCCAGGCATACTCAGAGGGACATGTCTTAAGCATTTCACAGTACCAGCATTAACAATAAGTAAGTGACATGACTCGAAAGAAACCTTGACACCAATTTATAAAAATAGATTGTATTTGTATAACAAAATATAGGCCACAAAACAAACTTGATATGTTGCATATAACCGAATTATAGATTTTCGAAGTATTTAACAATAAATGCAATTATATCTGTCAAATATTTACCATTGCAGTCAATAGGTGAAAACACAATTAACCAAATGATAGTTGCAGGATGAGTTCATCAGAAACCTCTTGTGGTTAAGGTTCTGCAGGTCCTTTGAAAAAGACTCAACAGTCATCACTGTGTTATCTTGCACAGGGAGTCCAGCTGCAGAGGTTACTTGGCTGTCCTTGTTGCTAACAGGATCCACGGGAGCTGTCAAAAGTGCAGCACTTGGCCAAACAGCATTTGGTAATGAAGTAACACTCTGACCTCGGAGAGTAGAGGCCTTTTGGGTCCAAGGACCTTGCTCTGCAGCTCCGGGTGCAGAGATAGCTGGCAAATGTCAATCACTGGGACAGGTCACGCCAAAGAAGCTTTACCACACACTCGACGACTCTAACTTCAGGATGCAGGAACACAGCAGTTGGGTAGTTGCCGACATTAGTCACTGTTGCTGTGAGTTGTTCTCAAGCTGGAGATGTCACTCAAGGGCTCAATCACCCAACTGGCGATCACCATGCCTTGGTGGCAAATATAGTTCTCATGAACTACGGCAGCTGGAGATCAACAGGAGTGGGCTAGCAGCTCAAGACTTGGTTTGAGCTTAACTATCACTCTGGGCA
Organism: Triturus cristatus; assembly: GCF_964204655.1. Classification (NCBI taxonomy): domain Eukaryota; kingdom Metazoa; phylum Chordata; class Amphibia; order Caudata; family Salamandridae; genus Triturus; species Triturus cristatus. The sequence goes on along the minus strand of NC_140582.1, from coordinate 266,594,278 downwards.
TGCAGGACACTACATCTTTTTGAGCTCCTTCTCAACAGACTCAATGGGTCAGAATTCTTGTGACACAGCAGATTCTTCTGCAGGTCGCAGGTGACTGGTTCCACCAATCAGGTGAGTCTGCTTTGGCTTCTGGCACCCACAGAAGTTCCTCTTGCTGGGAGCAACAAGCTTTTGCCACAGAAACACCTCAAAATATGGTTCCAGTATATGGTCTCTTCAGGGCACTTAAGGGTCCTCTCTTTGTGTTGGGCCAGTGTGCAAAGTCCTGTTGTCAGTGACGGTGTCTTCTCTGTGGCTCTTCTTGGATTCCAAGTTAGAACAGAGATTCTGAGGCACCTAAAATCCTAGTTTAGGGGGCTTTAAGGGCATAAGGGACAGTAGCCAATTGCCTACTGGTCCCTGAGGCTAACCCGCCCACGTAGTGACAATATCCTGTGGGCGTACATCACTATGCTACCCAGAATACTCTATTTTAGGGTCATCTAAATTGGCAGAACCCTTCCTCAGCTGTACAGACCTCCTAGCCCACCCTAAAGGTGTGGCTCGGCTTTGTGGAATGTATGCCTCCTGAATAACTAATTTTCCCACCTGCCTAAGTTGCAGGCTGGGAAGGGATTTGTTCTCGAGTGGGGGCAAGGTAATTACACATCAAGGGAAGTGAAAGCCTATTAATCTCACCGTCTTCATGACTGTAAACACTAGCTATCCTGGGAGGGTGGAGGTGGACCCCCCTTTCTCCCCAGGCCTTTATCTCTGTCCTGGGGAGGTGTTAGCACATCCCACCAGAAGGGCAGAATCTTGTCTTGGTGGCAAATGGCTCAGTGAAGCACAGCAAGGCAGTGGAGCTTTGTATCCTAGGGGGTAGCCACACAAGGTGGCACCCCTGTGTATTCCAGCTAACCCTAGACATGAGAATCATGGTGGGAGTGTAAAAGCATGCTGTTTGATACTAAACACAACAGAATTTGGAAGTTTCATAATGGAGGCGGCTATCTCGAGTTTTCTCTGTAGCCAGCCCATGTTACTCTATGGTCTGCCCGTCACTTACAGTAAAACCTTACTTAACAGGGTTACTGTAAGGATGTATATGTATGTACATACATATTCATACCTTTAATATAATGCACTCTACTTCCTGGGCTTAGCAGGACAATCTTAAGAGTGACTTACTTACATTAAGGCAGTGGTGTGGCATTGCAGCACATGGTGTGTGCAGTCACTCTCAATGACACAGGCCGCTCAGGCAGGGCTGCAATGGCAGACCTGCAGACATACTTTTCCTCAGGTGACACAGGGTGGCACAATAAAGTGCTGAAGCCCTGGTGACACCTCTTATCACCCTTTCCCTGGCTACCACTGGTATCCTCTACCAAGGACTTCTAGGAGTGATAAGTGCTTGCCAATTGGGTGTACCAATTCAACAGTTACAGTTTAAGGAAAAGGCACTGGGGCCTAGTTAACAGGTCCCAGTGCATTTCCAGATCTATAAAGACAGCATCTAGCGCAAAAGATGAGGGGTGACCATGACAAAAAGGGTACTTTCTAAAACAGACCCATTGATATTCTGATGGTCTCATTCACAGAACACTCCGACATTTTGGAGGTGCTCAGAGACTCATTCATCCAGTGCCACACTGACTCAGATGCTCATGCACCCACTCATAGTAACACTGAGAGACTTGCACATCTACTCACAGATCCACTCAGAGAGCATCCTTTACCCACTCACAGAGACTCATGCACCCACTGACAGACCCACTCAGAGATTCATGCAAACACTCACAGACCCACTCATATTCTCATGCACCCACTCGCAGACCCACTCAGACACTCATGTACCCACTCACAGACTCACGTACCCACTCACAGACCCACTGTGACACTCATGCAACCACAGATTGACCCACTCAGACTCTCACAAACCCACTCACAGACCCACTCAGAGACTCGCATACCTACTCACAGACTCATTCAGACACTCCAGCACCCACTCACTCATCCAGTCAAGTACTTCTGCACCAACTCTCAGACCTAAGCAGACACTCATGCACTCACTCACAGAACCACTCATTCACTTATTCAATCACTCACAGACCCACTCATATTCTCATACACTCAGTCAGAGACCCCTACAGACACTCACACAGTCACTCACAAACCCATTTATATTCTGAGGCACACACTCGCAGACCCACTCAGACATTATGACTCATTCATCCACTGCCACACAAACTCAGACAGTCATGAACTCATTCGTAGTGCCACAGTGAGACTTATGCATCCACTAACAGAGCCACTCAAAGATTCATATACCCACTCACAGAGACTCATGCACCCACTGACAGACCCACACAAAGACTAATGCACCCTCTCACAGACCCACTGAGAAATTCATGTACCCACTCACAGACCCACTCAGAGATTCATTCATCCCCTGATAGTACCACTGAGAGACTTACGCAGCCACTCACAGAGCCTCTCAGAGACTCATGCACCCACTCACAGAGACTCATGTACCCAATCACAGATCCACTGAGATACTCATGCACCTGCCCACAGACCCACTCACAGACTAATGCACCCACTCAAACACCCACTCAGACACTCATGTAGCCACTCACAGACCCATTCAGAGACTCATGCACCCATTGATAGACCCACTCGAACATTTGTTCACCCACTCATAGACCCACTCAGACATTATGCAGTCACTCACAAACCCACTCAAGGACTGATTAATACACTACAACACTAACTCAGACACCCATGCACCCAATCAAAGTGAAAATGAGAGACTTGTCCATCCATTCACAGAGCCACTCAGAGGCTCATGTACCCACTTAGAGAGGAACACCCTTTCACACACCCAGTCATGGGCTCATGGGCCCACTTACAGATTCTAATGCATCCAGTCACAGACCCACTCAGAGACTAATGCATCCACTCACAGATCCACTCAGAGAGTTATACACACACTCACAGATCTCGCATACTGTCTCAGAGACTTATGCTTAGTCATAGACCCACTGAGAGACTTGCACATCCACTCATGAACCCAGTGAGACAGTTATGCACCCACTCACAGATTCACACACAGTCCTATGATGTCATTCATAGACCCATTCAAAAACTAATACACCCAGTCACCCAGTCACAGACTCACTCAGACACTCATGCACCCACTAACAAACCTACTTAAAGACTGATGCACTCACTCACATTTGCATCCACTCACACATATTCTCATAGACCTAGTCAAACTTTCATATACCCTCTGACAGAGCTTCTGAGACAGTTATGCAGCCATTGACAGACCCACTGAAACTCTGATACATGCACTCATAGACTCTCTTAGAGAGTGATATGTGTTTCTATAGAATTATTTAGACAGTAATGTACCTAGTGTGATGCACAACATACTCAATTTATAGTTAGGAATTTCAAATGTGCTGGTGGCTATTAAATGTGCGATTTTGTTTTGTGTATTCACAATGTATTTGTGATCACTGTGATGTTGTCACAAATATTTCAATTTTTTTTAAAAAGGAATATTTATGAAGAATATAAATAACATTTTGGGCAATAGGGTGGCTCTGAGAAGAGCCTTTGTGTTCATTGTGTGTGTGTGTGTGTGTGTGTGTGTGTGTGTGTGTGTGAGACAGCTACACATAAGACCGGATGCAGAGTCTTAGGTTGCTGAGAAACACCCTGTTGCCTTCATCTATGAAGTGAACTCCATCAATTGTATAGATTTCCTGCATGTCAAAACACAGGTAGATAGAGCCCATGTTATGGTCTCTGAGGAATGCAGAAACAGTTTTACTAACAACTTTACTCCCTTTGTCAATATGTGGACAGAATTGAATTGACCACTTACATTTCTGTCTTTTCATATGTTGGAGTACACCAAGGAAGTGTGAGGGGAAAGTGTAATTTATTGTGCAAAAGTATTTTCCATTAGAATTTCCTGTCTTAACCCAGTCAGTGTGCCTAGGTCACTCCCACCACAGTGCACAATCTTGAGGTCAGGAGTTGGGAATCCATAATGGTTTTAACCAAAGGCAACAATTGATGCCACTTCAACCCTCTCTGGCCTACCCAAGTAATGTCCACATTTGACAAATCTGAGTCTCTGTCAATATCACCTTTTTTAGCAGCATCTCTAGCCCAAAAGGCATATATGTGGCCCAGAATCCACACTCTAACCATTTTGAAGTGAAGGAGAAGTAGCAGACAGGGAAGGCTGGAGCTGAATGAGACCGTCTTCAAAAAGAAAGGCAGTTAAAATGCAGCTGTGCTCCAGGTTTAGAAAAAAAACATACTGGGTTGATTGCTGTGTATATGGAGTTGATTAAAACTAGGTAATGTCTTGAAAGTATAAGTAACTAGAGCTATGATTTGCTCCAGGAAAAATAAAAAAGTGCCTTGCAGACTCGGATTTGCTTTTAATTCTGTAATTTAAACCAGCTCATTTTGTAACTAGTATAGTCTTCTAGAATGCACTGCGAACTTGTGACCCACTGGTTCTAGTGGGTTGCTATGGAGACTGTTCTAAGAATGCATTGGGGGAAGAGTGTTAAAGAGAGAGTTGTGTGTTTTAAGAAATGACAGGTCTTTAGAGTCATTGTGTAAGAAGGGTTGGATTTCCTAGTGAGAGCTTGCTAATAAAATAGAGTGTGCTGTACTCTTAAAATCATAAGACTACCAGGCTATTTTTTGAGACTACCATTTTTTTCACGAATTCGTCACAATGATCGCAGATAAGTCGCAAATATGTACCTATATCTTTCCATATTAGGCATCTTTCTAAAAGTGCATGAAAGGGTTAACAGATACTAACCATTCATAAGTAGACTTATAAAACTGTTATATGAAAGGCACTTTTTTATTTGCTGCCTTCCACACTATCAGAGAGTGCAAAGTTGAAAACGTTGGGCCCGATTCACAGAACAAACTTAAGACTAAATCCTAAACTTAGTACCAATCTGGTATTCACAGAATGCACCTTGTACTTCTGGTATTCACAGAATGAACTTACTACTTTTGCTATTCACAAAATGAACTTAGGACTTTTGCTATTCACAGAATCCATTTACGACCACTAAACTTAAGTCCGCACTCGGGCCGGAATTTCCGCACCCGGAGCGGGATTTCCGCATCCGGAGCGGAAAGTCCGCTTACGGGCCGGAAATTCCGCTTACGGGCCGGAAATTCCGCTTACGGGCCGGAAATTCCGCTTACGGGCCGGAAAGTCCGCTTACGAGCCGGAAAGTCCGCTTACGGGCCGGAAATTCCGCTTACGGGCCGGAAAGTCCGCTTACGGGCCGGAAAGTACGCTTACGGGCCGGAAAGTCCGCTTACGGGCCGGAAATTCCGCACCCGGAGCGGGATTTCCGCATCCAGAGCGGAAAGTCCGCTTCCGGGCCGGAAAGTCCGCTTACGGGCCGGAAAGTCTGCTTACGGGCCGGAAATTCCGCTTACGGGCCGGAAATTCCGCTTACGGGCCGGAAAGTCCGCTTACGGGCCGGAAATTCCGCTTACAGGCCGGAAAGTCCGCTTACGGGCCGGAAATTCCGCTTACGGGCCGGAAAGTCCGCTTACGGGCCGTAAAGTCCGGCTCCGGGCCGGAACTTCCGGGGTGGTGGCCATTGATCATGTGAGCCAAGGGTGAACCTGTCCAAGTCCCTACCATCCCCCACCATGCATCAGCTGACACACTCCAGCCAATCCTAGCTCAGCAGCACGTATAACTGCAGAGCAGACACACACAAACCCTTTCAACATGTCACTGAATGTGTTTGTTGCACTGCCCCTTGCCATGCAGCAAAACCACTTGAGGAGGAGGAGGAGGAGGAGAGCCAGAGCAGAGAGGATCTTCAGACAGAGGATCAAATTATTTGGAATGTCCAGTCAAGATATAAGGGCCAGGTACCGTTTCCCTCCAGAAATCATCTTGGATATGGTATGTGAGTGGGAGCAGGAACTTGACTCTGTGACCTGCTGCTCACATGCAATACCAGCATACCTAAAGATCCTATCAGCGCTCCATTTCTTCGCCACTGGCTCATTCCAAAGGGTCTCCAGTGACCATGTGGGCATATCCCAGGCGAGCCAGTCGCGGTGCCTGCATCAGGTACTGCGATGCATCACTGCAAGATCCCACCACCACATACATATGCCACCGACACTGGCCCTGAGACAAAGGGCAGCTCGAGATTTCTTTCGCATTGCACAATTTCCACGTGTGCTGGGTGCAATTGACTGTACCCATGTGGCCCTTCAGCCACCCCGCCACATTGCACACATCTTCTGCAACAGACACCGATGGCATTCCATCAACGTGCAAGCTGTCTGTGATGCCAGAGGGAGGTTCATTGATGTGCATGCGGTGTTCCCCGGCAGTACCCATGACAGCTTCATATTCCGCATGTCACCTCTTGCCCGGCGGATGGCTGCGGAAGAATTTGGCAACATGTGGCTACTGGGTAAGTACCAAGCGTTAGAAAGGAGGAATATGTGTTTTTGAAATGTCTGAATGCCCCCCAAAATTTACCATTGTACTATAAGAATCATAAAGCTAGATACAGGGCCCACCTGACAATGCATGTAATACAGTATAGATCATGTCCTGTGCAAGTCAAAGAGGGAAATGTAACCAACTGCCCTTTCCCCTCTCCTCAGGTGACGCTGGGTATGCACTCACCCCACATCTCCTCACCCCTTACAGGCGTGCAGACACTGTACCACAGCGTAGGTACAATAGGGCACACATACGGACTCGAGGCATCATAGAGCGCACTTTTGGTCTGTTGAAGTCGCGATTCAGATGTCTCGACCGTACAGGGGGGGTGCTGCAGTACTCCCCAGAAGTAGTGTGCAAGATCATTTTAGCCTGTTGTGTCTTGCACAACATTGCCTTAACGCATGGCTTACAGATACCGCTGGAACCTCCGCTACCTATGAATCTGGGAAACCGGGCCATGGCACATAACCGAGGCCAGGGCATGCAAGTCCGTGAGCAGCTTGTTGCCACGTTTTTCACATGAGAAACCTGTAGTGGAATGGACTAAATGTGGATTGCTGTCTGTTGCCAATGATGAAACTTGGATATACACGACTGTGTCAATAAATTCCTTCCTGAGGCAACTTTGCAAGCCACACTAACTGCATGTTAATCACAGCTCTTGACAGTAGTCAAAAGGTTGAGCCTGCATCAGCACATGTGCCCATGTCAGCGATCAGTGTAGTGGATGTCCCGAAAGAACCTATAGCCGCAGATGCAAGATGATACATGTACTGAGAGACACAGCCGGACCTCATGAGGATGGGTCTCTTAATCAGAAAAGGCCATAAACATAGCATTGTCGGCCCTGTGCCATCAACAGATGTGACTCCCCCACAAATGATACGCCCACGACGTGAGTGATGCAATGGGTCAATCAGACACCATGGGGCAGATCAATGTGGGACTTGCGGCCCTTTCACGCTGCCGTTGCATCACTTTTGTGACGCAGCGGCGGTGCAAAGCCAACGCCATGCTGCGGGGTATGTACTATATGACGCATCTGGGAGATGTGTAACGTTGTAAAGGCCTGCACCACATGTAGGCGTTCTGGCGCAGGGGGGGGTCTTCCGGCACAGGAACGCCTCATAAAAGTGGCTGGCTGAAATCTACAATATTTCACTCAGTCACTTTTAAGGCCATGCTCCGTCTAAACCCTGCGCCTGCTTGAAGCAGGCGTAAGGATTGATGCAGCATCATAGGGATAGGGCACCCCCGAGCCTTGCTGGAGCTGCGTTGTGCTTGCGACGCAACTCCAGCAATGCGCCGCCTTTCCAACGGGGGATGCGTCACGCATCTGCACATCCGAGCAGCACGGTGCACCGAATTGTCAAAGCGGTGCATCTGTGTTGGCGCACGGGTGGGCAGATGCATCGCAACTCTTCTGACGCATCTCTGCTGATTAGCAGAGATGCGCCAGAAGCCGTTAATCTGCCCCCATGTGTCTGTGATATATCCACACTTCTCAAACACAATCTTCCGGAACACAACTCTGAAATGAGCACCTAATATGGACTACATGTACCATAATGCAAAGCATGAGAAACTGAAACAGAAACTGCAGAAATGTCTTGAAATGGTCTCTTCACCCCCTTGTCACATTTAAATAATTCTCACATGCACTGGCTTTTCTTTTTTATCCACAACAGAACAGCAGGATGGCAGTAGATGTGATTCCAGATTGTGGATGGATCTGGATGAATACAAAATGGCAGGCAACTATTTCCTGTGATGTATTTCCTGCCTCCCACTCCCTGTCAAACATTTCCTGTATGGAATTATATGTTCCGGGTCATTTTCGGAGTTTGCGGCCAAAAAGCGGAAGCTCCGATTACGGAGCGTACGGCCCGTGTGCGGAAGCTCCGATTACGGAGCGTACGGCCCGTGTGCAGACACCCCGCTTCGGAACCGGAAACTGCGCTCGAGGGCCGTAAACTCCGAAAATGACCCGGAACACATAATTTCATTCAGGAAATGTTTTACAGGAAGTGGGAGGCAGGAAATACGTCACAGGAAATAGTTGGCAGCCATTTTGTGTTCATTCTGAGTCATCCTCTATCACAGACAGATCCTCTGACATCCTGCTGCTCTCATCCTTCTTATTATCCCCATAATGGCTGAGGGTTACGAAGAGAAGGCACCCCCTTTCACTGAAAGTGAGTTGGACATCTTGGCTGAGGGGGTGCTGGCCAAATTTTCTCAGCTATATGGGGACCCTGAACACCAGCTGAGCAATGCAGCCCGGGCCAGGCTGTGGGCCAACATCGCCGAGCGCTGCAGTGCAGTGGGAGTCCACACCAGGAGTGCGAGGGCATGCCGCAAGCGCTGGGAGGACCTAAAACGGTGGGCCCGGCACAAAGCTGAGGAGCTGGTGGGCCAGTCTTCCCAGCACCAGGTGCATCGTCCTCGCCTATCCCCACTGTACAGGAGGGTCCTGCGATCAGCTTGGCCGACCCTCCATGCTCAGCTGGAGGAGCATGAGCAGCAGGGACATGGTAAGTGCATCATATGCTAAATGTGTCTGGGAGTATGATGTGAGTGAAACAGTGCTGTACCATTGTGTGTCCGATGCCTCCATTCACAGATTCCGTGTCCATGCAGCAGTCACCAAGCTTAAAAAGGCACACTGTGGCATATGGACTGTACAGGGCAGAGTGCATTTTGGGAGTTGGAGTCTCGTCATGACAACTGGCTAAATGAGCCATAATTGTTCATTTCTACTGAAATCAGCTCTTCCCGCACCACTACAATTGGCACTAGGAAATCATGTGTGCATTGGATGAGCAATGGTACAGACACTGTCCAGTGTGCGCATGGCAGGCCAAAGGGTATTGGATGCTATGACTTGCATTGCATTGTTTGAGTTTGGGTTCCAATTGTGACAAAACATCATGTGCCATGGAGTCAAGACAGACTTTGACATCCTTGCATCACTCTTAAGCGCTTCTAAATTTGCAAGGGGTGTCCACTGACAGACGTCTCAGCCTCAGTGGCCTGTTTCACATTTCACATGTACAGGTAGCTGTCACTAAATTCCCCCAGTGTTCAGCGGTGTACTGCATTACCATATCAGTCACCAAAGCCAATATGTGCCACTGGATTGTCAGTACATGTGTGGGGACAGCCATAGGCTAGACTCACAATTTAGCTACAGAAATAGGCCAGAGCCTCAGTGCATGTGTGACCCACATTCGCCACTTGACGTGTCCCATACAATGCTACAAAGCAGATGACACTTGTCCAGACCTTCAATAGCTGCCACTCCCTATGAATGGCCATAATCTGAGATTCGGGACTTCATGTTCTCCATTGGTGGACTGCTTTTGGAACCTGCACATGTAGCTGTGGCAGGACACACAGATCACCAGAATGCCAGGTTGAGGGTTGGCCAATACAGTTGTGTCAGCCACACACATCCACGCGAGATGGCCATGTCAGACTCAATCCAGTAAATGACGGTGAACATACACGTAATGTCAGCTCATAGACACTGACAACTATTGAGTGTGATCAGAGGAAAATAAGTCTGACCTTGGCTCCTATGAATGTGTCTCGTCCTGCATGACACTAACATAACATTTGGATTTTGCTTACATTTCAGCAGGCACAGCTGGCGAAACAGAAGGGCAGCAGGACCAGGTCCGGAGCAAGAGGCCACCACTGCGGCGGCGGCTACACCCTCTTTCCACCAGCGAGGAAGAGGAGGATGAGGAGGGACCCTCAACATCAAGAGGCAAGGGGATTGCGCCCACCCGGACTGACAAGGGACACCCTGATGCTGGTGCCACATCCCGGGTGGAGGCTGCAGACATTGAATCGTGGGGGGGGGGTGAACATGACACCTCGGACCATGAGGTGTTGGAGAGCTACTCTCCTCAGGACTCTTCACCTGTGGTCCCTGAAAAGGTGTCCTCGGGGCAGGCCAACAAACAATCTGGGCCTGCCATCATCCCCTCCCTACCTCTAGAGTTCCCCATTCCATCGGGGGACCCAGCTGCATCCCCTGCAACCAGTCCCCCTCATCGTAGCCGCCAGCTCCCCAACATCATTGGCTCCGGACCTCAGGCACCACATCCCTCCTTTTCCCCCCAGGCCCCTCCCGGTGTTGTTCCTCCTGTGGCTGTGCCAGTGGACTTGATGTGGATGTGTGAGGGTCAGCCAGTCATGTCCGCTCGCATCCAGCTACAAGTGTGTATGGCGGTACGCATGATGCGAGAGGACATGCTCTGAACAATGGCCACCCTCACCACCAGCATCAATTCACTGACCGCAGCCATCTCGTCTGTTGTCTCCCCAATCCCTTCCCATACCACTGTCAATGTCTCCCCCTGTCCGTTGGCCCACACTGTTTCCCCCCGTACTCCTCGTGTGGCACGAACCCAAGTGGTGCCTGTTCCTGCACCCGCCAGACGTGTGCCTGCTTCGGACTCTGAGGATCTGGACATTGTGGTCCTAGAGGATGACCAGAAGGACACTTGACTTTTGACTTGAACAATTATTTCATTTCCCCCTTGTAAATAGACTGTTTTCCCTGACGCTCCCCGACGTGTTATATTTGTTTTGCCCCACCCCAATCCAGGTTCCCATCTCCCTCTGCATTAAGATCATCATTTGTTTTCCTTTCTCCCTTCCAAACGGACGGTTGTTCTTTTGTACCTTCTTAAAATACAATTCGGAATACTAATAACTTCCACGTGTTTGACTTCATTCTGAATGTCTGGTTCTGAATATGGACACATATTTGGTGAGTCATCTGCTATGCACATAATGGCTGGTTGCAATGATGGGTTACACTTGTAACTGTGTCACACACACACATACCTTCTCACATCTCGAGGCCACCTGCAACGTTACACAGGACATGATACACAACACGTGATCACATTGTCCTGGGTTCCTGTCACTGGTGAGTGCGACGCCGCAATTTGGGGGGGATGACCGCTCCGAGTGCTCAGGTCTGGCTCGCCGCCTACGTGGAGGTGGGTACTGTCCAAGGGATTGTCCAGGGTCATCCACATGTGCTGGAGCAGATGGTGTATGCACACTTGATGGTTGTGCCTGGACAAGGGCAGGTTGTGCACGTGGTGGGAGTGCCTGTACAGGTGGTGGTGGTGGTTCTGCAGGTGGCGGGAGTGACTGTACAGGTGGTGGTGGTTGTGCAGGTGGCGGGAGTGACTGTACTGGTGGTGGTGGTTGTGCAGGTGGCGGGAGTGACTGTACAGGTGGTGGTGGTTGTGCAGGTGGTGGGAGTGGCTTTACAGGTGGTGGTGGTTGTGCAGGTGGCGGGAGTGACTGTACAGGTGGTGGTGGTGGTTGTGCAGGTGGCGGGAGTGACTGTACAGGTGGTGGTGGTTGTGCAGGTGGCGGAAGTGACTGTACAGGTGGTGGTGGTGGTGGTGGTTGTGCAGGTGGTGGGGGTGCCTGTAGAGGGGGTGGTGTTGGGAGTGCCAGTCCAGGCCGCTGGTGTGGATGTCTCCCTTTGCTGTGTTGGTGTGCAGTTGGTACAGGTGTGGAGATGTGCTGTCCTGTGGGCAGATATGATGGCTCCCCTCCCTGCGTTGACCGTGAAGGGAAAGGTTGGCTCACTCTCAATATGCCCTCCATCATCTTCATGGCCAAGACATGGTGTCTTGCACTCTCTTCCCTCTGGATGGATAGCATGTCTCGCATATTTCTGGACATGTCCTGCCAAGTCCTATCCATCCTATCCAACACTTGGCTCAGCCTCTCCACCGCCTGAGGGAAGTGGACCATGTCCTGCAGGGAGTCCGACATGGCGAACAGGGTAGCCCCTATGGCACTAATGTCCTGCCTCACATCGCTCTGCTGTTGGAAGAAGTCCTGCTCCCACTGGTCATCACAGCCAGGTGCAGGCCCTCTCTGCAGCTGTCTGCCATGGATGGGATGTGCAGGTCCTACGGCAGGGGGTGGGGTGGGAGGTGGGAGCCTGTGGGCAGGTGAATGGTGCCCAGGGGATTCCAGCAGCACAACAGGGCTGGTACTACCCCCAGATGGTGGAGAGGATGGCAGGGATACACTGTCTAGGGAAGAGTGGGTAGGGGAACCACCATGTTGCTCCTGGACGTGAGGACTGTGAGGGAGTGATGTCTGTGTTGTGATATGTGTGTGCTGTGGCTGGTTTGCTCGAGTCTGGGGACAGGCCATGGTATGCCTGGGAGGAGGCGGAGGGACGTTGCTTGGCAGAGGAGTTGATGCCCTGACCGATTTAGCCAATCTGGCACGATATTGCGCATTGGCATCTTCATCGTCAGACATGTAGTCCTCATCATCCACCAAGTAGAGGTCCTCAGGAAATTCTTCCTCCTCCTCCTGAGCAGTGCTTGCAGCCGACATGACAGCTTGAAGGATCAGGGGATTCTCCCCTCTGATTCCACGTCGGCCCGCACTGGTCATAGGCCTGTCATCCTCGTCATCAGCATCCCCTGGAACAGAGGTTGCAACCGTATTAGGGATCGACCTGGTATGACATGTGGTGCAACACATGGGTTTGTATCAACTGTACTTTGCATCAACAGATGAGGATCATGTGACCTGTGTAGGGTACCACCACAAATGGCAGCTCACACCATAGCACTGAGGTGTTACACAGATACAGGCAAACTCACCAGCTCCAGCCACAACTCTCTGTCCCTTGGTGTTCCCCCCTAGTATCACCTGCTGGACCTGTCTCCTCACGGGCCTAGCTGTCCCTGAACCAGCAGCTGTAGAGGGAAGTGACAACATTCTCAATTATCTGCATCACCAATTGTCAGACAGGCACATGCCACTCCTGATTAGTATTTCACTTTGTACGCAACAACTGCTGATTACATGCAGAGGGAAATCAGGATCTCTGTCATGGCTTTGGAGTCGAAGCCAGTGACACACCTCATGCTAGAATTACCTGAAGGACGGCTGCGCGAGGGTTGGATGTCATCCAGTCCCCGGGATGGTGCATGCTGCTGGGGTGTAATCCGGTCAGCAGCTGTGATAAGACATACAGGTCTATATTTTGCAACAACAGATGGTAGCTCTGAGCCAACATGTCATTCTCAATGACCATTTATGGGTAATCCAGAACTATGTGCAGCATGTTTAGCTCCTGAACTTTACATTTGGGCACCTGCTCACATGCAGCAGTTGCCAGCCGTTCCCTCCACACAGCAGTGACATCAATAGGATGACACATCAACAGACACCTCTTGCTAGAATTACCTGAAGGACGGCTGCGCGAGGGTTGGATGTCATCCAGTCCCCGGGATGGTGCATGCTGCTGGGGTGTAATCCGGTCAGCAGCTGTGATAAGACATACAGGTCTATATTTTGCAACAACAGATGGTAGCTCTGAGCCAACATGTCATTCTCAATGACCATTTGTGGGTAATCCAGAACTATGTGCAGCATGTTTAGCTCCTGAACTTTACATTTGGGCACCTGCTCACATGCAGCAGTTGCCAGCCGTTCCCTCCACACAGCAGTGACATCAATAAGATGACACATCAACAGACACCTCTTGCTAGAATTACCTGAAGGACGGCTGCGCGAGGGTTGGATGTCATCCAGTCCCCGGGATGGTGCATGCTGCTGGGGTGTAATCCGGTCAGCAGCTGTGATAAGACATACAGGTCTATATTTTGCAACAACAGATGGTAGCTCTGAGCCAACATGTCATTCTCAATGACCATTTGTGGGTAATCCAGAACTATGTGCAGCATGTTTAGCTCCTGAACTTTACATTTGGGCACCTGCTCACATGCAGCAGTTGCCAGCCGTTCCCTCCACACAGCAGTGACATCAATCAGATGACACATCAACAGACACCTCATGCTAGAATTACCTGAAGGACGGCTGCGCGAGGGGTGAACAGCTGCAGCCAGGATGTCATTCAGTGCCCGGGATGGTGCACGCTGCTGGGGTGTAATCCGGTCAGCAGTTGTGATAAAACATACAGGTCTATATTTTGCAACAACAGATGGTAGCTCTGAGCCAACATGTCATTCTCAATGACCATTTGTGGGTAATCCAGAACTATGTGCAGCATGTTTAGCTCCTGAACTTTACATTTGGGCACCTGCTCACATGCAGCAGTTGCCAGCCGTTCCCTCCACACAGCAGTGACATCAATAAGATGACACATCAACAGACACCTCTTGCTAGAATTACCTGAAGGACGGCTGCGCGAGGGTTGGATGTCATCCAGTCCCCGGGATGGTGCATGCTGCTGGGGTGTAATCCGGTCAGCAGCTGTGATAAGACATACAGGTCTATATTTTGCAACAACAGATGGTAGCTCTGAGCCAACATGTCATTCTCAATGACCATTTGTGGGTAATCCAGAACTATGTGCAGCATGTTTAGCTCCTGAACTTTACATTTGGGCACCTGCTCACATGCAGCAGTTGCCAGCCGTTCCCTCCACACAGCAGTGACATCAATCAGATGACACATCAACAGACACCTCATGCTAGAATTACCTGAAGGACGGCTGCGCGAGGGGTGAACAGCTGCAGCCAGGATGTCATTCAGTGCCCGGGATGGTGCACGCTGCTGGGGTGTAATCCGGTCAGCAGCTGTGATAAGACATACAGGTCTATATTTTGCAACAACAGATGGTAACTCTGAGCCAACATGTCATTCTCAATGACCATTTGTGGGTAATCCAGAACTATGTGCAGCATGTTTAGCTCCTGAACTTTACATTTGGGCACCTGCTCACATGCAGCAGTTGCCAGCCGTTCCCTCCACACAGCAGTGACATCAATAAGATGACACATCAACAGACACCTCTTGCTAGAATTACCTGAAGGACGGCTGCGCGAGGGTTGGATGTCATCCAGTCCCCGGGATGGTGCATGCTGCTGGGGTGTAATCTGGTCAGCAGCTGTGATAAGACATACAGGTCTATATTTTGCATCAACAGATGGTGGCTCAGAGCCAACATGTCATTCTCAATGACCATTTGTGGGTAATCCAGAACTATGTGCAGCATGTTCAGGTCCTGAACTTTACATTTGGGCACCTGCTCACATGCAGCAGTTGCCAGCCGTTCCCTCCACACAGCAGTGACATCAATCAGATGACATCAACAGACACACATGTATGAGAAGATTACTGATAGGAAGGGATAAATGACCCGGATTCCTCCCCGTTACACTGCTATCACCTTTGCCATTCAGACTTACATATTTCCAGAGTCTCATGTTGTTTGTTGTCAAGTCAGAAAGGGTTTCATGAGTGAGATTTACAATAGTCAGGGACATGATGTTGCTCATTTGTGCTTCCCCACGCATGAAGTCACACATATTTGTATGAGAGAACACAGATGTCTTATGTCCATCCTTTGATTGTCCTCTCTTTGCGTACTCTAATTTCCAGATCATGGTACTACTTAGCTGACGACGATTGGTGTCTTTTACAGCAGACATCCAAACCTCATATGTCAAACACTCACCTATACATGTGAATACAGTAGGAGAGGAGGCAAGCGGAATGTAACATTTCGTTTATACTCACACATTGCGGATAGGCTGAGAGGCTTTGATGCCTTCTGCCTGCACTGGATTAGCGTGTTGCACTTCTGCCTAGTCATTTAGCAGGTGTAACTGCATGAAGATTCACCTTAGCAGCCCCTACATTCATCTCAAAGGTACACTACTGGCATCAGTGTTGGCCTCAGCCATGCTATTTTCATCATGGTGTTTCCTATCATTGAATTGCAAGCCGGTTGTGTTTTGGTCACTTCATATGACTCATGGTACTATTGAATGTCCATTCTGCACTCACTTGGCATACATTTTGTGTCATCCTTTCATTAGCCACCAGGGTCTGATCTTGCATGGGTTCAAATGCCATATGTGAGTATATTGTGATGCAGAACAACAGTGTTGTAATACACATGCAACATACGGGGCGGACGTGAAAGGCACATTTCATGAGCAGTCAGCCTGATATATTCTTGGGTTCCCCTCCCTTGGCCCAGCACGGGAACAGTGTGTGGGCCCTGAACAGATGTCACAGCCAACCTTGTGGCAGAAGTCAGTGTGTGTCTTTGATTCTGGGAGGACCTCGTTGTACCTACAATGATAAGTGTGTTTGCTACTTAACATTCCGGCAGCCACATGTGATGCACTAGATTTCTGGCACAAAGGATGAGCACAAGCAGTTGTGGGCACCAGCGTTGCATTAGTGTGTTATACGTAATATCATGATTGCTCCCACATAACTTCGAATGGGCCCACTACCTGGATGCAACCTATATCACAATGACATGTCTACGGATCCTGATGTGAGCTCCACTATCGTGTTTTGTTGATGGGCAACACAAAAGCCAGACAATGTAAGTGGTACATGACCAGCTGTGTGGAATGGGAATTTGATCTATATTGGAAACATTCAAAGTTGGACAGTGTATGCATTGTCAATACTAATGACCCTGGGATCTCACTTGTTCATCATTGCCATATTTCAGTCAATTACTTTGATTGATTACGTCTACAGACACCATTACAACATAGTGGGGGCACCCTTTTGAGTAGTTGTGGCACTCGATGACAGGATTGGATTCCCAGGTCTGGGCCTGTTGCTGTAAAACATGTCATGTTCCGCAATTACGAAGGTTTGATGAGCCAAGACATGTACTATATTGTCTTCAGCTGTTCACAATTATAATTAGCTAAAGGTGGATGTCCATTGACTACTCCAATAGTAATGCAGCTATTTGTACATCTCTGGTTGACTTTCATATGTGGGCACTACATGTCCCTCAGTCACTCCTGCCAATGTATGCATTTTGACCATCTCCTGGCCACTTTGACTTACCAGTCGGTGAGGGTGTACGGTGGCGATGCCTCCCAGTCGATGCAGGGACCTCTGCTGCGGCAGTTGTCTGTGCTCTGGCTGAATATGTCAATGGGTGAGAAGAGAGAAAACTAAACATCTGGAATATATGCTTGTGGAACATTTCTGTGATTTCCCCATTTCTTCTGCATGCTAACAGTGTTATGCAGTACTGCTGCTGACTGGGCAGGTAGGAGCAGTGGTGCATTGGGGTCGTAGTGGCGTGGCAGGGTGGGAAATGTACAACAGAATAGGTGTCTGACTTTTGGACCAGATGGTTCTCCCACCTTCTGCTTTGTGCTTTAAGCTTGCACGGGGTGATTTACTTCTTAGAGATTTAGTGGCATGTTTCCACGCCCCTTGTAATACATTTACACCGCAGTTGCGTCACTTCTGTGACACAGCGGTGGGGTAATACAGGTGACACATTTAGACTCATTCACAATGTTATGCATCTATGGGGATGCCTCACGGTGTGCGGTCCTGCACAACATTAAACATGCATCAGCTGTGATGTAGGCAGGGTGTGTGTTTATTTGGTTATGCCTCGTACAAGTGATGCATTGTAATTGACGGCATTTCACGTAGTCACTTTTCATAGGGTGTTGCCATGCAAACTTAAACCAGCTTGAGGCACCTGTAATGAGTTGCCCTGAACGTTAGGTGTAGGCGGTCCATGGACATAGTTGGAGTTGCGTCACACTTGCAACACTTCTCCAGCAGAGCATCCCCCTAATGCCATCAGTTGCGACACCCATCTGTCTATCCCAGCGCCACAGTGCACCGCATTGTAAATGTGACGCATCCGCGGTTGCACAAGAGTTGGATTGGGTGTGGCATTGTTACTGGCGCATCTCTGCTGTTATTTGTCAATTGCTACTTAGCGGGCTGGTGTATTAATGCAACTGGACAGTGGCCATGTTTTCAGAAGTGGGGGAGGGATTTGCCATTTCCATCGCTAAGGATTGTGGGACTTGTAGTGCTACATAAAGAGGGTGACACAGGAGTCTCTGACTGACGGATTAATTTATACACTTTGGACTACTTCCTTAATCACACTGACAGTGCAACACAGACATTCTACTCATGCACTTTATCTTTTCATCCCACTTACCAGGTACCACGTAGCGGACGTCACTGACAGGCAGCCCATGGACCAAGTGGGGGTGGATGGTTGTCAGGATGTCCTCCTCCTGTGTGGTGAGGCGGATGCGTGGTCCAGAGTGTGCGGCTGGGAGGATCCGTTGTAATTCCATCCTGGAGTATTTCTCCTTTACCCTCAGCCGCTCATCCTGCCATTTTTTTTTAAGGTCCTGGACAGTGCGCCTCTCCTCCCCCAATGCTGTGACAGCAGTGGCTAATTGCTGCCACAGGGCTGCCTTCTGGGTCCCACTGGTGCAGTAGGGTGGGAGTCCATAGAGGCGTTTGTGGTGCCTGACTATGAACTCCACAAGCATGGTGGTCTCCTCTGCAGTATAGTTCCTCTTTCTCTTCAGGAGCTCCATTTTCCTTAGCCGGTCTCTGCTTGCAAATGCAAACTGTGTGTGGCCAAACCTGTTCCTTCACTGTGTGCTGCTTTTAAATGTTTTTTGCTGCTGGTCAATGAGTGTTAATTGGCTTCAGCTGGATCATGGTGGGGGATGGTAGGCACTAGCAACATGAAGGCTAACTGGAGCTGTTGGCTGGGATTGGCTGGAGTGCGTCAGCTGATGCATGGTGGGGGATGGTAGGGACTTGAACAGGTGTTTCCCCTTGGCTCAAATGATCAATGGCAACAGTTAATGTAGTCTGGTCCCAATTCTGATGTTCCGGCCCGGGAGCGGGATTTCCGGCCCGAGGCCGGAGTTTCCAGCCCGGGAGCGGATATTCCGCCCCCGGAGCGGACTTTCCGCTCCGGGCCCGGAAATTCCGCTCCGGGCCCGGAAATTCCGCTCCGGGTGCGGAAATTCCGGCCCGAGTGCGGACGTAAGTTTAGTGGTCGTAAATGGATTCTGTGAATAGCAAAAGTCCTAAGTTCATTTTGTGAATAGCAGAAGTAGTAAGTTCATTCTGTGAATACCAGAAGTACTAGGTGCATTCTGTGAATACCAGATTGGTACTAAGTTTAGGATTTAGTCTTAAGTTTGTTCTGTGAATCGGGCCCGTTGCCATTAATGGTTGCTTTGTATAAGAGTGGAGTGCCATTCTTATGCTTAGTTTTCACATTTCCTGAGCTTATTAAATCTATCTGATAAGAGCAAAATAAATATTTGATCAATGAATTCAATTTTCAGGTATGTGAATTACATTTAATTTGGACAAAAAAGTTATTGAAAAGGTATATGTGAGAATCTTAAAAGACAAAATGAAATATTTTTGAAACATATTAAAACTACATGACACCACGTATGAGTGATAGTGTGAGTGGTGTTGTATATTTATTAAAAGGTGAGTAAGATGCTTTATGAGTGTGTGAATATGTACCAGTGTATGGGATGTGCAGACTAGGTGTCTTAGAAGCTGCTTCATAATGTGTTGCTGTGGAATTATAAATCTTACATATGCTGTTTTACTGCATGCTCTAATTGCTAAACAAAACTGTACTTTAAGGCATAAACTTATACCTAACTATGTATTAGAAGATGTGGAAAGTTTTACATGTCTATATATGATGTGCTGCCGACAAAGAATGTTTGTCTCTGAATTCTGTTACTTGTAGTCGTGTTTACTGTAGTTTAAAAGAGGAGAACAAGATTCAGAAATGATTGACATGAAAAAAGATGCACTGTGGGTGTAGATGGGGCAATAAACTTGTGAAACTTGCTAGCTATTTAATAGATAGTCTTTAGGGTAGGTGGTGTTACATTATAGGGCAGGTTTGTATACTGAGTTTGATGTGCAGTATTAGAGTCGTAGGCATAGTTAAACATGCAGGGGCTGATTCACAGAACTAATCTGAGAGAAAATCCTAAACTTACTACTTTTGGTATTCACAGAATGCATTTACGACTTCTAACTTTATGTCCGGACTCGGGCGGGATTTCCGCACCCAGATCGTACTCTCCGCACTTGGAGCGTACTCTCCGCACCCGGACCGTACTCTCCGGCTAGGGCCGTAATCACCGGCTGGGACCGGATAAATTGTAATCAATGGGCCAGATTGCAATTTTTACAAAAAGGAACAATAGGAATGTGTGATAAATGGTAGAGGAGGTCATGGAAAACAGTTTGGACAGGGAAAAGGGCACAACCAGACACTACATCATAACCCAGAAAAGTTTTCGCCTTTGCATCAAGGTACATGCAGTGCACAATAAGGAAGTTGTATTTACACCTACATAGCCCTCTATACCCTAACACAGGCACTGAGGTATTTGTTCAGCCACTTACATGCACATTTAGAGAGCCATAGAGGTACTAAAATAGACTGTCACATTCCAGCACATTTCTCAAACATCTCATGGCACTGCTGTAGGTGAACTCCTATTCTCATTCAGATATGTAGGCAACTAGTGACACAACCTTGTCATCCATCCAGACAAATAGCTCTTTAAATACAGGTCAGACCTACTAGTGCAGACCCAGGTTGGGCACTCTAACTGCTAGCTTCACTTACCATGTAATAGCTCTTTCTCAAGTGTCAAACTCACGTTTTAGTACACATAAGTCAGGTCAGAGATACACTGTATGCATGCCATAAAGCATGGTGTTTTGTACCTCAAAGATGTCCATTTGAGTTTTAGTAAGTTACTCATACACTTACAGACACTTATGCCAAGCACTACATAATGTATGCCACCCATATGGAAACTGGCATACTTGTTTGGAAAGCATAGAGCCCATCTCTCTCCTACTCTCAGAGTGACAGATGCACTACTAAATTCACTCATACTCATAAACCATTTATGCATCCAGCAGTATGAAAGGCAGTTGGACAGGCACCTATATACTCCTGTAACCTCTAAAACAGACACTGAGGTATTCGTTCACCACTTATATACACAGTTAGAGAGCAATAGAACTAGTAAAACCGAGAGTTGCATTCTGTCACATTTATGTATACATCTTATGGCACTGTTACGGCTGGTCTCACAGAGACACTGAGATATGTAGCAAAGTACTGAGTAAGTCTAGTCACGTATGTAGACAAGTACTCATTTAAACATGGGCAGATATACAGGAGCACAGTAGTGGATATGATAGGATACCCAGTGAGAGACTAATACATACAGTGATAGAGAGAAAGACACAGACATACACATGAAAATTAATAGAGTAACGTTATCTATATTACAATAACGTAACTATTTATATTGGTTCTTAACTATACTACATTATAAAAAGCTAAATATCATTTTTTTTCTTTTCAGACATCAATTTATACTTAACTACAAGCACTTACAATGCAATCAAAAAGGGAGAAAAGAAAGAAACTGAGACAAGGATACTATGTCCTCACAACTGAGAAACAAAAGGGGCAAAATTCAAAAAAACGTGGTGAAGAAGAAAAGTGCTGCTGGTAAGAGGACAACTACAGTTCTTTAAATTGTTGTGCACAACTGGAAAGAGTGCAAAATCAAGCAAATAAAAAAAAGTTTAAGACAAACAAAAAAGGATAAAAATCATTGATATGAAGAGTAAAAAATCTTACAAAAAAGTCATAGAATTTACCCAGAAGGCAGAGGCAGTTTAAGGAAATCAGAGTTAGAATGTTCTGTAGTAGAGTAAGTAGGAATCTAGAGAGGACTATGAAGAAGTGTAAAAGAAAAGAGAAGCAGTCAGACAAAAAGGAACGTGTTGAGGGTGTGGTTGATTAGGCCTTTGCTCGCGAGAGGAAACGATTTATTTTGGTTCTAAACAAAATGAAGACACTGGATAAATTAGTGTTGTGGATGAGGAAAAAAAGCCAAAAGAAAATGCTTGTCAATAGAACTAACTTCTGCAAAGTTTTCAGTGGCGAATGGAGACATACTTTTAGTACAGAGCCTTTCTTTAATGAAAAAAGCTTCTTCCAACAGAACACATTATTGCATGCAGCAGAGGAATCTGGATAATGTAATGAGATGAAGCATGGTTCCCCTATTCCAAAAGAGGTAATGGCTGCTGGAAATGTAGAAGTGATAGCTGAAGGTGCACAGGGAAGGCATAGTCAGGCCTCTTTACATAAACGGGACTGTCGCAGTATTTGAAGTGTTTGACAGCAATCAATTGATATATTGAAAATGTTCTACGTATCTTTGCATGCAAAAGTCTCAAAAAAAATTGGCATTTTGCAATGATTAGATCCATTCAAAGTTAGAAAATATTCTATTTTACAGGGTCACTCACTAACATGTCTATCAAAGAAAGAGCACTAAAGCACCTTTCATCATTTCAGAATGTTAGCTCCACTCAAAAATGCAAACCTTTGCATGGAGGCTTTACTGTGTGAAAACTTCTGCGCTATGTTTCGGAGAAATTAATAGAGCTCTTTTGTATGGTACAGTGTCAGAGTTAGTAGTTATGGTTTGTGATGATGTCCAGTTTCGTTTCCTTGGTCCTGAAGAGGAGTGTAGGGAAAATGAAGATTTGGTACCTGAAGGAGTAGTGGTAGAGGACACAGGTATTACTGTTGATAATTTCCAAGAAGTCATCAGAAGGTTTAACACAGTTCCTTCAGAGGAACCTGACTGTGTTTGTATATGTTGTCAACACACTCACTACAAAAGTCAAACACAGATAAGTTGCGAGAATTTGCAGCTTATTATTTTTGAGGAACGTTTTGATTGTTCCAAATGCCAAATAAAATGTAAGTACTGTTATAATACATTAGAGGATAATAAAATGCCTGCTAGAGCAGTGCATAACAAATTAGAACTAGTTTCAATTCCACAAGAACTTCAAGACAAATGTTTATAAATCTTTTCCAGTACACAATATAGATACATTACAAGCTATAGTTCATATAGAGCCAAAGACAAGGACGTTACCTCCATCAGAGATGGAGATGCAGAAAGGTCTTAAAGGTTGAGTTTTGTACCTGCCATTAGACTTCAAGCAGAATATTGAAAATGAAGAGGTACAGAGAGATATGAAAGAATCACTTATTATTCTAGTCAATTGTGTTCGTACAAAGATCAAACAAATATGGCAAGAGCTAGTATGTGTTAGTAAAGTAAAAAACATGATATCTGGTACAAAATAATATTCAGTATAAAGATGCAGATGTTCATCAAAATGTAGCACATATGGAGGATGACACACCAACATCATGAGATCAGAAGAAATTTAGGAGCACTACAGTAGCCACCCTCTGCATTCTGAATAGATTATTGGTGAGGCAACTGATCTCTTTTAAGAAGGAAGAGGTGCTCCCTGTAGTGCGTGTGAGAAAGTTTAGAAGCTCAATGTTTTCAGCAACTCTTCCCCGCAGGATAGGTGGTATGTATAATGACCGGCCTTTACAGTTACCAGCAGCTGAGTACATTTCTACTAGACTATACTCAGAGGATCCTAGATTTTGCCAGTGTTCACTATATATTTCAGCTTTTGTTTGAGAGTGACTTGTCAGGCTTATCTTATGCAGTAATCCACATTCTCAAAACAGGAGTGAATTTGCAAAATATCACAGCAAGGAAATGTGTTGACATAGTTCAAAGAAAAGATGAAAACCTGTAATACAACTTGATTCATTTAATGGCGTGCAAACATGGCACCACTGAATAATAGTATCATTGTCACAGTGAGTTGAAATGCATGTTGAGAAACCTAAGAGCACCAACTTGGTTTCTAAAACTGAGTTGTGCTGAATATGCATAGGATGACCTGCTTGAATTCCTGTGAGAAGTAAACTCAAACTTAAAAAAGACACCAATGGGAAGACAGCACGAGAACTTTGCTTGCTGGACACTGCAAAAGTTTTCAGATATTGAAACCACAGGTTTCAAGCAATGATGGCTGTCATATGCAACAAAAACAATTCTCCTCTTGGCCAAGTTAGTGATTTATTTTGGCACAAAGAGGACCAAACTAGAGGTGCTCCACATATTCACATGCTGTTATGGGTAAAAGAGGCTCCGAAATTTGGAACAGACACTAATGAGTCTGTTTTTTTTCACATAACAGTATGTGACATGCACCCTCCCCGAAGACGGTGCAGACTAGGGCTTGAGATAACAAGTTATATGCTTTCAAATTCACAGATGTAGGCAGTACTGTCTTCAAAAATACAGATGCAAAGGAAAACTTTACAAGAAATGTCGTTTTGAATTTCCATGACCTGTCATCTCAGAAGGAAGAGTCAGCAGCTTTTTGTCTGTAGTCAGACAAACCCTGACACGTAAATCACGCAAAAATATATACAACCTGAGAATAACAGAGGCACCCAAGTATATCAATGACCACAACCCAGTGAGTCTGAAGATGTGGAATGCAAATATGTCTCTTCAATTTGTTGCAGACAACTCCATTGTTTTTGTTCGCAATGTGACTTCATATATAACAAAACCAGAGAAGACAGAATTGAAAGGAGATTTATGCAGAGTAGAGTCTTAACAAGAAATTGTACAGCTTCAGCTTGAAAATGCTTTCCCACAAAGAAATATGATCTCATGAATGCTTGGACAGGTAGAGCTCAACTAGTTTGTTCTCCAAGTCAAGAGGAATTGTGTCATTAAGCCTAGGCCTTGGAAGCAGTTGAAATAGAGTACTAAAGTATTTCCCAGAAATACAGTATCTCAGAGAATTCTATCCAGAAAGTAGAGATATTCTGAAAACTAACATGCTGGATACATAGTGGCCAAGAAGGAGTCCTCATCTTCAAAACATATGTCTCTATGAAGTACTTCCACACTATACATGTAGAACTAATGTAACTGAAAACATAGAAGATGGAAGATATGCAGTATTTGGATGTGATGGTTGCTTAGTGAGGTACAACAAAGGGAATCTAATTAACCACCAAAAGCTTAGATGCCAAACCCCAGAGTGGACAGTTTTTCCACTTTTGAAGTTGCTCAGTACATGGCATGAGGAATCACAATTACTTGAACACTATGATTTTTATGAAGACTCTTTCAACGCTTCCCAACCTACCTGCAAATATTGAAAGATAAGGTTGAAGAGGAAGAAACCATTGCTGCTGAGATAGTCAAGGAGAGTTCATAAATTAGCTAAAGTTCTGCACCAGTGAGTTAAGATCCTCCTGGAGAACCAATTATTTAAAATGAGGCAGCAATAGCTATGAATGAGGTGGAGACTACGATGCAGCAAGCAAGAGAGGAAACTGTAGATTTCGAACACTTAGTAGAACAACTCAACAATGAACAAAAATAATTTTACAACAAAGTTAAAGCTAAAATATAGCATGTATTTCTCCACAGTGGAAACAGTCTGATTGTTCTTCCCACACATCAACATTACTATAAATCAGTGGTCAAGCAGGCACTGGAAAAATCCTGCTAATTAATGTTCTCACTGGTTAGCCACAGAAGACTACAGAATCAAATTTGACATGTGTAGTAACAGCATCAAAAGTATTAGCAG
The DNA here is from genome assembly GCF_964204655.1 of Triturus cristatus. Lineage (NCBI taxonomy): Eukaryota > Metazoa > Chordata > Amphibia > Caudata > Salamandridae > Triturus > Triturus cristatus. Next base: position 266,568,378 of record NC_140582.1, on the reverse strand, counting down.
CACATAACATTAATGGGATTATTTTTACATTGCTTACTAATGCTACCTGTTGAACATGATAAGAAACTAGAATACCAGAAACTATCTAGTGAAGCAATACCAGAAACTATCTAGTGAAGCTTGCCATGAGGTGTCATGAGTATTGAAGAAACTGAAGATTTTAATCATTCATACACTTAAGAATGCAGCAGATTTTGAGAACAAACTACGATGTGCTCTTTGGAGGAAAATATTTGATTGTATTTGGTGACCTACTACAACTCACCCTCTAAAAGAACAACCTGTTTTCAAAACACTTGTGCATAATGAAACTAGAAACTCTCTGGGGAGTATTGTCAATGTGAATATTTGGATAAACATTAAATATCAAGGAACTAGTGAAAAATATGTGTCAAGAATCTGATGTAAGTAATGCAGATATACTCAAGGACATTAGAATAGGAGTTCTATCAAAAGAGGGGAAACATGCTTTGGGAATTCCACTTATGAAAAAACGATTTCCATCTAATATTACAGCAGCTGAAGTAATGCACAATTTCATTGAAGAACAGAGGTCTATAGTTTGTTTAATGCCGCTAACACTTGAAGAGTGCTCCAAGTTTAATGAACAATTACTACAACTGGAGAAATAATATATTCTGGAAATTACAGATATTGATAAAATGGAACATCAAGGAGTCACAATACTACTCACAGAAAAGCTACAAGCAAAATTGGATGATTTGGAGAAGTCTGAAAACAGCAGGATTAGAAAAGCGTTTGCATGTGAGCAAAAGCTGTCGAGTAATTTTGCGCCACAATTTAAATGTTGAGGAAGGGTTAGTCAATGGTGCGATGGGTAAAGTAATTTATTTTATTCATTTCCCAAATGACGATGTGGTTAAATACTTGACCATAATATTTGATCAGATTGATGGTGTGAAGCAGATTAGCCATTGTATATTTTTTGCTAGTGAAAGACTTGTATGTGCGCTGCTAGCAGTTCCCACTGTCTCTAGTGTATGCTGTAACTGTCCATAAATCACAAGGTTTAAGTGTATATGCAGCTTTTGTTAATAATGGAAGTAATGTATTTAAAGAAGGAATGTCATATGTAGCATTATCGTGAGTTAGAACATTGTCTGGTTTGTATTTGATTGATTTTGATGAAAAGAAAGTTTGTTCTGATGCAAGCTGTCTAAGAGAGTATAATCGGTTAAGAAGTCGCATGCTCCTCATTTAGGTCAAGACCCTATTTATGAGAAATGGATAATCTGTCTAAAATAGAAGATTACAAAAAGTGTACAGATACTGAAGAAAAATATTGTAGGTTACCAGTTGGAAAATCGTTCAGGTGTCAAGTGCTATACAAATTTGGTTCTCAATGTGTTGTTTAATTTACCACATCTAGTCAACCAAATTCAACAAAACACAGATAAGAGATTGTGTTATGCACTGTATCACTTGCTCCAACATTTACTGACTGACAGAACTGTGACACATTCTGCTTCAGGTATTCAAGATCCTTTAGATATATGTAGTGGATCAGTAATGTTTACTCTGAACACTCAATCAGATGCATAAAAAAGTGTTATGGTCATGTATGGAGTTTTAGAAGAAGACGATGTAAATATTGATGATTTATTCGGAGTGAGTTACACATGGAAACATAATTGTGAAGATTGTGATTATTCATCTACCAATAAAATACATTCTGAGCATTTTGTCTATTTAACATTACCAGATTCAATGAGTGTGCCTTTTGACAAATTGTTAAATAATGCTAACCAAAATATGACCTGCCCAAACTGCAGTTCAGATGTTATCTCTATGTTAATCCTAACAAGAACTGTGAAATACCTTATAGTAACGCTACAATGATGCAGAGCAGATGGTTCCAAATTGGAAACTCAAATTACAAATCTAAAAGCTGGACAAATATAAATTTCAGGAAGAAATTTTTCTACTTCAGCTATCATTTTTAATGAAGGAATTGATACAACCTCTGGACACTGCATTGTCTATTAAAAGAGTGAAACTGGATGGACGGAATGTAATGACATGAACCTAAAATTCAAAACAAAACTTCCTTTCAAATAACCAAACTCTTATCTTTTCTTTCTTCAACCAAAGTTCTAAGGAGGAATTATGGATAAAAAAGTGGTGTGTTGTATTTCTTCTACATGGTTCATCAGTCTTTTAGACATTATTTGGCCAATTGGGGGTAACGTCTTTAAACTCTACTTCAAAATTCAACAGTCCTTTTAACTTCCACAAAGGACTGAACACCACATCTAAATACTACACTGTGGTTTAAGTTGAATGCAAAAACTGCCTTGAAAAATGTCCCCTTTTTTTAACAACCAAAAGTCTATGTACTATCTCTGGGGAAAAAAACTACACTATGGGATGTTGTCTTTATGGATCACCACTATTTAAACATTATTTGGTCTACCAAAAGTGATATTTTCAAAAGGAACACCAAAATTGAAGAGTGCTTTGCATTTATTTGTAATATTATACCATATATAATAATTTAAGAGATATTTTTAACATAAGTTTGTTTACATTATGGAAATAAGTCCAGAAAAAGAAATAGTTTTTCCCTACTGTTTCAAGATGATACTTCATTCGGACCACTGTTTATGGTGAAGAAGTATGAAAGCTGAGAACAGTAAAAAAGGAAAAATTATATTGTTACTACGTTGTAATACAATGTTACAGTACAAGTAATGTATGTTGGCATGACTGTAATTTTGAAGATCAAATACTGACATATCTGTATGTTCATCTTCTTTTTCCATAGCAGCTGCAGTTGAACATCATTAGATGTCTCACAACACATTTTCTAACACATATATATTGGTTATACATAACCACGGAAAGGTTTCTTTAATCTAAAGTGCTTTTGTGTTAACTTCCTCTTGGTTTGTTTTGGCTATTTTATCATTTAAGCTTTCAGTGTAATAGTGCAGATTTATTCTTAGTCACCCAGCAACTCACTCAATCATTCAGTCACATATTCATTCATATAGGCACGTACACAACGAGTAACTTACCCATGCAGTCTCTAACACAAGCAGTCACTCACCCACACAGCCACTCAGCCACTCACATACCTATTATTTCACTCATAGAGAAGATCACACTCCCACTCATTCACTCAAAACAGCCACTGACACACCCATTCACTCTTCCATACAACCAGTCACACACTGACTCACTCACTCATATGACAAGCCACAGAGCCTCTCACTCATCCATACAGCCATTTACACTAGCACACACTCATCCATACAGCTGTTCACATACCCTCTCATTCACCCATATAGCCTCAAACACAAACAGTCACTCACCCCTATAGCTACTGACAGTAGCAGTCACTCACCGGTACGGCCACTCACACAGCCACTGACTCACCCACACAGCCACTCAAACTAGCACTCACCCTCGTGGCTGCATGACCCAAAGGGCTGGTGAAATAGTGTTTTAAAGAAAAATCTTCATGCAGCCCTGTACTAGGAATTACTAGGGTGTGTCCCTCATTAGAGCCCGGTCTCTAAAAAACTGCCAGTCATAGAGGTATTGATGAGGGAAACTTGTGTAAAGGGCAGGTAAGCATGTTCAGCACACCCAAGGGGGTTTCATGCATCATATGACCAGAATGGAGCAAGAAGGGTGCATCTCAGCTTAGAGCAAGACATCTAAAAAACTGTAAATTAGAGCCTGCTTGACGCAGGAAAATGTGTCCAGGTCAGATAAGTGTCCAGAACACCCTAGGCTATTACATGCACCATATGACTAGACTGAGGCAATGAGGGCATATCTCATCTTACAGCAGTGCATCTAAAAGTCTGTAAGGCAGAGTTGCCTTGATGCACAAAACCCTACTAACAGTCAGATAAATATGTCCAGCACACCATTTCTAGAGGAGTTGCTACCACCACCTATTATCTTTACTGTCATGCCTGTTAATGCATACTTCAAATAATGACCTTTCAACCTCTGTTTTTGTTGTGCTTTCACAATAGCAAGCAGGTGATGACAAGTGAGACCCAAACCCTCAACACCTATTTCTGTGCCCAAACCTCACCAGACTGTGGTCTATGCATAATTATACCATGTATAAAAAGGCCACTTCAAGCCCAACTTTACGCACAAGCATTCTGTTGTGGGCTCCTTTTGTAGTATGTTTTCACTGTATTACTGTTTGAAGTGTTGCACAAATACATTTGCACATTGCCTCTGAGTTAAGCCTCAATGCTCTGCGCAAAGCTACCCTAGGGTTGAGCATAGGTTAATTTAGGGTTTGATTGTGATTTTACTCTGATAAGAATTGTGGCTGCTGCTTGAGAAGGGGTTCACCCTGCTCAACCCCCAACCCAATGTCTTACAAGAAAAGACACACAAAATGAGAAATGTTATTTATTTAATAGCTACTCAATGAAAACACGTTCGTTAAAGAACAATGTGAAAAGAATTCTCACTGAAAGTAAGTGGCATCACAGAGACTCCTGTATAAATGGCAATGATTCCATGCAGGACTTCATGAAGCTCCTTTGTAAGACTAAAGGCCACTTTACAAATGTTTTTGCATAACTTAGTTTCATTTTGTTGTGCACTTCATTTAATTAACTAATGGAACTTACCATGTAAATTTGCATTCATAAAAGGGATTTGTGGTAATGGAACAAGGGTTTGCTCTGTGATACAGCAGGCCGTGTGATTGCTGAAAATAGCAATGTTGATTTGCATATGGCTTGGTCGAATCTGAGGTGACATGGTGCACAAAATATTGATGGATAGGGATGCAGCCTGGAGTAATTACCAGTGGCTGAGAGTAATTCTCGAATTCCACCCATCACGTTTTTGGTGTTTTCTACAGAGCAACAGATGAATTAATTATGCATGACAGAATAAAATAAGGTTTTTTTGTACTGGTCATATAAAATTGCTAATGGAATCTGTTTGCTACCAATAACTAGTTGTATGATGCAACTGAAATTAAATGGCATTTACACCACAGCGTTTCAGAATATGCCACAAACCCATATGCTTCCAACTGGATTCTGTAGATATTTAACTCATCAAGTAGAATTTCCTCCAACGTAAGAAAACAATCACAAAATAATCTGAAACTAGCCATGTCCATATAAGCAGATAACAATATAATGCATGTAAGCAGACTTTGGAGAAAGTCCCTTGAACCCAACCATCCCGATATACAAATATTTTTTTTCCTTGATTTCCTCAAAAAACTACTGAACAGATTTACACCAAATTGCAAAAAGCACAATCTGCGGACCAAGATCTAGCATCCTGACAAATTTGGTTTAATGTATGTTCTCATGGCAGAGTGGTACACTCGCTCTTTCATTTTCTTATAGTGTTATCCAGAGGTGGACTAGTGAGTGTCTACTACACCCCATTGTGCATCATTCCTTTCAGTTTTTTTTAGAAGGTAAGTATGTGTAGGGGATGAAAAAGATCCTACAAGCAAGATACAGACTTTTTGGTTTTTTTGTAACTTGAAGCTTTACAGTGATTCTCAGCTTGCAATATATTTTGCCTTTTGGTCTGTGCGTGATGGTTCACCGAGCAAATGAAAACTTGTTCTATGGGTAGCAACAAAACACTGTGAAGTATGTAGTTATAGATGGTGGCATCAAAAGTGCAGCAGGTGCAGTTTACTGGGACCCAGAGGGGTGAAGGGTTTTCTGTACTCAATTAATGCTGTCTAGCACTACCTAAACAGAGGGCCATTTTTAGGTCTGGTTCGACAGTGCAGCTGTCTGCATGCCTTATTGTTACCAATTCTTTAAAATACACATAGAGTGGGATTTGGCTCCACATAGAGGAGTATGACTTTCTCACTTCATGCTATTGGCTCTTTGGTGTATCATATTTTACATTTCATAAGTACACTGAACCATAAATCATTAAAGGGCAAGATATACAAACACTGGGCCCGATTCACAGAACTAACTTAAGACAAAATCCTAAACTTACTACCATTTTGGTATTCACAGAAGGCACTTACTCATTTTGGTATTCACAGAAGGCACTTACTGATTTCGGTATGCACAGAAGTTAGGAGTCCTAACTTTAAGACTCCTAAATGCCTTCTGTGAATACCGAAAGTCTTAAAATTAGGATTTTTCTCAGTTTAGTAGTAGTATAGTTAGGACTCTTAACTTTAGGACTCCTAAATGCCTTCTGTGAATACCGAAAGTCTTAAAATTAAGATTTTTCTCAATTTAGTAGTAGTAAAGTTAGGACTCCTAACTTTAGCACTCCTAAATGCCTTCTGTGAATACCGAAAGCCTTAAAATTAGGATTTTTCTCAGTTTAGTAGTAGTATAGTTAGGACTCCTAACTTTAGGACTCCTAAATGCCTCCTGTGAATACCGAAAATCTTAAAATTAGGATTTTTCTCAATTTAGTAGTAGTAAAGTTAGGACTCCTAACTTTAGGGCTCCTAAATGTCTTCTGTGAATACCGAAAGCCTTAAAATTAGGATGTTTCTCAGTTTAGTAGTAGTAAAGTTAGGAGTCCTAACTTTAGGACTCCTAAACTGAGAAAAATCCTAATTTTAAGACTTTCGGTATTCACAGAAGGCATTTAGGAGTCCTAAAGTTAGGACTCCTAACTTCTGTGAATACCGAAGTGAGTAAGTGTCTTCCTTGAATACGAAAATGAGTAAGTGCCTTCTGTGAATACGAAAATGGTAGTACGTTTAGGATTTTGTCTTAAGTTAGTTCTGTGAATCGGGCCCACTGGGTTTAGCAGTTCTGTAGTTGCACATTTTAAGGACTCACAATTAGGGAATCACAAATCCATACCTACAAACCTTTGCTCTCAGAATTTAATGATTTTTTAAAAGTCACAACTGCAATTTACTTAATCAAAAATTCAAAATTGGTAAAGGTCATAAATTGCTATTTAGTAGTTGTGAAAGTCGGTTTGAACTAGTACAACTCTACATGATATGCAACACCTACTGGTTAATACATAACCTCCTGCCCCAAAATGTAATGATGGCATAGTTGGACAATATTCGCAACTACATGTGTCTTGTATTCCAAAAATATTCAAACATAGCACATATAATACACTATTAATAAAGATTATAGTCATGTCATTCATGTAGCCGAAATTTGCGTTTTTGGACATGTGATTCAGAGTTTTATGTGAATAGATGACTTTTTTAAATATATTATATAAATGTACTGAATACGTAACAAGTATCTTAAAGTTCCCGTAGACATGGAGACAGCAAGTCAAAGACAGACAGCAAGATCACATCAACAACAAACAGGATCAGCAAGGCCAAAGACATCAATGGCAACTCAACTACATGATCAGAGACTTTTGAGAAGGCGGAGGGCTGCCACTAGGGCGGAGTCCACATGGTAAGTGGAGGGTTGTGGAAACATAAGATCTCCCATAGAGTCTCGCACATTTGAGTGTTCAATGCTGACAGTACAGCATCAGCAGCTAAAGGCAATTTAGATCTTAGGAGTAATCTCACTGACATTGTCAGTGAACTGCTTTCCATCCCGCACAGCTCTGCCTGGTAGCTGCTACCACTGACCCTTGCAGTTCTGTGAGTTTGAGGCCCTCCACCAACAGGCACCCGCCCATGCCTCATCCCTGGGGGTGCAGTGGGGAGCATCTATGACCTGCTGTTGCTCTGTCTTCTGTCTCTTTGCTTTCTGCCTTTTTTCCTCTGATCTCTTTTTTCCTCCTTTCATCTTTTCTGCTTTTTTGTCACTTTATTTCACTTTTTGCACTTTTCCACAGTTTCACTTTTTCACTTTTGTGCCTTTTCCTCGCTTTGTCCCCGCCGCTGGTCAGCTCCTGCGGCCTCACCCCACTCCAGCGCTGCTTCCCGCTTTCCTGCCTCCCAGCTGTCCAGCCCTCCCTCTCTCACTACTTAATGACATCCGCTGTGCGGTGAAAGGAGCAATCTCACTGACCTTGCCAGTGAACTCCTTCCATTCCCACAGAGTTTCACCTGGTAGCTGCTGCCCCTGACCCTTGCAGATCTGTGAGTTTGAGGCTCTCTTCCACCCGCTTCTGACTGCGCATTATCACTGGTGATACAGTGGCGAGCATCTCTGCTCTGCTGCTGCTCTGCCGTCTGTCTCTCTGCTTTCTTCCTTTCCTCCTCTGATCTCTTATTTCATCTTTTCAGCTTTTTTGTCACTTTCTTACACTTTCTGCACTTTTCCTCGCTGTGTCTCTGCCGCTGCCAATTCCCCCATGGCCCTGCCCTTCTCCAGACCTGCTTCTCACTTTCCCGCCTCCCAGCTTTCCAGTCTCCCAATCTCACTACTTAATGGCAGCCGCAGTGCAGCTCCGCCACTGGCGGGCTGAAGGTGCACCCAAGGTAAGCATGTCTGCACCTGTCCTCGCCTAGACTGCACAAAGCTCCATGGACCCTGGTCCTCGGATTTTCCACCATTACGACGCAAGCACCATCCATGCTCTTATCACTGGACACCACTAAACCTGCCACCTTGCATTGCCGAAGAACACCCAAGGTCAATTTACCTGCCACACCTGCAACTGCACTTTCACCAGTCTCCGCACACCAGACCCACCGACCTCACAACCCTCAAGAACCAGACCAGACCAGACCACCTCAGGTGCATCTTACTCAACACCCTCTCCCTCAAAAGACACACTGTGGAGATCTGGTACCTGCATGACTCTATCTCCCTCAAAGTCACCTTCATCACAGAAACCTGGATGAACTCAAACTCTGCCCCAGACATCGCAATCGCCATCCCGGACAGCTACAAAATCATCCACATTGACCATGTCAACAGACCGGGAGGAGGCATCTCACAACCAGCTCCGACACCCAAACACCTGACATGGAGGACCTCCAATTCAAGATCCATACCAACACAAATGCCACCCTCTGCAGCACCCTTGTCAACACACATCCCGGACCCTGCCCTCCCTTCAGAGAAGCCATAACCGACTTCATCGTTCATCACACTCTCACCTTAATGGACTACATCCTCCTCGGCAAACTCAATTTCCACCTGGACAACCTCGAAGACGACAACACCTCATCCCTACTGGAGAACCTCAGCACCATCGGACTCAAACAACTGGTCACAGCACCAACACACTCAGTAGGACACACACTCAACCCCACCTCCTCCGTGAGCAACAACATCTCTATCAGCCATACTTCCGAGCCACACTGGACCAACCACCACTGTGTCCACTTCTCCTTCACTAAACCCACCCTATGCCACCAGGTCCACTGAGATCCTCACAGAAGCTGGAACAAAGTCACCAAAGACCAGCTCACCACCTCCCTCAGCAAGACCCCACCTCAGACATCCACAGACACCAACACTTCAGCACGCAATCTCCACCGCTGGATCTTCAACTGTGCCAAAACAATGGCCCCTCTCTGGAAACCCTCAGGCAAGAAGCCCTCCAAGAAAACCAGCTGGTTCTCCTCTGCCCTCTAAGAGTCCAGGCACACCTGCAGATGGCTCGAGAAAAGATGGAGGAGCAACAAGATCACAGCAGACCACGCAGCCTTCAAGTCCGCCATCACCGCACACCACCAACTCCTCAGAACAACAAAGAAAGCAGCCATCGAGGAACGCATCAACACTAATGCACACAACAGCAACGACTCTTAAACCGTGGTTAAAGAATTCGCTAAACCCAGCACAGACACTGCAGACATCCCCTCACCTCAAGACCTCTGCGACACACTTGCCACCTTCTTCCACTGCAACGTCAAGGAGATCTATGACAGCTTCACAACCCCAGACTCACCCACCCTACCTGCAACCAGCACACCAAATGGCTCCAGCCCTCAGCAGAACTTGACCAACTGGACTACCCTCACCTCTGACGACACCTTCAGGATCAGGAAGAGCTTCCACTCCGGAGCACCCTCAGATCCCTCCCTTCACCACATCTTCAACAGAGATGGCACCTTCATCACACCCAAACTCTGCTGCACCATTAACTGCTCCATCGAGCCTGCAACCTTCCACCGAAGACTGGAAGCACATAGAGATCAACCCCCTGCTTTAAAAACCTTCCACCGACTCGGGGACCTCAAGAACTACAGACACATCTCTCTGCTCCCCTTCCCAGCCAAAGTCATCAAGAAGACCATCAACACCCAACTCTCCGGGTTCATCGAAATGAACAACATCTTGGACCACTCCCATTGTGGATCCAGAAGCAACCACAGCACCAAGACCGCTCTTCTCACTGCCACAGATGACATCTGCATCCTCCTGGACATCTCAGCCGCCTTTGACACCATCTCCAACCATACCCTCTGCACAAGACTCCTGTAGTGTAGTTCCTATAGTACCCTGTCATGCAGGACCTACGATGTTTACGAATAACATATACTGTGGGTCTGGTGACAGACTAACTCTGTACACCTCCGCCACATATATTAGTCAATGGTTTGCATTAGCTAGCTCGCAGTGCCACTAGAATCTCCTGCTATCAGAGAGATACGTTTTTGGCAACCTTAGAACACAATAACCTCAGACTCGTGGAAACAATATATTACTTTTCACCTAGTCACTCGTGCATGTTTGTTTTTGCTCTCAGAGAGATACAGAGAAGAAACAGTCAGGGCATTTACAATAAGAATGTATTGTACAGCAGTTCTTCTCATTTAGAATAGGTGTGCTGTTACAACTGTAACACAGTAGCAGAGATATAGAACCAGCAGTACAGTTAATAAAAAGGAATAGTACTGTTCTACCATTTTGCAATGGTCATGAACACATACATGAATAAGAAATGCATTTATAAAATGAAGTGTGTACTCCTAAGATGCCTGACTAGATGTACCTACGTGTACCTAGCATGTGAGTAGGAGCTATATAGCCTAGGCCTAAGAGCCTAAGAGCCAAGTATCCCACTAGGCTTTAGTCAAACCCCCATACCTGAAATAGTGAGAGTGTGGGACTCCATCCTGGACACCCCGCAAGGGATCGTCAGACCTTTTTCAGCTGGAGCGATGGCATGCCGGAGCTGCAGCTTCTCTGGTCAGTGTGTCGGCCATGAAGTCTTGGGTCCCACCTGCTTTCTGATAGCAAGAGGTGCTGTATTTATACAGTCTATGTACGTGTGTTACCCATTGTTCAGTATGAGGATGAGGTTGGGTATTAAACCTTGTGCATCGATGGGAGAGGTGAAGTAGACCTCCTGGAGAGTGTACTCATCAATTATTCAAATGTGCTAAGGATGACGTCTTAGCAATATCGAGTGGCAAAAACCCACCCTCAGCATGGAACTAGGTGAAAAGTTTAGTCCATAAAAGGCTGCAGTCCTTATAAGGTGTGATGTTCGTATAAGGTATTCTGTCCTTATTTGGAATTATGTCTTTATAAGGCTCGTTCAAATGAAATAACGGAAGCTCATGTAGGGAAAGTGTACGATGTTCCCTGGACCTATATTAGGGTACCGATATGAAATATAACACCCACTCCACCTTATACTTAACAATAACAATACACATTTATAACAGTGTCAGTGCATAAAATGATCAAGTAGTCATTTAAAATGTTTCTAAAAACTTAAAAAATTCATTTAAAACAGTTTAAAAAACGAGGAAAATTTTCTTTGGTAATGTTTAACATTGTTGTACAGTTCCGCAAATCACAGTTCTAAACGAGTTCGATCACACAAGTTGAACTACAGTAAGCGTGCTTAGAAGGCCATGCCTCGAGATAGAAAGTGTCAATTTGCAAAAGTTATTTTGAAGAGGGAAGGGAAGGGAAGGAAAAGTTCCATATTGGTTCCCAGCACACGGTAAGCCAGATTCAGATTAGAAGTCCTGGCTGAGAGACATAACATTATCGCTGACTGCTACAGCAGGGGATAAACATTGCAGTACCTCGCATAGCACGTCAAGTGTGCATAGATGTAACTCCTCGTTGTCAGTATCTGGTGTGTAGGCTTCCGGTACCAGATTCAAAACCTCTGTGTCAATGCTGGAGCTGAAATTTAATTCAGTCGTGAAAGGCACCTGCGGCTCCTCAAGTAAGGCATGCGTCAAGATGGGAATACGCTGGGGATAGAGCCGTGCATGTGACCACAAGGATAGGGAGCTCATGTAGAGAAAGTGTACGATGTTCCCTGGACCTATATTAGGGTACCGATATGAAATATAACGCTACTTGACGCCGGTATCCACCACAAAGCCCTAGAATGGATCTGCTTCTTTCTCACCAGATCTTCAAACGGATCCCCACCGAATCCAGGAAAATGGACGCTCATGCGCTTGTCAGCAGCAGACCTGACTACAGCAACGCACTCTACGCACGTATCACCCAGAAGCTAATAAAAAACACAGACTGTCCAGAACGCCTCGTCCTGAAAATCCCACACCGCAACCACATCCCCGGCCACCTGAGAGACCTTCACTGGCTCCCTGTCAACAAAAGAATCACCTTCAAGCTTCTCACACATACCTACAAAGCCCTCCAGAATGCCGGACCTCCATACCTCTACCACCGCCTCTCCTTCTTCACTTCCACCAGACATTTCCACTCCGCCCAACTGGCCCTGACTGCCATCCCACGAATCCGCGACACCACGGATGGGAGAAGATGCTTCTCCTACCTCTCTGCAAGGACCAGGAACTTCCTGCAACTGCGCCTTAGGCAAACACCTTCATTGCTGCAACTCAGAAAGGGCATCAAGACCTGGCTCTTCGACAGAACTGCAGACCCACCCACCAATCCCAGCGCCTTGAGACCCTCACAGTGAGTAGTTCATGCTTTATAAGATTACCGATTGATTTAATTATTTATTGATTGATTGATTGATAGGAAGGAAGTTAGAGTACTGGAAAGTACACCAGACCAAGGATTTAGGGCAATAACTGTGGGACAAACATCAGTGCCCATACATGTGTAGGTGAGAGCTGAGGCATTAGCAGCACTATGTTCAGCCCTCCACGGCGAATGTGGAACATAGAGAAGCAAACACAGACAGCTGAGTGGTAGGCTACAACACTTTGGTAGGTCAGTGGACAGATTTGCCAGTGCCATAGGTGCCCTACTATGGTGCAAGCTGAGCCTAGAGATGGAGATGGATCTCTCCGGAGGAGGCGTAGAAAAGAGTTTTGTGTTCTGGGCATGCCGTCAGTCGACTGCCTAATCATAAAACCTGATTCCTCACACACCTCCCGGATCTAGTCGCTAATTTACAGACCCCTCTATCACATGCCATTTTTTACCCAACTACTAGGTGAAAAAATATCCCACCTAGTTATTAATTATGGCAAAATCCTAATAATTGGGGAATTTAATTATTGGGCTAATGATGCAATGGGTGGCACTAGCTCAGCAGAATTGCCTGACTTATTCACTGGACTGAACTGTGTCCAGAATGTGACAGCTCCCACTCACATCAAAGGCCACACCCTTGACCAAGTCTGGGCATCCAACTTGACGGTTTCTAATTTGAGGGTCTCCCCTTGCACCTGGTCAGACCATTACTTTATAAAATTCTCCCTCACCAACCTGTACTTAGCTAAGCCCCACACCAAGGCAAGACGTATGGTAAGAAATTGGAGACGCTCCAACATGAGAGACTTCTGCAACCTGCTATCTACTATGGCCCCACCCAGATTTTGTTTTTAGACATGAAGAAAGTATTAAATCGTGGCTAGTGTCCGCCAGTGATAGCTTTGCACCCATCAGGAAAGTCAAAACAGTCAGACACCACGATGCCCAACGTAGGTTCTCTGAAGATTTTAAACTTTAAAAACTTGCACTTCGCTGCGCCGAATGTGTCTGAAGATGAAACTACTCTTTAGATAAAAAAGCTCTATATCTAACCCATCTCAAACAGTATAAAATGGCATCTTACAAACTAATTGGGAAAAAGGGGGTGGTGATGGACAGAGTTTCTGAATGATGCAGAATACTCTTACCAAGTCAAGAGATCATGGTTTTAATCCATCACCGTTTTTTAGCTCACTGCACCATCCCAGCTCAGAACCTGGCTACATGCAAATTAGTCTGTACCTGTCCCAGTGCATGATAGGAACAGGGCAAACCAAACTACCAAGCCAATTCTTATACTGGGAAGGAAACAAGCTCCCGGGGACCGGTTTCTGGCATCACAGCCTTCGTCGGCCCGGCTTGCCTGAATCCTGATGGTGCAATGAGCAAGGGACTCACGTCTGAGCATACCCTCCCACACTGAGTGTGGATAAAAACGATTTGGGAAAAAGGGGGTGGTGATGGACAGAGTTTCTGAATGATGCAGAATACTCTTACCAAGTCAAGAGATCATGGTTTTAATCCATCACCGTTTTTTAGCTCACTGCACCATCCCAGCTCAGAACCTGGCTACATGCAAATTAGTCTGTACCTGTCCCAGTGCATGATAGGAACAGGGCAAACCAAACTACCAAGCCAATTCTTATACTGGGAAGGAAACAAGCTTCCGGGGACCGGTTTCTGGCATCACAGCCTTCGTCGGCCCGGCTTGCCTGAATCCTGATGGTGCAATGAGCAAGGGACTCACGTCTGAGCATACCCTCCCACACTGAGTGTGGATAAAAACGATTTGGGAAAAAGGGGGTGGTGATGGACAGAGTTTCTGAATGATGCAGAATACTCTTACCAAGTCAAGAGATCATGGTTTTAATCCATCACCGTTTTTTAGCTCACTGCACCATCCCAGCTCAGGACCTGGCTACATGCAAATTAGTCTGTACCTGTCCCAGTGCATGATAGGAACAGGGCAAACCAAACTACCAAGCCAATTCTTATACTGGGAAGGAAACAAGCTTCCGGGGACCGGTTTCTGGCATCACAGCCTTCGTCGGCCCGGCTTGCCTGAATCCTGATGGTGCAATGAGCAAGGGACTCACGTCTGAGCATACCCTCCCACACTGAGTGTGGATAAAAACGATTTGGGAAAAAGGGGGTGGTGATGGACAGAGTTTCTGAATGATGCAGAATACTCTTACCAAGTCAAGAGATCATGGTTTTAATCCATCACCGTTTTTTAGCTCACTGCACCATCCCAGCTCAGAACCTGGCTACATGCAAATTAGTCTGTACCTGTCCCAGTGCATGATAGGAACAGGGCAAACCAAACTACCAAGCCAATTCTTATACTGGGAAGGAAACAAGCTTCCGGGGACCGGTTTCTGGCATCACAGCCTTCGTCGGCCCGGCTTGCCTGAATCCTGATGGTGCAATGAGCAAGGGACTCACGTCTGAGCATACCCTCCCACACTGAGTGTGGATAAAAACGATTTGGGAAAAAGGGGGTGGTGATGGACAGAGTTTCTGAATGATGCAGAATACTCTTACCAAGTCGAGAGATCATGGTTTTAATCCATCACCGTTTTTTAGCTCACTGCACCCTCCCAGCTCAGAACCTGGCTACATGCAAATTAGTCTGTACCTGTCCCAGTGCATGATAGGAACAGGGCAAACCAAACTACCAAGCCAATTCTTATACTGGGAAGGAAACAAGCTTCCGGGGACCGGTTTCTGGCATCACAGCCTTCGTCGGCCCGGCTTGCCTGAATCCTGATGGTGCAATGAGCAAGGGACTCACGTCTGAGCATACCCTCCCACACTGAGTGTGGATAAAAACGATTTGGGAAAAAGGGGGTGGTGATGGACAGAGTTTCTGAATGATGCAGAATACTCTTACCAAGTCAAGAGATCATGGTTTTAATCCATCACCGTTTTTTAGCTCACTGCACCATCCCAGCTCAGAACCTGGCTACATGCAAATTAGTCTGTACCTGTCCCAGTGCATGATAGGAACAGGGCAAACCAAACTACCAAGCCAATTCTTATACTGGGAAGGAAACAAGCTTCCGGGGACCAGTTTCTGGCATCACAGCCTTCGTCGGCCCGGCTTGCCTGAATCCTGATGGTGCAATGAGCAAGGGACTCACGTCTGAGCATACCCTCCCACACTGAGTGTGGATAAAAACGATTTGGGAAAAAGGGGGTGGTGATGGACAGAGTTTCTGAATGATGCAGAATACTCTTACCAAGTCAAGAGATCATGGTTTTAATCCATCACCGTTTTTTAGCTCACTGCACCATCCCAGCTCAGAACCTGGCTACATGCAAATTAGTCTGTACCTGTCCCAGTGCATGATAGGAACAGGGCAAACCAAACTACCAAGCCAATTCTTATACTGGGAAGGAAACAAGCTTCCGGGGACCGGTTTCTGGCATCACAGCCTTCGTCGGCCCGGCTTGCCTGAATCCTGATGGTGCAATGAGCAAGGGACTCACGTCTGAGCATACCCTCCCACACTGAGTGTGGATAAAAACGATTTGGGAAAAAGGGGGTGGTGATGGACAGAGTTTCTGAATGATGCAGAATACTCTTACCAAGTCAAGAGATCATGGTTTTAATCCATCACCGTTTTTTAGCTCACTGCACCATCCCAGCTCAGAACCTGGCTACATGCAAATTAGTCTGTACCTGTCCCAGTGCATGATAGGAACAGGGCAAACCAAACTACCAAGCCAATTCTTATACTGGGAAGGAAACAAGCTTCCGGGGACCGGTTTCTGGCATCACAGCCTTCGTCGGCCCGGCTTGCCTGAATCCTGATGGTGCAATGAGCAAGGGACTCACGTCTGAGCATACCCTCCCACACTGAGTGTGGATAAAAACGATTTGGGAAAAAGGGGGTGGTGATGGACAGAGTTTCTGAATGATGCAGAATACTCTTACCAAGTCAAGAGATCATGGTTTTAATCCATCACCGTTTTTTAGCTCACTGCACCATCCCAGCTCAGAACCTGGCTACATGCAAATTAGTCTGTACCTGTCCCAGTGCATGATAGGAACAGGGCAAACCAAACTACCAAGCCAATTCTTATACTGGGAAGGAAACAAGCTTCCGGGGACCGGTTTCTGGCATCACAGCCTTCGTCGGCCCGGCTTGCCTGAATCCTGATGGTGCAATGAGCAAGGGACTCACGTCTGAGCATACCCTCCCACACTGAGTGTGGATAAAAACGATTTGGGAAAAAGTGCAGTGAGCTAAAAAACGGTGATGGATTAAAACCATGATCTCTTGACTTGGTAAGAGTATTCTGCATCATTCGGAAACTCTGTCCATCACCACCCCCTTTTTCCCAAATCGTTTTTAACCACACTCAGTGTGGGAGGGTATGCTCAGACGTGAGTCCCTTGCTCATTGCACCATCAGGATTCAGGCAAGCCGGGCCGACGAAGGCTGTGATGCCAGAAACCGGTCCCCGGAAGCTTGTTTCCTTCCCAGTATAAGAATTGGCTTGGCAGTTTGGTTTGCCCTGTTCCCATCATGCACTGGGACAGGTACAGACTAATTTGCATGTAGCCAGGTTCTGAGCTGGGATGGTGCAGTGAGCTAAAAAACGGTGATGGATTAAAACCATGATCTCTTGACTTGGTAAGAGTATTCTGCATCATTCGGAAACTCTGTCCATCACCACCCCCTTTTTCCCTTTTTCCCAAATCTTACAAACTAAGGCAACCTATTTCTCCAACAAGTTGAGCTCAACTAATAAATCTAAAGACATTTTTGCTATTGTTGCTGAGCTATCCAAGCTGGAAAGGGTCACGGCGAAACTTGCTCCCACTCAAGCACTATGTGACTTACTCAATACTTATTTTAAAGAAAAAATGATCACCATCAAGACTAGCATACCTGCTAACTCTCCCTCTAAAGCTCAACCATCTACGCTCAGGAACCCTCGTTCTCTGGAGTAGTTCCCTTCCATCACCAGGGAAGCCTTCTTGAGCCTACTAATGAGGGTCGGATCTGGCTCTCCAATGGACTGCTGGCCTCCGCACATCTTAAGGGAAGCTTTCCTCACATGTCCTAACCCTCCTCTTGCGGTTTTAAGCAACTCCCTTACTCAGGGGACAGTTCCTAACGCATTTAAAGAAGCGGAAATTGTTCTGATCCTGAAGAAAGCAGGGGCAGACCCTTTAGCCGTGCCGAAATATTGCCCCGGTCCTGGAAGCTCACGTGGCAAACTGCCTCTGCTCTCTTATTGAACAGTCTCACTACCTTGACCCCCACCAGACTGGCTTCTGACCATCCCATTCTACAGGGGCTGTTATTTTGATGGCCCTAGACAAACTAAGGAAAGGGGCAGACAAGGGCCCCACGCAGGCCCTGGTGCTTCTCGATCTCTCCGCAGCATTCGACACAGTCGACAATGAACTTCTGGTTGACCGTGTTAGTAACGCCAGGATACAGGGCCTGGCTCTTAAGTGGCTTATATCCTTTCTAGAGGATCGCTCTCAAGCTGTATGCCTCTCTCAATTCGGTCGCCTCTGTCTCTAACTTTCAATCTACCATGCGACATAGAAGCAGCTGGATGAACAGCAACCACCTGAAAGAAATGGTGACAAAACAGAACTGATCCTATTTGGTGGGCCTTCAAACACCTGGAATTCTAACTTCTGGTCGACTGACTTGGGAACTCCCCCCCCCCCCTTCCCTGCAGATAAAACCAAAAGCCTGGGCATTACAATTGACAGTGACCTGTCCATGAAATCCCAGATTGAGATGGTGGTCTCTTACTGCTTCTTCCAGCTTTGAAAGATCAGGAAGATCAGCAGATTCCTCACCACTGAAGCCCTGACCCAAGTACTATTAGCCTTAGTCATCTCTCGTTAAACCAGATTGGTCGCACACTGCTACACCTACCAGGCGTGTTCCCCCAATGAAAATGGTCCCTGAAGGTCAGCGTCGGCGGATACACCTATGCTCGAGTGTGAATGCAAGTATGCGTGGCGTGTGCCATCCCTGGACACGTGTTTCGAGGTAGTTGCCTCTCGTCAGCAGGGAGTAGGAAAATGTGTGGGGTTGCTGTGTAAGCTGCTAAAATCGTTATCAGGTCTAGTACCTCTCGTAGCGCGCAGGTGCGTAACCATGAGTCCGTCGACTCCACCGGCTCAAGGGAGCCTGAATATAAAGTTAAACCAGATTGGTCGCACACTGCTACACCTACCAGGCGTGTTCCCCCAATGAAAATGGTCCCTGAAGGTCAGCGTCGGCGGATACACCTATGCTCGAGTGTGAATGCAAGTATGCGTGGCGTGTGCCATCCCTGGACACGTGTTTCGAGGTAGTTGCCTCTCGTCAGCAGGGAGTAGGAAAATGTGTGGGGTTGCTGTGTAAGCTGCTAAAATCGTTATCAGGTCTAGTACCTCTCGTAGCGCGCAGGTGCGTAACCATGAGTCCGTCGACTCCACCGGCTCAAGGGAGCCTGAATATAAAGTTAAACCAGATTGGTCGCACACTGCTACACCTACCAGGCGTGTTCCCCCAATGAAAATGGTCCCTGAAGGTCAGCGTCGGCGGATACACCTATGCTCGAGTGTGAATGCAAGTATGCGTGGCGTGTGCCATCCCTGGACACGTGTTTCGAGGCAGTTGCCTCTCGTCAGCAGGGAGTAGGAAAATGTGTGGGGTTGCTGTGTAAGCTGCTAAAATCGTTATCAGGTCTAGTACCTCTCGTAGTGCGCAGGTGCGTAACCATGAGTCCGTCGACTCCACCGGCTCAAGGGAGCCTGAATATAAAGTTAAACCAGATTGGTCGCACACTGCTACACCTACCAGGCGTGTTCCCCCAATGAAAATGGTCCCTGAAGGTCAGCGTCGGCGGATACACCTATGCTCGAGTGTGAATGCAAGTATGCGTGGCGTGTGCCATCCCTGGACACGTGTTTCGAGGTAGTTGCCTCTCGTCAGCAGGGAGTAGGAAAATGTGTGGGGTTGCTGTGTAAGCTGCTAAAATCTTTATCAGGTCTAGTACCTCTCGTAGCGCGCAGGTGCGTAACCATGAGTCCGTCGACTCCACCGGCTCAAGGGAGCCTGAATATAAAGTTAAACCAGATTGGTCGCACACTGCTACACCTACCAGGCGTGTTCCCCCAATGAAAATGGTCCCTGAAGGTCAGCGTCGGCGGATACACCTATGCTCGAGTGTGAATGCAAGTATGCGTGGCGTGTGCCATCCCTGGACACGTGTTTCGAGGTAGTTGCCTCTCGTCAGCAGGGAGTAGGAAAATGTGTGGGGTTGCTGTGTAAGCTGCTAAAATCGTTATCAGGTCTAGTACCTCTCGTAGCGCGCAGGTGCGTAACCATGAGTCCGTCGACTCCACCGGCTCAAGGGAGCCTGAATATAAAGTTAAACCAGATTGGTCGCACACTGCTACACCTACCAGGCGTGTTCCCCCAATGAAAATGGTCCCTGAAGGTCAGCGTCGGCAGATACACCTATGCTCGAGTGTGAATGCAAGTATGCGTGGCGTGTGCCATCCCTGGACACGTGTTTCGAGGTAGTTGCCTCTCGTCAGCAGGGAGTAGGAAAATGTGTGGGGTTGCTGTGTAAGCTGCTAAAATCGTTATCAGGTCTAGTACCTCTCGTAGCGCGCAGGTGCGTAACCATGAGTCCGTCGACTCCACCGGCTCAAGGGAGCCTGAATATAAAGTTAAACCAGATTGGTCGCACACTGCTACACCTACCAGGCGTGTTCCCCCAATGAAAATGGTCCCTGAAGGTCAGCGTCGGCGGATACACCTATGCTCGAGTGTGAATGCAAGTATGCGTGGCGTGTGCCATCCCTGGACACGTGTTTCGAGGTAGTTGCCTCTCGTCAGCAGGGAGTAGGAAAATGTGTGGGGTTGCTGTGTAAGCTGCTAAAATCGTTATCAGGTCTAGTACCTCTCGTAGCGCGCAGGTGCGTAACCATGAGTCCGTTGACTCCACCGGCTCAAGGGAGCCTGAATATAAAGTTAAACCAGATTGGTCGCACACTGCTACACCTACCAGGCGTGTTCCCCCAATGAAAATGGTCCCTGAAGGTCAGCGTCGGCGGATACACCTATGCTCGAGTGTGAATGCAAGTATGCGTGGCGTGTGCCATCCCTGGACACGTGTTTCGAGGTAGTTGCCTCTCGTCAGCAGGGAGTAGGAAAATGTGTGGGGTTGCTGTGTAAGCTGCTAAAATCGTTATCAGGTCTAGTACCTCTCGTAGCGCGCAGGTGCGTAACCAGCCTTAGTCATCTCTCGTATTGACTATGCCAATTCACTCTAGTTTGGTATGCCAGCATATCAATCAAAAAGACTGCAACTGGTGCAAAATCAGGTTGCCAGATTATTCTACCACCAGCATAGATGGCACCATGTCACCCCTCTCATGAAAAAGTTACACTGGTAGTAGAACGCAGTGCATTCAAGCTGGGATGCATAATTTTCAAAGCACTTCATGGCAAATGCCCGGTGTTTGTATCTTCTCGGGTACAGCGATACTCCCCTACTCTGGATCTTAGGAAACTGGGGGGACTATGATTCACGGACTTGGCCCTTCAATTTTGGAACTCTCTTCCTGAAGATGGAAGATGGTGAAAGGTCCGTCCCCTCCCACCCAGGGTCGGAATGGAATAGAAAATAACACAGGGCACAACATTAAAAGTGGCCCCCATTAGTGAATTATAAAAGCTAAAAATGTGGCCCTTGTTTGTAAATTGAGCAGTTTTGAACTTGTAAAGACAAGCTATGTATGTGTTTTGCAAACCATGGCATGGTGTATGGATTTGAGCTTGCTGCAGGCAATGTTTCTTTCAATATGAAGGAAATCAGCATTCAAAACCGTCTCAGCAGGTCATAAAACAGGCCTACAATCAAAAACCCGGCCCACACACTGACTAGTCAGACCAGCCCATGATGTGGTAACGGAGCCACCCGGCCCGTTCCAGCACGCTGGTCACGCACCCACGCACCCGGAGGGCGGGCACGCCCGAAGGTATAAATAAACGGGCGCGAGACCGCTCGTGGTCTTTGGCCCACCACAGTGACCCTGGCTGTTGTGTCCTGCTTTTCCGTTATCTCCCCCATGCCCCTAGGCCTCCCCTACAGCAGTGTGCCACCCCTAAACACTACATTGGCGACGAGGGCGGAGCCTACCCGCGCCTCGCCCCTCCGGCGCACTACGAACTTGCCTGGTGGTGCCCGGCGCTCTCCGCGGAGGCGGAACGAAGCGGACCTCGCCGAGCGCGTCCTCGCGCTGGGGATCTCGAGGCGGGCGATCTGCAGGTGAGCGCTCTGTTCGGAGGGGGGAATCGGCCCTCGAGTGCTGCGTGAGCGTCTGGGAGGACGAAGCTGGCTTTGGCTCTGCCGGTGAAGGCCCCGAGGCAGCGTGTGGTTGAGGGCGTCCTCAGCGGTGCCTGCGGGGGAGCGTGGACAATAAAGCATCAAAAAAAAAAAACAGTGGTAAAGCAGGTCTCGCCTACGCGCAGCACCAGCAGAAGGAAAGGTCTCGCCTACGCGCAGCACCAGCAGAAGAAAAGGTCTCGCCTGCGCGCAGCGACAGGCAGGTGGCCTGCAGCGGCCCGTTCAAGGGAGGAAGTGCAACGGTGGTCTCGCCTGGACACCAGCCAAGCAGCCACGGTCTGGTAGGTGAGCAGTGAGGAGTGACGAGTATGACTACCCCTGCCTCCAGCGGAAGTGGCACGGCGCAACAGCCTCAGCCGGTAGCTGCCACGCAGCCCGCGGCCGCCGCTCCTGGACACAGCACGGTGGCCCCGCTGCCGCCGTTCAGCGAATTATCGGACCCCTCCACGGCGGCCGTGCGGTGGCGCTCATGGATCGGACGGCTGGAGCACTACTTTGTCGGAGTGCGGGAGACGGACAACACGGTCAAGAGATCTCTCCTCATGTGCTACGGTGGTGAAGAACTGTACGACCTCTTCGAAACTCTACCGGACAGGGGGAACGACGACGACTATGCGGGTGCCATAAGGGCCCTGAACCGCCATTTTGACCCCCAAACTAACCCCGATTTTGAGTGGTTTAAGCTTCGCCAGGCGCGACAAGAAGAAACAGAAAGCATCGACGTCTTCTATGTACGCCTGCGGAAACTCTCGCTGTCCTGTGAGCTGCCAGACCAGAGGGCAGAGATTCGGGCTCAGCTCATACAAGGGTGCAGGTCGGTCCCGTTGCGGCGTCTCATCCTACGGGAGCCAGGCATCTCCCTAGATAACATCCTGGTCCTAGGCCGGTCTCACGAGCTATCCAATGCTCGGGCGGATGCGATGGAGGCGGCCCTCAATCGGCCAGCGACTGCCCCGAAAACGCCAGCGATCAAGGAAGAGAGAGTGGACGCGCTGCAGAAGCGGCCGAACCAGCAGCGAGGAGCCGCGAGGGCTCCACAGGGCAGCACATGTGGCAACTGCGGCCTAGGTCACCCACCTGGCGGCCGGTGCGTCGCAATGGGACAAACATGTCTGAAGTGCGGTCGAGCGAACCACTTTGCGAAGGTCTGCAGAGGTGGCCGAAGGGGGCGCGGAGGTGCTTCCGGCCCGCGTGGGGCTGCGGCGCGCGTGCACCAACTGACAGTGGAGGAATCCGCCGCCCTGCGCGAAAACTCCAAGCCAGAGTTCGATGAAGAGGGGGAAGAAGAGGAAGTATTCTTCGTTTCGTTCGTAGGCCGGGAAGGCACGAGGAGAAGACCGCCGCCCATGTGTGACATCATGGTGGCCGGGTCCCCGGTGAGTGCTCTCATCGACACGGGGGCGTCGGTGAACGTCATGGACAGCTGCCAGTATGAGAGGTTGTCGCCACGCCCACCCCTGAGACCCTCCAAAGCCCAAATCTTCACGTATGACAGTGACCGGCCACTGTCCCTGCGAGGGGTGATTGACGTTGAAGTCGTCAGCGAAGGCCGGAAGCTGGCCACGACATTCCACGTGGCGGAAGGCAAGAGAGGCACCCTGCTGAGCTGCCACACCGCCGAAGATCTGGCGCTGGTATTCTTCGCGAATCAGGTGCACGACCTGCATGCAAGAGAGATACTGAAGGACTTTCCGATGTTGTTTCAAGGTCTAGGATGCCTACGCGGGAAGCAGTTCAAACTACACGTGGACCCGACGGTCCGGCCCATGGCGCTGCGTCACCGGAGAATACCATTCCTCCTGCGACCACGGGTAGAGGAGGAGTTGAAAAAATTGGAAGACTTGGGGGTGATTGAGAAGGTATCGGGTCCGACCCCGTGGGTGTCCCCCCTGGTCGTGGCGCCCAAACCCAAGCAGCCCGGCGCCATCCGGTTGTGCGTGGACATGCGCCTCCCAAACAAGGCAGTCAAGCGTGAAAGGCACCTCACGCCCACCATGGACGATATTGTGGCCGACCTCAATGGCGCGCAGTGGTTCACGAAACTGGATCTCAACGCGGGGTACCACCAGCTTGAACTCCACCCCGATAGCCGCAACATAACCACCTTCTCCACCCACGTTGGCCTGCGGAGATATAAGCGGTTGAGCTTCGGAATCTCGTCAGCGGCCGAAGTGTTCCAAAATGCCATAAGGGAGACTCTCTCGGGTGTCCAGGGAGTCATCAATTTAAGTGACGACATTCTGGTGTTCTCACGAACTCTGGAAGAACACCATCGGCATCTGCGAGACACGCTGCAGCGGCTAGCGGATAGCGGCCTCACCCTGCATGAGGCCAAGTGCTCCTTCTACCAGGAGTCGGTCGAGTTCTTCGGCTACATCTTCTCGAGGGACGGCCTGAGAGTGGATCCGAAGAAAGCGGTGGCGATCCGCGCTGCCCCGAGGCCCACATCCGCCACCGAGGTCAGGAGCTTCCTAGGGATGGCAACCTACTGTGGGAGGTTTATTCCCAATCTGGCGTCCCTGTCGGAGCCGCTCCGGCTTCTCACGAAGAGTGGTCATCCGTGGACCTGGGCGGCTAAGGAAGATATGGCGTTCCAAGCGGTCAAGGACGCGCTGATCGACGACAAGGTGATGGCGTACTTCAGACCCCACCGGCGGACAGAGGTGGTGGTGGACGCGAGCCCCGTGGGGCTGGGCGCGGTCCTGATGCAGGAGACGGAGGCGAAAGAATGGGTCCCGACCGCGTATGCCAGCAGGGCTCTGACGGCCACGGAGATGAGGTAAGCGCAGATTGAGAGGGAGGCGCTGGCCATCAAGTGGGCCTGTCAACATTTCCATCTCTACCTTTATGGTCACGACTTCCGGGTGGTCACCGACCACAAGCCCCTTGTTCCGCTCTTCGCCGGCACGGCGAGGCTAGGGCCACCGAGGATCGAGAGATGGGCGGTCCAGTTGCAAGCGTACCGATTTGAGGTCGTGTTCCGACCCGGGGCCAGCAACCCAGCGGACTTCCTGTCCAGACACCCGGAGCCGGTGCACCCTGACCAGTCGGATGAGGCGGAAACAGAGGAGTTCGTCCGCCTGGTGTCGCAAGCTGCATGCCCGGTGGCACTCACGCTGGAAGACATCGGCAAGGCCACGGAGCTGGACGATTGCCTCGTGAAAGTGAAGTGCACGCTGGCGACCCACCACTGGCGGAACTTCCTGGATGGAGTGCAAGCCCTCACGGAAGAGGAGAGAGTGTATCGACAGCAGGTGTGGAACGCGCGGAGTGAACTCAGCGAGGGGCCGCATGGCGTGGTCCTGCGAGGAGCAACACTCGTCATTCCGAGGAGTCTCCACGGAGAGGTGGTTAGGTTGGCGCATCAAGGGCATCAAGGCGTCTCCAAGACCAAGGCAAGGCTGCGGAGCAAGGTGTGGTTCCCTCGGATGGACGCGCTGGTTGAGGAAGCCATCCGCAACTGCCACTCATGCAACATCACCGGGGGGGAGCCGACACCTCACCCAGTGATCACGGAGGACCCATGTCTGGAACCCTGGTCCAAGTTGAGTGTAGACTTTGGTTCGTTCCCGGATGGGCGACACACCTTAGTGGTGGTGGATTCACACTCCAAGTTCCCGGTGGTGGAAGTGGTGTCATCAACGGCGTTCAACCAGGTGCGAGCGGCGCTGGACCGCATATTTGCCATGATGGGCCTACCTGAGGAAGTCCGGTCGGACAACGGGCCACCGTTCCAAGGGCAAGAGTTCCAGGACTACCTAGCGGCTCGAGGGGTTAGACACAGGAAAATTACCCCGCAGTGGCCCCAGGCGAATGGTGAGGTGGAGCGTTTTATGCGCACGATGAACCGGGCGCTGAGAATCGGAGTCGAGCAAGGAGAAGACGCGGATCAATGCCTCTCGCAGTTCCTAAGTGCCTACCGACGGACACCCCACTGTACGACCCGGTGTGCGCCAGCGCACCTTCTATTCAAGAAGGCCCCCAGGGACAATATCCCGGCGAGTCATGTGTGGCAGCCTAGGCCGCTAGACCAAGAGGCGGCGCAAGGGAGAAGGCGGACCTCCAACGAGAAGGCCAGTCTGAAGAGAAGAGCCCGGGCGAGGAGTCTCCAGGTGGGAGACGGGGTCATCCTGAAAGACCGATACCCGCATTGGAAGTATCGTACCCCGTTTGAACCGGAGGTGTGGGAAGTGACCGGGGTGCAGGGCACCATGGTGTCCACCAGGAGAGGGACGCGGACGGTAACGCGAAATGCATCTTGGTTCAAACGAGTAACATCTGGCTTCCCTGAGACTGACCAGGAGGAGGAAGAGTTTGAGGCCCCGGAAGGGTGCGGCTCACCAGGAGTGCAGGCGAGCCCATCGCGGAGCGCACCCCCACTGCCCGGGGCGGGCGATCGAGAAGGCGGGCCCTCTGCAGAGGCCGAGGCGCCCAGTGGCCGAGGGGCAGGAGGAACAGGCCGAGGAGATGTTCCACGGAGTCAGCCGTATGGACTTCGGCCAAACCCGGCCCCAAGTAAGAGACTCAGAGACTTTGCGTGGTGTGCGCAAGAACCGAACTGTTCAGCGAGAAATGATCTCTGTATCTGAAAGATTGGAGGGATGTGGTAACGGAGCCACCCGGCCCGTTCCAGCACGCTGGTCACGCACCCACGCACCCGGAGGGCGGGCACGCCCGAAGGTATAAATAAACGGGCGCGAGACCGCTCGTGGTCTTTGGCCCACCACAGTGACCCTGGCTGTTGTGTCCTGCTTTTCCGTTATCTCCCCCATGCCCCTAGGCCTCCCCTACAGCAGTGTGCCACCCCTAAACACTACACATAGGACACTGCCTGATTGCCCTATAGGCCAGTCCGGCCCTACCCTCAGCCACCCTGCACAGAGGGGTTTGTTTTAGGCCCCTGTTATGTCTCAACGTGTGCTCTCTATCACACTCTCGATTAACAACAACGCCTGTGAAGGAGCTGCCTGGTTACGACGTAAATAGATCAGGCGTCCCCAGGTAGAAATTCCATCCAAGCTCTACAACCTTAAAAATTACACCAATGCTCGCAAAAGTCAAAACGAATTTCGGCGCATACCATCAGACTGCAGCGTAGCACACAACGCAACCAGGCACCTGGTCAGATATCCCACAAAAATAAACACCTGTATCCACTCGAAGGCCTTTGAAACAGGCTTCCACCGCGCACCTCTGCGGCCTCTCAGCCCGCGGAGGCTAATAGCTTGAGACTTTGTGTGTCCTAACGTAAACATATTAAATCTATGGTTCATGTAGGTGCAGACCGGCCGCATTCGAGGCCGCGGATGCTCGGTCGAGGCTGCGGCACGCGCTGGCAGGCCCAATTAGCAATGAGCTTTTAATGACAGCCGTCTCTCCTCGGGAGCAGCTCGCGCTCTGCAGATCCCACATTTCCCTGGAACAACATTTGAAATATTAGCTAATATCATAACTATGTCAAAGGCGGTGATGAATATGCGCCTTAACAGCGGTTACTTTATACCGTTTCTAACCACTCCTCCAGAGTCACTTTTTCCCTAATTTTTTCCCAATTATCCAGCTTCCTCTGGAGAGAACACTGTTGCACATTCACCGAAGAGCTCCGTCTATTTGTTATCTTCTGTCATTTTCCTAGCAAGAGTGTTTTTTTTCTGCGCAGGAAAACTGTCTGCTACAGTGAATGCTAACATTTTACAGCTAGTGACATAAAAAGCTATTTACATTTCATTTCGATGTTGTGCTGTGACAGGCCAGGCCTCGCATATGTATGCATAGGTGCAGCAGGGGCTTGTCCGAAAACAAATTACAGTATGGTATTTTAAGGAACTGTAAGACAGCGTTTTCGTTTTAATTGATGTCTTCTGCATGTGGCCTTTAGCAGAAAGGGGAAAACACGTGGACATGCTCTCGGTTTTTCATTTCGATTTATGAGGTGTGTGGTGGAAAAAGGGTTTCCATGCAGAGTTGCTGGTGGCGTTTATCCTGCTGCAAACATACAAGACTCTGATACTAGAAATGAGCACGCTGTAGGAGAAGGTTTTTTATTTCCACGACATTCTGGTGGCCCCCGGTCATTGAACTCTCTGCACTTTTTGGGGGGACTGAGCAGGAGGCAAAGAACTCATGAACATTGTTACGCCACCAGAACTTCCACTGGTAATATTCCCATATCAATCGTTTATTAACCCTAGAATCCAATGGTACTATACAGGTGGACTTGCCATCTTGATGAACTTTATTACGTTGGATTTCAGGTAGACAAAAAGATATCACAGCGATCTGAACGCGCACTGCTGACAAATCCAATGGTCTGAATGTCATGATGAATTTATATCCTGGCCACATATACTTAGCCATTCATCTTTTCAAAGGTCAGGAAACGAATTGTCACAAATTGGTTAATGGTAACATTTGTTTAATTACAGCGCTTAGAAATGGCAGAAGTGTGAAGTAGTCAAGAAACAAGCACTTGCAAGGTCTACAGTTATGGCTATGATGTGCAAACGTATGCAAACTGTCTTTGGACTGGCGCTGGGCTGGAACTGCCATTTTAATATTTTAATATGTTTCCATACTAGGTGGAGGTGTTATGTGCTGTGCTGTAAGTGTCAATCCAACGCAGTGAGAGTTAACATTGGTAATGAAATGGGGCTCTTAGCACTGTCATGTTATGCATATTTATACATAAGAAATCCTCTAATAAGGCATGAGGAATTCAGCGAATTCCAGCCGACACTAATAATTGACAGAGAATTGTCTGAAATTGTACCTTTGATTATTCTTTTGTCCATAGGTGAGGTAGCCACTTGTACTTTACCATTGCAAACATTTGTGAATGCCTGTTTTTGCATGTGTTATCACACTGGAATCAGGCCTATTGGTTTGGTGATGCTTGTTTTCCTGGTGAGAGGATAAGAGGTAGCAACGAGCAACAAAAAAAAGAACAGAGATGTAAAAATCTCACTAAGCAGCACATATTGAAAACAATCTAGGGCCAGCTGTAAAAAAGGATTTTGACATCGCAAACCCTGTGATTCGCCAACCCACTGGGTTTGCAGTTGCAGAAAGCCTATTTTCTAATGCACAAAACCAATTTTACCAATCAGAAAAGATATTCCAACCCATAAAATAGGGTATGCAACCCATACCGAATTGCATTTTGGAAAGGGTTTTAAAGGGAATTTTCTTCCAAATTACACTTTTGTATGCAAAGTATCAATGGTTTGCAACTAGAATTCTAATTGCAAATCACTGAATAGTTAACCAACAACTCAAAACAGGTAGCACCTGATTTTCGAAGGGGAAAGGGTCCGTTTCTGACATCTTCACTTTTGGGAATTGTGTGGGCAGGTAGTTGGCTTAGAGGGCATAGGCAGTGGCCTGGGGGTCCACTGCCTGCTCCAGTGATGATTTCCCAAATGGACAACTGTTATTGTTCTTTAAAGCAACTCAGGTTCCTTTAAGGAACACCGACAGCTCCAATGAAGGCTTCATAAAGTCACTTGGCACACAGGAGACAATTCCATGGGAAGATGTTTTCCAAAGTAGAAAGACCTTCTAATTTCACACATTTTCAAAAACACAACGATAGAGAGAGGCAAGGGGTTTTGCAGAAATACTTAGCAGCCATATGTGCGTGAATCACTCATCAGAAACCATTTCTGAACGTCCACGTTTTTGAGGGTATTTGAACTTTTCGATGGAATGAGGAGTTCTGGGTCTCTTCCTCAATCAAGACCTATCTAGCTTTATATTGTGGTCTAAGTTTTGTTAGCTGTTTTTACACATTTAGAATTAAGAGCATCATTTGGAAGAGGAGTTTGGAGGCACGGGAGGGGCCTAACACTAAATGATTATTGTCTCGTCAAATTCAGTCTAATTTAAATTATAGCAATAATTGTAACTAATTAATTAAACATTTATCGTACACAAGCTAGTCATTTAACAGGTTTGTAGTAAAACATTGTTTAGAGTTGTAATGCTGTTATGTCAGCATAGCTCCTTCAAAATAGATAATGTGTTTGAAGAACTTTGCTTTCCATGCAATGACGTTATTGACCACATGGTAATCTTGGCCCCTTGTATTTTCTGGTTTCCTTGCTTAGCCCCTCCACGCTGATCTAGATTTACTGTGGTTATAGAATGTGCACAAAAGTATGCTTTGCACAGTCACTCAAAGTTGGAAAGTTAAATAATTTGCTATGAGCAAAGTAAAGAATCATCCCCGTAAATGCATATTTGCTTATCCATAAGTGACCATCTTCTCTTATCCATAAGCGACCAAAAAGGGTGACATAAGCTCAACTGGAAATGCCCAAAGTGATTCTGCTGTCCAGTGTTAAAATGAAACTGAACTCTTTTCATAGCAAATGGGTGAGATAGAGCACACTGGAGTTGCAAATAAACTCCACATGAAGGACTTGTACAACAGGTTTCGTACAAAGTATAACAATATTTACACTTATTGTGCCTCAGCTGAAAGAGTGATTGGATGGTTTTGGATACAATGTTCATGCACACAAACAGCTAAAGTGTATTTCGAGTAATAACTTGCTAGGGCTTTTCGAGGATAAAGAATAAAATCTCCAATCGGCATTGACTTAATACATCAAGACTGTACAGCTAGGGATCTCCCCTTAGCAACAAAGTCAAAAAATAATACCTCATTCTCAAACTTTAGGGAGATTAGCCTTGTACAAACAGAATGGGCTATTAAAAGCTGTGAATCAGGTTTTCCGGAAGACCCTTGTCTCCCTGTGATGTTGGTTAGAGCCATTGATGTCTTGAACCTGGTAGTTAACCCACTGTTCAATAACTCTCTGAGCTCAGGGATAGTTCCATTCCTTTAAAAACAAGCAAGGATTAAACCTTTGTTAAACAAAACTCTGCCAAACCAGATCTGCTAGTGAACTATCGATCTATCTCCTTACTTCCAGCTTTCTCTAAAACGTTGGAAAAGTTGGTAAATATACAATTGTCTGGCTACTTAGATGAATCTGGACTGTTACATCATTCGCAGTCAGAATTCAGACCTAATTGTTAGCACTGAAACCGCTTTGCTGGAAGTACCAGGTTATCTGAAAATCTTATTGGACAAGGGGAGAGTGCCATCCTCATTTTGCTGGATTTGTTGGTGGCCTTAAATACTATCACCCCCTTTTACTCCAAAGATTAGCAGACTTAGAAGTCTGTGGCCAGGCATTGATGTGTCTACAATCCTTTCGATATAATAGATTTCAAGATGTTACTATGGCCCAGTACCTGTCAGAGAACAAGTAGGTCCAATATGGCGTACCACGGACTGCTCTCTGAGTGCTACCCTTTTTAAATGTTTATATGGTGCCCTTAGCTACGCTGACTGACTCATTTAGGGTTAAAATGGTTTCTAATGCAGACAATACTCAGTTTATTTTGTCATTGGACCGATCCTTCAATACCCTTGAACTTACGTTCAAAAACTGTTTATGACAAATTATTATCAGTGGTGGTAGAACCCGCAGAGGTTTGATCTGTGGAGTTGCCTAAAAACCCTGTGAGATTCGGTGAAGTTCCGCGAGCGACAGAATTCCGGTCTGCAATCAGTGCAAACACCACCACGTGGCATGGTAGAGGGCGCTACTTCTTTCTGCTGCTTGAATAATTTTCTACTCGAGCAGCAGTTGTCCCAATGCGAGCAGCAACTCTCTCAATGAGAGTGGTAGCGACCTGCCACGATTCCCTATGTTGCAAAATCTCACTGGGAGGCGGTCTAGTACTCGTTTTTTTGTCACTTGTGCTAGCCAACTTAACATTGGTGAGCCACGTGTGAGAAAAAACGCACCACACGGCGGTTGGCAGAGTTTTTGCCAAACTCCACGCTCCAAGAGGAGAGCGGAGCAGGCAAAACTCCACCGGAGAAGCAGAGTTTACCACCAACCCCTAATTATTACATGGATGCAACAGAAGTACTTGAAGTGTATCTTAGACAAAATATAGATCTTGCTCCTAGGGAACAAATCCAATTTCTCTATGGATGAGTGGTGGCCAGCGGGGCTGTTAACCTCTTCCTCCCCCCAGTAATAGTAGAGAGGAATCTAGGGGTAAAACTCAACAATAAGCTATCTTTTTGTCAGCAGATCTTAAAGCACCTCCGGAACGTGTTTTGCTCTACTGTGGACATCAAGGAGATTTTTAAATCTTCTGCCTTAGGAAACCAGGAAGACCCTGGTGCATGCTTTAATTACCTCTTATTGACTATGCTAACAGCCTTTATCTTGGTCTTCCTAAGACATTGAAAAATAGAATTCAGGTGGTTCAGAATGCGGAAGAACACTTGGTCCTGAAGCTTCCAAGGTGTTCACCAATATGGGGACACCTAAGGCAGTTACATTGTCTGCCCATTCATAAATGTGTTCAATTAAATCTCTAACATTGGTTCACAGAATATATCATGAAGTGGGCCCCAAATGTTTGATAAACAGATTTCAGCATTACAACCCTTTTAGAAACTTGCGATCCATTAAAACCAGGCACCTTAAGCCTGACACTTTTAGATGAAAGAGAAGAGGAGGTAATGCCAGTTCCTACTTATCAGTCAAACTCTAGAACGATCTTCCCATATATCTATGAGAGGTGGACGAGGAAGCTAAGTTTAGAGATCAGTTAAAATCTTGGTTGTTTTCTTTGCAGTAGATATGTGGTCTTTCATGTCCCTGCTCTTATGCTTAGTGCTGCGACACCCTTTTGGGCAGCTGTTTGAGCTCTTTAATTCCACATATATCCTTGCATTATCTTATCATGTGTAATTTGTTCCAAATTTGACACATAATACATGAGGAAAAAATTGAAATTTCACCTAGGAAGAACTCTTAGCTACCATTTTAACATTACTTACCCTCCCTGTTAAAAATATTGGACAAAATGGCTGTTTGGCAGAAAAAAGTAACTGTGATGAAAATAACCCCAAGATATTTGAAGCTTGGGATGACCTGAGGCTCTTTCCACCAGTCTCAAACAAACAGTACCTGAGTCTTCTTGATGGTCAGCTTTGACCCGAAATATTGAGAAATATTGATGTGGTTATTCATGTAATTGGCCATTCAGCGGACGTCATATTCATTACAATATCATTTCATTCTCTGTTCCTGCCTGGTCAGAACCTTGGTTAAGACTGAATGGGCCTTCCTGTTAATGGAAGTATGCACTGCCCTAAACAACTTTAGCACGCCATAGTAGAGAATTCCGGTCAGTAGAGAAGGTGAAAACTGAAATGAACATAGGGTAAAGCCGGATATGTGAACTGAGCATCATTGTAGTAGCGAAACACAGAAGTA
Source organism: Triturus cristatus (assembly GCF_964204655.1). NCBI lineage: Eukaryota > Metazoa > Chordata > Amphibia > Caudata > Salamandridae > Triturus > Triturus cristatus. The sequence continues at coordinate 266,534,897 of NC_140582.1, read as the reverse complement.
GGGGGGCTGAATGTTGCTGGCAAAAGGCACAAGTTAAGTAACGAAGCAGAACCTGGACAGTTTTGCAGAATAGAGTACTAAGGAAAAAAAAGACACTCTCACTTTAAGGAACAATACGTCTGAGGCGGAATATCATGAATAGCCAGACTATTACAAATTTGCACCAAGAAACTATTTAACACCAAGCCACATATTGTTGTCTTGTACAGTTTTGCTCTCATTGCTTTTGCTGTGAACATTGCTGTTTTTTAACTGTAAAAATCATTGTTCCTGTTTTGTCTATGTACTCAAAACACAAGCAGTGGTTTTCACTGTTTGCATTGACCTCATCAAAGTGAGACACAGCACAATAAGAAAGTAGTGTTATTTAGAACTGTATTAGATACTGTAAAAGTACTATTTTGCAATATTGTTTTTCTGTTAGCCTATCCTGTTTTGCAGAAGAAAATACCAATGTTCATATTTTGTTGAGCAGCACTACTCATCCAAAAACCATTACCGCCAATTACCATGCCTGTCAATATGCAAAATGGTGTTAAATGGCATATGATATTTGCATCACATGTGCAGTGCTGTTTTATGTAATCCAGGCCTGGTTGTAAGGCACTGCATTTTTTAACAGTTTGTCAACTACTCGTTCACAGAAACGTGAGCATCATCCGCCATTTGATTGGTTCCCCACATTGCTTATTTTAGGCGGAGCTTTTCATTATTTTCACACCTATCATGGATTGGACAGTTTGAGCTCTATTCTAGATTGCCCAACCAATAGTCACAGTGCTGCCTTGCACATAATAATATACGTGAATTGTGACGGGCACAATTAGGAGGGAAAACCCAACAAAGGTAGAAAACCTCCTTTCGTAATTTTATAACTCTTAATTAAATATGAAGAATGAACAGGAGAAATTAGCAAGGTACAAACTCCTGACATTAGGAAGAAGAAAACATCCAAGCTACTCCAAGAGAAAAATCCAGAAGGACAATGATACAACTTGCTAGGAGCATAAATCAGGGACGAAGGGGTGATGATTGTGACGTATTATCCACTTCTATAGCCTCCTTTGTATATGCTTTAACCTTAAGGGTCTTGCAAGGCCACCATCAGAGTTTCAGGCACTTTCCAGCAGCTCATGGCATTTCTTCAACTATGAGGAAAATGCCAAAGTTAGACATCATGCACACCATGCATAATTCTGAAGTTCCACCACTCCCCTTTCGGATGCATGCTCAACATGACTGTAAAAAAAAAACTCCGGTTCACTGAAAGCATGAAAGTGCCAGAACACTTCGGCTGTCGAGGACACTCAACAGAGTTCTGAGCGAAGTGTCGGACAAAGTGCTCAAGGAGAGTGCATGGAACCCTTCTCCTTTTGAACCCTGGCGGTCTCTGGAAATCTCATGGTACTGTTCTTTGCAAAGAAGCTTTTATAATTGTAACAGTACCCTTGATTAAACACACTCAGGTTACATACTTTGGCATGGCTTGCTGTACAGAACCTACCACTGTTCCTCTCACAATCTTAGAGACTGCATCATTTTATAAGGTGCTAGCATCACTTAGGACGAAATAGGAGGATTACATGAGAACAATAACCCGAAGCAACAAAACAGCAGGTCTTTGAAAGGTAAATTGAGGGCACCTCCAGTAATGGAATGAGGCTTTGCTTGCTTCTGGTCCCCAGGCAGCCCCACCCACTTCTTGCACTCCCTGGAGGAGCACACACCTTCTTTGACTGCAAGAGAGCCTTTTTTTCTTTTTATAACCAAGCGAGGGGTTACGATATGAATTCTGCAATGTAAGACTGCCAGGCTAATTTTGACTATTTTGCTTTGATTGTTAACGTTTTAATTACCTATTGACATCCCATGCTATCTTAGCTGTTTTTGCTCCAAGAACAAGAAATAAAAAGTGAACAGTTGCACACGCTGTGTTGGGGTGGTTGAAGGAGGACCCAAGGTGTTCATTATCTCAATTACTATGATACCAATTTTCTCATTGGATAAACTGACACTTCTGGTGCTGAACTCCCAAGGCTATTGGTCCTCTGCCGCAGCACTGACTTGTACACAATGCATCAAGCCCAGAGGCGACAGCAAGCAATTAGAGCCTACCAGTGCATGTGTTATAATGAGTTCACAGGTTTAAGGGTCCAAGGAGGCTGTCTGCCATGTTTGGACATGAAGCAGCAATTGTCCTGATAATTACTCAAGTCACATTCAGGACAAGTGCACAAACGCATTTGCAAAACTCTGCAAATTCTATGCTGGTCAAATAAATACGAATCATGGAAACACTTCATGGAACACTGCATATACATATAACCTGCTTCATTTATATTGCAAGATAAATTTGCAACAGAATCAAATGTAATTAAGCAAAACTGGAAAAGCGAATTTTCTTATTCCTCTGGGATTTACTTCAAAGCACTTCAAATATTGTCTTTATCGCTATTTACACATATTCAAATCATTTCAATTCAGAATCCTCTAATTTTGTTGAACATTTTGTAGAATTCCATAAATTAACAAAATCCCCCGGATATTGTGTGGTCGATAACGTTATTCTTGTGCAGTAACAGAATTGGTATTTGGCTGCTGAAGTGTACAGCAGGATTGCACAAAAGTAGATAAGACACAATCACAATTTACTACAAGGTGATACACTTAGTCAAGTAAATAAGTAATATTTATTGCTTAGTTGTTAAAAACAATTAACAAGAAGCCTTCTAAACCATTTATTAATTATGATCTAAGCTAAAATAAACATGTTAAAACCAAATTAAAAGAAAAGTAGTTAATTTCTGTCAGAAAAAGCCGAGCGATTAAAACATATTTTAAACATGTTACCAACCCCTTCCATTGCAATGCTTATTCAAATTCAACCCACTAGTCTGTTAAAAGATGCTCTCTATGTTAGATGTAGTTACAGAAAAAAATCTTTAGTTTAACTGAAACAACTATGATAAACTTTACAAAACGCCTGTGGTACTTAAACATTCTTTAATCACCAGGGCATAAGATTTTATTAGCACGTGACGAAACCATAGGATTAAAATAGTAGATTGATATTCTGATTGAACTTTTGCAGCAGCATATCACAAGAGGAGAGTAAGAGACACATCTACAGCTTTCAAATTGACCAGTATGTTTTAATTTCTGTTTTATCTCGCCAATATCCAATTGGCCAAACTTAAGTCTGACAATGTAAATTTTGTTCAAATTTTATAGAAGAACTGGTGTTAAATAGGATTTTAGTAGTTCCGGTGAATAAAGGGTTAATACCGTGTCAAAGAGCTTCATAGTACAGCTGGAAGTGGAATCTAGATTAAATGATTGGACTCGTAATTGCTTTTTTATAATACATTTACATTGAAGCCTAGTTAGATTTGATGCCCATGCTGCCTTCATTTGTCAAAGATCTACCAATTTGATCACAGAGACAAAAAGACAATTTTTTTGTTTGTAGAGTTCACAAGTTCAGACCATAAGTAAGATCTTATTGAATCCAACTCTAAATTCTTGCATCTTTGCCAAAATCTTCATATGCTTTCTGCATGCTGAGTTGTCTGCTGAGTCAGGTTGAATTCCAGACATATTCGGGCCTGCGCAGTAGAAGATGGCAGAGCGAAAAGCCGCCTGAGATTATATTGCGCTATATTCAGAGAAGCAGGGAACACCTCAACATCATAGGGTAACTAAGGCAAATACTTGGCTCTAATTACATCAGGTAATAGCTTTACTGATGGACCAGCCAGATTATTTGCCAGTTTCATTAGACAAACATCATATTATTTGCTTTTTGTCATTAGTTCTGCTTGATTACTGGTGAAACTCGTCTGCATACATCAGCATCGCTATTGTCCTTCCTCCGATTTTTGGTGGACATGCTCTTTGGAGATATTGGAGTCATAGAGATGAAACAAGAATCTCATTTTAACCCTCTATTTGTGACTTTGGGGCATATTTACAAGCTGGCGATAAAAAATTATCGCCGCTTTTGCGGCCATCTTCGGCCGAAAAGCGGCGATAATTTCATCGCCTAATTAGCAAGGCCACGCTAACGCGTGAAACCTTGCTTTAGCATGGGGATTCCTAACGCCCAGCTTTGCATCTCTAATGAGATGCAAAATGGGCGTTCCTGGCCTAACATGACAGGAGAAATGTCGCTAAGCGACATTTCTCCTATCATCAAGCCCCACGCTATGAAGCATAGCGGCAGGAAAAGTAGCGATAACCCCTGTTATCGCTACTTTCCTTACGCCTGCTTCAGGGCTGACTTAGCCATGATATCCTATGGAAGGTGGATATCATGGCTAAGTTTGTGAGTCCCTGTCAGCAAGCTAACGCCACACTACATGAGATTATCGCTGGGTTTCCAGCGATAATCTCACGTTAGGCAGTTAGCGTGAGGATCTTTATCGCTGAGGAGATAAGCGTTTCTAATAGCACGCTATCTCAGCGATAAAAATCCACGTTACCCAGCGATAATTATCCTCACGCTAAGAGCGCTGAGCGATAATTATCGCCGGTTGTTGCTGATATGCCCCTCTATTCTTTGAAGGAGAGTGTGGTGATCTAAAGCTTAGTAAAGACACCCAGGAATGTTCACTGTAGGTTCCATATTCTTGTATGGAATGTATGTGTTTAAGGTGTTGGCAGATGATTTCTAGTCCTCTAACAAAGCTACATGAATAAACTACAGCTCCTGACTATATACAAGAATGGCATGTGCTGTCCAGTTATCTGCGCCCACCGAGCTTCCATATTTTGGCAACAATCGCCTCCAAACCTGCTAACTACTGTGTTCTGCAAGCCAGAGGTCTGCTGCTCATGGTGCTGCCAGACGCAATGATAGCAGCGAATCACACAATATTAGCAAGGGTAACCAATGCCATGACGTATGTGCTTCTGCTTGCGTCGGAGCACGTGCTCAGCATGTGCTCGATTTAAGGCGTTCTTCTCGGCACATAATAACGTAAGTGTCAGAAGCGGGATTTTGGTTGAGGGACCAACTCGGAAAGTGTAACAGGGGGAAATGTGTGTGGCATAGTTGTGTGCTATACTTTTAAACAAATTACAAGATTTACAGTTGAGGTGCTAATACCGTAGTGATCGAAGGAACGGTGAAATGCGAACCAGGATGTGCAGATTAAGATGTTGTCGCAGGTGAGTTCTGGATTCTGTATAATTTCCTAAGTACATGGAGAGAGATTTCGACACAGAGTTGCATGGCCTCTGTGAGAGAATAAGAGGTTTCATGGCAACTGGTACCCACTGAGATAAACCTATGTACGTGAAAATTTGATGCAGGCATCTCATCATGTTAAATTTTCCACTTGTACCTTAAATCACCTAAGGCATATAGGAGATGTTAGAGTTTGTAATCACCTCGAAAATCATTCCTTGGTTTGTACGCAAGTCAATCTGCTTTTGGCAGATGGGTCAGTGTATGGGCAGTCAGTGTTCATTTTAGCGAGACTAGTATCTCAGTTTTCAACTTGTTTAGCATGAGGTGGTTCATTTACTTTCAGTGATCAATATCTAGGAGACAGTGGCTGATGGCACAGGAATCAAGATCAGATGGGGTTTCGAGTTTTAGTATAGTTTGCATGTCACTGGAGTAATTGTCATAGCTGAGGTTGAAGGACAATGTCAACTCCAGTAGTGAACTAACATAGACGTCAAAGAAGGACTCTGTTGAGAGAAAAGGTGCCGTGCAGAAAGAGGGAAATGATAGTATGAGATTACTCTGTTAGAGAAGAAACACATGACTCAGTGAAGGACAGTGTCTTCTACTCCAAAAGTATCTAATATCTGCAGCAAATTACAATGACAGACTAATGAAAGGCAGACAACTCTCACCCTACTCACTTGAATCCAGTTCAATCATGATATCATCCCATATCACAAAAAACAGACATTCCGTGTCGCCATCAGGGTACAGTCCAATAAGCTGATAAATACCTAATTTTTATAGAATTGGTATGGTATAGACATGGTTGAGTCCTAATGGAATTGACCTGATTGCAGGGAGTGGTTGATGACAGCTTTAGCTGTGGTTCCTGCCGAACTATTAATGGGATGTCCTGACATACCTGTGCTCATTATGAGTCTGCTGGGATACTCATGAGCCGCCACAGACTTTTATGAGGTTGAAGAAATCTAAATAATATGCAGATAGAGGGTTGAAGAATGGTCATACCCATAAACTAGGTTCAGAGGTTGAGCTGAGGTTTGAGCTCTTGAGTTTGAGCTTAACATGTATCCTTATTGTGTTTTGCATCCATATAAATATTTTCTTTTAATCAATGGTTTTGAACGGGCAGACGTCTTCTTGGAAGCCACACAGAACTAGTGAGTATATGATTGTGGATGCATAACATATACATTCTGGAATGATGTAGCAGTGAAAATTTGAAAGAATGGCAGTTTGTTTGTCCATTGTATTTCCAATGATGTTTAATTTGATTTGAGAAATGTTAGCTGTGATATCACACAACGAGCTTTCCAACACTGGTGGGCAGTTTTTGAAGTTTTTGTCCATGGAAACAGCAACACTGAGGAGAAATTAAACATTTATATATTTGGTGAACAAGGAGAACACTTTGCTGCATGTAATGAACTGTTTGGCCTAGTCCTGTAAATACAGCTGACTCCTTAAAATGTTATAGCCTTTTGTCGTCTCGAGACTTCCATTTTAAAGGAAGTATTTTCTAATTAAACACTACAAAGGGGGTGTCTCGCATAAAGCGAGCAGGTGAGAGGAAGTGCTATTTTAGGGCACTGTCAATACTATGGTTTTCAGCTGGTTAGTCAATCAATCAATCACATTATTTGTAAAGCGCACTACATACCGGGTAGGGTTTCAAGGCGCTGTGGGGGGGGTGGGTGAGGGGGGGTGGTGCTGTTACTGGTCGATGAGCCAGGTCTTGAGTTGTCTCCTGAAAGTCAACAGGTCTTTGGTTTGTCGCAGGTCGAGGGGGAGAGTGTTCCAGGTCTTGGCGATGCGATGGGAGAAGAACCTGCCTCCGGAAGTGGTTCTCCGGATGCATGGGACCGTGGCCAGGGCGTGGTCAGCGGAGCAGAGATTCCTGTTGGGTACGTAGAAGGAGAGTCGACTGTTGAGATAGGCTGGGCCGGTTTTGTGGAGTGCCTTGTGTGCGTGGATCAGGAGCTTGAAGGAGATTCTTTTGTCGACTGGGAGCCAGTGCAGGTTCCTCAGGTGGTGGGTGATGTGGTCGCAGCGCGGGGCGTTGAGGATCAGGCTTTCATAGTAACAGAGTTTGAGCAGTGTTAATATATTTGCCAGTGGTCAATGATTGCTTTTTGCAGGTTCTTAACAGATCTTTCCTGCATTTTAATGAAAAAATAACAACATTTTAGCAGCGTTTGCTGAAGTACCTAAATGAACTAACTGTTTAGAGATGTTAGGAAAAAATATCGATTTAACAATATTGAGAGTCAGAAATATCAGAAATAAATATTTTGACACATAAATATTGTGATGTACAAATATCATTGACAAGAATATCGTTTTCGAGGTAAGTAATATAATTGTAGATAATATTGATGTTTTTAATATCGTATTCACTATTATGGTGGTTAAAAATACTGTTTAAAAAAATAAGAATATATAATATATATATATATATAACTGTAATGCCGATTTCCAACTTCCACTCGGGCAATGAAAAGACAGCACAAACTCCTCTTTTTGGTATGGCGAGATTCTTTATTGCTCACATTGTAGTCATAACGCGTTTCGACTGACACAGCAGCCTTGATCACATGAGGAAATGTGTTTGCCATTGTTTTTTTAAATACCACCTACTAGTGTCACGTGATCCCTATAAACATAGAAGACATACTATGCGTATACACCATCTAATGTGCAAATTAATGCAAACTTATTGCATTGGATTTATATTTGATATATTAATAAAAAGCTGACAATTCTAAAATTGAATAAATAGAATATTATGATCAATAAATTATAAATAAGAGATGTAAATCACATTATGTCCTTGAGAGATATTTCTAAAACGGCGTAAATGCACAGTTTTTGCAGTATATCTATTGGCATGAGAATATATTGAATAGTCAACATGAATCTAGCACTGTATAGAGAGCGCGATATCTTAAATTGGCATATCTGTTGTCAGGGAGTTATACTTGCTTCTAAAAGAGAGTACGATCATAACAATTGTGTGGATGGTCTTGAGAAACGAAACATGGCTATACCGATATACTAATGTACCTGTATACCAAATAATTAGCATAGATGCAATGGCATTGTATGGTAACCATTACTGCTCATAGCTAATTCTTTTATCCCTGATGCAAGAAAATACTCAAAACAACAAATATGAAGGAAACACGGCTAAACTATGTGTAATACTAATACTGCCAATAGAATCGTGCCCAGTATAAAGAAGGCTTTTGTACTATGGAGCTTTAATTGTTAACTATATATCTCTAGATTACTATGACATTATATTCATTTCAAGTAAATAAATTGCAGCCCTATATGTTGTGCAAATAACGAACTAGAGAGACCTACTCTCAAGTCTAACGTGCAAATGATGTGCTGAATAAATACCAGAGTTATTAAAGATAATATTAAAATGTATCTAAAAAACACTTCCAAAAAAATACACTTCTAACTCTAGGTTTAGTTTTTATGGGATTTTTTTTTTATACAAAAGAATTTTATGTAAAAATAATGTGTGTGGTCATAAGATGGTAATTGAACAGGGTGATGAATAAGACCTGAAGCCTATTCGTTCAAAAAACTACCAATTAAGATGGATATGTGTCCTGATAGTTCATCTAGTTATAATGATAACATATGTTGTACCAAATAATGATGGGAACATAGTCTTCAGAAATTTTACAGATAATAATGCAGGTCTTCTGTAGTATTAAGTCCATTCGGGGCCTTGCTATCAAATTCCATAATCAAATGTGTTTCAAGTTTCCTAAGCATGAGCTCTCTGTTACCACCTCGTGAAGGTACCGGAATGGCAGCTACTACATAGTATTTAAGGCAACTAAGATAATTGTGGTGTATTGCCTTAAAATGACGTGCTACAGGGTAATTGGCATCATTGTTCACAATAGCATATGAACTGCAAGTTTAGTGCTTCCTATATAGGTTAAACCGCAGGTACAAGTAAGAACATATATCGCAAATTCAGTGCGGCAAGTAAAATGGCCTCTTATCTCTCTTTGATGAGGACTGAAGGGAACAGTGTAGTGAGTAGTGTTTTTACCAAATTTACAAGCTCTGCATGTAGAGCACTTGTAGAAGCCAAATTTAGGCTTCAACCATATTGTGTTGGTAACTGTTTCTGGACTATTTTTAACAAGTTCTGTCCTCCTCGATTTCCCTTTTCTAAAAGTGAGAGTAAGTGCTGTAGGTAGAATAGGTGCCAGTACCCCATCAGTTAATAAAATGGGCCAATTCTTACTTATTATTGCCTTTACTTGCCTCTGTTGTTGGTTATATGTAGTAATTAACCTTGGTGCGTCTAGTTTTTCATTGGTTTCCTGGTTCATCCCTTGTATAGCACCTCTTCTGTTCAGAAGAGAGTCCCTGGATCTAAGTGTTGCTTTATGGGTTGCTTCCTTAAGTGTTTTTTCGCTATACCCTCTTTGTCTAAACCTTTCCAGGGAATATGATGTGCATTTGTTAAATTCTTCTTCAGTGCTACAGATCCTTTTCAATCTCAAAAGTTCACCATATGTGATACTTGCAATCAAATGTTTAGGATGTGAACTGGTAGCATGTAATGTGGAGTTGCCTGATGTAGATTTCCTATGTAGAGTTGTGTGTAATTTATTGTTGGCTATATAAACAGTCGTATCCAGAAAGTCGACAGTAACTTTGCTTATACATGATGTGAATCGCAGATTCATTTCATTGGTGTTAATGTTGATGTATATATATATATATATGCATCACGAAGGCCAGGCGGCAGTGATGCACGTGCGGGCAAGGCAGTCCACTGCGATATGAGATGAATTGGTGGGATTAATCATAGTAAAATAGCCCCTACAGCATTGCCCACTTGGGCTTTATGCAGATATGTCCCAATGAATGGAATACCCGTTGCTAATACATACTAATGAGGATCACTGTACACAAACAGGGCTTTTATTTTTGTTGATAAGGGGCATTTGGTCTCATAATAGTTGTTTGTGCTCAATGAGTACATATAAGGTGGGGATAACGGACCTCAGGCCTGTTGAAATAACCATATTCTTTACCCAGAGCAGTCGAGACAATCCATATGCCCAATGGTCTCAGTTATATTGACACCGGGATATTATTTACCAACATTGTTATTGCCCCTAACTTCATGTAGCTAATGGTTTTACTTATGAATGCTATGTACGGCATGAAACTGCTGAGACCGAGTGAAAGGATTTAATTCTTAATATTTTTTAATATGGGATTTAATAACACCAATAGTAATAATAAGATGGACAACATGTTAATGCATTACTCTGATTTACCTGCATGTCCTTCTTCTGTGTTTCACATATGGGGTTGTGAGTTGAGTTTAAGTATACTGGGAAATTGAGAGTTGATCACCTGTGAGCAAGGTGCTGTTGGTGCCGAAATGCGTCTGGTGTTTGTTTCCCCACCAGATGCTGGGCTGGGAAGTTGGGATTAATCAATAAACACGATTCACATTTACACTGCTGGAGTGCTCATCATCCTTGCACTAAAGTCGAATGAGGAGCCGTTTGATATCTATATATGTGTGTGTGTGCGTGTGTGTGTGTGCATGTTTGTGTGTGTATATACGCTCCACCTGTCTCAAGTTACATCCATCCACTGAAATTGTGGCGCATGTCGGTTGTGAGAACCTGATGCAAATACACCTTAAATCTCTTCCGGTATAGCAAAAAGACATGCACATACACTTTACATGAGTTCGTTATTTGCAGCTTGGTGGCCATTAGGAAAGTGGCACCAAGCCCACTTGGGCGCGCTTTCTTTTCTTTTCTTACCCCTTTTTTTTCTTTTCTTTACTTTCTTCATTTACTTATTTCATTTTGTATTGCATGATACTGAAGCTGAATATTTGAAAATTATACGTGTACAACTTATACCCACATTATATGGCTAATCTGATGTCAACCATATTGTATCTGACATTATGATATTGGTAATAACCCCATGTGGGCACTGTTTTGGTTTTCATGTTATGATTTTATAATTCATTATTCTTAGCACTATATGATTTGTCACCACTCATACAATATATGCACAAAATATAGCCTCATTGCATGGCCAGCTGGATGTCAACTGCAGTATACTTACTGTAAAAATATTGGCAACATGCCCACTTGGGCGTTACTGTAGTCTTTCATCAATATTACCACTATTGTTTGATTTGTTCCCACTCATATGACTATATTCCTAGTGGCCATGATTACGTTAACTGCTGTTGAATAAAAAACCTGTGGTATTGGCAGAGGTTTTATATATATATATATATTCACTGAAAAAACCATAGGTTTCACACACGTTATAGTTAGGAATTAGCATTTAAAAAACCTTGCAAATTCACTGAAAAAACCATAGGTTTCACACATGTTATAGTTAGCGGAAATTTTACTGATAAAAAACCAATGAAATTCCCCCGTTATAGTTAGTGCAGGCAACTATAACTCACGCGACCGCAATCCTCTGCTGATGCTAATACTGTATTTAGACACTTATTTGCCCATGTCTTCTTCCATAAATTTTTAGCTATACATATATTACAAATATTTTTTTTTCAGAAAGACACATATGTCATCAGCAGAAGATTGCGGTCGCGTGAGTTATAGTTGCCTGCACTAACTATAACGGGGGAATTTCATTGGTTTTTTATCAGTAAAATTTCCGCTAACTATAACATGTGTGAAACCTATGGTTTTTTCAGTGAATTTGCAAGGTTTTTTCAATGCTAATTCCTAACTATAACGTGTGTGAAACCTATGGTTTTTTCAGTGAATTTGTACGGTTTTTTAAATGCTAAGTTACTTTACGCCATTCGTGGCGTGCGTGCCCACTTAACGCAGTTCGTTCCGTGCGCGCACGGTGCGCTTCACGCACCGTGCGCACACAGTGAGCACGCGGTGCGCTTCGCACACCGCGCGCTCACTTTACGCAGTTAGTGCCATGCACGCACGGTGGGCACGCAGTGCGCTATGCGGACCGCGTGCCCACGTTACGCTAGATGTGCCATGTACGCACGATGCGCTTCGCGCACCGTGCGCACATGGACGACATATGATGCACTTCGTTTTGAAAGGTAATATTTACATTTTTCACACCTCTTATAAGCCATGCACACATGGTGCCCTTCGGGCACCATTTGCACACGGGGTGGGGAGAGTGTGGATAATTTTTTTTTTTTTATATTTTTTTACCGTACGCGTACGGTAAGCGTAATCGGCGAAATTAGCGAAAAAATAAAAATTCAGTTTTTGGCCTTGGGGGATCTTTGGGGACTCCCTCAACATGGCTAGGTGTTTTGGAGCTGTCCAAACAGCCCCTTTACATGTTTTTGTGCTTTGTATTTTAATCCACACTCTCAGTGCGAGAGAGAAAATGGCGGCCGCCGCTTCCTGGTTTCGGCCGATTTGAATGTTTACTAAGATCTAAGAGCCAATCAGAATCGCGCTCGCGCACGCCACCTGACGCGTACGGTAAGCGTACCGTAAGCGCACCGTAAGCTGGCTCAGATATATATATTGATTTAAAGGCTATTTTCTCAGAATCTACTGAACAGATTTACACCAAACCTACAAAAGGCACTTCCTTGACCTGAGGACTACCTCTCTGCCAAATTTCTAGTAATTCTGTTCAGCCGTTCGGGCTGTAGCTGTGTCTAAAGGTCCTATGGAAAAATGCATGGGAAAAACGCGTTATGGGACCCCCCTTTTATCTCAGCCCCCGCTTGACGAATCCCCCCGAGACTTTCAGGGTAGGAGCGGAGCGTAGCGCCCCACCTATTTTGAAAAATTCGCGAGGATTCGTCGACCGGCGCCAAAGTTATTCAAAATAGAATGTTGCGGATTTCCTATGGAAACGTGGTCCTAACTATAACTACCTACTGGCGACCGCCAGTAGGTAATATATATATATATATATATATATGAATAGATACTCCTCGCTCAAAAAAGGAATGACGACGCCACGTCTTGACAATCTGTATCAGATTTTAATCAATGGCCGTTGATTAAAATCTGATACAGATTGTCAAGAAGTGGCGTCGTCATTCCTTTTTTGAGCGAGGAGTATCTATTCATATTACGGACCCAGTTTGCGAGGTCTGCTCGACGACGCACCCGCTGATCAGGAGTGCGGTGGCTGTTCGCAAACGCTGTCGAAATATATATATATATATATATATCGATGTTGGGATGCGGCCACAAGCATCAAGGAGTACCCACCCCACAAGGTTGTTCGGCGGCTGAGTGGCAACTTATTGGTAACTTTAAAAACTTTTTGAAATACGCCGAAACGCCGCATCCCCGTAATAGTGCCTTACCGAACATTGCTTTGGACTGTCACTGCACAGGAGGTGATGACTTACTTAAGTTGGCTCCAGGGGCACGTTACGAGAGTGTATGCGGAGGGGTGAGGATCACGGAGAATTGCTCGACAGCCACACCAAAGATCAAGGAGGCGTGGGGAGGTAGCAGGGCCCATCCCACTGGGGAAGTACTTACGTCAGAGGGCCTGCTCTGCTTGGATTCGGAGGTCTGAGTCCGGACACACCCCCTTGCCTGACTGCTCTGATGACTCAACCAATCGCAGAGGGGCATGAGAGGTTCAAATGTGGCTGTGTATCGCACTTGCAATGTTTGGCGGCATTTGAGGAAGTCAGCAATTGACGAAACGCGTCATGCCATGGCCGAATAAAAAGCAATTTCTCCAAGTGATCCACGAGTGCTTCAGCTTTTTGGGTGTTCCTGAGGAGTGTGGTTTCGATGTTGGGATGCGGCCACAAGGGTCAAGGAGTACCCACCCCACAAGGTTGTTCGGCGGCTGTGTGGCAACTTATTGGTAACTTTAAAAACTTTTTGAAATACGCCGAAACGCCGCATCCCCGTAATAGTGCCTTACCGAACATTGCTTTGGACTGTCACTGCACAGGAGGTGATGACTTACTTAAGTTGGCTCCAGGGCCACGTTACGAGAGTGTATGCGGAGGGGTGAGGATCACGGAGAATTGCTCGACAGCCACACCAAAGATCAAGGAGGCGTGGGGAGGTAGCAGGGCCCCACCCACTGGGGAAGTACTTACATCAGGGGGCCTGCTCTGCTTGGATTCGGAGGTCTGAGTCCGGACACACCCCCTTGCCTGACTGCTCTGATGCCTCAACCAATCGCAGAGGGGCATGAGAGGTTTAAATGTGGCTGTGTATCGCACTTGCAATGTTTGGCGGCATTTGAGGAAGTCAGCAATTGACGAAACGCGTCATGCCATGGCCGAATAAAAAGCAATTTCTCCAAGTGATCCACGAGTGCTTCAGCTTTTTGGGTGTTCCTGAGGAGTGTGGTTTCGATGTTGGGATGCGGCCACAAGCATCAAGAAGTACCCACCCCACAAGGTTGTTCGGCGGCTGTGTGGCAACTTATTGGTAACTTTAAAAACTTTTTGAAATACGCCGAAACGCCGCATCCCCGTAATAGTGCCTTACCGAACATTGCTTTGGACTGTCACTGCACAGGAGGTGATGACTTACTTAAGTTGGCTCCAGGGGCACGTTACGAGAGTGTATGCGGAGGGGTGAGGATCACGGAGAATTGCTCGACAGCCACACCAAAGATCAAGGAGGCGTGGGGAGGTAGCAGGGCCCAACCCACTGGGGAAGTACTTACGTCAGAGGGCCTGCTCTGCTTGGATTCGGAGGTCTGAGTCCGGACACACCCCCTTGCCTGACTGCTCTGATGCCTCAACCAATCGCAGAGGGGCATGAGAGGTTTAAATGTGGCTGTGTATCGCACTTGCAATGTTTGGCGGCATTTGAGGAAGTCAGCAATTGACGAAACGCGTCATGCCATGGCCGAATAAAAAGCAATTTCTCCAAGTGATCCACGAGTGCTTCAGCTTTTTGGGTGTTCCTGAGGAGTGTGGTTTCGATGTTGGGATGCGGCCACAAGCATCAAGGAGTACCCACCCCACAAGGTTGTTCGGCGGCTGTGTGGCAACTTATTGGTAACTTTAAAAACTTTTTGAAATACGCCGAAACGCCGCATCCCCGTAATAGTGCCTTACCGAACATTGCTTTGGACTGTCACTGCACAGGAGGTGATGACTTACTTAAGTTGGCTCCAGGGGCACGTTACGAGAGTGTATGCGGAGGGGTGAGGATCACGGAGAATTGCTCGACAGCCACACCAAAGATCAAGGAGGCGTGGGGAGGTAGCAGGGCCCAACCCACTGGGGAAGTACTTACGTCAGAGGGCCTGCTCTGCTTGGATTCGGAGGTCTGAGTCCGGACACACCCCCTTGCCTGACTGCTCTGATGCCTCAACCAATCGCAGAGGGGCATGAGAGGTTTAAATGTGGCTGTGTATCGCACTTGCAATGTTTGGCGGCATTTGAGGAAGTCAGCAATTGACGAAACGCGTCATGCCATGGCCGAATAAAAAGCAATTTCTCCAAGTGATCCACGAGTGCTTCAGCTTTTTGGGTGTTCCTGAGGAGTGTGGTTTCGATGTTGGGATGCGGCCACAAGCATCAAGGAGTACCCACCCCACAAGGTTGTTCGGCGGCTGTGTGGCAACTTATTGGTAACTTTAAAAACTTTTTGAAATACGCCGAAACGCCGCATCCCCGTAATAGTGCCTTACCGAACATTGCTTTGGACTGTCACTGCACAGGAGGTGATGACTTACTTAAGTTGGCTCCAGGGGCACGTTACGAGAGTGTATGCGGAGGGGTGAGGATCACGGAGAATTGCTCGACAGCCACACCAAAGATCAAGGAGGCGTGGGGAGGTAGCAGGGCCCAACCCACTGGGGAAGTACTTACGTCAGAGGGCCTGCTCTGCTTGGATTCGGAGGTCTGAGTCCGGACACACCCCCTTGCCTGACTGCTCTGATGCCTCAACCAATCGCAGAGGGGCATGAGAGGTTTAAATGTGGCTGTGTATCGCACTTGCAATGTTTGGCGGCATTTGAGGAAGTCAGCAATTGACGAAACGCGTCATGCCATGGCCGAATAAAAAGCAATTTCTCCAAGTGATCCACGAGTGCTTCAGCTTTTTGGGTGTTCCTGAGGAGTGTGGTTTCGATGTTGGGATGCGGCCACAAGCATCAAGGAGTACCCACCCCACAAGGTTGTTCGGCGGCTGTGTGGCAACTTATTGGTAACTTTAAAAACTTTTTGAAATACGCCGAAACGCCGCATCCCCGTAATAGTGCCTTACCGAACATTGCTTTGGACTGTCACTGCACAGGAGGTGATGACTTACTTAAGTTGGCTCCAGGGGCACGTTACGAGAGTGTATGCGGAGGGGTGAGGATCACAGAGAATTGCTCGACAGCCACACCAAAGATCAAGGAGGCGTGGGGAGGTAGCAGGGCCCAACCCACTGGGGAAGTACTTACGTCAGAGGGCCTGCTCTGCTTGGATTCGGAGGTCTGAGTCCGGACACACCCCCTTGCCTGACTGCTCTGATGCCTCAACCAATCGCAGAGGGGCATGAGAGGTTTAAATGTGGCTGTGTATCGCACTTGCAATGTTTGGCGGCATTTGAGGAAGTCAGCAATTGACGAAACGCGTCATGCCATGGCCGAATAAAAAGCAATTTCTCCAAGTGATCCACGAGTGCTTCAGCTTTTTGGGTGTTCCTGAGGAGTGTGGTTTCGATGTTGGGATGCGGCCACAAGCATCAAGGAGTACCCACCCCACAAGGTTGTTCGGCGGCTGTGTGGCAACTTATTGGTAACTTTAAAAACTTTTTGAAATACGCCGAAACGCCGCATCCCCGTAATAGTGCCTTACCGAACATTGCTTTGGACTGTCACTGCACAGGAGGTGATGACTTACTTAAGTTGGCTCCAGGGGCACGTTACGAGAGTGTATGCGGAGGGGTGAGGATCACGGAGAATTGCTCGACAGCCACACCAAAGATCAAGGAGGCGTGGGGAGGTAGCAGGGCCCAACCCACTGGGGAAGTACTTACGTCAGAGGGCCTGCTCTGCTTGGATTCGGAGGTCTGAGTCCGGACACACCCCCTTGCCTGACTGCTCTGATGCCTCAACCAATCGCAGAGGGGCATGAGAGGTTTAAATGTGGCTGTGTATCGCACTTGCAATGTTTGGCGGCATTTGAGGAAGTCAGCAATTGACGAAACGCGTCATGCCATGGCCGAATAAAAAGCAATTTCTCCAAGTGATCCACGAGTGCTTCAGCTTTTTGGGTGTTCCTGAGGAGTGTGGTTTCGATGTTGGGATGCGGCCACAAGCATCAAGGAGTACCCACCCCACAAGGTTGTTCGGCGGCTGTGTGGCAACTTATTGGTAACTTTAAAAACTTTTTGAAATACGCCGAAACGCCGCATCCCCGTAATAGTGCCTTACCGAACATTGCTTTGGACTGTCACTGCACAGGAGGTGATGACTTACTTAAGTTGGCTCCAGGGGCACGTTACGAGAGTGTATGCGGAGGGGTGAGGATCACGGAGAATTGCTCGACAGCCACACCAAAGATCAAGGAGGCGTGGGGAGGTAGCAGGGCCCAACCCACTGGGGAAGTACTTACGTCAGAGGGCCTGGTCTGCTTGGATTCGGAGGTCTGAGTCCGGACACACCCCCTTGCCTGACTGCTCTGATGCCTCAACCAATCGCAGAGGGGCATGAGAGGTTTAAATGTGGCTGTGTATCGCACTTGCAATGTTTGGCGGCATTTGAGGAAGTCAGCAATTGACGAAACGCGTCATGCCATGGCCGAATAAAAAGCAATTTCTCCAAGTGATCCACGAGTGCTTCAGCTTTTTGGGTGTTCCTGAGGAGTGTGGTTTCGATATATATATATATATATATATATATATATATATATATATTACCTACGTTATAGTTAGGACCCTGTTTCCATAGGAAAACCGCAACATTCTATTTGGAATAACTTTGGCGCCGGTCGACGAATCCTCGTGAAATTTTCAAAACTAATGGGGCGCTACGCTCCGCTCCTACCCTGAAAGTCTCGGGGGGATTCGTCAAGCGGGGGCTGAGAAAAAAGGGGGGTCCCAAAACGCGTTTTCCCCATGCATTTGTCCATAGGACCTTTAGACACAGCTACAGCCCGAACGGCTGAACAGAGTTACTTGAAATTTGGCAGAGAGGTAGTCTACAGGTCAAGGAAGTGCCTTTTGTAGGTCTGGTGTAAATCTGTTCAGTAGTTCCTGAGAAAATAGCATTTAAATCAATATATATATCTGTGGCAGCTTACGGTGCGCTTACCGTGTGCTTACGGTAAGCTTACCGTACGCGAACGGTGCCGTGCGCGAGCGCGATTATAACTGAACAATTTTTAGACTACCTTTCATAACGATGCGCATAATATGTCCTCCGTGTGCGGACGGTGCGCGAAGCGCATCGTGCGTACATGGCCCATCCAGCGTAACGTGGGCACGCGGTGTGCGTAGCGCACCGCGTGCCCTCCGTCCGTGCACGGCACTAACTGCGTAAAGTGGGCGCGCGGTGCGCTAAGCGCACCGCGTCCTCACTGTGCGCGCACTGTGCGCGAAGCGCACCATGCGCGCACGGAACGAACTGCGTTAAGTGGGCGCGCACGCCACGAACGGGGTAAAGTAACTTAGCATTTAAAAAAACGTACAAATTCACTGAAAAAACCATAGGTTTCACACACGTTATAGTTAGGAATTAGCATTTAAAAAACCTTGCAAATTCACTGAAAAAACCATAGGTTTCACACATGTTATACTTAGCTGGACATTTTACTCGTAAAAAACCATTGAAATTCCCCCGTTATAGTTAGTGCAGGCAACTATAACTCACGCGACCGCAATCCTCTGCTGATGCTAATACTGTATTTAGACACTTATTTGCCCATGTCTTCTTCCATTAAATTTTAGCAATACATATATTGCAAATATTTTTTTTTCATAAAGACACATATGTCATCAGCAGAGGATTGCGGTCGCGTGAGTTATAGTTGCCTGCACTAACTATAACGGGGGAATTTCAATGGTTTTTTACGAGTAAAATGTCCAGCTAAGTATAACATGTGTGAAACCTATGGTTTTTTCAGTGAATTTGCAAGGTTTTTTAAATGCTAATTCCTAACTATAACGTGTGTGAAACCTATGGTTTTTTCAGTGAATATATATATATATATATATATCTTGCTCGGTGGGGAAGGTCCAACTAGTGAGCAGCACTCGAATACAAGACAGCTTCTCCCCATAAAAGCCATTTATTCATGGTATGGACAGTCTCTCTCGCCAGTGATTAAAAGCATGACTGCACCCGACGCGTTTCGAGGGATTCTCTTTCTCAAGGGTGGTTCAGTCCAAGAGCGAATTGCGTCTGCAGCTTCCTTTTAGGCACCATCGCACGCCATGATTGGACACTCTGTATGAGATGTGCGTAGCTTTATGGGAGCTGTAGTCCGTGTATTATTCCTCCGATGGATGCGCTCGAAATTCAATGCCAATTCAAAGCTCACCATGAGCCCCGGAAGGGGAGGCTGTCCTCAATCCAGTCTTGTACCCCAATTTACGAGCATCGCACATCTAATGCTCAGTGGCTCCCATGGCTCTGGGGTGGTGCAGGCTCAGCGGCAGGACGGCCGCTTATAAATCTTGCTCAGTGGGGAAGGTCCAACTAGTGAGCAGCACTCAAATACAAGACAGCTTCTCCCCATAAAAGCCATTTATTCATGGTATGGACAGTCTCTCTCACCAGGGATTAAAAGCATGACTGCACCCGACGCGTTTCGAGGGATTCTCTTTCTCAAGGGTGGTTCAGTCCAAGAGCGCATTGCGTCTGCAGCTTCCTTTTAGGCACCATCGCACGCCATGATTGGACACTCTGCATGAGATGTGCGTAGCTTTATGGGAGCTGTAGTCCGTGTATTATTCCTCCGATGGATGCGTTCGAAATTCAATGCCAATTCAAAGCTCACCATGAGCCCCGGAAGGGGAGGCTGTCCTCAATCCAGTCTTGTACCCCACTTTACGAGCATCGCATATCTAATGCTCAGTGGCCCCCATGGCTCTGGGGTGGTGCAGGCTCAGCGGCAGGACGGCCGCTTATAAATCTTGCTCGGTGGGGAAGATCCAACTAGTGAGCAGCACTCGAATACAAGACAGCTTCTCCCCATAAAAGCCATTTATTCATGGTATGGACAGTCTCTCTCACCAGTGATTAAAAGCATGACTGCACCCGACGCGTTTCGAGGGATTCTCTTTCTCAAGGGTGGTTCAGTCCAAGAGCGCATTGCGTCTGCAGCTTCCTTTTAGGCACCATCGCACGCCATGATTGGACACTCTGTATGAGATGTGCGTAGCTTTATGGGAGCTGTAGTCCGTGTATTATTCCTCCGATGGATGCGCTCGAAATTCAATGCCAATTC
Organism: Triturus cristatus; assembly: GCF_964204655.1. Taxonomy (NCBI): domain Eukaryota; kingdom Metazoa; phylum Chordata; class Amphibia; order Caudata; family Salamandridae; genus Triturus; species Triturus cristatus. The sequence goes on along the minus strand of NC_140582.1, from coordinate 266,514,279 downwards.
AAAGCTCACCATGAGCCCCGGAAGGGGAGGCTGTCCTCAATCCAGTCTTGTACCCCACTTTACGAGCATCGCATATCTAATGCTCAGTGGCCCCCATGCAGTGCTTAATTTGTGCCGGTGCTTTCCGGTGCTTAGCACCGGCACTTATTTCTGAGGGCCGGGACTACACAGATTTCGATTTGTGCGTAAAATGTTTAAATTTGGAGCCGCGGCCGCGTGCCTTCAACTGTCCAGGTAAGGTCCCTGCCTCAAGCCTAACAAACACCAATATTAGTAGCGTTAGTGCAGTATCAATGACAGGATTTACCCGGCCCAGTCTGTTCCTCCTTGGCGCTGAATCGTCAGTTTCCCCTCGCGCGGGACCAATGTAGATTAGACCAGTGTTTCCACTTATTGCCCGTAATACCGTACTGCGCAGCTGCAGCAGTGCTAGTCAGTCGAATGAGTCATCCAAAAAAACAAGCTGCGTGTTTCCCGGTGACTCGAGCAGTAGCAGGCCTCTCATTAAATCCAAAAGGCAAAGTAAGTAATTATTTCATTTTAGCATGCGCTAGTAGTACTGTAGTGTGAGTGCAGTGAAGCAAGTCTGTTTTTTTATTGGCTGAGGTACGTGCCGGAAACGTTCACCCCTCATTTGCTGCCCGTTGTCCTTATGTAACTGACCTACCATACAATCCCGATTGCCGTCATAATTCGATTTGAATGGACAGGGCGGGAGACTGCATCCCAGTTCTGTTCTGAAGGGAAAGATCGCGTGCGCGCCCAAGGAGAAGTGTATATTGCAGTGATAGTAGCCAGTTCATACCAGTGGTCGAAGTGGGCGTGATCGGCTGGGCACGGCGTGCCCGTACTTCTTTAATTTTATAGAGTCGTTCCCCTACTTTCTTCTTTTAAACATACCTCCCGGACTGCTAAAATCGCAAAGGCCGATACTTAACGCTCGACTTTTGGGGACGGGTAGCGGGGTAGGACTAGGACGGGCAGAGAAGGAAAAGGACTCTGTATTTTTTCGTGCCCAGAGAAGACAAGGCAGTTCCCCTGCGACTGGCAGTTGCCCCCCCCCCCCCTCTTTGTTCCCCCACTTCCCTCTACTTCTGTCTCGCTCCTCATTTAGTGAAAATCAAGACTTCAAAAACGGTTCTCTCCTCTCTTTCCTCCTTCCGTTTATTTTCTCCCCTGTGAAATGGATCCAAAAAAGAAAAACACTTCTTCTGGAAATGTCGTCTTTTTCTGACAATTTTCAAAATTTCTAAGTGCAGCCTTGAGTTGGAGAGAAATTAAATATTCAAAATATGAAAAGTTAATGACTAACTAACTAAAGCAAAACAGAGTGGTTGCAAGGTGGCCAGATTGATTTATTCCCACTTAACCACATTACCACTACTTTACAGTGTTTGCCAGTTCAGCGCTACTTTTGTTTTCTAGTCTCTATTTGAACAACATTGTTTTCCCTGGGTGGGAAAGTGCACTATTTCTGGGGGTACCGAAATACCTGCTTGATGGGTGAACTGGGAAACAAAATGTGTACAGCGGCTGTGCGTTTACAAATGTGGTCTTTTTAAACCATATTGCCTACCTTTTGTAAGGATATAAGCAATGGGAATTGAAACAGGTCCCTTTTGGGCTCTGTACTCATGGCCTTAACTTTTCAGGCAAAAGCACTCCCTAATCTCTGATTGAGTGTAAAAGGAAAAAGATAACCATGTTGTTCCTGCTTACATTTCACATGCTTTACTTAATCTTGCATTCCCTATGAGTGTTTGCTTTTTCTAGGAGGATGTTAAATTTTTTTAGGCAGCATATTGCTCTTGCCTAGTGCGTAATTTGAATAGAGTCACTTCCAGGTGTTTATAGCAGGTCAGTGCAGTGCCAAGTTTCTCTCAGTGGGGCAGTATGGTGTTCAGTGGGGGAGAGGTTGTGGCACTATGGTCAGAGCTGCTGAAATTGGAACTGGGGAACCAGGTTCAGCCTACATAACTAGTCCACCAGACCACTCCCCTGAGGGAGCACATACCCATGCTAGACCTTAGATGGCCCCGCAAGATCTTACAAGCCCTGGTGTCTTAGCACCAGGAGGTGGACCCTAGCAGTGGCAAGTGTGGGTTCACCTTTAATGCCTGTCCGCCACAATTCATTCTGAAGTTCACCTCCAGTCTTGCAGGCAGGCCTATGAAGCAGCACACCATAGAGTGATAGTGACTCTGTCACTGAGGTCACAGGACCCTTGAGTAGGGTGGCTCTGTGGCAGTGCGACCGCACCAGGCGCTGACTTCAGGTGGGGGCGTCGTGTTTGCATGTATAAAATGGTTTTAAAAGCACTTGCTGCCTCCTTCCTGGCCTCCAACAATGTTTGGCAACAATAAAAATGTCATGATAACTCCAGTGATTAATGTTCTCAGTTGAGAGAGATGGAGTTTTGTCTAGTGGAAGTTTTGACTCATGGAAAGGAAGCACAGAGGGTTAATGTGCCTGCTGCTAAGAACATGTACCATGCAGATCACAAAGTGCACATAATGTAAATAGGCCAGTGGGTAACTGCTTTTGTCAGAGACCCTATTGTTACTTGCAGTTAATAAGTTAAAATACTAACATAGAACAATGAGCTATTAACTGTCATGTGAGAGCTGCATGCAAACTGCAAGGTATAAATTAGAGCGTTGTGGTTTTACCCCCAGTATTTGATTATCCTGATGTTGCAAAAAAGGGATTCATTTGGGTAGAAATCAATTCTGATTATTAAAGAGATCCTCCCAACCATGGTATTTTGTTTTAAATTCTGAGTTTGTGTTTCTCCAGACCAATCACTATTAAACTATTGTGCCTAATAGTATGGTTGTCATGTGACTCCTACACCTTGTTGTCCTTTGTGTTATGTAACATTTCCTATACAGTGATTTACACACGTATGATTGATTGTCTCTGTGTAATATGTGTGATGTAAAGTGCTCTGACATCCTGCACTGGTATTAGTGGTGCTGTACATTTTTCGGATACACATGCTAACAGTCTCTGCAAATATTTTTCCTTATTAGTACCAGTGGAACATACAACCGCAGCAGTGAGAAAGGTGATCAGTCAACCTTTGCAAAGGGCCCTCCACTTCACAGCAACACAAGTCACATTTTTTCATAACTTTTGATCCGTTTGAGCGATAAACAATTTATTAGTTAAAATCGTCAGATTATGCAACAGATGATGTATTATGAGGCAAATATGGCAGAGCCTTAACTAGGTGGAAAACATTTGCAAACTAGGATATTTTGCCATTCATGTTTGAACTGCTCTTGTGGAAAAAGGTAGGAGAAGTGCTGATGACAGAAACTCAATGGCTGGGAGACAAAAGGCTTGCGATTCCACTTTTAAGGATATTTGGGACATTCTGTGGTTGGAAACGAATCCCACTTTGTGTGTGTATTTTAATGTCAATAACTCATATTAAACCCTAAATAAACATCTGTATCCATTGATAAAATTAAATAACGTAATAAACTGTAACCAGTTAGTGAAATGGGAAACAAATCCTAAAAATTGGGATATTTTGCTCTTTCTGTCACACCTCTGACTCCGCCCACTGACCCAATCCACCTGTTATTCCCGCCCTTTGATTCTCCGCCCACAGTTCCCATACTTTTTCTCCCCCACTTCGACCACTGGTTCATACACACAGTCACCATCACACCATCCCAACAGACTGGCAGTCACGGGCATACCTCCCTACCAACACAACAGCACTCACACATACACCATCGATCTATGATGTGAACGCTACAAATATCTCTTGGCCCAAGAAAAACTACAAAAAAACAACAGCGAGTGTAATTAATTGCCATGGTGGGATTCACAACTGTCCAGATTCATAGTATGAATAAAAAGTTTAGTGCCTCCCCTGAACTGTGAAAGGTTTAACCTTTGCTTCGTATCCTCTGGTAATGAGCCTCATATTCAAGGGCCTGTAACTGAAAATCGTCCATTTCCCTTGTTCCAGTGCAACTCTGTACTTGGAAATTCCAAGAGCATCTGACTGACGTCATGGTCCGCCCTGGGATATATATATATTTTCTATACATGTAAAAAACATCGTACTAGCTACAACCACCTTCACATCACAACACAAACATACACCGTTTCAGTATCCTACACTCACTATGAGACACACAAACACACCATCAAATCATATTATCTCAGTACCACACCCCACCACACATTCTCAGTCACAAAGCACCCTAACATGAGGCCAGTTCTGACAGTTGGTGCACTTACTGTGTGTGTGTGTAGAGACGTCACTGCTGCAGCCGGTTTGGTAGCTGTTGCATTTATGCAGGAAAAGCTTGCATTGGTGCTGGACACTTTACAATATGTGTTTGAATAAGTGGCCACTGCTGCAGCCTGTGTTTTAACTGCTTTGTTTGTGGCAGACAAGCCTGCATTGCTGTTGGACCTAAAGCTTTGTAGCTTTGTGTGTGTGTGTGAAGACGTGTGTACTGTTGTAGCGTGTGCTGGAACTGGTCTTTTTATGTGGGATAAGCTTGTACTGCTGCTCGACGTGTTCTCTGTGTGTGAGGAAGTGTGCACTATTTTGTCTGTGCATGGGAGGGAAGCTTGCACTGCTGCTAGTGTGTGTGTGTGTGTGTGTGTGTGTGTGTATACATAACCCACACTCTGTTGACTAGACCAGTCGTTAGTGTTGTGCATTAAGCTTGGAAAAAAACCTGTCTATACAACAGCCAAATGCATTGTTCATTGCCGGAGCACATGCCTTTGCTTGCGTAGTCATGTACACTCCACATTTACTTTTTGAAATTTTTGTGAGCCAACAGCAAGGGGATATTTACGGAAGCATAGAGGGCATTTGCGCCCTTGTTTATTATCCAAGATATTCTGTTATGAGAGTCTGCTTCCTATTAGAGTGGAGGATGATGGGAGTTTGTGTAGAAGCCTTCCTTTACTGTGCTCTAAAGGAGAATGGGTTCCTTCTGTGAAAATCAGCACTGTCTCATCATTCAACATTGCAACTGGAGCCTCCCCCAACCCCCTTTAAGACATTAAGGTGGTAGTCAGCTCTGTTTTTTTGAAGCAGTGTCAGAAATAAGTATCGACCCTGAGGACCGCAATAAAAAGTCCAGTGGGAGGCTGTATGGCAGACTCATATTTTCTGAAAGACCATTTAGTTGATTTTTTTCATATATTCATTGGATAGTGACTCCATCTGAGAAAAAGGCCTGATATTCTGACTTCAAATACTTCTAGTCTGTGGCAGCAATATACATCTGTATAGATGCTTTAAAGGTAGCTCACAGCATTTCAAATGCATACTTCTTTGTTTGGGCAGAAAAAACACTACAGATGATAACAAAGCTTCAGGTTTCATAGTAACTGTCTCGTAGGACAAGAACCCAAAGACATGTCTTCAGGAAGTCCCCAGAGCCAACCTCTTGAAAGAGCCTTGGAGGCTCCAGTCACTCTGGCCAGCTTCTGTTTTAATACATAGTCGTGATTTTGAGGCTGTTCTTGTCGTTAGTTGTTATTTCCACCCATTCGAGAGCCTCTCAGCCTCTGACTGCCTCAAATAGGTCTTAAGTGCACTTGGACCATCAATTGTAAACATTTACTCCCTTCCGTCCAGCTATTGTCAAGGGTCCACTGTGTGTGCACTGTATCACTGGCAAGGAAATACCCAGGGTATCTTTTTTGTTATAGAAATAGCATGTTCCAGCCAGGGCGAGGTCTTAGCGTTTGGAAGCTGTGAAATAAATATTAATTATCCTAGGGTGTGGTATTGATCCAGCTGATCCTTGCAATGACCCTGAGTAAACCGAATAACATCAAATGTATTCATATGGATGCCAGTGATCATATTGCTGCATCATGGGGACCTCAATGCTTTATTGGCACTCACAGTGTTCATCAGAGCAACTGTGTCTTAATCAGAAGATGGATACCAAGGTCTTGCTCACCAAATAGAAACATATGGCCAGTTAGCGCAGAAGATGCAAGTAGTGTCCACTTCTAAGTAGAAAGGAAAGTGTTAACTGCCTGACTAGCCTGTGGCTATGGGTCAACCAAAGATAGGCTTTTAGTTGACTATGGTAGCTTGTTAGAACGAGGCTAGAGGCAGGAAGCTCAGGCCACCAGGAATCCAAAATGTATTAACAGGGATTAATACAAAATTGGAATCGCTTCTTTGGTGCTATCCAACCTACAGGAGATTAGCAGCACCTCTGTTGGGAATATTAGCATGCTGCCCCTCCGTTCCTCCTTGGTGTTGAATCGTCTCTCCTCTCGAGAAGACGGACCAATGCAGATCAGACCAGTGTCCTCACTTTTCACCCACCCCAGCGTACTGCACAGCTGCAGCAGCGATAGTCAGTCGAATTGACTCAAGAAGCAAGCAGCGTGAATTACGTTGACTCCCGCAGCAACAGGCCTCTAATTAAAACCAAAAGGCAAAGTAAGTAATGATTTCATTTTAACATGCCTTAGTACTGTAGTGCGAAGCAAGTATGTTGTTCAATGGTTGAGGTACGTGCCCGGAAAAGTGCACTTTTTTTGTTTGTTGCCCGTGTTTGTTTTTATGTAAATGACCTTCAGTACAATTCTGATTGCTGGACTACACAAGTAATATTAATGGGTCTCCGACGAATTTATTAAGTGGGTGGGGCCAGTAAAAGAAATGGGTGGAGCCGGGGAAGTGGGTGTGGCCTCCTACAAAAATCTGAGCACCTGCACTTAATATTTTACAAATTAAGCACTGCCCCCATGGCTCTGGGGTGGTGCAGGCTCAGCGGCAGGACGGCCGCTTATAAATCTTGCTCGGTGGGGAAGGTCCAACTAGTGAGCAGCACTCGAATACAAGACAGCTTCTCCCCATAAAAGCCATTTATTCATGGTATGGACAGTCTCTCTCACCAGTGATTAAAAGCATGACTGCACCCGACGCGTTTCGAGGGATTCTCTTTCTCAAGGGTGGTTCAGTCCAAGAGCGCATTGCGTCTGCAGCTTCCTTTTAGGCACCATCGCACGCCATGATTGGACACTCTGGTGCCAATTACGATCCGGTAAAAACCGGGTACGAACCGTCGGACGGAGCATTTTCTCCGTCTGACGCGTACCCGGTCGTAAAAATATACAAACATGGAATTACGATTCGCACATGAATAAACCATTTCCGTACGAATCGTACAAAACCCCGACCGAACAAAATAAACCTACAAAAGCGATCCGGGAAAGCGCCGACCTGACGTCGGGACGCTCGCAGCCTGCCATTCACGAACCAGGAATTACGATGCGCACCGACGTCATCCCGCACGGTGATTATTTTCCGGCTGCCAAAAACTGCCGGGAAATCAGGACGACGCGAACAAGGACTACCAGTACGCGACAGACAGACAGTACGACGCAAACAAGGAGGACCAGTACGCGACGGACAGACAGGACGACGCGAACAAGGAGTACCAGTACGCGACGGACAGACAGGACGACGCGAACAAGGAGGACCCGTACGCAACGGACAGACATGGACCCGAACCTACGTGTCATCCCGGCCCTCATAGCAGTCGACCTCCTCTACAGGTTCGGACGCAGACGCCGCAGAAGGTCAGAACAACTAAGGGAGGGGGGAAAGTGGGGTGGGGTGGGGGTGGCAGGACCAGGGCAGGCCACAAACCCCCCACCAAAGTCACACAGCACACATGCCCTGGACATACCTGACTCCCATGCCCTGGTCACTACGAGGGGGTGGGGGCGTGTCCAGCTAAGCCAGCGACCACCACAACGGAAGTCCGTCATGACGCGAACCGGCAACACAACCAGACAGGTACGTCCCGTACCCACACCTGAAGAGCGTGGGTACGAGTCGTACCACGCCCACACCCACGTCACCCCAACAATGGAGGGACGGCTCGTACCCACGTGGCAAAGGCCTGGGTACGGGCCGCACAAGCATCACATAGCGTGGGGACGGATATGTACGGACCCTACCCCCACCCCGTATGCATGGAGCGTACCCCCACCCCAACAGTGTAAGTACGACCCGTACCCCCACCCGCGTACGTATGGAGCGTACCCCCACCCCAACAGTGTAAGTATGACCCCTACCCCCACCCGCGTACGTATGGAGGGTACCCCCACCACAACAGTGTAAGTACGACCCGTACCCACACCCGCGTACGTATGGAGCGTACCCCCACCCCAACAGTGTAAGTACGACCCCTACCCCCACCCGCGTACGTATGGAGCGTACCCCCACCCCAACAGTGTAAGTACGACCCCTACCCCCACCCGCGTACGTATGGAGCGTACCCCACCCCAACAGTGTAAGTACGACCCCTACCCCCACCCGCGTACGTATGGAGCGTACCCCCACCCCAACAGTGTAAGTACGACCCCTACCCCCACCCGCGTACGTATGGAGCGTACCCCCACCCCAACAGTGTAAGTACGACCCCTACCCCCACCCGCGTACGTATGGAGCATACCCCCACCCCAACAGTGTAAGTACGACCCCTACCCCCACCCGCGTACGTATGGAGCGTACCCCCACCCCAACAGTGTAAGTACGACCCCTACCCCCACCCGCGTACGTATGGAGCGTACCCCCACCCCAACAGTGTAAGTACGACCCCTACCCCCACCCGCGTACGTATGGAGCATACCCCCACCCCAACAGTGTAAGTACGACCCCTACCCCCACCCGCGTACGTATGGAGCGTACCCCCACACCAACAGTGTAAGTACGACCCCTACCCCCACCCGCGTACGTATGGAGCGTACCCCCACACCAACAGTGTAAGTACGACCCCTACCCCCACCCGCGTACGTATGGAGCGTACCCCCACCACAACAGTGTAAGTACGACCCGTACCCACACCCGCGTACGTATGGAGCGTACCCCCACCCCAACAGTGTAAGTACGACCCCTACCCCCACCCGCGTACGTATGGAGCGTACCCCCACCCCAACAGTGTAAGTACGACCCCTACCCCCACCCGCGTACGTATGGAGCGTACCCCCACCCCAACAGTGTAAGTACGACCCCTACCCCCACCCGCATACGTATGGAGCGTACCCCCACCCCAACAGTGTAAGTACGACCCCTACCCCCACCCGCGTACGTATGGAGCGTACCCCCACCCCAACAGTGTAAGTACGACCCCTACCCCCACCCGCGTACGTATGGAGCGTACCCCCACCACAACAGTGTAAGTACGACCCGTACCCTCACCTTGAATGCATGGAGCGTACCCCCACCCCAACAGTGTAAGTACGACACGTACCCCCACCTCGAATGCATGGAGCGTACCCACATCCGTGCATGTCATGAGCGTACATATTGTGAAATTGGAGAGGTGGGTGCAGAGTCCTCCCAGCAGTGCCCTGAGACAGGAGGGGTGTGTGCAGAGTCCTCCCAGCAGAGCCCTGAGACAGGAGGGGTGTGTGCAGAGACCTCCCAGCAGAGCCCTGAGACAGGAGGGGTGGGTGCAGAGTCCTCCCAGCAGTGCCCAGACACAGGAGGGGTGGGTGCCCATCACTCCCAGCAGTGCCCATGGAACGCAAAGGGTGGAGTAGTCACAGATACCATGCCCACAAATGTCAGTCAGGTGCACAAAGACCCTGCAGTACATGTACCACATGTGTGCGAGGCTGGGAGTATACGCATGCATAGCGCAGAAAAGAAAACATGTCCACATGAAGTCATGTCAATAGGCCACATACACAAGTACAATGACTACCAAGGATGCCACGAATGATGCAGGTGGAGACATCGCTCAGCATGCATGTGCAAAGGTGAAGGACTAGGTCACACACCCAGCTAATGGACACACAGCTCTGTGCTAAAGTCAGGGGACACCCTGCAGGGAAGAAGTCAGGGTACACAGAGGAAGGAATACACCTTGGGACAATTGCAACATGCAGCAACTGCTTACATGAATGGAGAAAGGTAGCTAACACCGTGTGAGGCACACAGATCCCAAAGTCCCCCCTATGAGCAGCACACAACTACATTTCCCACACACCCAACACATGACCAACACCCACAACCATGTAGCAGCCCCACCAACAGCAATGCCAGCAATGCAGGAGTGTTCCAAGGGTAAAAAATAAATAGCTTTATTCAGCATGAGCAAAAAACTAGTATGACGTAAGTCCAATATTAACAAAGGCCATAGGGCAGTCCAGGAGTCCCAGCTGGATGGGGGACACAGTGGGATGCGTGTCCCCTAGCTTGCCTGCACAGTTACAATCCGTTGTCTTCCACAGGGGTGAGGGCATCATGTGGGGGGGAAGAAACAGGCACCGCAGGGACAGGAGGGTGAAGGGTAGGCGTCGTGGGTGCAGGGATGGAGGACTCCACCACAGGGGGTGAGGCAGGGCCAAAGGCGGAGGCCAGGATCTCGCTGCACACTTTAGCAAGGTCCTCCAGGGACTCCCCTGCACCCGAAGGAACCACAGGCCCCAAGGAGGGGGGGGGGTCAGAGGGATGGGTCGCAGCGCCACTGGGGGAGGGTGTGGACAGGGGGGGGGACTCAACCACCCTGACCGAGGACTTCCTTGACCGCTTGCGTGGTGGCGTCACTGTGGGGCTCAGGGACAGAGCGGCCATGAAGGAGTCTTTGGGGGAGATGTGGCCAGGAGAGCTGAGGGGAGGGGATTTGGAGGGAGTGGACTGGGTGGAATGCGGACTCCCACTCTGGCTGCGTGTCACACGTTTGCCCCCCGACCCAGTGGGTGTGCCTACTGCACCCTGTGTGTGCGTGACAGGAGGTGTGCGGCGGGCCTTCCCTGCTGGTGTGGTGCCTGTGTCTGTTGTGGTGGGTGCATGCTGACGTCTGGGTGTATGTGGGACAGGCATGGGAGTGGGAATTGTGGAAGGAGCAGGGGTAGGGGGTGGGACGTAGCGCTGCAGGAGACCCACTGCTGCAGTCAGTGTGGAGTCTATGGACCTCAGCAAGTTGCGTTGGTCAGCCTGCGATGAATGAATGCCCTCCAAGTATGCCTCCATGTTGTTGAGGACCTGGCTGTGGCCATGGAGGACATTAAGGATCGCAGTCTGACCAATCTGCAACTGCCGCTGGATGTCCACAGACTCAGCATTGGCGGCAGCAGTGGAGACAGGGGCAGGGGGTGCGGTGCCTGGCAGGAAGGAGACATGTGGTGACCGGGCACGTTGGGAAGGGACACGAGCACGTGGGAGGCGGCTGATGCCAATGGAGGGGGCGGTGCCAGATGTAGGGCTGCTGTCAGATGGTGGTGCAGCCACCGCCCACTCGGAGTGATCATCCTCGGACCCGTCAGCTTCATACTCTGTTGTGCCAGTCGACAGGTCCCCGGGTTCACTCTCCACCGCCTCAGTCCCACTCGAAGTGCCAGCCCCGATGTCACCGCTGGCACTGGTGCTCGGTCCCTCCGCGCTGTCTGTGTCCATGTCTCCCTCCGTGTCCCCCGACGATGCTGTGGGCAGGGTGAAGAGACAGAAAGTTATCATACACCTGTATACATATGTCACATGAGTCAAATCTACGTAGGTTACAGTGCATAGCCTGAAACAAAGGAAGAGTTACATCTACAAAACAAGGTACATATGTAGGGCATGCAAGACACAGTTTTTTGACCCACCATGCCATGGAAAAACTATGGAGAGCATGACACAATAGCAAATGAGATGATATGGAATTTTGACTGAGGAGCAAGGCCCTGGGGACAATCCAGCACTGCATCTGCACCACACAGCGTGGCAGCAAATAGGGATGAGCAGGGACCATAGGCAGGAACTAGAGGCACATGCAGCATAGGTAATACTGATAACATGCCCACCCTGACTGGCACACTGCACCTTGAGTGTATGTCCAGGCAAACATCACACACTGGCCAGTCCTAGCAAGGAGATATCAGGTCTTGACATGTCGGACATGCCCGCACCACCCACCCCCTACATGAGACAAATCTATGGAGACACAGGAAGCACGTACATCTCTTAGTCAGGGTGAAATACACATGGGATGCAAAACTTCTATATTGAACACAAACTACCCAAGGTGCGGCTGTGCAAATTATCATGTACAAATGGGCAGCATCAGATTATTGCAACAAGACACAAAGGCAATGGCCACCGTGAGTATGTAATAGGAAAATCAGGTCAGGCTGTACAGTGGACACTTGTAATACATCTCACGTCAATATACATGTTGCCAGGGGACAATGGCACAGAGCACAACCTATGCTGTAGACACAGAGATTGTCGACATTCTCGGATTACACACATGATACCTAGGAAAATATGCCCCTGGGGACAGTAGTGGCCACACAACTCCATGCTCCTGAATGGGAATGACTGCAACACACGCTAACATCCCTGCACTATGCCTAACGCACACTCATGCACATCATGTCACAAGCCACCACATGGGACATGCCTGCTGGAAGGTCTGGCACTCGAGAGATTAACTCCCATGTCTGGACTCAGCATTAGTGCCAACTGACATGGAACCCACAAGTCGAGAACTGGACAGGGCACAGGCAAGGTCACAAAACCTGTTACACACCACCCCCACACATGATGCTGCAGGCATTGTACACTTGTAAAAGGTGTCAGGCTACATAACCTTGTGATGGAGTGACTACACACAGACCAGGGAACACATTGCAAGGAGGGGAAGAGAGGCAGGAGAGCACTGCAATACTGTGGGGAACAGGATCTGCACAGCACCATAAACCCTGGAAGTGTATCCATGGAACAGTGCACTTACAAATGCTGGTGAAACACAACAAACACACACATGTACCTACCCCCTTCCGGCTGCTGCATGTCCTGTAGACGCCTGTCCAAGTCAGGAAAGACCACCGCCAGCACACGTTTCTGGATGTGGGAGAGACGGCGGCGCCCGCGGTTCTTGTGGCTCTCAGGTGAGTCCCCCAGCAGGACCCGTGCGATCCTCCACGTCCAGCACCGGATATCCTACCAGCGTTTCCTCACCTGGGACAGGCGCCGCTTCCGACCATCCGCACTCCTCACGGCGCTGACGGCGTCCAGCCATATCTGCTCCTTGGCAGAGGCGTCTACCTGTGAGGATGAACAAGTGACACTACATCAATACACCTTGCACATGTCACGATGACACAGATTAGAACACATTTGCTGTTTACAACAAGGCATAGTGTGCATCCAACGCATTGCAACTTTGTCATAGGGACATGATCCTGTGGGGGAAGGCCAAAAGCAGTACGTGCCATTGAAAGGACACAGGTGGAATGAGGGCAACTACACAATCAATGAGCCAGGCTCACACTGTGCATCACACCCACCCCTCCTGTCTCAGGGCACTGCTGGGAGGACTCTGTACCCACCCCTCCTGCCTCTGGGCACTGCTGGGAGTACTCTGCACACACCCCTCCTGTCTCTGGGCACTGCTGGGAGGACTCTGCACCCACCCCTCCTGTCTCAGGGCACTGCTGGGAGTGATAGGCCCCCACCCCTCCTGTCTCAGGGCACTGCTGGGAGACATCAGGCATTCCCCCCCCGGGACCCCCCCCTACAGTACATAGCATGTGTGTCACACCTGGACACAATGGCAGAAGTCACAGTGTTGGACAGGCCACATGAAGGGCTTGCTCCCTCCCCGCAGGACAGGGCCCGAGCCCCGGCCCTCCAGGTGTTACCCACAGAAACAACCCGCACCCCGTCTCCAGACGGGACTCCTGCCCTCGGACATCTCTGTATCATGGGGCCGAACCACTACCGGCTCACTCGCCCGGCCCGGCCGCCATCTTGGACACTGCCCCACAAGGCCGCGTGGCCTCAGCTCGACCCTAACCCTGGGCCTGGCCAGGCCCCGACATCCCGGCACCACCATCCACCCAGGAGGTGAACGGACCACTTGGCAGGTCGATGGGAGAAAGAAGTGTTGATGGCTCTCCCCCGCCAGGTGCCGATCGCCCCCCAGCTCCCCCGGGCTCTGGCTCCACCCCCCTGCTGGGTGTCTGGACTCCCTCATCCCGGACCTCCCGACCTTCAAGTGCGAGGGTCCGGACATCAAAGGGCGCCAGACCTATAACTGGGGCAGCTCCAGAGCAGGAAGGCAGTTGTATCCTGGAGTCGAGAGACACCGTGAAGAACTCATCCTTGACGGACTACCGGCGCTGCCGTAGCCCTGCCTTGTGAACTACCGTCCTGCCTGCTGGCGCTGCCGCGGCCTTCTGCATCCTCCATCCTCGTCGGGACCTGCTGGCGCTGCCGCGGACCGTTGTAACGACCACCTTCACCGGGTCCTGCTGGCGCTGCCGCGGACCGGTGTAACGACCACCTTCACCGGGACCTGCTGGCGCTGCCGCGGCCCGTCCATCTAGAACACCGAGCTCGAGGATTGTGAGCTATTCATCATATCATCGCATCTACCAGATTGGTAACAAGACTGTCCCGCTACCCCCTTTCCCAACCAAGAGACTAGAATCGAGGGGACCCCTGAGTCCAGACCTCCTTGTACCATTCCATCGTACCTAGGAGATCGCTTATAAAGAACGTTAAACCTTATCCTTGTGTGGTGTACATCTGTGGGGGGGAAGTTACTCGTCTGTACAATCGCTGGAGACGGCTCTCCCCGGAGACCTCTCCCCTTGTCCTCGGCCGACCCTCCCGGTCCGTCTAACATTGGTGGCCAGCGGCGCGATCCGAATCAACGCGTAATCGTACAGAGAGTAGCTCACCCCACGACGAAACCACATTGTCAACCAAAGAGAGCGGATCCACCGAGAAATTCCAGATGGAGAAATTGGAAGAGTACAGCCATCGTGAATTGAAACAATTCTGCATTGAACTAGGCATTGCTACCACCGGCCTGAGTACCAAAGACGATTTCAAGCACGCCATTGAGTCGTGGGCAGAAACCGGGGCCGCCAGATCCCCGGACCAAAACATTGCAGCATCAGAGAGGAACACCACGGCTCCCGAAGAGCGAAGAACGGGCCTCTCGCAGGAAGAAATCCAAGAGAGAGAAAAAAACAGACTACATGAGTTAGAAATGGCACGGCTCAAAATGGACGGTGAACTAAAATTAGCCGAACAAAAACTGAACCTAGAGCATCTGCGACTCCGAGAAGAACGGGAAGAAAAACAGAGGCAGAGAGAGCTCGAAGAAAAGAGATTAGCATACGAACACGAGCGCAAACTGGCAGAAATAGACCTACGGAAGCAGAACAAAGAACTGGAGGTGCCCGAGCGACCGCGCACCCCGGGAGCGACAGAAAAGAAAGTCCACATCCCCAAGGATGTCGTTCGAGAGTATGTCCGAGAGGACGACATACAACAGTGGTTCAAGGCCTACGAGATCGCCATGACCTCCCACCGGATCGATCGAAGTGACTGGGGAGCCGGTCTATGGGGGAGGTTCGTCAATGAAGGCCGCGATGCCCTGTTACAGCTCCCAGACCATCAGATGTCATCCTATGACCACATGAAGGCTGCCCTCCTCACCCGATATGGGCTCACACCCGAAATGTACCGCCAGAGGTTCCGAGACTGCACCCGGATCCCGGGTACAACTTGGGTGGAATATGTCAACTATTTCAGCCGAGCCTTCGAGGGTTGGATCAAGGGAAACCACGTAACGACCTACGAGCAACTTTTTAATCTCATGGTGTGGGAGCACCTCTCTAACAACTGCTTCGTCGAGCTCAGGCAGCACCTCCTCGACAGTAAATTGACTGACCCACGGCAACTCGCCGCCGAAGCTGACCGGTGGGAAAGCACCCGAGTGGGCCGGAGAGGGCCGCACAAACAGAACCGGAACAACCAAGGTCAGCACCGTCCCCGAGGAGGAGGAGGAGGCCAGGGACGAGGAAGAGACACCGTCCCGGCCGCTCCCGCTGCCAGCACCCCACCCCCGGCCAGCCGGGGCAACCCCCCGATGCGCCCGGGGTTCCGAGCCAATGTCACGTGTCACCGATGCCAGCGAGTCGGCCACTACGCCAATGACCCGAACTGTCCACAGAACCAAACTCCGAGACCCCGCCAGGTAGCTGCCGCCGCCCTGGGGGGAGAACAAATCTCCGAAGAACAGGAAGAATACGAGCAGGAACAACAAGAGTGGGAACCGGCCGCCATGGTTCTAGCGTGCCTAGGGGGAAGAGACATGGTCCCGCGGGCTCCCCTACCCGCCAACACCAGAAAATATAGTCAGTGGGTGAACATTAATGGACGCCGGGCCGAAGCACTACGTGACACGGGGGCCAGTGTGACGGCCGTCCGCTGTCACCTGGTAAAACCAGAGCAGATCCTGCCGAACCTTCTCTGCCCCGTCCGTTCAGCCGACAATTCGGAGAGTCTATGTCGGATGGCCTGCGTCCCCTTCGAATGGGGAGGAGTCTCCGGCATGTTGAAGGTGACGGTCCGAGATGATGCCCCCGTGGACTGTCTCCTGGGGAATGATCTGGAGAGTTCCCCGTGGGCCGCCGTAGAAAGAAGAGAGCACCTGGGGATGTTGGGCCTCCCGGACTGGGCGTGCGTAACCACCCGGTCCATGGCCGCCCGTGCCATCCCCCGACCAGAAGAACCAGAATGGCCAGCACCTCCTCCCCCGATCGCTCCAGTAGAGGACACCGACCATACCGACCCCCCAGAGCAAACCCCCGAAGGGCTCGCTCAGCCCCAGGACCTTCCCAACCTGGCTCAGTGGCGTCAAGAAGGGGGGCCCACCCAGGAACAGTTCCGTCAAGAACAGAAGACCTGTCCCTCCCTCGAGGGACTCCGCCAGCAAGCCCTCGCCCAGAGCGCAGGGGATACCACCGGAGCCCATTGGATCTATTGGGACAACGACCTATTGTACAGTGAACAGAGAATCGCGGAGTTAGGGGCCAGTCGAGTGCTGGTGGTGCCCCTCCGTTTTAGAGACTTCCTGTTAAATTTGACCCACGATGTCCCTCTGGCTGTACACCTGGGCCAGGACAAAACCTACAGTCGCCTGGTGACCCACTTTTTCTGGCCAAAGATGAGAAACGACGTCCTCAACCACTGCCGGTCCTGCCCCACATGCCAGGCCAGCGGGAAGAGCGGCCGCAAACTCAAAGCACCTCTGCAACCCTTCCCAGTTGTCACCACCCCGTTCGAGAGGGTGGGAATAGACATTGTGGGGCCCCTGGACCCCCGTACAGCACAAGGACATCGGTTCATCCTGGTACTGGTGGACCACGCCACCCGCTACCCCGAGGCTGTGCCCCTGCGAACTGTAACAGCCCCGGTGGTCGGCCGGGCCTTAATGGGGATCTTCTCCCGGGTGGGCTTCCCCCGAGAAGTCGTCAGCGACAGAGGCACAAACTTTATTTCAAAGTATATGAAGTCCCTCTGGCAACAGTGCGGGGTCACCTACCGATTCACGACCCCCTATCACCCTCAAGGAAACGGACTAGTCGAGCGGTTCAACCGCACGCTCAAGGGAATGATTGGGGGGTTGGAAGAGCCCCTCCGTCGCCAGTGGGATGTACTACTTCCGTGCCTCCTCTTCGCCTATCGAGAAGTTCCCCAGAAGTCCCTCGGCTTTAGCCCTTTCGAACTCTTGTACGGGCACCCTGTGCGAGGGCCCCTCAGCCTAGTCAAAGAAGGTTGGGAGATGGCCCCCTTAAAGACCCCTCCAGACGTCTTCAAGTACCTCCTGACCCTACGCAATCAGACCAGGCGATTCAGAGAAATGGCAAAAGCGAACCTTGAGGCCAGTCAGGAGGACATGAAAAAATGGTACGATCAAAATGCCTCCTCCATCGAATTCGAACCTGGCCAACAAGTGTGGGTGATGTCCCCCACCGAACCATGTGCCTTGCAGGACAAGTGGACGGGGCCCTTCAAAGTGGTCGAACGCAAGAGCCCCGTCACCTATCTCATCGATATGGAATCTCCACGGAACCCCCTCCGGGTCCTCCACACCAACAGACTCAAACCCCACTTTGTGCGCTCGGAGCTCAGCCTCCTGATGGCTACAGACAGTGGAGCGGAAGAAGACTCCGAGCCTCTCCCTGATCTCCTGAAGACTCGGGAGAAAGATGGTTCCGTGGACGGGGTCCGGCTCTCCGATGCCCTCACCCCGGAACAGCGCCAAGGCTGCCGGGACCTCCTGCTGCAGTTTGCTACCTTGTTTTCCCTCACCCCAGGGGTCACCCCCTGGTGCTTGCACGACGTGGACACTGGGGACAGTCCCCCTATCAGACACCGGGCGTACCGCGTACCAGATCGGGTACGGGCCTGCATCCAAGAGGAGGTATCAAAGATGCTCACGCTCAGGGTCATCGAGCCCTCGGACAGCCCCTGGGCCAGCCCGGTCGTGCTGGTCCCCAAAGCTGCTGCCCCCGGCACCACTCCTGAGCTTCGATTCTGCGTCGACTATCGGGGCTTGAATGCTGTCACCAGAACCGACGCTCATCCCATCCCCCGAGCGGATGAATTGATCGACCGCATGGGGGCTGCCCGCTACCTCAGCATCTTCGACCTGACAGCGGGCTACTGGCAGATCGGTCTCACACCCCGGGCCCAAGAACGATCCGCCTTTTCTACCCCCGATGGCCAGTACCACTTCAAGGTCATGCCATTCGGCATGAAGAATGCCCCAGCTACTTTTCAACGACTGGTGAACCAGGTCTTGGCGGGGCTCGAGGAGTTCAGCGCCGCCTACCTGGACGATATCGCTGTGTACAGCCGCCACTGGTCCGACCACCTCCACCACCTCCGAGAGGTCCTGCAGGCCCTCCAACGGGCCGGCCTCACAATCAAGGCCAGCAAGTGCCAAATTGGTCAGGGATCCGTGACCTACCTCGGACACCAGGTGGGAAGCGGTCTGGTGGCCCCTCTGCAACTCAAAATCGCTGCCATCCAGTCCTGGCAGCCCCCAGTCACGCAGACCGAGGTCCGAGCCTTCCTGGGGCTCACCGGCTACTACCGGCGGTTTGTGAGGGACTATGGCAGCATTGTGGGGCCCCTCACGGGACTCACATCCAAAAACCACCCGAAGAAGATCAACTGGACCCCAGACTGTCAAGCAGCCTTCGAGAAGCTGAAAGCCGCCATGTGCACTGCCCCTGTGCTCCAGGCCCCCGACTACAGTCGGGAATTCATCGTGCAAACAGATGCCTCTGCCCATGGCATCGGGGCGGTCCTCTCCCAGCTGAACTCCGAGGGACTTGACCAACCGGTGGCCTTCATCAGCAGACGCCTCCTGGCCCGAGAACAGCGCTGGAGCACCATCGAGAGGGAGGCCTTCGCAGTGGTGTGGGCCCTCAAAAAGCTCCGGCCCTATCTCTTCGGTACCCACTTCCGGGTGCAAACAGATCATCGACCCCTGCAGTGGCTAATGCAAATGCGGGGGGAAAACCCCAAACTATTGCGTTGGTCCATCTCCCTGCAGGGGATGGACTTCACTGTGGAACATCGACCGGGCCAAGACCACGCCAACGCAGATGGCCTGTCGCGCTTTTTCCGCCTCGACGAGGAGAGTCCCCAAGAGGATGGGTGACTCTCCCCGCCTTCAGCTGGGGGGGACGCATGTTGGACAGGCCACATGAAGGGCTTGCTCCCTCCCCGCAGGACAGGGCCCAAGCCCCGGCCCTCCAGGTGTTACCCACAGAAACAACCCGCACCCCGTCTCCAGACGGGACTCCTACCGGCTCACTCACCCGGCCCGGCCCGGCCGCCATCTTGGACACTGCCCCACGAGGCCGCGTGGCCTCAGCTCGACCCTAACCCTGGGCCTGGCCAGGCCCCGACATCCCGGCACCACCATCCACCCAGGAGGTGAACGGACAACTTGGCAGGTCGATGGGAGAAAGAAGTGTCGATGGCTCTCCCCCGCCAGGTGCCGATCGCCCCCCAGCTCCCCCGGGCGCTGGCTCCACCCCCCTGCTGGGTGTCTGGACTCCCTCATCCCGGACCTCCCGACCTCCAAGTGCGAGGGTCCGGACATCAAAGGGCGCCAGACCTATAACTGGGGCAGCTCCAGAGCAGGAAGGCAGTTGTATCCTGGAGTCGAGAGACACCGTGAAGAACTCATCCTTGACGGACTACTGGCGCTGCCGTAGCCCTGCCTTGTGAACTACCGTCCTGCCTGCTGGCGCTGCCGCGGCCTTCTGCATCCTCCATCCTCGTCGGGACCTGCTGGCGCTGCCGCGGACCGTTGTAACGACCACCTTCACCGGGTCCTGCTGGCGCTGCCGCGGACCGTTGTAACGACCACCTTCACCGGGACCTGCTGGCGCTGCCGCGGCCCGTCCATCTAGAACACCGAGCTCGAGGATTGTGAGCTATTCATCATATCATCGCATCTACCAGATTGGTAACAAGACTGTCCCGCTACCCCCTTTCCCAACCAAGAGACTAGAATCGAGGGGACCCCTGAGTCCAGACCTCTTTGTACCATTCCATCGTACCTAAGAGATCGCTTATAAAGAACGTTAAACCTTATCCTTGTGTGGTGTACATCTGTGGGGGGGAAGTTACTCGTCTGTACGATCGCTGGAGACGGCTCTCCCCGGAGACCTCTCCCCTTGTCCTCGGCCGACCCTCCCGGTCCGTCTAACACACAGTCACAAAAAAGGGACACAGTCTGTGGCAGTGGACACTGCACTCACCTGATAACCTGGTCGCCCATACAGCATGGGGTACCGTGGGAGGATCACATCCACCAAAGCCATGTTCTCCTCCAGGGTGAATGGCTGTGACCTCTCCACAGCCCTTGACATGGTTCCAGGGAATCAGTAGCAGCAGCTGGGTCGTGGAATACAGAGATGTGCAGGCAAGTGCTCCCTCATGGGACCTGGCTGCCTTATATCTGCCTTGCTGGCCCATCTCATGCACAGGAGTACAGAGTGATTGGTCACTCACATTAGCATCCTATGTTTCCTCCAATCCCTTCAAACCTAGCAGTCTGTGGGTTCTCTATCGGTTTCATTCTCCTGCATGATGTCAGCCCCACAAACACATTGCAACAAAGTAGAAGAATTCCAACTGACTTCTGCTGTGCACCTTCCAGAACAAAATCGAAATTTGAACTTGGTCTCCATGACAACCAGCATGCATGTAGGCCTTAATACTTGTCCCTCATGTGTCCCCTATGTAATTTGGAGCTTCACACACAGGTACGGTGCGTTCTGGGGCCCTAGGGCACCCCAAATGCATTGCAACGGCCCGTACACGCGTGCCTACGTTCACTATCACTATGGGTGTCCTCGCGTATGCGTACTCGTAGTGGTACGGGCCGTACACACGCATGTACGCTCACTATCACTACGAGTACGCATACGCGAGGACACCCATAGTGATAGGGAGCGTACAGGCGTGTGTACGGCTCGTACCACTACGAGTACGCATACGTGAGGACACCCATAGTGATAGGGAGCGTACAGGCGTGTGTACGGCCCGTACCACTACGAGTACGCATACGCGAGGACACCCATAGTGATAGGGAGCGTACAGGCGTGTGTATGGCCCTACCACTATGGGTGTTCTTGCGTATGCGTACTCGTTGTGGTACGGACCGTACAAATGCCTGTACGCTCGCCATAACGATGGGTACACATACGGCAGCACTCCCATAGTGATATGGGAACGTACACAGGCCCTCTTAGCAGCAGTACGGCGGTTTTCACACATCACAGTGGTGATAGGCGGCACACAGGTAGGAATAGGGCTGACATACTTGTCCATGGATGGACATACTTGTCCATGGATGGACATACTTGTCCATGAATGGACATACTTGTCCATGAATGGACATACTTGTCCATGAATGGACATCAAGGCATCGTCTGTGCATTACTACATGTGTGGGGCACAGGTGTGACAGGCTGTGATGTGGAACATTACTCCTGAGTGGAGAAGGCACCAGATGTATGATGAGATGTGTACAGATGTACTGTGTGACGGTGCAATGTGTGCCAGGCATGCCCTTGACTCCTTTGACATGTGTGCATGTCGTACTGCACACTTGGGGTGAGCGTCACTGGCATGGCACGGACACCAACACACGGAAGTGTCCCCTGATGCCTGGTACAGGGGTTACCACACCTGCCTTGTCACTACCCACGGTGCACAATGTGACTATGTCATGTATGTGTGGGGGCTTCCCATCAGGTTGATGTTGGAGCACCCTCAAAAGCTGCAGCTGTTGCAGCAACCAACATGTGTCTGTGTGTAGATTGACATTGCACACTGTTCCGCACACCATGCCACATGTGGTATCGGATGTGAGGTGCACATGTATGCATGGGACACGGAGTAGCGTGACAAGGACATGTCTGCATCCTCACAATGAATGTGTGGTGAGTCATGACATGTGCACCTTCATGGCAAGGTGTGTGGGCTGTCCTAGTGTAATGTCATGTGACCTGTGGCTCTAGTGTCCCGCTACCAGTGTCTGCAATCGGCATCCTACTTCTGCTGATGTGTGGGCGTATGTCACTCCTGTCTTGCGTCTGGCTGTTCACTTGCACTGGGACACAGCTATTCCCATGGCATGGCATGGGGAGGTTCTCAATCTCCGTGTGTAGCTGGGTCTTGGTAGGAGTGTCACCTGGCAGCCATACGTGTCCTGGGCATGTAGCACATACCTGACTCCCTATGTAGCATATGTGTATTGACAGATTTACATGTGCTCAGTACATATGAATTGTTGTCGTAGTGCACTCACTCTTCCTTGTCACTTCCTAGTTACTGCAGAGCGCCGCCTCTTGCCCGACCAATTCCGGACTTGGCTGCCATGCGGGAGAATGACAGCATCCGTTGCTACCGCTTCACCCAACCGTTGATTCTGGAGTTGACGGCGAGACTGGCACCACACCTGCAACCGCAGCACAGGTATCCTACGGCACTGACACCCCAGCTGAAGGTAATGGCTGCCCTACATTTTCTTGCCACGGGTACCTTTCAATATACCATAGCTCATGTTGGTGGCATGTCCCAGAGCATGTTCTGCCGTGTGCTGCATGATTTCTTAGAGGCCATGTTGATTCACCTGGATGACTTCATCAAGTTCCCAACCCCTGAACAGTTGACTGCGGTCAAGCGTGGATTCTATGCCCTGGGAGGGATGTCCCATGTCATTGGGTCCATAGATGGGACACATGTAGCTTTGGTACCACCACACGCACGGGAGGTAGCGTACCGCAATCGGAAGCACTACCACCCATCAATGCCCTTGTGGTCTGTCAGTCCAACATGGTGATTTCACATGTCTGTGCTTGTTTTCCAGGATCAGCACACGATGCCTACATCATGAGGCGTAGCAGGATGCCTGAAATGATGATGCAGCTTCGCAACGAAAGAGCATGTGTTGTTGGTGGGTACAGTCTGTCTGTCCTGTATTTTGCATAGCCTACCAGCACGACCGCTTCACCAGTTCTAACGATGTCCATGTGCTTCCCATGTAGGGGACGCTGGCTATCCCAACATGCCTTGGCTGCTCACACCTCTCCGCAACCTCATCACGCCGGCCCAGCTCTGCTACAACACCGCCCATGACCGGACAAGGCGAGTGATAGAGAGGACGTTTGGCCTGCTGAAGAGCCGATTTCGGTGCCTCCACAAGACCGGCGGCGCGCTCCCATATGCCCCTGCGAAGGTCTGCAAAATCTTCATGGTCTGCTGCATGCTGCACAACATGGCAGTTGAGAAAGCTGTGCCACTCATCCTGGATCAACATGACGAGGACCATCCACCCGTGGAGGACGAAGGGCTTGGCAATGGGGCTAGTGATGTGGAGGATGTGGAGCTGCAAGAGGACATCCGGACTCGGCTCATACGCGACTTCTTTGCTTAGTGGTGAGTACCAGTGTCTGAGTGTGCACGCAATGGTCCCCGTGTGGCATGTGTTGTGATGTGTGTCTCCACCTGCATGTATGGCACGTGAGTCAGAGGTGTGTGTGGGTGTGTCACTGGAGTGATGGTGGCAGTGATGGTTATATTTCCCCAGTCATAATTGTGACCTAGCATGTTGTCATCCATACATGTGTCGAGTAAATGCACATGCAAGTGGCTGTGCTTTTTGTGGCTGACTTCTTGTGTGTCTCTCTTCCCCGGGTACTTGCGCATGCCGTCTGCTGGTTGCATTGTTGTGGCACTGCTATTCCTCATGGACACGTCATCGTGGGCTGACTCAGCGTTACAGGCACGGACACGTTTGGAAGTCTCCATAGGGTAAGGGATGCATCAGGGGTGTATTGGGTGTGGCAGTTGTTCACGATGTATGCACACTGCCCCTGTCGATGTTTGGTTCCTCTGCAGCCATGTAGCATCACCATGGGACACGACATGCAGCTGTGTACACCTGAATAGATGGTCTGACTGGTTGACAGTCATCAGTGATGGGATAGTGGATTGTGATGATGGCATCAATGTGTGTGACACTGCCCTCGGACACATACGGTTAGCATTGGCTTGACATGGTGTGGGACTTCCACATCAGCGGATCTATGGTGTATGGCAGGCTCTCCGTGAGCAGCTGTGGGTGTTTAGCTGTTAGCCGACAATTGTGTGCCAGTTCCATGGCTAACACGCATTTGTGCTGCAGAAGGGGGGTGCCAGTGTTGGACCCACATGTTACTCCACAAGATGTGTTCATGTGTACTTCAAGTTGCCTCTGCAATCCCGAATACATGACTAATAAAGGTGTCCCTATGCCTCCAAGGTGCCTCTTCTCAGTCAATGCTGGTGTGTTGCCACGGTGCATCCAGCATGTCTGGCATGGTTTTCCCTGATAGTGGCTATGTGTCAATGTGTCGAGTAGCAAGATGCAAGCTGTGTGTGTGGGCTGAGACTGTGTATTGGGCATGATGTCCATGACTGTGTGGGTATTGTGACATGTGCCATCCCCATGCATCCAACGTTGGCCAGGCCCCCATTCTCTGCATCCACCGGACTCAGGCTTGCAGGACATGGTTCTGCCACCTGTCTACACATACCTGGGTGCCCCCCAGGACACTCCACATGATCCCTGACCTCTGCGCATGACTGTTGCTGTACTCAATGTGTCTGTCAGCACGGTTGTGCGGCCACCCCCTCAGCTGGTTGGGCCCATCACGGGTGTGTATGGTGCTCCATGTCTGTCTTGCCTAATACACTGTGACCCGTGTGTCCTGTGCCAGACTCAGGCCCCAGGGTGTGGATGGTTGAAGTCAAAAGAGAACTCAGGCATGTTTAGACTTTACAACACACATGTAAGGTAATAATGCAACCAGCAGGCATCTTCTCTTCATGGTGTGATTTTTTATTTGGGGGGGGGGGGGGATAAAGTGAGGGGCTTTCCGGGAGTTTGGAATCCAAAGTTCAGTAGGGGAGTTGGTGTCCTTGCCATTGGAAATCCTCATAGTCCATGCCACAGTCTTTGTCAACATTGGTCAGAGAGTGACCAGCAGGGCCATGTGGCAGAGAATGTCTCTTGATGCTGTGATGCTGTTGCTCCAGTGGGCCAGGTGCCAGGCCAGGTGTCCTGGGAGATGGTGATGTAGCGCCGACCCTCACGGTCCTTTCCGTGGACGACCCGGCCTCCTGCGGGGACCCTCAGCAGCAGGCCGTGACGATGTTTGGGATGCTCCGTCGGATGTCTCCTCCTCCTCCTGATCCCTCCCTGTGGGTGGTGATGTTCTACGCCGTCTGGCACAGGGAGGGTTGCCCATGTTGTCGGCCATCCGACGGAGTGTATCATGAATCCCCTGGAACACCGTCACTTGCTCAGCCTGTCTGTCCTCCATCCTCCGTTGGTGTTGCAGTAGACAGGCATGTTGCTCCGCATGTTGCTGGGCCTGCTGGGTCTTTATCTCATCGAGGGTCCCCTTGATCTCATTGAGGGTGGACACAACCTGGGCCATGCCCGTGGTGTCCTGCCGGTATGTGTCCATGATGTTACGGACATGGGCAAATACCGGTTCCCCAGCCAACTGGTCAGGCTCGCGCCTCCGCCGTCCTCCACTCCCACCACCCCTGCCCACTTGCACCTGGCCTGCCCTTGTGGGTACATCGGGTCTCCGGGACCCCTGAGGGGTGGCATTGGCGTTGTCGCCTGCCTCCTCCTGGGTGCCCGGGACACCGTGTCCCTCCTGGCCAGCCTGGCTGCATGGTGGTGGTGGGGCAGGGATCCTGGGTGTCTCCTGGGATGTGGCAGGAGTGGGGGTGGTGGTTGGCACAGTTGTACCTGACGCAGGTGCTGCAGGTGGTTGGACACCAGAGGGGCCAGGTCGGTCGGGGTCGTCCACAGAGTGGTGAGAGTCGTCGCTGCCGGTGGGATCGGGCTCCCGCAGATCCGGGTCCTGTGAGTCTTCCCCCCCCCAGTGTTGGGGGGTGAACCACGACGTTGACCTGTGTGTGAGAGAGACAATGTTAATTTTGGTCCATGCAACATCCATGTTTCATCAGTTTCAAAGTTGGCACTTTTCCTCTTGGAATTAGGATCTGTCTTGCATTCCACTCACAGTGCACTTGTGCATGGGTGTGTCCCTTGGGCACCACTTTGGCCCCTTTAACCATGTGTGGCACAGTCTTACTTGCTGCGTCAAGTGTGACTGCAGTCAGCAGTGGAGTGGGCAGGTGTGGCGAGCCATGCATTGGCGCCTTCCATGTAGCACTGTACATGTGCACATGGAGTGGATCCACACACTTATATAATGCAGGTAGCTGTCGTTGTGCTCGTGCACAGGTTGTGACATGGCCCTGTGTTTTGCCATGGAGAAGAGGGGGGGTTCTGGCACTGGCCACCCTTGGCTACATGCACGCAGTCTACCTGCTGACGAGCAGACATTCCCACACACCACACGGCTGATTTGCTCTCCCTGTGTCTCCCTCCCTCTCTGTCCCCCTCTCCCTCCCTCTCTGTCCCCCTCTCCCTCCCTCTCTGACCCCTCTCCCTCCCTCTGTGTGTCAGCCTCCTCCCTCTGTCCGTGTCCCTGTGTCTCCCTCCCTCTCTGTCCCCCTCTCCCTCCCTCCGTGTGTCATCCTCCTCCCTCTGTCCGTGTCCCTGTGTCTCCCTCCCTCTCTGTCCCCCTCTCCCTCCCTCCGTGTGTCAGCCTCCTCCCTCTGTCCGTGTCCCTGTGTCTCCCTCCCTCTCTGTCCCCCTCTCCCTCCCTCCGTGTGTCAGCCTCCTCCCTCTGTCCGTGTCCCTGTGTCTCCCTCCCTCTCTGTCCCCCTCTCCCTCCCTCCGTGTGTCAGCCTCCTCCCTCTGTCCGTGTCCCTGTGTCTCCCTCCCTCTCTGTCCCCCTCTCTCTCCCTCCGTGTGTCAGCCTCCTCCCTCTGTCCGTGTCCCTGTGTCTCCCTCCCTCTCTGTCCCCCTCTCCCTCCCTCCGTGTGTCAGCCTCCTCCCTCTGTCCGTTTCCCTGTGTCTCCCACCCTCTCTGTCCCCCTCTCCCTCCCTCTGTGTCCCCTCTCCCTCCCTCTCTGTCCCCCTCTCCCTCCCTCTGTGTGTCACCCTCTGTCACCTCAGCCCAGCTTCCTAGGCACACACTTTTTTCAGATCTTTGGATGGCCCTTGGCTTGTTGATGTGAGTTTGTTTCTGATCTCCAGGCACCCATTGGGTGTAGTGTCTGTGTCTGCGCTGCTGCTGTGGTGGTGTGTGCTGCCACTCTTTCACAGTGTTGGCTGTTCATTAGCTGCTGTCATGTGCAAAAACGTGCCTTCACCCCCATGTCTTAATGCAAGGCATCCGCCATTTGCTGGCAAGTCTTTCCTGTGTGGGGACACACTGTTTGTCTGGCTGTGACCTTGGCCATATGGGCAGAGGGCATTGTTGTCTTCTTCTGAGTTGCACTATGTGAATTTTGGGGCCCACCCTCCCGCCATCCGGGTTACCGTGTCATGTGTTGGTGTCTTCTGTGGCCTGTGACTTGACATTGTCCAGCTGGGTGCATGGGGCATGGTGGCGGCAGTGGCATGGCGTGTTCATGGCGTGTGGTTGAGTCATGCGATAGCTTGGGGTGGATGCGTGTCTGTTAGTGATTTTGGTTGTGGATGACGTTCCCCCCATGTGAGGTGCGTTGTTTGTGTACTTACCCGGGTCTCGGAGTCCTCCTAATCCTTCGACTGCCTCCACCGGCTGTATGGCCATCACCCTCTCCTCCCAGGGCTGGTAGTGTACGGGTCTGCGGGAGGGCCCTCCTCCAGTGGCGTTGGCCTGGTTGTGTTCCTCCAGCATTTTGGCTCGGACCCTCCTCCGCAGATCGTACCACCTGGATTGGCATTCCTGCCTGGTCCTTCTGGTGTCCGCAACAGCATTCACAGCATCGATGATGGTCTGCCACATGGCTGTTTTTGCTGCCATGCTGGTGTTTCTGACCAATGTTCCAAAGAGCTGTGGCTCGACTCTGAGGATTTCATCGACAAGGACCTCCAACTCTCGGTTACTGAACTTTGGATTCTTGGTAGTGGGCATGGTGAGGGGTGTGGGTGTGGATGGTGGGGGGGGTGTGTGGATGGTGGGGGTGTGTGTGGATGGTTGTGGGTGTGTGGATGTGGTTGTGCAGGTGTGTGTGTGAATGTGATGAGGGGGTGTTTGTGAAGGTGGTTGTGTGAAGGTGTGCAAGTGTAACGTGTGGTGAAGCTTGTAGTATGGTCCTGTGGTGTCTGGCAGCAGTGAGTCTGTTGCAAAGGCTCATGGTTTGTGTGTGTGGGCCCTTTTTATTGGTCCATTGGTGGGTGTGGCTGTGTTTGAAGTTTGGGTGGGTGTGTTATAAGGAGTGGTGGTGTTTAGGGCCTCTGTTTGTTTTTGGCAGTTGCAGGTCAGTGAATGTGTTTTTTTAGTGTTTGTTCGCCATGTTTAGTGGCTTTGTGCCTTTCGAATAGTGTATTCTTGTGTTGTTTTGTTTTGTCCTGGTTGTGTACGTGCGTTTTGAGCGTGTGTACGGTGTGTACATGGGCCATTTGGTTGTACGGTGCTGTCCTTGTGTGTGGCTTGGTACGACTCGTACATGCGGTTGTGATGTTGGGGCCTGGGGTGCGCTCCGTACTTAGGAGGTTGTGTTGGGGGTGCGACTGGAACGTACTGGGGTGTACATTGACGGTGGTACGACACGTACAGGGGTGGGGGGGTGTACATAGACGGTGGTACGACACGTACAGGGGTGGGGGTACGACTCGAACGTACTGGGGTGTACATTGACGGTGGTACGACACGTACAGGGGTGGGGGTACGACTCGAACGTACTGGGGTGTACATTGACGGTGGTACGACACGTACAGGGGTGGGGGTACGACTGGAACGTACTGGGGTGTACATTGACGGTGGTACGACACGTACAGGGGTGGGGGTACGACTCGAACGTACTGGGGTGTACATTAACGGTGGTACGACACGTACAGGGGTGGGGGTACGACTCGAACGTACTGGGGTGTACATAGACGGTGGTACGACACGTACAGGGGTGGGGGTACGACTCGAACATACTGGGGTGTACATGGACGGTGGTACGACACGTACAGGGGTGGGGGGTGTACATAGACGGTGGTACGACACGTTCAGGGGTGGGGGTTGTACATAGACGGTGGTATGACACGTACAGGGGTGGGGGTACAACTCGGACGTACAGGGGTGTACATACACGGGTGGGGGTGTACATACACGGGGGGTACGTCTCGGACGTACGGGGGCGGGGGGGAGTGTTGGGCGCGTATGCGGGCACATGTCTCCATGGTTGCTATGGGAGTTCGGTGCGGACGGTGTTTTTTCCATACGGTTGTAATATCGGACGCACGGGATGGATCGTGATTCCTCGGCGGACTTCACCTTTCACATTTGTACGGTACATCGTCCGAGGACGTGTCGGACACATTTTCCGACCCGAGGACGTGTGGGAAATCATTCCCGATGCGGTTCGTATGGACTTTTTACCATGCGAATCGTGATTGCCAGTTCGTACGGCACTTGTACGATTCATAGGGTAAAAAGACCGGATACGAGTCGCACGGGGAATTTTTTTTCCGGATCGTAATTGGCACCTCTGTATGATTCCTCCGATGGATGCGCTCGAAATTCAATGCCAATTCAAAGCTCACCAGAGCCATGGGGGCCACTGAGCATTAGATATGCGATGCTCGTGGACTGAACCACCCTTGAAAAAGAGAATCCCTCGAAACGCGTCGGGTGCAGTCATGCTTTTAATCACTGGTGAGAGAGACTGTCCATACCATGAATAAATGGCTTTTATGGGGAGAAGCTGTCTTGCATTCGAGTGCTGCTCACTAGTTGGACCTTCCCCACCGAGCAAGATTTATAAGCGGCCGTCCTGCCGCTGAGCCTGCACCACCCCAGAGCCATGGGGGCCACTGAGCATTAGATATGCGATGCTCGTAAAGTGGGGTACAAGACTGGATTGAGGACAGCCTCCCCTTCCGGGGCTCATGGTGAGCTTTGAATTGGCATTGAATTTCGAGCGCATCCATCGGAGGAATAATACACGGACTACAGCTCCCATAAAGCTACGCACATCTCATACAGAGTGTCCAATCATGGCGTGCGATGGTGCCTAAAAGGAAGCTGCAGACGCAATGCGCTCTTGGACTGAACCACCCTTGAGAAAGAGAATCCCTCGAAACGCGTCGGGTGCAGTCATGCTTTTAGTCACTGGTGAGAGAGACTGTCCATACCATGAATAAATGGCTTTTATGGGGAGAAGCTGTCTTGTATTCGAGTGCTGCTCACTAGTTGGACCTTCCCCACCGAGCAAGATTTATAAGCGGCCGTCCTGCCGCTGAGCCTGCACCACCCCAGAGCCATGGGGGCCACTGAGCATTAGATATGCGATGCTCGTTGTTAGAATGGGGAACCTCTGGTTGGCACAGGTAGGTACTTGTGACAAGCAGCGGTCCCTTCTTCTATTCAGGGCGAGGGAATTACCCCTTCAGAACAACCCCTGCTCACCCTATAGGTAGTGTGGCGCGAGCAGTCAGGGCTAAACTTCAGGGCGCTAGTCAGTTAAGCATTTACGATCACACACAGTAAACCACAATGATCCCCCACAAACGGACACCAGGCGTAAGTTGTATCAAAAATACGGATGCTTTATATAAAAGATTCTTTGTTACGCAGGCATGTACAAGACCATCAATAACGGTTACGAAATGGAAGCCACAAGATGATAATTAGGCACTGTTCTTGTCTTTGGTAACTTATTCGGTCACGAGCGCTTCACAGGGCTCGGTTGAGTCGGTCCAGTCACGATGATGCGCAGGGCACCCAGGGTACAGTGATACGGGGAAATCAGAACGTTGCGGACCCCGAGTCCGATAGAGAGTTCACTGTACCTGGGAACGTGCGATGTGCTTGGACGAGTCTTCAGGAGAGATGCAGGTTCTGCACCTCGTGGGTCTTCCGGATCAAGAATTCAGCGGGCGGCTTTCGGTAGACAGGTGCGGCCCAGGGCCTCCGACACGGACTGTGCGGGAGGTCACTGCGGAGGGCGGCCCGGTCAGACTCAGGCTGGGAGGTGAAGCGGGGCGGCCGGATACGTTACGACGTACGGGCGGCCGTCCGAGGCTGGATTTCACTTCCCCACTAGAAATCCGGCGGGAGGGCGAAAGGGCACCAAGCGCGCTCCAGTAGCAGGCAGGTGACAGGGAAGCGGGACGGCCAGACTCGTGGGTCCAGAGCGACTCAGGTAGAGCGGGGCTCTCGGCGAGTGGAGGCGGCCAGGCTTCTGGGTGTCACGGCCCTAGGAGGGATGCGAAGGTGCGCAGGGCACTCCGGCGGGAGAAAGCACACGGCTCGAATTCTCAGACGAGCGGAGACACGGTGAACCCACTGGTCCTGGGGTTCAGTTCAGGGGGCAAGCTCTTCTTCCAAGCCCTTGGAGATAGTTGAAGAACAAAGTGCAAAAGTCTCTTTCAGTCTTTTTCCTCTCCTTCCTTAGCAAGGCACCTACTGCAGGCCAGTCCCTCAGGTCAGGGAAAGTTACTCCTCCTTCAGCTTCTTCCAGGTCCTTCTAGTCGGGCAGAGTTCCTTCGTGGTTCAATCTGGATCTGATTTCTTAGGAGCCAGGCTCCTACTTTTATACAGGGATTCTTTTGTTCTTTAGCGCCAGGGGGCCTGGGCCTGGCTCAGTCCAGTTTTGGAGCACTCTGTTGTGGTGACTCGGCTTGTTCCTTTCAGTAGCAGGGCAGAGACATCAGCCGCTCCACAGGGGGCGGCGCCGGCTTTGTGGTGGCAGAGCACAGGTCTATTCAAGAGTCAGGGTGCACTCCTCCCACCCATCCTGGTGTAATCTCTCTACCCACCACCTGGCAGCCAACCTGTCTCCTGGAATCCCCCAGCCCTGCTCCTGTACTGTTGCTAGGCAGAACACACACACACAGAGGCGGACTGAGATGGTTAGGCACGCAAAGGCTAACTTTCTAAAAGTAGCATTTGCAAACCCAGGATATTAAAATAACCTTTGCTAAAAGACGTATTTTATTATCCTGAGTTCAGGCATACTAAACATGACTTTCTACCATGCTCTCTGAGTCCACTGGGGTCACAGCGTGTAGCGATCCCAGCAGCCCATCCTGGCCTATGGAGAGCAGGTAGCCTTCAATAGTGAAAAACGAAAAGGGCTGTAATTCACTATTAAGACATGCCACACCATCAGGGCATGTCCTACCTTATACCTACAATGCACCCTGCGCTCAGGCCTACCAGAGGGGTGACTAACATGTAGTTAAGGGAAGGTTTAGGGACTGGTAAGTGGGGACACTTGCTCAGTCAGCGCGACGGTACCAGACCGCGCGCAGGGTCTGCAGTGGCGGACCCTAGACACATTTTACCCCGCTGCTTCGGTGGGTGGCACAACCAGTGCTGCAAGCCCACTAGCAGCATTTGGATATACAAGCCCTTGGCACCCCTGGTGCACTCTACTAGGGGCTGATAGTAAACCAAATAAACCAAACGTGGAAGTCAATTCACATAATACATTTTACCATAGGGAGCACTTGCACTGTGGCACTGGATGGCAGTGGCACAGTGCCCTGAGCAGCTAACACCAACACAAAAACACATTGAGGCACAGACAAAAAATGGAAGGGTGACCCACGCCAATGGTGCCAGGTCTAACACGTGTCCCCTCCAGCTGAAAAGTGGGGAGAACTACCCTACCCCAGGGAGTTCTGCATCACTAAGGCGGAAAAACCTGGACAGACCGTCAGCATTGGCGTGATCCGTGCCAGGGCGATGCTCCACCGTAAAGTCCATACCCTGTAGGGAGATGGACCACCTCAACAGTTTTGGGTTCTCACCCCTCATTTGCATCAACCATCTGAGGGGCCTGTGGTCGGTCTGAACCCGGAAGTGAGACCCAAACAAGTAGGGTCTTAGCTTCTTCAGCGCCCAGACCACAGCAAATGCTTCTCGTTCTATCGCACTCCACCTTTGTTCCCGGGGAAGTAGCCTCCTGCTAATAAAGGCTACGGGTTGGTCAAAGCCCTCCTCAGTGATCTGTGAGAGAACAGCCCCTACACCATGCTCTGATGCATCCGTCTGCACCAGGAACTCTTTGGAGAAGTCAGGAGCCAAGAGCACGGGCGCCGTGCACATGGCAGTTTTCAGGGTGTCGAAGGCTTTCTGACAGGTGTCAGTCCATATCACTTTTCTGGGCTGCTTCTTCGAAGTCAGCTCTGTCAAGGGGGCAACGATGCTGCCATACCCCTTGACAAGCCTCCTGTAGTACCCGGTGAGTCCTAAAAAGGCCCTCACCTCCGTCTGGGTCTTTGGGGGCTCCCAAGCCAGGATGGTTTCCACTTTGGGTTGGAGGGGCGCCACCTGGCCGCTCCCCACTTGGTGTCCCAAATACACCACTGAACCCTGCCCGATCTGACACTTGCTTGCCTTGATCGTGAGGCCTGCCTTGCGCAGCGCCATCAACACTTCCCAGAGATGTTGCAGGTGTTCTTCCCATGTGCCGCTGAACACTGCGATGTCATCCAGGTAGGCGGCGCTGAACTCGGTCAGCCCAGCCAACACCTGGTTGACCAACCTCTGGAAGGTGGCAGGGGCATTCTTCATCCCAAAGGGCATCACCCGGAACTGGTAATGCCCATCTGGTGTAGAGAATGCGGACCTCTCTTTGGCCCCATCAGTCAAGGCGATCTGCCAGTACCCAGACGTTAAATCAAACGTGCTGAGGTACCGTGCAGCCCCTAACCGATCGATGAGCTCATCAGCTCTGGGGATGGGGTGCGCGTCAGTCTTCGTGACTGAGTTGAGTCCTCGGTAGTCCACACAGAACCGGAGTTCGGGCGTGGCACCCGGCGCTGCAGCCTTTGGGACCAAGACCACTGGGCTGGCCCAAGGACTGCTGGAGGACTCAACCACCCCTAGGGCAAGCATCTTCGAGACCTCCTCTTTGATGCAGGCCCTGACCCTGTCAGTTACCCGGTAGGCCTTGTGCTTCACAGGTAAGCTGTCTCCCGTATCCACATCATGGACGCACCAATTTGTGATACCGGGAACCAGGGAGAACAGGTCAGGAAACTGCCCCAGCAGCTGGCGGCAGTCACCCTGTTGCTCAGGGGTCAGGGTGGGTGAGAGGTTTACCCCATCCACTGACCCGTCTCGCTCTGAGGCTACCAAGAGGTCAGGAAGAGGCTCGGACTCCTCTTCCGTCCCATCATCGGTGGCCAAGAGCATGCCCACTTCGGACCTCTCCAAGTGGGGCTTCAGTCGATTGACATGTAGGACCCTTAAGGGGTTCCTCGGAGACCGCAAGTCCACCAAGTAGGTGACAGAACTCTTGCGCTCCACAATCTCAAAGGGTCCTGTCCACTTGTCCTGGAGTGCACAAGGCTCCACAGGGGCCAGGACCCACACTTTTTGGCCAGGTTGAAGCTCAACCAGAGTGGCATTCTGGTCGTACCACCGCTTCATTTCCTCCTGGCTGGCTTCCAGGTTTGCCTCAGCAAGTTGCCTGAAACGCCTAGTCTGGTTCCGGAAGGCCAGCATGTAACTGTATACATTCTGGGGAGGTTTCCTGGGAGATTGCTCCCAGCCTTCCTTGACCAGACTAAGAGGTCCTCGTACTGGGTGGCCGTACAAAAGCTCAAAGGGACTGAACCCTAGAGACTTCTGTGGCACCTCGCGGTACGCAAAGAGAAGGCATGGTAAGAGGACGTCCCACTTACGCCTCATGGGTTCCTCGAGACCCATAATCATGCCCTTCAGGGTTCGGTTGAAGCGCTCAACCAACCCGTTTCCTTGGGGATGGTAAGGTGTGGTGAACTTGTAGGTTACACCACACTCTTGCCAAAGGGACTTCATATATTTCGATATGAAGTTGGTCCCCCTGTCAGACACCACCTCTAGAGGGAATCCTACTCGTGAGAAAATTCCCATCAGTGCCCGTCCCACCACGGGGGCCGTCACTGTCCTCAGAGGGATGGCTTCAGGGTACCGGGTGGCATGGTCCACCAAGACCAGGATAAACCTGTTGCCCATGGCTGTCTTGGGGTCCAGTGGCCCCACAATGTCAATCCCCACCCGCTGGAATGGGGTACTGACCACAGGGAAAGGTTGGAGTGGAGCTCTCAGCTTCCTTCCACTCTTGCCACTTGCCTGGCAAGTCTGGCATGTCCTGCAGTGAGTGTCAGAACTCCTGCGCATTTGGGGCCAATAAACGTGGGTGACAAGCCTTTCAAAGGTCTTGTCCTGCCCCAAATGTCCTGCTAACGGTACGTCGTGAGCCAGCCCCAGTAGGAAGGCTCTGAACCTCTGGGGTACCACCAGCGCACGGGCTGACCCAGGTTCAGCAACCTTAGGCTCGGAGTATAGGAGGTCGTTCTCCCAGTAGATCAAGTGAGTTCCGGACTGATCACCATTGGCCTGGGCTGCAGCCTGCTGCCGCATACCCTCTAGAGAGGGGCACTCTTTCTGCTCCCTGCAGAATTCCTCCCTGGTGGGGCCTCCTTCTTGCTGCCAATGGGTCAGCTCAGGCAGGTCCCCCAGTTCGGCTATCTGTTCCCCGGTAGGCTCCAGGGCATCCCCCTCAAGGTCTGCTTCCTCCTGGGCCGTGGGAACGTCAGGAGCCGGATTCCCGTGCCTCCCTTGCCCTCTCTCTAAGGCCGGTTCCTGGGCCTCTCCCTCAGGCTCCAGGGTTCCTTCAACACCCCTACTGGCTGCCATCGACCGGGTGGTCACGCACGCCCAATCAGGCAAGCCCACCATCCGCAGGTGAGTTGTCTTCTCCACCTTTTCCCAAGGGGAGCTCTCCAAATCGTTACCTAGGAGACAATCAACAGGCATGGCCTCTCTCACAGCCACTTGCAGAGTACCAGAGACCCCCCCCCACTCAAAGGGAACCTGAGCCATTGGACACTGACTCTCTGTGTTGTCAGCGTTGACAACACGGCAGAATGCGTGCGGGACAACCTGCTCTTGAGACACCAGGTGTTGCTTGACAGCAGTCACACTGGCTCCTGTATCTCTAAGAGCTCCCACCCTCTTGCCATTTATGGTCACCCACTGCCCATACTTTTGAGTATTGGGGGGCAGCTGGGCCTCAGCGACCATCTCACTGTCTCCTAATGAGACTAGGGTCATCTGTACGGGATCCCCCGCCCCTTGGACATCTATCTCCCTCCCCAAGGCTACACTATTCACCTGCTTGGGGGGTGGAGCACCAGAGGGTGCTGGTTTACCATACAGGGGGCACTTGGGATCCACGGAAATGTGCCCCAGGTTGTTACACTTGTAACATCGGAGGGGCCCTCTTTGAACAGGGTTACCTGTCGGGGCCCCGGTCTGCTTCGGGGGTGGGGGTGGCTGAGAACCTTTCCCTTGGTTCCCTTGGGAATTACTTTGGGGCCCTCTGTAGAACTCCCTCTGTTTACCCTTGTCCCCCCCACTCTTCTGCTGGGGACCCTGAACACCCTTGGCGGGGCCTCCTACGGGACCCTTGTGGACCCTGGTGCTGATCCAGCGGTCCGCCTCCTCAGCAAGCTTCCTCGGGTTGGACAGCTTGCTATCGATCAGGTGTTGGCGTAGCTCAGGAAAACAATTATCCGACAAGTGCTCCCATGCAATTAAATCAAACAGCCCTTGGTAATCATTCACTTTGCTACCCTTCACCCAACCATCCAGCGCTCTGCAAAAAAAGGTCACATATTCTACATAAGTGGTACCAGGTTTCTTGGTGCAATCCCTAAATCTCTGTCTGTACAGTTCAGGAGTTAACCCATACCTTGTCATAAGAGCCTCCTTCATGTGTGGATAGGATGTGTGGACATCAGAGGGGAGGTCTAGCAGTGTGTCCCGCCCCTCACTTAGGAACCTTCCCCACAACCCCGCTCCCCAATCCTTCTCAGGGACCCGGTGGGAGGACATGGCTACTTCATAGGCCCTAAACCACTGCCCAATATCATCCTGCTTATAATATTCTTTGACTACATCTTTAGGAATGTGCACCCTTGACTCTGTCGAATTGCTGCCACCAGAGGGTGAGTTGTCTAAACTCCTGGCCTTGAGATCCAACTCCCTCATTTTTACCTCATGCTCCATGGCCAGTTTCTGCCTTTCTCTCTCCATTTGCAGTTTTGCCATCTCCACCTCGTGTGCTCGTGCGGCACTCCTGTCGGCCAACTCCTCTGGCGACAGGCTTCTGCTAGGCTCAAACACACCTTCGGGGGGTATCACCTCCCGGGCATTCTCTGGGAACTTTGATTCGTGCCAGGCTCTCAGTGCGGTCACGTACTGATCCTTGGTGCTTAGTCCACTTTGCTTTATTCTGTACTTGGAGAGATATCCCTTCAGGACATCATTTGTGCACTTCCTCAGTGCCTCGGGCTCCCAATCGATGTCATCCACTCCAGAGAATACAGAGGGCGCTCCGCCTCCGTTGACTGAGCTAGGCATGGTTTCTTAAGGTGGAGATTCTTCTTTAGCACAACTGTCAATCAATCTGTGGCTGCGTTATAGGTCTGCTCTACGTGGTGATCAATAATTCACTGTATGTAAATCATAAATGCAAATTCGAAATCCCACCGCTGCCACCAGTGTTAGAATGGGGAACCTCTGGTTGGCACAGGTAGGTACTTGTGACAAGCAGCGGTCCCTTCTTCTATTCAGGGCGAGGGAATTACCCCTTCAGAACAACCCCTGCTCACCCTATAGGTAGTGTGGCGCGAGCAGTCAGGGCTAAACTTCAGGGCGCTAGTCAGTTAAGCATTTACGATCACACACAGTAAACCACAATGATCCCCCACAAACGGACACCAGGCGTAAGTTGTATCAAAAATACGGATGCTTTATATAAAAGATTCTTTGTTACGCAGGCATGTACAAGACCATCAATAACGGTTACGAAATGGAAGCCACAAGATGATAATTAGGCACTGTTCTTGTCTTTGGTAACTTATTCGGTCACGAGCGCTTCACAGGGCTCGGTTGAGTCGGTCCAGTCACGATGATGCGCAGGGCACCCAGGGTACAGTGATACGGGGAAATCAGAACGTTGCGGACCCCGAGTCCGATAGAGAGTTCACTGTACCTGGGAACGTGCGATGTGCTTGGACGAGTCTTCAGGAGAGATGCAGGTTCTGCACCTCGTGGGTCTTCCGGATCAAGAATTCAGCGGGCGGCTTTCGGTAGACAGGTGCGGCCCAGGGCCTCCGACACGGACTGTGCGGGAGGTCACTGCGGAGGGCGGCCCGGTCAGACTCAGGCTGGGAGGTGAAGCGGGGCGGCCGGATACGTTACGACGTACGGGCGGCCGTCCGAGGCTGGATTTCACTTCCCCACTAGAAATCCGGCGGGAGGGCGAAAGGGCACCAAGCGCGCTCCAGTAGCAGGCAGGTGACAGGGAAGCGGGACGGCCAGACTCGTGGGTCCAGAGCGACTCAGGTAGAGCGGGGCTCTCGGCGAGTGGAGGCGGCCAGGCTTCTGGGTGTCACGGCCCTAGGAGGGATGCGAAGGTGCGCAGGGCACTCCGGCGGGAGAAAGCACACGGCTCGAATTCTCAGACGAGCGGAGACACGGTGAACCCACTGGTCCTGGGGTTCAGTTCAGGGGGCAAGCTCTTCTTCCAAGCCCTTGGAGATAGTTGAAGAACAAAGTGCAAAAGTCTCTTTCAGTCTTTTTCCTCTCCTTCCTTAGCAAGGCACCTACTGCAGGCCAGTCCCTCAGGTCAGGGAAAGTTACTCCTCCTTCAGCTTCTTCCAGGTCCTTCTAGTCGGGCAGAGTTCCTTCGTGGTTCAATCTGGATCTGATTTCTTAGGAGCCAGGCTCCTACTTTTATACAGGGATTCTTTTGTTCTTTAGCGCCAGGGGGCCTGGGCCTGGCTCAGTCCAGTTTTGGAGCACTCTGTTGTGGTGACTCGGCTTGTTCCTTTCAGTAGCAGGGCAGAGACATCAGCCGCTCCACAGGGGGCGGCGCCGGCTTTGTGGTGGCAGAGCACAGGTCTATTCAAGAGTCAGGGTGCACTCCTCCCACCCATCCTGGTGTAATCTCTCTACCCACCACCTGGCAGCCAACCTGTCTCCTGGAATCCCCCAGCCCTGCTCCTGTACTGTTGCTAGGCAGAACACACACACACAGAGGCGGACTGAGATGGTTAGGCACGCAAAGGCTAACTTTCTAAAAGTAGCATTTGCAAACCCAGGATATTAAAATAACCTTTGCTAAAAGACGTATTTTATTATCCTGAGTTCAGGCATACTAAACATGACTTTCTACCATGCTCTCTGAGTCCACTGGGGTCACAGCGTGTAGCGATCCCAGCAGCCCATCCTGGCCTATGGAGAGCAGGTAGCCTTCAATAGTGAAAAACGAAAAGGGCTGTAATTCACTATTAAGACATGCCACACCATCAGGGCATGTCCTACCTTATACCTACAATGCACCCTGCGCTCAGGCCTACCAGAGGGGTGACTAACATGTAGTTAAGGGAAGGTTTAGGGACTGGTAAGTGGGGACACTTGCTCAGTCAGCGCGACGGTACCAGACCGCGCGCAGGGTCTGCAGTGGCGGACCCTAGACACATTTTACCCCGCTGCTTCGGTGGGTGGCACAACCAGTGCTGCAAGCCCACTAGCAGCATTTGGATATACAAGCCCTTGGCACCCCTGGTGCACTCTACTAGGGGCTGATAGTAAACCAAATAAACCAAACGTGGAAGTCAATTCACATAATACATTTTACCATAGGGAGCACTTGCACTGTGGCACTGGATGGCAGTGGCACAGTGCCCTGAGCAGCTAACACCAACACAAAAACACATTGAGGCACAGACAAAAAATGGAAGGGTGACCCACGCCAATGGTGCCAGGTCTAACACTCGTAAAGTGGGGTACAAGACTGGATTGAGGACAGCCTCCCCTTCCGGGGCTCATGGTGAGCTTTGAATTGGCATCGAATTTCGAGCGCATCCATCGGAGGAATAATACACGGACTACAGCTCCCATAAAGCTACGCACATCTCATACAGAGTGTCCAATCATGGCGTGCGATGGTGCCTAAAAGGAAGCTGCAGACGCAATGCGCTCTTGGACTGAACCACCCTTGAGAAAGAGAATCCCTCGAAACGCGTCGGGTGCAGTCATGCTTTTAATCATTGGTGAGAGAGACTGTCCATACCATGAATAAATGGCTTTTATGGGGAGAAGCTGTCTTGTATTCGAGTGCTGCTCACTAGTTGGACCTTCCCCACCGAGCAAGATTTATAAGCGGCCGTCCTGCCGCTGAGCCTGCACCACCCCAGAGCCATGGGGGCCACTGAGCATTAGATATGCGATGCTCGTAAAGTGGGGTACAAGACTGGATTGAGGACAGCCTCCCCTTCCGGGGCTCATGGTGAGCTTTGAATTGGCATCGAATTTCGAGCGCATCCATCGGAGGAATAATACACGGACTACAGCTCCCATAAAGCTACGCACATCTCATACAGAGTGTCCAATCATGGCGTGCGATGGTGCCTAAAAGGAAGCTGCAGACGCAATGCGCTCTTGGACTGAACCACCCTTGAGAAAGAGAATCCCTCGAAACGCGTCGGGTGCAGTCATGCTTTTAGTCACTGGTGAGAGAGACTGTCCATACCATGAATAAATGGCTTTTATGGGGAGAAGCTGTCTTGTATTCGAGTGCTGCTCACTAGTTGGACCTTCCCCACCGAGCAAGATTTATAAGCGGCCGTCCTGCCGCTGAGCCTGCACCACCCCAGAGCCATGGGGGCCACTGAGCATTAGATATGCGATGCTCGTAAAGTGGGGTACAAGACTGGATTGAGGACAGCCTCCCCTTCCGGGGCTCATGGTGAGCTTTGAATTGGCATCGAATTTCGAGCGCATCCATCGGAGGAATAATACACGGACTACAGCTCCCATAAAGCTACGCACATCTCATACAGAGTGTCCAATCATGGCGTGCGATGGTGCCTAAAAGGAAGCTGCAGACGCAATGCGCTCTTGGACTGAACCACCCTTGAGAAAGAGAATCCCTCGAAACGCGTCGGGTGCAGTCATGCTTTTAATCACTGGTGAGAGAGACTGTCCATACCATGAATAAATGGCTTTTATGGGGAGAAGCTGTCTTGTATTCGAGTGCTGCTCACTAGTTGGACCTTCCCCACCGAGCAAGATTTATAAGCGGCCGTCCTGCCGCTGAGCCTGCACCACCCCAGAGCCATGGGGGCCACTGAGCATTAGATATGCGATGCTCGTAAAGTGGGGTACAAGACTGGATTGAGGACAGCCTCCCCTTCCGGGGCTCATGGTGAGCTTTGAATTGGCATCGAATTTCGAGCGCATCCATCGGAGGAATAATACATGGACTACAGCTCCCATAAAGCTACGCACATCTCATACAGAGTGTCCAATCATGGCGTGCGATGGTGCCTAAAAGGAAGCTGCAGACGCAATGCGCTCTTAGACTGAACCACCCTTGAGAAAGAGAATCCCTCGAAACGCGTCGGGTGCAGTCATGCTTTTAATCACTGGTGAGAGAGACTGTCCATACCATGAATAAATGGCTTTTATGGGGAGAAGCTGTCTTGTATTCGAGTGCTGCTCACTAGTTGGACCTTCCCCACCGAGCAAGATATATATATATATATATATATATATATATATATATATATATATATATATATATATATATATATATATATTGCGGCTGCCAGTAGGTAGTTATACTTACATCCTAGTTTCCATAGAAAATACGATTTTTTGAATCAGCTATATCTTTGGCGCCAATTGATGAATCTTCATTAAATTTCCCCCAAAAAGCTGTCAAATTGGGTCTTGTTTTGCATGGAAAGTTTTGTTTTGATCTGTCAAGCGATGGCCAAGAAAAGGGGAGGGGTTAAAAAAAAGAGTGTTTCCCATGTTAATTCCCATTGAGATTTTAGACACGCCTACAGCCTGAACCACTGGACGGTATTAC
Organism: Triturus cristatus; assembly: GCF_964204655.1. Taxonomy (NCBI): domain Eukaryota; kingdom Metazoa; phylum Chordata; class Amphibia; order Caudata; family Salamandridae; genus Triturus; species Triturus cristatus. The sequence continues at coordinate 266,471,942 of NC_140582.1, read as the reverse complement.
GCCAGATTCGGCAATTGTTATTTGGTGTAAATCCCATCAGTAGTTTTCAAGATATTAAAGGAAATCCAAATTTGTATATCTTGGGTCGCGAAGCCTTCAGAAATAATAACAAGATTGTGCTGAGATCTGCAGAGCTCTGAGTGGCTGCTAACACTTCAACCAGGAAGTGTTGACAGCCATTTCGGGAATCAGCTTCAGCCAAGTCAATAAAAAAGCACACAAAAAAAAGAAAAGGGGGAAAGTTACACATACCCTAACCCCCTTGCCTTGGTCTTGGCGTCCCTTTGCACCCCACCAGGGCAAAAAGCATTTATTTTCACAAATATTCATGAATATTGTATTGAATTAAAAAACAAGTGCAGTATCCCACTCTTGTTTTTAATGATGCCCCCAGGTGGGCCTGGTCTCGGGGGCATGCATATTTAAATAGAAATAATGGAGAGGCATGCACGTGGCCCCCCTCCAAGGGAATGTTTATGCCCTGGGGACCACCTCCTCTACGGGGCAACATATACATATAGTGGTGCCACGCAGACCTCCTGGGCTCCAGCTCCTCGGGGCTTTTAAAAAAAAAGTAGGGGGCCACATGGACCTCCTCCTAGGGCATTTAGAAGCCCTTGTGAGTGCCACCTCCCCAATGCTAAATGAAACAATTTGGAGGGGGTCCGTGCTGGACCATCATGTCCCCAAGGCCGAATCCCAAATTTAAACATGGAGGGGGTCATGCGGCTCCCCTTCCGGGACATAAACAGATTAAAGGATTGCTCCCAAATGCAGGGAGCAGCACTTTTCGCTGTTACCTACATATGGCAGTAATGCCTGCTCCCCCTGAAGGCGGGGTGCCGGCAGAGACCGCAGATGCTATCAGGCTTGTCCTGCAGTCATCAACGGGGGAGAGGAAGATGAAAGCAGTAAAATATTAGACAAGAGAAGGAGAAAGCACTCAGAAAAATGCTGGAGGGAAAGGAGAAAGCAGCAAAAATTAGACAAGAGTAGGAGAATGCCCCCAAAAGAGGAAAATGACAGAGAAAGCAGTAAAAAAAGAGGCACAAGCAGGAGAAAGCACTCAGAAAAATGATGTAAGGGAAGGAGAAGGCACTCAAGGAAATGGAAAGAAAACAGAGTGGTGCAGAGTGGTGCAGCAGCATGGAGAGTGCCTGTGTGCACTTTCTGACTTATTAATCCACTCACACACACACACTGTCAAAAGTTACAGTTAGAATTTTTTTTAAACCTTTTCAATTGACTAAAAAAACAAAGGTTACAGGGATGTTATAGCTAGAAAATAACCTAAAACAAACCATAGGAATTCACAGAACAAAAACAAATGTTACAGGGACATTATAGTTCAGAAATACAATTTAAAAAAAATAGATATTCACTGAAAAAAACAAAGGTTGCAGGATGTTATAGTCATGCTCTGATTTCACTCAGACAAACCAGTGAAATTCAGCAGTTATAGTTACCTGAGCTTACTATAACTCACACCCCCGCAATGCACTGCTTATGACCTCACATAGTATACCACTCATGTCATGGTCAGTGGCATTACTGGTGACATTTCAAATGACATCACTGATGACATCATCCAGAACACCACTCACACCCCATACAGCCTCTAATACACCCACTCATCCACCCACACAACCACTCACATACCCATACAAGCAATCACACACCCTCTCACAGACCCACTCAGAGACTCACACACCCACTCACAGTTCCATTCAGACATGCATGCACCCATTCACAGACCCACATAGGCACTCACATACCCACATCCAGAGCCATGTAAACATCCATACTTTCAATCACACACCCACTCACAGACCCATACAGCCACTCACACCCACAAACCACTCACATACTCATACAGCCACTCACACACCCACTTTCAGATGTATCAATCCATTCACATGCACACTGTCAAAGGTTACAGGTTAGAGTAAGGAAATTTTAAAAACCTAAGAAATTCACTTAATAAAAACAAAAGTTACAGGGACATTATATTTAGAAAATAAGATTAATAAACCATAGGAATTCACTGAAAAAAACAAAGGTTACAGGGACGCTATAGTTAGGAAATAGAACTAAAAATGCCTTAGAAATTCACAAAAAAAACAAAGGGTGCAGGGACATTATAGTTAGGAAATAGAACTAAAAATGCCTTAGAAATTCACCAAAAAAAACAAAGGTTGCAGGGACATTATAGTCAGGAAATAACATTGACAAATGTAGACATTCGCTGAAAAAGCCAAAGGTTACAGAGACATTATAGCTGGAAAATTGAATTTAAAACAGCTTATGAATGCACTGAAAGACCCAAAGGTTACAGGGACGTTATAGTTTGGCTCAGATTTCACTTACACAAAACCAGTGAAATTCAGCAGTTATAGTTACTTGAGCTTACTATAACTTACGCCCTGCAATGCATGGCTTATGACCTCACATATTACATCACTCATGACATGGTCAATGACATCACTCGTGATGTGGTCATAAGCAGTACATTGCGGGGCGTAAGTTATAGTTAGCTCAGGTAACTATAACTGCTGAATTTCACTGGTTTTGTCGATGGGAAATCTGAGACTAACTATATAATGTCCCTGTAACCTTTGGCTTTTTCAGGGAATTTATATATATATATATATATATATATATATATCAAAGTTCCCATTTTCTTAAACGTCTTTTGACAGAAACAGATACGGACCACAAAATAGGTGCAGGATTATTAATTGATTGTGCAAGTCGCCATGACGCGTTTCAGCCCCTCCAAGGGCCTTGATCACATGAAATAGTTTGGTATTGGTCATTGGCTTATAAAGTGACTAGTGCAAGCGTAATGATTAACACATGATATTCAGTTTCAGTCAACATGGACGAAAGACTACTTAATAATTCTCCGTATGTCTTTCCTATTCAGCATTAACGTTGTAATCTTCTGACAATTGCAAACCAAAATTTTAGTTTTAATTTAGTACATTCTGTCTTAGAATTATACTGGTTATTTAGTCAAATTCATGTATATTATAAAATGCATTACGTTAAAATTGTTTACAAAATAGTGCAAAAATTGTGACAGTGTGAAATAGTGCTAAAGTGCGTACATGAGTGTATTATTTGAACCAAATTTCCCAATATTGTGTTTCCAGGTACTTGACATAATGTTTTTTATATATATATATATGTTTGTATGCGTTTGCCACAGCTGAATTATATCTATACATTCATGGTACTGGAGCCCCAGTGACCAGCTCTGAGCTAAAGCGATTTCAGTGGTGGTCATCCAAGCGTTTATTTCTTGGTTTAAATCATTACAAATATTTCAATTTTTTACTTTCGGTTTAAATACCCTGATTGATTAGACATCAAGCATGGTGGATCAGTGAGATGTTAATGATTATGATTGTGTTATGGAAATCATTGTACTGACGTTGTCCCCATTGACACTTTCTAATCCATATACACATAAATATAAGTACACATTGTAATAAATATCATATAAGCAACACAATACAGTCCATAATAGATAAAATTTGCTTAAATAATCATGTATACGTGAATAAATATCTATATATAAAAAACTAAAATGTCAATAAATATCCAATAAATACATATATAACATACAAAGTCATTATACACTGATAAAATGATTTTCCTGAATTCTTTCTAAAACCTCACCACAATATAACGACATGGAATAAATAATTAAAGACATGTAAAAAGATCCTCCGTTATGTTTAAACCTTATGGTTGTTTGGTGTTGAGTTCCAATATGTATCTAGTCTCCAACTGGCGTAGTCTATGTTCTCTATTGCCGCCCCTTCTGCTTGGTGGTACTGAATCTATAACAAAATACCTGAGAACCTGACTTTTAGACTGATGTTTAGTTTTAAAATGGCGAGTTACCGTATAATTGTTGTCCTGGTTGTTGATTGCCCTCAAGTGCTGTAGTATCTTTTTCTGCACTTGTAACTTTGTGCTTCCTAGGTATTGAAGGTTGCCCGGGCATACACTGCAAATTCTATCTTGCATGTAAGAAATTTAGTTATTTTTAGCTTCTATCGCTAAAAGGAGTAATATAGGTTATTTTATTATCTCCTTGCTGGCATGCCTTACATTTTTTACATGTAAAAAAACCTGTGTGAGTTTGCAGCCAACTAGTTGCCTCTATGATCTCAGGACTGGTTTTGACTAAGTCATCACTCATGGATCGACTCCTACTGTATGTTATGGACGATCTCTTGGGCAATTTCTGGCCAATCACTGGATCATTAAGAACCATAGGCCAGTTGCGGGATAATATGGATTGGATCTTTTTGTGTTGCTTGCTGTATTGGATTATAATCCTAATTTTTTTTTTGTTTTCATCAATCGGAGTTTCTGTTCTGAGTAAACTTTCGTCATCTTTGGTTAGTTTTTCAGTTAACAAGTCATGTCTACTTTTCCGCATAGATTTAGAAATAGCATTGTTAATGACCTCTTCTGAGTATCCTCTTTCCAGAAACCGTAATTTGCTATCTGTCTGAGCTTTTATTAGGTCTCTTTCTTTACTGTGGATCCGCCTCAGCCGAAGCATTTCCCCATAGGGGATACTAGTCGCTAAGTGTTTGACATGCGAGCTGTTGGCATGGAGTGTTGAGTTTCCAGCCGTTTCTTTCTGATATAATTTCATTTCTATCTTATTTTCATCTATGTAGACATGTGTGTCTAGAAAACTGACAGTGGTGGTGCTGATATCCGCAGTAAAATATAAGTTTAAATCATTTACATTTATGGCTTGCACAAACTCTTTGCCCTCGCTGGCATTGCTATCCCATATAACGCACAAATCAACGATGAAACGCAGCCATAATTTTACCGTGGTTACCATTATTTCTCGGTACTTGGTCATGAGGACAATCTCCTGCCACCAGCCCATGTGTAAACACGCGTAGCTGGGAGAGAAGCTGGCCCCCATCGCCACACCTCTGGTTTGTCTATATAGCAGTTTATTAAACATAAATATGTTGTTCATCAAACAGAAATTAACCATTTCAATTAACATCTTCTTATGATCTCCTGTGTTGCCCATTGTGTTCTCTAAGAAATGGTCCAAGGCTCGCAGTCCATCTGTGTGTTGAATGCTATTGTAAAGCGAACTTACATCAAGGGCTATAAACAAATAACCTTGTTTCCATTCAAAGTCTTTGAGTTTTCTCAGAAAGCCGCTAGTATCACTCACATATGATGGCAAAGCTTTTAACATATTCTGAAGGAAGAAATCGAACATATTAGGATGTGTGTTCAAGTAGTCCATTCCTGGCTGATATTATTGGTCTGCCTGGCGGATTTAAAGGGTCTTTGTGGATCTTGCGCAAAAAATAAATCTTAGGTACCACTGGATGGTTGTTCTTTAAAAATTTGAATTCCTGTACAATAATCAAGTTCTTATTTTTCCATGTCGACAACTTTTTATTAAAATCTGCATACATTGATTTAAATTCTAATCCACTGCTTTTCGTATAGCAAGTTCTGTTGTTCAATTGCTTATAGGCTTCCTTGGAGTATTGTTCTTTGGACATTAACACTTTGTTCCCACCTTTATCCGAAGTGCGAATGACAATTTTGTTGTTTGCTTTGAGTTTTTTCATCAATTCATTATAATCATGATTCTGTTTGTTTTATTTAGATTTTCCTCTATTCATTTTGATATTGAGTTCTTTCAACTGCTCTGTTACCAACTCATGGAAAATATCGATTGAATCCCGCATCATGACTGGATTAAATATAGATTTTGGTTTGAACTGGGTTAATGGCCCTTGTGCATGGGTGATGGCAATCTGATGGACCGGTTGACCTGATGCATTTGGGACAGCCTCAGATATTTCATTTTCATAGTTACGTATTATTTAGCTGTGATCCCATAGCTCTTGCATTTCATTGCCAAATATGTCCGATTGAGTAGACACTTGCAAGTCTTGTGTCCTTATTTCTGCTTCCCCAGTCGTGTCATATTTTTTGTTGGTCAAGTGGAATTTCCGGAGTTAAAATTTTCTTGTACTCCTAAAGATATCCAATCTTGTTTTTGCATAACTAAAATTACTCACAGGGCAGTATGTTAGTCCCAAACTCAGGACTCATTTGTCATTATCGCTTAGTTCTGTATTGGATAGGTTCACAATGGACTTGTCAAGGGATCTCATACTGGTTATTTGCCTTTCCTCTATCCGCCTCGCTTTCTTTGATTTGTTCCTGATTCTGTTTACCTTCCTTCTTTGTTTGCGTTTGCAGTTCTTGCATGGCCGTAGTTGGTTTTTTGTGCACATGTACGGAGGGTTTGCCTCCTGTCCTCGCATAAAAAACCTAGTTCCTCATCCAGCGTATGTTTTTATCTCACCTGACTTGTGCCAGATTCACGTTCAGATTCACTATCTGGAGCTGAGCTTAAGTCTGATTGCGATGTACTGAGGCTGCTTCATTGGTCCTAATTGCACCTGATTTGGCTATTGCTGTTCTTTTGTCTTTGATGGATCTTAAAGCTTCATATTTCATGGAAAAGGGGAATATTTGGCCCACCTCGTAATCGGTTTTATCCCGATGGAACTTGTAAGTTTTGCGCTACTTGATTTTATCTTCCTCCTTCCTTAGTCTGAGTGTCATTTCTTGGCACAGTTTTGTTCTTTCCTCCACTTGTTCCATATTGTCCAATTCTTCACTGATTTTGGCTATCTTCTCCAGTAGTGCTAACCGATCTATGTCGGCATATTTTATCAATATTCTTATTAGCCGTTTAGAGGACTCCAGATTACATTCAGCCCACTCACGCATCATTAGTGGATTTTGCGCTTCGTAGCTTGGCACTAGGAGAATCCTTAATCCCCGTGGGACCTTGTCCAGGTACCTTTGCAATGAACGGGACTCCCACCATTTGCTCTGCTCAGAGTGCATTTTTTTCTCCAATTGGTTAAATCTTTCCTGCATTGTTACATTTGGTCTTTGGATACTGTGGCAGTATTAGTATCGTTGCTGATTACTGTCCTGCAGTCATTAAACATCTCTAATGCTGCGGTTTACCTCTGCTGAACTATGTCAGCCGACATTGCACTGTTTAAATTCTGGTAGTAGAGGTCCAGTCAGCTCCGGGTTTGTGTTACCTTCGCGGTTAGGGGGGTCCGATAGCACAACTCCTTCCGGGTTAAACTTTGGACTTCCTGGATTTCAGGAAATCTGGTCTCTCCTAGTGCTTCATCCCAAATCGAGAGGGGGTCAGTAGATACGCTGAAAAGAGACTCCGTCGGCTTGTAATATCCAAAGATCCCGTTTTCTTAAACGTCTTTTGACAGAAACGGATATGGACCACAAAATAGGTGCAGGAATATTTATTGATTGTGCAAGTCGCCATGACACGTTTCAGCCCCTCCACGGGCCTTGATCACATGACATAGTTTGGTATTGGTCATTGGATTATAAAGTGACTAGTGCAAGCGTAATGATTAACACATGATATTCAGTTTCAGTCAACATATATATATTTGTATACATAAACTGTTAATACTTTCTTATTGAGTATAATATTGTTTTTACTTTCATGGGGTTACTCATACATGTAATCTGTTTGAGATAGAGTATTTTCACTGCTCTTACTTAGACTGCAGAAGGAATTCAACAATTAACCTCTGCAGTACAACATTTTCCCTACTGTTTCACTGTTTGGAGTGGAAATAGTAAATTTTACTCTCTCTGAAATCCAATACTTTCCCTACTGTTGCCCTGTTTGGAGTGAGAATAGTAAATTTAATCCATCCAAAGGTCAACACGTTCCCTACTATTGTGTTGTTTGGAGTGGTAATAATAAATTGCACACCTCTGAAGTTCAACAGTTTCACTATTGACTGATGTGGTACTCGTACATTTTATCCCTTTTGAATCCAATTCTTTCCCTACCGTTGTGTTGTTTGGAGTGGGGTTAGTACATTTTACCATTTTACCCCTCCGGCGTCCAATGCTTTCCCTACTGTTACACTGACTGGAGTGGGAACAGTAAATGTAACTCCTCCGAAGTCAGCACTTTCCCTACTGTTTTCCATAAACTAGAGTGGGAATAGTATATTTAGTATTCCTAGACTCAAATAGCTTTCATAATATTAGTTAAATAGATTGTTATATTTTTTATATTTTATATTAATACATTTAAAATATAAAAAATCTTAATATAATGTAAAATAAAGGTTTTTGTTAATTATATTATAAATATGTTCATAGTAATACATTTAAATTAAAAAATATATAAAATGTAAAATGAATATTTTTATTAATTATGTTTCACCATATATGTATAGATTGAAATATTTCGCATTTACTATGTTTAGCTCTATTTACATTTTAAAAAAATGATATTTTGGTGTCCTTTCCTGCACATAAACAATCCAGAATGCAGATTGGAAACTCCCATGTGAGCTGCAATGTGTAGCATACATAGAAGTTGCAAATCCCCATTTGTTTTATGATTGTTTGTCTGCAGGAAGGGACACTTTCCTGCACATACACAATCATTCATGGGGCTTGGCTGCTTTAATGTGTGCTGAACAATGCATCACACATAGAAACAGCAAAAAAAGGAGAAATTAACCCTTTCTCCTCGTTTCGCCATGTTAAAACCAGGGTTTCCCTTGCCTTAATTTTGGAGCTGCGTCTTATTTACACCACCCATGTAAATAAGGGGCAGCATCAAAATCAATGAGTGTTGCAGCAGAACGGCCACTGCTGCACCCATTGCCCACCCCTTTCACGCTAAGTGTAGGGAGAAAGGGGGCATTATTTACAAGGCGACGTCAATCAACGTTAAGTGGCTTAACGTTGGCTTGTAAATAAGGTGAAGGGATTATCGCCACAGGAACGTCGCAAAAAGTGACATTGCTGTGGTGATAGGGGCTTGTAAATATGCCCTTCACTTGCTTTTGTTTGACCCTATTTTTGTAAGTGTAACTTTAATTCACTATTTTTTTATACTATTTGTGCTTTAATAAGCAGAATATTAATAATAAAATTCAAGGTTGTTCCGCATAGTGCCCCTCAAAATATGTCTTGCCCTTGGCTCGCAAAATACTTTCAAACTCCTGATCAGCATGACAGTGCATGACTGCGGAAACCTGCTTCACCAGAAAGCACTATGGGGCAGATTTACCAACATTTTATGATGCTTTGTGGTACTTTGCTTTCAGGGGGTGTTCCCACAAAACCACCCATGCTTTTTGATGCGAAACCCTATCTACCAAAAATGTAAGACAGAGTTTTGCATCAAAAATGAACTTCTTTTGAAAGCAGGGGTTAAAAGGAGAAATGTGTTCATTTCTCCTGTCTTTTCTGGCGTTACATATTTGCTGCACTGTACAACACACATACAAAGTGGAAAAAGTTTAAGGAGTTGTCTAAGCATAGTATTTTGCAATAGAAGGGAACCCTTCCAGTTTGAAACCTATGGTAGACTCTGGCACACACCCTTGCACTATGACGCAAATGTGAGTGCGAGCCCATAGCAGCAAAATTCTGCGCTGGCGCTATGGAGAGGGGAGGAGAGTGCCATATTTACAAAGATGTAGCACTCACCTGCTCCCTCCCTGTAATATAAAGCAGTGCAGCATTTTTGGCTGCTGCACTGTGTTGGGTGACACCTTAGCAGATCTGCCCCTGAGTGTGTCTGACATTCAGAAATTGGACCAGCGCCTTGTTGGAACAAGGGCTTCAAGTCACGTTGCAAAACTTGTCAATGTTTCGTTTTGATAAGCAGCCAGGTTGCCTTTTACGCAGTAGCGGCTCCTGGAGGGAGTGCTGCGGGGCTGTGAGGCGGGGCGGGGGAGGGGCAGGGTGGGGGGTAGCAAACTCCGGCATATTACCGAACGGAGGGAGGTACCTAAAAATTTTTTTTTTTTAAATTACATTGCGCACGCTGCATCACCATTTGCCGTTGCAGCGTGCCAATTGTAATTCGTTTTATTTCTTTATTTATGTACTTACCTCCGTTCGGCCGTATGCCAGAGTTTACTACCCCCAACCCTGCTCCTCCCCTGCCCCGCGCCACCGCCCCACAGCACTCCCTCCAGGAGCCGTTACTGCTTTTACGATTGCTGCCTGTTTGTGGTGTATTTTGTGGTACGATGGAGGCTCCTGCCAAAAACCAGGGCTTTAACTGGGCCGGGTCTTGCCGGTGGTCAGCACCAGCAGTTCTAAAAAGCAGGTGCCGAAACGAGAGTCTATCGGGCCCTCACCCTCGAGGTGAAAAAAAAATCTTAACTCTGCAGCAGTGCCACTCTTCACTGCCTTTGAGGAAACTTCAAAAAGACTCCTTCTAGTTCTTTTACAGTCTCATCATTTCAGAACGGATGTATTGTCAATATTATATGCAACAAAGCCATAGTTGCTGCTTATGTATCTTATGCAACTACCAGTCATTGACAAAGCCAATAGTCCAGGCTTGTTGTAAGTAATCATACTAATTGTATTATATATCTGAATTCAATCACAGAAGCAGCAAAATGCCGGTCAGGCGTCACACTATGCTAAGCACAGATTTTTAGTTTACGTGTTTTAAGCCATGCCCTTAACTGTATCGGCCACGCCCCTTTGAGAGACCACCCAGTTTTTTTCATCCCACTTAAAGCCCTGCCAAAAACCAAATGTAATTTAAAACAGTTCGCCATCACTTTTTTCTCCAGCTTAACTCAAAGATTCGAACCTAGGTTTACAACTCATTTGACACGGATGCATCTATTTTTTTTTTAAGTACAGTGTCTGTATACATTGAAGCGATCCTTGTTGTGGGAATATTTTGCATACTCCAATAGAAAATGTCCAAAGTTCGATAATACTTACATGTCACACCGGTAGCTTCCTCAATTAGAATGTCTCTCGGTTTATGTGTTTCCTTCAAGCACACCGTTGTTTTTTTCAGCGTCACCTGGGTGCCCGGGGCTGCCTAGGCTTGTTTGTTAAATCAGTACTGCTTAACTAATGTCCCCGTATCCTTCTGAGGCCGCGTGAGACGTGTCACAGCGTGCGCTCCTCAAACCTTTTTCAGAACAACCCCTGGGTTTTGCTTTAGAAATTTGGTATCGCGGTGCTGGCACACACTTCTCAGACATGGCGCAGTTTAAAAACAGATACATGAGTGGTGCGGCAGTTCGAAGGACGGATAGGTTCATGGATGGATTAGAACATTTAAAGCTACAGTGACGCACCAGAAAGATGGAGAAAGGCAAAACGCACGAGGGTGAATGGGCGATAATGCAGGTAAGGGAGGGGGAGGTCGACAGCCGACAGGTCTCCTGAGGGCGACATTACAAATGTCCGGACCTCAATTTCAAGTCATACAATTATCAGCTTGTTTTCTGTGATGTTCCAAAACAAGCATCTGGTCCAGCATATTACAAAGAAAGCTCCTATGGGACTAGCGTTTTCATAACAGAAAACTCACCTCACAACCTTGGCAACCTTAGAACCTGAAAGGCATGTTTTAATAACCAATGCTTTCTCCCTTAATTGCAGCAGCTATGCTTTTCAATTGGAAAACCTGATAGGTCTCATGAGTTGTCTGGAGTTCAGAGGAGAGGTACTGGGGCCGGGATGAACCACTCTGTCAGTACTTCCACCCATGAACCTGGGCAATATGGCTTAAAGGCCCTGGATTTGAAATTTGCATGTGGGACCAAGAACTACTGGGTCCTTTTCCCCAAAGAGGCTCTTGATTTCAGGACTATTCCACAGATATTTTCCAGAACAGGTAGAAAATGCCAGTGGACCAGCATGTGGGTTTACTAGATTCATTTTCACCCCTAGTAAATTCGGGCCTGGTATTTCTGCACCTGGATGCACCAGGTTACTAAGAATCCGGGCCCACCCCATGCACACATACAAAGCCTTATACAACATGGGCCCCACATACTTCAATAACAGCATAAACTTCTACAAACATGCACGACACCGCCGCTCAGCCAGACTCCTACTCGAACATTCACCACACATATGCAGAACCAGATCCGGTTGTTGTCCCTTGCCCTACCTCGCTTGCCTGGAACGACCTGCCCTGCACATTAGAGCCTCCTGCTCAGTTCTGAAATTGTGCAAGAAACTGACCACTTGACTCCCCTACTTCTCCCAACCCTGGATCAGCCCATACAGATCCTGCTTCAGCGCCCGGGTTATCCTCCCCTCCACAGCCCCCTTCCCCTGGATGAAATGTCTCAGCACCAGGATACCCTCCTGGGTGAAATGTACGCAAACAAATACACATAACATAACATAGGATAACATGACATTCATATCTTCTACTTGGTGACTATTCCTTCCCATGACATGAGGACCAGACTTTTCACATAAATCAAGTTTAATGGTGGATTTGCAGTTTTTTTCACTTCAAGTCAGCAAGTATCTCGGGTTTCTGGTAGCAGCCACGAAGCTCCTTTCACAAGTGAGCGTGGTCGCTCAGGTATAAAACGATACAACCCAATACAGTATGAAAAAAAATGATGTAAACCAAGCATGTATACATTTGATTTGAAAGAAAGGAATTCAGCGCAGTGTCTGTAGGCTAATTAGGGTCAATAATATTGCTGAAACACAATGTCAATGCAAGAATTAAAAAATATGACGGTATAGGAGCAAACAACAAAAATAATACATAATAGCAGGGTTTCACTTTTAGGCCTGGACGCAGAAATACAGCAGATATACCATTCAATGTATTGCAAGCATCATGGGCTATGGTGCACTTGTATTATGGTGGGAGGTATATCCTCTAAGTTTGTGATGGAGTATCTCATCTGCCATATCCTAAATACGTCCCATAGATTTTTGGCAACAGGTGGTCAAATTCTGAAAATGCACACTCAAGTCTTGCATCGAAATTCTCTTCAATTCTGGTTCTGCAAATCGTTATTCTGTAGTTATGCGTAGATACCCTAAAGGAACCCCCGAAAGCACACTATCATGCACAAATGTTGGCTTCTTCACAAAATGACATTTTCTACTGGAGGAATTGCAGATCTTGCTCTGCCTTTTGTTTCAAAGAAGGCTGTGGTGGACAGTGGTGGTGACAGAAATGAGAATTTGGCCAAACGATGCGTTCCAATGGAGCTACACGTTGATTTTGCCACACAAATGATTTTGGAGAGATTTTTAACAGTGGAAGTAGGATAATGTGGTAGGATACCATTGAAACCTACTGTGGCATGGGTAGGGCTTGTAGGACATACACGAGGACACCAATCATCTCAAGGGAACCTCAAAACCTCCTCTAAGGTGATAAAATACACTGGTGATTGTACCAGCCAATGTTTTGCAATACGTTCCTGGCCATTGCTCTGACTTTCTGCATCACTGCAACTGTTCAGATCTCAGTTCTCCACTTACACTGGACTCACTGGCATTGAATAAACAGGGTTTCTGGAACTGTCCTCGACCTCTTATACAGTCCCTTTATCAAGAGGGAGGCCTGAGACTTGCATCTTCGGAGGCAGAGTAGCAAGGCTACTTATTTAGGTTCTGTGTTGGAAACGTGAGTTGCTGCTCCACATCTACATGCGGTTGCGCATGCAGACAGGAAACAATTCCTACAATAACGCACTGGCTCACTATTTTTGCCCCAGAAGGGGTCTACTACAAGGTTGTGCCAGAAATAGGAATTCAGCGCATAGATGCGTTCTGGGACAGTTTTACCCTAGTTTAAGATCTGTTCTGATTGAACCATAGGCTACTGTAATGTAAAGGAAAATGTAGTGATGACAAAATATTTCCACAATATATATCCATGCAACTATGGATCGAGCTGAGGGCTTTCTCTAGGTGTAGGATTGCATGATCACCTCTACGAAACTAAAAAATGTAAAAAAAAAAAAAATTTAAAAAATCTCCATAGATTTACATGCCCTTCTTACTTCTTTGGCAACTTACTACTGAAAGTGCTGAACGCTTTATTAGGTACTGTATGTTTCAAAATATGTCAAATAATAGGTGAGTGAAATCTGAGAGGGAGGTGACATAATGGAGACCCCAGAATATTTTCATGCTGAAAATGGAGTCAGTATAAGCCTAGGGAAAGAGTTTAAATGTAAACATGTCTGTTCAGGGCCGGACTGGGGAACCAAAAGCATCCCACAATCAATCAATCAATCAATCAATCAATCAATCAATCAAGAGCTTGTGTAGCGTGGCTAATCACCCGTGAGGGTTTCAGGGCGCTGGGGGGGTTGGCGGCTTCTGGTCGCACTGGGTGGAGGATCATTCGAAGAGCTAAGCCTTGAGGTCCTTCTTGAATTGGGTCAGCAATGCAGGGGCAGGGTGTTCCAGGTCTTGGCTGTGAGGTAGGAGAACTAACTTCCTTCAGTTCTGGTCTTTTGGATCCTGAGGACAGACGGTAGGGCGAGTTGGGTGGAGCAGAGTTGTCTGGCTGGTACTTGGAATGCGAGGCGGTGAGTCAGGTATGCTGGTCCTTCGTCGTGTAGAGCTTTGTTTGCGTGAGTGAGGAGTTTGAAGGTAATCCTCTTGTTGACTGGGAGCTACTGGAGTTGTCGGAGTTGTTGCATGATGTGGCTGCGGTAGGGGATGTCGGGGACCAGTCTGGCTGCGGTGTTTTGAACGTTCTGTAGTTTCTTGAGCTGTTTCTTGGTGATGCCGGCTTAGAGTGTGTTGCCGTAGTCGAGTCTGCTGGTGATGAGTGCGTGGGAGACCATCTTTCTGGATTCTGTGGGGATCCATCTGAATATATTTCGAAGCAGGCGGAGCGTGTGGAAGCAGACTGCGGAAACTGCATTGATTTGGTGGTTCATTGTGAGCGATTAATCCAGTATGATGCCAAGGTTGTGTGCGTGGTTCGTCGAGATGGGAGGAGAACCCAGGGTGGCTGGGCACCAGGAGTCATCCCAGGCTGAAGGGGTGGGTCCCAGGATGAATACTTCATTCTTGTCCGAGATGGAGGTAGCTGTCTATCATCCAGGTAGGAAAGGCCTTCAATCCATTGTGAGAGTTGGTTCTAGTGGTTGTGGGTTCGTTGGTGACAGAGAGGATCAGCTGAGTGTCGTCGGCGTAGGAGACGATGTGGAGTCCGTGGATTCCGAAGATGGCTGCGAGGGTGGCCATGTAGATTTTGAAGAGGGTGGGGCTCTGGGAGGAACCCTGGGGCACTCCACAGCTGATCTCTGTGGGGTCTGGGAGGAATGGTGGTAGTCTAACTCACTGAGTCTGGCCGGTGAGGAGGAAGTGGATCCAGTCCAGTGCCTTGTCACGGATGTCGGCGTCATGGAGTCTTGTGATTAGGGTGTGTTGGAAGACGGTGTTGAAGGAAGCAGAGAGGTTTAGTAGTATGAGGGCTGGATTCTTGCCCCAGTTGAGAAGGGAGCTGATGGTGTCGGTGGCAGCGAGGAGTGCGGTCTCCATGCTGTGGTTGCTTCAGAATCTGAATTGGGAGGTGTTCAGGACGTGGTTCACTTCAATGAACTCAAAGAGTTGGACGTTGATGGCCTTCTGGATGACCTTGGCTAGGAAGGGGAGGAGGGAGATGGGTCTGGAGTTCTTAAGGTCCGTCGGGTCTGAGGACGGCTTCTTCAGCAGGGGGTTGATCTCGGCGTGTCTCCAGTTGTCGGGGAAGGTGGTGGTTTTGATTGAGCAGTTGATGGAGCGGCAAAGCTGGGGGCGATGTCGGCAGCTGCTCTGTGAATGATGTGGTATGGGCAAGGATCTGTTGGGACTCCTGAGTGGATGCTCTTTATGGTCTTGAGTGTGTCCTCCATTGTGAGCGGGGCCGATGGGGTCTGTTGTGGTGCATTGTGGCTGTGTGCGATGGTGGCCGACCTACTGACGGAGCTCTTGGATTTGAGCAGTACCCTGCTGCCACTCCGAACTGGATATAAAACGACGCCTACACCCCCCTGATGCACGGATGCGGGGTTATTCTTCCGGCCACCATGCTGATCCTTAACTGGCTGAATTTCCTCTGGATCGGGCGTGCCTTCTCTCGTTGCCTCCCTGCAACATCGCTGATGTGGAGGGACTTCACAGTTTTTGTTTCGCGCAGGTCTGAGATCCGGTTCGATGGATTGATGGAGCTCTGGAAATTGAGCTACCCCCTGCTACCGCGCAACACCTAGCTTCACCGGAGCTGTGCCCGTCCATCGCTCCGACCGGTCCCACGTCCTCCCAGGGGGTCTGGGCTGCCTCACCCTCGAGGTTGCTTAACGGAGCGTGCCTCCTCTCGTTTCCTCCTGGCAAAACCGTGGGTGCTAAGGGATCTCACAGTTTTTGTTTTGCCTGGGTCAGAGGCCCGGCTCGATGATCAACGGAGCCCTGGGAATTTGAGCTGCCCCCTGCTACAGCGCAGCACCCAGCTTTGCCGGAGCTGTGCCCTTCCACCACTCTGACCGCTCCCACGTCATCCCAGGTGGTCTGGGCAGCTTCACTCTCGAGGTTGCTTAATGAAGTCCCTTGACCTGGTCGATGCTGGGCCATCGCACACAGCCCTGGGCACCGCCGGATCCATACCTTGCCTTCACTCCTATCTCTCTGAAATATTCTACGAGGATCCATTACACCCTGGTTGGATGACTATCTCTTTTCTTGGTTGAATGCGATGAGCCTCATTCAGTCCAATCATCGGTAGTGACGGCAGGGACCGGACCGGCGCCATACCACCAAACAGCCCCCGACATAAATGACACATGGGATTCCTCATCTGTATAGATTTATCACTTCCTCCAGAAGGCCTCTCTTCAAAAGGGCTATGTCCTGATAGTTTTAAACATTGCGATGACCTGCCAGTTTTTAAGATGGCAGCGATCCGACAGCTTCTGTTCCTCAAGATGACGAATATTGTATTTATGCAGGGAGTCCAGGGTGAGGGATTTCTCCCTCCTGCTCTCCGACCCCTCTACGAAATGAGCCCAACCCTCTCTAGTGGCTCCACACTGAGATGGTAATGATTCTAACACCCGATGGCTTCTCTTGGTGACGGCGACAATCCACTATTTTTCCACATCCCAAAATGGCGAAGGTGAAGATTTCCCAGTGAGGACAGGGTGAGTGATTTGTCACTCCCACCGGTGACAATCTGCCACTTCTCTGCCCCCCAAGATGGTAAAGGAGATGTCTCTCCAGTAAGGACAGGGTGAGTGACTCCTCGCTCCCGCCCTTCAAACTCACTGCCTAACTATCTTGATCCTCACAGGAAGTTCCACCTTTTGCTGGTGGGATATCGGACCCCCTTAAGGGCCCCTTTTTATGATTTTTTCTGAACCTTTTAGGCCCCCAGAACTCAACTAATTGTTGAGAGGACTTGGAGCCTCTATTATCCTACTGTTGTTCGCTATTTCCGTCTGGATTGTGGCCTCTTGTGGATCCCCCATCTCTATCTAACTACGTGTGGATCTTCATCTGGAGCGGCTGCAGAAGACCAAGGGCCTTTACTACTTTAAAATGTATACCTGTGAATGTTTTTGTAATTTATTGTCACAGATTGCTAACCCCCTTTGCTAACCCCCTTTTTATAGTGACACTGATACTCTCACCCCTCTTCCCCCCAACCACTGACCCCTCTCTCGTCCCCCTAGCATTGACCTCCCTCTCTTTCGGTGCCTACTGTGATTGTTAACTTTCTCTCCCTCTCCTGACGGACTCACCCACCCGACCCCTCTCTCCTCCCACTAGCACTGACCTCCTCTCTTCCAATGCTCATTGTGATTGCGAACTTCCTCCCCGTCTCGGACTTGATCCACCCACCTCTTTTCCCTCTAGCACGGACCGTGTTCTATTATTCCTTTTCCCTCCAGGCTACCCTCCTCCCCTCGCCCTATCTCGTAATTTATCTCCCCCCAACACTGACCTCCCCCTACTGTCCTCTCCCTTATTCTTCACTCCCCCTTGCCTTACCCCCTTCATTGCCCGCACCCTCGCTTTCTTATACCTCTCTCCGCCACATTATTATCCTAATCATGCTCCCCTGAACCATGTCCCCAACCCCCTTGACTCTATCCTCACCAGACATGGCCCAAACTCATGGACCATTCTTTCCCCCCCCAATCCCTCAAAAAATGCTAAGAAAAATTATAAACACTAGTTACTCATCCGACACCCTGAAACACTAATTGTTGATAACTACCTCAGCCTCACCTCCCCCGTAAAACAAACTACATCTTTTACGCCAAACGCCCCTCCAAATGGAAAAGCATCTTCCTATGACATCTCCCAGTCACTAACTCAACCAAAATTCCTTATGGATATAGATTGTCTACTACTCCTTCATTAATATTTCTAGGCGAAATTGACATCTCCATTTTCAAAACAGGTAACATCCTCATACAAGCTGCCGAATACCACCTCTCCATCTTTGAGCACCATTTCTGCACCTTGTCTCACCAACTATACAGAACTATTCCTAACCCTCCATCTACCCAACCACTCAACGCCCTTTTGTCCTCCCCCTCACCGCCGGCCCCAATCTCCCCACCCTAGACATCTCAACTGCTTATGCCAACGTCCAAACACTGACATCCAAATATGTACTCTCCCAGAGACCCTCCCTCTCCCTGACACCTCAACTGCACACCCTGTAGCCCAACCTCACACGCCCTCTAACGACCAGTTCCCTACAACCCCTAATACTACCCATAGCCCTTCTCCTTCCTCTTTGCCCCCCCACCCTGAATCCACTGTGCCCCCTGGCCCCACTAGCTCCCTCAAAGAACCCATTATCTCCCTCTCAGAATTAAACACCACCACAGAACCTGGATGCAGTCTCTCACCACATTCCTCACGCCCTCCTAACATCACAAATCACTTCTCCTGATGCCATGATTCACACGTCTCTCACCCCCCTTCCCTTGTCCAACATCCTGAGCACTCTTCATACCCCTTGGCCTCTCATACCCTCCGCACAACAAACCTCACTCCATGGTAATCACAAAACATGCCCTACCCCCTCCTCTCCAAATATGTCAACCCTTACTCTGATAACCCAGACACTACTTATCAAAGAAGGCAATCTCTCCACATTGATGGCCGAACTCACCCGACTTAAAGAGGATTTCAATTCCCTCAGCTCCAGGTCCCTCCTCAATCGTTCAAATTCCCCCGACTCTGGCTTAAAAAACACCACTAACTACAAACTTTGGAGAACTACTCCTCTCCGCTTCCGTATTCATAGACCTCGCCGCACATCGAGCTATCTCTCCCCTACCGACCTTTTGACCTATCCATCTCTTACCTTCCTAGTTCTTCTATTAATGATCCTACCCTCCCCTACTCTAACATCCCTGGTATTCTGGGGACTAGCAGAATCCCCTCCTTTTCCTTCTCCCCCAGATCCCCACCTCAATTCACCACCATCCACTCCAGCCCATCCCCCAAAAACAACTGAACTGTCGATCTGCTGTCCGGCATGCAACTGAAATTTCTGAAACCATCCAAAGCGAAACTATTGACATCGCCTTCCTCACGGAAACCTGGCTCAATGACCACTCTACGAGCATACTTGACTTACTCTCACTCCCCGGTTACTCTATCATCAGAAAAGACAGGCCTGACAGAATAGGGGGTGGTTTAGCCATAATCTTCAAAAACGAACTTCAGCTCTCCCTGGTTAAAAATTCAGACCACTCTACCTTTGAATACCTTGAAGCCAAACTAAAAGTACAGGGCTCTCAACCAATTCGACTACATAATATCTACCACCCACCCGGAGATCCTTTTCCCTTTGCCAAATAACTATATGACCTTCTGACACAATCCTCAATATCCAACTCAAAAAATCTCTTCTTTGGAGATCTTAACCTCCACTGGAATGATACTAAGGATCCCACAATCACCCGCCTCACCAATCTTCTTGAGATTAATGATCTCAAACAACTGTGTCAGTCTCCAACCCACACCAAAGGAGCCATTCTTGACGCCATTATTACCAGCAACGACCTGGCCTTCCTCTCCAACATCATCCCCATCGACTGGTCTGACCACCACCTCATATTGTTCACCATCGCTACCACGGCCCCATCCCCCCACTAAAAAACACCAAACCTATGAAACTGACCAGAAATCTAAATCTTATCCCCCTGGGTGTACTGGAGTATAAACTCCAAAATCAACTTCTCCTCACTCCCCTCTCCCAAAACGCAAACAAGCTTACCGAACACTTTAATAAAACCATTATTGATGTCTTAGACAAAATTGCCCCTCCTAAACTAAAAAATCAAAGAAATATCCCATCCAAATTGTGGTTCAACTCTGAGCTCAACAATGAAAGATGCTCACTAAGATCTATGGAAAGATCATGGAGACAGCACCCCTCTCCCTCACATCTCACACTCCTGAGATCTGCTAGATCTACATACAAGAAACACATTCTCAATGAAAAGGCATCCTTTTTCTGTACACAACTTGATGGGTCAAAAATAGACCCAGAGAACTGTTCAATATTGTTTGTAACCAAACTTCCTCCACCCCTCCTAAGCTGATGGCCTCTACTGCTAGATGCAAAGAAATTCCAAACTTCTTTTCGGAAAAAGCACCAAAATAGATCAATCCTTCCTTTTAACCCAGAGCCCACCCAACTCCCAATACACTGCTGACATAACTTCAAAAGCTCATATCTTATTCACCATTTCCCCTGATTTCACCTCACAATTACCCGCTACTACACCTCCCGTGGACTACTCTTCACACTTACCTACTCCCCCGGACTACTCTTCACACTTACCTACTACTACACCTCTCAAAACCAACCACTTTAACTCACAACTAAAACACAATGCCCCTGGCATGATTTTTACCTTGTTACTGAGATCGAAGTTTCTAACATAATTTCTGAACTAAAACCGTCTTCTCACACCAAAGACCCCTTCCCCTCTAACCTTGTCCAAGACCTTAAGCACATCATTGCCTCATCTTGGACTACAATCATCAACACCTCCCTTGCCACAGGGTGTGTCACAATCTCCATCCAACTCGCACAAATCACTCCCACTATTAAAAACCCTAATGCCGACCATAATGACCTAAACAATCTCTGCCCCATTTTTAACCTCTCCCTTCTTTCCAAAGCCCTTGAAAAATGTGCCCTGCTCCAATTGGACAAACACATAAAAAATGTCAACCTACTCGACCGCTTGCAATCAGGCTTCAGGAAAGGCTGCAGTACAGACACTGCCATGATAAACATAGTTGATGACATCAACCACTCCCTTGATAATGGCGAGGCTTGCCTTCTTATCCTCCTCAATCTCTCTGCTGCGTTTGATACAGTTAACCACTCTGCCCTACTTAATGTGCTCAGAGATCGCTTTGGCCTCAATGGTCCTGTTTGTAAATGGTTCGCTTCCTATCTCCAACACCGAACTCAGTAAATCAAAATCCACGACTGCTTATCAATCCCCACACCGGTCTCCCTAGGGGTCCCCCAGGGATCTATTCTCTCTTCCTCTCTTTTCAACCTCTTTATGGAACCCCTCACCCTCATTCTAAAACAAGCTGGAATCAACTACCACCTTTATGCCGATCACACCAAACTGTACTATAAGATTAAATCCCACTCTGATGTTCTACACCTTAACAACACCCGGACTAAGTTCCAATCCTGATTCCATTCTAAATATCTCAAACTCAAACCAAAAAAAAGTGCAATCATTCTCTTCTCCCCAAAAAATAACCCTCTTCCTATCCAAACCTGGATATCTGAGCTCAATGCCCTCGACTGTTCGCTCTCCTTGTCCGACTCAGTAAAATCTCTTGGTATCACCATCAACAACAGCCTAACTCTCAATGTCCACATAAAAAAATTGGCAAAAGGAGCACTCTTCACTCTCTGTCATCTCAAGAAAATTAAACCCTTTATTCCAACTGATTACTTTAAACTTGTTGTCCAATCTCTGGTCCTCTCGCGAATTTATTATGGTAACGCTATCCTCACGGGAATCCCCAAGGTCCACCTAACCCCACTCAAATCTGTGCTCAATTTAGCAGCCAGGCTCATTACCAACTGCAAACATTTCGACCACATCTCCCCAGTCCTTAAAACTCTTAAATTGCTTCCCATTGAATGCAGATCGTAGTATGAGTAGCCTTAGACAAGGCTACTCATACTACGCTTAGCGCTTGGCATTGTGCGCTTTAATGCCTGTAAAATATCCGCGCTACACTTGTATTCCTGTGTATTTTAAAAACACCCTGTTATGCTAGATTTGTGTTAATTTCTATGTTAGCTTCTCCCCGGTTTTTAGCTCACCTCCACATACCTGCATTTTAAAAGTTTCTGATTCACCGCGGCTTCAGCGGATCTCCCTCAGCGCGGTGTACCAGCTATCCAGTGCCATTTTGGGGCTCGGAAGGGACGCTTGGCGGGCACTATTTTGTTTAGCGCTCTAGTTGTCCGGCTGACGTGCCCCCCCACAGAATCTGTCTCCTCTCCCATCTCTACGAGTGAAACCGGCTTTCTTATTAATGCTAGATCACTGGTGAAGAACAACATCGCCTTTAGTGAATTTGTGGCTGTAAGAAAGCCTTCGTGGGTTTTCATTACAAAAACTTGGGCTTCTGACTCCTCTGGGCCTGACCTGGTGGAAGCTATTCCTGAGGGTTATGCGTTAGTCAGGTTGGACCGAGTGGGACGTAGGGGAGGAGGGCTGGGGATCCTCTATAAGAATTCCCATACCTGTCGTATCTCTACTCTATCCGCCCCTTCAGATACCCTTCAGGCCTTACACTTTTTAATAATTTCTCCTTTTGCTGCTCCTTTTGCGGGCATATTGATTTATAGACCGCCAGGACCGAGAGCGGATTTTGGCCATTCCCTGTTTAGTCTCCTAGAGCCCTATTTTGGCTGTGCCCAACTTACGGTTCTGGGAGATTTAAATTTTCATCTGGATAATTTAGATTCCAGGGAAACTCTTTCCCTCTTGGAGTCATTGTCCGCTTATGGTTTTCAGCAATTGGTTACCAGCTCTACCCACCGGGCAGGTCATATCCTGGACGGGGTGTTTTCTAATGATGCGAGGCTGACGACAGACGTGCCTATACCGTTGGTCTGATCATTTAGCGGTTCCTTTGAAGCTTCAGGCCTCTCCTGCATATACTAAGTTGAGCGGTCCTAGCATGAGAGAACCTAAGCGCAACTATGGGAGTATTTCCAATGACACCCTTGCTCCTTTAATTCCTAATTTAGCAATTGCCACAGCAAAGGATGTCAGTGCGGCGGCGCTTGAATTGACTACCTCTATCACCTTGGCGGTGGATTTGCTGGCTCCTGTCTCTCTTCGTTACTCTGCTAGGAAGAGACCTTCAGCCCCTTGGTTCTCAGAGTCTCTGAGAGTTCTAAGGCAGGGTTGGAGGAAGCAGGAAAGGCTGTGGAGGGCGAGTTGGGACTATCAAGAGAGGGAAAAACACAAACTCCTTCTCAAGGGATATAAAGTGGAAGTGATTAAAGAAAAGCAGGAGTACTTTTCTAAGTTGACTACCGCTCTTACCTCCCCCAGAGAACTCTTTAAAATTGCAGATTCTCTGTGTACCCTGCAAGTGCCCGATCCTATTTCTAGCTCCCAGGATCTCTGTGATAAGATCGCCCAATTTTTCCATTCTAAAATAGCCGATATCTATTCGGCCCTTGAATTGCAAAGGGCTGCGCTGTCTCCCCTCTCTTCGGTCATACCCGCCGTGGGAGGTGGAACCGTGGCCTTTTCTGCTAACTTGTCCAACTTTCCACTGCTCTCCCTTCAACAACTAGACCTGCTTCTTAGCAAGACTAGGTCAGGG
Source organism: Triturus cristatus (assembly GCF_964204655.1). NCBI lineage: Eukaryota > Metazoa > Chordata > Amphibia > Caudata > Salamandridae > Triturus > Triturus cristatus. Next base: position 266,448,179 of record NC_140582.1, on the reverse strand, counting down.
TCCCCTTTGGACCCCTGCCCTCTTAAAGTTTTTAAGGAATGTTGGGAAACTCTTTTGCCCCCGCTCTTGAGTATTATGAACCGGGCAATACAGGAGGGCATTTTTCCCTCTCTGTGGAAAAGTGCTCTGGTTAAGCCTCTTTTAAACAAGCCAACTTTAGACCCTGAAATCCTTAAAAACTTTCGCCCTATTTCATTGCTTCCTGCTCCTGCGAAGATGCTTGAAACTCATCTTAATGAGCATCTGACGGCCTTCTTGGACATCTCGGGTTGTCTTGATCAGTCCCAGCATGGCTTTCGGAGACACCATAGTACGGAGTCGGCCCTTATGGTAGTGCTTAATAACATCCGCACGGAGGTTGACCAGGGCCACACCGCTTTTCTGGTCTTGTTGGACTTGACAGACGCCTTCGATACCCTATCTCCCTTGGTTCTGATATCTCGTCTTAGGGAGATAGGGGTGGAAGGTTTGGCTTTGAGCCTTTTGGCCTCTTTCCTTGACCAGAGGGAACAGATGGTCAAATTGGGTGAATTCCTATCTCCATCCCTACCTGTACAATGTGGAGTCCCTCAGGGGTTGGCCTTAAGTCCTACCCTTTTTAACATCTGTGTGGCCCCACTTTCCAGGCTAATAAGATCTTATGGGATGGAGGTGGTATCATATGCTGATGACACCCAGATTATGGTGTCCCTCTCCCACTCGGGCAATACCCCTGCTCTCAGCTTCAGGAACTGCATGGAGGCAGTTTCTCAGTGGATGATTTACAATTCACTAAAGCTGAACGGGGAAAAAACCGAGGTTCTTATTTTTGGTGGAAACAGGGACATTTGGTCCTCTGAGTGGTGGCCCCCTTCTTTGGGAGTGTGCCCTGTACCTACGGACTTGGCCCGTAATCTGGGAGTTATGATCGATCCCGTTCTCTCCATGTCTCAGCAGGTTAATAGGACTGTTGCTACTTGCTGGCGTATTATCAGGATCCTTAGGAAAATTAGACATTATTTGGCTCCGCACGCTCGCAAACAGATTGTTGTTGCATTGGTCGCCTCACAGCTTGATTACTGCAATGCTCTCTATGCCGGCATAAATAAGGGCCTCGTGCAACGTTTACAAATAGCCCAGAATGCGGCTGCCAAATTTGTGCTTAATGCTTCTAGGATTTCTTCGCTACTGCTGCTAGGAAGAGTTTGCATTGGCTACCGATCCAAGACAGGATTGTTTTTAAGATCCTTTGCATGACCTACGGGGCTTTATCTGGCAGTGGGGCTGAGGGGGTGAAGGACTTGTTGGTACCTTATGTCCCGGGCAGAAACCTACGCTCTCTGGGAAAGAACCTGTTGTCAGTTCCCCGTTTTTTGAAGAGTTAAATGGGGAGGGAGGGCTTTTTCGTCTCTAGCCCCAAAACTGTGGAATACCTGCCCCACTGAAATTAAAACTCAATATACTGTCCCTATGTTTAGGAAGGCATTAAAGACGTGGCTCTTTGCTAAGGCTTACCCGTAGTTCCTGGTCTGTTTGATCTTTTTGTGTTAGGCGCCTTGATGCCTTTGGGCTTAGTTGCGCATTATAAGTTTTCTTTCATTCATTCATTCATTCATTCAGATCGTCCTACAAGGCTGCTTGCATTACCCACAAAGCCCTTTACCAAAATACCCCGCTATACCTCTCTAATAAACTCAGCAAAGCAGTCTGTTCACAGCCGATGAGAAGCAATAACGCTCTACTCCTTGTCCCACCCCCGCTAAAAAAGAAAATCACACAATTTCGCTCCATATCCGGCAATGCCCCAAACATTTGGAACGCCCTCCCTAAAGATCTGCGATGTAACCCTTCCTACATCAGCTTAAAAAAAGACCTCAAAACACACCTCCTCAACAAATATTGGGCAACATAATCCCACGCCTCAAATTCCCCCTCCCTCTTCCACCATCTAGGTCCCCTTTACTCTCCTACTATCGCCCTCCCCCTTCCCTCAATATTCCACTGGTTCTACTCGCTCCCTGACCCACTGTTCTCCTCTGCTCCTTCACCCAGTCTTTCCCTTTCCCTCCCATATACTCTCCCCATCCAAAATACCCCCTTCCCCCATTTGTTTCCCTCCCCCTTTGCCTGTAGCCCCTTAAGCCTATCTTGATCTCATATCATAGTATAAAATGTGATCTTCCATATCCATGTTATCTATGTAAATAGCTCTTGTCTGATCTATCTGTTAATTTGATTTGTATAAACTCTAGCTGCTCTCTTTTGTTAACCTGTCTACGCTACTGAAAAATTGTTCTTATGCCTTTACTATCGTCATACTCATGTAAAGCGCTCTGATACCCCCATGTACAGCCAGCACTATATAAAACCTTCAAAATAAATAAATACATAAGTAAATAGTAGTAAATATGCCCCCACGTTTTCCCTGATCTTTATTTTGGCGCTCCCCCATATTCACCTCACCCATGTAAATATGTGGCAGCGTCAAAATCAATGGGAGGGCAACGCCCATTGCCCTCCCCTTTCACACTAAGTATAGCTTGAAAGGGTGCCTTATTTACAAGGCAGCATTAAGCCATTTTAAGTAGCTTAACGCTGCCTCGCAAAACAGGCGCAGCCTGTATCGCCACCACAACGTCCCAAAAAGTGATGTTGTGTTGGCGATAGGGGCTTGTAAATATGCCCCTAAATGCTCATACTGAAAATTTTCTTTGCGTCTTTTTCATCACAAATCAATCAAAAACCATTAGCAGTTTGGCGTTTGTAGAGTATAGGTTTCTATAGCAGATCCATACATTCTTCTTTCCCTTTATCTAACACTATATCATGCCTCCAGCATTGGAAACCCAGGCCTTCTCCTCATGCCGTGACCTCACCCTCCCATGAACACTGGTACGAATGAAGTGCACATACCAATATGCTGTCAAATCAGTAAATATTTCCTAGATCTCTCCCGTAACACAAATAAACGTTGTTTGGGAATATGCACAGTATGAAAAACATTTTATCACTTAAATAATTTTTGATTCACACGCTAATAAGGAAGGGATGGTATTCCCTTTATTAGACCAAGAACAATGGAAAGCCCTAGCACAAACGTGTTCCCCAATGTGTTAGGCAAAATTAATATTTCTTTTTTGTACATTAATACCTCTTCTACTGAAGCAAAGCAGTGAAATAAACTCATCTGACACATTGTTAGCACAACATAACACAATATTCCACTTGATCTACCTACCACTCAGTGCTAAGCCAAATGCGTTTCCGTGCGCGCAATGAAATTCTTTTTATTTATTTATTTCTTTACATTACTCTGGTAGGCCATAAGCCGGAGTTTACTACTCCCCACCCTGCCCCTCCCCTGCCCCAACCCACCGCCCCACGGAACTCCCTCCACGGGTCGCTACTGCTCAATGCTCTGTCCTGTGCTTTGCCTAGGAAGCAGCCTGTCACAGCCGGAGCAACTATAATCCAGATAGCTCCACAAGGCCATGAGAGTTACTTGTGGATCACCTCTGATTGTCAGCCTCACTGAGATATTGCTAACAAGAGGTTAAAAAGTGCCCAGTCATACTCTTTATGACTCCCTTATCAGCTCCATCTCCTTCCTGAGATGTGCCCATGCCCCACTGACCAGTGACCTTTCCAGAATCAAAGATTCCTTTTGAAATGCACAGGAGAGCCTGGCTCTCTCAGCCTCTGGTGTGAGTCCCACAGAGCTCTCACAATGTAGAAGTCTGCACACTTGTCTGGGGGGTGGGGGGGGCTGCACTTCCACATACCTTTCCATGGCCCTGGGTTTCCAATACAGAATCCACAGGCCTCCAAGTATTCTATCACTCAAAGGCATAAATACATCACAGCTCACACACACACACACACGTGTGCTGCACAGAGCTACATACCAACATGGTGTAGGCCAATAGTGAGTTAAGCACACAGCAGTGAAACTTTACATGATTAGGCCAGTGAGCCCCACTCTAGTGACACAGGTAAAATGTCCCGCTCACACTACTGATCATCATTACTAAAGTATGGTATGCTGCCAATACTGTGAGTTTGTTACTTAACTTCTGGGAAGGGCAGCAGAAGCCCTTTCCCACTCACTGCGAGGGTAGAGCTTTGAGCTCCCCTCCTGGTCCACCAAGGCCGCAATCTGTGAGTCAGGCCTAGGTCATGGAGCATGCAAGGTCCTTGTACACTTATAACAAAAAATCAGTACCAACGATCCAGATATTGCTGAAGCTGGGGCACCAAGGGCAGTGGTGCACTTTCGCCACTATGCAAGGGACTTTTTCATCCCAGCAATGACATACTTCATACTTCAGAAATTGAAACATGTATTTCCTTATCCGGCTCAAACCCTTACCTGACTTTCATCTCATTGACCATCAAACCCTTCCTCACATCCTTTCAACAAGAATTGGCTTTAACTGAATCATTCTGTAGCAGATGACAACCTACCAGAAGAGCAGGTCACAGCTTGTCAAGGTGAGTAAAGCCTAACCCCAAAATATCTAGGTTCCTCAGTATGTGACTGACAAAATACTTTGCTTGAAAGTTTCATTCACCTCGTACATTGACGAACTGAAGTACTTTCTCGCCACAATCCATACAAGATGTTGACAGCCAACCTTAATGTCAACCATATAAAGACAGTATGCTAGCTGTTTCCTGGCAACGATAAGCAGGAGAACGTACAAGCATGGCTTGTAACACTGAACCTTGGTGGCTTCTCCCAAAGTGTTGCTGACAGCACCAAGTCCTTCGGCTTTAGAACTCACATTGTAAAGAAGATGAAAAAAAACTGACATTAAATTTCACTGTTCCACAAAGTAGTCATTTTCCTGGAATCCGACTTCAGAATTGACGTCCAAGTTGTAATCTTTTCACAGCTCAACCCAGGCAATGCCCTGCTCGCCATAGTTCCAGAATTGCACCTGACTGCGGTGATGTGTAGCCACCATTCTGCATCAATTATTTAAAGTCTAAAAAAACTAAGACGTTCAAATTTATCCTCAAAGAACTCCATTAGCTATCTCCACCCACCAACACACTCTTCAAAGTCTGCTGAATCGTCTTAAAGGCAGTCATCTGAAGATCCCATGCCATACATGGAAGGTAGGATTAGGATCTCTGGTGTGCTGTGTAGTGCCAACAGCAGTAATATCAGTGGGCAGGGGCTCAGAAAAGACAGCAAAAAGAAGAGTATATGTCAGGCCTTCTCCTACTCTGCTCTGAGGATCTGGAACTCTACTGCCATTCAAATCCATCAAACTTCATTCCACCTTCACATCTGGGAGAAACTGTAGATTCATCTCTTCCAGCAATACCTCATCTCAGTGTGACACACGCGCTAACTGGATAGCCAGGAAAGTGATGCCGCGCGGCGTAGCCCTCTCCCCTTGCCAGTGCACAATAGGGAGTCTCCCCTTTGAAATCCAATCATGCAACCTTGCAAATCCTCCTGACTCCTCATCCCACTCTTTGTGTCCATACAGTGAATGCTTTACTCTGTGTAATAGAGCTCTCCTTAGCTTTCCAGCTAAGTTTGCGCTCCAGGAAGACCTCACATTCATGGACATATGTATTGGACTTGGAATGATTAATGTGTCCATTGGAATCAGCTATTTTTAATTCCTTTCTTATCAGTAGAAACTCCATTGCCTTTCCTTCTCTTCGGGCATATATAAGTCCCGTTGCAAAAACCCATCCATATACCGCAGCCGGATCAAACAAAACCGTGTGCATCAGGAAATCTCTACTTTCCGCGATGAGAATGGCACATGGCAGCAATTTGATCTAGTTATACCAACTACTAAATCAAAATAAAGACGGACATTGTGGTGCTTCTGAAAATGTCCAATTGCGTTAAAGTGCCAATTTTTTTATTTATTTTTTTGCAAGCACTATCCTGGACTCCACACACTTTCCAGTCCCCTTGAAGTTGTGTCCACGCACTGGCGAGTAGACTAGTTGCTCTTCTGTAAATGCGCCCAGGCTACGTAGTAATTAGTGATCTATCTTGTTGTAAGTTTATTTTTCTTGCTTCCCTGTTTTGAGACGTCTATTGCAATGTGCCGCGGTTTTTTTCACTTCACCCTGCTGTGTGTTTACTGTTCTATTCGTCTTTGAAGAGGTGATAATTTACCACACCAGAAGAGCTGCCTAAGTGACCAGTGGGGACGAGAGCGTTCTGTTGATTGCAGTGGGACCGCGGATAATGTCGTCAGTTTATCAGGAGGCCCAAGGGGGCAGTTCATGCCTCGAAATATGGAGCTGGGCAACAAAAGGAAAGAATACATCGTCCAACATAGATTGTTCATGATTTGTTTGTTAAATTAAGCTCTAGGATTTAAGGCTCATATTTCATTCAGAAATGCCAGTAATAAAACATGATACAAATAATAAAATACGATAATAGTAATAACAAAAAATAGCAATCATAATATTAATAATACTAATAAGTCATAATAATAAGAAAAGCAAGAATAACAAAACACTAATAATAAAAAGAAGAAAAAAAAGCAACAAAACGTGATTTTTATTATTATTATTATTATTATTATTGTTAAAAACAATAATAATGCTCCTAAAAACAATAATAATATCAATAATAGTAATAACTGTAGTAATAATAATTGTATCAGTATGATAATAGTTATCGTTCTTATAACCATTGTTATGTTAACTGCATATCTACATCTGCAACACTCCATATGTGATACCAAATTCAAGAATTGCTTTGCGTTCTTCCATGCAGCTATTAAAAGGATCTTTAATTGTATCGTGAAGAAGAGGGTTTATTAAGTCAAAAAGAGGCACCAAGCATCACCTCACCCTGCTTTCTAATGATACAATTTCTATACGCTTGTAAGGGGAACGTATTCTGAGCGCCATGCAGGCATCTTATGATGGCTGGGTATGATTCTTCTATTACTAGCCGAACGTGCAACTTCCATAAAAAAACAAATCGTGCATGATGTTTTAAAACGTTTTGATTTCTGAGAAATAAATATTGCTTGTGAAAACAAAAACGAGTCTTCCACTCACAGACGCTCGTTTGTGTTTTGTAGAAAGTGAGTTACCAATTTCTTTTGGGCTCTAACCTTCTGTCATGAGGCAATATTCAGTAATAACGGAACATAAACAACCTCTGAATTACACATTAGTAATCATGCTAATAGGAAATGACCGAAGGATTTTAATTCGGCCCCGTCTGTCAGTTTTTCAATATGGCGTCGAAAGTGGTGCGGTTAATCATGTCTCGGGGGGTGTTTTTTCCTCAGTGTTGATCTGCCCTGCAGTGATAGCCGGCACCTCGAGACCTGTTAAGGCCTCGCTCCCGCCGGAGGCCAGAGTGGGCCTCTTCATCCAGGAGTCATTCTTTGTTGCCTGTGTGTTCCAATCCTCATCGGGGTCGGTGACCACGTCAATGCCAAAGGTGGGGCCCTGTGTGCCTCGGAGACACAGCCGTAGTCACAACAACCACATTGTGTCAACTTGCAAGCGGCCAAACAGGGTGAAAACAAAGCGAAGCAACATACACGAAGATGTTTGGGCGCACAAACAGAGCGGCAATGCATGAATCATAAAAGAACAGCCACGAAAATAGTGGGACGAATATGTGGGGGCCTCTCTCCAGGGCCTGTCATGAGAAGCATAACTAATACATCTTTTAGAGGCACTGTTTATTTAGCCAAGGGCGTTGCCTTACACGTGTGGGCATTTCATCAAAAATCCTGCATAAAACTTACCTATCCAGAGAGATCTCAAGAAATTAGAAGGGAACCCGATATGTTTTCCACAGTTTGTATACCACCTATGTGCAAAACGAACTTTCCACAAACGTTGCCGGTAAGTACTGAGTAAATACATATAGATGTTTACATAGCCACCGCCCAATGGCTCACAACTGTATTCTCAATCTTACTTCCTGTCTGTTACTTTATACCTCACAGAATAAAATTAGAAAATAAAGGCATTTTAGAGACATAGCAGGGATTGTATTTTTTCCTGTAATACAATGTAATGGATTTGTTTAACGGGGAATGGAGCTAATGTGGGTGAAATGTACTAAGAATCAGTTTTCCTCCAAGGGTGGATACTACGTCATCCAAAAGAGGTCTTGTTTGAAGGACTAACATGGCTAGGTCCATACTTTTCTAACTATGATGTAGTGCTCCCAGAAGTCCTAATCCTTAAATATTTAAACACGTATGATTTTTATAAACAAGAAGAGATAATGTTGAAATATTGTGTGCCCACAATAAATTTGGAGACAGCATATGCCCATAGACACAATTTGACGTGCATGTTGTCTAACATAGGAAAGAAGTTTGTGGACCAGATCGAGGATAGGCATAGACGGACATTGTTTAGACCTGATCCCAAACATGAGGTAATTGAATGGACCTAAGAAGAGTTAGATCATAAGGCAAAGGGAAGCTCTGGTCCAATAGCTCTAGATCTGCAACAAAAAGGGAAACTTTGCGTTAGACAACCACAGACATATTATGACAAAATATTTGTGGGAGAGAGTGGCCGCCAGGTGTGAGAAGGAGCGTCCTCTGCTGTTACTGCAGCTGATCTGCTGAGTGTCTGCAAGGAAGAGGGAGGCGAATGGTCGGTTGGTGGAAGGTCATGCATTTGTTGATATATGCTGGTCCTTTGATGTGCAGGGCTTTTTATGTGTGGGTCAGCATCATGAACTGGCATCTCTTCTGGATATGGAGCCAGTGTAGTTTCTTGAGGTGGGGTGTGATGAGGATGCATCTGGGGAAATGGAGGATGAGTCTCGCTGCTGAGTTTTATATTGTCTGTAGTCTCTTCAGGAGGCATGCTGTCACTCCTACATAGAGTGTGTTCCCATACACCAGCCTGCTGCTGCTGATGGCTTGCGTAACGCTCCTACTGGTGTTGACTGGGAGCAACCTGAAGATCTTGCAAAGCATGCATATGGTGTAGAAGCAGGTGAATGAGACTACATTTACCTGTTTCTTCATGGATACCTTGCTGTCCAAAAAGATGCAGGCATGGTCTATCTGGGCAGGAGATGGACCCCTACCACTCTTGTGAGGGGTGGGTGATTACACTCACTGTATAAGCTGCATTCACCCTTGGGTGGCTTGGCACTGAGCAGTCAGGCTTATCGCAGAGGCAACGTCCAAAGCATTGGCACAGCACTCTCATACAATAAATACACTGAGCATCACAAAAGAGACCTCACATGTGGTGTATGTAAGGAAAGTTTATATTCAACGCACACATTAATTAATACAACATGAACATCATGTAGATCTGGGCATAAAACACATTTGGAAATATCACTAACAGTATTAGGCCAAACCGTGTTAAAATAACATCAGTGATATGCACACTTGGGAAAGATCCTACTTTATCCCTCAGCACCCTTATGTGGTGTGTAACAATGTCAGAACAAGGCCCTCCCTGGTAATTAAAAGTGATATAGAAAATGTGCTTTGTCATAAAACATACTCAGCAAAATGCTACAAGTGATGCCATATGTCAGAGGCAGGTGGTGATATCTAATGCCCTCTTCCACAGACGCTGGCAGCTGCATACACACATAACAATCCTTTGCATCCATGGTGTCCACATACTCCTACAGTAACCCGGCATATGCATTCATGGTGAAATCACCCTTAGACAAATCTACATGTAATAAACAACTGTTTTCTTCTATCACGTCATTTTCTGACTCCAATGCTCCCTCTCTAATGACTGACGTGGAAGGTCTAGGTGTTCCTCGTTCGCCCTCCTCTATTGTAACATTGGACTCGACTATAGATGTAATGACCACTATAAAGATTACTATATTCACTTCTACTATGAGTGTACCTATCATGCATTCCTTCCTATGCTTCAATTTCCAGACTCCATATTGAATCAGTTCTTGACAACGTTGCAGTGATTGAATCAACAAAAGTCTCTTTCTTCTCACGTAATAGTTCTGTGCACAAAGTTGTTACTCAATCATTTGGGGTCCTGAAATTCTTCTGTATTTAGTTTGTCGGTTCTTATTTAAGGTTCATCCGCAGCCATCCCTAGCCCTCTTTCTTATTCTATGACAAAATCCCTACATTTATTTTTCTTCCACTCGGACCTAAGTTATCTTCCTCAGAACAATCATTATATCTTTCTCTTCTCTTATTCAGTTCAATTTTCATCATAGATCAAATCAGTGTTGAGGATGTCAACAACAAGTTGCAAGATCTCCACACGAAAAGCTGCCAATTCTTGGGCCGAGGGCTGATGGCCAAACGTAGGAAATGAGAGTTGGTTTTCGAATCAGAATTCACAATCCGCATAGCCTTGGAGGGTCTGGTACGATCAGAGTCAAGAGCCCGAGGGCCTCGACTCCAGGGACTAACAGTTCGATGTCAATGATCAGTGCTGTCTCCCTGCGTCTCACTCTTCCAGACCCCGGCCTCCCGGACCTTCCTAGGGCCTGCATCTGTAACCAGGTATGTCCACTCAGGTGCAGCGTACTTCCGGCAGTGCACTCTCTCTCTCTTTGATCTCCTTAATCCTTCTTGACTTGGTTCAGTGTCACTTTGCTCAGATTCAGACGTTTCAGAGATTGGAGCGAGGTTCTTTTCTGATGCAAGCCTCAAACTCAGTCTTTCTTTTCTCACTGACTGAGTCTCACTTCCTGCTTCTGTTCTCCTCCTCACCACCCGGGCCTGTCCCTCACCAGCCTGTTCAGCTGAGTCTGACTGTTCATCAACTTCAACGGTTCCGTTTCTCTCAGAGTCTATACCTGGATCCTGTTCAAATTGATCCTTCTCAGCTTGACTTGGTGAGCAGTCAGTCTTGACAGGAACCCATACAGCTTGGCCTGTCCACTCTCCTGACCTTGCAATCTCAGCTTGATTTCTATGACCAAGAGGAGCTTTTTCCCCCAAGGGTTCCGGAACTCTGTGGGTGTGGGAGGCGTGGATCCCGTTTGGTAAGCCTCCGCACTTCACAGCTGTGCTTGTGACCAGAATCACTTGATATGGACCTCGCCACCGTGCATCTAAACAGTTCTTCCTCATGTGTTTTCGGACCAACACCTAGTCACTCAGGCTTAGGTCATGCAGGAGATCCTTTGAGGTCGGTGCGGTTGCAGCCTCGACCTAGTGAGACACAGAACTAACCACAACAGCAAGTCCCTTGCAATAATCGAGAACCAAATCATCGATGATGCTTATCAATGCTGTAGCTGGCACTGCAGGCAAGATCATCACCCTCCCCATTAATATTTCATGGGGCAAACGTCCTGTTCTCCTATTGGGAGTGCTAACCAAGCTCATCAGCACCATGTGCAAGGCATTCAGCCAATTCAAAGAAGTCGACGAGCAAACCTTTGCCACTCTCATCTTGATAGTCTCATTTATTTGCTCCTCCAGGCCAGATGCCTCCGACATGTAGCTACAATGCAGTCTCTGATCAACTTGTAAGGCAGCACACAACAGCTTCATGATCTCACTATGAAAGTGATTTCCTCTGTCCAATTCTAATGAGGTTGGAAATCCCAACCGTGGAATGACCTCTCTAAGCAATAGCTTTGCCACTGTGAGACCGTCACACCTCCTAGTTGGATACACCTCAACCCAATGTGAAAAGATACACACCACTACCAAAACATACCTCAACCCATTGCACCTGGGCATCTCGATGAAGTCCAACTGTATCCTGTTAAAAGAACCTCCTGATCTCCCAATGTGACTCAAAGGTTTATTTCCTGCATTAATCTGCTGACACGTAACACACCTATGACACACTGCCTCAGCGTAACATGAATTGAACTACGTCTGTCGAAACACCCTCACCATAGCACCTCTTCCAAGGTGAACTGCCCCATGAATATGCCTCGCCATAGGACTCAACAAACAGTTGGGTAACACTGCCCTTTCATCCACTGACACCCAAATGTCATCCCCTCTTTTCTCACAACCTGCTCTAATCTATGCTGCTTCTTCCTCCCTGGGAACATATTCTTGGAGTAGCTTAACCTCATCCCAGGATCAGCTGCGGCCAACATCATGCTTAGCTCGGTCTTCTCTGTGCTCTCTCCTATGTATTCCCCATTGAAAATACAACCATGTATGGCACACAAGCGAGCTACTTCATCGGCATAGCGGTTTCCTTTTGTTACTAAATCCTCCCCTCTCCCGTGTGCTGCACATTTTACCACCGCTACTTCCTTGGGCTTCTACAAAGCCTCTAAAAGTTGTCGTACATATTCTCCATTCCTGATAGGAGATCCTGATGATGTTAAGATCTCCCTCTGTGTGACCACAACTGCCAGAAATCATGAACTTCAAACCCATACTGACTATCAGTAAAGACAGTCACTCGGACCTGATCGGAGACGAGGCTTGCACGTATCAGGGCAAAGATTTCAGCCACTTGTGTCTTGAAACAAGCGGCTTCCACAACTCCAGAAATAGAACAAACAGCAAAAGCTGCTCTCAAACAACCCTCATTGTCTCTTAAGCATGAACCATCAGCATAGAGAACCAGATCAAATCCAGGTAACGGTTCATTGACAATGTCGGGTTTGCGTTTGGTAGAAATTTCAGTCACATCCAAGCAGTCGTGTTCCTCACAATCTTCTCCTTCAATATGTGGGAATGGCATCAGTGTAGCAGGATTCAATTTGGAACATCTTTTCAAGGAGACATTTTCAGATGCCAATATAACCTGCTCATATTTAGTGAACCTGTTATTTGTCAAGTGCTGCGTTTTGGTTCTCATCAGCAGGAGTTCCACTGAGTAGGGGACGTAGACAGTAAAAGGGTGACCCATTACAATGCTTTCACATCTTTCAATGCTGACACCTGTTACAGCAACAGATCTGAGACATCCGGGCAATGCAGAAGCTACCAGATCTAGGGTAGCCGAAAAATATACCACTGCTCTCCGGGCACCCCAATGTGTGTGAGTGAGTACCGCTAGTGCACATCCTTCCCTCTCATGACAAAAGAGCAAAAACACTTTATTGTAATCAGGCATTCTCAGGGCTGGAGCCCGACATAGACTCTCTCTCAGCTCCCGGAAGGCAAACAAACAGTCATCATCCCATGGTACCGGATCACTTACATCCTTACCTGTCAACCTCAACTAAGGTTTTGTTTTGAGGGAAAAATTGGGAATCCACTGCTGACAGTAGCCGACCATTTCCTAAAACATTTGGGCTTCCTTTTTCGTCTTAGGAGTACACATTTGCAAAATCGCCTCTATGCGATCTAGTGACACCTTTCTCTTTCTCTTCTCAATCCAATGACCAAGTTACTGAACTTCAGGCAGACAGTACTGTAGCTTGTTCGGGGACACCTTGTGTCCATTCTCTGCCAGGTGATTCAACAGAGCCACAGTATCTATTTTGCAAGGATCCTTTGTTTCCGAGGCAACCAGGAGATTGTCTATGTACTGGTCGAGAACTAAGTTCTGTGTCAGTATTAGACTCTCAAGATTCTTTTTCAAAATCTGGTTGAAAATGGACGACCTTTCAGTATACCCTTGTGGGATACAATACCACGTTAACACAGGATTCTCCAGCCGGAAAGCAAATAAAAACTGGCTTTTCTCATGAAAGGGTATAGAAAAGAATGCTTGGCACAAGTCAATGACTGTAAACCATTCTGCTTCACAAGGTACTGGAACAAAATTACTGCTGGATTCGGTACCACAGGACAACATGGAATTACAATCTTATTAACTCGTCGCAGGTCCTGAACTATTCTGTATTTGCCACTGGGCTTCTGCAACACCATTATGGGTGAATTACAGGGGCTTCCCCTTATCTCCTTCAGAATGCCTTCTACAATCATAGACTCAATTACAGGTCTTATTCCAGCCACACTCTCCGGGGTCAATTTATACTGCGACGTCCTTGGGAATTCAGCATTTGGCTTAACCTGTACCTTAACTGGTTCAACTCCTCGAATCCGACCGATTTCTTCCCCAGTAAAATCCCACACAACAGGAGAGGCCGAATCCGTCAAATCGTATGGTAGCTCCTCCGTTGTTAGGAAAATGAACATCTCGGCACACAAGTTCTGACTTGCCAATTTGAAGGCAGCATCATCGCCACATGCCTGTAACTCTACTCCCTTTGGGGTACAATAGATGGTCCAATTTAACTTACACAAAAGATCACGTCCTAATAGACAAACCAGACTTGAGTTACACACCACGAACAGGTGGCGATCCTGAAATGTTCCTATTCCCACAGGAATCTCATCTGTCAGCGGATTGGTCATTTTCTGATTAGTAACTCCTACCACCTAGATCGATTGTCCAGAGAGGGGCAAATTGGGAACTACTGCTGACCTTACAGTAGAGCGGGCTGTGCCGGTATCATCGATCAGGAATGTAATGGGATGATTGTTGACATCTGCTTCCACAAACAGTCCACTCTGGTCTACATCTAAGGCTGCCCCGAGAGTACAATCTTCCTCCCCACCGGACACTGTCTTTGAAATTGGTCCAGATCAAAATTGATATTTTGATGAAAGGCATTTGTTGATATACATGATTGACTGGAGAAATTATCGGAGGTTAAGGCACCTGTACTAACTGGTCTGGACCTCCTCCATACATGGACCTAGGTCTAGTCACGGTGTTCAAACCATCAGACACCTGCACATTTTTCTCATATTGAATTTGATTAGCTGGGTTTAGGTGACAATTGTGCTTCCAATGCCGATCTTGCGACAATAATGACAGACATTGTTCCTCCTCGGGTTAACCCACTCAACCCCTTTCCCAGGATCCATTCCCCTTCCTCTCCCTTGTCCTGGAGGGGCTGCCATATTTTGGCTCGCTCCTCGACCGCTCCCCTGTCTCTGACCCATTATACCTCCACTCCCCTGTAGTAGATCTGGTCTCTCTCTATTCCTCAACTGTACCATCATCAGCTTGTCCTTCATTTTCCTATGTTTAGACTCTACTTCATCATTACAATACTTAGCATAATGCAGAATCTCGTCCACCGACTTGTTCTGCCAACAGACCAAATGTTGCTGGACATTAAACTAATTTCAGACCTTAATCCCAACACAAATTTCGAGACGAACTGTCCCATGTCTTTCTGTTCCGGAGCATCCAGCCCACTATGCTGTCTGAAGGTTAGTAAGAGTCTCTCGTAATAATCATGCACTGACTTCTTGGGCTCTTGGGTAGTTCGATCAATCTTAAGCCAATCAATGCTTCGAGGGGCGCTTTAGAATGAAGCCATGTAATCTTCTACTCATATTTTTCATCACCTCAGGCCAAGGGCCAAGGGTTACAGGATCTCTTTCTGATTCTGCAGTGGGCCACTCAATTACACTTTTGCATGCCTTCCACAGATCGCCTGGTGCCATAATGTTAGGCAGAGTGTTCAAATCTATCCATAATACCTTTGAAATCTTCACAAACCGGTCAACTTGCTTATACCATTCGGCAGGCTTTTCACTCAGCCGAGGCATATCATTAGTGAATGACGCTAAATCACCCCTGCTCCAAGGCGTATGAACATACCCTCCGTTTGGCACCTCTCACAATGCATTGCAACCTTGAGCATTCCCTGATTTGTCACATTACGCTGTCCTTCCCTGTCACAACTTTGGCTTCTCCAGTGATCTTCTGTCCCTTCAGTTTGAAAAGTGGGATGAGCTTCCCTCTCACAACTCTGACTCCTTCATTGGCTTTCCGACCCTGCATTCGGGAACCCAAGTTGTGTTCTGTATATCGCTTGCCTCATTCCTACCTTTGGTGTTCTTCTCATAGTTCCCCTCACTGGGGGGACCCACATGCTTTTTTCTGACCTAGAATTCGTCAGTGTACCTGTCTGTCTTGTTTCTAACCCGATTCACACCCTTGAAGGGTCTGCCGTCACTGGCAGTGGAGTACTAGCTTCCACAGGTACCAAAGGTACACCCGTCCCTCCCATTGTAATACTTCCTCCAGAGATAGTTTCTTCTCCCATTCCTGTCTGCTGTTGACCCCCACTTTCCCCTATGCTCGGATTACATATCGGGGCCACTGGTCCAATAGTAACCGGCACTGTGAGGGCTTCTGGTAGCCGTATGGCACTGTCAGCTCCTCTCATCTCAGATTTCACACTCCTGGCCTTCTGCCCCTTTTAATCCTGCCAAGATCTTTCCCACTACTCTTACATTAGGGCCTACCGGAGCTGATCCAGCTCTTTCTGGGTTTCCTTACATCAGTTCTCCTCTCCCCTCATCAGACTGAGGGTTATAAGGTGGGGGACTGTCTGCTAATAGTCTGTATAACAGGCTATCATCTGTGTCACTGTCATCCTCTGGATTTTCTGTTGGAGCACTAGCTCCTTGTACCAATAGTGGGTACAATCTTTCTCCCTCAATGGTGTCCACCCTCCATCTCTTCAACTGAGCATCCCACCTTGCATCCTGATATGACTTCATTGCTTTTCTCATCCTACCCTGAGAATTTTCTCTCCGCTTACATTGTGCTGCCTGCATCCATGCATCTAATGCCTTGAATTGTTTGGGTCTGGGTGGGGATTATAATGAAGACATCACTCTCCTTCATTGATACAACACATCCAATTGAAATGACCCATAACATGGAAAAGCCAATTCTCCCTCTTTTTCTGTAATTTAATGCCAATTTTGGAGCCACACTATTATATGAAGTCCTACATTTGTTGCCATGTAATGTGCTGGTGTATCCTCAGGCGGGACTTCTTCCCCCACCCAAGTCACCACACCTGAATCTCCTCTACATATATCTCGTAATACCTTAAAACATCTAATTTTTTGTATCCAATTGTTACAAACCACAATTTTCCTTTTTGATTCCGGCCGAGAACCCTCCAATCCCAGCGTGGCGTTTCACCGACCGGCCTATCACAGCCTGACACACTCTGATGTTACCTTTCCCTCTTTGCAGCGGCTCACCCTCCTTCACAATATCACCATGTGCATTCCCTCTCTCATTCACACAACCAAGTAATTGTTTACCCTAAAGCTACTAAACCAAGTACCCACCCTTCAGACGGTCACAGTAACTTACAGTTACATAAAACCAAGTAATTGCCTGTTGTCTAAAAGATCGATAGTATATACTCTCTCAAGAACATTCATACCCATGACCCACGACCTGCGTTGGTCACTCGAATCGCTGTAGTCTACCCCTGGCACCGGAGGTTTTCCACACACACATCTATCAAATCCACTCACACAAAGTTCCCTATCCCAAGTGAGCGGTCAATAGCGCTCCATGACACCCACATCAATGATCAGACAATTACAGCACAAACCTATGCCAGGATCTTGTACTACACTTGAGCTCGCTTTCCAAAAACTTCCAGGTCCGCAAGTGTTCGGACCAGTAAACCAATAAACTCACGTTCACCCAAATATCATTCCAACTCCGCAAGACATCACACAATGAATTCAGTGCAATCTAACACACACATCACTATTCATACTCACGCCACCGCCAATTTCCACCGACCTCCGTCAACGCCCGCCGTCCTCTGCTCTCAATTATGGGGCTCTATTTTGGGCTCTATGGGTCTAATTCTGTTCTAGATTTTCCTGGGTTCTACCCTCACTTCTAGAGGCAACCATCCGACTCTGCTACCAATTGGTGGGGCTGGATTCAACATTCTAGATTTACTTAGAAACCTCTGGCCGATGGTCTTTATTGCCTGCTAAAAAGTGTGGAGGGGAGAAAGCAAAATTCCCTTTACATTTGTATTTCAGGAATTAAGAGAATAATCTGTCCCTACTCTACGTCTAGAGTGACATTCCTACTTTACTTCCCAGTTGGTTTCCCCTCAAAAGGTGTCAGGATGTGAAGCACACTCACGTTAAATGAGTTAAGTAGCGTAAAGCTATGGAGCTCGCTGTAAGATGCTCCCTTTTCTCAGTCCAAAGCAGAAGTCGCCTGAATCTGTCCCTGTTCCTAATACAAAAAGACAAAGTGACACCCCTAACAGATCACATGGTCTTGCGCCGAAAACACCTCCTTTGAGTAATTTTCCACAAGATTCTAATTAATTTAGGTTTCATCTAGCGACCTTGGTTCCCAGGTTTCACTAAGCATGAAAGGCATCCTCCCTTCTTTCTGTTGAGGCTCTTCAAAGACATTCCTCTCCCCCCAATTTATCTTCTTAAATCTAACATAACGAGGTTGAATTCCTGCACATGCACTAGGGGTGAGAAAACTCACTACACATACATAGATTCTAATTAGCTTATAACTTGAGAGCAGACATGAAGAAACAAAACTTAGGGAAACGAAAGTTAGGCCTACAAGATTGGCTAACCTAGGAGCATTCATTAATGCACACCTGCTACACTAGTCTCTATACGAACCATTTATATAAAAGTGGATACATTTATATTGCATAATATTTATAATGTGCATGCATGATTACATGATTTCTCTAAACATGTGCAAAATTCTAATCATTCCTGTATACAGCATTACAAATTTCATTCTAACGTCTTGATGTAGCGATATAAGCTCCATTCTAATAACACGGATTACAGCAAACCAACAGAATATATGTGAGTGCAGTTTGTCCATTAGTATAATGCACCCTTACAAATTTTAAGAGTGGCGAGCGCTCTATCACCACCATCATTCTAGAGGCATGGCTGCAGGATATGTGTGTGCATGCGCATTTCTACTGACCTTGGACTTGGTCCACTTAGGTTGACACTGTGCTACTAGAAATGCAACTGCTGTGCCATATTAACAGCACCATCTCTTTAAAAACTGAGCTTGCATTAGAGTGCTTTAAGCACACATATCATTTTAAAGTGTTGCTGCACAGTGTGCTGCAATAGTTGGCACAGTAATCACTGCTCCATTCTTTCTACACTGAGGTGCCGATCACGATCCTGTAAAAACCGGGTACGAACCGTCGGACGGAGCATATTCTCCGTCCGACGCGTACCCGGTCGTCAAAATATACCAACATGGAATTACGATTCGCACGGAAACACCATTTCCGTACGAATCGTACAAAACCCCGACCGACGAAAATAAACATATAAATGCGATCCGGGAAAGCGCCGACCTGACGTCGGGACGCACGCAGCCTGCCATTCACGAACCAGGAATTACGATTCGCACCGACGTCATCCCGCACGGTGAATATTTTCCGGCTGCCAAAAACTGCCGGGAAATCAGGACGACGCGAACAAGGAGTACCAGTACGCGACGGACAGACAGGACGACGCGAACAAGGAGTACCAGTACGTGACGGACAGACAGGACGACGCGAACAAGGAGTACCCGTACGCGACGGACAGACATGGACCCGAATCTACGTGTCATCCCGGCCCTCATAGCAGTCGACCTCCTCTACAGGTTACGACGCAGACGCCGCAGAAGGTCAGAAAAACAAAGGGAGGGGGGAAAGGGGGGGTGGCAGGTCCAGGGCAGGCCACAAAACCCCCACCATAGTCACACAGCACACTTGCCCTGGACATACCTGACCCTCAGGCCCTGGTCACTACGAGGGGGTGGGGGCGTGTCCAGCTAAGCCAGCGACCGCCACAACGGAAGTTCTTGACGACGCGAACCGGCAACACAACCAGACAGGTACGTCCCGTACCCACGCCTTAAGAGCGTGGGTACGAGTCGTACAACGCCCACACCTACGTCACCCCAACAATGGCGGGACGGCTCGTACCCACGTGGCAAAGGCCTGGGTACGGGCCGCACAAGCATCACATAGCGTGGGGACGGATATGTACAGACCGTACCCCCACCCCGTATGCATGGAGCGTACCCCCCACCCCAACAGTGTAAGTACGACCCGTACCCTCACACGCGGACGCATGGAGCGTACCCCCACCCCAACCGTGTATGTACGACATGTACCCCCACCTTCTATGCATGGAGCGTACCCCCAATGCCAACAGTGTAAGTACGACACGTCCCCTCACCCGTGTACGTATGGAGCGTACCCCCACCCCAACAGTGTAAGTACGACACGTCCCCCCACCCGCGTATGCAAGGAGCATACCCCCATGCCAACAGTGTACGTACGACACGTCCCCCCACCCGCGTACGTATGGAGCGTACCCCCACCCCAACAGTGTAAGTACGACCCATACCCTCACCCGCGTACGCATGGAGCGTACCCCCACCCCAACAGTGTAAGTACGACCCGTACCCTCACCCGCGTACGTATGGAGCGTACCCCCACCCCAACAGTGTATGTACGACCCGTACCCTCACACGCGTACGTATGGAGCGTACCCCCCACCCCAACAGTGTAAGTACGACACGTCCCCCCACCCGCGTATGCAAGGAGCGTACCCCCCATGCCAACATAGTACGAACGACACGTCCCCCCACCCGCGTATGCATGGAGCGTACCCCCCACCCCAACAGTGTAAGTACGACACGTACCCTCACCCGTGGACATATGGAGCGTACCCCCACCCCAACAGTGTAAGTACGACCTGTACCCCCATGGAGCGAACCCACACACGTGTATGGACAATGCGTACATATTGTTAAATAGGAGGGGTGTGTGCAGAGTCCTCCCAGCAGTGCCCAGACATAGAGGGGTGTGTGCAGAGTCCTCCCAGCAGTGCCAAGACATAGGAGGGGTGGGTGCAGAATCCTCCCAGCAGTGCCCAGAGACAGGAGGGGTGGGTGCCTATCACTCCCAGCAGTTCCCAGAGACAGGAGGGGTGGGTGCAGAGTCCTCCCAGCAGTGCCCAGACGCAGGAGGGGTGGGTGCCTATCACTCCCAGCAGTGCCCAGAGACAGGAGGGGTGGGTGCAGAGTCCTCCCAGCAGTGCCCAGACGCAGGAGGGGTGGGTGCCTATCACTCCCAGCAGTGCCCAGACACAGGAGGGGTGGGTGCAGAGTCCCCTCAGCAGTGCCCAGATGCAGGAGGGGTGGGTGCAGAGTCCTCCCAGCAGTGCCCAGACATAGGAGGGGTGGGTGCAGAGTCCTCCCAGCAGTGCCAAGACATAGGAGGGGTGGGTGCAGAGTCCTCCCAGCAGTGCCCAGAGACAGGAGGGGTGGGTGCCTATCACTCCCAGCAGTGCCCAGAGACAGGAGGGGTGGGTGCAGAGTGCTCCCAGCAGTGCCCAGAGACAGGAGGGGTGGGTGCAGAGTCCTCCCAGCAGTGCCGAGACATAGGAGGGGTGGGTGCAGAGTCCTCCCAGCAGTGCCCAGAGACAGGAGGGGTGGGTGCAGAGTCCTCCCAGCAGTGCCCAGAGACAGGAGGGGTGTGTGCAGAGTCCTCCCAGCAGTGCCCAGACATAGGAGGGGTGGGTGCAGAGTCCTCCCAGCAGTGCCCAGAGACAGGAGGGGTGTGTGCAGAGTCCTCCCAGCAGTGCCCAGAGACAGGAGGGGTGGGTGCAGAGTCCTCCCAGCAGTGCCCAGACACAGGAGGGGTGTGTGCCTAACACTCCCAGCAGTGCCCAGAGACAGGAGGGGTGGGTGCAGAGTCCTCCCAGCAGTGCCCAGACACAGGAGGGGTGGGTGCCTATCACTCCCAGCAGTGCCCAGAGACAGGAGGGGTGGGTGCAGAGTCCTCCCAGCAGTGCCCAGACACAGGAGGGGTGTGTGCCTAACACTCCCAGCAGTGCCCAGACATAGGAGGGTTGTGTGCAGAGTCCTCCCAGCAGTGCCCAGAGACAGGAGGGGTGGGTGCAGAGTCCTCCCAGCAGTGCCAAGAGACAGGAGGGGTGGGTGCCTATCACTCCCAGCAGTGCCCAGACATAGGAGGGGTGGGTGCAGAGTCCTCCCAGCAGTGCCCAGAAACAGGAGGGGTGGGTGTGATGCACAGTGTGAGCCTTGATAATTGATTGTGTATTTGCCCTCATTCCACCTGTGTACTTTCACTGGCACGTACTGCTTTTGCCTTTCCCTGAGGAGTATGTCCCTATGGCAAAGGTGCAATGCGTTGGCTGCATGACATCCCTTGTTGTAACCAGCTAATTTGTTCCCATATGTGTCTCTGTGACATGTTGCAGGTGTATTGATGTAGTGTCACTTGTTCATCCTCACAGGTAGGCGCCTCTGCCAAGGAGCAGATCTGGCTGACCGCCGTCAGTGCCGTGAGGTGTGCAAGTGGTCGGAGGCGGAGCCTGTCCCAGGTGAGGAAACGCTGGCAGGATATCCGGTGCTGGACGCGGAGGATCGCACGGGTCCTGCTGGAGGACTCACCTGAGAGCCATAAGAACCGCGGGCGCCGCCGTCTCTCCCACATCCACAAGCGTGTGCTGGCGGTGGTATTTCCAGACTTGGACAGGCGCTTACAGGAGATGCAGCAGCAGGAAGGGGGTAGGTACATGTGTGTTTGTTGTGTTTCACCAGCATTTGTAAGTGCACTGTTCCATGGATGCACTGCCAGGGTTTAATGGTGCTGTGCAGATCCTGTTACCCACAGTATTGCAGTGCTCTCCTGCCTCCCTTCCCCTCCTTGCAATGTTTTCCCTGGTCTGTGTGACGTCACTCCGTCACAAGGTTATGTAGCCTGGCACCTTCTCCGCGTGTACAATGCCTGCAGCATCATGTGTGGGGGTGGTGTGTAACATGTTTTGGGACCTTGCCTGTGCCCTGTCCAGTTCTGGTCTTGTGGGTTCCATGTCAGTTGGCACTAATGCTGAGTCCAGACATGGGAGTTAGTCTCTCAAGTGTGAGGCCTTACAGCACGCATGTCCTATGTGGTGGCCTGTGACATGATGTGCATGAGTGTGCGGTACGCATAGTGCGGGGATGGTAGCGTGTGTTGCAGTCATTCCCATTCAGGAGCATGGAGTTGTGTGGCCACCACTGTCCCCAGGGGCATATTTTCCTAGGTATCATGTGTGTAATCCGAATATGTTGACAATCTCTGAGTCTACAGCATAGGTTGTGCTCTGTGCCATTGTCCCCTGGCCAAATGTATATTGACGTGAAATGTAGTACAAGTGTCCACTGTACAGCCTGGCCTAATTTTCCTTGTTCATACTCACGGTGGACATTGCCTGTGTGTCTTGTTACAATCATCTGATGATGCCCATTTGTACATGATTATTTGGACAGGCGCACCTTGGGTATTTTGTGTGCAACCTTGATTTGTTGCATCCCATGTGTATTTCACCCAGACTAAGGGATGTAAGTGCTTCCTGTGTCTCCAAATAATAGTCTCATGTAGGGGGTGGGTGGTGCGGGCATGGCCTTCATGTCACAACCTGATATCTCCTTGCTAGGACTGGCCAGTGTGTGATGTTGGTCTGGACATGCACTCAAGGTGCAGTGGGCCAGTCATGGTGGGCATGTTTTCAGTTTAACCTATGCTGCATGTGCCTCTTGTTCCTGGATATGGTCCCTGCTCATTCCTATTTCCTGCCACGCTGTGTGGTGCAGATGCAGTGCTGGATTGTCCCCAGGGCCGTGCTCCTCAGTCAAAATTCAATTCCATCTCATTTGCTATTGTGTCATGCTCTCCATAGTTTTTCGGTGGCATGGTGGGTCAAAAAACTGTGTCTTGCATGCCCTACATATGTACCTTGTTTTGTGGATGTAACTCTTCTTTTGTTTCAGGCTATGCACTGTGACCTATGTAGATTGGACTCATGTGACATATGTATACAGGTGTATGATTAATTTCTGTCTCTTCACCCTGCCCACAGCATCGTCGGGGGACACGGAGGGAGACATGGGCACAGAAGGAGCAGAGGGACCGAGCACCAGTGCCAGCGGTGACATCAGGGCTGGAACATCAAGTGGGACAGAGGCGGAGGAGAGTGAACCTGGGGACCTGTCGACACAATGGCAGAAGTCACTGTCACAAAAGAAGGGACACAGTCTGTGCTAGTAGCTCTGCACTCACCTGATACCCTGGTCGCCCATACAGCAGGGGGTACTGTGGGAGGATCACATCCAGCAATGCCAGGTTCTCCTCCAGGGTGAATGGCTGTGACCTCTCCACAGACCTTGACATGGTTCCAGGGAATCACGAGCAGCAGCAGTGTGTTAGATAGGAAATATGTGCAGGCAAGTGCTCCCTCATGGGACCTTGCTGCCTTATATCTGCCTTGCTGGCCTGTTTCATGCACAGGAGTACAGAGTGATTGGTCACTCACATTTGCATCCTATGTTTGCTCCAATCCCTTCAAACCTAGCACAGTCAGTGGGTTCTCATTGTGTTTTTTTCTTCAGCATGATGTCAACCCCACAAACACATTGCAACAAAGTAGATTCATTCCAACTGACTTCTGCTGTGCACCTTCCAGAACAAATTCAAACTTGAAACTTGGTCTCCATGACAACCAGCATGCATGTAGGCCTTAATACTTGTCCCTCATGTGTCCCCTATGTAAAATTGAGCTTCACCCAGAGGTATGGTGCGTTCCGGGCCCCTAGGGCACCCCAAATGCATAGTGTTGGAAGGCGGACCCCGAGGAGTCGGTGAGACCACCAAGGGGGGCCCTCACACTGCACGAAGTAGCCGAGCGCTGCCGAGAAGTCTCCTGAGAGATCCCTCTCCTATCACGTACTAGCACAGTAACACCACCACACAGGACTCAAGGAGGTTGTCTTACGACAAGCAATTCTTTATCAGCAATAAAAGATTACGAGTTCAATATTTACACGAAGGGATCGAGGGATCCACCAAAAGTCTCAATGTCTCTTTTGAAGGGTAGGGGTAGCGGGACAGTCTTTGGCAGGAATGCGGTACGAGGGTACCTGGGGCCCAGTTCTTATCCTCAAGCTGGAGGACCTCCGATCTCGGAGGGGTCGAGCCGCGACGGCGTCAGCAGGGCTCTGGCGTACAGTTCGTGGAGAGCCGCGATTCAATCAGCAGGGCTCTCAAGGTGGTTTCTGCTCAGCTCGAGCCGCGACGTCGTCAGCAGGGCTCCGAGGAAGGTTTCAGCGAGGTTGGGCCGCGACAGCGTCAGCAGGGCTCCGATGTTCCAGATGGTTCAAAGTGTTCACAAGAAGGAGCCGCGACGCAGTCAGCAGGGCTCGTGATGGTTCCGACAAGAGTTCTTCTCCGTAGGGTCAGCCGCGATTCAATCAGCAGGGCTCTCGACTCCGGGATACAACTGCCGATCTGTGGTGGGGTCGCCCCAGATATAGGTCTGGAGCCCTTTGATGTCCGGACCTATGCGCCCGGGAGGGCGGAGTGGCCGGGTGGAGGTGGCCAGACGCCCAGCAGGAGAGGCGCCAGGCCCAAGGGAGTTGCAGGGCGTTCACACCTCGAGAGGGGAGGACAGTTGGGGGTCCCATCGATACTGTCCTCCGCCGGGGGCGATGAATGGTTCCTGCGGCACCCCCTGGCCAGTTCGTGGTGCCTCGATGTCGGGGCTTCGCTGGGGTCGAGGCCGGGTTGAGCGGGGTCGCGCTGGCTGGTGCACAGTGTGACGTGGATGCCAACAAGATGGCGGAGCCACGAGGAGTATGCGACCGCGTGCAGCTCCGGGTGAAGGGCCTTGGTGCAGTTCAGACGGTTGGCCCGTGAAGGCCGGGGCGGGGAACGGGCACAATCCAGGGGGTTAAGGACCCCGCCACGAGGCCGGGTCCAACAGGCGTCCCCCCCAGCCGAAGGCATGGAGAGTCACCCATCTCCTTGGGGATTCTCCTCGTCAAGGCGGAAGAAGCGGGACAGGCCGTCGGCGTGGTCATTGCCGGGCCGGTGTTCGACGTCAAAGTCCATCCCTTGTAGCGAGATGGACCACCGCAGCAGCTTGGGGTTCTCGCCCCGCATTTGCATTAACCATCGCAAGGGCCGGTGGTCGGTCTGGACCCGGAAGTGGGTACCAAAGAGGTAGGGCCGGAGCTTCTTGAGGGCCCACACCACAGCGAAGGCCTCACGCTCAATAGTGCTCCAGCGTTGCTCTCGGGGCAGTAGTCGTCGGCTGATGAAGGCCACTGGTCAGTCGAGCCCCTTTTCGTCGGCTTGGGATAGGACGGCCCCGATCCCATACTCGGAGGCGTCCGTCTGTACCACGAACTCCTTCTGGTAGTCCGGGTGTTAGACGGACCGGGAGGGTCGGCCGAGGACAAGGGGAGAGGTCTCCGGGGAGAGCCGTCTCCAGCGATCGTACAGACGAGTAACTTCCCCCCCACAGATGTACACCACACAAGGATAAGGTTTAACGTTCTTTATAAGCGATCTCTAGGTACGATAGAATGGTACAAGGAGGTCTGGACTCAGGGGTCCCCTCGATTCTAGTCTCTTGGTTGGGAAAGGGGGTAGCGGGACAGTCTGGTTACCAATCTGGTGGATGCGATGATATGATGGATAGCTCACAATCCTCGAGCTCGGTGTTCTAGATGGACGGGCCGCGGCAGCGCCAGCAGGTCCCGGTGAAGGTGGTCATTACAACGGTCCGCGGCAGCGCCAGCAGGTCCCGACGAAGGTGGTAGTTACAACGGTCCGCGGCAGCGCCAGCAGGTCCCGACGAGGATGGAGGATGCAGAAGGCCGCGGCAGCGCCAGCAGGCAGGACGATAGTTCACAAGGCAGGGCTACGGCAGCGCCGGTAGTCCGTCAAGGATGAGTTCACGGTGTCTCTCGACTCCAGGATACAACTGCCTTCCTGCTCTGGAGCTGCCCCAGTTATAGGTCTGGCGCCCTTTGATGCAGCTTTGGGGACCAGCACGACCGGGCTGGCCCAGGGGCTGTCCGAGGGCTCGATGACCCCGAGCGTGAGCATCTTTGATACCTCCTCTTGGATGCAGGCCCGTACCCGATCTGGTACGCGGTACGCCCGGTGTCTGATAGGGGGACTGTCCCCAGTGTCCACGTCGTGCAAGCACCAGGGGGTGACCCCTGGGGTGAGGGAAAACAAGGTCGCAAACTGCAGCAGGAGGTCCCGGCAGCCTTGGCGCTGTTCCGGGGTGAGGGCATCTGAGAGTCGGACCCCGTCCACGGAACCATCGTTCTCACGAGTCTTCAGGAGATCAGGGAGAGGCTCGGAGTCTTCTTCCGCTCCACTGTCTGTAGCCATCAGGAGGCTGAGCTCCGAGCGCACAAAGTGGGGTTTGAGTCTGTTGGTGTGGAGGACCCGGAGGGGGTTCCGTGGAGATTCCATATCCGGTGAGGCCCAGGAAGGCCCGGACAGCGGTCTGGGTAGTGGGGGGTTCCCAGGTCTGGATGGCATCTATCTTTGCTTGGAGGGGGGCCACCTGCCCGCTCCCCACTTGATGGCCCAGGTAGGTCACGGATCCGTGGCCGACTTGACATTTGCTGGCCTTGATTGTGAGCCCGGCCCGCTGGAGGGCGGCCAGGACGGCTTTCAGGTGAAGGAGGTGCTCGGCCCAGTGGTTGCTGTACACGGCAATGTCATCTAGGTAGGCCGCGCTGAAGGCCTCAAGCCCGGCCAAAACCTTGTTCACCAGTCTTTGGAAGGTGGCCGGGGCGTTCTTCATTCCGAAGGGCATCACCCGAAAGTGGTAATGCCCATCCGGGGTCGAAAAGGCGGATCTTTCTTGGGCGCCGGGGGTGAGCTGGATTTGCCAGTACCCGGCGGTGAGGTCCAGCGTGCTCAGGTAGCGAGCGGCCCCTAGGCGGTCGATGAGTTCGTCGGCCCTGGGTATCGGGTGAGCGTCTGTCTTGGTTACTGCATTCAGGGCTCGGTAGTCCACGCAGAACCGCAACTCTGGGGGGTGGCCGGGAGCTGCGGCCTTGGGCACCAGGACGACAGGGCTGGCCCACGGGCTGTCGGAGGGTTCGATGACCCCCAGGGCCAGCATCTTCGTTACTTCGGCCTGGATGCAGGCCCGCACTCGGTCAGGCACCCGGTAGGCTCTGTGTCGCACGGGGGGGCTCTCCCTGGTGTCGACGTAGTGGACGCACCAGTGGGTCACCCCCGGGGTGAGTGAGAAGAGGGCTGCGTAGTCCCGCAGCAGTCGCTGGCAGTCGCTGCGCTGTTCCGGAGTCCGGGAAGAGGCGAGTTGGACCCCTTCGATCGATCCGTCCTGAATGTTGGACTGCAAGAGGTCGGGCAGGGGTTCGGAGTCGTCCTCGCCCCCCTCGTCGGTCGCCAGCAGCAGGCTCAGTTCGGTCCGGGCAAAGTGGGGTTTTAGCCTGTTTGCATGTAAGACCCGGAGGGGGTTCCGGGGGGACTCCAGGTCGACCAGGTAAGTGACGGGACTTTTCTTCTCCACTACCTTGAAGGGCCCGGTCCATTTGTCCTGGAGGGCGCCGGGTTCGACCGGGGCCATGACCCATACTTTCTGTCCGGGCTCGAATTCTATGGTGGAGGAGTTCCGATCGTACCACCGCTTCATGTCCTCCTGGCTGGCCTCGAGGTTGGCTTCGGCCATGGCTCTGAACTTGCGGGTCTGATTCCGGAGAGTCAGGAGGTATCGGTAGACGTCAGGAGGGGCGCCTTGGGGCTTCATCTCCCAACCCTCCTTGACCAGGCTGAGCGGTCCGCGGACCGGGTGTCCATACAATAACTCGAACGAGCTGAACCCCAGGGACTTCTGCGGGACCTCCCGATAGGCAAACAGGAGGCACGGCAGCAGAACATCCCATCTCCGCCTGAGGGGCTCTTCCAGGCCCTGGATCATCCCTTTTAATGTTCGGTTGAACCGCTCAACCAGTCCGTTCCCCTGAGGGTGATAGGGGGTCGTGAACTTGTATGTGACCCCGCACTGCTGCCACAGGGACCGCATGTACCTGGAGATAAAGTTCGTGCCGCGGTCGCTCACCACTTCGCGGGGGAATCCCACTCGGGAGAAGATCCCCATCAAGGCCCGGCCTACCACAGGGGCCGTTATAGTTCTTAGCGGGACCGCCTCCGGGTACCTGGTGGCGTGGTCCACGAGGACCAGGATGAAGCGGTGGCAGAGGGCGGTTTGGGGGTCCAGGGGCCCCACAATGTCGATTCCGACCCATTCGAACGGGGTGCTGACGGCTGGAAAGGGCTGGAGGGGGGCCTTGACCCGACCCCCCGTCTTCCCGCTGGCTTGGCAGGTCTGGCAGGACCGGCAGTGGTTGTCCACGTCTCTCCGCATCCGGGGCCAGTAGAAGTGGGTCACCAGACGACTGTACGTTTTGTCTTGCCCCAAGTGTCCGGCGAGGGGCACATCGTGTGCCAGGTTGAGAAGGAACTCCCGGAAGCGGAGGGGAACCACCAACACGCGGCTGGCCCCGAGTTCTGCCACCTTCTGTTCACTGTACAATAGGCCCTCGGCCCAGTAGACCCAGTGGGTGCCGGTCTGGTCACCGTTGGCTTGCGCGGTCTCCTGTTGTCGGACCCCTTCGAGAGAGGGACAGGACTGCTGTTCTTGCTGGAACTGCTCTCGGGTGGGGCCCCCTTCATGTCGCCATTGTGTCAGTTCTGGTAGGGCGCTCGGGGACGCCATCTCTTCGGGGGAGGATTCGCTGGGTCCAGGGTCGGTGTCCGCCTCCTCCTCGCTGCTGGTGGGAGGGGGTGTGAGCCCCTCGGCTTGGGCGGCCCCGGAGGTCGAGGATGAGCGGGGGGCCCGGGCGGTCATGGACCAACATGCGGAGGTGCTCTCGTTGCTCCACTTGAGCCCAGGGGGAACTCTCCAAGTCGTTCCCCAGGAGACAGTCGACAGGGGCGTCGTCGCGCACCGTCACCTTCAGCAGGCCCGTCACCCCTCCCCACTCGAAGGGGACCAGGGCCATCTGGCACAGGCTTTCACTGTTGTCGGCCGTCCGTACGGGGCACAGGACATTCGGTAGAATCTGTTCAGGGGTCACCAGGTGGCAGCGGACAGCGGTGATACTGGCGCCTGTGTCACGAAGGGCTTCGGCCCGTTGTCCATTGACCGTGACCTGCTGCCGGTACTTCTGGGTGTTGCTTGGGATGGGGGTGCAGGGTACCATTTCTCGGCTACCCAGGCAGACCAGGAACATGGCTGCCGGCTCCCACTCAGTGTTTCCTCGGTCGAGGGTCTCCTCTTCCTCTTCTCCTTCTCCCAGGGCGGCGGCCACCAGCTGTCGGGGCGGGGGCCCGCCGGCCCCGTTTATTCGGTTCAGGTGGCAGACCGGATCACTGGCATAGTGTCCGGTTTGTTGGCAGCTGTAGCAGGTCACTGGTGGCCGTGGTCCGGGTCTGGCCGGGGGCGCCCCCATTCGGGCTAGGCTCGGGGAGAGTTGTTGCTGCGGTGGCCCTCGAGGGGGGCTCCTGGGGGCCCCGGCGGGAGGGTCTCGGTTCCTGTTCGGCCCTCCCCCTCCACCGCGCTGGCGGGGGGTCCGGTGGGGTTCCTCTGGTACTCCCCCATTGAGTTCCGGGGGACCCGGGAGTTGACCCATCGATCGGCCTCGACGGCGAGTTTTCGTGGGTCGGTCATTTTGCTGTCGAGGAGGTGCTGTCTTAGTTCCACAAAGCAATTGTTGGAGAGGTGCTCCCACACGATGAGGTCGACCAACTGCCCGTAGGTGGTTACTTTGCTCCCTTTGATCCACCCTTCTAGGGCCCGGCTGAAAAAGTCCACATATTCCACCCATGTGGTACCCGGGATTTTCTTGCAGTCTCTGAACCGCTGGCGGTACATTTCCGCGGTTAGCCCGTAGCGGGTGAGCAAGGCCTCCTTCATGTGATCGTAGGAGGTCATCACCTCCTCCGGCAGCTGGAGCAGCGTGTCTCGACCCTCACTCAGGAACCGCCCCCACAGGCCCGCGCCCCAGTCTTTTCGGGGCACCCGATGAGAGGTCATGGCCACCTCGTAGGCCTTGAACCATTGTTGGATGTCGTCATTCTTGTAATACTCCTTGACGACCTCTTTCGGGATATGTACCTTGGTCTCGGAAGGCGGTAGTGTGTCTCTAGTACTGGGGGTGTTGGTCCCTCCGTTCTTGGCCTTGATCTCGAGCTCCTTGAGACTGCGCTCGTGCTCAAGAGTCAGTTTCTTCTCCTCCAACTCCCGGTGTCATCTCTTCTCCTCGATCTCCTCTTGAAGCCGTAGCTGCTCTAGGGCCAGTTCCTTTTCTGCCAGCTGGAGTTCGCCGTCCAGCCGCAGTCGTGCGAGCTCTAGCTCGTGGCTCCGGACCTTCTCCCGCTCTCGTATTTCGTCCTCGGAGAGGCCGGTTTCTAGGCTCTTTCTTCCTCCGGTTGCCGGAGTCAGTGCGGTTGATGCGGTCTCAGTCAGGGGCAGGGGACCTTCTTCCTGGGAGGGGCCTGCCCCGGCCTCCCACCATGCCCCCACCATGCCCTTAGAGCCTTCTGCATCTCCTCTTTACCTAGGCCGGTGGTTGCAATGCCTTTGTCCTTGCAGAACTGTTTTAACTCTTTGTGCGTATATTCCTCCAGCCGTTCGGGCTGGAACTCCATTGTCGCATTGTTTTCCTGGCTGCTCATGATGCTGTTAGTTTGGATGGGTAGCTAGTGGGTACTGGCTGGTACGTATTGCGTTCGGCTCGGATCCCGTCGCTGGCCACCAAATGTTGGAAGGCGGACCCCGAGGAGTCGGTGAGACCACCAAGGGGGGCCCTCACACTGCACGAAGTAGCCGAGCGCTGCCGAGAAGTCTCCTGAGAGATCCCTCTCCTATCACGTACTAGCACAGTAACACCACCACACAGGACTCAAGGAGGTTGTCTTACGACAAGCAATTCTTTATCAGCAATAAAAGGTTACGAGTTCAATATTTACACGAAGGGATCGAGGGATCCACCAAAAGTCTCAATGTCTCTTTTGAAGGGTAGGGGTAGCGGGACAGTCTTTGGCAGGAATGCGGTACGAGGGTACCTGGGGCCCAGTTCTTATCCTCAAGCTGGAGGACCTCCGATCTCGGAGGGGTCGAGCCGCGACGGCGTCAGCAGGGCTCT
The DNA here is from genome assembly GCF_964204655.1 of Triturus cristatus. Classification (NCBI taxonomy): domain Eukaryota; kingdom Metazoa; phylum Chordata; class Amphibia; order Caudata; family Salamandridae; genus Triturus; species Triturus cristatus. The sequence continues at coordinate 266,416,439 of NC_140582.1, read as the reverse complement.
GGCGTACAGTTCGTGGAGAGCCGCGATTCAATCAGCAGGGCTCTCAAGGTGGTTTCTGCTCAGCTCGAGCCGCGACGTCGTCAGCAGGGCTCCGAGGAAGGTTTCAGCGAGGTTGGGCCACGACAGCGTCAGCAGGGCTCCGATGTTCCAGATGGTTCAAAGTGTTCACAAGAAGGAGCCGCGACGCAGTCAGCAGGGCTCGTGATGGTTCCGACAAGAGTTCTTCTCCGTAGGGTCAGCCGCGATTCAATCAGCAGGGCTCTCGACTCCGGGATACAACTGCCGATCTGTGGTGGGGTCGCCCCAGATATAGGTCTGGAGCCCTTTGATGTCCGGACCTATGCGCCCGGGAGGGCGGAGTGGCCGGGTGGAGGTGGCCAGACGCCCAGCAGGAGAGGCGCCAGGCCCAAGGGAGTTGCAGGGCGATCACACCTCGAGAGGGGAGGACAGTTGGGGGTCCCATCGATACTGTCCTCCACCGGGGGCGATGAATGGTTCCTGCGGCACCCCCTGGCCAGTTCGTGGTGCCTCGATGTCGGGGCTTCGCTGGGGTCGAGGCCGGGTTGAGCGGGGTCGCGCTGGCTGGTGCACAGTGTGACGTGGATGCCAACAAGATGGCGGAGCCACGAGGAGTATGCAACCGCGTGCAGCTCTGGTTGAAGGGCCTTGGTGCAGTTCAGACGGTTGGCCCGTGAAGGCCGGGGCGGGGAACGGGCACAATCCAGGGGGTTAAGGACCACGCCACGAGGCCGGGTCCAACACATAGCAACGGCCCGTACACGCGTGCGTACGTTCACTATCACTATGGGTTTCCTCGCGTACGCGTACTCATAGTGATAGTGTGCGTACAGGCGTGTGTACGGGCCGTACCACTATGGGTGTCCTCGCGTATGCGTACTCGTACTGGTACGGCCCGTACACACGCCTGTACGCTCACTATCACTACGAGTACGCATACACGAGGACACCCATAGTGATAGTGAACGTACAGGCGTGTGTACGGGCCGTACCAGTACGAGTACGCATACGCGAGGACACCCATAGTGGTACGGCCCGTACACACGCCTGTACGCTCACTTTCACTATGGGTGTTCTCTCGTACTGGTACGGCCCGTACACACGCCTGTACGTTCACTATCACTATGGGTGTCCTCGCGTATGCATACTCGTAGTGATAGTGAGCGTACAGGCGTGTGTACGGGCCGTACCAGTACGAGTACGCATACGCGAGGACACCCATAGTGATAGTGAACGTACAGGCGTGTGTACGGGCCGTACCAGTACGAGCACGCATACGCGAGGACACCCATAGTGGTACGGCCCGTACACACGCCTGTACGCTCACTTTCACTATGGGTACACATACGGCAGCACTCCCATAGTGATACACGGGCCCTCATAGCAGCAGTACGGCGGTTTTCACACATCACAGTGGTGACAGGCAGCACACAGGAAGGAATAGGGCGGACATACTTGTCCATGGATGGACATCAAGGCATTGTCTGTGCAGTACTACATGTGTTGGGCACAGGTGTGACAGGCTGTGATGTGGCACATTACTCCTGAGTCGAGAAGGCACCAGATGTATGATGAGATGTGTACAGATGTAATGTGTGACGGTGCAATGTGTGCCAGGCATGCCCTTGACTCCTTGGACATGTGTGCATGTTGTACTGCACACTTGGGATGACCGACACTGGCATGGCACGGACACCAACACACGGAAGTGTCCCCTGATGCCCGGTACAGGGGTTACCACACCTGAGTTGTCACTAACCACGGTGCACGATGTGACTATGTCATGTATGTGTGGGGTTTCCCATTAGGTTGATGTTGGAGCACCCTCAAAAGCTGCAGCTGTTGCAGCAACCAACATGTGTCTGTGTGTAGATTGACATTGCACACTGTTCCGCATACCATGCCACATGTGGTATCGGATGTGAGGTGCGTATGTATGCATGGGACACGGAGTAGCGTAACTAGGACATGTCTGCATCCTCTCTATGAATGTGTGGTGAGTCATGACATGTGCACCTTCATGGCAAGGTGTGTGGGCTGTCCTAGTGTAATGTCATGTGACCTGTGGCTCTAGTGTTCCGCTACCAGTCTCTGCAATCGGCATCCTACTTCTGCTGATGTGTGGGTGTATGTCACTCCTGTGTTGCGTCTGGCTGTTCACTTGCACTGGGACACAGCTAATCCCATGCCATGGCATCTGGAGGTTCTCAATCTCCGTGTGTAGCTGGCTCTTGGTAGGAGTGTCACCTGGCAGCCATACGTGTCCAGGGCATGTGGCACATACCTGACTCCGTATGTAGCATATGTGTATAGACAGATTAACATGTGCTCAGTACAAATTATTTGTTGTTGTGGTGCACTCACTCTTCCTTGTCACTTCCAAATTACTGCAGAGCGCCGCCTCTTGCCCGAGCAATTCCGGACTTGGCTGCCATGCGGGAGAATGATCGTATCCGGTGCTACCGCTTCCCCCAACGGTTGATTCTGGAGTTGACGGCGAGACTGGCACCACACCTGCAACCGCTGCACAGGTATCCTACGGCCCTGACACCCAAGCTGAAGGTAGTGGCAGCCCTACATTTTCTAGCCACGGGTACCTTTCAAAATACCATAGCTCATGTTGGTGGCATGTCCCAGAGCATGTTCTGCCGTGTGCTGCATGATTTCTTAGAGGCCATGTTGATTCACCTGGATGACTTCATCCATTTCCCAACCCCTGAAATGTTGACTGGGGTCAAGCGTGGATTCTATGCCCTTGGAGGGATGCCCCATGTCATTGGGTCCATAGATGGGACACATGTTGCTTTGGTACCACCACAGGCACAGGAGGTAGCGTACCGGAATCGCAAGCACTACCACTCCATCAATGCCCTTGTGGTGTGTCTGTCCAACATGGTGATTTCACATGTCTGTGCTCGTTTTCCAGGATCAGCACACGATGCCTACATCATGAGGCGTAGCAGGGTGCCTGAAATGATGACGCAGCTGCGCAACGAACGAGCATGTGTTGTTGGTGGGTACAGTCTGTCTGTCCTGTATTTTGCGTAGACCACCGGCACGACCGCTTCTCCAGTTCTAACGATGTCAATGTGCTTCCCATGTAGGGGACGCTGGCTATCCCAACATGCCATGGCTGATCACACCTCTCCGCAACCCCATCACGCCGGCCCAGCTCCGCTACAACACCGCCCATGGCCGGACAAGGCGAGTGATAGAGAGGACATTTGGCCTGCTGAAGAGCCGATTCAGGTGCCTACACAAGACCGGCAGCGCCCTCCCATATGCCCCTGCGAAGGTCTGCAAAATCTTCATTGTCTGCTGCATGCTGCACAACATGGCAGTTGAGAAAGCTGTGCCACTCATCCTTGATCAAGATGACGAGGACCATCCACCCGTGGAGGACGAAGAGCTTGGCAATGGGGCTAGTGATGTGGAGGATGTGGAGCTGCAAGAGGACATCCGGACTCGGCTCATAGGCGACTTCTTTGCTTAGTGGTGAGTACCAGTGTCTGAGTGTGCACGCATTGGTCCCCGTGTGGCATGTGTTGCGATGTGAGTGTCCATCTGCATGTATGCCACGTGAGTCAGAGGTGTGTGTGGATGTGTCACTGGAGTGATGGTGCCAGTGATGGTTGTATTTCGCCAGTCATAATTGTGACCTAGCATGTTGTCATCCATACATGTGTCGAGTAAATGCACATGCAAGTGGCTGTGCTTTTTGTGGCTGACTTCTTGTGTGTCTCTCTTCCCAAGGTACTTGCGCATGCCGTCTGCTGCTTGCATTGTTGTGGCACTGCTATTCCTCATGGACACGTCATCGTGTGCTGACTCAGCGTTAGAGGCACGGACACGTTTGGAAGTCTCCTTAGGGTAAGGGATGCATCAGGGGTGTATTGGGTGTGGCAGTTGTTCACGATGTATGCACACTGCCCCTGTGGATGTTTGGTTCCTCTGCAGACATGTTGCATCACCATGGTACACATGACATGCAGCTGTGTACACCTGAATAGATGGTCTGACTTGTTGACAGTCATCAGTGATGGGATAGTGGATTGTGATGATGGCATCAATGTGTGTAACACTGCCCTCGGACACATTCGGTTTGCATTGGCTTGACATGGTGTGGGACTTCTACATCAGCGGATCAATGGCGTATGGCAGTCTCTCCGTGAGCAGCTGTGGGTGTTTAGCTGTTAGCCGACAATTGTGTGCCAGTTCCATGGCTATCACGCATTTGTGCTGCAGAAGGGGGGTGCCAGTGTTGGACCCACATGTTACTCCACATGAAGTGTTCATGTGTACTTCAAGTTGCCTCTGCATTCCGGAATACATGTCTAATAAAGGTGTCCCTATGCCTCCAAGGTGCCTCTTCTCAGTCAATGCTGGTGTGTTGCCACGGTGCATCCGGCATGTCTGGCATGGTTTTCCGTGATAGTGGCTATGTGTCTATGTGTCGAGTAGCAAGATGCAAGCTGTGTGTGTGAGATGAGAGTGTGTATTGTGCATGATGTCCATGACTGTGTGGGTATTGTGACATGTGCCATCCCCATGCATCCAACGTTGGGCAGGCCCCCATTCTCTGCATCCACCGGACTCAAGCTTGCAGGACATGGTTCTGCCACCTGTCTACACATACCTGGGTGCCCCCCAGGACACTGGACAGGATCCCTGACCTCTGCGCATGACTGTTGCTGTACTCAATGAGTCCGTCAGCACGGTTGTGCGACCACCCCTTCAGCTGGTTGGGCCCATCACGGGTGTGTATGGTGCTCCATGTCTGTCTTGCCTAATACACTGTGACCCGTGTGTCCTGTGCCAGACTCAGGCCCCAGGGTGTGGATGGTTGAAGTCAAAAGAGAACTCAGGCATGTTTAGACTTTACAAGACACATGTAAGGTAATAATGCAACCAGCAGGCATCTTCTCTTCATGGTGTGACTTTTTATTTTTGTGGGGGGGTGGAGGGGGTATGACGTGAGTGGCTTTCCGGGAGTTTGGAATCCAAAGTTCAGTAGGGGAGTTGGTGTCCTTGCCATTGGAAATCCTCAGAGTCCATGCCACAGTCTTTGTCAACATTGGTCAGACAGTGACCAGCAAGGCCATGTGGCAGAGAATGTCTCTTGATGCTGTGATGCTGTTGCTCCAGTGGGCCAGGTGCCAGGCCAGGGGTCCTGGGAGATGGTGATGTAGCGCCGACCCTCACGGTCCTTTCCGTGGACGACCCGGCCTCCTGCGGGGACCCTCAGAAGCAGGCCGCGACGATGTTTGGGATGCTCCATCGGATGTTTCCTCCTCCTCCTGGTCCCTCCCTGTGGGTGGTGATGTTCTACGCCTTCTGGCACAGGGAGGGTTGCCCATGTTGTCGGCCATCCGATGGAGTGTATTGTGAATTCCCGTGTACACCGTCACGAGCTCAGCCTGTCCGTCCTCCATCCTCCGTTGGTGTTGCAGTAGACAGGCATGTAGCTCGCATGTTGCTGGGCCTGCTGGGTCTTGATCCCCTCGAGGACAGACACAACCTGGGCCATGCCCGTGGTGTCCTGCCGGTATGTGTCCAGGATGTTTCGGACATGGGAATATACCGGATACCCAGCCAACTGGTCAGGCTGGCGCCTCCGCCGTCCTCCACTCCCACCACCCCTGCCCACTTGCACCTGGCCTGCCCTTGTGGGCACATCGGGTCTCCGGGACCCCTGAGGGGTGGCATTGGCGTTGTCGCCTGCCTCCTCCTGGGTGCCCGGGACACCGTGTCCCTCCTGGCCAGCCTGGCTGCTTTGTGGTGGTGTGGCAGGGATCCTGGGTGTCTCCTGGGATGTGGGAGGAGTGGGGGTGGTGGTTGGCCCCGTTGTACCTGACGCAGGTGCTGCAGGTCGTTGGACACCAGAGGGGCCAGGTTGGTCGGGGTCGCCCACAGAGTGGTGAGAGTCGTCGCTGCCGGTGGGATCGGCCTCCCGCAGAGCCGGGTCCTGTGAGTCTTCCCCCCCAGTGTTGGGGGGTGAACCACGAGGTTGACCTGTGTGTGAGAGAGACAATGTTAATTTTTGTCCATGCAACATCCATGTTTCATCAGTTTCAAAGTTGGAACATTTCCTCTGGGAATTAGGATCTGTCTTGCATTCCACTCACAATGCACTTGTGCATGGGTGTGTCCCTTGGGCACCACTTTGGCGCCTTTAACTATGTGTGGCACAGTCTTACTTGCTGCGTCAAGTGTGACTGCAGTCAGCAGTGGAGTGGGCAGGTGTGGCGAGCCATGCATTGGCGCCTTCCGTGTTGCACTGTACGTGGGCATATGGAGTGGTTCCACACACTTAGATAATGCAGGTAGCTGTTGTTGTGCTTGTGCACAGGTTGTGACATGGCCCTGTGTTTTGCCATGGAGGAGAGGGGGGTGCTGGCACTGGCCACCCTTGTCTACATGCACGCAGTCCACCTGCTGACGAGCAGACATTCCCACACACCACAAGGCTGATTTGCTCTCCCTGTGTCTCCCTCCCTCTGTGTCCCCCTGTCCCTCCCTCTGTGTGTCAGCCTCCTCCCTCTGTCCGTCTTCCCGTGTCTCCCTCCCTCTCTGTCTCCCTGTCCCTCCCTCTGTGTGTCAGCCTCCTCCCTCTGTCCGTCTCCCTGTGCCTCCCTCCCTCTCTGTCCCCCTCTCCCTCCCTCTCTGTCCCCCTGTCCCTCCCTCTGTGTGTCAGCTTCCTCCCTCTGTCCGTCTTCCCGTGTCTCCCTCCCTCTCTGTCCCCCTGTCCCTCCCTCTGTGTGTCAGCCTCCTCCCTCTGTCCGTCTCCCTGTGTCTCCCTCCCTCTCTGTCCCCCTCTCCCTCCCTCTCTGTCCCCCTGTCCCTCCCTCTGTGTGTCAGCTTCCTCCCTCTGTCCGTCTTCCCGTGTCTCCCTCCCTCTCTGTCCCCCTGTCCCTCCCTCTGTGTGTCAGCCTCCTCCCTCTGTCCGTCTCCCTGTGTCTCCCTCCCTCTCTGTCCCCCTCTCCCTCCCTCTGTGTGTCACCCTCTGTCACCTCAGCCCAGCTTCCTGGGCACACACTGTTAGCAGATCTTTGAATGGCCCTTGGCTTGTTGATGTGAGTTTGTTTCTGATCTCCAGGCACCCATTGGGTGTAGTGTCTGTGTCAGCGCTGCTGCTGTGGTGGTGTGTGCTGCCACTCTTTCACAGTGTTGGCTGTTCATTAGCTGCTGTCATGTGCAAAAACGTGCCTTCACCCCATGTGTTAATGCAAGGCGTCCGCCATTTGCTGGCGAGTCTTTCCTGTGTGGGGACACAGTGTTTGTCTGGCTGTGACCTAGGCCATATGGGCAGAGGGCATTGTTGTCTGCTTCTGAGTTACACTATGTGATTTTTGTGGCCCACCCTCCCGCCATCTGGCTTATCGTGTCATGTGTTGGTGTCTTCTGTGGCCTGTGACTTGACATTGTCCAGCTGGGTGCATGGGGCATGGTGGCGCCAGTGGCATGTGCGTGTTCATGGAGTGTGGTTGAGTCATGCGATAGCTTGGGGTGGTTGCGTGCCTGTTTGTGAGTTTGGTTGTGGATGACGTTCCCCCCATGTGAGGTGCGTTGTTTGTGTACTCACCCGGGTCTCGGAGTCCTCCTAATCCTTCGACTGCCTCCACCGGCAGTATGGCCATCACCCTCTCCTCCCAGGGATGGTAGTGTACGGGTCTGCGGGACGGCCCTCCTCCAGTGACATTGGCCTGGTTGTGTTCGTCCGTCATCTTGGCTCGGACCCTCCTCCGCAGATCGTACCACCTGGCTTGGCATTCCTGCTTGTTCCTTCTGGTGTCCGCAACAGCATTCACAGCATCGACGATGGTCTGCCACCTGGCTGTTTTTTCTGACATGCTGGTCTGTCTGACCAATGTTCCAAAGAGGTGTGGCTCGACTCTGAGGATTTCATCGACAAGGACCTCCAACTCTCGGTTACTGAACTTTGGATTCTTGTTAGTGGGCATGGTGAGGGGTGTGGGGGTGGATGGGGGGGTGTGGATGGTTGTGGGTGTGTGGGTGTGGTTGTGCAGGTGTGTGTGTGTGTGAATGTGATGAGGGGGTGTTTGTGAAGGTGGTTGTGTGAAGGTGTGCAAGTGTAAGGTGTGGTAAAGCTTGTAGTATGGTGCTGTGGGTTGTCTGTGGGGTCTGGCAGCAGTGAGTCTGTTGCAAAGGCTCATGGTTTGTGTGTGTGGGCCCTTTTTATTGGTCCATTGGTGGGTGTGGCTGTGTTTGAAGTTTGGGTGGGTGTGTTATAAGGAGTGGTGGTGTTTTGGGCCTCTGTTTGTTTTTGGCAGTTGCAGGTCAGTGAATGTGTTGTTTTAGTGGTTGTTGGACATGTTTAGTGGCTTTGTGCCATTCGAATGGTGTATTCTTGTGTCGTTTTGTTTTGTCCTGGTTGTGTACGTGCGTTTTTAGCGTGTGTACGGGGTGTACATGGGCCATTTGGTTGTACAGTGCTGTCCTTGTGTGTGGCTTGGTACGACTCGTACATGCGGTTGTAATGTTGGGGCCTGGGGTGCGCACCGTACTTAGGAGGTTGTGGTGGGGGTACGACTCTGACGTACACGGGTGTACATACACGGGTGGGGGTACGACTCTGATGTACAGGGGTGCACATACACGGGTGGGGATACGACATGTACAGGGGTGTACATACACGGGGGTACGACACGTACAGGGGTGTACATACACGGGGGTAGGACACGTACACGGGTGTACATACACGGGGGGTACGACATGTACAGGGGTGTACATACACGGGGGGTACGACACGTACAGGGGTGTACATACACGGGGGTAGGACACATACAGGGGTGTACATAGAGGGGGGTACGACACGTACAGGGGTGTACATACACGGGGGTACGACACGTACAGGGGTGTACATACACGGGGGGGTACGACACGTACACGGGTGTACATACACGGGGGTAGGACACGTACATGGGTGTACATACACGGGGGGTACGACACGTACAGGGGTGTACATACAAGGGGGGGTACGACACATACAGGGGTGTACATACACGGGGGTACGACACGTACAGGGGTGTACATACAGGGGGGTACGACACGTACAGGGGTGTACATACACGGGGGTACGACACGTACAGGGGTGTACATACACGGGGGGGTACGACACGTACACGGGTGTACATACACGGGGGTAGGACACGTACACGGGTGTACATACACGGGTGTACATACACGGGGGGTACGACATGTACAGGGGTGTACATACACGGGGGGTACGACACGTACAGGGGTGTACATACAGGGGGGGATACGACACGTACAGGGGTGTACATACACGGGGGTACGACACGTACAGGGGTGTACATACACGGGGGTACGACACGTACAGGGGTGTACATACACGGGGGTACGACACGTACAGGGGTGTACATACACGGGGGGTACGACATGTACAGGGGTGTACATACAGGGGGGGGTATGACACGTACAGGGGTGTGCATACACGGGGGGTACGACACGTACAGGGGTGTACATACACGGGGGTACGACACGTACAGGGGTGTACATACACGGGGGGTACGACACGTACACGGGTGTACATACACGGGGGTAGGACACGTACACGGGTGTACATACACGGGGGGTACAACACGTACAGGGGTGTACATACACGGGGGGGTACGACACATACAGGGGTGTACATACATGGGGGTACGACACGTACACGGGTGTACATACAGGGGGGTACGACACGTAGTGGGGTGTACATACACGGGGGTACGACACGTACAGGGGTGTACATACACGGGGGGTACGACACGTACAGGGGTGTACATACACGGGGGTACGACACGTATAGGGGTGTACATACACGGGGGGGTACGACACGTACACGGGTGTACATACACAGGGGGTAGGACACGTACACGGGTGTACATACACGGGGGTATGACACGTACAGGGGTGTACATACACGGGGGGTACGACACGTACAGGGGTGTACATACACGGGGGGTATGACACGTACACGGGTGTACATAGAGGGGGGGTACGACACGTACAGGGGTGTACATACACAGGGGGTATGACACGTACAGGGGTGTACATACACGGGGGTACGACACGTACAGGGGTGTACATACACGGGGGTACGACACGTACAGGGGTGTACATACACGGGGGGTACGACACGTACACGGGTGTACATACATGGGGGTAGGACACGTACACGGGTGTACATACACGGGTGGGGGTGTACATACACGGGGGGTACGTCTCGGATGTTAGGGGGCTGGGGGAGTGTTGGGCGCGTATGCGGGCACATGTCTCCATGGTTGCTATGGGAGTTCGGTGCGGACGGTGTTTTTTCCATATGGTTGTAACATCGGACGCACGGGATGGATCGTGATTCCTCGGTCGGACTTCACTTTTCACATTTGTACGGTAAATCGTCCGAGGACGTGTCGGACACATTTTCCGACCCGAGGACGTGTGGGGAATAATTCCCAATGTGGTTCGTATGAACTTTTTACCATGCGAATCGTGATTGGCAGTTTGTACGGCACTTGTACGATTCGTACGGTAAAAAGACCGGATACGAGTCGTACGGGGAAAATTTTTACCGGATCGTAATTGGCACCTGAGTCTGACATGCCCCAACTGCACACACAATGGAGAGGAGGCAGTGGGATAGCTTCCACTGGTGCAGCAGTGCACTAGGGCCCAAAAGTATGAGAGGGTCACTGAATCTTGATGTTTTTCTGCACTTTATCGTTCAACCAGCAGCCAGGGTTCCCATTTCATTATTCCCTCTAGAGCAGTGGCTCTTAATCTTTTGACTTCTGTGGACCTCTACTTAATCACCACTGGAACCCAGGGACCCTCAATGAATCATTATTGGGAACAGGGGACCATCACTGATTCATTACTGGAAGCCAGGAACCCTGCCTAAGCATTTGTGATGATTTAAACTACAAAACAATATACAAAATTACAGAACTAAGCCTTCATCAAACAAATATATAAATTATGCAATACTTTATTTTAATTCACAAAGATTTTTAAAAAATCATGATCTTAGTTTTTGTCGCAAGTTTGAAGCTTTTCTAAATTTAATTTATGCCATTCATTGTCCACACTATAATCTGTTTGATGAACTTGTGCTGATCCAACAAATAAGTCTGAGGATACTAACTTAATTTTTAGCCTCCAATTTCAAATTGATTTTCAAATCAATACAGAATATATGGGGGCTAGGGATCTGGCCGTATCCATCGATAAACTTAGAGTAATCTGGAAAGGAATAAATAATAAAGCATTACTCGCGCGAATTATAAAACTCTATCCTTCAATGGTGGAAACGTGCCTGTCCAGCGACTCCCAAGACAAAGAGATTGTCGAGGCCTTTATCGGGTTGTGCTCTGCCATTAAAAAGGAAATCTCAAAACCTATTAGGCAACAGAGCAAGAATAAAGGATGGTTCGATGGGTCCTGTTCACGGGCAAATCGGGACCTCCGCAAGGCATTGGCCGAAAAACCTCGGAATATTACGCTGGTTTCGGCCTTGAGAAATCGCTATAAAAAAGTAATAAAAAAGTAATCAAACTACGTACAGATGAGATTCTGAAGGAGAGGTGGGACTCACTGGCACGTACTGCCGCGCTCAAAGATGTAACAGGGTTCTGGGGCGAGGTAAAAGCTCTGAGGTCCATGGGATCCAATTTAACCCCCATTAACTGTAATATACCAAGTAAATCATGGGAGGAGCATTTTGCAAAAATATATGCAGCCCCTGTAACAACTATCGCTCTCTCTTGCCCTGTACCAAAGGTTGATATATCTATCCTTGAGGTGGAAGATGCCATTATCCAAAGCGCAGGGAACAAAGCCCCAGGCCCTGATGGTCTATCCATCGACCTAATTAAATCCGAACTAGACTTTTGGTCCCCCCTGCTTTGTAATGTTTTTAACAAACTGTCCAACACCAAAATCCCAGAAACTTGGTCAAGCAGCATCATCGTACCTATCTTTAAGAAGGACGATAGATTAAACCCTAGCTGTTACCGCCCTATATCTTTAATAGATAATACATTGAAAATTCTGGGCAGGGTGATTTTTAATAAAATCAGACTTTGGGCAGAGGAAAATCAAATTTTACATTCCTGCCAGCTGGGATTCAGAAGTAAAGTGGGAACTGTAGAACAGTGTCTGAATTTAAACCTCATATTAGACAAGTACACCATTGCTAAAAAAAGTCCCTTTGTACTTGGGCTTTATGGACTTATCATCAGCGTTCGATTTTGTTAATCGATCAAAACTATGGGAGATTCTCCTAAATTACGGATTAGATGAGTCACTTGTTTATTTCCTGGCACATCTGCATAGAGACCTCCAAGCTCGCGTTAGGATAAACAAAGATGGAGAGGTCTCCGGGGATATTTTAATTGGTAGGGGGGTCAGACAAGGTTGTGTCTTGGCCCCCCTACTTTTTATTCTTTCTATAAACGAATTAAATAAATCCCTGTCTAAATCCTTATGGGATGTGCCGAAAATTAATGGCAACTTACTCCCAGTATTGTTATACGCAGATGACGCGGTCCTGATGGGCCGCACACCTAAAGCACTACACACTTTAATCATGGGCTTTGTCTCCTTCATGGCTGGTTTGGACTTATGCACTAACTTTAAAAAGGCATATATCATGTCGTGCGGTCCAACTAAATATCGCATCAATCATATAGCATCAGGAGAGAACATCCTAAAAAGCACCAGCACTTTTCCGTACCTGGGCCTGATTTTTTCAGACACTGGCTCATGGGCCGCACACGTAGCGCATGGCAGAAATAAACTCGCAAAGGCAGTCAATTCTATTATTAGCTTACAACAGCCAAAGAGAGCTGAGGTTATGATGCCCCTAATACAGATCTACAAATCTCAATGCCTACCTACCGCAACATACGGCGCTGAGGTGTGGGGGTACACTAATAGTAGTGGCATCCAAAGAGAAGAAAATAGATTCTGTAGAAAGATTTTGGGGGCTCAAATTTCATCACCCACCTACATATGCCATAAAGAGCTAAACTTGTATCACGTTGAGGATTTTATCAAGTCCCGGCCAGCTTTGTTCTGGCTGAAGATATGGCAAAATCCGGCTGCAATTTTAACACAGGAAATAATCAATGACTGCCTCAAATGTGACAGGGGCAGTTCTATAACGTGGCTTAACGCTGTAAAGGAAAGTTTAGCCAGTGTAGAACTGGAACACATCTTTTTTGACCGTTCAAACACAGAGGGCGTGAATATTAAGACATTGAGAGAGGCATTATTTGACTCATACCGAAGGGAAAGAGAACGTTCAGAGCTTCTTAAATCTTCAATAATCAGATATACTTCCATCTCGCCTAGCCCAGGTTATAAGAAAGATACACTACAGGAATATCTTAAAAAGAGTATCGGAAGATGGAATAGGAGCCTGCTCTTTCGCCTTAGGGATGGAAGTATAAAATACTCCCTTTGCTTCCCTCTTGGTTTTAACAAAAATTTAGAGCATTTACTCTGCCCATGTGGGAACGGTCAAAAACAAACAATTCTACACTTCCTTCTTTTCTGTAACTTTTATAATAGTTACACTAAACAGTATTTTATTCCTCATTTTAAGTCACTTGCTATCACTGACCATAAAATGGCATATAACGAAATACTACGGTTAGGAAGTGATATGATGATTTTTAGAGTAAGTTCTTTTTTATATTCCGGGGTTCGCTCACGAAAAACAATGGATATCTTATAGTTTGTATTACACCTGCTATTCCTATTATTCAATTTATTGCTTACAGCTTGCTCATTTGCACATGGTTATAGTTAGACTGTTGTATGCATAGTGTGTACACTGAAATTGTGAGCACCTTATTGCTAGTTTGCACAACTTTATGATATTGACAAGATGCCTTGGCTATATAAGCGAATTTACTTGCACTTTATTGCTACCCTGCACTTTCTGCCCATGTTTTAACAGTATTATTATGAAATTGATCATGTTTTTATTCCTGTTCTATGTTTGTATTTTTATCTTATTGGTGGTGATGATTTGTACTTTTATGGATATTTTTATCCGAATAAAGACCATTTGACTTGACTTGACAATACAGAATATTTAAAAATGTTCACCTTTACATTTTGCTTCTTTATTTATATACACTTTATTAATCTGTTAATATTATTTAATTTTCTGCGTAGTTGGGGAACCCCGAGGGTTCCCAGACCACAGTTTAAGAACCACTGCACGCGAGCCCTTTAACACACTGGCTACATTACTGAGAGGAGGCAGAGTGGAAAAATCAGTCATCTGGTGCTGTCCTGGCCGCTGCTAGCAGCCACCAAGACTGATGGCCCTGCTGAGGGCAGGTTGTGGTGTCCTTTCTCATGCCTAGGCTACTGTCCCACCGTTCACCAGAAGTCTTTAACTACTGAGATACCAGTGATCTATGGTGTGGTGCAACAGCTCGAGGGAATAATAGCTCGGGGTGGTGAGCTGGGATTTCAGAAACCAGCCTCCATGTTCTAAGCACCCACAGGAAGTTTCTGACATCCACAAATTCAATTGTAGCACAATCCACCTCATTGGCAGTGATACCAGATGCAGACTCCCTTACCTTACAGATAGTCACAGTGCATACTTATTATAATTCAATAACACATGGTTATAGGGTGCACCCCAGATCACAATGATATCAGAAATGTGTGCACACAGATAATTACAATACTTTTAAGCAGCATCGTGGGCCAAGGCCACACGGGTAAAATCTAATGTCAAACATAGAATGCTTTTAGCAGGGAATCAACGTTTAAGGCCACGGATATCATGCAGGTCCGTATGGAGCGCACTCGCACACACACATGCACACAGCTCTAAATGGGGTGCAACTGATATCCAGTAGGTCAGTTAATAATGCACATGGAGCCCCCCTGGTTCCAGACCTCCTCTGCCATTCAGTTAAAACTGACTATCCTACACCCATGGGCTGGAGATAAAGAAAACCTTCCCTCTGATACTAGGCCAATTGCGACTGGAGTCACGCTTAGTCAGTGGCCCAGGGAAGAAGGTGGGGGAACGTAGCAGGGTTAATTAGGTGTCAGTCAACAAATGGAGGTTTGGCCACTATTTTTGTCGAATCCCCTTTGAATGGCTTGGTGTGCGTGTGTATTAAATGTGCCCGTCAATAGCTACCCATGTTTGTATAAATAAACGACAAGGGTGTCTACTTGGAGAGTACCCACCGGCGGGGGCGCCGGGATTAGGCACGGTAGGGCGTCAGACACGTCAGAGCTTCACTAGCGGTGTAAATACATTCCTTGTGGATTCATTCTATGCATAGTCGCCTTTTAATGAATATCACGCAAATCGTCATGGTGATAGGTACATACGGTTTCTATAAATATATATATGTTTTTAAATAATAAAAAACAAAGGCCGGCCCCGGGGGGCCATAAGTGGCCTGAGGAGGAGGGCAACGCAGCCCCCTCCTAAAGAATTTTTTTTTAGAAAGGGCATGACCCGGGGGTTGGTGTCCCCGGGGCCGATTAAGGCCTTGAGAGGGCCAAATTTATTTGTTTCAAATAAAAAAATTAGGGTGCAGGCCCTGGGGGATGGGGTCCCCAGGGCCAGAAAATTAGAAAAAGAAGGGGGGCCACACAGCCCTCCTTCTTAAAAAAATAAAATAAATAAAAGACCGGCATCGCGCCGGAGGCCACGCCCCCTCCTTGCAGCACTCTGCAAACGCACCCCCTGGCCAGTTGTAAGTTGGGGAATTAATTCCCCTTCAATACTGAGGGTCCCTGAGGGCCAACTAGCCCAACAGGTATCTCCAGTATGCACGAGGGAGCTGCGTTGCAGACAGGTGTTCTGAGGCCACGCCCCTTTTTACACCTCTATGCAGCGCAGCTCTGTGGCGCTTACTGGAGGTACCTAGTGGGCTAGTTTGACCCTAGGGACCCTTAGGATTCAAGGGGACTTAATCTCTCAACTTAGAACGGCCACAGGGCGCGTTTACACAGTGGTGAATGGAGGGGACGGGGCCTGAGGTGACGTGTGCAAACATGCCCTGTGGCGCGTTTTAAGTTGGGGAAATAATTCTCTTTCAATCCTAAGGGACCCTGGGGGCCAACTAGCCCACCAGGTGCTTCCAGTAAGCGCCACTGCTCTGCGTTGCAGAGAGGTGGTGCAGGCCGTGCCCCTTTTTACACCTCTCTGCAATGGCGCTTACTGGACGTACCTAGTGGGTTATTTTGCCCCTAGGGATCCTCAGGATTCAAGGGGACTTAATCTCCCAACTTAAAAAACGGCCACAGGGCGTGTTTACACAGTGGGGAAGGGAGGGGACGGGGCCTGAGGTGACGTGTGCAAACATGCCCTATGGCGCGTTTTAAGTTGGGGAAATAATTAACCTTCAATCCTGATGGCCCCTGGGGGCTAACTAGCCCACCAGGTTCTTCCAGTAAGCGCCACTGAGCTGCGTTGCAGAGAGGTGGTCCAGGCCGTGCCACTTTTTACACCTCTCTGCAACGCAGCTCTGTGGCGCTTACTGGAGGTACCTAGTGGGCTAGTTGGACCCTAGGGACCCTCAGGTTTCAAATGAACTTAATCTCCCAACTAAAAACGGCCACAGGGCGTGTTTACACAGTGGTGAAGGGAGGGGACGGGGCCTGAGTTAACATGTGCAAACAAGCCCTGTGGCACATTTTAAATTGGGGAAATAATTCCCCTTCAATCCTGAGGTACCCTGGGGGCCAACTAGCCCACCAGGTGCTTCCAGTAAGCGCCACTGCGCTGCGTTGCAGAGAGGTGGTCTAGGCCGTGCCCCTTTTTACATCTCTCTGCAATGCAGCTCTGTGGCGCTTACTGGAGGTAACTAGTGGTCTAGTTGGACCCTAGGGACCCTCAGGATTCAAGGGGACTTAATCTCCCAACTTAAAACGGCCACAGGGCGTGTTTACACAGTGGGGAAGTGGGGGGACGGGGCCTGAGGTGACGTGTGTAAACTCGCCCTGTGGCGCGTTTTAAGAGGTAGTTTTAATTCCCTGCCCTATTATATACTAGGGGCTTACAGAGGAGGTCATGCTGATCACAGGGGACCCCAACGCATAGTGTTCCCTAGTGTATGTAGGTGTTTTCACTGTATTCTGAGTGTCTTTTAACATAGCACTGGCTCTAGGACTGGTTAGTCAGACTCAGTTCCCACCAGTATCCGTCTGAAAAAGTTGAGGGTACAGGATGATTTTGCAACAAGGCTTCTTTCTGCATTTCTTTTTTTTCTTTCTGTACATTTTTTCTTCTTTCTTCACATGTCCTATCTCTGTAGGCATAGTTAGAAATAAGCATTTAAAAAACCTTTGAAATTCACTGAAAAAACCATAGGTTTCAGGCACGTTATAGTTAGGAATTAGCATTTTAAAAACCTTAGAAATTCACTGAAAAAACATAGGTTTCAGGGGCGTTATACTTAGCTGGACTTTTCACTCGTACAAAACCATTGAAATTCCCCCGTTATAGTTAGTTCAGCTAACTATAACTCGCGCGCCCGCAATGCACTGCTGATGACGTCACATTTTACTTCACTCATGACATGGTCAGTGACATCACTCATGACATGGTTTTTTCAGTGAATATATATATATATATATATATTCATATTTGTGGTATGTAATTTGTTTATATGTTGTTGCATGTATTATGTGTTATTTAGTTCTGTTTTTATCTATGTATCTTTAAAGCCCTGACAAAGTTCTTTTGGAACAAAACGCGTTGGCTGATGACCAATTTTAACACTACAAGCAGAATAAAGGCTGTACTTTTGAATAGATTTGAAGCTTATTGAATATTTCCTGGTGCACCTTCCTTCTTTGTACGAAATGAGTAATGATATATGTGAGATCATAAGCAGTTCATTCTGGGGCTGCGAGTTATAGTTAGCTCAGCAAACTGTAACGGCTGAATTTCTCTGTTTTTTGTTTTGTGACATGTCAGACTAACTATAACATCTCACTAACCTTTGGTTTTTTCCATGAATTTCTAAGGTTTTTTAAAAGCTAGTTACTAACTATAACGTCCCTGAAACCTATGGGTTTTTCATTGTATTTCTTAGGTTTTTTAAATGCGACCCTTGACCCTGTTTCAGGCAGGTTGCTCCCCCACGCCGCACAGCACCACTTGTGCGTCCCTTGCCTGTGCTCGCTGCTGCTGTAAGTTCGGGGCCCCTGCCTCAGCTGTGTCTCTCTGCCTCTCCTGTGCCCCCTGTGCACTGTTGTTGCCCTGTTTATTTTCTGTGCCCCACTGCTGTGACTATTTATTTTTTCTTTCATTTTTGTGCCCCTTTGTTGCCTTGCTTATTTTCTGTGCCCCACTGTTGTGACTTTTTTGTTTTGTGCCCCTTTGTTGCCTTGCTTATTTTCTGTGCCCCACTGTTGTGAATTCTTCGCTTCTGTGCCCACTGTTGCCCTTGTCTCTGTGCCCCATTGTCTCCCGCCTCCTCTGCTCTCAGCCGTATCCTGCCGCTGCGTCCCCGCCCCCCTGCTTGCCCATTCGTCGCCCCGCTCCCGTCTCCCAGCTGCTCTCCCTCCCACCTTCCCTAACATGGCGGCCGCCTGCACGGTGTGGAGAGCGACCCTTGACCCTGTTTCAGGCAGTTTGCTCTCCCACGCCGCACAGCACCACTTGTGCGTCCCTGCCCTGTGCTCGCTGCTGCTGTGCTCGCTGCCACTGTAAGTTCGAGGCCACTGCCTCAGCTGTGTCTCTCTCCCTCCCCCGTGCTTCCTGTGCCCCGTTGTTGCCCTACTTATTTTCTGTGCCCCACTGTTGTGACTATTTATTTTTTCTTTCGTTTTTGTGCCCCTTTGTTGCCTTGCTTATTTTCTGCGCCCCACTGTTGAGACTTTTTCATTTTTGTGCCCCTTTGTTGCCTTGCTTATTTTCTGTGCAACACTGTTGTCACTTTTTCGTTTTTGTGCCCCTTTGTTGCCTTGCTTATTTTCTCTGCCCCTGTTGTGAATTGTTCGCTTCTGTGCCCACTGCTGCCCTTGTCTCTGTGCCCCATTGTCTCCCGCCTCCTCCGCTCTCCATCCGTTTCCTGCCGCTGCGTCCCCTGCGGCCCTGCCCCCCTGCTCGCCCATTCGCCACCCCGCTCCCGCCTCCCAGCTGCTCCACCCTCCCACCTTCCCTTATATGGCAGCCGCTGCGCGGTGAGGAGAGTGACCCTTGACCCTGTTTCAGGCAGGTCACTCCCCCACACCGCACTGCACCACCTGTGCGTCCCTGCCCTGTGCTCGCTGCCGCTGTATGTTTGAGGCCCCTGCCTCACCTGTGTCTCTCTGCCTCCCCCGTGCCCCGTTGTTGCCCTGCTTATTTTCTGTGCCCCACTGTTGTGACTATTTATTTTTTCTTTCATTTTTGTGCCCCTTTGTTGCCTTGCTTATTTTATGTGCCCCACTGTTGTGACTTTTTCGTTTTGTGCCCCTTTGTTGCCTTGCTTATTTTCTGTGCCCCACTGTTGTGAATTCTTTGCTTCTGTGCCCACTGCTGCCCTTGTCTCTGTGCCCCTTGTCTCCCGCCTCCTCCGCTCTCTGCCCATTTTCCCCCGCTGCGTCCCCTGCGGCCCGCCCCCCTGCTTGCCCATTCGCCGCCCAACTCCCGCCTCCCAGCTGCTCCTCCCTCCCACCTTCCCTTATATGGCGGCCGCTGCACAGATGCGTGCAGCAGGTGCGCTGCTGGCATGCCAAAGGCACACCTAAGGCAAGCCTGTCTGCACCCATCCGCTCCTGGACCGCACCCAGCGTCAGACCCCCTGGTCCCCGCGAACTACACGACGCCCAACGCCGCTATGATGCCAGCACCCTCCACGCACTCAACACCGGATGAGCGCACACCTGCTTCCTGGCTGCCCCGAAGCACACCAATGGACCCTTCACCTGCCAGAGCTGCAGCTACACCAGCCTCCGAGCCGCCAAACCGCCCAACGTGACAGGACGCAACCACCTCAGATGCATACTACTGAACACCCGCTCCGCAGGCAAACACGCCGTCGAACTCTGGGACCTGCTCGACACATTCTGCCAGGACGTCGCCTTCCTGACAGAGACCTGGATGAACGGCTTCTCGGCACCCGACATCACCTTAGCCATCCCGGATGGCCACAAGATCACCCGCAGAGACTGCACCAATAGAGTAGAAGGTGGAATCGCCATCATCCACAAGAACACCTTCAAGGTCTCAACCAACTCCGACGACACCCTCAGCACCGTTGAACACCTGCACTTCCAGATCCACACTGATCCCAACACCACCCTCAGAGGAACTCTGATCTACACACCCCCCGGACCCCGGCCTCAGTTCAGCAACTCCATCGCCGACTTCGTCAGCACAAACGCACTCGCTTCCACAGACTACATCCTCCTTGGAGACCTGAACTTCCACCTCGAGAACAACAACGACACCAACGCCACCACCACGACAACCTTGCCAACCTCGGACTCAGACAGCTCGTTACAACGCCCACCCACTCCGCCGGTCACACGCTCGACCCCATCTTCTCCGCAAGCTCCCACGTCTCCTTCAGCCACACCACCAAACTCCACTGGACTGACCACCGCTGCATCCACTTCACCTTCTGGAAACCCATCACGTACCACTGCACCCAACAGATCCCCCGCCGCAGCTGGAGCAAAATCACCAGAGAGCAGCTAAACACCGCCCTCACCTGAAGCCCACCCACCGACCCCACTGACCCTGACACCACCTCCAGCAACCTCTGACGTTGGATTGATTACTGCGCCAACTCTCTCGCCCCGATCAAGAAACCCTCCAACAGACGCACCAACAAGAATGCCAGCTGGTTCACCGCGGACCTCCAGACCTCCAAGCAAACCTGACGAAAACTAGAGAAGAAATGGCAACGTGAGCAGACAGCGGAGAACCACGCAGCCCACAAGAACGCCATTCGCCAACACCATCACCTCATCAGATCCCCAAAAGGACCTCCTTCAAAGACCGCCTCGACAACAACGCACACAACAGCAAAGAGCTCTTTAACATCGTGAAGGAACTCTCCAACTCCAGCTCCAACACCAATGACATCCCACCATCGCAAGACCTGTGCGACTCCCTCGCCACCTTCCTCCACTGCTAGATCGCAGACATACATGACAGCTTTGACAACCCGACCGCTCCGGCAGCCACCAACATCTCAGACTCCACGGCCACCACCGACATCGACCTCCTGGTCACCTGGACCAACATCAACGATGACGACACCATCAAAATCATGAACACCATCCACTCCGGCGCTCCGTCAGACCTGTGCCCACACCACATCTTCAACAAAGCCAGTGCCACCATCACACCTCATCTCCGCAAGGCCATCAACATCTCCTTCGAGACAGCGACCTTCCTGGAGAGCTGGAAGCATGCCGAGATCAACAACGTGCACAAGAAACACAAGGCAGATCCGAGGGACCTCAAGAACTTCCGGCCCATCTCCCTGCTCCCGTTCCCGGCAAAGGTCATCGAGAAAACCGTCAACAAACAGCTGACCTAATACCTCGAGGACAACGAAATCCTGGACCCATCCCAATCCGGGTTCCGCAGCAACCACAGCACCGAAACTGCCCTCATCGCCACCACCGATGACATCAAGGCCCTGCTGGACAACGGCAAAACCTTCATCCTCCTGGACCTATCAGCCGCCTTCAACACTGTCTGCCACCGCACCCTACGCACACGCCTCCACAATGCAGGAATCCGAGACAAGGCTTTGGAATGGACCACCTCCTTCCTCCCCGGCAGAACCCACAGAGTCTGCCTCCTCCCTTTCCGTTCCGATGCCTCCAAAATCATCTGTGGCATGCCCCAAGGATCATCCCTCAGCCCGATATTGTTCAATGTCTACATGGCCCCGTTCCCCCACGTCGCCAGACTGCGCGACCTCAACATCATCTCCTATGCCGACGACACACAGCTGATCCTCTCCCTCACCAAGGACCCCCTCACTGCCAAAACCAACCTCCGTGAAGGAATGAAAGCCGTCACCGAATGGATGAAGAACAGCCGTCTGAAACTGAACTCGCACAAGACAGAGGTCCTCATCCTCGGCTCCACCCCCTCAGCCTGGGACGAATCCTGGTGGCCGACCGCCCTGGGAGCAAAACCGACCCCCACCGACCACGCACCTGGGGTTCATCCTCGACTCAACGCTCTCCATGGCCAAGCAAGTCAATGCCGTCTCGTCCTCCTGCTTCAACACCCTCCGCATGCTCTGCAAGACCTACAGGTGGATCCCCACTGAAACAAGAAGAACGGTCACCCAGGCCCTCATCAGCAGCTGGCTGGACTACGGAAACGCCCTCTACGCAGGAGCCCCGGCCAAACTCCTGAAATGGCTGCAACGCATACAGAAAACCTCCGACCGCCTGATCCTCGACATCCCTCGACACAGCCACATCACACCCCACCTGAGAGAACTTCAATGGCTCTCCGTCAACAAGAGGATCACCTTCAAGCTCCTCACCCACGCACAGAAGGCACTCCACGACACCGGACAAGCATACCTCAACAGACGACTCACCTTCTACACCCCTAACCGCCAGCTCTACTCGGCCGACCTCTCCCTCGCTACCGTCCCCAGCATCTGAAGAGCGACCTCTGGTGGCAGATCGTTCTCCCACCTTGCTGCCAAGACATGGAACATCCTCCCACAGCAGACCCAGGACCTACTAACCCTCAGGAGGCTACTCAAGACCTGGCTATTCGAGCAGCAGCAGCACCCCTCCCCCCTAGCACCTTGAGACCCTCACGGGTGAGTAGTGCACTCTATACATTTCTGATTGATTGACTGATTGAATGCTAATTTCTAACTATAACATCCCTGAAACCTGTGGTTTTATCAGTGAATTCCTAAGGTTTTTAAAATTCTAATTTCTAACTATAACGTCCCTGAAACCTGGTTTTTTTCAGTAAATTTCTATGCTTTTTTAACTAGCAGTCGCGTTTGCAGAGTAGTGGAGAAAGGGGGCTGGGCCTCCAACCAGCACTCAGGAATGCAGCTGCGTAGGACTTACAGGAGGCACCAGGAGGGCTTAATATCCCAACAAGAAATGTGCCAGGACACATGTTTGCAGAGTGGTGGTGATGTTAAAGATTACAGGGATCTGTTAGCATGAGCTGAAAGCCATTTTGTACTTGGCAGCCATTTTAGTTAGTTATGTGCTGGCCATTTGCTGTTTCCCTCATTCAGAGCCTTGCACATGCTCAGAAGGGCCTAGCTAGTAGAATGCACCTGCTCCTAGTATAGAACTGTCAGGCTGTTCTAACTGATGTCAGCAACTTATTACTCCTCCTACTTGTTGACTGTGCATTTTCTGTATGACCATCTATGTGTGTAACTCTTCTCATGTGTACTTGTACCGCCTTCTTTTGAGCCCCTGTGTGGGTATATAAGGCCCCTGTTCTCTGTACTCTTTAGAATGCCTCCTACAGTGACTTGAGATTACTGTGTGACGCAATCTCCCTCATCTGAGGTTAAAAAAAAGGTGTCTTTTATATTACAGATTCTGTGCCAATCTCTTCTTTGCTGTTGGTTTAAAAGGACCAGGTGTATCAGTGAAACCCCTGAGAAGGTTTTGATTTCTTCAGTGAAAGTGGGGAAGGCCTCTGAACATCTCTTAGCAATCCCACTGTGTGGGACTTACTGGAGGTAACAGGAGAGGTAGTTGCCCCCCAAGGATGTCCTTGGGAGCCAACTACCGCTCCTGTTAACTCGAGTAAGTGCCACACAGCAGGTGATATATAGGTCACCAGTAGGTAGTTATAGTTAAGACCATGTTTCCATAGGAAAATCGTTTTTTGTTTTGACAATAACTTTGGTGCCGCTTGACGAATCTTCATGACATTTTTTAAACTGATATGACTTTTACCTCAGCTGTTCTCTTGAAGGATTCAGGGTGATCCCTCAAGCAGGAGCCAAAAATCAAGGGATGCTCAAAAGCGTGTTTTCCCCTTGTTAATTCCCATAGGACCTTTAGACACGGCTACAGCGTGAACTGCTGAACGGAATTACACCAAATTTGCCCGTAAGATAATTGTTGGTCCAAGGAAGTGCCTTTTGTGATTTGGTGTAAATCCATTCAGTAGTTACAGGGTTATTTAAAGGTTTTCAGATATCCAACTGGGGACGCGGAGGATCAGCGACCCCACATATTTCTTGTGCAGGGATCTTCTAACCAGGAATTGTTGGCAGCCATCTTGTGACTCGATGGAACTGGAAAAAAAACATGAAAAATAAAGAAACAGGGGCAGAAAAACTCTTACCCCCTAGGCCTCTTGGGGGGGGGGACCCCACAGGGTAAAAAACATTTATTTTCCTAATTTTCAGCAGGATTCACTCTAGATCAGCGACTCCAGCCGAACATTATTTAAAAAGCAAAGCATGGGCTCCCTCACTTCATTTGTAATCAGCAACTGGGTGGGCCATGTCCCGGGGGTAAGTATATAATAATTAGGAGGGGGCACATAGCGCCCCCCTCCTTGGAGCATTATAAGTAGGCTTTCCTGTTTTCAGTTTCTATTTTTGGTAAATTCTGGTGGTGTTTTTTCAGTGTTTTCCAGTGATTTCAATACCTCAAAAAAACAGTGCTTTTCAGTGGTTACTAATTTTCGCGCTATAAAAAACAACTGAAACGGTGTTTTACCGGTGTTTATGGGACGCTTTGCTTTTATTATTGTTTGCTTTCTTAATTGGTGCATGGAATATAGACAGTCTATGTACAGTGTATATGAGGTTAAAATACATTTTTAGAAGTCAAATTTGGCGCTAAATGCTGGTTTTGTATGTACGTAAGCATAATTTTTCTGAAATTTTGCAAGTAAATTATACAAATGTCACACACATTCCTATTTAAGTTAGGCATGATTCAGTCTTGGATGTCTCACTATCACTGCAAAGTGAACCACTTGAAGAGAGAATGTTTTCTGATCCCTCTTCCAAGCAGCACTACACGTATACTATCTTGGCTAAATGCCACTAAATGTCTCTACTGCCAGCCCACATGGCCATGATATCAGGACTCACAAATTTCAGCCAAAGAGACTTCCTTTAGTTGTATTATTTTCTAAATATTTAAGAATGCTTAAAATAAAGATAGTGGGTCCAGTTTCCTATACTTTTATCATCAATTTGAATGAGGGTAAAATAATTAGAATGGTTTTTCATCTTTGTTTATCACCATTTCTCACAGAAAATTGAGATTATTTGCAGTTATTCATATATTTATGCACCGACTTCCTTCAGCCATAGAAGTCTGATGACCATGTTTTCCCTGTTCTGCTTCTAAATGTTTGATTCCCTTACTGTCAACTTCAAATGTGATCTTGGTACTTAGAAACTGCTTGACAGAGCAGTGCACTAAACATCAGTAATCACTCCTAGACTCTCATGCCCAAGAACGACTGGCCCAAAACGAGAGAATCATTTTGTAGTTTTCTCAGAATGGTTTGTGCCCCTTTTGTGCTTTGTATACCATTACTTAAGCATCTTCCATACCTTCCACTGTTACGAAGTTGGCATGAGCTTCTTATTGTATCATTCACATTAACTCATTCTGATACAGTTGGCAATTCTTCCCCATCTGCCATTGTCTCTTCATCCTCGGCGCTTCGTTTTCTGTTGACTCATGAGTAGTTCTACCAACTGGGGTTGGTGGCCTGGAAATTGAGAGTTCCAGGTTGCAACAGTGTTCAAAGAAAGTGGCATGTGATATCCATTTGGCTAAGAAACCCTCGGCTCTTAAATGCTATGCAAAACATAGGGCCAATTTTTCTTCCTGGTATGAGAAATCATATGTAGATCCTATCTCTGGTGATCCCTTTAAAATTCTGGATTTTTTAAGAGACGGTTTATCCATGAGGTTATCCCTTTCTCCTTTGGCAGCTTAGTGGGCAGCAATTCGTTTGTGCAGGGTTCCATCAAATTACTTAATGGGCATTCGTCCTTAGTCAGTAAGTTCCTAAAATATTTTAGCAGATGCGTTAAGCAAGCAATAACTCAGGTTTCAATAATTTTTTTAGCCAAATCAACTCGTGCCATGGCTGACTCTTGGGCAAAGACAGGGGGTCTGTCCTGAGAGGAAATATGTAGAGCTGCATCTTGGGCTACTCCTAACACTTTTTTTCACATTTTCGATTGCTATTGTTTTCTCATGATACAGTTAACTCCGGAGCTTCAGTGTTGAAGACAGCAATAAAGTAATTGCTGAATACATAGTTTGTTGAACAGCATATAATGGCTAGGTCATAACCCCATCGTTTGTATGTACTTATCAACCCCCTCCCAACCCACGGAATGGTTTGGTCGTGCATAGTCACGTAGAACCGTGAATAAAAGGGCTAACCCCGGATGTCACGAGGTTAGCAAGTGAATGCCAGCAAAGCATCAGGGCCGTTCTTAATGGCACCATTACGTGGCCTATCGGCGCCACCACACAGCAACCTAATGGTAACTGATGTACTCTCTGGGCCGTCTTCTGGGATGAGTATTGCACATGTCAACCCTCCCGATTCAGGCGGGAGACTACCGATTTCAAGGCGTCTCCCGCCCCACCCCACCCCACCCCACCCCATTCCTGCAAACAAAAACCCGATTCCTAGGGGGTCTCAGCTGACAGGACTTGGTATTGTGTGACGTGCTAATTCTTCCAGCAATAGTCTGAGTGGTGATGCAGGGGCTCTAGAAGGGGTGAAAAAACAACAGAGCCCCATTAACAAGCGAATGGTCTTTAAAAGACCTGCGAAGTACTGGGGGCAGCTGGGTGTGTGTCCGGGAAGCTGTTTCAGCCAGGGCTGCCACACACAGGGGGGGGGGTGTATGCACTGGCAGCAACCTGCCAGGTCAGTGCACAACACTTGCACCACCCTCTCTCTTCCTGCCATTGCGCTCCATGCTTCTGAAATGTACGAAAAAAACGTGCATTTGCGCTTCAAATGTCCGATCTTGCAGCAGCACACTTCCAAAGCCCACACATGACAGTAACCCATTCTCCCGATTTTTTTTGTTTTTTCCAATCTCCCACGTTGCTCTTCCGAAATGTTGGCATGAGAGTGCAGGTGTGTTCCAGTTACCTCCCACATGTGCGTTTCTCAGCGCTATATTCTTTCTTGCCCGTGGGCCTCCTTTCCATTCCGCCGTATTGCACTCTCCTCTCTGTGTGCTTTTCCCTGCACACTTGCCACATGCCCAACAGGACCCATTCTTTTAAATACATACCTAATGCATGTTTGTAGATGACCATTAAGCTCTAGAAAATAAGTCATTGACCAATCAAAAGTAGCCCCGGTCCACTGTTCTCATTTTTTAAATGTATTATCCTGTTTCGCGCTGGCTTTATTATTGTTGCTCTTCCAAGTGTGTTCTGTAAACAAGTGCCAGCGCTCCTTGACTGTCGCCAATACTTAGTGGCCGATTTGAGCTCATTCGAGGCAAGAGCGGGTTGCCTTTCTTCTTCATTCCTCTTAACTATCCCTCAGGTTTAACATGCAACAATGGAAACTGAAATCGCTGAGCCCAAAATAAAAGCCCGTATCCATGGCAACATTGGAAGAAAAGGCCGATCTGTGTAACACGAAGAATTCTTTAGCACACATGCAATAGATGCGTCTGCTGTGCATCGTTCCCTTCTCCCCGTGTTCATTGCGCTCTGTCGCTGCTATCTTTCATTCCCGAGGAATTCCCTTCATAAGGCTCTGAAGACACATCTTTTTAGGCTTTGAGGACTCTGGGACACCTTTGGGGACTCTGCCCCTCTTCACCTGTACTTTCAAGCTGAGCGCCGCGACACTCGCAGTATCTGCGCGCTATATAAAAGACACTCATTCATTCATTGCCCGGATTGTAAAATCGGTGTCGGCCGTGTCGCCCGTAGCCTGACCTCTGTTTTGCGACCAACCATAGCCCGTCTCAATATGTTTTGTACTGCTTTGGCGCCTCAAGTGGCCAAGCAGTTTAACAAATGAAGCAGTGCAACGAATGCGAAAAATCTGTGAAACTCGGTTTAAACCGAGTCAGATGATTTTCACCCGGTAGGGTAGTGTCGGGGAGAGTCGGTTTTAACCGAATTCCGGACAGCCTAATTATAAGCCTGGGGATCACAACCTCCCTGGGGGAATTTTGAAGATTATATGGGGGTTGCCCTATGCAACCCCTGTGCCCTGGGGACCGCCACCTCACAGGGCATAATACTATTTAATTTGCGGGGCCTGTGCCCTTCCTCACAGCCCCGGGGACTGCCAACTCCCTGGGGCAAATTAGTGATATCATTGAGTGATGTAATATATGAGGTCATAAGCAGTGCATTACGGGGGCACAAGTTATAGTTAGTTCACCTAACTATAACTGCTGAATTTCACTGGTTTTGTATGAGTGAAACCTTAGCCTAACTGTAACGTCTCTGCTATAAGGATATTATAGTTGAACTCAGATTTCACTCGTACAAAACCATACATATTCACCAGTTTTAGTTGCCTGAGCTAACTATATCTTACTCTCCAACAAAGCACTGCTTTTTACCTGCGATATTACATAACTCATGACATGATCAGTGACATCACTGATGACATCACTGATGACATCATCCAGTGATAGTGAGGGTTTTCTAAAAGTTTCTGAGTGTTAAAGATATATACTAATATATTACAAAAATGAAATTAATTCAGTTTGTGTACTACTATTGAGTCATACTATTTGTAACACTTATTATTTGAGTGGCTGTGTGACTGCATGTATCCTTGTGTGAGTAGGTGTCTGAGTGGCTCTATGGGTGTGTGAGTGATTGTATGGGTGAGTCAGTGACTGTGTGTGTGGCTGTGGGTGAGTGAGTGGGCATGTCAGTGCTGTATGGGCGAGTGAATGGGTATGTGAGAGGCTGTATAGGTGAGAAAAGGGGTGTGTGAGTGGCTGTATGGGTGAGTGAGTGGGTGCCTAAGCAGTGTATGGGTGAATAAGTGGGTGTGTGAGTAACTGTATGGGTGAGTGAGTAGGTGTGTTAGTAGCTGTATGGGTGACTGACTCAGTATGTGAGTGGCTATATGGGATATATGTGGGTGTGTTAGTGTCTGTATGTCTGTATGACTGGAGGTGTGAGCTGCTATATTGGTGAGTGAGTGGGTGCATATATGGTTGTATGGGTAAGATAGCAGTTCTGTGAGTGGCTGTATTGGTGAGTAGGTTTGTACGTGGCTCTATGAATGAGTGAGTAGGTGTGTGAGCACTTGCATGGGTCTGTGAATGGGTATGTGAGTGGTTGTCTGAGAGTGGTAGAGGGTGTCTAAGAGGTATATAGGGTTGTGAGTGGTTGTGTGAGTGGTTCTGTGGATTATGTCAAAAGTGATATAATTTGAAATATCATCAGTGATGTCACAGAGCATGTCATGAGTGATTTAATATGTGAGGTCATAAGCAGTGCATTTAAGAGGCGTAAGTTATAGTTGGCTCATGCAACCATAACTGCTGAATTTCTTTGGCTTTGTATGAGTGAAATCAGAGCCTATCTATAATGTCCTTGTAACCTTTAGTTTTTTCAGTGAATTTGTAAATTTTTTAAATGTTGTTTCCTAACTATAAGACCCCTGTAACCGTTAGTTTTTAAATCGACTTTTGAAGGTTTTTTATATTTTATATCCTAACTGTAACCTTTGAGAGTGAGTGTGTGAGTGAGTACACAAGTACTTCAGTGGGTCTGAGTGTGTGTGTGAGTTTTTGAGTGGATGCATGAGTGTCTGAGTGGGCCTGTGAGTAGTTGTGACAGTGTCTCAGTGGGTTTGTGAGTGCCTCCATGAGTGTGTGAGTCAGTCTGTGAGTTAGTACATGAGTGTTTGAGTGGGTATGTGAGTGGGTGTGTTGCTCTGAATGAGTGTGTGAGTGGCTGTAGGAGTGGATATATGGGTCTGTTAGTGTGTGCATAAGTGTCTAAGTAGGTCAGTGAGTAGGTGTGTGTGTCTGAGTGAGTTTGTGAATGGGTGCATGAGTGTCTGAGTGCATCGGTAATTGGGTGTGTGAGTGTCTCAGTGGGTCTGTAAGTGGGTGTGTGAGTACCTGAGTATGTGAGTTGGTGTATAAGTATCTCTTTGGGTATGTAAGTAGCTGTGTGAGTAACTCAGCCACATAGGAACAACACCTGCCAACAAGAGTTCACAGTTTTGCACAAAATATCTACCCAAGTGGAGTTTTTTCTACTGTTTCAAGTTTAGTTTATTTGCATCGGTAATTAAAAGCGTTGCAATACAATATAACGTCAAGTTAAAACAGTTCCACATATTTAAATTTCATAGTTCATATATTTTTTAAGAATCAATGTTATAACAGAAAAATGTTATTCTCCAATCCAACTTATTTTTGATTTTGCACATGTTATTAGGGGTTGAAGGTACTTAATTCCAGTCCATTTCTTCCCTTCACAACTTATGCCACACTTAAGTAAAAAGTGCAAAAATGTGCTTTAGACTTTGGTAAAGTGCATTGATGGCAAGATTAGAGTAAATAAAAGTGAGCTTCCTCTTCGATCCTCCGTACTAACATTGCACTTGTTTCTGGTGACTAAAATGGTTTAGAACTGCACCGGAATTTCCACTCCCGGCCTGAAATTTCCGCTTCCGGGCCAGAAACTCCACTTCCGGGCTGGAATACCCGCATTTGGGCCTGATGATCCTTTTAAGTGCCTACCATCCCCCACCATGCTCCAGCTGAAGTCAATTAACACTAACTGCAAACCAGCCCCACAAACCATATAAAAGCAGCACACATTCAAGGAACAGGTTTGGCCACAGAGCGTGCCTGTTTTTTTTCACTGTTCATCACTAGAGGAAAATGTACTAAATGAGGCGGAAGAAGAACTTCACAACTGAGTAGACAACCATCGTTCTGGAGTTCATTGTGAGGCACCACAACCGCCTATATGGTCTCCCATCTTACTGCACCAGTGGCACACAGAAGGCAGCACTATGGTAGCATTTAGCCACTGCGGTCACAACATTGGGGGAGGATAGGTGCACAGTTCAGGACATCAAGAAGAATTGGCAGGATGAAAAGAAGAGGGTGAAGGAGAAGCACTCCAGGATCAAGTTGAACAAGATTCTCCCTGCACCACAATCTGGAACATGCCTTCGTCTCACCCCACTAGAGGAGTATGTCCTCACTACATACCACCCTCACATGCTCCATGGGCTGCCTGTGAGTGATGTCTGCAACATGGTACCAGGTAAATGGTATGACAAGAATAAGTATATAAAAGGATTGTCTGTGTTGCACTGCCATTGTGAGTAAGGAAAGGTGTCCAAAGTTTCTATGAAAATATAGTCAGTCAGAGGCTCATGTGTTTCCCTCTGTATGTTGCACCACACGTCCCAGAATCCTTTGTATTAGAAATGGCAAATCCCTTGCCTACTATTTAAAACATGGCCCAGTACTGCTGCCGTATATACCTAACACTGTTGAGTAGCAATTGACAAAGTGCCCCTTCCACTTATCCAGACGCAGCTGGGTCAGTCAAGAACGTAATGGGGTGGGGGGGTTGCGGTGCAGAGGAAAATCAACTGAGAACGGAATAGGGAAAATAAATCCAAATTATCCAAAAAGTAACTCACTTTGTGCCTGCCAAAATCAGAAAGCAGAAGGTGAGAGAATCCTTATTTTAAAATAGTCCATTCCCATATTCCGTTGTCAATTTCCCACCCTGCAACACCATTACATCCTCAACGCCCCACTGCTCCTACCTGCTCCGGCCATGGCAGTACCTGTCAATGCTGTTAGCATGCAGAAGATATGAGGAAATGTCTGACAATTTCCACATGTACATTTTCCATTTGGTGAATTTTCTCTCTTCTCACCTATTGACACACTCAGCCAGAGTACAGACAACCACAGTAGCAGAGGTCCCTACATCTTCTGGGAGGAAAGAACATCAACCAGAGCAGCGCATACCCCCCTCACTAAGAGGTAAGTCAAACTGGTCAGGAGATGATCAAAATGCATATATTGTCAGCAGACAACAGAGGGACATATAGGGCCCGAATCTCAAAGGTAGGCAGAGAGGAAAAGCTAGCTTTCCAACTATTGGAAATCTGAAAGGGCATTTACCTTTAGCAAATGACATTTGTGAATAGCAAAAAACAAAATATAATATATCTAGGCTCATCATTCCTTTGTGATTTGTGAACATTACATGTATTACACCGACAGTTCCAGAACTGTGAACTCAATCCTGGAATCGAGTGCAATAACAAGTCAAAAAGGAGTCCCCACTATATTGTAATTGTTTTTGTAGACTAAATCAAGAAATCCAATATTTACAAATATGACAATGATGAACAAGAAGTGAGACACAATTGTCAGGAGTATTGAGAATGCATCCACTGTCCAGCTTAGAATGTTTTTTCTATACATGAAATTGTCCAGTCCACCCAGCTGGTTATATATGTTATCATTGGATGGCATGTTTTTTTGGCCATTAACAAAACACGATAATGGACCTCATTTCAGGATTTGTAGTGGAGTCATTTTGATAGACGTTTCTTCTAGGCTGTGGGGCCATTATAAGTTAAATGTGAGATCACTCATGATATTTAGTCCTACACACTTCTGCAACGGTAGTGTCCACAACTGCTTGTGCTTATCCTTTGTGCCTGAAATTGAGTGCATCACATGTGGCAGCAGAAATGTAAAGTTGCAAACACACTTATCATTGTAGATCCAATGATGTCCTCCCAGATTACAACACCCACATTGACTTCTGCTACAAGGTTGGCTGTGACATCTGGTCAGGGACCACACACTGGGCAGGTGTGGGGCCATTGTAAGTAAACCCAAGAATAATGTACCTGAATGCACATGAAGTGTGCCTTGAATCTCCACTGTATGTTGTATGTGTTTTACATCACTGTTGTCCTGCATCACAATATGCTTACACATGGCATTTAACCACATACCAGATCACACCATGGTGACTGCTGAAAGGATGACACAGAATGGACATAAAATAGTACATAGTGTCATATGAAGTGTCCTACACACAACTGGATTGTAATTTAATGATATGAAAACTCTCTTGCAAAATATCAATGGTAAAATCATAGTGAAATTGGTGTGGATGAGGCTCGCACTGATGCCAGTTGCATTCTTTTGAGATGGGTGTATGGACTGCTAAGGTGAATCTTCAGGAAGTGACATTTTCAAATCACTTGGCTAAAAAGCACAACGCAAATCCAATGTAGGCGGCAACCATCAAAGCTTCTCAATTTACCCACAATGTGGGATCCTAGTCAATTGTTGCGTTCTGCGTGCCCCCTCTTCTACTGTGTTCACCTATATAAGTGAGTGATTGACATATGAGGTTAGGATGTCTGCTGTTCAAGACATCATCTGTTGTCAGCTAAGTACTACCATGAAGTTGGAAATGGAGTATGGGAACAGAGGACACTCAAACGATGGACATAACAAATGTGCGATCTCTCATTCTCAAAAGAGCTTTGTGGCTTCATGGGTAGGGAAGCACAAATGAGCCACAAAATGTGCCTGACTATTGCACATCTCACACATGAACTCTGCAATGCAATGTTTGAACTGATGTGCAAATGTGAAACTGGTGATGTACACTCCTTTCGACTTGTCAAACTACATTACTCATGAAACAATTTTCGTGTTAATGGTGAAAGTGTAATCAATGTAATGCGGAGGAGTCCTGATTATTTATCCCCTTCCTTGAAATATCAGTAACCTTCTCATACAAGTTTGTCTGTTGATGTGTCATCTCATTGATGTCAGTGCTGTGTGGAGTTAACTGCTGGCAATTGCTGCATGTGAGCATATAAAGTTCAGAAGGTAAACATGCTGCACATTGGCCATGAATATCCTGTCAATGGTCATTTAGAATGACATCTACATGTTAGCTCATAGCTACCATCTGGTGTACTGAAATATGGACATGTATGTCTCATCACAGCTGCTGACAGGCTGCCACCAGTGCAGCGTACAACACCATCCTGGGAATGCATGACGTCCTGGCTGCAGCAGTAATACCCTCTCGCACCTGTCCATCAGGTAATTGCGGCATCAAGTGTTTCCCTATCATAGATTACAAACCCATGACAAAGATCAAAATACCCTTCTGCATAGAATCTGCAGTTGTTGTTTACAAAGTTACATACATATCATAAGTGTCACATGTGCCTGTTTGTAAATTAGTAATGCAGATGATTGAGTATGGTGTCACTTCCCTCTACAGCTGCTGGATCGGGGACGGATTCATCAACAAAACCTATGAGGAGCATGGTTCAGCAGTTGACATCAGTGGGGGATCGCAAAGGGACACAAAGCTGTGGCTGGTGCTGGTGATTTTGCTTGTGCAATGTACATCTCCGTTTAACACCTCAGTGCTATAGTGTGAGCTGTCACTTGTAGGGGTACCTAAACCAGGTCACAAGTACGTCATCTGTTGATGCAAAGTACAGTTAATTCAACCCTTGTGTTCCACCACATCTTATACTAGGTCAATTACTTATCCTGTTGCAACCTCTGTGTTCCAGAGGTTGATGACGATGAGGAGGAGGGACCTTCCACCAGTTTTGGGCGACAGGCAATCAAAGAGGAAAATCCACTGCTCCTCCAGGCAGTTATGTAGGCTGCAAGTACTGCGCAAGAGGAGGAGGAAGCACCTGAGGAGGCTGAAGGATTGGAAGATGATGGTGACTATCTGTTCCTCCTATCCGAGGAGGACGATTCTGATGCCATGGACAGGAATTTTCCCACATTGCCCAAATTTTGCAAGGCCTCACACCCTCCGCCCAGCAAAGTGCCCCAGCCTCCTCTAAAATGAAAGATTGCCTGTCCCCAACATAGAGCTAACCAGCCACAGCTCACACGCACCCCAACACAGACATCAGTCCCTCACAGCCCTCACATCCAGGACAGACGTGGTGGTTCCCCTACACACTCCTTCCTATACAGTGTAAACCAGGCACTCTCTCCACCATCTGGGAGAAGTACCAACCCTGTTGTGGTGCAGGTATCCCCTGGGAACCATTCTCCTGTCCACATGCTTCCACCTGCCACCCCCACCCTGCTGTTGGACCTGCCGGTCTCATCCATTGTCGACCCCTGCAAAGAGGGCCTGCACCTGGCTATGGTGGCCAGTGGGAGCAGGACTTCTTCCAACAGCTGGCAGATGTGAGGCAGGACATTCATGCTATAGGAGCTACCCTGTCAGACATGTCTGAGGCCCTGCAGGACATGTGCAAAATCCCTCAGGTGATGGTCAGACTGACCCATGTTTTGGATAGGATGGATAGATATTGGCAAGATATGTCCAAGAATATCAGAGACATAATATCCATCCAATGGGTAGAGAGTTTAAGACACCATGCCTTGGCCATGAAGATGATGGAGGGCATGATAAAAGTGATTCAAAGTCTCCCTTCACGGTCAACGTAGGGAGGGGAGCCATCAAATCTGCCTGCAGCACATCACACCTACACACCTGTACCACAAATTGCACAGGACCACAGCAATGATACACACCCACAACCATGCCCTGAACAGGCACTCCCACCGCCTGCACAACCACCACCACCCCCTGAACAGGCACTCTCACCAACAGCACAACCACCACCATCCCTGAACAGGTACTCCCACCACTTGCACAACCAGCCCCTGTCCATGCACAAACACCAACTGTACATACACCACCTGCCCCTGTACATGAACTTCACCCTGTACAGGCACATGCACAACACCCACCTGCACGTAGGCGACAACCCAGACATGATCCCTCACAGCTATCCTCACCTCCGAAATTGCAAAGTCGCAAGCACGATCCCCATTGATAACATCCCAAAAACTAATTGACCACTGTAAATATGTGTAAATAAAAGGTAATTCTCTTCACAAGTCAAGACTCTGTTGCGTATCATGTCCTAATCAATTTTGGTGACCTAGTGCTCTGAGGATATATGTGTGAGTATATGAAAGCATGTACAAGTGTAACCCCATCATTGCAACAAGCCATAATGTGCAGAGCAGATGACTCAGAAAATACATGTCCATATTTTGTACAAGACATTCACAATGCAGGGGGATATAAGTTCGTTTATTTGGGCATCAAAAGGGTTTCGAATCTCCTGGCGCAAATTAAGAAGGAGGCTGTTGAAGGGAGGTTTAGCTGTACATAGGGCATATTGGACTCCACGAAGGCTTTCTAAATTCGGGTCAGGAAGAATGGTGGCATGTCCAAAATGCAGCAGTCAGAGCACTGATGATTTACATATGTGTTTCTCTACTGTCCGAAGTTACAGCTCTTCTGGGAGGCAGTAAGTAATTGTCTGGCTAGCGCCTTAAACCTGCAGATCAAGGTAAGCGCTGTTTTGGTTATTTTTGGAATATTGGAATGCCAAAGTTTTATTACCAAAGACAATGCAAAATTAGTTTTCTATGCTATGCTTTTAGCACGTAGGGAGATATGTAAACTGTGGGTATCTCCGACACCTCCAACTTTGGATGATTGGTTAAAATCTATGAGCTATACTGCTAATTTTGACATTTCGGATCAGGAGAAAGGAAGATATCAATTTTGGACTCCCTTCGTGTCTAGGGGGCTATATGTTTAGAGGGAATGGTCCAATGATTAATCCTTTCTCTGCCTCAGCTGTGTATAGTCTTTCATGTGCAAGCAGAAGGATATGGGGAAGGGTCTATGTTGGGCTGAAAGAGGAGCTCTCTTTAAAAGGTAGTATGCTTGCTACCCTGGGAGCCTAGACCCCTTTATTTATTTAGTTTTTTTTTCCCCTGTCATAGCGAATGAGGTCAGATAACCCAAGGCTGGTATCGATAGAAAGAAAAAGGGTGAAGCAAGGCAAATGAGGACAAAAAAAAAAAAAGACATTCACAATGAAGTTAAACAAGTCAGAGAAAATATGATTCACAAATAGATTTTATGTAAATAAAAGTGTGGGATTTGAAAAACAACAACAGTCCGTTTGGAAGGGAGAAAGGAAAACAAATGATGTTCCTAATACAGAAGAAGAAGGGAAATTGGATTGAGGTGGGGCAACAAAAATATAACACGTCAGGGTGCCTCAGGGCAACCAGTCTATTCACAAGGGAAAAAGTAAATAGTTGTCCACAAAGAAAATTATGTCCAACAGGTCAAGTGTCCTTCTGGTCATCCTCTAGTACCACAATGTCCAGATCCTCCGAATCCGATGCAGGCTCCTGGCTGACCGGTGCAGGAATGGGCCCCAGGAATGGGCCCCATGGGGTCGGGACACACGAGGAGTATGGAGGAAAACAGTGTGGCGCAACGGACGGGGGAGATATTGACGGTGGTGTGAGAAGGAGGTTTGGAAACAAAAGACGACATGGCTTCAGCCAGGGAATTGACACTCTTGCATCATGTGCATCTCTAGACACATCTGTAGCATGATGCGAGAGGAAATGTCTGGCTGACCCTCACATGCCCACTTCAAGTCCTCTGGGGCAGCCACAGGAGGAACAACACAGGGAGGGGTTTGGGTTGAACATGAGGGGTGTGGTTCCTTAGGTTTGGAGCCAATGTTGGTGTCAACCTGGCAGCTACGATGAGGGGGACAGGTTGCAGGAGATGCAGCTGGAGGCCGATGGAATGAGGACATCTAGAATTTGAGAGGGGTGATGGCAGGGCCAGATTGTGTAGTGGCCTGCCCCGGGGACACCTTGACAAAACTAACTGGTGAATGGTCTGGGGGAGAGTAGATCTCCACCCCCCCAGGCCAGAGATGTCCAGTTCCCCCCCACTTCAATGTCCACAGCCTCCACCCAGTTTGTAGCACCAGAGTTGTCTTCCTGGTCAGTCCGGGAGGGCGCAATCCCCCAGCCTCCTGATGTTGAGGGTCCCGCCTCATCCTCTTCCTCACTTGTTGAAAGAGGTTGTAGCCGCTGGCACACCAAAGATTTCCTGCTCTGAACCATGTCCTGCTGTTGTTCTATTTGGCCAGCTGAGCCCACTGAAATGTGAGAAAATCATTATGTAGTGGTTGTACACGTCAGGACAAGACACATACCTAGATGAGCCAAGGTCAGACTTTGTTCTCCTCTGATCACACTATGCTGTTGTCAGTGTTTAGGAGCTTAAATTATGTGTATGTTCACTGCCATCTCCTGATTTGAGTCTGACATGGATATCTCACGAGATGTTTGGTTGCTTACACCATGTACTGGCCAACCCTCAACTTTGGCATTCTTGTGATCTGTGTGTCCTGTCACTGCTACATGGGCAGGTTCCCAACCCAGTTTACAAAAGGAGATCAGAGAGAGTCCAGATGGTATTGAAAAGGGCCTGTGATATGGAGTCTCAACACTTTTACGTCTGGACAAATGTTATCTGCTGTGTAGCATTGTATGGGACAAGACAAATGCTGATTGTGGGTCACACATCCATATAGGGTCTGGGCTATTCTGTTTGCTAAGTTGTGAGTCTAACCTTTTGCTATTCCCTCACAAAAGCTGACAATCCAGTGTCACATATTGGCTTCGGAGACTGATAAGGTAGGGCTGTGCACTGGTGAACAGTAGTGGATCGTTGTTACAGCAACCTGTAGATGAGAAATGGCATACAAGCCACTGAGGGTAAGACGTGTGTCTGTGGACACACTTGGCAAAATTGGAAACACTGAAAAGTGAGGCAATGATCTCAAAGTCTGTCTTGACTCCATGGCAAATGATGATCTGTCTCAATCAGAACCCAAACTCAACTACTGCAATGCAAGTCACAGCATCCAATACCCATTGGCCTCTCATACACACACTGGACAGTGTCTGTACCATTCCTCATCCAATGCACACATCAGTTATGATTCACTTGGTTTACTGTTAGTGGTGCTGGCAGTGCAAATTTCTGTCCAAATGCACGCAATGTGGCTCAATTCCCAAGTTGTCATGAAGAAACCACAACTCCCAGAATGCACTCTGCCCTGTACAGTCAATGTGCTACAGAGAGCCTTTTGCATCATGATGACTGCTGCATAGACACAGAATAGGACCCACAATGGTACAGCTCTGTCTTCACTCACATCATACTTCCAGACACATATTGCATATGATGCACTTACCAGGTCTCTGCTGCTCATGCTCCTCCAGCTGAGCATGGAGGGTTGGATGAGCTGCATGCAGGACCCTCCTGTAAAGTGGCGAGAGGCGGAGACAAAGCACATGGTGCTGGGAAGAATGACCCAGTAGCTCCTCGGCCTTGTGCCGGGCCCATAGTTTTAGGTCCTCCCAGCGCTTGCGGCATGCCCTCGCCTTCCTGGTGTGAACGCCCACTGCACTGCAGCACTCCCCAATGTCCGCCCATAGTCTGGCCCGCTGTTAGAACTGGGGGTCTCTAGTTGGCGGAGGTAGGTACCTTTGACCAAATAGGGACCCTTGGTTCTAAGTCAGGGAAAGGGGATTACACTAATGGATAACCCCTGCTCACCCCCTTGGTAGCTTGGCACAAGCAGACAGGCTTATCTTAGAGGCAGTGTGTTAAGCATTTGTGAACACATACAGTAAAACAGTGAAATCACTACAGATAGACACCACACAGGTTTTATAAAAATAAGTATTCTTTATATAGACTTAACACAAGATCACAAACGACAAAAATCCACAATAATGTACTCAAAATAGACTTAAAGATGGTAGAAGTGGTTCAGTGACGAAATATCGAGGGACAAAATATCGACTATACAAAAAATCGACACTAAAATATCGAGGGACAGAATATCGACTCCCTATCTACAAACAGGTAAATACTAAAATATCGATTCCAAAATATAGACTGTCAAAATATAGTTAGCCAAAATATCGAATTTTTTTAATGTATTAAAAATAATATAAAATTAATTAAATATTAAAAACAATTAAATAAAACATACATAATATAATATAAAATAGCTTAAAATGTAAACATAATATAAGTAATTTAAAAAAGTCGAGATTTTGTTGGATACTGAGAGCGTAAAAATTACTATTCCCACTCCAGTGAGT
Source organism: Triturus cristatus (assembly GCF_964204655.1). Classification (NCBI taxonomy): domain Eukaryota; kingdom Metazoa; phylum Chordata; class Amphibia; order Caudata; family Salamandridae; genus Triturus; species Triturus cristatus. The sequence goes on along the minus strand of NC_140582.1, from coordinate 266,376,366 downwards.
GCAACAGTAGGGAAAGCGTTGGATAGCGTAGGGGTAAAAATTACTATTCCCACTCCAGTGAGTGCCACAGTAGGGAAAACGTTGGATAGCGTAGGGGTAAAAATTACTATTCCCACTCCAGAGAGTGCAACAGTAGGGAAAGCGTTGGATAGCGTAGAGGTAAAAATTACTATTCCCACTCCAGTGAGTGCAACAGTAGGGAAAACGTTGGATAGCGTAGGGGTAAAAATTACTATTCCCACACCAGAGAGTGCAACAGTAGGGAAAGCGTTGGATAGCGTAGGGGTAAAAATTACTATTTCCACTCCAGTGAGTGCAACAGTAGGGAAAACGTTGGATAGCGTAGGGGTAAAAATTACTATTCCCACTCCAGAGAGTGCAACAGTAGGGAAAGCGTTGGATAGCGTAGGGGTAAAAATTACTATTCCCACTCCAGTGAGTGCAACAGTAGGGAAAACGTTGGATAGCGTAGGGGTAAAAATTACTATTCCCACTCCAGAGAGTGCAACAGTAGGGAAAGCGTTGGATAGCGTAGAGGTAAAAATTACTATTCCCACTCCAGTGAGTGCAACAGTAGGGAAAACGTTGGCTAGCGTAGGGGTAAAAATTACTATTCCCACTCCACAGAGTGCAACAGTAGGGAAAGCGTTGGATAGCATAGAGGTAAAAATTACTATTCCCACTCCAGTGAGTGCAACAGTAGGGAAAACGTTGGATAGCGTAGGGGTAAAAATTACTATTCCAACTCCAAACAGTGCAACAGTAGGGAAAGCGTTAGATAGCGTAGAGGTAAAAATTACTATTCCCACTCCAGAGAGTGCAAAAGTAGGGAAAGTAATGATTTAAATTAAATATAAGATGACATTAATTATCAATACTGATAAAAAGTTAATTAAAAATTATTACCAATTAATAACAATTAATTACCATTTAAAAATATTAATTATCAATTGATAAAAATTTAATTCCAATTAATAATAATTAATTACCAATTACAAATTAATTATCAATTATCAATACACATAAATAAAAAATTAATTATTTACTTTATTACAATTAATTTACTTCCCACCCAATTCCCCTACAAACCCACAACCCGCTCCTATTAATAACAAATACAATTAACATAATGATCAATTAATCAATTAATATAAATTAATTACAATTAATAAAAATAAATTACCAATTAATAATTAATTATCAATTAATTAATTATCGAAACATATAAATATAATTAACATTTAATTAACCATAATTAAATTACTTCCCACCCTATTCCCCTATAAACCCACAACCCGCTACGGAATTAAATTACGCAATAATTAAATTACATAACATTAATTTGTTTAAATAAATTAAACATACATTACAACAATAATACATCATTTTAACACATATACTACCATACATAACACAAAAAAAAATTCGATATTATGGTAATCTATATTTTAAAATTCGATATTATGGTATTCGATATTTTTAAGGTCTATATTTTGGTAATCGATATTTTGTACCCCAATTTCGATATTCTGACCAATCTATATTTTGTAGAGTCGATATTCTGTCCACTCTATATTTTAACTTCGATATTCTGGGCAGTCGATATTTTGGAATCGATATTTTGGGTGTTTACCGGTAGAAGTCACTTAGTTCAAGTTGATGATAAATGCGACACAGTTCTCACAAAAGTACCTGGATGTGTAACGCAAAACAAACAAAAGGTTCTCTGGGATAGAGATGCCTCGGTTCCTTGCTTCGGGGGGAGACGATGCGTCACGCCTCAATGCTTGCGCAGAGTAGGGGATGCGTCTTGGTCCTTACCGGAGAGAAGGTGATGCGTTGATTCTCATACTGCGTTCCAGTTACAATGCGTCAAGATGGCGTCTCGAGGCGATGCGACAATCCGGTGCAATGCGATAAGATGGCGCCCTTGATGCGACAACGTGAAGACGATGCATGCATGCCCGGCGGCCGTGTGGCAAACTCTGTAACTCTGGAGCCACGACAGGCCCTGCGACAGACTTCTCCGGTGATGTGACGTCGACCTCTGCAATAGCGACATGCTTCTCCGGTGATGCGTCGGTAAACAGCTTTGACGAAGGCACGCTTCTCTGGTGATACGGCGGCGGCCCTGCGGTGGTGACACGCTTCTCTGGCGATGTGACGGCAACAGCTGTGACTGCGACATGCTTCCTCTCGTTGAGTCGCACTTCCAGCTCCCAGCCTCACGCAGGCTTCTGTAAGCAGAATTCCCAGCAAGGAAATTCAGAGGGGAGCTGGTGGTGAAGTCTTTTGTCCCTGAGACTTCAGCAGCCATTGGAGTAATATTCTGCAAGATGATGAACGTTCTTTGAAAGTTCCATCTCCTCTCCTTGGCACTGAAGACACCACTGTAGGCCAACCCAGCAACACAGAACACTGGCAGGGGGGCAGTCCAACTCCTACAGCTTCCTTGGTTCTTCTCCTTGGCAGAGGTTCGTCTTGTTGTTCCAGAAGTGATCTAAAGTCTTGGGGTCTGGGTCTCCATATTTATACTGCTAAATCCTATGTCCTCTGAAGGCAGAGGGGCCTGTACCTAGTACAAACCAGTTCTGTGCAGTCCTGGAGCACTTTGTCTACAGGACTCCTTCTTTCCTTTGGCAGGGTGGGCCAGAGACATCAGACGCACCACAGGAGTTGGAGCCAGCATTGTGGAAGGCAGGCATAGCCCTATTCAGACCCAGGTGCTGACTCCTTCCACCACTCTACATGCAGATAGGTCTATTCAGCCCTGGGCTGACTCACCCTGTCTCCTGGAATCCCCAGCCCCTGTCACTCACAAAACCAGACACACAATACACAAGCTAGCAGAGGCAGGCTGGATGGTTAGGTAAGAAAATACCTACTTTCTAAAAGTGGTATTTTCAAACACTTAATGTTAAAACCAACTTCACTAAAAGATGTATTATATCATTCTTGAGTTCAGGCACGCTAAACTCGAATTTCTACCATGTTCCCTGGGTCAGTTAGGATTATAAGATGTTATAATCAAACTGCCCATTTTGGCCTATGGGGACTGGAAGCCTTGCAATAGTGAAAAACGAAAATGGCTGTAATTCACTATTAGGACATGCCACACACACCAGGGCATGTCCAACCTTATACTTACAATGCACTCTGCCCTTGGGCCTGCCTTAGGGGTGTCTGATTTGAAGAAAAGTGAAGGTTTAGGGACTGGCAATTGGGTGCACTTACCAAGTCAGCTTGGCAGTACTAGAATGCACACAGGCTCTGCAATGGCAGGCCTGAGACACACTTTACAGGCTGCTTCTGTGGGTGGCACAACCAGTGCTGCAAGCCCACCAGCAGCATTTGATTTACAAGCCCTAGCCACACATGGTGCTCTATACTAGAGTCTGACTAGCAAATTAAATAACCCAATCATGGAGTCACTAATCCATACATGAATTTAACACAGGGAGCACTTTCACTGTGGCATTGAATAGCGGTGGCACAGTGCCCAAAGCATCTAAACCAGCAAAACATATAAAAAACAGAGTAGGCAATCAGTAAAAAATGGAAGGGAGACTCACACCAATGGTACCAGGTCTAACACCCCGCTGCATTGCACAGCTGGTACGCTGGCCCCCCATATAGCTGAGAATATTTGAACAGCACCCCCTCAGCCAAAATGTCAAATTCCCTTTCAGTGAAAGGGGGTGCTTTCTCCTCATAACCCTCAGCCATTTTGGGTGAAACAAGGTTGAAAAGAGCAGTAGGATGGCAGAGGATCTGATCTGTGAGAGAGGATGACTCAGAACGAACACAAAATGGCTGTCAACAAATTCCTGTGATGTATTTCCTGTCTCCCACTTCCTGTATTTCATTTACTGTATGAAATAATGGGTTCCGGTTCGATTTTGGAGATTATGGCCCGAAAAAGTAATTTCCGGTTCTGGAGCGATAGGTCCGCATGTGCGGCGCACGCATATTTAGTGCTCAACACAAGAGTTGTGTGTTGTGTTACAGAAAATTGGGGGTAAGCAGTGCTGTGTATCCCAGACACATAGTGCCAGATTCACTCATAACATCATCACTCACGTTGTGGACCCATCCTTTGTGGGGGAGTCAAATCTGTTGAGGGCAAAAACTCTGAGAATGCAATAGTTAGGCCATTTTGTGATTAAGAAACCCATCCTCATAAGGTCCGGGAAGGTCTCTCAGAACATGAAAATGTTTTCCTCTGCGTCAATAGATTCCTTAGGGACGTCCACTACACTGATTGCTGACATGGGCACATGACCTGAAGCATCGTCATTCTTTTGACTACTGTCAACAGCTCTGTTATACATGCAGTTAGTTTGGCTTGCAACGTAGTCTCAGGATGGAATTTTTGGAAAGAGTTGTAATTATACAACTTTTATCATTGACAAGAGACTGCAAACCACATTTTGTCCATGACACAACAGGTTGCTCATGTGAAAAACGTCACAGACTTGCATACCCTGACTTCGGGTAATGTGCAATGGCCCGGTTTCCCAGATTCAGAGCTAGCCGAGGTAAAGAGGTATGTGTAAGCCATGCGTTAAAGCTTTGTTGTGCAAAACTCAACAGGCTAATGTGATCTTGCACATGACTTCAGGGAAGTACATCAGTACATCCCCTGTACGGTCAAGACATCTGAATTGCGACTTCAACAGATCAAAAGTACACTCTAGGATGGCTCGAGTTCGTATATGTGCCCTAATGTACCTGCGCTGCGGTACAATGTACATAGCATGTACAGCAGATCATCTAGTGCTGAGCCGCATAAGCTGCAGGTAGAACCTGCTTTTTCCTTTAGCCAGTGCGGAAAATGTTGTATACAGGGTAACATACCAAGTCTGTTCTTCAAGAACTTGATTTTGTGGCTTTAGCATAGCCCAGATCAAAATAATTTTGAGCAGCTGGCGCTGTGTAGGTGTTCACGGTCATCATCCGTGTGCCCTTTTTGAGAGAGAGATGCCTTGTCCTCAATCCATGAAAGATAGTTGACCATCTTCCAGACCAATTTTTTAAATGTGATGGTATTTGTGGGGGTATCCCATAACTGGTTCAGTCTCATATTGTGCAGGCTACTTTTGAGATATTTGGGAGCGGGTGAGGCGGTTTGTTGTTGTAACTCCTTCCACAGATGTTCATTTAGTGTTCCCTGTGTGGATTTATGCACTTTGTCCCAGGCAATAATATATGACCCTTGTCTTGCCAAAGACTGTTTCTCTATAACAAACTCTAGCCTTATTTGCGCAGGTGAGGTATATTTGAGCAGACCAAAAATGACCCTATAAGAATCTGGAACTGTAATGTCAAGTGTTTTAGCATCTCTTCCTCTCTGTGCCTTGCTGCCATAGGCAATTGTTGGCAGAATCTTGGCACGTATCACTTATACCAAGGGCAGTTTCGATGGGCTGGGAAACAACCTTTACAATCCGGTCATTACACCTCAATCCCTTTACAACGCGGTTGATACAACCATCGCGTTGTTAGTACGCGAAGTAATGACATCGCTAGTCTTTACAACGAATTCCACTCGGGGTACTGAGGCATTGGAAATAAATTTCCAACTTCTTCCCTACTGTTGCGCAAACTGGGGTAGGAATAGTAAATAATACTATTCCTAAATCCAGCACGCCCCCTAGTGGAAGTCATTGTAAAGACTTGCAATGTAATACATCGTGTACTAAGAACGCAGTCGTTGTAACGACTGCGTTGTAATGGCACACGATGTATTACATTGCGTTGTAATGTGCCATATTCCGATGGGCCGTTTAATTTAATATTTAGTGCTTTTAAAGAGATTGCCAAGGCAACAGCTTTTTGTCTGATGCTGTTTTTCTGTGCAGTGAACTGGCCACCTTTATCTATCTTCACACCAAGGTATTTGTATTCCAACGTGTCCTCAATTCGGGTCTTGCCCCAGAACCAAGCTGCAGGTTTTTTCTTTTTCTTGCTGACTGTCATGGTTCTTGTTTTTTCAAGATCTATCGTTAGACCATTTTTTTTGTGTACTTGCAGATTTCTCTTTGGCCCAAGGCTGAAGCTCCTCTATTAGCGTTCCTGCAAAGAACTTTGCCTCATTTCCATGAGGGTCACTAGCCGATAGTTTTGTGGTTGCGACTTTTCACCTGACTTGAAAATTGGTGATATAATTGATCCTCTCCAGGAGCATGGAAGTATGTTCAGCAGCCTTATTTCTGTGAAAAGTGGTTCCAACGCTATGGCCCATACGTTTGCATCTTGCTTGTAAAGTGCCGGTTGAATTCTGTTTGGGCTTGGAGTCCCTTTCCTCCTTCCTTTCCCTATTTGATGCTTGTGGTACTAATTTTGCTCTTTAGAGGGTCCTTTGTTGGAAGATGTTCCTCTGGTTTTACAAGACCTATGTGGTTACTTGCTGCCCAGGCAGTGTTGGTTGTTACGCCTCCTGAAGCGATTTGGGTTCTTTGACCCAAAGCCATGAGTTAAGTATCTTGATGAAAATGAGTCCTGAGGTAGTTCACCCGTACTTCCTCTGAAATGTTTGAAGAGATTCCTTTGTGGGCCGGACAAATTAATTGATTTATAGTTCTTCAGAATCTAGCACTATTAGTCTGTTTGATGTCAGCATGTAATTTTGCCCAGAGATCATCTTCCGCAGATCTATTAGAGTCCCTTTTTTGTTTTCTCAGCAGCACCTTTTGCTTTCATAACAGCTCTAGTTGCATTTTGTCGGTTGGAATGCGTACGATAAATTGAATTTTTAGTGAGCTTGATTTCCTTTTTGGCAGGTTGTGATATAGGCTTCACACTGCTATATCTCTGTTGAGGTATTGGTTTAAACATAGTAGCATATGCTGCCATAGTTGTAGTAAAGTTCTCCCATCTCCCTACTTCACTTGATCCGACTCTCGATTCAAAGGACTGTCTTGCGATTTCCAGCATACTGCTATCTGCTGCTTGCATGAACTTGATTCTTTTGAGATTGAGAGTAAATACTGATCCTTGAGGAGCCGAATACCGCTCAAACTTAGGGATGACTGTTCTAAGTACAATTTCTTGAGGCCGGTGGTCACTATCAGCTTTGTTGCCCAGCTGGAATGAAAATATTTGATGAAATAGGGCTAAGGAGATGAAGGTATAGTCTAGTATTGTATTGGTTTTTGTCGAGCTCTTGTTGCGGGAGGGTTATCCCAGCAGATCTTCCATTGATTGCTCTGAGGTTAAGATGTTCAAGTTCCTCCACAACTAGCTGTCCGATCTTAGTTTGTTTGCCCGATTGCGTTTTCCCTTGCATTGGGATTTTCCAGATTGAATTTTGAAGTAGCACTTCTTCACTTGAAAAGGTGCCCACTAGATTGAGGTTTAAGTCCCCGGTGAGAATAAGGTCAGTTGTAGGCCCTTCGCCTATGCATGCTTCCAAAAAGTCACACAGTTCCTTTGCTGCCTTAGTTTTCCATTTCGGATGGATATAAGCATTAATTATCGTGAGGTCGGTACCTCTTACATCTGATAATGAAGAAGGAGTAATTAGGTTTACTGCCAAAGTTGCTGGAGACGTTGTGCCAATTTCACGGGCTGTAGATATACGTGTGTTCGAGACATACATTACTAGTCCTCCTTGCAGGTGACCATATTATGCCCCCTTGAGTGCACTAGAAAAGATACGCAAAAATCCCTGAAGATGCGGAGGGTAAATTTGCCAAGTTTCTTGTAATGCTACAGTATCAAATGCCCTTCTGTAAGTTACAAAGATTTGGTCTGTCAGTTTATTGGCTGATCCGTTTACATTCCATGAGCATATTTGTAGAGACCCTTTTGTGCTGTTCCTTCATGATGGACTGATGTGTTGTCAATTTCTTTGGTTATTTATTGTCCTTGAAATCCATCTTAGGTCTGTTTCCTAGTATAGTAACGATGTAGGATCCTGATCGTTTCTGGAGTTTACTAGAGGAGACTCCTTATTCATTCGACAGTGCCCCACAGCTCCTTTAAGCACCAATGTTACTGGTCTATTTGCAGTTGCTTCAACTGCCATTATATTTTCTGGGCTTAGCAAATGGGGGGTATCCTGGCTTGGTGTATGGAGTGATGTTTATCCCCCAGAAGTATTTTTTGTGCAATTGATGTTGATGTCCATGTTGTTTTTGGTTTTTCTTCTTCCACAGAGTCCTTACATTTAAAAGATTCTATTGAAACCAAGTCCGATGTTGTCACCTCTGTCAATGTAGGTATGTGAGACAGCAAACGCAATATATTACCTCGATTCATGATGTCGTGTCTTCCTTTAGATCTATATTCTGGAGTGAATCGTAAGGTGCTTGTCACCCTCTGAGTTGTCGCAGGAGGGGCAGATTTGCAATTTCTTGGGAACTGAAGCATGGCCTCATTACATAATCCTGATACGGGCAGGTGCCTAGGATACTCCGTGTTTCCTTCCTCATTTTTCAACTGTGTATTTTGTACTGATCCTGGCAGTTGAACTATGCTTCCCTGCCGGAATGATTCTAGGCTGATTCAGTTTTGTTTTGGGGACGCCTGAACTGACTATCTCCTTTTGTCCTCTGATTTTATGATGGAGATTGTTTGTGTATTGTTTATACTCTTGTGATAAGTCTGGCTGCTCCTTGATCCATCTGGTTCCCTATTGTCTATACAGTCGACTTTATGATTTTCCACATTTTTCTTGTTTGCCTGATCGCCCTTGGCGGCGCTATAATTGATGAGTGATGTTGAGTGATTTCTGAAGTGCGAATACTCCTGATTTAGTTCAAGCAGTTGGATTCTCGTTGTTGTTCCTGCTGCCTCCTCCTCTTTATTTTTTCGGGGATTAGTGATATTTCCTTTTGAATGAGGCTCTATTATCTCTTCATACACTGCCTCCCCAGATGACTGAATCATATTTGTGCCTTGCATTTCGCTAGGGGAGATTTGACTTGATCCCATCATAACTTTTATGTTTTTTTTATTTGTTCCTATTAGTTTAGATTTGCTTTATTCATGTATTTCTTTTTGCAACTGTGTTCTCCCAAAGAGGCACAAGAATCCATCCTGATTAGTATTTATTTTTTGGTTTTGGCCTTTCCATCTTTGTCTTCATTTTGCATTTATTTTGTTTTCTCATTTATCTTCCACAAGAGGATCAGACAGTTGGCCTGATGTTCTTGCTTTTTTACTGCCCTCATTTCTTATGATGTTATTTTTGATTTTATCTAGGAGGGATACTCTCTTTATTAATGGTTGAAGTCAAGTGTGTTGCCATAGCTTCTTGATTTCCATTAGAGGGTTGATCATCTGGAGGCCACGTGTTTGAGCATTGTGAGGCTCTTTTAATTTGTGAGCATAAATCACTCAGCATTGATGGAAGGGAAGCTAGTTTGTCAACAATCCACAGTTTTGGTTGTTAGCTCGAGAGTGAACCTGTATATTTTGTAGAAAGTTGTTTAACGTGCCTAGCTTACCGTCAATTGCAACCACAAAGACTGCCAGAGTATTCAGTAAAGTTAATTGTGTGTCCATTTTATCAGATTGGTACCACTGATGAATCCAATCACCCACACAGCCATACACACACGTACTTATCCATTCAGTCCCTCACACACACACACACACACACACACACACTCTCTATATATATACATAGTGATAGATAGATAGATAGATAGATAGATAGATAGATAGATAGATAGATAGATAGATAGATAGATAGATAGATAGATAGATAGATAGATAGATAGATAGATAGATAGATAGATAGATAGATAGATAGATAGATAGATAGATAGATAGATAGATAGATAGATAGATAGATAGATATTAACTACTGGCGGTCTCCAGTAGGTAGTTATAGTTAGGATGTAGTTTCCATATGAAGAGCATTTTTTAATGTGTCACTAACTTTAGCATCATTTGACAAATCTTCGTGGAATTTTCAATGGGGGCATATGGGGCTGTGAGTGGGTGCATCAGATATTCTGTGGATGATGTATCAGTGATGTCATTCAAGATGTCATCAGTGATATCATCAGTGATGACACATACCATATCATGAGTAATGTAATATGTGAGGTCATAAGCAGTGCAAGGCGTGGCACGATGAAGATATGAAATAAAGATAATGCTCAATCTCTGGATAATAATGCACCAGCCTTATATCTTAAAGCTCTTTTAGTACCTATATAGAACAATACCTTCATATTACTAAGGCTGCTTCATGATTTACACCTTTTATTCCAGTTTCTTTCTTGTATCCATCTTTCAAGGCCTTGTCAAGCAACAATGTGTTACAGCAATTTAATTTTATTATGTCTTCTAAATGGTTCATTATGGCCCTACTTTTCAAGTATCATCTCTCCCTAGACATCGTTTTCATACCTTCGTTTGCCACTACACTCTGTATGCTCCCTTTCAGACATCCTTACATTTTGTCTGTTCTACAGTCACAACTTGTACTCCAGCTTTCTAGTGTGCAGGTGTGGTTTTTGCTGATGACCATTAGTAGGTTTCATGAGAGGCAGCATGCTAACTGAACCCCAGAGAGGGGAACAGAAGCATAGTTCAGGCAATTCTGTTTCAATTGGAATGTAATAAACGGGGCAACCCTTTTAGGGAATCATTCTTGCAAACAAATGTAAGACCTCTACTTCCCTTCCCAACCCATGTTCCTAGATTATTACTGAGTTTACAACTGATTCATTGTGAGACTAATGATAGTTCAATTAATTGACAATTAGGGTTCTGGAAATGTTGAAAAGCAGTAGTTTTGAAAGTACTGAAAAATTTCAACATGTGAACACTTAGTTTAGATGGAGCACCACTATGGACATTCTCCTGCCTGCTACATGGATTACCTCCGTGTAAGCTGAGCATCAGCCTCTACTCTAAAAACGGTTTGCTGTCTTGCAGTCCATGTTCAAAACAAGACCTAATTTCCTTGGAAAAGTTTTTCTTCAAATAGCCTCTCTACTGTCACTTGAAACTGGTTTATGGCATTTTATTAAGAGTTTTCAGCGAATTTAGTCTCTCACTCTTCAACAAAGTAATTTATATAAGAATTACATTTTAGCAATGTTTGTATTAATTTTCTAGAGCATTTGCTCTGTGTTGTACCTGGCCCTCTTTGAAGGGACATCCCCAAACCTTTTGCCTGGGCCTGCAGAACTCATTGTGCCACCCACTTGCGTAGCGTTTTAAACATGACTCACACTTGTCATTACAGCCTGTGTGTACAGTGTTAAACTATCATTTTGACCTGGTAAAATAAAACATTTTCGATGACATAACCTTCCTTGTTAATACATATAAGTCACCCCCAGGGTAAGTCCTACATATCCCAGAGGGCAGGGTGCTATGTTTTTAAAAGGTAAGACATGTACCTTTAAGTCTTACATGTCTTGGGAGTTAAAAACTCTTAAACTCCTTTTTCATTACTGCAAGGCCTGCCTCTCTCATAGGATACCAGTGGGGTACCTTATTACATTTAATAAGTGCTAACTTTTAATTGGGAGTAGGTAGGAATGTTAAGTTTGGTCTCTAAAGAAATATAATTTAAAAACCTCTTTAATGGTACAGTTGAATTTTAAGTCATAATGCTGAAAATGCTACTTTTTGGAAAAAGGGCATTTTCCTGTCCTAAACATTTTGTTCCTGCAACCTGTATCACAAGTCACATCACTAGGCGTAGCTGTCAGTTGGCCTTACTCCCTGACAATAAGGCAAAAGGAGCGTAGGTGTTGGCAGGATAGGTAATCTCTGTCAGGAAGAGGGTCACCTACCACACTTGCATATCACAAATACTTTGCCTCAGCACCCCCAAAGGGTTTCAAACTATTTTCTTGTGCCTCCAGACAAGCCAGGGCCAGAGTAGGGAGGAAGGAAATTCCAAACACCTTTGGGAGTGGAAATTCCAGAAGCTTCTCCCACTTCAAAGCTGGCACCAAAGATAAATATTGGATCCTCTCTCAGCTTTACAGATCAACTGTGGACTCTGCAAGGAGGAAGTACTGCCCAGCTGTGATATCTACCCTGCTGACCTGCTTGCTGTCCAAGGACTGCTTTACCGCCCAAGGATTACTGCTGCTGTCCCAGGACCCTTGTACCGTTGTGACCTGCCCTGCTGAATCCAGCCTGCTTGTGTGGACCTAGCTACCCAAGAAATCTCTGAGGGTCAGTCAACTGGCCCCCCTGTTCAATCCAAAGGGACATAACAGGCTTCTTTGATGTTGAAGCAAATTCATGCATCTCGAGGCAGCAAGCCCAGTCCACCATTGACTCTTGCCCAGTGCATTGCAGCTCATCCTTGATGGCGATGCATCTCACTGCAAGTCCTGCAAGCCAATCAGCATCTTCGATGCTGACGCAGCATGAAGCCAACACCAGCTCAGTGTAACGCACCTTGTCGCCTGAGCCAACGTATCGTAGTGCAAGTCTATGCAAGCCCCACCAGCTTCCTTGGCAACAAATCAGGGCCTTGCATCGCAAGCTCCCGACAATTGCTCCTTGACTCCGCTGCTGCGCAACACAACCCAATGCCAGACCTCGCATCAAAGCTCCTCATCGATGACCCCTTCATGCAAGGACTTCGCATCTTGTCACCCAGGCAGCAAGGTACTTTTCAGTGGACTGAACTCAGTCCTGTATCCCGCCCACACTCCATCATAGTCGTCCTGGATGTGTGACTTGGACCACGTCTGCTGCGTCCAGATAACCATGGTTGTTGCTTTTACTTCTTAGCACTTGATTGCTACAAAACCTTTAAATTGCATATTTCTGGTTCTACTAATTGGATTTTTGTAATTTTGGTATCCATTTATTTATTTAATTTTATTCTATTTGTCTTAATTGGTGTGGGGTTTTCCTTGTGTTGTGTTTTTACTTTATTACTGCTTGAAGTGCTGCATAAATACTTTAAGCATTGCCTCTAAATTAAGGGGTTTGCTTGTGTGTTCACCCTGACGAGAATTATGGTTGCTACTTGAGTACGGTTCCACCCTCCTCAACCAGTAACCCAATTTCCTACAGTCTGGATTTAAAAATTGCATTGTATTGTAGGATTGATTTACATTGTTAAAATTTGAGATTTTTTATCAGGATTTTACCAGCTGTTTTTATGTAAAACACTCCCTGCACAAATATATTTGAGCAAATGTATTTCAAACATAAATTTTTGTTTGCGTGTCCTATTAAAGACATTGCATTTCTAACAAAACGAATACGTGGCCTCTCGATCTCTAAATTCTACAGTGTTATTCATTATTGCAGGAAAAGTTAAACGTATGACACATACTAACACCAGAGCAACCAGCTTTACTATGGCAAAGAAAGAAGATTACTCCCTAATGGAAGCTGTCAGGGTACACATAGGTTTCAGAAGTGAATTTATAAGTCCATGATATTCTCTAACCAGATGTTTTATCAACTCTTACTATGAAATTTGACTGATAATTCCTGCTGAATCAGTACAATCATTTTTTATGTTATTTCCAGACTGACAGATAATGGTAACTGCTACGACTGCTACAAGCTTTCTGAAACCACACCCTCAACGATTGGTGTAACCCTTCTGCTATGTCTGATATTTGAAACTCTTTGTGTGTAGCCCTCGTGTCTAAGCCTGGGAAATCTGTATAGTCAGAGGAAGTTCATGTAGACAGAACTTTAAAAAAAACCCTGAAATTCACAGGTTAAGGTACTAGCTTAAACGTAGCTCCCACACAACCCCAATGTATACAGAACTCGAAAAGTGATAGACGGTGCCATGTCAAATTGAATATCTGATCGGCATGTAAACCTTGTGGCTTTTTAGAGCATTTTTAGAGAAATTCAGTAGAAAAATGCAATTTTGCTACAATGTTACTCAAAGTAGTCGGTTTGGTTCAGCAAGCTTTATTCGGTATATACAACAACCTTAAAAGCAACAAAAGCATATATTAGCAAACAATAAAAATCTCATTACTAAAAAAAAAGTATAAATACAGACGATCCAATTGATTTATCACAATAAAATCAGTTGGGAATTAAAATACTTTTTCTCACATAAATTGATTTCAAAATTAATGATGCAACATAGAAACATATCTCCGGATCATTTAGTGCAATTAATAGGCTTAGTGCTGCATTCGTTTTTCTTACATTGTGTTTCTTGAACAATGGCTTTAAGTAAAACCTTCAAAGTAATCTTGGAAGGGTGAGCCATGAAATAATAACCATGTCGAAAGTCAGAATTGTTGAGCACAACATGAAAGTATTTGAATATTTCATGTGAGCCCCTTCACAATTGCTTACTTTTTATTTTCGCCACATTTTTTGGCTATCTATATTCCATTATTTATATACACATACATAAATAAAACCTCTGACTTATCAGTCAATTTATTAAAAAACATTGCTGTTAATTACACAATCGTCCCCACCACTACAATTTCAAATTGATCATGATGGGACAAAATCTGGTATTCGAACCTCATTACGACCCGGGAGGCAGTGTGGGGTGGGGGAGTGTCTAGCTCAATTACTTAGCCTGCTCCATGCAATTTTGGGAACTATTTAAACCACACCACTTGAAATGATCACCAGCCGCCACTGGTAAATATTGGCTTTATGAACTTTGACTGAAAACAGTTTGTAACTCCATTTATCCTTGAAACAATTTCTGGTACAACTCATCTTTTGCGGTACTATAGCGCGTTACTCCATTGTATCTGTAAGGTCACCTTCTCTTCACCAGGAGCAGCGCATGTGAGAGCCTCTCATGAATGGTAGTGAAGAGCCATTTGCCTTATCAGGAGGGACCCTGAATGGCCCATGGAATCCAACTGGGAAGAAGGATTAGACCGGAGGAAGCAAGGGCTGAACTGCCAGGAACAAGGCCTTTGCAAGCCATGAGGAGGGACAGGTTTTCTCAACAAGCAGTCTGTCCTCTTAACAAGGTAGGCTTAAACACAGAAGATGGAGAAATGTTTTAAGACCCAGACCGAGAGATTCCTTGAATAGGTTCTAAGGGGTATTTTACCTCAATATTGATTGACAAATATTGTGGTACCAGAATATCCTGTCAAAAACATATCGAGGACCAAAATATCGAGAAGGTGAGTGCATATAGGAAAGTATAGATTTACTATCCTTAGCTCCAAATATGCATAAATGGGGAGTCAAAAACATGGTTGGAGCCCGCTTGGGTCTAGTGCAACAGCCAATCCCTGCTGCTCAAAGCCAAAGGACGCGCACAGAGGGGAGGTTAGATGACCACAGAATGTCAGGTGCCTACTGGTAGTTAGGTGCGTGGACTGGCCAGACCATGCGGCCAACCCTTTACTGCTGCACAACCAAAGCCGGGTACAGCAGGGGTCGGGCACCTACAGTGGTTTGGGGGTAGTGCTTGGTCACCCATTGAGAGTTTGTCAAAGGGCGACCCCGCTGCGCTCAACTAAAGGCTGTGTGCAGCTGGGGGTTGGAATTCAAATTCTCAAAGAAAGGTACCCCTTAGAAATACTTTTGAGGTCCAGGAGCCAGGGGGGAAAAGCCAAAAAACAATAGCATCAATACAGTGCTCCTGTCCGACCTATATCTGTTTATCTGGTGGCCTGCACAGGGCTCAAATTGGGCTGTCCATCAATAATCAATCTTGCCATGCATGAATATGCAAAAATATATTAGTTTTTTGTATCTATTTCTTTATTGATTTTTAAAATTATAGCATCTCTGTTTATAAAAGTGCATACAAACTTATGATAGACAATAGGTGTTGTGTTCTATACAGTTGACAAATACAATATATATTACTTACAGATAAGATACATAGAAAGACACATACGTTCATCTTAATGACACACAAACATACCCCCAAGCAAATAAACCTCACATCATGCAATCTCACCTCTCATACCACACTCTCACAATCAGTACAATCTCACACAAAGACATATGAAGAGAACCCTCAATACATGGCTGGCATTCACCGATGACAAAAGATAGCGAACTGAACAAATCACAATTTTGATCCGCTTTGGTGTTATCCTTTGGGGGTTCGCAGCAGTCCGGTCAACATACGTTTCGGTGGGAATAATTAACTTCCACCTTCATAAGGACTACTCTTGTTGGCTACTTTCAAGTGAGTGGGAGGGGGGTATCCGCTCCTTGCCCCATAATCGGCTAGGTGTTACTTTGATGCACTAGAAAGTCAGAATGTGTTGCATGTCCTCACATTAAGCACTGCTGGTCCATAGTTGAAGCAATTACTGCTTAGTACCCGCTAATATTTGATACTGGGCGATTGTTTTTACACTTATGCACATCTAAGTATTATGTGCTTGGGCTCCTCCACAGTGGGAATTGTTAGGTCGCGGCCTTCTACTAGGAGCGGGTTTCCTCCCCTGAGTTATATTAGTGGACTCGAAATGAAGATGTATCCTCTCGCATCTGCTTCTGACTTGAAATGGTGCAGATATAGTTCGGACAGGGGTACTGCATGGATGCAAGGGGTTGGGATGTCCTGGAGTCTGGGTGCACTGCCTGGCCAGATGCAAGACCTTTACTCCGAACCTTCCTCTGCACATAGCCAAAGGCCTTGTGCTGTAGGGCATTTGGCCCCTCGCTGGATACGTTATAGTTAGATGTTCAAATGATGTATCAATTGATGTTTAAAAACTGGAATAATTGAATTCATCAGTGAGGTCATCAATGATGTCATTTAACATGTTATGATTGTTGTGATGTGAGCTCAAAAGCAGTGCGTGACAGGGGCTCAAGTAATAGTTAGTTCACTAAACTATAACTGACACATTTTAGTGGTTATTCAGGTATTAAACATTAGTTCCTAAATCATTTCAACACCTAATCATAACATACCTTTAGCCTTTGCATTTATCAGTGAATGTATACTATACTTCCTTTCACTTTTCCATCCTGTCCCTCTTAAGAAGTAGAATGAAATATATTGTTTTATATAGAGGGCCATAGACAATAAAAAATATTAAGGCCACCAAAACATTGAGGACCCCAAAACTACAGACATTGGAATTGTGGAAGTGCCAAATAGCTGGTGAGCGTAAAATGATACATTGAAACTTGAGTTGTATGTCATAAAATGCATAACACAACACCCTTTTCCAAAATTATTTTAAAGTGCACAATCTAACAGTAAGTTACTAATAACATCGGTGGCCCAAACAGCTGAAATCAACACCTATCAAGGTAAGGAATAAAGTCCTACTTGATCATAATGGTACATCATCTTACTTTTAAAATATAATTTCCTACAAGCCTTCAGTTATTTGGGTGTGAGAACACAATTCACCCAAATCAGAATTCCATTTCGAAGCATTGTTGCACACCGTCAGGTTTTTTTAATCACTGGATTTTGGCAAGGTAAAACCTTGTGTAAATTATGTGGGCACATAGAGCACATCTCAAATTTGTGCACGTTCAAATGAGGAAAAACATGAACAATCAGAGCACTACACTTTTTCAGTGGTCAAAAACGTGTAATGAGGTGCAAATTAAATACCCTGCATAGGAGTTTACCGGGTGTGCACACTTTGCAGTAGGAATTGCACAGCCCTTGGAATAAGGGCCGACATATTTCTATGTTCTCACAGCAGGGAGTGAAATATTCAATTCAATTCAATCTTTATTGCTTGATTAATTTAAATCACACAATATAAAATCATCAGCTACACAGCCATAATAAAAACAATCTCTCAATTCGAAAAACCAAAACAACATTGTGGACACATTCAGTTCCTCTATATTACAATTCTACAATTCCTTGCTTTTTATAAATCTAATTACACCCATAAAACCATAATTGATGTGCAATTCATCGAGTGCAAATTAACTTTCTATATTAACTTATTTAAACTACCAAGTTTCCTATACTTTAATCACAAGCTTCTAGTTTCCCTTTTGTTAAAATCCAGAATTTTTTATAAAATTTGCATTCATAATAATATTAGTTGCCTTAAAACAAATTACTAAAGCTTGTCTACAAGATCGTACACCTTGTGTATTAAAATAGTTTTTTAAGTATCTCCTTCTTTCCTCCTTCATTTCTGGGCATATTCGTACTAAGTGGATTATATTTTCTTCCCATTGATTGCAAAGTCTACAAGGAGTCGGCCTAGATGGTCGCAGCCATGGCATCATACGAATTGATCCTGGGAGATTTCCAAATCTTGCTTTAATAAATAAATTTTTTGATTTTGCTGACCAGATTATCTCTAAATAAGGCTGCGATTTTAGCATCATGTACTCATTTATGACCATCCTTGCATTTTCACTTTTAGTAAGCAGTTCTTTGTCTTTCAACAGCGACAATCGTTTTGTTATTCTATTAATTGCCTTTTTGAAGGATGCTGGTGTTATAGCCATTTCCCAAACCTCATGTGCTGATAACTCCTTCAGTGCAATTTGTAGGTACTTCCAAAATTGTGACTTTTGATTCTGCTGTACTTCCTGCCAGAGTAAACAACACATTGGATTAAAAGTATTAGTTCTTATTTGTTTACGTACTTTTATATATTGACCCATCCTTGCAATTTGCTTGTTCGATATGCCACATTACAGTCTAATCTGTGCTGGTGATGCATTAGTGGGAAGCCGAAACACAAATTAAAAAACTTTAGTGATAGCATTATTTAAAAGTATGGAGTGCTTTCCGCAGAGTGCTGCGCTGCCACAGGTGAAGCTAGGCAGCATTTTTGCATTTATTACCTTTGACAGTGGGAGATAACTAGGCCCCCCCAAAGAACTCTGCAAAGTACGAAATGCCATTAGTAGGGAGTTACTCCTTTTTATCTACTCTGCTTTATGTAGACAAAAGGAGCCCTTTTCATCAAACAAGTCACCCAAGTATTTTTAAGTTTTCCCTTGTTCTAATTGTTGATTTTGCAAATACCATTTATATTTTTTGCATTTCAATGCCTTGTTGTTAAATTCCATTACTTTCGTTTTAGCTTCATTTATTACCATCTTGTTCTCCATCGATTATTTTGATATTTAGTTATTAGACGTTGTAGTCCCATTTTTGTTTGACTTAATAAAATCATAATAAAGTCATCAGTATATAATAGATTTGAAATTTGTCTATCTGCCAACTTAGGTGGATGAGCAATCTCATTATTTAAAACTTCTGTTAGATCAGATAAAAATAAGTTAAATAAATAGGGTGCAAGTACGCACCCTTGTTTTAAACCCTGGGATGTCTCAGTTTTCCTAGATAATTGTGTGCCTTAACCTAATCGGACCCGAGTCCAGGTGGGAGTGTATTGTAATTGAATTGCTTTTAAGAGGCCCAGGCCGATACCTTGTTTCTCTAATTTGCACCAGAGAATTTGCTGATTTACACAATCAAAAGCTGATTTAAAATCAATGACACATATGTATAGCGGTTGTTTCCTCAGTTTGTACTTTTCAATTAAACTTGCAATTCTTAAAATATTGGTTCCCGTACCTTGTCCTTGCATGAAGCCCGATTGATTTGGTGGAATTATCTGCTTTTTTGTTGCCCATTCTGTTAATTCTGACAGGAGAATTCCTGAAAAGAGTTTGGATTCCGTATCTTGCAACGTTATTAATCAGTAGTTTGTAGGTTGTTCCCACTCTCCGCTTTTATAGGTAGGTGATATTATCGAGCCTTTCCATGATTCCGGTATGATCGACGTTTGCAATGCTTGGTTAAAGACTCTTGTCAGGTAACCTGCCCAGATAGGAGCATTTTCTTTATAGAGTGCGACGGGGATGCCATTGGGATCGGAGCTCCATCAATTCTCTGTTTACAGATAAGCTTACATACTTGGTCTTCAGTTGTGTGAAATTAATTTTCCTTTTTCTCCGTCAATCGTATCATGTTATCTGGACCTAGGTTGAGCTCTATGTCTGGATTGTAATTCAAATGAAGTTGTAGAAACTTGACCCATCCCGATTCAGTGATTATTGAGGATGTTGTTGTCCTACTAAATCTATTCAGGTTATTAATCAATTTCCAAAATTCGCTTGTATTATTCTTTTTACTAGTATATAGGGCTTTTGCCCAAAGGTCCTGTTTTACTTGTGATTTCTTTTCAGAAATTAGTTTCCTCACATCTGTATTAATTTTCTTTAATTTATCATGATAATCTTTGTTGTCTGGCCACTTCTTTACCATTCTCAATATTTTATTACGCTCTCTTTTTAGTAGATTTCCTTCAAAGGAAAGTTTTACTAGTACCCGCAATTTTTTATCATGGTGATGGTTATTGCTTTCTTTTTTAGTGTAGTTTGTCACCATTTTTTTTGTAAAGGGGGTCCACTTTCCAATTGCACTGAGAGTGACATCTTCAAGACAATGTTCTACAGTCAACTGCGCAATTTTTGTAATCGAGATTTTAGAGGTTTCTGACCAATAAAGTCTCTTATAGTTTTTTGTAGTTA
The DNA here is from genome assembly GCF_964204655.1 of Triturus cristatus. NCBI lineage: Eukaryota > Metazoa > Chordata > Amphibia > Caudata > Salamandridae > Triturus > Triturus cristatus. The sequence continues at coordinate 266,355,969 of NC_140582.1, read as the reverse complement.
TGTCATCCGGAAGTGTTGCGTAATTTTCATGTCTTACACAATTCAGTTTTAACTCAATTATTTGTTGACTAGGGTCGTCCCAATTTTTTCTGCAATCCGGTAAAATGAAATCTTCTGAAAAAGATTGAGAGATACCACTGAATAATCAATCCGGGATTTATTACCGAATGAATGGTAGGTCCATGCAGGGGGTGAGTCTTGTGGGAGGCACCCATTTAGCACCCTTAGACCCATCAATTCCAGATCTTTTAATAAGTTCTTTCCAATTGACCATTTTAGTCTCTTAGAGTCTTGGATAAGTGGATGATTAGGAATCTTTCATAGATAGTCCTGTTGTTTTATAACTTCATCTCTAACATGACCACAGCAAGTTCATATTAAAATCGCCTGAGATAATAATCTCAGGTTGCATTTCTTTATTCAATTCCTGTTGTAATATAGTCATTAAATTACTAGCCATTGTTTTCCTTGAATTAGAATTGGGGTGAATATATACGTTTATTAATAAGAGTGATTTTATCTTGTTTTTATCTTTATAACTTAACTCAACTAGACAGTTACAGATATTTAGGACTATTAACTCACTTTCTACTTTTAATTAGGCCTGGGCGAAGCACTACGCAACGCTCGCGTAGTTTGCGAAGTTCGCGCTACTTCGCACTACGCGAACTGCACGTAGCACAGTGCGAACACGCGTAGCGTAGTGTTGCGTAGTGCTGCGGTCATTTTTTGCTTGCTCGCGGTCCTCAACGTCAAGTTGGCGACCGCGAGCAAGCAAAATGACATCCTGGCGAGACTTTTTCCTTGTTCGCGATCGCGAGCATGGAAAATAAACCTCCCGGCGAGATTCACAACGCGAGAAGGTCAGGTTTCTCATTGCGAGGGGTCGCGTATGCTCGCGACCGCTCGCGATGAGAAACTACCAGTTCGCGTTGAGAAAGCTGCAGCTCGAGGAAAAATCTACTCGAGCAGCAGAAAACTACAGCTCGCACTGTGCAAGATGCCATTTTCAATGATTGCACAGTGCCAGTTGCTTGTCCGCACTGTGCAATCATTGAAAACAACATCTTGCACAGTGCGAACATGTTACTTCGCAGTTCGCGAAGTGCTACGCGTAGCTCGCGTAGTGCAAACTTCACTTTGCGTAGCTTCGCGAAGTGCTACTTCGCGAACTACGCCCACCCTTACTTTTAATTCTATTGAAATAAAGGTTGCCAAACCCCCGCTGGCTCTACCATATTTATTTACTTTTGTAGCAGGTTTGTAATATCCTATAAAACCTTCTAATTTAAAAGGATATGTGGCCCAGGTCTCTTGAAGGAGAAGAATTTTAAAATTGCCCGACGTTGTAGTCAAATGCTCATTTTGAGATTTTGATTGTATACCTTTTCTATTCCATGAGCATATATCTATCATTTCTCTTAGGTTAGCTACTTCTTCCTGGAAACTGTTCGATTGATTTTGACAAGCATGATTTACTCCATGTAGGGCTGCTGTCAGCCACCCAAATTGTCGTCCCTCCACTATTTCTCTTTTATATTCCGTAGTGAGTGTAGATCCTTGCCCACTTGTTTTACCAAACAGTGAAATATATTTTCTACCCACACCAATACTGCATCCCATGCCAGTTTCTAGGGCTTTTTGTCATTTGCCTATTGCTAATATTAATCTTATGACCATAACAACAATCTGTTAAGTTACGGCCTCTTTGATTGTTTCCATTCCATTAGCCAGAAATATGGCGAAGAGAAGACCTCATTTGTCCATAAGAAAATCTCGACCACCCAGATTAAGATGAGAAATAATCTCAGACTACTCCCCACAAAATCTACACCTGAGGTAATGACACTTACTTCCTTTAAAATTCCCTCAAATGAACTCATGGGTAATTGCAGAATTCAGAAACACAGATATTGCTGTCTCCATGTTGCTTGCAGATATTGCTGTGGTCACATACCCCTGTACATAGCATGAACATAACAGACCACTTAAATTTTTTCAACACGATACCCATGTTGAATGAAAGTGAAAATGGGAATCTTATACTTTGTCTTATCCTTTGCGATCATACTTCTTGTAAAGATGCTAACATTTAGTAAGACCATGTTGACTTGTTAATGCATATCAATATTGACTGATTTGATATTTTTGCTTTGCTAGCACCTCCCCCAGTTCATAAGATTGCTGAGACGGAATTATCTGCTCCACATGAAGCTCATGCTAAACAAGTCAGGAAAGTAGTATCAACTATTGCCCTTGGTGAATCCAAGCTAGTTCTGAGCATATATGTAGTTGTGAGCTAAATTGTCTTTGATAAGTTTTTGTGAGGCAACTTGGCTTTGATAGGTTGTGGGGTAGATTGTCCTAAATAAGTGGTTGTGGGGTGGTGTGTCTTAAGTAGGTGGGCATCCGATAGATTATCTTAAATAAGTGGTTATTGGATAGATTGTCTTAAATACGCAGTTGAGGGTAGATTTTGGTAAATAAGGGGCTGCGGGGTAGGTCGTCTTAGATAAGTGGTTGTGGTGTAGATTGTCTTAAATAAGCAGTTGTGGGCTAAATTGTCTTAGATAAGTGGGTGTGGCATGTATTGTCTAAAAAGATACAAACATTTAAACACAGTGGCAGCAAACAACATGTTTTGCATGCAATGGCATGTCAACACAGTATATCGGCTATTGACTTCACCTGGAAAAAAAGACATCCTAGGACATAAATATTTACCGTTGCAGTAAATTCCTCACGTCATTCTGGACCACTTTTATTCCTAGCCTTCATCTAGTAGCCCAATTCAAAGTAAGGTGGCAATTTGAGTCCTAAGTATAACCTAGAAACCATCAATTGGGATGACTCTAAAAAACTTCTTATGTTAGATTTTCCTCTACCGAAAAAAACATAATATCTGTTTTAAGTACATGAAGGGCCTTCGGTGGAGTTTGGTGGATTCAAGACATCTGTCAAAAAGTGAGGAAAGTCCTGTCTGCACTACATAGAGTGTGAAAATACCATATTCACTCTGTATAGCACTGATGGAATATCTGCTGCTTTTTGTCCAACATCCTGCCAAACTCCAAATATGACTATAAACTATAACCATGTTATGCTAATTAGGAACATTTGGTAAATGCTTAACACCTACTGTTTTCTAGTCAATCAACAGCAAGAGCTTCCATGAAAGGTACACATTTGTTTAGTCACTGACCATTTTACGTGTTGCTTTCGCTGTCATTATGCAGTTAAATTCTTGTGTATTAGTCGCTTAGGTTGCAACATGCAAGGTACAATAAGTTGCCTTCCCCACCCCCACTGGCTTCAAAACTATCCCCCATACAGATATCTCTATTCCTAATCATCTCACACATACCCAGACACATTTTGATCACATAATGTTTCTTTTTGTTTGAATACCACCACCAAAACCCAATCTCTAGACTGCCTACTAATAAATTCTCGATCACTCTCTAAAACCAAGCACCTCATCTATGACCTACTTATTGGCACACCACCTGACTTACTCTTAATAACTGAATTATAGTTGGGAGATGACATGGCTCCAGTGTTGCATAAAACTGTTCCATCAGGCTTTCAAACTGTCACGCAAAATCGCATAGGAAAAAGAGGAGGTGGACTAGCTATTATATTCAAGGAAACAATACCCCTCACCAAAGCTAACAATGTTTCCATACATTGAGGTTATGCAGCCCTCATGGCCAGATGCAACCCTATACCAATTTCCTCCTGTAACTTCCACCTCCTTTACAGACCACCACCGAGGAATGCAACATTCCCAGATATGTTTCCAGATAGAGTTTCCAAACATAAGACACTACACTCCAACCTATGCATCCTTGGTGACCTAAATTATGGTTTGACAAACCTAATGTGCCCCATGCAAGAACTACCATCACGGGTATAGACACACTGAACAAACACCAGATCGTCCACAAACCCACACACATCACTTGACACATCCTAGATGTCATTTTTGCAAATCCAGAACTAGTTACCTTACAAAGGCACTAACAGACCATGAGCAGTGATACCTCTCCACAGAGATAGCCACATCCAAACTTTGCATCCTACACCACTGGCGATCTTTGCATGCACCTACACATGGGAATGCTTGAAAGAGATGTCTAAAACATCCTTCTATGGGAAGCTCATCAGTAAGTTGTCGGACAAACTTGAAACCTATCTGCAGGTGCAGACCCCCTTTCTGACTGCCGACCCATGATCCTACCCATCGTTGAGTGGCCTGGCTCAGTATTAATATCAATATAAGGGCCACATTATGATGTCTCTGATTTGCAAACACAGCACCCACACATGTGAGCCTTTATATGAGCATGTATATCACAGACGATATGGTTGGGGAGAACACCTTGCCTCTTGTCTTGAGCCCTGCACTTCCAAAACCCAACTCTCTAGGTAGATAAATTTGTTGATCCCACAGTAGGTGCCACTGCCTAAGCCGTATATCCCACTTACCCCCCTTAACTCCACCCATTCTTCCCTATCCCCCAGCTTCTTTCTGACTGTTTCTTTCTCACTGTTGGTCAGAGGCCTCTACGCCTTCAGCCGTTTGGTTATTCTAATATATTGCATTGTTGCACTGCACTTGTATTCCTTATCTTTATTCTCAGGATGTCAAAACCTTAAACGACCAAATATACTCTCAGTCCCAAAAATGTGAAGACCTCAAGAATAGTGTAAAAAGAGACAATATAAGAGTGTTCATTATTAAAAAGGGAACAGAAGAGGCAGATATATTGGGCTATCGCTAAAACACCTGGAATAGGTGTTGGAAAGCCTAGTAGAAATGGTGCTTGTGAGAATTACACCTGTCAGAGCATGAGTATACATACTATTTGCATGGAAATATTCTAGGATTGATAAAATCGATACCTCAGGGGACTTGGTACACAAAGTGTGGGATGCTGTGTGATTATGATTTAGGACCATATACCAATATTGCTCGCTTTGACGATCTTCACCTGAACTCTGAGGAATTGGGGTTTGTGGATGGGTGGATATTTACTGAGGGACTTGGTAAAAGAGCCATATTATACAAGAATACATGCAAATCAAAGATAACCAAGAGACACCTAGGGTGATTGCATGGAATTATAGTAAAGTAGAAAATGATTGAGCTCGCTGCACAAACAAAAGGGAATAGCCAATAGGCTTGCAACAAGTTAAAATCAAAAATAAATGTAGGAGAGGAAGTCCTTAACTGCACCATGTCAAACAATCACTAAGCCAGCTGAGAGCAAGAAGAGGCCAATTAAACATAATTCTAGTATATTTAATGCACAACACTTCTGACACTAAGGCATACAGTGTATGAGATCGGGATTATGGCCCACACACTTGTGGCAACAGCATTAAATGCTAAAGTGAATCACACATATATTCCGAGGTTAAAAGACCAACATCACAAATATCATATGGCAAAAGATACAAGGCTGCTATATTTCAAGCATATTATCTTTATATTCAAAAAGCCAAGAAACTCCCACAAAGACAACAACTGTATCTAGACATGCTACACTTTCCCCACACCTCAAAATGAGCAAAGAGTTATCAGCTGCAATTACAACCATTGAAATCATATATACCTTTAAAACAATGAAGGTATTTAAGGCTCCAGGGCCAGACAGCTTCATAGGAAAATGTTAAAAGGTGTCTGCTCCCCAGGTGAATTTGATTTTGGAGAAAGTCTTTCAATCCATATCAGACTCAGAAAGTGACATCAATGTGGGGGGCAAAGCAGGAGGGTATACCTTAAGCCCATAAAAGTTCATCAAGAGCACAGGACCTGTCAGTCAATAGCACTGCTGAATGTGACAAGAATATCCACATTAAGGTACTCCCCACCAGACTGTCAGAGATTCTCTTCGGTTTGATCCATGAAGACCAACTGGCACATGCATCACGCAAAAACTCACCTCGCAAAAATACCGAATCACAAAAATCTCCCGTTAGCGAGTGGCAAACAACGAATCCCAATGCATCAACACCAATAGCGAATAGTTAAAATAAAGAATCGCTAAAAAAAACCTGAGAAAATAAAGAATCGCAAAATAAAGAATCGACAATACCGAAAATACAAATAGCGCCTGGCATTAAAATAAAGAATCGCAAAAGAATGCATCAAAACTCGCAAATACCGAAAATCTCCAAAATCGCTATTTAGCATGAGCAGATTAAGGGGAATCAGAACCAGGAGGTAAAGTGGCAGAAAAAGAAAACAAAAATGCACAAGTGTACCACAGATGTAATCAATCAGAAAGCCATAAAAATTGGGCCTGGAGACCCTGTTTCCTTTCACAAAATGGCAGCCCTCTACGTGCTTGCTAGGAGGATGAGAATAAATGCAGCAGCACAGCGCAGGAGAAGGATCCAGCAGAGGGTATTCAGAGTGTGCATTACATTGCTGGGCCAAAATGAGGATGAAGTATATGACAAGTACCGTCTCAATCGTGCAATGATAATGCGCCTAATTGCTGACCTGGAACCACTACTGCAGCACCAGACACGTAGGACCAATGCCATTCCTGTGCACATCCAGGTCCTATGCAGCCTGCACATACTGGCATCTGGAAGTTTCCATGGGGTCATAGCCGTAGCGGGAGGCGTATCACAAAGCGCACTTTCACGGCTCTTCCGTAAATTCATTGATGCCATGCTGACAATGATACATACCCACATCAGCTTCCCCACAACCCCACAGCAGATGGACCACACCAAACAGGAATTCTACCAGGTGGCCCAATTCCCCCATGTCATAGGATGCATTGACTGCACGCATGTCCCCATCTGTCCCCCCTCAGCCAATGAGTACATCTTCCGTAACAGGAAGTCCTATCACTCCATCAACGTGCAGGTTGTGTGCGATGCCAAGCACATCATCACGGACATAGTGGCACAATTTCCAGGGAGCACACACGACTCCTATATATTCAGACACAGTGGCATCCACAGGCGGCTGCTCAATGGAGAATTCGGAGAGGGACTCCTGCTTGGTACGTACTCATACCTATTTTTAACATCTGTATCACACATGTATCATCATAACTGCCGCTAAGCCTTTGCTTCCCCCTTGTAAGTGACAGTGCATACGCCCTGCGGGAATATATCCTCACCCCCTACATCAACCCAGCTACACCACAGGAGCAACGCTACAACACGGCCCATATTAGCACAAGAACTGTGATTGAGAAGACATTTGGGATCCTGAAGAGTCGCTTCCGGATCTTACATAAGACTGGTGGTGCTTTGCAATATAAACCTGCCACCTGCTGCAGGATTGTAGCAGTATGTGCCATGCTGCACAACATTGCAACTAGAAGGGGGATACCCATAGAGGTGGACAGAAATGACAACTATCGGGATGATCAACCACCCGCACAACACCGACAGTCACACGTTCTGTTAAATGGTAGCGGCAGTTTCAGTCGATAACCTTTCAAGTATTTGCCCGGCGGTAATCGCCTCTCATACCACTCGATAATTTACCAATGAAAGAGGCAGGCGCCGGAGACTGGAAGGCAGGAAACAAAGTTTTATTCCGTCGGAGCAGAACACATCAGATCAGACAGCAAGGTATCGTCACGAGGTGCTCTAACCGCATCTCTGAGACCTGGTCTCTTATACACCGGTTTATTGCTTTATTACACATAGTACATTCTTGAGATTCTCTTGATGCATGAAAGAACATCCCCTGAAGCCCCGGCTCAGATCCGATCCCACACATAGTTACAGTAGAGGTTCCCACCCTACCCGCAGTGGGAGATGGCTATCGCGCAGCAGGGAATTCCGCCAATTCCCGGGGGTGTGTGCGACCGGCCGGGTCTCAGGGGGTAGGGGCTTTGATCCACTGTAATCCCTTTGATGTGGGGTGTTTCCCTTACAGTAGGGGCAATAAACTGCATCCGCAGAGCTAGGTGATGGCCTGGGACCAGTTCGAACAATGGGGCGCAGAGGAAGGGGGTTATCAAAGGTGCGGCATGACCATGTATGGGATGTCGGTCGGATGTGGTTCCGTAGCAGGGTCACGCTGAAGGAGAGGGTTTATGGCCCGTGTATGAGAGAGCGGGGGTGGCCGGCGCGCGGGGGGGTGTTCGCAGCGCCAGGGGAAAGCGCTGGTGATCGAAAATGAGCAGGGAGAGAGTGGGGTGCCTAAAATGGCGGCCGTGCATTCGCTGTGCGTGGCGCTGGGGAGAGGCAAGATGGCGCAGATAATGTTCAGTTTGCAAGCTAAATTTCCACAGTCCTCCCTTTTAACATATCTCGCCAGCTTGCCTGGCCGTCATTTATCTTCGTTAACCTTCAGCTATAATATCGTTAATGTCTTTCGTACATTCCTTAAAGATACAGAGTTTTTAGGGCATGCAGGAGTAATCTGACACATTTGCTTATAGTTACTTACAGGTGATAAAGTAGGCGAGGAGGTAGTACATACAGAGTTACAGTATAGTCGTGTACATGGCTGGTGTTGTATGGATGTTACTATACAAAGTTACATTTTCTTAACTTCTCAGTGTACAGTCGGAAGTGATTGATGCAACATCATGAAAATTTGATAAGAAGATAGTTAGTATAAAAAGGTGGTTGGGAGAGGATTTTCGACTTTGACATGGGTTCTTCTTTCCAGTGTCCTTTTTATAAAGAGCTATCACTGGTAAGCTCTCATTGTTGTTCTTCTTTCGTTGGCACTGTTGAGCACCGGCGGTGGAGCTAATGTCCAGCTCAAATCCAATTTCTCACGGTGCAGGGTGTGATCATTCATTGTTCTCCGATCACAGCCCTGTTCCTTAACACAGTTCACCATAGGTACTTTGAGACAGGGTACCTGCTTTTTGTTCTTCTGTGGGTAGGTCAGATTCATAATCCATATAAAAGATGGTGAGAGAGAGAAGGGTGTGACGTGCTTCGGGACGCCGAGGGAAGAGGGGGTGGAGTGGGATCAGATAAAAAAAATGTGGACCAAGGGGAGCAGAATCTTCCAGCACTGGGCCCATCAATCGGGCCCGACGGGTTGAGACTTCAGGCACGCTGGTCGGTGAGCAGGGTGCCTCGATGTAGCCCTTCGCGCTTATCATCCTGAAAATGGTGTCTCGTCTCACGCCCTTTTTGCTTCGTAGCCTCCCCCTTGGTCGATGTCATAGATGTTCCATGGTCTGCAGCCAGGCTGTGCGTCACGTCCGACCCCTCCCTTCCGATGGCAGCACGTTATCTTTAAATGGGTACAAGAAACAAAAGTCTTAGAGAGTTGGCAGGGAAGACATTTACATACTTCATCCTCTCTCCCAACCACCGAGTAGTTGCGGACATGTTTTTATCGGTTGCTGCATGATTGGTGTCTTTTAACTCTGATGTTAGTGTGTGCATTACTAATCTATTAATTATTGTTGTTGTGCAAGTTTCTGTGGGTGTCCCTGTCCATCGTCTGGCCCCCTAGGTGCCGATTCCTGTGCCCGATACTGGTTGCAGGAAGCCTGACATCTGTCAACCTTCTAGTCTATTAAAAATTCAAACCGGCTTCTCCGGCAGAGGCTCGTTCATCTCAGCACAAGTTTTGTTATTACATATTTCCTTCCGAGGACTGCTAAGTCTATAAAAAGAAAGTGCGAGGTGCTACTGTCACGTGTTCACGAGTATCCATTTCGGGGAGGAACATAAGCTAAGCATTATTTTTGCGGTCGACAATAGATAACCCTTTATCAGTTTAGGCGATGCATTATTAGTGAATGAGGTCATCTGCTGTTTCGTTCGAAATACTCTGAGGCGGCTAGTATAGGGCTGGGGTTATCTTGGGAGAACGGGGTGTTTTAGACATTCTATTCCGGGATAATTGGGCGGGGGTAATGGTGTTGTTAAAGCTCTGAAAGACGGAAACCACTGACATATAGTCCCCGTGATGAGGGCCAAATTGGGAGACATCAGTCGTCTTACCTGTCCTTTCTTTTCTCAGCCAATTAAGCTCAATATTTGTAGAAAGGAGAGGTAGTAACATGGCAAAGTACGGTCGTTTTGTTTCAGTCAGTTTGTTCGAACACCACTGTGCTCCAAGCCAATTATACACTTACCGAGGAGGTATGTGTCGTTAATTTATTCAAACAGAAAAGAGGGTAAGAAGGCTTTTTAGTGAGGGAGGGAGTGAGAGAGAGAGAGAGAGAGAGAGAGAGAGAGAGAGAGAGAGAGAGAGAGAGATAGGTGTGCATCAAGTAGGCTATTTGGCATACATATGAAGATAATAGGCCACTTGGTGCACACACAACATGGAGTAGTATGGGTCTGTTCCATGCAAGAAAACACAAGCGGGGAAAAGACATAAATTCGGTGATCACGTACACACAAATGCTAGATTGGGTGTGACAGTACATGCATCAAGCGCAGAAACTTAAGATGGAGACTCAGGGCTACGTTGAGCATCGGGACCTCTCCTTTCCTGTCCTCCTTTCCTATGCATGCTGCGTACTTTCAGTATTTTGTAGTTTGTCCTAGGGGGTGTCGGACCCTTTTATTCTCCTCCTTTTGATCGACGGGCGAGCACTTCAATCATACAGTGACGCCTTCTTCAAGTGACCTAAGCATGAGATGCACACATATTCATACCGTGTAATCATAGCACACACGCACAATCATGCCATACAGTTTCTCATGTTCTCAATGGTGGTCTGCCCTTCACGCACTATCTCACAACGTTTGTCTAAATTTTCCCTGATATTGAACTCGGTACGGTCCATGTCCGCTTCATTCTTCAGTCGGATCTTTGCCGTGACCTATAGAGGGGAAAAAGAGGGGAGGGGATGTGCAGCATTAAAAGTACCCCAGCGCGCGCAGACACGAAAAAGTTCTACTTACCACGTACCAGGCTAGTCGCAGGAATGGGTGATATCACAGACCTATTATTTTTTTATTATATATTTTTTTTTTTTTGAGACAAAGATGCTCTAATTTATTTCATTTCCTAAATTCGCGTTCCCTTGTCATACATGCATTTCTCAATCGGTCGTGTATTAAGGTGCAAGATACCATACCTTGCGTTCGGCATATACCCTGAGCTATGGTTGACCATTGTTTAACAACTCTTGGAAAAGTTAGATGTGGTGGGTACAAATTCCGTTAATCAAAAAGATTCAGGCAAGTGGGGACTGCATTATCTGTTTTCTATTGCTTGGGAGTAACAATCGTTTATTCAAATGAAGAAATCTTTATCAACCTATGTGATTAGTCATGGCACTGATTCCGTAATTCTTTCAAGAGACCCTTTATTTAAAACAATGTCAGCATACAAGATACGGGCCTACAACCGTTCAGGCCGGCCACGTGGTGGGAGGCGTTGAGTGTCATGAGCAACGCTGCTACGGCATAAATTCGGTTCCCTTCCTGCCCCTCCCCGACCATCATGTGTGGAAGCATCGCATATATATATATATATATCTTGTTAACACAAATGTCACGTGACTGGGACGCCACAAGGGTGTGTAGGCCTCTCCTACATCGGCGCCATCTTGGGGCGAGGTCGGGCCAGAGTACAGTCTAAGTCTTTCCATGAATTAGCTGTTGGACCAGAATCCCTTTCAGTAGTTCGAGAACTTTCGTTAGCGTCAATTTTGCGTCAGCATGGCGTCACTGCGACCCCGTAGAAATGCCATGGTTCGTTCTTGGGGCGGGGCAGGAGGCGGGTTCTTCCGCCGACGCTTCGAACCAGTCTTTCTCACTGCACCAAGCGGAGGCAAGGTGGCTGCCGTCCGGGGCAAAGAGCAATGGTGGCGGTTTTGTCCTTACCGGAAGTCCGCGGGAGTCGAGTGTCAAATGACTCCAGCCGATTCTGCAAGGCTGAGGGGAGCATTTTGTCAAGGGTGGGGCCCACGCCCAAGCAGACAAGCTTTCGAGTCCAGAATTGTCTCACGGTGGGCTTTAGGCCTGGATCCGGAGGAGTCGACCGCCGGAGTTCAAGGGCAGCAGTAGCAGCAGCTCTTCGGTACAGTCACCGGAGAGGAGCCAGCAGCAGTAACAGCGGCAGTTCGGATGGTACTGCCACCGGGGTGATTCCAGTAGCAGTGACGACAGCAGTTTGGATGGTATCACCACCGGGGTGGGTCCCCGATTTCTTGGCTGCGGGGGCCCACTCCTCACGTCGGGAGCTGGTGGCGATCCTGGTGAACCCGTGCTTGGGCGGTTGTCCGGTGGTCGCGTGCAGCGGCAGGGTGCAGCTCAGCTGGCCGGTAAGTCAAAGACGGTTGGGGTGCCCTCATCTGCTGGCGAGCCTCCACCTGGGGAGGTGGGGGAGGCCCGTCCGCGTTGCTTCCCCCCGCCAGGGCACCCTCCGTTATTGAAGAAAGAAGAGAATGGGAAGATCCGCACAGCGTGCCAGGGTGAAATTCAGCAGGCCGATGAAAAAGATGGCTGGGGTGCCCTCATCTGCTGGTGAGCCTCCACTTGGGGAGGTGGGGGAGGCCCGTCCGCGTCGCCTCCCCCCGCCAGGGCATCAGCCCTTATTGAAGAAAGAAGAAAGAAAGCGGGAAGATCCGCACAGCGTGGCGGACTCCGCCTTGGTGTTGCCAGAACTTCGGCGCTTCGTATAGCCTCCGGCCTATTCGCACAGTCGTCCGCCACTGATGTCAATGGATTTTTGCATGGCTTTTATAGCCCAAAGCCGACTAAAAGAACCGCCCAAAACAGGCCAATGTTGCAATTTCGAGGAAGGGGAGGCGAGGACGGTGTCACGTGGACGTTAAGGCTTTGGGATGGAGGTTGCAGCAGACTGTCATGTAAATAGTTGTTTTAAAACGTGTTTTAACCTGGTTACCCTGTTGGTGTGTTCGTTATATCTTATAAGTTATTAAAATGTTATAACTATACTACTTCGTTGGAGTGTTTGTACCTATTTGCAATTTGATGACGAGCACAAGGAGGTTACTGTGCAATCGGAAAAATAACATAGACCAATTGCGCGCGATCTAGCCCTAGTTTGGTGACGTCGATGGTGGGGTGCCAGCAGGCTTCCGTTTGTGCAGGATTTTGTCATACTTATTGGGCGGGGTGGGCAGTAGGGCAGACATGTTTAGGTAGGCGAGAGTAATGGAGTCGGGCTACCTCGTGGTCGTTTCGACCGTGAGCTTGACTCCTTCCCTTGGTTTCATATGTCCCACAAAGGGCTAACTCCTAGCGTTACTTTAGTTTTTGTAAGGTCAAAAAGGATCCTACCAGTGTCTTTACTATCTTGTTGATTCCTGTTCGTTCATCCTTCGCTAGCCGATTCATCCTGGTGGACTCTTTCTTTCTCATCTCTGGGTCGTCTAACGTTATAGCCGACGTTGTGTTCAGCACAGGAGGCTCGGCCGGCGCGGAGGCCGTGAGGACCGAGGCCCCTGTACTGCTTTCGCTCGTGTTCGGGGGTTGTGGGTGTTGCACTACTGACTGGGAGGGTGCATATGGAGGGGGCATGTAAATGATCGGGGGACCTAACAGTAATTCATCATTCGTTCGCTGCTTGGAGGACAACTCAGGGTAGAGCAAAGAAGGGGTCCTAACAGCGTACTGGCCTGAGGTTTCGGGCTCCTGTCTTAGTTTAGTTTCCCTTCTCTCCTTTATGTCTTCTTCTAACCTTCTAGCGGCAAGGTGAGCTGCCTTTCGTAATTCCTTTTCTGCTTTTACTTCTTCCCTCTTTTTCCGTTGCGTTGCTTCTTTGCGCCACATGCCAATACTGTCAAGCATAGTAGGCGTGGTCTTATTGCTACGCAGGGCTATTTCTAGCACTTCTATCTTATGGTCGTCGAAGGATCCCATCAGTGGCCACTGACTTTCGGGGTCCTTCTTGGTATATTTATGCCATAGCTTGGTATAAGCTACGGCGACTAGTCCATATTTAGTGAACATGTCCTTATTAGGGGTGCCCTCCAGTGGAGCCGGATGGTTCACCTCTAATAAGCGGTCCGGGCAGAACCAACTACCAATCAGTGGGGAGAAGATAGGCATGACGGGTTTCAACGGGGACAAAAGTCAGCACTACCTATCTTTTCACTGCTTGCAAAGACTAGACAGAATATCTCTATTCTTCGTTATTTGCAAGCAGAGAATACCTCCAAAGAACCAATATCGAACAACTAGTGTTCGGACAATCAATCAATCAATCAATCAATGGGAGATAAAGATAGGCATGACGGGTTTCAACGGGGACAAAAGTCAGCATTACCTACCCTTCACTATTTGCAAAGACTAGACAGAATATTTCTATTCTACGTTATTTGCAAACAGAGAATATCTCAAAGAGCACTATTCTTCAAAACAATCAATGTTCGGACAATCAATCAGTGGGGAGATAAAGATAGGCACGACGGGTTTCAACGGGGACAAAAGTCTGCGTTACCTACCCTTCACTATCTGCAAAGGGAGAGAGAGAGAGTATTTCTACTCCTCCCCGTTTGTAGACAGCGAATATCTCAAAAAGAACAATCAATGAGCAATACTAGTATTTCCAAAGCTTTAAACAATCAATCAATTATTTCTCAATCTGTCGTGTATCACGACCTTACCCGGACCGCGTGGACAGTTTCTCGTCTTCCGCCTCCAGCGCCCGATCGTCCTCTACTCTCCGTATTTGCCGCGGCACCCCTGATGGTTCCCAGTCAGGACCGTAGATCACTCGAGAGAGGTCTGCTCGGAACCAGTGAAGTTCGGATGATCGGCTGCCAGACGAGGGTCTATTGGGCAGGAGCTCTCCCGATCGTTGCAGTCATTCACTCTGTCGTCGGGACCTCTCCCACTGGATCCACGTGTCGCTGATGGGCCCCACGTTTGGGACGCCAATTGTTAAATGGTAGCGGCAGTTTCAGTCGATAACCTTTCAAGTATTTGCCCGGCGGTAATCGCCTCTCATACCACTCGATAATTTACCAATGAAAGAGGCAGGCGCCGGAGACTGGAAGGCAGGAAACAAAGTTTTATTCCGTCGGAGCAGAACACATCAGATCAGACAGCAAGGTATCGTCACGAGGTGCTCTAACCTCATATCTGAGACCTGGTCTCTTATACACCGGTTTATTGCTTTATTACACATAGTACATTCTTGAGATTCTCTTGATGCATGAAAGAACATCCCCTGAAGCCCCGGCTCAGATCCGATCCCACACATAGTTACAGTAGAGGTTCCCACCCTACCCGCAGTGGGAGATGGCTATCGCGCAGCAGGGAATTCCGCCAATTCCCGGGGGTGTGTGCGACCGGCCGGGTCTCAGGGGGTAGGGGCTTTGATCCACTGTAATCCCTTTGATGTGGGGTGTTTCCCTTACAGTAGGGGCAATAAACTGCATCTGCAGGGCTAGGTGATGGCCTGGGACCAGTTCGAACAATGGGGCGCAGAGGAAGGGGGTTATCAAAGGTGCGGCATGACCATGTATGGGATGTCGGTCGGATGTGGTTCCGTAGCAGGGACGCGCTGAAGGAGAGGGTTTATGGCCCGTGTATGAGAGAGCGGGGGTGGCCGGCGCGCGGGGGGGGGGGGTGTTCGCAGCGCCAGGGGAAAGCGCTGGTGATCGAAAATGAGCGGGGAGAGAGTGGGGTGCCTAAAATGGCGGCCGTGCATTCGCTGTGCGTGGCGCTGAGGAGAGGCAAGATGGCGCAGATAATGTTCAGTTTGCAAGCTAAATTTCCACAGTTCCAAACACAGCTGAAGGTCAAAGGAGGCGGACATACATCACACAACATCATTTCAGAGCCAGGTAAGAATGAGCCATGACGATATCATTAGGAGTGCTACTGTTTACTTCACATGAGCACTTATGTAAGTAATGTTACATTAACATGCTAATTACAGTTCCCCCACACATTGTGGGCAAAAACATGACCGTTGGCATCACGGGAGTGCTAAGGCAAAATTAAAGTGGCCCATGGTTACCCCACCATGGTCAGGGATGCAGGACTGAATGTCTAGTGGCGCTTCCCACGAACCCCCAGCCTCCTATCGCGTGTCTCCTCCACCTCACCACGCTGTGTCTCTGTGGCTGTGGAGCAGCGCAAACTGCGCCTCCTGGTGCAGGTCTCCAGCACTGACACGCTGCTCACACTGGATGTGGCCTCACTGCCCTCCTCCCCTCCCAAGTTGCTGCCACTGAATGTCCCTGACTGCAAGTGTTTCACTGCAGCGGTCACCTGGCCTAAGGCCTTCGCCACGTCCCCACAGTAATGGCCGTGGTCCACCTGCTGTGACATGGAGCGGCGGGACAAAACAGCAGTGGTATTGCAGAGCTTTGTGATGGCCCTGGTCGATGCAGTGGTACAGGGCAAGTTCTGCCTATGCCTCTTGCGCTCGCTGTGTTGTCCTGCTCGGATGGCACGGGTGAGCTCCTGGAGGTTCTGACTTATGTCCCTATTGCCCTCTGCCACAACTGTGGTCATGTGCCGCACAGCGTCTGTTAGAGTGCACATGTGTTTTGCGAGTTTTGAAATATTGAGGTTCATTCAGGCACTGAACACGCAGCATCTGGGCCTCGACACCACCATAGATGTTCCTTGGCTGGTCGCCTCCCTCGGCAGTACTGCGCATGGACCTGCGCCGCTGTGTGACTCTGCCACGTGCTGGTGGTAGGGCTGGCGGTGTGACACGTGTCTGACTTTGGCCACTTGTGGATGCTGGACTTGGGTCTGCATCCATCACCTGCAGGGAGGGGACATGTGCCCTGCGTCTTGGTGGTATTGTCGCTGGTGGTGGTGGTGGTATTGTCACTGGTGGTGGTGGTGGTGGTGGCGGTGGTGGTATTGCCACTGGTGGTGGTGGGGATTGACCTTCCTGCGGAGTGTCGCCATCAATATCTGCCGGTGTCTCGGAGATGATGAGGCGCTCACTGTCATCAGAATCCACAGGAGATGCATCTGTGTGTGAAACAGTGCATTGTTAGTTTATTTTGTGACTACATCTGTTTGTCATTCTGCATGTATTTCCTACAATGAATTACATGATTTGACACTCTGTTGGCCCTGTACTGCTGATCTAATTTATTGTGCATTGGTGACTATACATGTACACTTGGCTGACATGACTATGACTCCCATGATGCAATACTAATGTGAGGGCATATGTGTTATGCACTTCTCCCTGCACACTGATTGACCTGGTGGGATGGGGATGGGTATACAATACGCATGCATCTTACCTTGTTCTGTGGTAGCTGCGCCGGAGGTGTCCATCTGGGTTACTTCGACGACTGCCTCTGGCTCAATGGTCCCCTCAACGAGCTCCTCCAGGGCAGTGTTGGCAGGTACTGTGGATTGCCCCCCTCCTGTGCCAGCTGCCTCCTTGACCCTTTCGGCAATGCATACCTTTGCCCTCTTCCTGAGGTCATACCACCTCTTCTTTAGGTAGTCGATGTGCGGTGCGTCACTCCTACAGCATTCACCCTCTCCCTGATGCGAAGCCAAATTTTCCTCTTCTCAGCTACGGGCACCTTGAGTGACAGCTTCCCAAACAGCTTGTCTTGCTTGCTGCTCACCCCCTCGATCAAGTGCTCAAGTTCCCTGTCAGAGAACTTTCTCTTCCTCTTCCTGGGCGTGTCTGAAGTGGCAGGTGCATCCTTGTCCATCCTGGATGAAGGTAGGGTGGATGGTTTCAGAGGGTGAAGTCTCTTGCCTCAGCCCTTTATGCTCTGCCTCCTCCTGTGAGCTCCTCAGGGCAGTGAATGAGGGATGGGCTGGTTGACTTCCTGGTTGTGATGTTATCAGCCTGCTTCTTGTGCGACCCGTTTTTAGCGAATTCGCTAATTCCGAACTCGCTAATACGGAATTCGGTAATACCGAATTCGGTAATTGCTAAACTTTATTTTAAGGAAACGCTATTGAGTTTTCGGTAAATATTAGCGATTTTTAAGGAAACGCTAAGATATACCGAATCTGTTCATGCATTCCGAAATGTGATTCCTTATTAGCGATTCTTTATTTCTCGCTATTAAGGAATCGCTTTTCAGAATGTTGATGCATGTGCACCCAAATGGGTTCATTAAGTGCTGTCAGACCTCCCATAATATCCGGAGGGCCTCTTACCTTAGTGCAAAAGCACCCAAAAGGAAGATAGTGGCATTAGTATTGCTGGATGCTGAAAAAGCTTTCGACTGGATCAACTTGACCTTTCTGAAAGAAGCAATATGGAGGTTTGGTCTTGGTAAGGGCATTATTAAAATGGTCATGGCTTTGTACCACATGCTCAAGTCTAGAGTTCAAGGTAATGGGGTTTTCTTTGGCTGGTTCAATATAGGAAGAGACAAGGGGCAGGGATGCCCACTGTCACCTCTTCTGTTTACCCTACTTGACATAGATATAAAGGCCTCAGCACAACTAGGGGAGATACACTTTGGGGAGGTGGAACACAGCATGCATTTATTTGCAGATGGTGACATACTATCCCTTAGGTGCTAGACTCATTGCTACTGACCATAGTTGAGGTCCTACGGGACTTCAGGGAGGTGCTGGGGCACAAGGTGAACACTTTGGGCCAGGCAGAAAAAACGATAGTGGCTCTGAAAATTAACATTTGCCAATATATTGATAAATCCTTGTTAACAACATTCAAGAGACAAATGTTGGATTTTGTCTGGTATGTCAATCCCCCCAGGCAGTCACCTAAACTCTTAAGAACACCAAATACGAAAGGAGGTCTGGGCCTCCCTTTCTCCAAGATTTCTATAGGGCTGATAAATTCTGGTTAATCGGTGAATAGACGCAAGAGCATTCGAAACAACACTGACTCCGCATGGACAGGGCGGTTATAGGAAGAGAACTTTAGGGTATCTTTTGGCTACCTAAAGCAAACAGACCCACTAGGCCCTATTAGAGTTAAATAACTAGCACACACACTACTAGATTCATGGGACATGATTTCTCTGCTCAGGAGTCTTACCTCAGAGCCATCACCATACTCACCTATTAATCACAACCCCGACTTTTTGCCGGCATTCAATTGACAGGAATGAGACAGTTATGTGTTAGAGGACCTTTTTTACAAAGAGGAGATCAAAACGCTTAAGAACTGTATGAAAACATATAACCTCCCAGACTTTGGAAGATTTAGATACTATCAACTGGGACACTGGGTACTTCAATCGCCAAATAGAGTAGCAGCAATAAGGCAAAACACACTTATCGAGATGGAGTGAGAGGGTTCAGAAACTAAAGGGATCATCTCAACCATGTATCCCATTCTGCCTTCACTGGCACTATGTTATAAGTGGCATTTAGGCTAAGCAAATTTTAAATTATGCCAGAATAAAACGCGCAATTTGGGGAATTTACCATTACGCCTGTTATGTGAAATTTCTAAAATTACCATTGCACCATGCTGTGTAATTGTGCTATTCTTCATGGCAAAATTATAGCACACAAACAACCATAACGCAAGCAACTGTTGCTTGTACAATAGTGTTGTTTGCGCTATTATATTTTTGAGCAAAATGTGCCTTTGAGTCAGAAAACTGACCCAACGACCCATGTTGTGCTCCAATTAACCCTGGGCGCGACACTACGCTTCGCCCACGTAGTGTACGTAGCGCTGCCTGCTTCGCAGTTTTCGAAGTAGGCGAAGCAGGCAGCGCCTACGCACACTACGTGGGCGAAGCGTAGCTGCCTGCCGCCCACCACCCGCCTCCCGCCCGCCGTACTTTTAAAAGAAAAAATTAATTTGTAATAAAGGAAATTAGGCACTTACCTGACGCGCGGCGTCTCCCGGGGCTCCCTCTTCCTGTTTTTCAATTTTCCTGACTAATGCGCATGCGCGGACGCCCGCGCATGCGCATTTCTCGCAAGAAATGCGCATGCGCGGGCGTCCGCGCATGCGCATTTGTCAGGAAAATTGAAAAACAGGAAGAGGGAGCCCCGGGAGACGCCGCGCGTCAGGTAAGTGCGGCTTTAATTTGCTTTATTACAAATTAATTTAATCTTTTAAAAGTAGGGTGGGTGGGTGGCGGGTGGCGCGTAGTGGGGCTACGCGAAGCGCGTAGTGTGCGTAGATTTGGGCACACTACGTGCTGCTTCACGTAGCCCCACTACGCCCACTACGCCCACCCTTAGCTCCAATATAATTCTAATTACGTATTTGCATTTTGTGTAATTTTGTGTCATTTTCCTGAAACTTCATGTAATTACGCGAAATCAGATCATGCAGATTTCACAATCGCCTACTGGAATTACGTTGCAGTGGTGAAATTTACTAATAAAGAAATACTTGAGGAGGCGTGGCTAGGACTGTGGCCAGACAGAGTAGGAAACAATAAAGCGGTCCAAAATAGAGAGTACATGTATAAAATTATGACTGGGTGGTTTCTGACACCGGATGGTCTCAGCCATATATGTAGCAGTGATTCCAACAGATGGCAGAAGTGGTGTGTAAGTAGAGGAGACCCAGTCCATGGCCTGGCGGTGATTGATTCTATTAAGGCGATTGTGGTAGCCCTACACCCAAGAATCCAGAGGCAATTATTCTGGATTTACTCCCAGAGGGGTGATCAGGCTCACAGATGAGATACTGTAGGCTCCTTAATATCCCTGAAGATAACTGGAAATAACCTGTGGTATGACTTAGGTCACAGAGAGGCATTACAACCCTGTAATATTTTATATTTCAGATATGTTTGCCATTTGAAAAAATGAAAATATGTGGCTGTTAATGTAATAATAACAGGCTGGTTTTACCAGGTCTTTGGCCTCCTTTTCCGCAGTTTGCAGTAAACAGTAGGTGGTAACTTTAAACGGTATAAACGGTAATCAGTGTATTGACCTCAGAAGGATTAAACACTAAATTTGAACTGTGAGTCATACTAGGGGGCATAGTTACAAAAAAATTTTGGAGGGCGGAGCTGTGCCAAATTCGGCAGCGCTGCGCCCCGCCATTTTAAAAATGCAGTGGTGCATCGTATTCACAAGATTATAGCGCACCCCTGTTTTTCCCCTAGCGCTGGCAAAAAAAAGCTGCCTACTACCAGTGCAGGCAGCCTGCAGCCATGTTGCAAGTGTGCCTGCATTGCAAGGGCGATTGTTTATGTGCAGGAAGGGACACCTTTCTGCACATAAGCAATCATTCATGACGATTTGCTCTTTCTATTTGGAAAGAGCAAAAAACGAAGAGAAATAAAACATTTCTCCATGTATCACGATTCTAATGCCTGGTAATCCATGGCATAAGAAGGGCGCTGTTTTTGGCGTTGCCTAAACCTTGTTAATCTGGGGCAGCATCAAAAAGCAATTGGTGTTGAGGTGGAACACCTACTGGAACACCCACGGTAAACCCCTCTGCCGCAGAGAAGTGTGGCAGAAAGGGGCATATTCACAAAGTGGCGTTAACCCACGCTAAGTGCCTTAGTGTCACCTTGTAAATATGGGAAATGGCGCTAGGCCACCCGAGTGTCAGAAAAAGTGACGCTCCGTTGGCAAATGGGGCTTGTAAATGTGCCCCTAGATCTCAGCAGCAAGTGTTTAACTCACTGACCATTATGCTAACTCGAGTAAGCATTTGTAATGATTTTTTTCAGGTAAAGCATGTATGGATGGAAGTAACATGCAGCCCTCTGCTGCTAATGTGAATGCGGAAGGCACCAGATTAGCAGTGGGTGACAGAAACAGATGCAGCTCTCTTGGAGGTCCCAGGTGGAACCTACCTGTGTTTCATTTCATATGCTTAGCAAGAACAATTAGCAGCGCTCCCAGTCCCACCAGCAAATTAGGTACAAGGGGAAAACCTTTCGGCGCGCGCTAATGATACATCCCTTTCATCAATTGCTGTTTTGCTCTAATTGGAAAAAAAAATATGTAAACTGTAGCACTAAGTCCCAGGGAGACTGCAGATGTTCATAGCACCACCAGGGCAACGTGAGTCACGATTAGCTGTTTGTTTCAGCTCTGTGTAGCTTGGAAAAAAATAACAATTTTAGTCACATTTTAAAAGTGCTGTCTCTGGAGAACATAAACTGCTGCTAAGTCTGTTGTGACAAAGATTTCTGATGAGTTCGCCCTTCAAGTGTCTAAAATAAGGCAAAGGGTCTGAATATTTGGCAAACTAATAAACTCAAACGTTGCAGGAATTAACAGCTGCTGATGTCTCATAATGCCGGGTCTGGTGGCTCAGTGGACTAATGCGTCTGCTGCAGGGGCCTGTGTTCGACCTCATGGTCACAGGTTCAAATCCAGGCGGGTCCACTCAGCCTTTCATCCATCTGAGGTCGATAAAATGAGTACCACTGAGTTGGGTAACAATAAACATCTGTTATTCAGCGCCAAGATACCCTTAGTGGTGAACGTGCGCTTTACAAATACATGTGTTATAAAAGAGCTGTTGGTGACACAGTTTGTGGCAAATTGGAAAAGATGAATTTCCTATGATATTCTTGAAAGCCTTGCTTTCTTGCGACTGCTGTCCTGTAATTTAAATAAGTTTAGATTTACTGTTAGTATTCCTTCAGTATAAATAGGGATGTTACAGCTAAAACGCCTGAACAGACTTCCACCAAATTTGAGAGAAATCTCATCTTTACCTAGAAAGCGTGCTTTTGTGATTTGTGTAATTCCGCTCAGTAGGTTTTGAGAAATTAAGGTTAAAAATGTATGTATATCTGCACAGTTGGGTTCGCTGTACTCTTGCAGGAGTCCTGCAGGCACACAACTATAAATAATAGAGCAATCTGATGGACCGAAACAGCCTCTTTTCCCATCAGGCATCTTGGTCCTGCAGGAGTGACAAGCTATTGTGAGCCCCTTGGGAGCTCACGCTCTGACTGGGTGGCTGCAACATGAAGAGAAATGTTGCGGGTGCCATTTCATGATACAGGGACAGAAAACTGTGTCATGGGCGTGGAGGGGTTTGCATAGTTACATATGGTAATAAAATATTTCCTTATGTAAAAAAAACTAGAAAGCAACTGAAAAAAATGAAGGTTAAATTGACATTATAGTTAGGTGTGGTAATAATATCTTACTGTGGATTTTAAAATAACCCTCAGAAACTCACTGAAAAAAACTATGGTTAAAGTGACGATATAGTGGGGTGTAAATTTCAGTTTAAACATAACATTTTAAACTAAAAAAACACTGAAACTTTCCACCCATAGGTATTTTAAGTAACTATAACTCGCACCCTCGCCATGCACTGCTTATGAACTCACATATGACATCATGCATGACATGTTCTCCGACATAATTGATAACATCTCTGATGATATCTGAAATGACATCATTGAAGATGACACTGTGCATGGTGGAGGCGTGATTTATAGCTAATTGAAATAACTATAACTGATGAATTTCAGTTTTTTTAAATTTAAAATGTTATGTTTGAAGTGAAATTTTCACCTAATAATAAAGTCATTTTAACCTTTGTTTTTTGCAGTGAATACTTTAACCAGTGGTGGTTGCCACCGGGTAGTTCTAGTTAGGATGAAAATTCCATAGGAAATTGATTTTTTGTATTTGCCTATAACTTTGACATTCTTTGACTAATCTTCCCGAAACATTTTTTTTTAAAAATGCACCTCAGCTTCTTCCTGGAAAGTTTAGAGGTGATATGTCAAGCAGGGTCCAAGAAAAAAGGCGGCGTCCCAAAACACATTTATTCCCAATGCAATCTTTCATAGGAAAATGTAGCGCCGATTCCGCAAAAAAAATGGCTTGATGGCCTTACACCAAATTTAGCAGAAAGCTAGAACTTGGTACAGACAGTGTGCTTTTTGTAACTTGCTGTAATTCTGTTCTGTAAATTTTGAAACATTTAAGTTCAAAATTCATGTATATATCATGCAGTGGAGGATCCGTGGATCCAACATTTCAAAAGATATGATCTCATTGGCTGACAATACATCAATAAAGATGTGGCAGCAGCCATTGTAGGACTTGGGGACTCGGTCCCGTCCTGCAAAAAGGTTAAAAAACATATAGGTGGTACGGTAGGGATAACACCTGGGCCAAAAACCTATTTTCAGAAGGTTTTACTGTTAATTCCTGCGCTTTTTGAAAAAAAGCCCACCGTGGTGGGTCAGAGCCCCGGTGATCAGCAAAATATTTGTTTTCCGGGAAGGGTGTGTGCAGCCCATCTCCCAGAGCCTTTTGGAGGCCCCATCCCTCAGGCTGATCAGTTAATTTATGGGATGGGGCATGCACCCCCCTCCCCAAGCCTCAGAGATGCCCCAGGGACCACATCGTCTGGGGCTAATATTTAAATTTAGGAGAGGGGGCATAGGTATCCCATCACAAAGGCGATTTCTGACCCACTCCCGATGGGTTCGATGTATGGCTCCCACCTCCTGCTTAGGAAGAAGAGTGAAAATCTGCTACCGGGTGGGAAGTGGGGTAACGCTTGGTGCTGGGCTCGCTCCATAGCCCCCAAAATATTTTAAAAATGTGGGTGCCCACAAAAAGAGGCCAGCAACCTCCAGCACCCAAAATAGATGCTGGGTGGGGAGCCAGCAGGAGGTATGGGGGCCCTGCCCCCCCCCCCCCCGGCACCGTTAACAAAAAATAAGCTCTGGGTGTCCCGGGTGGGGCACCCATAAAAGCAATAATAAAACACAAAAAGAAAAAAGCATAATAAATGAGCGGCCAGAGTTGTTCATTATTAGTCACTACTTTAGGAAGGCGCTCCCCATAATATCCTTTGTGGGCTAATTTAAATATATTTTAATGTATGGTGGTGCCCCAAAATGGACAGGG
Organism: Triturus cristatus; assembly: GCF_964204655.1. Classification (NCBI taxonomy): domain Eukaryota; kingdom Metazoa; phylum Chordata; class Amphibia; order Caudata; family Salamandridae; genus Triturus; species Triturus cristatus. Next base: position 266,331,282 of record NC_140582.1, on the reverse strand, counting down.
GCACGACCAGCATATTTTGTAAGTGTTGGGTGGGGCCTGCAGGAAGTACAGCAACCGCCCCTCCTACCCCAGAAATACTTACGAAAAAATCTTCTATTTTCTTGGGTTTATAGAACATGACCCTAGCAAATTTTGTAGATATTTGTGAACATTTCCAGAGCTGGAGCTTTTGCTCTTCAGCTTCGGAATGCAGAGACCCTTGCGTTGGACTTCTTGCTGCATTACATGGTTTAAAGAAAGAATCGTTTAATGTTGCTTTTACTATAAATGCTTTATATACACGTTTATTGATAGACATTGCAATGATCCTTTGACAAAACCAAGCCTGATTTTTATACATTGACAGTGACTTACATAAAAAAATATTTAAATTCACTGAAAAAAGAAAGGTTAAGGTGACAGCTAGAGTTAGGTATTCAAAAATATCATACAAATGTACTGAAAAAACAAAGGTTAAATGGGCATTATAGTTAGGTGAAATGTCAGTTAAAACATACCATTTTAAATTAACAAAACCACTAAAATAACTATAACTTGTGCCCTAAAGATTAATGCCAGCGCAAGAAAGCAGGGGAAATTGCTGTAATAGTCGGATTAGTATTGGGCTTGGCGTCAGAATTGAGCATCCAAAGGAATCGGCAGAAAGCAGCAACCGTGGGAGGACTTGAGTCAGTTGCAGGGATTCAACCCTGATCGGTTCTTTCGAGGTTCGGAAGGATACCTTGTAGCACGGGAGAAAAAATTAGATTCTGGAATGAAGCCAAGGCTAATGAAGCACCGGAATGCCACAATCGTGTGCAAATTACAGCCGGTGTCTTGCGCTAGCATTATTCTTCACGCGCTTCAGCACTTTTCAAATAGGCCACCCAGGTCCTGAAGATGATCCTAATGTAACAGGATCGAAACGCCGTCGACCCTTGCTCACCAGCTTAAAAACGCTTCAGGCGCAATTTGAATTTTGGTTCTCCAAAAAACATTGTAAATGACAATTTATGTATTGAAAGTAATTTCTGTGTGAACCTTTTAATCTTGTATATATTTTGTATTTTCTGTTGCGCCGCAAGCTGTGGTGTTCTTTCACGTTGTCACTTGCGCCATCACTTTCTTATCACGAGCTCTACGTACACTTTTCTTTAGGGTTGCCTTGGCATTTATGCCTAACAGTGCTGTTACAACTGTTGTGTATATAATTTTTGGTCTTCTAAAAATATATGATGCCCATGGGCACATTTAACAAATATCTTGAAGCCTCTTGCCTTTTGTTCGTTTGTTGTAATATCTTGTATATACAAATATAATCAGTCTTAATGAATCCGGCTGAGATATTGTTGTATTTATATAATACCCCTGCATGCTGACATCAGTTTCATGCCCTTATTCTCTTTTTATGCCTTCAGACATGGAGTATGAAGAATGGCTGGTACCGGTGTGCTGAATACTGCCTATGGATCTTTATAGATGTTAAAAAGAGGCCACGCCATACAGCGGATAGATGGAAGGGCAGGGCGGATCTGTGAAGTTGAGCCAGACCAGAAAATCTTGTAGGACTGAGCAGGCGTACTGTCCTTCCCACCAGACCTGGCTGTCAAGGCAGTGGTGCTTCACTAAAATATATAGAGGCAACTGCATTATAACTTGGCAGGTGTCAAGGACTGGAGCTCCACAAGCCAAGGTAGTGGTATCAACCTTAGCCTTGGTGGAGTGGGTTCTCAGACCTTCCATGGGCTTCTGTCTTGCCTGTGTATAGCAAATTTTAATGCAGAGGCTATTCACATCTATAGGGTCCTCTTCTGCACATCCTTTCCTTTCTTTGCTCTATAGAAACCCACAAAAAGTTGAGTGTCCACTCAATGGTTCTTATCACGCCCAATGTAAACGCATACAGCCCTTTTGGGGTCAGTCTATGAAGCCTCTCTTCCTCTTTTGGTGACTAATAAGGAGCAAAGAGCTCAGACACAGTGCTGGATTGCCCAATATGGAAGGGAGTCATGACTTTTGTCAATTCCTCAATGCCTACTTGTCCAGGAAAAAAGTAGTGAAGTTCAGTTACTCTGAAAGAGCTGGAAATTCACTCACAGGATGAGCAGACACAATCGCAATGAGGAAAATGGTCTTTAAAGTCAGATTAGACCAACCATCAGCAACACATCAGTTCAAAGTATGTACACATGAGAAGCATCAAGACCAAGTTAATGTCCCACTGTGGCATCACAAATGTGTTGGGAGGAAATGTGTCAAACCTTTTATAAATCACATCACACTAGGTGATTTAAACAAGGACAGCTATTCTGACAAACATAGAAAGGACGGAGGGCCAATACATATCCTTAATAGTCCCATTGTAAGACTATGCTGGACCAAAGATAAAACAAACAAAAGAAAACACTTACTTGTAAAGTGTCAGTCTTGCAAACACCTCACCTGGTCATACATTTGACTGTTTTGTGAAAAAGCGATTAGCAGCAATGATGACATCCACCTCTTGAGGTGGCAGATCATATGCAGTAAGATGCCACTGCTTAATCTCCACACACGTAGGTGTAGATTGTGCAGATTTGAGTGGAGCAGCCTATCCTACTGCTGAGACAAGAAGTCCTCACAAAATGGTAGCCTGATCAGGGGAAAGAAACTCATGACCAGAGGTTCAGAGTATCACACTCTCCTGGCCCAGTCCGGAGTCAGTATGATAACTTGGAAGCAATCCTTAATGATCTTCTACAGAACTCAGGGCAGGAGAGGCAGTTGCAGAAATGCGTTCAGGAATCTTATGTTCAATTCCAGCTGGAATTCATCTCCTAACAGATATTCTTGCAGAAAATGATATGGTCAAAACGTTTGATACCGCACATTCTCAACGGTGCTGGAAAGATTCAGTCAGGGTTCTCCCCACTGTTGGAAGATGCTCTGCACCACCTTGTGCTATAAATGCCACTCATGATCCGCCAGACACCATCTGCTTTCTTCATCCACTTTGGCATTCAAGGACTTTACCAGGTAATTTGTTGATCAGGAAAATGCCCTGACATTCCAGCCACCTCCAAATGCACAGAGCCTCCAAAACCTGGACCCAGGACCCCACTTCATCCTACTTGTTGCACATTCCACATAAAGATGATGTTGTGTTTGAGAACTTGCTACAGTGCTACAGCAGCACCATGATGGATGTCAGGAAAACATTCAGAGCCAGTGGATGACTTGCAACTCCAGCAGAATGAAATGGAACAGATTCTCCACAGGAGGTCTTAGTACCCTGATCTCTACCTCCCCCGATGCCCTGCCCAGCACAGCTCAGTAGAGACGTGGTTATCACCACCTTCAGCTCTGAGAATGGAGAAGAGTCTGCACCAGATCAACTTCATTCAAGCAGTCGGCATTGCATGTTTCAAGCCATCTCCTAGGAGACCTGGCTGACAATGGTCGGCTTGTCTTGATGGCAGACCGATCAGAATTTCTTCTTTAAGTGCAGACCAAGCATGTGCCACCTGGCATGAATATGCCACTTTACATCGCAGGCGTTTACAATGCAAGCCATTACAACACAGTCATTACAACGACCTTGTTGTTACTATGCATGCCATTACAATGCAAGTCGGAACAACGACTTACTGTGGGGGGTACTGGATTTTGGAATAGTGTAATTCACTATTCCAACTCCATTCTGTGCAACAGTAGGGAAGGTGTTGGATTTTCAATCCAACACATTTTGACCCTTCCAGCAAGTCGTTGTTCCGACTTGCGTTGTAATGGAAAGCGATGTAACAACGCGGTCGTAGTAATGACCGAGATGTAATGGCATGCGTTGTATCGCATGAGTGGTAAACAATGTTTACCACCTGGCATAGTTTGCGAGGAGGATGCAGGAGGCTAAGAGGTGGAGACACCTCAGAGTTGTGCTCAACTTGATCCAAGATTGAGCCTGAATCATCTTGAACATAATTCAAATGCCCTGCGGCAGAGAGAAAGCCCTGAACTCAACTGTGTCCAAGATTGTCTCAATGCAATGAAAGGATGCCTATGTGAAGAAGTCAGGTGGGTCTTCGGCTCTTTGATAGTGAACACAAATGAGGGTAAGAGGTTATCTGTCATCTAGAAGTGGTTCACAACAACACACTGTGGACGGCCTGCCTACAACAGCTAGTCTTTGAGATGCAGAAATACAGGTATTCTCAACCCTGAAGATGGGTCACAACCCCCTCCATCACTTTTGTGAACATCGAAGAGGAGCTGGTGAGGCTAAAAGGGAGCACAGCAGAGTGAAAGTGCTCCAGGCCTACATTCAACTGTAGATAATGTTGTGGGAATGCAGGTCAGCTATATGTCCCACAGGCCAAAGGACACCATCTGGTCACTTAGGACCCAGAGTAGACAAGATCTAGGCCAGTGTGAGCATTTTGAATTTGTCTTTCTGCAGGAAGGCATTCAGAAGTCCAGAATAGGCCTGAGCCCCCGTTTTTCTTCAGATCAAGGAAATTATGAGAGCGAGTCTGAGACCCTCTTCATGGCACTTTAAAGAGCAACGGGCACAAGTCCTATAACAGAATGAAGAGATGGGTTTTACAAATCATTCAAAATCGATATGCTAGTCGGAAATCCACTCCAGAGTGGGAGGAATAGTGGGCAGGTCAGAGAGAAAAGGTAAAGTATAGCCATTTTGAATGATTTGGAAGATCCATTTGTCTGCCATGATGGATCCCCAACCTGGGAGTGAAGGTTGAATCCTGCCCCCCACTGACTCAGCATGTACCACTAAGGGCAAACTAAAGTGGCTTAGTAGCCATTGTAGCAGGGGAAGAGGAACTGGAGAACTTCCTACTGTCTCTGTCTCTATGTCAGCCCTATGTACTTTTTGAATTGATGTAGCAAATGTCTAGCAGGGGTCAACATTCCTAAAAAGTGTGGCATAGCTCTACTGTCCTTAAAGCATTCCAAAGTAAAGTATACCTTCTTACCAAAAGGGCATATCCATGAGGGAAGTCTGCACATCAATGAAAAATCATATGGAACAAATCCACGTGCGGCAACAACATACTACACTAGTTCTAACTACCCTCCTTAGGCAATCCATAGTACACGGACCTCTGCAAATAACTTAGTTGGCCACGTCCTGTCCATCATGAATCCCCTGAGCCAAAGAAGCCTTATGGTCTTCCAGGAAATGCTGGCAAGATCTCCCTGGCCCTTTCCTAGAGGGCATGCTTTGTAGCGACCCAGCAAACAAACAGTGATTAAAATTTACATTCTAGGATGGAAGAGGAAACATGCACTTGTCAAATACTTCAATACTCCTCGACTCCCTGTCTGGAGGAGTAGTTGGAGATGAGTTAGGGTTAACCTTACTGATCACGGACTGCATGATAAGGCTCTCTGGATTGGGGTGCTTGGTGAGAAAATCCAATCATCAAGCACCAGGTGGGCAAGACCAAGACTTCAACCAACTAGCTATCAAAGTATCAGTGAGGAAATTGTTAAAAGGAAACAAAGGCTCAAAAATAGCTGATCCAGGCTGAAGATCTTGTTAGGACATATGTTTTGATCTAAACAGAGGATAGCTGTATTCTAGTGCCTCAGCTGCCTTCTGGACCATCACTGCAAAAATGCATTCTCTTATATTGGTGACCCAAGCGGTGAGATGAGCTCTGTCTCAGGTGAGGTGTCAAACCCACTGGCATTCAGTATATAAATGTATAAAGCATCATCAGTATAAGGAGGGTGGAGCAAGCCATCCCCATCACTGTCAGCGTCAATAATTTCATGTGGTGCACAGGATCAGAGTTAGAACCAAAAAGATATTCGAGTCTTTGCTTGTTGTTGCGACATGACAGAAACACTGGCTTAAAGAAAGGTTGCAAGATGACATGTTGCGCTTTAGTATCCTTGATCTCGGCTGGGCTCGAGCTGAAGTCAACTCAGAGTTCAACATTGTCATTGGCACTGGTTATCCACCAGCATTTCTGGCATAGGTGTCACTGAATCAGGGATGGGTGAGTTCTTTGGGCTGGTGTAGAAGTATGTACTGGAGTACAGATGGTTCTGGGAGTGGATCCACCAGCTGAAACCCAACTGTGGGCTGTTTGCCGTTAAATGGGGGCTGAAGGAGTGCCAGAGGGAGTCAGAAGCGCATTGAAATATCTTCAGCATGATCTCCTTGAATGCTTCAGTCTGCTGCGGGGTTGACAATGCCCATTTAAATTTGGGGCATATCAGGATGAGCTGAGGAATTGGTTCTGTTGCCGGAAACCTAGAGAAGATGCAACTGACATCTTTACATGCTCGCTCTTTTGCATTGGAGTCAGGAAGAGGTTGAGTCATGTTTCATTTTTTGTGTTTGCACTCAGATTTGGACTTAGGCTTACTGGAGGACTTCAAGTGTGAAGTTAACAGGTCACGGAAATGGCCTCTTGGTTTGGGAATAGGATTTTTGTAAAGGCTGCAACTTTGTTCAGCAACATACAGCTTTGCTTATCCGTTTCAGATCACCTTCAGGTGAATGAGGGCACACTTATCATGTGAGGTAGAGTTGTGGCAAAAAACCAGACACCAAAGCCACACCTAGTGCAGGTATATGACCAACATCTGCTTCATCTAGTCATGGCATGATCTGAAATCTTTGTTTTTGGTGGGGACATCATTACATAGCACACTGGTTTGACATTGGTCAAATGTTGTTAGAAAACCAGCAAAGTTGGGAGCGGAACTCCAAATTCAAGTCAGAAGGTGCGGAATGAAAAGAACTGACATCAGCACACTGTGTTGGCCTTAAATGGAGCTCTGCTCCATCACTCTGAGGCAGTATGGTATCAGCATGGAGCTTCACAACTTCACCTAGCTGCATGTGGGAGCACTGCTGTAAAAGGTTACCAGACCCAGACTGATGGTTTCATGGTATTCGAAGGTGCGGAATCTCCGGTTAGAAGTATCCATCAGAAATAACTATCATTGGTACAGCGGTTGTAGTAGTATGGGGGCCAATGAGTGTGAGAGGCTGCTGCATATTTACTATTGCTGTGCTTTTTTGCTTCCCGGTCCACAATCCACACAGCTGATGCCATGCCCTGATTCGAGAATGGAGTGAGTCTGACATCAGGAAGTTCCTTGTGTGGCAGGTGAGGCTATGCATCTATGGCTGAGGCTTCTATAATAAATATAATTGGCTGTGTTTTTTTCAGGTTCTGGGTCATCATTTTCAAACTCTGGGTGGGTAGATGCTTCATACATCCTGAAGAGTGAAAAAAGGATGGTATGGGCTGCCTGCCTGTAGAGGAGCAATGAGATGAATTGGTCCAGAAACAAACGCATACAAAATAGTGGTGTGCTATGTATCCCTCTGGTTCATTTTTGCTAATGTGGGTAGTGGTGAAATACCTGAAAGGGACTTTTTGCAAATATTTCAATGCTCTGGGTAATTTCACACTCACACTTGGTCAAGTGGAAAGGAGGCCAGGTGTGTTGCATCACTGGGATGTTGTCCAGAGTGCATTGCAGGACCATACCAAAAAATAAACTTACAAAGGGACACCAACCATCTTTTGTGGTTTGGAAGCATTCGTGGATCTTAAAGAAGGCACAATCTAGGGTGTTTGGGATCAGTTTCCCCGACATTTTGAAGGCTGTGTTGGATAGCTTGGTTGTGTTACTTAACAGATCCCAAATGCAGGGTCAGAGTGACCTATCGGGTAATCAGGCAGTGCCCGATGAGCTTATCTGACAGATAAGGGTGTGGAACTTTTTCAAGCCTGTTTTATGACCAGATGGGATTTTATTTGCATGCAGCATACAAAAATGTATGCATCTCCCAGACCTTGCAAAATACCCATAGAGCATGTCTTTACAAGTTCAAAACTAGTCTGATTTGAAAAGGTGGGCCACTTTTTTAGCTATTAGGTTTGCTAATGGAGGCCACTTTTATTTTGGCTCCTGGGCCTATTTTTTTGTCCCAGTCTGACCCTTCTCAAATGGCATGAATGTGATGTTGAAACGCTCCGGTTAGTGTTGACACTACAGTCAACACTGAGGGAACTGCAAATTGTGGACTGTATGCACCATGATGTAAAGGAGCAAACCTTTCTAGGATACGATGTAGTGTCCGCCCACACCTTTTTCCCTACCCAAACTGATTTTCATGACCTCACCTACCATTTATCACATGTTCCTGATTTTCCTTTTGTAAAAATTGCCTTCCTGCCCATTGATTACACTTCGTCCGTCCCGAGCTGGAGAGTACGGCACAAGCTGGAGAGTTTGGCCCGGGTGCGGAGAGGACGGACCAAGCCGGATATTCTGGTCCAATTGCGGACGTAAAGATATGACTCGTAAATAGAGTCTGTAAATAACAAAAGTTGTAAAGTTAGACTTTTGTCTCAGATTTCCTTTGTGAATTGGTCAAAAACCATGGGAGTTGCCTGGAAATACCCACTCAGTGCCCATGAAATGCTTTTCCAAAACAGAGCAATGCAATGCAATGATTTGCACTGCATTGAGTTACTCCAGATTTATGAAGCCACTTAGGGTCATGCAAGGTGGGCTTGTCGGCTTCACAAATTGCATTTTGGACTGTGTCGCTCATGCACCAAGATACGTGGTGCAAGAGTGGCATAACACCTCTCATAAATAGGCCCCCTGAAGTCTAAAGGCACATTTCACGAAGGATAACTTAGAACTGAAGCCTAAGTTTAGAACTAAAGTCTATATTTAGACCTGAAGTCCAAGGCCTCAATTCACAAAGGCAAACTAATGGGGTTTTCAGTAGGACCATCAAATAAAGTATATAGCTGTTACAGATAAATAAAGTGAACTGCACAGACGACCTACAACAGAGATTAGTAGTTACGTGTTGTACAGGATGTCACCTCATGTGAACATAACACCTTTTGTGCTGTTTAGAGATAGGAAATCAGACACCAAATTAAGTCCCAGCAGTGTTATGATGTGTGGAAGGAGATAGTTTGTGAAAAGCAGAAGAAATGGAAAGAGCTGCATTGCAAAAGTAAAGCAGCCCACAGCAAAGAAACCTAAGTAATCAAAACTGTCCAAACCGTTGCAGGTTGTAAAACTATTTTGAAATGTGGTAAAGTTCAATGAGGGGGGACTTTGGCATATCACTCACAGAGGAGTGTGTCAACAACAGGTGGATAAAGTAGAAAGGTGTTTGGAGAGAATTGGGAAATTAGACACAGGAATAGGTATGAGGTCAGGAAGTCAATGCATAGAAATGTTAGTGATTGAAGACTAAGAAACATACGTACTTGCATGATTATGTCACCTCATGAGGAACTGTCTTCTGTTGGACAGCCATAATGTGTTCCTATCTTGTTTTGGACAAATACATTGTTGGATAGATGTATAATGTTCTGCTTTAATTGATATGAGATGTATAGCCTCTACAATTTACAATGTTACTCTGTGTTCTTTCTCCATTGATTGTATGCATAGTCCACTGTAACTTCAACAATATACATTGTTCTTTTGTTTTCTTTCACTCTAAAAGGAAGATGTGTTGCTATCTGGCCCACAACCCAGGGAGCTGATGGCATGCTCTAGTTCATGAATGGGGAGATTTCCTAATATCAGAGAGTTCCATGTGCGCCAGTTCAGGCCGTGAATCAGTGGCTGAAGCAACTATAATAAATATACTCACTGTTCATTCTGTATGTGCTGGGACATTATTTCAGACTTTTCCAATCAAACAAAGCAGAAGGAGTTATTTCTTGCTTACAAATGGCCCCATGACACCAATGCCATTGTGAAACACCAAGGGCGCCGCTATCATTGGTGGATAAGGAATAGCACCACTGGGGCTCACTGCACATTTATCATTGCTGTCTTTTTGAAGAAGGGCACATATTCCTTTCTTTGTGACCTTTGTGACACCACTGTGGGAAGGTAGAGATGTAATTGTCATTGGAGTAGCTGATGGAGCAGCAATGAGGCTTGGATTCTGATAGGCTCTTTGTACATTAATCATGGCTGCTGTTTAGAACCAAACAAGACAGAAGAAGGGCTGATATTTCTTCTTGGCTAGGAGGTGAGAGAATCAAAAAATGGAACAGAGAAAAGGTGAGTGAGTGGGCTATGCAGCTCCTCTGTATATAGTGAGAGTTTGCTGAGTGGTCATCATGTTTTAGGTCAACAAACTTTTATGTTTTTCACAAACAAACTCCTAAAGTGGTGATTTATTAGCCACAATTATTTTGCTAGAGTAAAGCAGAAGAGGAGCTGGTAGTTTAAAACCCGCGGAGGCACACAACTCATTATAGCTTGCTCATACTAATAACCAGGGATGTAAATTACAGTACCAAAAACTGACAATTAATCATGATAAGTTAGCAATTCAAGTGGTTGGAGGATTCACAGTTAGTAGACTCAAATGTCCAAGAGAAAGTAGGCTAAACCACCTGTTATGTTTCCATTGAAATGGTTATTTCTTAATATTTTATATGTAGAAGGTTCTGCCACAGTCATCTTAGGACCTGAGTGCTTACGAAGCCCAAATTTTCACTCCCAGTACCAGGGCAAGCTATTCTCCAAAATGAAATTTTGACCTTAGTGTAACAGTTTTACAAAAGACTGGTCAATAATAAACATAAATGATGCTGCACATCCTTTATTCACATTTCTCCTCTTCCCTGCCTTCTTTGTCCTTCCTTCTCATTTGATATGATATTTATTTTGTTTGCAAAGTTTGTACATAACCTCTTCTTTAATTGGTCCAGCTCATTTCTTCAGAGGGAACTAGTGCCCGTTTGGGTGCGCTATAGCTCAGATAGTCTCCACGATTATGGTGAGTGGGTTTAGGGTCAGGGACGGTGGTAAGCCCAAGAACTATAAGGTAATGTGTCAAAGCAAGATTCAGAACATCATTTCAAAATACAATCAATAAGGAAGGACTAATACAAAAAGGGAGTGTGAGTTCGAAATTTAGGAAAAAAAACTGAAGGTTTAATAAGAATTTAAGTGCAACACCGAAAATAGAAAAATGCAAATGCAGCTGCAATCTCAATGAAATCAATCAAAGAAGTCAATTTCAATGAAGGCTCTCTGTTTCAGAAATAAGACAATAATGAGGAAAAATTAGGTAAATGGACTGAGGGGCTGATTTAAATGTTGGTGGGAAGAGTACTTTATTGTAATGGCGGCAGAGTCCCTTTCTGCCAACCTGAAGGGCTGCCCTCCTCATTTAGAGCCAGGCGGACCTTCAGTGATGCGGAAACTACTCCTTCTCCACAGCCTACACACACCTCCAATTGCCCGATGGAGGTGTATTTTGAAAATACAAAAAAAGTTGTACGTTTGATGCATGGGTCCGTCATGTTGATGGACTCGTCCATCAGACTTACAGTATATTTCGTTCCTGGAAATGCAAGAGACCTCTCCAGGGGCAGCGGATATCTCTAAATATGGTGAGTGTTTGTGAGAGTCACCCACATGGCACTCACTTTACATATGTTTTTAGTCATCACCACGGTGTGCTGTGAGCTTGTCACGCAGGGAACACAAGAGATTCGTTTATACTGGTACATCTGATTCTAATAACTGTTTTTATTCCTTTACCAGGTTGGTCATATGCTATCAGATACTATACATAGCATGTGTTAGGTTGGTTTAAAAGGGTAGATCACACCATACAACCACCCACGTGTAGATAGATTTTATTTTATTAGGTCCTGATGAATTGCCACCAGATTGTTTAACTACCAGGCGAGAAACATGTTGACCGCACAATAGAGCGCCATATCTGAGACATAATCTCAGACATGCGCCTTTGTTTCTTTTAATCAGGGTGGGAGACCCATAGATTAAAATAGTCTTCGCTGGTACTTCTTTACCACTTTTAAAATTTCTTTCACGTTATACACCTCCACATTTTCATCTACACTAATTAGGCCCCTCACCCCCACGGCACCAAATGGCATTTGGAATTAAAGATCTCCGCCAAAGAGCCCCTCATATGGAGCCCGTCAGGTATTGCAGCACCGACCTGAAGAGGAGCAGCCCATATGATTATGGCGGGTGTGTGAGGGCCCTATATTCCAAGAGGAGGAATCCTCATCCTCCTACTCTTCATGATCACATAAAACCAGTTTTCCCTTGTCTCAATATTAGGGACAACATACCTTTTGTATCTTCATTATTACAGAAAATCACATTTCATAATTCTATAGCGTCACATAACCCTAGTTTCTTAGCACTAACCAATTATATTAATCACAATTTCCCACTTATGACTTAATGTTATCCGGAGGTGTCAGAACACACTAGGTACATGAACAGCAGAGAATAATTATGAAGAAATGCAATACAGAATAATAGCAGGAATAGCCTTGTAAAGTTGCAAAAGGCTTCCTCTAGCGAGTTCTTCAAGAACAATATCTTGCTGTACACAGTGTCAAGCGAAAAGTTAAAACACATGGGGACCGATTCACGAAGGTACCCTGAGACGAAAGTCTAACTTTGCGAATTTCGGTATTCACCAAAGGGCATTTACGAGTAGTAAATGCCCTTTGTACATACCAAATGTTGTAAAGTTAGACTTTCATCTCAGGTTTACCTTTGTGAATCGTACCCACAAAGAACATCATGATACAGCAGCTATTTTAACAAAGATGGAGAGGAGGCTTGAATAAGGCCTAGTTTAGCCTAAGCCAGGAAAACACACTAAAATGCATTATAATAATTTTGTTTCAATCGTCGTAGCTCCATGTTAATCCACATATGAATTCAAATGTAGAACAGCTAATATTGAGGCACACATTACCTCATAGTTCAAATGTGAAAAAAAGTCCACAAAATTCCCACTTTGATGATTACATCACTCAACCCCAATCTATTTACAGTATACTATGCATCAATTTCTGTTTATTGCATTCTCGATTCTTCCAACATCTTAAATCAGTCATATACTTGAGAGAGAATTGAAAGAAAGGGAATAGAACAATTGCACAAGTTAACACAATGATTACAGGGGTTAATATGACGTGCAACATGCCCTCACTCAAACTGTCCAACTATTCATCAACCTTCCTAAAAACCCTTTCCTATTTCATCAAAACCAGGGACTAACCAATCTCCACAATCTATAGTCTTCAAAGGCTTCTCCTTCACAAAAGCTATTAGTAAAATTATTTATATAAGCATTAATAAGCTTACTGTTATCCAGGATAAAGTTACAACTCTCTCGTACACTTAAATTCCCCGCACACTGCCACACTTCGCATGAAGGACATCTAACACTAGACTGTTCTGCATAATCACAGCATGCACAGCTATTAACTCCCGATTTATCCTAGCGATACAGCATTATTAAAAGCAAGATGATCTACAAGCATAAACAATCTTCTAAGTTTTTGCATCATTCATTGCCATAGCAATAGACCGCATTACAGCACCCAACGCATCTAATTGAATTTCTGCAAAAACACGCTTCACTCTTTTCAACCAACAACATCGCTCATTCATTAACAGGGCAAACATAAAGAAATATCAATGCAGGATAGAAGCTACCCACCCAATTATGAGGCAGGGTAAAATAGGCAGTCTTTCCACATATATAATAAATTCCTCTAAATATTGGCTCTTCACCAACCAAAAATGTATTATCAACCACATACCTCCTTTCACACTCACTATTTCCAACAAACTCTATTGCCTAATTTTTTGCAGTTCCTGATGCAGCATACACAATACTCTGTTCCTTTCATGCTCCACTCTCTTCTGCTTCAATTTGCTCTCTAATTTTGCTCTCATTATTCCAATTTCTGAGGATTGTCACTCTTCTCTCATTACATTCCTCACTAAAATCATGCACTTCTTCAGTCAAACTACATATCTGCTTAGTTTTAGTATTATTACTATTCAAGTTAAGTTGTGCAATCTTCTTTAAATATTGTGAGAAAGTCATGCAATGCCCAGACTCTTCAGCTATAGGAAGTTCTTCTGTAAGGTAAAGGTAACTGGAAATCCATTGCACCATCTCCAGCTGAGGCTGGAAGATATGTATACAAATAACAATCTCTAAAATTCATTACCTTAACGCACTACCCTTCCAGATTTGAATAAATGTTATCCTTATAATGACCTAGTAGTCTATCCCAATATGTTAACCTCATGTGCTCTATTTCATTATATATGGTAATTAATTCAACTTGTGAAGGAGACTGATATCAACCTGGAGAAATTAAGCATAACATTAAACTAACTAGAATAAGTAATATCATTATGAAGGAAAATAGGCTAAACTCTTCTGTATACCATCTTCTACTGATGAAAACAAAAAAGTACAAAAGGGTACAAAAGTTTAAGAGCTAAAAAATCAGGAATCAAGCATTTTATTTATCAAGTTAGTTCAGGAAATCTTATTATCTTCATCTGGATACATAAAGTGCAGAACAAAAAAGAATAACTTCTTGTAGCTTTCAAAAGTTCAGGGTGGTTCTTCTTTTTCAGGTTCATATTCAAAGAGGAATTTGCAACAGTCTGCTAAATCAATAGCTTCCATGCTTGACTCTTCACCCTCAGACACTGATGTTAGATATGTCCACTCAGGTGATAAATACTTTCTATTTGGCACTTCTTTCTCATTGGTCTTTTAGTTACAGGAGATTCACTTTCACTAATTTTGAAATCAATTTCGATTGACTCTGGTTTCTCCCTGATACATTCTAGTCTCTGAGTCTTCCAATGCAATCTTCTGTTGTTTCTCTCAAATATAGGCCACTAGTCTCCTTAACACACATTCCCAACTTCTGTTTCTTCACTTGTGGCTACAGCTGAATTTTCTCCCCTCACAGCTGGACATGTGCTCTGATTGACATCAGTAACTTGGCTTACTGTGAACCTCTTACCCTTGGGGAGTTCTTGAAACTCATACTTTCAGCTTTACTTTTTCACAAACGTAAACATCAATCTCTATTTCTTCTTGTTGTTCATGTATTTGTAGCAACATTTCTTCTTGATTTTCAGTTTGATAACCTGTAAACTGAAGACTGGGACTTTCACTATGATCTTCTTGTCTCCCCTCTGGATCCATGCATCAACCTTGAGCTTGACACTGTTAATCTGTGGCTGTTGTCATCATTTCTTCATCTGCAGACTTCAATCTCTTTGTGTGAGCTGCATGGATCCACTGTGGAACACCAGTAAATTTTATGCCCATATGTAGGACTAGGTGTTGCCCCTTCCACGACCGTTCCAAGTAAGTCTTGCAGACATTTTTCTTCACCAGGATCCAGTCTCCTTGTTATAGTGCTTGGCACTAGACTTCTTTTGTTGATGGTGTTATCAAATTCACCTGAAATGAGACAGGTTTCACCACATCAGCCAGAGCTTGACAATAATCCAATATGTTGTAATCAGCTATTGATGCTGCTGATGGAATCTACAGGTTCTGTGATGCTTTCATGAGGCGAGAGGCCAGTCGTTTTGATTGGAGTGCTTCTAATGCTCATCAAACAAGAGATAGTGCAACTGTCACTTTAAGGTTGTTGAAGCACAAAACCTTGTTAAGTCTGGACTCAATAGGTAGAAGGGAGGCCCCTCCTGAAGAAGCCATCAGCTGACCCAGTAGAACCTAAGAACTACAGGCCCATCTCCCTGCTCTCCTTTTCAGTGAAGGTTCTAGAGAAGGAAATCAACCAACAACTCTCTGAACATCTGGAACACAACAGCCTCCTGGACCCCTCTCAATCTGGATTCCGAGTCAGCCAACGCACTGAGACAGCTCTGATCGCAGCCACCAAAGGCATCAGGACCCTCTTGGACCGCAGCGAAAAAGCAGCCCTCATCCTCCTCATCCTCCTGGACCTGTAGCTGCTTTTGATACCTTCTCTCACCACATTTTGACCAACAGACTCATCGGATTCCAAGGAGATGCCTTCAAATGGATCTCCTCATACCTCACCATAAGAACCCAGAGAATCAGTCTCCCAACATTCACCTTGAAAAACTAGGCGGCATCCCCAAGGATACTCCCTCATCCCCACCCTCTTTAACATACACATGACCCCTGGCCAACACGTTCAGACTGCACAGACTCAACATTATCTCCTATGCAGACTACACCCAGCTCATCCTCTTGCTGCCAGAAGACCCCTCCACCACCAGAGTCAACTTTCAATGATGTATGAAGAGCACCACCAACTGGATGATGGACACCTGTCTCAAGCTCAACATGGACAAGACGGAAGTCGCCTTCTTCAGGAACTAGACCATGGAGCATGGCAGCTTGCTGAACTCAGCCCACCCCCCGACAGACCCTACCGGCAACCTCGGCCTCATCCTGCACAACAAGCTATCTATGAAGAATCAGGTAAACACAGTCTCATCTGCCTCCTTCCACACCCTATGCATGCTCTGGAAGATCTTCAGGTAGCTCTCAGTCAACACCAGAGGGACCGTCATACAGGCCCTCGTAACCAGCAGGCTGGACTACGGGAACACACTCTATGTAGAGATCACTGCATGCCTCTCGATGAGACCACAGATAATATAAAACTTAGCGATGAGACTCATCTTCAACCTCCCAAGACGTACTCACATCACACTCCACCTCAAGAAGCTACACCGATCCAGAAGAGGTGCCAGTTCAAGATGTTGACCCATGCATACAAAGCCCTGCACAACGAACGACCAGCATACATTAGCAAATGCACAACCTTCCATCAACCTACCTGACACCTACGATCAGCCACACTCTCCCTTGCAGACACCACCGGTCCACCAAAGCAATAGAGGAGGATGCTCCTCCTCATACCTAGTGTCCAAAACTTGAAATTACCTGCCCCTACACCTCATGGCCACCACATCGCTCCAGCAATTCACGAAAGTACTCAAGACCTGGCTGTTCGAATGATCAGATCACCAAATAGCAGGTAGCAACCCCAGTGTCTTGAGACACTCACAGGTGACTTGCCATGCTTTATAAATCTTTGATTGAATAGCGCCATTCGTCTTCTCAAATAGACATATTGGTCTGGTCAGTAACTGCAGTGGAATCTTTCCTCAATTTCTAAAGCTGTACACAATCATTTTCGGACCTCATTTTTAAAAGAAATTCTTCAATCTGTCTCAATAGATAAAGGCATGCCAAACCTCTACCAATTCTCGCAATAGGATTTTGGCTACAGTCATACTATCACATCTCCTGGTTGGATAGTCCTCCATTCATTTATAAAACAAGCAATCACAAGAATATATGGGAGCCCACTATATACAGGCATCTCTATTAAGTCTGCATGAAGTCTAACAAATAGACCTTCTGAATTGCACATGTGACTCACAGTAACCAATGAGCATTTACCTAGGTTAATTCTCTGGCAAGTCTTTGTCATAAATCTTCTGCCAGTATTTTTTAAAGGTCCAAACCATATTGTCTCTTCATACATGAGTTTGTCCATGTAGGCATCTGGCCATGCCCTGTAGCATTGAACCTGGAAGAACAAACTGATGATCTGGAGTTACCCAAAGATCATTATAATCCCTCTTACAACCTGCTGGTTCACACCTTTTCTTTTTATCCACTGGTACCTTCTCTTACATCTCCCTGAGTTCACTTAGTGTTGCCTGTATTGTATTCAACAACAGCAAATTTACATATATTCGCCCAACATTGTTCTGATTCTTGTTCTTGTTTTTATTCATTTAATTTGCTAGCCACAGTTTCAAGAGCATAGCATTTTCAACCTGCTCTGCATAGTGAATGCCAATGGTGACCATGTCATTACCAAACATCTGAGCACTTACAACTGATATCTCTCTAAGTTGCTGTGTTGCCTCTAACAGACTTAAAATGTATGTTCCATTGTGTGGAGGTGTACCAGAGGATGATATGAAGTCCCTTTGTGTCTAAAATTGCCCACGGTGTGTACCATTCCTTGTCCATATTGCTTGTGCTAGAAATGGGGTTTCTGGTTGGCTAGGGTATGCACCTAAGCCAGGCAGTGTTATGCGCCCGGGTTAGGCCCAAGTAACGAAGCTGCACATTTTCTTACACTGTCCTAATTATGCACAATAACATTTCTGCTGTGACCTTCTGCATATATTCGCCTGCTTGACAATGTTGGATTAGTTTCTCTGAAACTACACATCTATCACAATGCCTCAAACACTATATACATGGCCTTTTTACACACAATGTAGAAATGTAATTCTATCTTCTTCCACAGGGTGACAGGGCTGTCTACATACCCATAACATTGCTAATCTATACGTACATCACAAGGATGCTTTCCATTATAAATAATGAGCATCCAAAAAGATTAGCAGAGGAGGCACTTCAGCTGACACCAAAGGTCCCCGCATGCTGAGACTTCACCATGCAGCGGTCTGACATCTCTGTCAGGGGGTGTCCAGTTTGTGACCAAGACAATCTCATACATTCTGTCCCACCAGGTAATAGGGTTGGATCGTCCCTTGGGGGGATTCTTGTCTTCACACCTACACATAGTCTAGGTACACACAGAGTAGGGTTTGCATAGTAAGAGCATGCCTGATTACTACCTTGTTTTATTTGCCTATATATATACACTGTTTTAGCACCATGGTAGAATTGTATCTAATATTTACTTTTTTGGCGTTTCTAATCACGTTCATCTGCTTCTGTCTACTGATTATTGCAGCACATGTATTCTATACAAGAATAACGTTGGTTCAATAAATATACTGAAAACGTCCCAGTGTGAATTCTCTGTATACTTCTCTGAGAGCTGAAGTAGTTTAAATTTTCATTCTCAGGGTAATATAACAAAGAACTTGGCAAAGAAGTTGAAATATGAAAAGACATCTTTATTAAACTCAAATGAGTGAGACTACGTCACACAGAAGCCTTAGCAACTGAACGAGGCAGTCTCCAGAATGGTCTTAGCTCAGACCTTTTATACCATTTATTATGCCCTAGGCATACAAGGGAGTTGTACCAGTCACATTCCTAAACAAATGAAAAAGCTAGAGAGGCAACATTATAATTACAGGGTTTCATAAAGGTTAGGGTTGACAAAGGTAAAAAGCCGGACAAAACCAACATTCTTCTTTTGACAAGCTGGATAAACCCATAATAAAAATGGTCACCTCCCCATCGTAAATAGACCATAAAAGCAGGAACAGAAACAGATGAGAGGCAGGATAAGGGGTGTGTATGTGCATACCAAACTTTACAATCTCCTGTTCTTTGATCTCTATCTGACCAGCTGCCTAACAAGGAGCTGGCTTAACGAGGTCAGCTTCAGGCAACAGGGTCACTTCACTCAGGTCATTCAAAAGTCAGCTAAAGTCATCAGCCTATGTGAGGGCAACCACAAAATGGCTGCTATGCACAAAATGGAACCCATGGTTCAGAACAAAATCTTCAAATACACAGTGAATCCATCGGTGTAACATGACGAAAACACTCATGCATACCGCACTCATCATTTGCGGTTCGCTGATACCAAAATCGTCATGATACAACGATGTTTATAATACGGGTCCAGAATTTTCAGTACCACAGACCCTCCTTTTGCCCTTACATAGGCAATAACCTAAATTCACGTCAATCTGAATCCAGATGTATATTCACCAGATCATCAAGATGTTGCTGGAGCAAAATCCTAGTACTTGGTAACTCTCTCTGGACAGGTCTCCTCGAACATGAAGAAGCACAAAGGCCACATATGGCAGGACAAAATAAGGAATACCTCTATCTGTAGTAGGTGGCATAAGATCACACACCCAACAATTAGTGATGTTCACTACTAACTGGTGTTGATGCAGAAGCTGTACAAAAGAATTGCTTACGAATTCTGATCTTCTAACCTGCTCATGTTCAGAAAAAGGGTGAAAAGAATGCAAAGAAGCAGTAGTAGGAAAAGACATAGGTTGGGAAGTGGGTGCAGAAGTCAATTGAGTAGAGAAAAACAATCCCACCCATAAATGACAACGTCATGTTTAAAAAGACACTAGAAAACACGTTATTTAGAACATATAGACAACGGGAGAAAGTAGTGACCACTATTACAAATGAAATAATAATTTTTCACAACCCTAAGCAAAAAGCAAATCCTAAAATTATCTAGTAACATTTTAAGGCCTCCTATGCATTTCAGTAATTTTTGTATGTTCAGGTGAAACAGTGGTGACCCTCATCAATGCTCTGAGGTGAAAAAGGGGTACTCTTTCCACAGAAAATGGACTTTATTCTGCTTTTACTAAACAGAATAGTACTTTAAAACAATGCCAGCAAAACAATCAGTCTCCTAACACCTAGTCTATACAATCACACGGAAACCTCTTGTGAAACCAACTATGCCCAGAGTCCGTTCAAAAAGCCTCTCTGGCAGGCTTCTATTGTCCATCAAATCTGCTTCCATTGTCTTCTTCCGCGCTGGGCCTCTCAATTCAGGCCTCTTCGTGAGAAAAGTACTGCTTAGTTGGAGTGCCCTCTGGCAAACACCCACAGCTCACTCGAAAGTCTCAATGTCTCAAGGCAGTGCACCAGTATCTCTCCTTTGCGGCAGGCACTACAGGTAGTGTGCTCTCCATTGATCAAGGGCACATGTCATCTCGTGCAGACCCGGGACCATTCTCAGGCTCCAATACTCATCATTCAGTGTCAGAGGACGCTCAGGCTGCTCTTTCATGGGCACCAGAATGTAGTGCCTTTTGTCAATCTTGGATCCGCCGGTGCACTGCACTTACATTGGAGCAAAGGAAAAAGGGTGTGTGTGTGTGGCCAAAACCTCATGTTAAGGGGCTCAAGGGACTGCACACTGTCAGAGGTTACCAGCACATGACAGGCGCTCTTTTGCACTGAAATTCTGGTTCTGTGGCAAAACCAGCTCCTCCTTCTTTTCTGATGTTGAGCGCCTTCTGATGGAGCAAGTGCGATGCTTTAAACAGTTCATTGTATAACAAGGGGGCTGCAAACAGGTGGCCTGCGATCTTCAAAGGAGTGGCCACATGCCATGGGACAATTTTGGTCTAGAATACACTGTCATTCTCAAAAAGCAATACAAATATAAAGGCAGTAGGCAAAACAGTGCCTCTAAGCTTTTCAATTGGGTTTCCGTGTGAGAGCCTCCATCATCTAAGGGTAGATAACTACACGAGAATTCTATCTAAATGGATGTCTTCACATATGGTGGCATTGTCTAATGGGGCAAACACATTTTTTTTTCTCAATGATTAAGTCTAGGTGTTCCTCCTTATCTTATCTTATCTTAGAACATCTCAATAGAGAAATCACATGATACAGATTATCAGGGACATGTAGAAACCTTCCTTTAAAAACTGTGCATCAGGTGCAATGCAATACACAGGCTAATAGTCAAATGTGCAAACAAAAGATAAGAACTAGAGGGTCCTGATATTTGCATGATTAGGACACATCTGATCCCACCAAAAATTAAAGCAGCAGGAACAAAAGGGTTAAAAAAAAAACACATTAAAAATAGACATTGAAAATTCGTCATGTTCAAAAAGGTAAACATAAGATATCTCCTATTGAGATGAAAAACTTGTCTTACTATAATATTGAGTCAGTTAACCAGTCTATCACTACCCTGACAGTCAGGCTGGAAAACATTGAAGTAGGCCTAAGGAAATTTCTTGCAAACCAGTCTGGTCATACAAAAGGGAATTATACATAACATGGGGGTCCCTGGTACATCACTGCAGTCTGGAAGTGTGAACCTGAACAATACACCTACAATGATAAATGGGCTGACTGGTGAAAGGAATACGGAAAAGGGAAATGGAGCTAGGACACAACTAAAATCCCAATAACTAAGCATGATGCGACATTGGTCAGGGGAGAAGTAACAAAAGAAAAAAAATCTATAGGAAGAACAAGAAGTTACTTGGGTGATAGTCAGGCATGTGACACAACACCAAGAGTACGGGTGATACACAAAAGGCCAAAGTTACACAAATTTTAACTCTACTGCTGGCGACTACACCAGGTAATGTTCCAGTTCCTTCTTCCGGGAAAAATGAAAACCTGGTTTTCTTTTAAGGAACAAAAGCCATATGCTACTTAGGAAGCAAAACATCATTAACTAATGTAATATAGAAATTAGGCCACCTTGAGTCACAGATCTATAATTTCATCCTTAGGTCCAATCAAGGATACATAAATGTAGGGCTCCCTTTAAGGGAAGGGGCAGTAACGTGGCTAACTGCAGGTGACACACTTTGATCCTGTATATCTCTTTTTATTTTCCTTCAATACCATTATAGCCAAATAGACATGCACTGGTGAAGTGTTGTCTCTTTTGTTCACAGCATGAAATATCATTATCTGTGGAATTTAGTAACCAGAACAAGTTCAACCAACTGTTGCGTAGCGATGGGCATCGTCATGACCATCCCCTCACAACACAGGGGAGCTTGTAATAGTATCAAAAGCAGCAACAACAAAAAAAAAAGGAAAACAAAAACATTAACAAAAAAAAAAAAGAATAAAAACGCACAAAACGTCAAGCCATCAGATATACTTGCTGTATATCAAGCACAAAAAGCATTGACAAAACAATAGCATATGTGAATAAGCGGTGACACACAACACCATGTCATGTACTTTATACACTGTAAACCTGCAGCCCAAAACCCAACATTTGGGCCTGTTTACAGGTTTAAAATCCTTACCCTCCTTTTGACAGTAGATCACCAGCCAATGGAAATCTGCTGTCAAATATAACTTTACTGTCTCTCTTCTAACATACAGGACTAGCAAGAACAATTCATGATAGGACCAAAGACACAAAAATAAATTTCCATTACTTAACTGTTACCCTCTTGTCAGTCCTTGCAACATCAAGCCACCTTAGTTTTACCTTTCTAAAAGTAAAAATTGCTACACTGACACTCCATATTAATTTGGCACCTATAATTTCCACTGTGAAAAATAATTCTTAATTGGCAAATCGTTCTCACTTAGGCATGTAGCCTTCAAAATTTTAGAAAAGGGCTGCATCTTATTTTCTGTCTAAGACTTAATGCAACACTTCGTTTCCTGTCAAATAAAAGCAACTAGAAGGCATCATTTTATTTTTTTAGAGCGAGACACAAATGTATCAGTTCTGCAAAGCATTTAACATGATGTTTGGACTTTCAAAGAAACCCTTTTTCTATATTTTCCCTTTGGAATTAAGTTCTTTAGTTTTATTGATGTTCTTATGGAATAACCTGAAACCCCACTTTTTAGAGGCCCGTAAGGTCATTCTGCATTTCACAGAGACAAGGCCCTAATTTAAAAGGTCATAAATGTCAACGTGACAGCCTACTCCATTGTTTATGGGAGAACTAAAGATAGCATCTCAGCAGTGTGACTTGAGCCAGCCTCTGCAGCTCTCCTAGCCCCCAGATTCTGCCACTCTGAATTTGTCAAAGCCAGAAGGCCTTCCTAATTCCTCCTAACTTGCAATAATTCACTCTATTTTGAAAAATAATTTCTCCTTTTTAGGCGCAAAAAAAAATTATCTCTATTCCCAGATTATTAAACTACATTTACTGTGAATAATTCACAAAATGTAATAACACACATACCAGTTTTTAGAATAAATGCTTGTTGCAATCCTATGCAATGGTACACATTTCATCAACCTCAAATGAATGAACGTCTCAGTAGGCCCAGCTGAAGTTAGAACCTTCAACCCTGATATTAAAACAAGCATTTGTACTGGCACATTGACTCATTGAATCATAAGAAGGCACAACCTGTAAATATATATCAAACCTAAATGTATGCATTTACTGAAGCCTGAGACACTTTAAAAAGTGCTCTGAATGAAAGAAAATGCAGTTTAAACAGTGCTTTTACCCAAATTCGACTTTGATATTTTAGGGATTAAAAACGAATATCCTACAATTTTCTTGCATAATATGCATTACCAGAATGTCTATTACATAACCCATGAGTCAGGCATTGGAAAAAATAACTTATACTTTATAAAAATGAGCTTGTTTGCGCCTGCGCCAAGGGAAAATTGTACACACGAATGCTTGTCATTTTAGTGATGCAACACAACTCAAATCAAATTTTAATGCTAGGAGGTCATAGTATGAGTATTAAGCTTTATAAATATTAAAAAAAGATTTTGAAAAGCACTAATTTTTTTTAAAAATAATTTTTCCATGTTAAATAATTTTCTTTAAAAAACAACCAATTATTCGTTTTTGTGATAATTCCACATATAAAAGCAAGCTGTATCCCTTGCCTATCATTTTGGACACATTAACTCACAAGCCTAAGCGCATAAGCCTAACTTGAAACGCGTCACATTTTTGCGCCACTTTCATTTAAAAGGACGGTTATGCAAAATTCCACCCGTGTTTAACTGGGAAGGTGCTGGCTGAATGAACATTCCTATCAAATATACTGCAGCTGAAAAGTTTGCCTGTGAACATCTAATACAATGCATCTAAGGAAAATGCTGTAAATTTATTTGCTTTTGCAAAAATAGATAATTTCGTTTTTGGGGCCTTATTTATATCTATTGAATGTGTTTCTAACTTTATCATTTAAGCATTTAACGACAGTTTTGCATATGTGCACAATTGCTCATTCTATAAATTAAAGAGCAACATCTAGCTATTTTAGCACATCACATGGTTCATTTCTGGATTATTATTTTTTTTCTAAGTTTCTACTTAATATTAATTAACCAACATTTTACTTAACAGACTGGAAACATCAAGAAGACCCACAAACACATATTGAGCTCATTTCAGACATAAACAGAAAGGGGTCAAACACACAATACAGCGCGCTTTAGCCATTTTTCATAAATAGCGCCGTCGCAATTTACTTACAGAACCGTTTGCAGATGTTCCAAAAAAAAAAACTGCAAAAACAGCCTCACAGACCTTTATTTCCAAGAATAGCGGACCCAAACTTTAGTAAACGTGATGGGGCCCACGCCGTGTTTAAAATAGAGCTCATAAGTTGGAGTTCCAATCGGAGGTATCAGACATGAATCCTTCAATCGGGAATCCCTGTTGCAACAAAAACCAAACCAAGTACCAAATTTGCTACGATTAGGCATCTTCGCTCACTAACCGAGCTTCAAACTTCAAGGGGCTATCTCTGTCGATACACTCGCAAATGTACGAGACCCTCGGTTTTTGAAAATTGCAATCTTCAAATAAAACTAAGGACCAATACTAAGAACCAATACTAAGGACCAAAGAACCAAACTAAGAACCAATGCAGAACCAAGAACCAAAAACTAAGAACCAAAGGACCAAAGAACTAAGGACTGGGAGCGACCCACTTATACTTCAACTAAAGCAGATGGAGAAAAAGTCTCTTCATTACCTGCCTACACAAATTGCAATTCGCGTATACAAACCTATACAAACCTATCAAAGCTATACCAAACAAATAGTTGTCCAAATTCTAATTGCCAAGTTCTAACTCCCAAGTTCTAAATGACCTAACAGTCTTTTTTTTATTTTTTTTTTAAATACTTGCGCCAAAAACTTACGCCAAAAAGGTTCTCAGTCAGGAGTGACATCTTTTGGAGAGTCAAAGTCAGAAAGATCAGAGACATACTGGGCTGCAGAGACAAAGAATCCCCCAGAACCCCTGTGCACAGAGTACCTGCTTAGTGGATTTCTGTCCTGTTCTCCCCAGTAGTTTTCTGTCCTCTGACAAGATCACTCCTCCAGATAGCCACTTCTGATGAGGCCCACTGTTGGGGGCCAACTGAAGTAGTTTAAATTTTCATTCTCAGGGTAATATAACAAAGAACTTGGCAAAGAAGCTGAAATATGAAAAGACATCTTTATTAAACTCAAATGAGTGAGACTACGTCACACAGAATCCTTAGCAACTGAACGAGGCAGTCTCCAGAATGGTCTTAGCTCAGACCTTTTATACCATTTATTATGCCCTAGGCATACAAGGGAGTTGTACCAGTCACATTCCTAAACAAATGAAAAAGCTAGAGAGGCAACATTATAATTACAGGGTTTCATAAAGGTTACAGTTGACAAAGGTAAAAAGCCGGACAAAACCAACATTCTTCTTTAGACAAGCTGGATAAACCCATAATAAAAATGGTCACCTCCCCATCGTAAATAGACCATAAAAGCAGGAACAGAAACAGATGAGAGGCAGGATAAGGGGTGTGTATGTGCATACCAAACTTTACAATCTCCTGTTCTTTGATCTCTATCTGACCAGCTGCCTAACAAGGAGCTGGCTCAACGAGGTCAGCTTCAGGCAACAGGGTCACTTCACTCAGGTCATTCAAAAGTCAGCTAAAGTCATCAGCCTATGTGAGGGCAACCACAAAATGGCTGCTATGCACAAAATGGAACCCATGGTTCAGAACGAAATCTTCAAATACACAGTGAATCCATCGGTGTAACATGACGAAAACACTCATGCATACCGCACTCATCATTTGCGGTTCGCTGATACCAAAATCGTCATGATACGATGATGTTTATAATACGGGTCCAGAATTTTCAGTACCACAGAGCAAGTAAGCACGAGTGACTGAGTGAAAGAATCTGATCTGTTTCGACGATCCCTCAGGCGTTGGGGTTTTCATGTTCAGTGGTTCCCAGAAACCATTCTTTCCCTGGTAGGGTTAGGGGGGTTATGGTGGCACTGTGAGCTAGCTGATCTGTAGGCCAATGTAGCCTGCAAGGGTGCCTGGAATCAGTCTAAGCACATCACCCAAACTTTATGTCGTAGAATAAATGCACAGATCCTACAAATTGGTAGAAAATACACAACAGAAGAACCCACCACTCAGGGTAAGGGAGTTACACACCCAAGATAGCCCATGCTCACCCACTTGGTAGCTCGGGAGAGCAGACAGGCTTATCCCAGAGGCAATGTGTAAAGCATTTGTGCATCACACACGCACACATTTGTGACACACTAGGCACACCACAAAGGAGACAACTTACAAGGTTATATAAAAATATCACCTGTATTATATAGAAAGCACATAGACCATAATTACGTATATCACTTTGCCACTAGACAATTGTCATAACAACGCATATATCAGAAATCACTTTGCCATAAGGCCATTGTCATAAAGATCACAGTTAGTGCAAAAAGTAAGTACTTGAAAGTTGCACACATTATAAAACATCATCATAAAAAAGCCCATTACTGCGAATATCATGGCAAGACAGTAAATACATTTTTAAAGTGCATATATCAATTTAAGGGATTCTCTTACTCCATAAAGCGGGGGTCTCCGTCGAGGTCTTCCCCGTAATGTCAGCAAGAACAATGCCCCAAGAGTGAGTGTCAGCTGCCCACAGACATGCATCACAGCCGCCGAGAAAAATGCGGCAGGGAACCGGCCACTCAGCTCAGGCCGATGGGGCCAGCTGTGCCCCCTGTAATGCCAGCAAGAACCATATCCCCAACAGTAGGTAAAAAGAGCAGCTGGCCGCACTCGAGTGGTGCAGCAGCGTATGGCTCCGAAAAAGAGGTGGGGAAGGGCACTCATCTGGTCTCCGGTTGGGACCAGCTGATCACTTGTGACAAGGCCTCTCCGCGGCATGGAGCGGGAGGCGCGAGGACTTTCTCTGCTGCAGTACACTGTCCTGATGCAGCTGGTGCGACGAGGGCTGTACTCCTTCCCCGTCACATAGGGGCCCTGTACCTTGGACTCCTCTCAGGTTGCCGAATGGGATTTCTGGTGGCTGCGTCGCCTTCACCTTTCCTGGTAGTTGCTTAGTAACCAGGACTCCGGTTGGTCACATTGGTTGCCCAGCAACAGTGGGGGCTTCCTCTGCATTGGCTCCAGTTGGGCAGCCGCTCCCTGCTACTCTTCAGACCTGCCCCCCAGCCCAGGGAGTCTTTCCACAGGGAGCAGAGTAAAACGCACACCTCCCACATTTTGAAAGAAGTGCTCATCACGCGATTCCTTTTTCCTGCAACCAGAAAGGTTGGAGCAGCCACTGCACACACCTCAGGGGCACACACACACCTCAGGGGCAGTGCTCCACACACAGCTTCTCCAGCTCTCCTCCCAGGCAGGTTACTTGTAGATCCCGCAAGGATCATTTTCTGAAGTCTTTTATCTCCCTGAGACTTCCAACAGGAGGCCAGCACACACAGACCCTTGGAGATTCTTCCCAAGTTGGATACCACAGCAGGGCAAAAAGAATCAGTCCTTTTCCTCTACCATGGACAGAAGCAGCAACTGCAGGCCAACCCCCCACACCAAAAAGCAGTGCTCCTCCCACAGTTCTTCCACTCTTCTTCTTGGCAGGGTCCTCTTGTTTCTTGAAGGAATCTAAAATCCTGGGGATTTAGGCAGGGGCGACTCCTCCTTGTGGGCTGAGGAGCGTCGCCCCACTGCTTTCACACAATGCGAGAAGCAGAAACATAAAATGGTATTATAAATACCATTTTATGTTTCTGCTGCTCGCACTGCAAGAAAGCAGAAAGGTTTGGTTGGGGGTGGGTGGTCCTTCTCTAGGGCAGGGGAGCAGTGGTTTGCCCACTCTGAGGGCGCTGGCTGTTTGGTCGGCCCCCAGGGCCGACCAAACCAGTCCCATGCACTCTCCCTTTTCTCATGCAGCCTACATGGAGAAAATGGCCTCTCCTTAGACTGTGGAAATGTGGATTTTCCTGGTCAGTTATGTCCCCTATCTTGGACCCCAACGGTTCTATGTGCATGTCACAAGTACATGTATGTTCCCTCCAGTTCCAGTTTCCAAAACGCAAACATATGTGCGTCCACCGTCAACATGTTCTCTGTCAGATCCGCCATCAATGGGCTGGATATTCGATTCCTAAGTATGAAAGGCCACCGACTTTATATGGCTAAGTTACTCCATTTTTACAGTTCAGGCAAGTAGGCCCGATCCTGTCCTTAAAGCCTTCCCTGCTCTCTGTCTCTGACAGCTTCAGCTTGAGCTCGCATCTGTATCCATGAACTTTGTCCTACTCCCTGTGCAGCTAACGGTGCCTGCCTCGGCCAGTTTTTGCCTGCCTGCCAAGAAGCTGTATTTCACCTTCGAATTATCTACTTTGCTCTTCAGCCGATGCATTCCTGTTCAGTGATTTAGGTAAACATTTCCTCTAAGCTCACAAGCAAAGGACTCGGCCTTTCCGTCCTCCTGCAAGTAATTCATAGCCCTGTCGCCATGGAAAGTTTTCTGCCCCTCGCATCTCATATAGACACTTAGACGCTTGTACACGCACACACAGTCAGTATAGAATAGATTCTGTCCGAGAGTCTTTTCTTGTGGATAACATAGTTCTCTAAACATAGGATGTTAGATATGATTTGGGATTAGGTTGACTTGACCCCCCAGACTTCTCGTCTCCACATGTAGAGCTAAATGTCAAGTCCCCTTCACCCCCTAGTTGCACGTCAATCACACGTCATGCTGTTGCGCGCGCATCTATGTTAAGTATTATCTTATAGATCCACCTATGCATGATAATCAGAGCCAATCATGTTTCTTTCTGCTCCTTATTACGCCTAGTTTCGATTACGCACCAATATGTCATTTTTCTTATCAATTGTTACGCCTTTTGCATTCATTTCATTGTAATGTATGAACTATAAAAGTTACTTCTTGTCAATAAAGTATTGTACTTCACTTCCTGAACCCTCGTGGTGACGGAACCTGAAGGCCGCCACTCGAGTCGGCCATTTTGGAATAAAGCCCATTCAGAAAATCTCTTATACCACGGATTCTGCCTCTTGTTATTCTGAGCTATTTTACTTTAATTTAGATTCTGTCTGAAATTCAGTCAAGGTAAAAAAAGAATATTTACCACATAATGGCGCCCGAATAGGGACACTTTCTCATCTCACGCGCCGGCGGTGCGTTGCAGGCCCGGTCTCCTGCCACAGCTGGACGGACCATAAACGCGTACCAGCAGGATTTCCTGTAAGCTCCCTCCGGTCAAGCGGGGGCGACTGAGGCTGCGATCAACCCAGACGAGGCGGTGAGAAGTGCGAAGTATCCCGACCAGAGCCTAGCTGAGAGAGCAAGATCCGAGGTATACAGAGGCCCACCAGGTTGTCGAAATCCCGATGTCCAGAGGGTCCGCTGTCCGCAGTCATCGAGTCCCGTTCATTCTCTGAGGCCTTCCGTTTCAAGGAGCTACTCGGTGAGTACCATCGCCGGGGAGGCGTGTTGACAGCACATAGGTTGTGCCGGTCAAGACGGATTTGGGTACACAAATCCGGTCTGCACTGTTTAGCAGTGTATATGTACTGTTTAGCAGTATATCAAGTATTCCGAAGTATCTAGTTATTGTCAAGAATTCTGCTTGGTGATTAGTTATGCAGACTGTCATCATTGTTGGTCATTTTTAAAGGTTAAAATGTTAATGTTAAATGTTTAAAGTGTTCAAATGTCTTGCATATTGTGGTATGAATGATTGTTCATTGTTCACCGTTCATTATTGTGTTTTCCGTATTAAGTGAATTCAAGAGTAAGTATCAGATCAGTTGTCGAGATGCCGCTCTTCTCGAAGTTAAGACAGATTACTACCAGAAAAGGGGTGCTTGAAGAAGCAGTTCCTATTCCTCCTAGGGACACCCCAGGGCATTTTATGTATCATAAGCATGGCTTAGATGCCATATTGTTTCTTGATCTATGGGTAGATTATACCAAGGGATTGCCGGAAAGTCAAAGGTGGCCCGCAGCGGGAACCTGGGATGCAGAGTGCATCATGAAAGTGGAGGAAGAGTTATGGAAAAGAAAAGTCAGACAGTCACAGAAAGACGCTGTTGAGTTATGGCGTAAAGAATCTCATAGACGTACAGAAAAAGCACGTAGACAGGAAGAGAGGAGTAAAGAGAGTTCAAAGGAAGTTCAAGAAAATATATTAATTGAGGAAGGTATCCGAGTAAAATCAGAACAAGTAGATAGACAAAGAAACGCTCTTATGAGTGGTATGTATCCCCTCCTAGCCGAAGGACTACCTAAGGCTGTTCCAGAGATGCCAAAAGACTTGCCACCCCCATTATTTCCAATTAAGGTACATCCAAAAGGGCATCCCAGAACCGCAGAAGATGTTTTTCTTTCCTCATATCTAGATGACGCAGCTCCCGAGTATGCTAACCCCACACCACATAGACCGTCTGGCGGAGGGGTTCAACGTCAGGATCAGGTATCTGTCCCCGTGCAACAGCAAGTCCCGACGCGAGCTCCGGCAAGCACGTCTGTTTCCGCATCTGTCCCCGCAGTCGATTCTACAGTGGTATCGACACCTATAGTTGCTGTGTCACGTTCGACGAATCCATTCACACCCGACGCCCCTGAAGGGGCCACGGGAGGTGTAAGCAATACTTTTACGCCACCTAGAATAAATAAACTTATTTTTCAAGAATCAGCGCATTCACGTACACCCAAATTCGTAAGTGAACGTACGCTTAAGGAACTCCTTATAGATTGTAGATATGACCCGGTGGTCGGTAAAGAGGACGAAATGGTCCTGGCATCATTACGTATCAGACGAGCCGCAGAGTATTTAGCGAGGTTACCAGGAATGACTACGCATCTAGATAATATATATCATTTTGTCCAAACAGGGCGAGACCCAGAATGTATTAACAGAGCTATGGAATTCCAGAAAGTAGAGATACAGGGGGAACTGTTACGTTTCCTCATAAACTGTGTGATCAGAAATCAAGACCGTCCGGGGGTAGACCCGAATACAATGCTTATTCTTACAAGATGGAGCCAGAATATATCAGAAGGGAGACACGATAAGAAAAACTGTATAATAGCCATGTGCCGAAAAATCCGTAGAGAAATAGAACGCATTCACGAAGAAAGATTGGAAATAGACGAGTTCGAGCAAGATGAAGTCTCCGAATCAGGGAATTCCGCAAGACAGTCAGAAACCATAGCATACGTAGGCAGAGGAAGATCCTGTGATAATACTAGATGTTTTTCTGATCCCATACACTCTGTATGTCCAAATAATAGCAGAACGTATCCGACGCCTGTAATAAATTTAAAGTCTCCTGAACATCTGTTCCAAGCCGCAGATAAACTACTACGAGAACGAAGGGGTTACCACCTCCTCGATTCCATGGATGAGCAAGAATTGGCCAGATCAGCCGTTCACTGGATTGACAGTCCTGAAAAATACGGTGATGAGACCGTAGCACACACGTTTTTTAACCTTAGTGCAGATGAACAACGTTTAGCTGGAATCTATATGATTCAGCAACTCCTTATATTATATAAGAGCCAACATGCTGACCCTGGTCCTTTACCTGATATATTAACGGAACTACTCACGAACAGATGGAGAGGTTCTAGTAACAAGTTGATTAAAGAGATATTAGTATCACGTAAACAGTATGTCCTTTTTGTAAATCCGGATTCTTTCCCGCTGCCCCGCAGAGAAAGAACGCCGTATTATATGGATAGACAAAATCCCTTACGAGAAGTGCACCCAATAAAAGGCGAAGACAATGAGTTTCACCGTGTATTTGTATACACACCCATATCAAAAATTGAATTGTTAGAAATGAAGAAAGTAGTACCAAGTCATGACAAAGACCCAGCGGGTTTCCACCGAGAAATTAAGGACATGTTGCTGATGGGAGAGTATACCTATCCTGATATTATGACGATATTAAAGGTGCTCTTACCTGCTGGTATTTATGAAAAACTGAAAGAAAAAGAGTGGGAAGTGGGAGACCAAAAGATAGATTGGACAGCATTAGAAACGGAAGAAAAGGCCCGAGCTGCAGGTTCAGGGCTCGGGGATAAAGTCAAAGCATTACCAGGTTTACTAGTACAAGTACTGCCACGTTTGTTAACTACGAAAAAGGAAGATTGGGGTGCAATCACGGCCTGTAAACAAAAGCATGATGAAGACACAAGTGACTACTATGCCCGATTTGAAAAATGTTTTGGAATAAATAGTGGTATAAAAACAAGTAGTGAGTCGTATCCACATTTATTTGTGACAAAATTAGTAGAAAATGCATTACCTCCAGTAAAGAATAGAATATTGAAATTCGAGAGTACCTGGCAAAGTAACACTCCGTCACAAATGCTACAAATGTTACAGTATCATCACAATAGAATTAGAGATGAACAAGAACACGAACAAAGACGTATGAAAGATACAAAAATGAAAATGCTAGTGTCTCAGACAGTACCGGCTGAAGGACATAAAAAGGGTATGACACAGTCCGATTCAGCAGGACCGGTAAAAGGGACATGCAATTATTGCAAAAAGCCAGGTCATTACGTACACGATTGTCCAGTTTTAAAACACAATATCGCCATAGGTAAAACACAAGAAAGACCACGGCCACTCAGACAAGATCAGAATGAACAAGGAGCTATGCCGCATTCCCAGGCCATGCCAGCCGCACAACAGCCAATACAGTTTGTGCCAGCTGCACCACCGTTGCCTGTTACTGCCACACAAACCACCACACGACAAATGTATCAGACTGCACAGTATGAATATCCTGAGTATCAGCGTTACGCATGAACCAGCCTAGAGAGGGAAGTTGACTTACCGCTTATCGAGATTCCTGTAGATCAAGAAGGACCTTATGTACATAGTGAATTATTAGGTCAAGATAGAAAATTCTTACTCGATACAGGGGCAAGTCGTACAACTATAAAACGTAGTGAAGTTCCAGGGGCACCCCTCTCAGGCTCTCAAAATGTTTCCCTTGGTTTTTCAGGAAAACCTATTGTTAACGAAGTATCACAGCCTCTTCCACTTACGATAGGACCTCTGACACGAACTACAGATTTATTGCTTACTAAATCATGCCCAGAAAATTTGTTAGGAATTAAAACTCTGAAAGCCCTAGGAGCCATAATATGTTGTTCTCCGGAAGGAATAAGGTTGTTTTTACGTGATTTTAAAGGTCACTATGTATCTAGAGACATGGATCCCCGACTACAGACTTTACCAGCACATCTATGGGCACAAGGCCCTACTGATGTTGGTTGCATGAACATTACACCATACCGAGTTACACTCAAGGCAGGAGTGGTATTACCACGAATGCGACAATACAAGTTACCGCAAGATGCTGTAGTGGCTTTGCTGAAAATCATTGATGAGTTAATTGCCCAAGGAGTAGTTGTAGAAACAGACTCCAATGTATGTAATTCACCGATAATTCCGATTCTTAAACGAACTGACCCTACTGCTCCGCCAGTATACCGATTGGTTATTGATTTGCGGGAACTAAACAAGTGCATTGTGCCACAATTTCCTGTGGTCCCCGATATATCATCATTATTGACAGCAATTGATTCCGAAGCAACATTCTTTACTGTAATTGATCTCAAGAATGCCTTTTTTAGCGTCCCAATAGATCCGGAAAGCCAATATTTGTTCGGATTCAGTTTAAATGGGCGCAGCTTTAAATTCTCACGCGCTCCCCAAGGATTCACAGAAAGCCCCAGCATCTACAGCCAAGCACTGAAACGAGAACTTGACAGTATCCACATGCCAGTCAATACTGCACTGCTTCAATATGTCGATGATCTGCTGATCACCGCGAGAAGCGAACCTGAATGTGAAAAGGCTTCTCTGACAGTTTTACATTTTCTAGCCGACAAGGGGCACAAAGTGTCTCCCTCTAAGCTGCAATTCTGTGCCCAGCGAGTTATTTATCTTGGTCACTCGCTGTCCAAGGAGGGAAGGCAGCTTACACCAGATCGCATCCAGTTAATTGCTAACATGTCAATACCCCAGACACAAAAGGAGGTGCGGGCTTTCATAGGCCTCACTTCATATTGTAGGCAGTGGATCCCTCAGTACGCATTTCTAGCAAAACCACTCATTCAGTTAACCACACAGGAGGCAGCCACATCGACTGTTCTCCCTTGGACTCAGGAACATACACAAGCTTTTGAAAGCCTAAAGGAAGCTTTATGTCAAGCACCTGTTTTAGCAACACCATGTTATAGCAAACATTTTACACTCTTTGTCACAGAACGCGAAGGTACTGCTTTGTCAGTACTCACACAGGAACAAGCAGGATCACGCAAGCCATGTGCTTATTTTTCCAGTACATTAGATCCCGTAGCTCAGGCTTTGCCCGCATGCCTGAAATCAGTGGCAGCAACAGCTTTAGCAATCAGACAAAGCGATGCCATAGTGTTAGGACATCCATTGACAGTACAAGTACCACATGCAGTAGAAGTTCTTGTGAACCGAACACAAACACAACACTTGACCATAGCAAGACTTACCGGTTATGAACTGACATTGTTTCAGCCACACATAGAGATCCGACGGTGTAATACATTGAATCCTGCTACACT
Source organism: Triturus cristatus (assembly GCF_964204655.1). NCBI lineage: Eukaryota > Metazoa > Chordata > Amphibia > Caudata > Salamandridae > Triturus > Triturus cristatus. The sequence continues at coordinate 266,296,053 of NC_140582.1, read as the reverse complement.
ATTACCTGTGATTGGAACAGACCCACTAGCTCATGATTGTGTTGAAATTATTGAAATAAAGACGAAACCTAGACAAGACTTGACAGACGTTCCATTGTTAGATCCAGACCTGACGTTGTATGTAGATGGATCGTGCACGAGAGCAAGTACAGGAGACTTAGTTGCCGCGTATGCAGTCACAACAGACACTGAAGTTATTGAGACAAATTGTATAGATACTTTGTCAGCCCAAGCAGCAGAACTTATTGCTCTAACACAAGCCTGTATTCAAGCCACAAATAAGAAAGTTAATGTATACACTGACTCACGTTATGCATTCGGAGTTGTACACGACTTCGGCGTGCTGTGGCGAGAGAGAGGTTATTTAACCTCCCATGGTGCCCACATTCAGCACGGAACCCTCATTCATGCCTTGTTAGACGCAATACATCTACCAACTGCCATATCGATTATGAAATGTAAAGCACACACGAAGGTTACTGATATCATTTCTCAAGGCAATGATTTAGCTGACAGAACAGCTAAACAGACTGCTCAGAATCGCACATTAGACATGACAAAGCCAATAGTTCAGACACCAACACAGTGTATGACAATTAAGGATCCCGCACTTGACGTAATTGACATACAGACACATGCTACTGCAGAGGAATTAAAGAAATGGACTGAACTAGGAGGGATCCAGACAGATCAGGGATGGATGACGAAGGAGAAATCTGTATGGTTTCTTCCTGACTCTATGGTCCAGGCCATTATAGCTACAATTCACAGCCCAGCGCATTTAGGAGAGAAAGCTATGCTAGATAGCATTCAACACATTTGGTTCAACAAACATTTACGAGCAGCAGCTAAACAAAAAGTCCGTACCTGTATGATATGTTGTCAGTTCAACCCAGGAAAAAGTGTTCCCGTAGAACAGGGTGGATTCCAGACTCCTGATCATCCTTTTGAAGTGCTCCAAATGGATTATATCCAGATGGAACGATGTCGAGGATTCAAATATGTTCTGGTAGTTGTCTGCGCTCTCTCCCGATGGACTGAGGCGTACCCAGTATCAGATTACACGGCCCCGACTACTGCCAAACAGTTAGTTCGAGAATTCTTCCCGCGGTACGGTTTACCACGTGTTGTATATTCAGATAACGGCCAGCCTTTCTCATCCGAATTAATGAAACATGTCTCACTTTTGCTGGGATATCAGTGGAAATTCCACTGTGTCCGACACCCCGAGGCAGCAGGTCTCGTGGAACGACATAATCAAATTTTGAAAATCAGATTGTCTAAAATATGTAAGGAGAAGGGTGTTGACTGGATAGTAGCATTACCAGTTGCACTATTTTACATAAGAATGGTAGCACACTCTCGAACAGGGCTATCCCCGTATGAGGTGATCTTCGGAAGACCACCAAACATGTGGGGGACGCCTATACCACGTAAAATAACTGATGTTAATTGTAATATGCTGACAGATTACTTGGCTTCCTTGATGTCTGCACTACAATCTTGTCGTTCACAGGTAACTGCAGCTTTTCCTGACAACACTGAGGTGAAACCCCATGACGTTGCTCCGGGGGATCTGGTGTTTGTGAGAAATTTTGATCGGAAGACCCAGTTGGAGCCCAGGTGGAAAGCACCGAAGCTAGTCCTGCTGACCACAAGAACAGCCGTGAAAGTTGAGGGCAGCAAGGGCTGGATACATTCCAGCAACATTAAGAAATTTCATGGACTATCCTCGGATATAGACACTGTGCCCTGCACTCCCTCACAGACTGATTCAAAACTTCCTTTTGTTGAACAGAATGACTCTCAGTGCTATAAATTAAAGCTTAGGCCCAAACAGTCGAGCAATTTGATTGTTTAAGTCCTCTCCAAGGTGAAGCGGTTGAATTGTCTCCGACATGTATCCCTTGGACCTGAGTAGAGAAAATACCCGAGAAATGTTGAAACGACAGGCGTATTGTAAATCACTGCGTAGCTACTGTATGAGGACATTATTAATTTTGTTTTTATTGAGTGTTTTAGTAATTATTACGAGTGTGATTTTGCACATATATCATCCTAGTTCTAGACATGTTTATAATGTTGCTGCTGAACATTCTTTTAGTGACCTACCGCCACATGAATTATCTTATAGACTTGCGCTGCGCAATAACACTTTCATTAGTATGTTACATCATTCCCATCAGACTAGTAATGCCACCAATTGTTGGGTGTGTGGCCGACTCCCTCCCTATCAGAATAACAAAGGAGTTCTGCCTTTCTTTCCACATCCGTTCACACACAATGGCTCCTGTGGAGCATGGTTTAGTTTACTAAACTCCATAGACCCAGACACAGCAGTTTATCAACAACATTGGATATGGGGAAATCTGAATCTAGTTTTATTCAAAGTCTGTCATCCTAATAAGGAGGGTCGCCCCAGTAGAACAGGAACTGATCTAGAAAATGAAGTGTATAAATTAGGTAATTTTACACCTAATCTTATGATTCTGAATGTCAAATCCGAAGTTGAACTAATTCTGCCCACTATGTCAGTATTTTCAGTTAAGGGTGAATTATGTGTAAGAAAAGTTGGTTCCATACATATGGGCCATAGCCAATGCGTTACTACAGTAGAATATAGTGATCAAGGTAAATCTTCATTTAGAGCTTCTCGCCATTCTTACTTTATATGTGGTCAGACGGCATATATGCGTCTGCCCCTAGATTGGGATGGTACCTGTTACATAGCATTCCTTCTGCCACCTGTTTTCCTAGCTCCCCCTGATTATCATCGAAATGTTCATTTAGTACACAATAGAGAGCGAAGAGATCTCCCAGTTGTCGATTATACTGAGACGGCATGGGACAAGTATGTAGATTTCAATAAAGGTATCTTTCCCTATATAGGTACAATATCAAATAGTAAGCTGATACGTAAACTAACCAAGACTCTCGAAGCTGTAGTAAACGAGACTATAGCCGCCCTAGGCAATCTGACAGAGGAACAATCAGTAATGAGAATTGTTGTTCTCCAGAATCGTCTTGTCCTTGACGTCATCCTGGCCGATAGGGGCGGAGCTTGCAGGGTCATCGGATCCAGCTGCTGCATATTCATACCAGAAAATTCGCCATCTGTATATAAAGCTATAACACGCCTTCATAAGATTGTGAGCCAGATACACGAAAATCCAGGCACTTGGACGTGGTCCGGGTGGTTTTGGAGTGTGATATCAGCCTGGGGATGGAGAGTTCTATCCTTCCTAGGTATTGGCCTTCTTATGCTCTTCAGTTGTTGTTTATGCCTGCAATGTGGACCAGCGATTTGTGGTCTGTGTGCCACATCATGCATTCCATATCAAGGTTCTCGTTCAAAATGCCGGAAGAAGAAGGAAGAAGAAATGATGCTCCATGAGCAAATCGATGGAATGATGAAGATTGATATCTCTTGAAGGGCGAGTAGGGGACAAGGAGGGAATGTGGAAATGTGGATTTTCCTTGTCAGTTATGTCCCCTATCTTGGACCCCAACGGTTCTATGTGCATGTCACAAGTACATGTATGTTCCCTCCAGTTCCAGTTTCCAAAACGCAAACATATGTGCGTCCACCGTCAACATGTTCTCTGTCAGATCCGCCATCAATGGGCTGGATATTCGATTCCTAAGTATGAAAGGCCACCGACTTTATATGGCTAAGTTACTCCATTTTTACAGTTCAGGCAAGTAGGCCCGATCCTGTCCTTAAAGCCTTCCCTGCTCTCTGTCTCTGACAGCTTCAGCTTGAGCTCGCATCTGTATCCATGAACTTTGTCCTACTCCCTGTGCAGCTAACGGTGCCTGCCTCGGCCAGTTTTTGCCTGCCTGCCAAGAAGCTGTATTTCACCTTCGAATTATCTACTTTGCTCTTCAGCCGATGCATTCCTGTTCAGTGATTTAGGTAAACATTTCCTCTAAGCTCACAAGCAAAGGACTCGGCCTTTCCGTCCTCCTGCAAGTAATTCATAGCCCTGTCGCCATGGAAAGTTTTCTGCCCCTCGCATCTCATATAGACACTTAGACGCTTGTACACGCACACACAGTCAGTATAGAATAGATTCTGTCCGAGAGTCTTTTCTTGTGGATAACATAGTTCTCTAAACATAGGATGTTAGATATGATTTGGGATTAGGTTGACTTGACCCCCCAGACTTCTCGTCTCCACATGTAGAGCTAAATGTCAAGTCCCCTTCACCCCCTAGTTGCACGTCAATCACACGTCATGCTGTTGCGCGCGCATCTATGTTAAGTATTATCTTATAGATCCACCTATGCATGATAATCAGAGCCAATCATGTTTCTTTCTGCTCCTTATTACGCCTAGTTTCGATTACGCACCAATATGTCATTTTTCTTATCAATTGTTACGCCTTTTGCATTCATTTCATTGTAATGTATGAACTATAAAAGTTACTTCTTGTCAATAAAGTATTGTACTTCACTTCCTGAACCCTCGTGGTGACGGAACCTGAAGGCCGCCACTCGAGTCGGCCATTTTGGAATAAAGCCCATTCAGAAAATCTCTTATACCACGGATTCTGCCTCTTGTTATTCTGAGCTATTTTACTTTAATTTAGATTCTGTCTGAAATTCAGTCAAGGTAAAAAAAGAATATTTACCACAAGACGCCAGTGTGGTTGGCGTCCCAGACAATCACAACGCTGCCATTGCAGTGTTGTGTTTAGCTTAGGGGAGTGGAGGGAGGCTGCCTGCTTCCTGTGAGGAGCAGAGAGAGAAGCAAATGTGACGTGGGACCGGGCCGGCGAAGGTAAGTTCTACTTTATTTTTCCCAATTAAACCTCCCGCCCTTCCACCAGCGATTCATGCCGGCTTTGACTCGTCTCATACTTATATCCCATTTTGTCATTTGTCTCTTGGCTTCAGAGTCTCTGATCTCAGTCCAAACTAGTTCTGTCCTCCCTGTCCAGCATGACCACAGGGAGTGGAGGCAGCATTGTGCAAAGGAGACACAGCCTATTCAGGTGCTAGCGAACTCCTCCCACCAGTCTAAATGAAGACCAAGTCTATTCCGCCCTGCGATGAGTCATCCAGGCAAGTCAGGGCACACCTCATCCCCCCCTTGTGGCTAGCTAGAGTGGATGCACATCCCCAGCTCCTGTCACTCCAAACCAGATGCTGAATACACAAACAGTTAGAGGCACACAGAATGGTAAAGTATGAAAATGCCTACTTTCTAAAAGTGGCATTTTCAAAAACACAGTTTAAAAACCACATTCACTAAAAGCTGTGTTAATAAATTCTGAGTTCCTAGAGCCTAAACTCCATTTTGCTATCTTGTCCCAATTGAAAGTTACACAGGTGAAATGTTACAGTGCAGCCCCAATGATGACCTATCGGACAGACAGCCTTTCAACAGTGAAAGACAAAATACACAGTATTTCACTATGAGGACATGTAAAACACACCAGTACATGTCCTTCCTTTCATATACACTGCACCCTACCCATAAGTGTACCGTGGGCCTATTTTAGGGGTGTCTTAAATTTAATGAAAGGGAAGGTTTGGGCCTGGCAAGTGGGTGCACCTGTCAGGGCAATATGGCAGTTTACAACCGTGCACGCAGACACTGCAGTGGCAGGTCTGAGATACATTTACAGGTCTACTCATGTGGGTGGTACAGCCAGTGCTGCAAGCCCACTAGTAGCATTTGATTTACAGGTCCGGGCACACTCAGTGCACTTTACTAGGGACTTACCAGTAATTTAAAAAAAAACAGTCATGAACAACCAATCACATTCACAATTTATACTAAGAGTATATGCACTTTAGCACTGATCGGCAGTTCACAGAATCCTATAGGCAACAAAAACAGGGTCAGAAAAATAGGAGGCAAAAGGTAAAAAGTTTGGGGATGATACTGCAAAAAGGGCCAGGTGGTACAGGCTGTACATTATCACACTCAGGGGCTTATTTACAAGCCCCTTGCGCTGCTGGTGCTTCACTTTTAAATTCGGAAAAAAGTGACGTACCGGCGGTACAAGGGCTTGTAAATAAGCCCCTTAATTCATAGACAACATGCTCTTGTCAGTGCAAACAGTTCGGCCCCATGTCCTGAAAATACATCAAAGAAATATGATGCTTCTACAACTTCAGAAAGCGAAAAGATAGCATGATCAGATCATTCTTTATTCAGCAATTACCTGAAATCATTACATTAGAGCCCCAAAAGTTTCAAAAAGTGCTATATAGGCTAAAGAACTGAGAAGAGAAGATAAAAGAGCAATTCATCAAAGCAGTTAAAATGGCCACAATTTTAAAAGGAAAGGACTAAAAGCAACACTTAAAAGAACAAACTCCGGGGAATATGTACAAGGACTGGCGAAAACTACCACTAGTTAGCGGCAGTTTTCTTAATGCTGTGTACCGCTAAAAACTATCGCCTTGTTAGCGACATATGTACAATATGTCGCTACATGGCGATAGCTTCAGGGATCAGCGGTAAAAACTGCCGCTAACATTAGTGTGATGGCAATAGGAATTCCGGCATTAGCGGGTGAAAACCAACAAAAAGCCCATTAGCGGCAAAAAAAAGCACCTTAGTCAGCCCAACGTGAGTTTTTTTTGCCTCTAATGGAAAAAATAGCCTAATGTCGACCTCCAAAAGAAAATAGGTAAAAACAACAATGAAATACAGAATGGAGCAGCCAAATCCGAGTGCACACATTAACAACCCCCTAAAACCACGCAACATCCAGGATGACCAGGATGAGAGCCTGGATGCCTCGCAGGACCTGCACTTGGAGCCTGGATGCCTCACTGGACCTGCGTCTGGAGCCTGGATGCCTTGCTGGACCTAGGGCTGGAACCTGGATGCTTCGCTGGACCTGCATCTGGAGCCTGGAGTGGGACGCGGAGGAGCTGTGAAGTCAATGAGCCATGGCGGTAGACAGTGAGGCGCGGCGATCGCCTGTACTTGGTGGTGAAGTCTGGCCAGTCGCATGGAGACACGTTACTGACCTGTGTGAGCAGACCGCCTTGCACCCCTTGGAGCTGTGAATGGTAGAGACACTCCTGCGCACCAAAGTAGGGAGGTCTGCATCTCATACTACGATCCACCACTGCACCGGGGTGCACAGAGAGGATTACCAACACAGGCCGGACGAGGTTGCGCTGGCCGGACGCTGTGGAGGGTGAGGCTCCTGAGCTGCGCCAAACTTGTGTTGCGGGAGTGCTGCAAGTTCACGCCTAAGGGTGCCCTGCTGCATCAACTGCATTGAGAGGTTCACCAGTGGACTTGGCGTGACTGCTGTACCCAGGCTTGTGAAATCCCACCTGGCTGAGGCTCCTGCTTGCAGAGTCATAGATATGGAGAGAGTTTGGCAGATTGCACCACGGAGTCAATGTCTAGGTAAGGAGTAGGTGGGACGCGTATCGGAGGAGGCACGGGAGACAAGTAACCCATGCCTAGCACCTGTAGATGCCACACCCCAGTGGCGGCTCATCCACTATTGCGGAAGAGCGTTGTCCCACTGCTTTCAAGCAGTGCAAGAAGAGGAAAAATCATCACATGATGATAAATTCCTGATGTAAACGTGACCTGTTTCTTTGTGGGCGGGAGGGTGGGTCGGGCAGCGCACTCACAGAGCAGGACACGGGTGGAGTGGCATGCCAACTCAAGTGCACAGTGACTGTTTGGTCGGCCCACTGAGGCTGCCCAAAGCAGTCATGCGCACGGTCCTGTTTGCAATGCAGGTTGCATGACAGCCTGCATGGAGAACATGCCCACCCCTCCAGCCCCTGGCTGAACGCCTTGTCCCGGTGCCAATGACCAATCCAAACACTGCATTGCTGCATTGTGATTGGCTTAGGGGAGTGAGCCTGGCTGCCTACTTCCTGTTCCTGGAAACAGACTCAAGAGAGCAGGAGCAACGAAGACACAGGACCAGGCCTTGAGGTAAGATTTCTCTCATTTAAATATTTACAACACCCACTCACTCACACATCCACGTGCCAACACCCCATCCAGTGTTCTTTTCGGCATTCCCCACCTCCCTGCTGTCCAGTCCCCCCCCCGCAGCACTTCTCAATCGCGGCCGCTGTGCGGCCATGCGCAGCGGGCATACCACTGGTGTGCCAAAGGTATATATGAAGTTATGACGCATACCATTACATCGCATTCCATTACAATGCATACTAATACTAGGCATATTGCAACAGTAGGGAAGGTGTTGGATAGCGGGGATGTAAAAAATACTATTCCCACTTCAGTGAGTGCAACCCTAAAACTAGCCCTTGCACCCCAAAGCAAACACTGGACCCTAAAATTCATCTATGAGCCCCCAAAACACACCCTAAAAATCATATTTGACCCAAATGCACAACCAAATCTTCATAATTGACCCCAAAACACACTCCAAATTTCATATTTTACCCCATAATACACCCCAAATTTCTTATCCGACACACGAGACCCATACCCACCCTAAAACTTAAAAATACCCCATTATGGACCTCACCATGCGTTGTAATGGAATGCGATGTGAAAGGCACCTGCGTTGTAGGAGTAGCATTGTAAAGGCATTTTGATGAAATGCCTGCATTGTAACGGACGTCTCCCATGCCAAAGGCAAGCCCGTATGCATCCGTCTGCCCCTGGACCATGCTCAGCACCATGGACCCTTCCTCTCGGCCACTCCACTGCTACAACGCCAGCACCCTCCTCGCCATCAACCCTGAATGCCACATCGCTTGCCAGGACAAACCTCTGCTCTGGGCTGGACATTGCCATCACTGACGGCTACTGAATCACCCATAAGGACCACTCCGACCGTCCAGGCAAAGGCATTGCCGTCACCGACAGAAGCACACTCCGACTGACCATGCACTCTAATGACTCAACGGTGACCATGGAAGACCTCAACTTCCAGATCCGGACCAACCCCAGGCACCCTCATCTGCAGGCCCCCCGTGCCATGGAGCCCCATTCTCCGATACCATTGTAGATCTCATTGCACCCCAGGCTCTCCCATCCACCGACGACATCCTTCTCGGCGAACTCAAGTTGCACCTGGACAGCCCAAGTGACCAGAACACCACCCCCTCCTGGGAAGCTCCCCAACATCAGACTCAAGCAGCTAGTCACCGCAACAAGCCACATAGCAGGACACACGGTCGAGCATGTCTCCTCCGCCAGCATGAACTTCAACTACAGCCACACCACCGGACTATCGTGGACCGACCATCATTGTATACATCACGTCTTCACCATGCCCACCGTACACCACCGTAACATAGCGAGGCACTCACAATGATTTAAAACTCAAACGAAAGCAGTCATCGAAACTTTTAAGGTACGCGTTTGTGTGTAAATGGTTACGTAGACATCACACCTGGGCTAGAGGGGGTTGTTAACCCATTTGCGGGGGATTTGTATAAATAGTTTAATGAGTTGGACTTCTGTTTATCATGGGAGTTGTAAGAGTGGGTATTTACCGATTTAAATGTACATCGTGAATTCTGTGGGCATTACGTTGATTACGGGGTAAAACCTTCACGAAGTTCGCATTTTTCATCTTTTATGCATGCAGAGACAAACCAGAGTTGTTTAAAGACAGAAGTTAATTGATTTGTTTTAATTTGTAGATAACCCCTGACGAAGGGCCAAACTAGGCCCGAAATGCATTGGGTTGTGGTAAATATTTCATTACCGGTACTATTTTTTATGCGGTAAAATCTAGTAAGAATAACTCAGTAAATATAAGAGGCAGAATCCGTGGTATTAGAGGTTCTAAAAGGCTTTATTCCTTGACAAAGGAAATACAATTCGAATTGCAGGCTTCAAATTCCATCACCACGAGAGTTCAGGAAGGAAGGGCATACATTATTGACAGATAATTAGTTTTATAGGAAATGCATTACAGTGAAACAGATGCAAGAGGCGTAACAGCTGATAATACAGATAAAATGTGCATACGTAACTAATAGAGGCGGACATATGGGCGTAATTTAATAAACGTCATTATACATGATGTCACAAGTGGGTGGATCCATAAAAAGAATCCTGCAATGTCAGCAGAAATATTTGGCAGAGATGCGCACGCAGCCGCATGACGTGTGATTGACGTGCAACTAGAGGGTGAAGGGGACTTGACATTTAGCTCTACATGTGGAGACAGAAGTCTGGGGGTCATGTCAACCTAATCCCAAATCATATCTAATATCCTATGTTTAAAGAACTGTGTTATCCAAAAGGAAAGGTCTCTAGGATAGAATCTATTCTATACTGACTGTTAGTACGTGTACAAACGTCTAAATGTCTACATGAAATGCGAGGGGGTAGGAATATTCCATGGTAACGGGGCTATGAATTACTTGCATGTGGACAGCGAGGCCTGGCCCTTTGCACGGTAGCTGGAGGAATGTTTACCTAAACTACTAGACAGGAATGCATCGGATGAGGAGCGGAGTAGATAATCTTGAAGGTGAAATACAGTTTTTGGCAGGCAACAGGCTGGATCAGGCACCGTTAGCCGCGCAGGGAGTAGGACAAAGTTCATGGATACAGATGTAGGCTCAGACTGGAGCTTTCAGAGGCAGAAGGCAGGAAAAGACTTGATGACAGAATTCTGGGCCTACTCGCCTGAATCTGTAAAATGTGGAAAGTGAACCACATAAAGTCGGTGGCCTTTCATACTTAGGAATGGAATATCTGACCCATTCATGGCGGATCTGAAAGAGGACATGTTGACGGTGGACGCACATGTATTTGCGTCTTCAAAACTGGAACTGGAGGGAACATACATGTACTTATAGCATGCACATGGAGCCGTTGGGGTCTACGATAGGGGACATAACTGATCACAAAATTCATATTTCCTCATTCCCTCCTTGTCCCCTACGGACCCTCAGGAGATATCGATCTTCATTAATCCATCGATCTGTTCATATAGCATCATTTGTTCTTCTTTCTTCTTCCGGGATCTTGAACGAAAACTTGGATGTGGGATACACGATGTGGCACACAGACCACAAATCGCTGGCCCACATTGTAGACATAAGCAGCAACTGAATAGTATGAGAAAGCCAATACCTAGGAAGGATAGGATTCTCCATCCCCAGGCTGACAACACGCTCCAAAACCAACCGGACCAAGTCCAGGTGCCTGGACTCTGGTGTATCTGGCTTATAATCTTATGAAGGCGGGTTATGGCTTTATATACCGACGGCGAATTTTCTGGTATGAAAATGCAGCAACTTGATCCGATGACCCTACAAGCTCCGCCCCTATCGGCCAGGATGACGTCAAGGACAAGACGATTTTGAAGCACAACAATCCGCATAGCAGACTGCTCTTCTGTTAAATTGTCTAAGGCGGAAATAGTCTCGTTCACTACTGCTTCAAGGGTTCTGGTTAATCTACGTATCAGCTTACTATTAGTGACTGTACCTATATAGGGAAAGAACCCTTTATTGAAATCTGTGTATTTTTCCCATGCTGTTTCAGTGTAATCGACAATTGGGAGATCTCTCTGTTGTCTATTGTGTACTAAATGGGTATTTCTGTGATAATCAGGAGGAGCTAGGAAAACAGGTGGTAGAAGGAATGCTATGTAACAGGTACCATCCCAATCTAAAGGTAGACATATATATGCGGTCTGGCCACATATGAAGTAGGAATGATGGGAAGCTCTAAATGTAGACTTGCCTTGATCACTGAATTTTATTACAGTGGTGCATTTACTATGGCCCATGTGTATGGAACCATTCTTTCTTACACATAATTCCCCTTTTACTGGGAATACTGACATGGCGGGCAAGATTGGTGTAGCTTCGGATTCAACGTTCAGGATCATGAGGTTAAGTGTAAAATTACCTAATCCATATACTTCATTTTCTAGATCAGTTCCTGTTCTCTTGGGAAGTCCCTCCTTGTTAGGGTAGCAGACTTTAAGCAAAACTAGGTTCAGGTTTCCCCATACCCAGTTGTCTTGATAAACTGCGGAATTTGAATCTAGGGAATTAATCAAACTAAACCATGCTCCACAGGAGCCATTGTGTGTGAACGGATAGGGAAAGAGGGGCAAAACTCCCTTATAGTTCTGATAGGGAGGGAGTCGGCCACATATCCAACAATTTGTGGCATTGCTGGTCTGATGGGAATGATGTAACATACTAATGAATGTGTTGTTGCGCAGCGCAAATCTATAGGACAACTCATGCGGAGGTAATTCGCTAAAAGAATGTTCTGCAGTTACATTGTAAGCACGCTTAAGAATAGGGTAATACATGTGCAATAGTATGCTGGAAAAGATGATCAGAAGACTTAGAAAAAACAAAATTAATAATGTTACTGTGCAGTGACTACGAAGTGATTTACAATACGCATGCTTTTTAAGCTGCATCTGTTGATTTCTTTCTCTATTCCGGTCTAGAGGATACATGTCAGAGACAAATTCAACCGATTCACCTTGGAGAGGACTTAAACAATCAAATTGTCTGACTTGCTAGACCTTAATTTTAGTTTGTAAAGTTCTGGTTTTGACTGCTCAACCAAGGGGAGCTTTGAGTCTGTCTGTGAGGGAATACAAGGTTGAGTATTCACACTGGATGGTAGTCCATAAAATTTCTTGATATGACTCGAGTGCAACCACCCTTTACGTCCCTCGATCTTCACGGCTGTCCTTGTAGTTAGTAGAACTAGCTTCGGCGACTTCCACCTAGGCTCCAGTTGGGTCTTCCGGTCGAAATTCCGGACCAGAACCAGGTCACCAGGAACCACGTCATGGGGCTTCCCCTCAGTATTATCGGGAAAAGCTGCGGCTACCTGTGAACGACAAGATTGTAGTGCAGACATCAAGGAAGCCAGGTAATCTGTCAGCATATTACAGTCAACATCAGTGATTTTGCGAGGTATAGGCGTCCCCCACATATTTGGTGGTCTACCGAAGATCACCTCGTACGGGGATAGCCCTGTTCGAGAATGTGCTACCATTCTCATGTAAAAGAGCGCAACTGGTAAGGCTACTATCCAATCGACACCTTTTTCTCTACATATTTTGGACAATCTAATTTTCAGAGTTTGATTATGGCGTTCCACGAGACCTGCTGCCTCGGGATGTCGGACACAGTGAAATTTCCATTGGTAGCCTAACAAAAGGGAAACGTGTTTCATTAGTTCGGATGAGAACGGCTGGCCGTTATCTGAGTAGACAACACGTGGTAAACCGTACCGTGGGAAGAATTCTCGAACTAACTGTTTGGCAGTAGTCGGGGCAGTGTAATCTGAAACCGGGTAGGCTTCCGTCCAACGGGAAAGAGCACAGACAACTACGAGAACATATTTGAATCCTCGACATCGTTCCATCTGGATATAATCCATCTGGAGGACTTCAAAAGCATGATCGGGAGGTTGAAATCCACCCTGCTCTACGGGGATGCTTTTACCTGGATTAAACTGACAACATATCATACAGGTACGAACTTTTTGTTTAGCTGCTGCTCGCAAGTGTTTGTTGAACCAAATGTGTTGAATGCTGTCTAGCATAGCTTTTTCTCCTAGGTGCGCTGGACTATGTATTGTGTTAATGATGACTTGAACCATGGAGTCGGGAAGAAACCATATAGATTTTTCCTTCGTCATCCATCCTTGATCCGTTTGGATCCCTCCTAATTCAGTCCATTTCTTTATTTCTTCTGGTGTAGCATGTGTCTGTATGTCAATTACATCAAGGGCGGGATCCTTAACTGTCATGCAATGTGTTGGTGTCGGAACTATTGTCTTTGTCATGTCAGTTGTGTGAGTCTGATTCTGAGCAGTCTGTTTAGCTGTTCTGTCAGCTAGGTCATTACCCTGAGAGATGATGTCGGTAACTTGTGTGTGGGCCTTGCATTTCATAATCGATATTGCAGTAGGTAGATGAATCGCGTCTAATAGGGCTTGAATGAGGGGTCCGTGTTGGATGTGGGCACCGTGAGAAGTTAAATAACCTCTCTCTCGCCACAGTACGCCGAAGTCATGGACGACTCCGAATGCATAACGTGAATCTGTGTATATGTTGACTTTCTTATTATTGGCTTGAATACAGGCTTGTGTCAGAGCGATGAGCTCTGCTGCTTGAGCTGACAAAGTGTTAATACAATTTGTTTCAATGACTTCAGTGTCTGTTGTGACTGCGTAAGCGGCCACTAACTCTCCTGTACTTGTTCTCATACATGACCCATCTACATACAATGTCAAGTCTGGATCCGACAAAGGGATATCTGTCAAGTCTTGTCTGGGTTTCGTCGTGATAGTAATGACTTCGACACAATCATGTGCCAATGGATCTGTTCCGCCCACTGGTAACAGTGTGGCAGGATTTAACGTATTACAACGTCTGATTTCTATGTGTGGCTGAAATAATGTCAATTCGTAACCGGTAAGTCTCGCTATAGTCAAGTGTTGTGTTTGTGTGCGGTTCAAGAGAACCTCTACTGCGTGTGGTACTTGTACTGTCAATTGGTGTCCTAACACTATGGCATCGCTTTGTCTGATTGCTAAAGCTGTTGCTGCCACCGATTTCAGGCACGCAGGAAGAGCCTGAGCTACTGGATCTAATGTACTAGAGAAATAAGCACATGGTTTGTGTGATCCTGCTTGTTCCTGAGTGAGTACTGACAAGGCAGTACCCTCGCGTTCTGTAACAAAGAGTGTAAACTGTTTACTGTAACATGGTGTTGCTAAGACAGGTGCTTGGCATAAAGCTTTCTTTAAGCTTTCAAAGGCGTGTGTATGTTCTTGAGTCCAAGGGAGGACAGTCGATGTGGCTGCCTCCTGTGTTCTCAACTGGATGAGTGGTTTTGCTAGAAATGCATATTGAGGGATCCACTGCCTACAGTATGAAGTGAGGCCTATAAAAGCCCGCACCTCCTTTTGTGTCTTGGGTGCTGACAGGTTAGCAATTAACTGGATGCGGTTGGGTGTAAGCTGCCTTCCCTCCTTGGACAGTGAGTGCCCAAGGTAAACAACTCGCTGGACACAGAATTGCAGCTTAGAAGGGGACACCTTGTGCCCCTTGTCGGCCAGAAATTTCAAAACCGTCAGTGACGCTTTTTCACATTCATGTTCACTTCGGGCGGTGATCAGCAGATCATCGACATATTGAAGCAAGGCAGTGTTAACGGGCATGTGGATACTGTCAAGTTCTCGTTTCAGTGCTTGGCTATAGATGCTGGGGCTTTCTGTAAATCCTTGAGGTGCGCGTGTGAATTTAAAACTTCGTCCATTTAAACTGAATCCGAACAGATATTGACTTTCCGGATCTATTGGGACGCTAAAGAAGGCATTCTTGAGATCAATTACAGTGAAGAACGTTGCTTCCGAGTCAATAGCTGTTAGTAATGAAGAGATATCTGGGACTACAGGGTATTGTGGTATAATACATTTATTTAATTCGCGCAGATCAATAACTAATCGATATACTGGTGGGGCTTTTGGATCCGTTCTTTTAAGAATCGGAATTATCGGGGAATTACATACATTGGAGTCGGTTTCGACAACCACTCCTTGTGCAATGAGCTCGTCAATGATTTGCAGCAAAGCCACAACAGCATCTGGTGGTAACTTGTATTGTCGCATTCGTGGTAGTACTACTCCTGTTTTTAGTGTAACTCGATATGGTGTAATGTTCATGCAACCAACATCAGTGGGGCCTTGTGCCCATAAATGTGTAGGTAAATTCTGTAATCGGTGATCCATATCTCTTGACACGTAGTGACCTTTGAAGTCACGTAGAAATAGTCGTACTCCTTCCGGAGAACAACATATTATAGCTCCTAGAGCTTTCAATGTGTTTATACCTAACAAGTTTTCTGGACATGATTTAGTAAGCAATAAATCTGTAGTACGTGTCAATGGACCAATCGTGAGTGGAAGAGGTTGTGTTACGTCATTAATTATGGGTTTTCCTGAGAATCCAAGGGAAATATTCTGTGAGCCTGAGAGGGGTGCCCCTGGAACTTCACTGCGTCTTATAGTTGTTCTGCTTGCCCCTGTATCAAGTAAAAACTTTCTGTCTTCCCCTAATAGTTCACTATGTACATAAGGTCCCTCCTGGTCTACAGGAACCTCAATAAGGGGTAAGCCAACTTCCCTCTCTAGGCTATTTCATGTATATCGCTGATAATCGGGATAATCTGCTTGTGCATACTGATACATCTGTTGTGTCGTTGCTTGTGTTGCAGCAATAGGCTGCGTTTGTGGTGGTGCTACGGTCTGTTGTGGAGCTGCCTGTTGCGGAGCTAGTTGTTGCGGAGCTAACCTAGGTTGTGCATGTTGAGGGATTTGTTGTTGATTCTGATCCTGTCTAGGTGGACGTGGTCTTTCCTGGGTTCTACCTGTGGCAATATTATGTTTCAGGACTGGACAATCGTGTATATAATGACCTTGTTGTTTACAATAGTTGCATGTCCCTTTCGTTGGACCTGCGGAATCACCCTTTAGATGACCATCAGCTGGAACTGACTGAGCAACAAGCATTTTCATTTTCGTATCTTTCATACGTCTTTGTTCGTGTTCTTGTTCTTCTCTAATTCTATTGTGGTGATATTGTAACATCTGCAACATCTGTGATGGGGTATTACCTTGCCAGGTACTTTCAAATTTCAATACTCTATTCTTGACTTGCAGCAGAGAATTTTCAACTAATTTTGTCACAAACAGATGTGGATATGACTCACTACTGGCTTTTATGCCACTATTTATACCAAAACATTTTTCAAATCGGGAATAGAAATCACTAGTGTCTTCATCTGGCTTTTGTTTACAGGCTGATATTGCACCCCAGTCTTCCTTTTTCGTAGTTAATAAACGTGGCAGTACCTGTACTAGTAGTCCTGCTAGTGCTGTAGTCTTTTCCCCAAGTCCTGCTCCTGCAGCTCGGGCCCTTTCTTCGTTTTCTAATGCTGTCCAATCTATCTTTTGGTCTCCCACCTCCCATTCCTTTTCTTTGAGTTTCTCGTAAACACCGGCGGGTAATAGGACTTTTAATATTTTCATAATGTCGGGGTAGGTATACTCTCCCATGAGTAACATGTCTTTTATCTCGCGGTGGAAACCTGCTGGGTCCTTGTCATGGCTGGGTACTACTTTCTTCATTTCTAATAATTCCAGTTTAGTTATAGGCGTGTACACAAACACGCGTGTAAAGTTATTACCGTCACCTCTGATTGGGTGTACTTCGCGTAACGGGTTCTGTCTATCTATGTGATACATTTTTCTTCCCATAATGGGAACTGGAACGTGTTCTGGGCATACGAAAGCTATATACTGGTTTCGAAATTCTAGAATTTCATTAATTAAATCAGTACCTGACCCTCTCCATTTATTCGTGAGTAGTTCTGTCAATATGTCAGGTAAGGGTCCTGGATCGGAGTGTTGGCTTTTATATAATATAAGGAGGTGTTGAATCATGTATATACTAGCTAAACGCTGTTCGTAGGGGTCAAGATTCAGAAACGTGTGCGCTAGTGCATCATCATTGTATTCGCTGGGACTATCAGCCCATTGTATTGCTGACCTGGCTAATTCTTGTTCGTCCATGGAATCGAGCATATGATACCCCCTTCGATCTCGGAGTAATTTATCAACGGCTTGGAATAGGTGTTCAGGGGATCTTGTATTTAACATAGGATTTGGAAAATGCCTATTATATTCTGGACGTATTGGACGTATCGGGTCATTAAAGCCTCTAGTATTATTATGGGGTCTTCCTCTACCTACATAAGCTATCGTTTCTAATTGTTCTGATTCTTGCTCCTCCTCTTCTTCTGATTCTACTCTGTCTGTTTCTCGTCTTTCTTTATGTATTCGTTCTACTTCCTTGCGGATCTTTCGACACATGGCGATTATACACGCCTGTCTATCATGTTTCTCTTCTGATATGTTCTGACCCCATTTGGCAAGTTTTTGCATGGTATCATGATCTGCCCCGGGCCTGTCTTGATTCCTAATTACACAATTTATGAAAAAACGTAGTAGTTGTCTTTGTACATCCACTTTCTGGTATTCCATAGCTTCGTTAATACTTTCTGAACCTCGCCCTGTTTGGACAAAGCGATATATATTGTCTAGGTGTTCAACCATTCCTGGTATCGTCATTAAATATAATGTAGCTCGTCGTATACGTAGTGATGATATGAGCAGTTTGTCCTGTCTACCTGGCACTGGATCGTATCTACAATCCACAAGCTGTTCTTTAAACATGTCGGATGTCGCTAATTGGGGTGTACGTTGGAGTGCTAAATCTCTAAGGGTCTGTTTATTTCGCGGCGGGGTGGCAAACATGTCTGTCGTACCTCCTGTAGCACCATCTGAGGTGCTAGGCACGAAAGGATTCGTTGGACGTAGGATAGAGATTGTAGATGTGGGAAAAACTGTAGACACAGACTGACCTGTGGGAACTTGTGTAGGAGGTTGTAGTTGCGGGGATACAGACGGATGCTCTTGGTGTTGAACACCATCGGCAAGCGGTATGTGTGGTATGGCATTAGCATACTCGGGAGCTACGTCATCTAAATAGGAGGAAAGGAAAACGTCCTTTGCTGTTTTGGGATGTGTTTTGGGATGTGCTTTTATCGGGAGCAATGGAGGAGTTAAGTCTTTTGGTATTTCCGGGGTAGCCTTAGGTAACCCTTCGGCCAGAAGAGGATACATACCATTCATAAGAGTGTTTCTTTGTCTATCTACTTGTTCTGATTTTACTCGGGTACCTTCCTCAATTAATAGATTTTCTCGGGTTTTAATTAAATTCTCTCTACCTTTCTCTTCCTGTCTGAGCGCTTTTTCTGTACGTCTATATGATTCTTTACGCCATAATTCAATGGCATCTTTCTGTGACTGTCTGGCTTTCTTTTTCCATAATTCTTCTTCTACTCTCATGATGCAATCTGCATCCCAGGTCCCCGCTGCGGGCCATCTCTGATTCTCTGGTAACTCTTTGGTGTAGTCCACCCAGAAATCAAGAAATAATACGGCATCTAGGCCATGCTTATGATACATAAAGTACCCTGGAGTGTCCCTAGGTGGGATGGGAACAGCTTCTTCGAGTACACCTTTTCTAGTTTTGATCTGTCTTAGTTTCGAAAAGAGCGGCATTTTTAGACCTTATTACTAGAACACACTTTATACAAGGAACACAATAATGAACAGTCATTCACACCACAATATATATATAAAACGTATTAAAACATTTAACATTTAACAGTTTAACGAATGATGATAACTAATAGAAAACTAGTTACTGACATAATACTGACACTAGATAATACTTATTTATATGCAAGACATACTAGATATACTGCTTAAACAGTACAGATACACTGCTGAAACAGTGCAGACCGGATTTGTGTACCCAAACCCGTCTTGACCGGCACAGACTATGTGCACGTTAAATGCCTCCCCGGCAATGGTACTCACCGGGTAGCTCGGAACGGAAGGCCTCGGAACTGAACTGAAACTGGACCGGACTGGACTCGACTCGACTGGACTCGGAACTTCGGAACCTGGTGGGCCTCTGTATACCTCGGATCTTGCTCTCTCAGCTAGGCTCTGGTCGGGATACTTCGCACTTCTCACCGCCTCGTCTGGGTGTTGATCGCAGCCTCAGTCGCCCCCGCTTGGCCAGAGGGAGATACAGGAAACCCTGCAGGTACGCGTTTTTGTCCGTTCAGCTGTGGCAGGAGACCGGGCCTGCAACGCACCTCCGGCACGTGAGATGAGAAAGTGTCCCTGTTCGGGCGCCAATTTATGTGGTAAATATTTCATTACCGGTACTATTTTTTATGCGGTAAAATCTAGTAAGAATAACTCAGTAAATATAAGAGGCAGAATCCGTGGTATTAGAGGTTCTAAAAGGCTTTATTCCTTGACAAAGGAAATACAATTCGAATTGCAGGCTTCAAATTCCATCACCACGAGAGTTCAGGAAGGAAGGGCATACATTATTGACAGATAATTAGTTTTATAGGAAATGCATTACAGTGAAACAGATGCAAGAGGCGTAACAGCTGATAATACAGATAAAATGTGCATACGTAACTAATAGAGGCGGACATATGGGCGTAATTTAATAAACGTCATTATACATGATGTCACAAGTGGGTGGATCCATAAAAAGAATCCTGCAATGTCAGCAGAAATATTTGGCAGAGATGCGCACGCAGCCGCATGACGTGTGATTGACGTGCAACTAGAGGGTGAAGGGGACTTGACATTTAGCTCTACATGTGGAGACAGAAGTCTGGGGGTCATGTCAACCTAATCCCAAATCATATCTAATATCCTATGTTTAAAGAACTGTGTTATCCAAAAGGAAAGGTCTCTAGGATAGAATCTATTCTATACTGACTGTTAGTACGTGTACAAACGTCTAAATGTCTGCATGAAATGCGAGGGGGTAGGAATATTCCATGGTAACGGGGCTATGAATTACTTGCATGTGGACAGCGAGGCCTGGCCCTTTGCACGGTAGCTGGAGGAATGTTTACCTAAACTACTAGACAGGAATGCATCGGATGAGGAGCGGAGTAGATAATCTTGAAGGTGAAATACAGTTTTTGGCAGGCAACAGGCTGGATCAGGCACCGTTAGCCGCGCAGGGAGTAGGACAAAGTTCATGGATACAGATGTAGGCTCAGACTGGAGCTTTCAGAGGCAGAAGGCAGGAAAAGACTTGATGACAGAATTCTGGGCCTACTCGCCTGAATCTGTAAAATGTGGAAAGTGAACCACATAAAGTCGGTGGCCTTTCATACTTAGAAATGGAATATCTGACCCATTCATGGCGGATCTGAAAGAGGACATGTTGACGGTGGACGCACATGTATTTGCGTCTTCAAAACTGGAACTGGAGGGAACATACATGTACTTATAGCATGCACATGGAGCCGTTGGGGTCTACGATAGGGGACATAACTGATCACAAAATTCATATTTCCTCAGGGTAACGACAAACATTTGATAAGGAAGACCTATGTATCATTCCATGCTGCAGATCAAGGCCTGTATTGGCATGTCTACATGCATTAAGGATTCAATGTAATACATAGTGTCTAATATTCGACTGGATGAAAAGGAGCTATCATGCACAAAAAATGGTTTAAATGGAAATAAACCTTTTTGCTAAGACTGGATTAACTTCTGGCATTTTTGATATGCCCACACGAACGCTGTGCGTCCGAAGTGGGGTGGAGTTCCGCCCCACACATCTCTCCATTTGATTTTCACGTGGCTGGGCAGTCCACGATTTCGGGCTTGCACGCATTTAACTATTTGAACGAATTAACCACGATAAAAACCTGTGAGTAAGAAGGTGTGCACTCTGTCATTTTTCATGGTATTCACCGTACACCACCGCCATCATCGCCTCCCCTTGCAGCTGGATCAAGGCCACCGAAGAACGCCTCCTCAACTCCCTTAGCACCACCACTCCGCCAACGCTTACAGACGATGACACCGCAGCGCGCAACTACCACCGATGGATCTCCAACTGCTCTGACACCCGGGCACCCCTCAAGTACGGTACTGCATCAGTACCTTAAGCCTGCCTGATGGCAGGCGTAATGGTGAAGCAGTGCCACAGGGATAGGCTGGCTCCATGCATTGCAGGAGTTTCATCATGCTTGTGACACAACTACATCAATCCGTGACTTTAGCGCTGACAGATACGTCAGGATTCCAGACGTATCTGTAATTACTTGCAACATGGAGCACTGTCTAGTGAAGCTAGCGCATCCATGGTGTCACAAGAAGGGAGTAGTGAAAAGTGTTGCAACGCTGTCTTGTTGCAGCGCTGCAACACTTCTCATGAGTGTTCCAGGAATGCGCGCCATCCTATTGATGGTGCGCATTCCAGCACTGTAGTTTTGTTGCAGGGCAGTGCAGCGACATTGCTTGCAGCGCGGCCCAGCAACAAAACCTGCTGAAATGAGGCCCCAAGTGTTATCTCCATTTTTAAGACCAGCTATTTTCTGGTCTTAAAAAACTGCCTCTAACTGCAGTTAGAGGCAGTTTTTTTGGTCTTCCACACTTCAAGAATTTCCTTGTAAATATCGCGAAGTGGGGTTAGAAGCCGTTTTTGCACGGGAACACCTCCCTTGCATGTCATTATCGCTCACAGAAGTGGCGATCTTTAAAAATGATGTTTTTGCTGGAAAACCCAGCTAACAGAGGTTAGTAACAGTTTGTACATACGGCAATATTAGATAAAAATATCGCTTCAAAACCGTTGGAAAAGTATCGCTAAAGAGGTGTTAACTCCTTGTACCTATGCCCCTCTGTGACTGGTACCTAAACTGCTAGCTGGGCTTCTGATTCTAATGTCTATGTAAAGTGCAATCTTTTTAACAGAATGTTTAAATTAAAAAGGCCCTCACTGAGGGGAGAGGAGTTGGCCTAATGGCAAGGGCGCTCAACCTCGGACATGGGGAACTGGGTTCGAGTCTCGGTAATGACGCTGAACATCCTGTGATTCTGGGCAAATCACTTAATCTCCCTGTGCTTATCAAAAATGTCCTCATGTAACATAACTGATGCTATGTAAAGCGCTCTGATACCTGATAGGATTCGGGTCAAGTTTGCGCTATATTAAACTCTGCAAAAAAAACTGACAATATTATTGGCTGACCTCCAAGGGCCATATTATTCAAGTGTCTGGGGGCTCAACGGGCGTTTGTGCTCACTTTGCATGCCCCCGGGGCTCTTTGGCATTACAGAAGGGCCGCAGATGCTTCAGCAGCCCGGTAATACCGATAATGATGGCGCACATAAAGCACCAGCCCTATCTTCAGAGGGCATTCCCTCATTTGCATAGGGACGTGCCTCATGCAAATGAGGGAATCCAATTGCCTCTGCGCCTGCTACGTGTTACAGAAACGGGCGCAAAGAAGCTCTCAGGAGCTGCACTGACCATGCACCACCTAAAAGGTGGCGCACTGTCATTGCGCCCCCTGATGTCAGCCCTCAGGAGAGGGTGGAAGGTCCTGTGGACATCCCAGGCATCCCCTTGCAGACGGGTGTAGTCAGTGACCGCACCCACCTGCAATGGGATCTCTAATCCCCTTTAAAAGTGCAGACGGTTTCCCACCTACACTATGAAAACACAGAGTGGCTACTTCAAAGCCGCACCGTTTTTCACAGGAATGCGCTACCCCCAGGGCAGTGCAAGTTTGCAGCTGCACTGGGGGCAGGGCATTCAACCTAATAGGGTGTATTTTCCTTGCGCCCGACGCAATCAAAGAAAATGTGATGTATGTGTAATATGGCCCCAGAAAACCATTAGGTGTGCCATTCGCTTCCATCCAGTTCTGAGGCCTGAGTAAGGTGCAAGGTTTTTGCTCATGTTACATTGAAAGGCCTATGCTGGTGATATTATTGTGTGACCTCCTGAAGACCGTAAAGTGTTCAGTTCCACCAGTGGACATTCAAATTATGAGGCCTGGGTAAAGTGCAAAGTTTTTAGCAACGTGTTAAATTAAAAGGCCTGCACTGGTCATATCATCATCTGACCTCCTGAAGACCATAAAGTACTCAGATTCACCGCGTACTGCTGGACGTGTAAAGTGATCTTTCCAAAACCAACTTTGGGTTAGATTTCGGTTATTGCTCAATAGGTGTCCCATGCCCAAAGAGGCTGGAACTTATAGGCAGCATTTTTAATTGAGGGCATACTGGGGAGATACTCCTAACTTGCTTCTATCCATCTCCATCCCATTTACAAAGTTGTTGAGTCATATTTGGTAAATTTCAAAAATTGAGACACTAACTGAGATGATTCACCTCTCAAACATACTTGCATGGCACCTTTGACAAGTCCTGATATTTAGGGTATGCCATATAGGATGCAGCCAGAACTTTCTTAGCGGGAGCAGCTCCTCACAGATACACAGGATCTGGGACAAGGATCACTCTCCCTTTGTGCAAAAAATACATTGTCCATTAGTTTCCTCGCAGTCCTTCCGGCCACACCTGTAGACATTTAACCCAAATCTTAATCTCATCAATGGTTTTTTCACTTCCTTCCCAGAGGGTAGTGAGAGGTACATTGGGAAAGCCCCTGGCTCATACAGGGTTACTGCCCAAGCACCATGAGTCTGTTTTGTTAGGTCCTGCACATCCTGTTCCCTCGATTATAGTTTTCCTTGTTTCACTAGATGTTTTGAGAGTAGAGTCACAGGGAGGGCACTTAACCAGATCTCTCGGGCCTCCAAAATATCCAGTGGAAGGTTTAGATAGCCATGTCAGCTTGTAAAGGGGTTACTTATTACTTTCTAAATTACATGTTTTAATGTGTCACTCTTTGCCTGCTTGACTTTTAAAACAATAGTCCAAGAATTGTGCCTTTTAATATCAAATGCTGCAGAAACAGGCACAATTCTAGCCAAATTTGGGCATGCAAATTACGATCTGGCAGAAAAAGGACTCTTCTCTAGCAAGGGGATGGCCCCTTGTCCAGCCAATTTGCCAGCTTGTCTTTGAATAGCATTGCTCTATAAACAATGGTGTATAAAGGTTTGAAGCCCATCACCTTTAGGAGAAGACATAAGTCAGGAGTCATCATTGATGTCTGTAGCTTGTAGAATGCCCATGTCAGAGAATTTTCTGCTGCATGCTAGGCGTGGATGTGCGGTGTGATTTAGACACCTACAGTCGAGGTATACACCCAGGTATTTGTATGTATCAACTATTTCAACCACATTCCCCTCAATTAACTAAGCTCCCCTTTTTTTTAGTCTACATGTAATGATCATGTCTTTTGTTTTTGCTACATTAATTTTCAAACCATTGACTTTGTATTAAATGGTAAGTGCATTGAGGAGCCTCTGCAGGCCTATCGGAGTCTGATCAAAAAGTACTGTTTCATCTGCATACTGGAGCGACTGGACTCTGATACCGGCCATCCTTGGTGGAAAAGCCCTCTCCTTTTCAAGATGCTCCATTACATTTGGCAAGTAGCGATTGAATAGTATTGGGGCCAGTATGCAGCCTTGTTTTAGGCCTTTATACATCATGATTTTTGCAGTAGTAATCCACCATGAGCTGACGCTTTCCTTCACCCAAGTGTCAAAATACAGAGATATAATAGCTTTTAACAAATGGGGTGGGGTGCCCTAGGCATTCAATTTCGACCAGAGGTTTGCTCATGAAACACATTCAAATGCAACTTCGAAGTCTATAAACATATAGGGCCTAGCCCTTGGACACCTCAGTTTCTCTCAAATATGAGATACCAGTTAGATTATCTTCAATGTGGCAGCCCTTTTCGAAGCCTGTTTGACTAGGTGGGATCAGTTTTTGTCTGTTGCCCATGCTTGTAGTTCCTTGTTAAGAAAACTTGAATAACACTTGCGTTTTGTGTCCAAGAGAGAAATCAAGTGATAATTACCCAGGCAGAAACTGGACCCTTTCTTATATAGTGGAACCAAGAGTGAACCTCTCCATGGTTCTGGAATAGATGCTCCGAGCAGATACTCTTGAAATATGGGGCCATTACTGAGGCCCATCTTTTTGAGGCCCATTTAAATATTACAGTTGAAATGCTGCTCGGGCCTGTGACACCGATTGAGTGCATTATTTTGATAACTTTCACCACTTGAACCTGGCTTATTGATGTAATATCCACTTTGGTTTCTTGCCAAGGTTCGGTGTAACTCTAGCTCAATTGTGGTCTGATCTACAAATACACTTTTGCTATAGAATTCACACTCGGCGGGGGCATTGTTGACTGCAGCTTTCAGACGTGTTAGAGTTGAGCTTCTATTTATCCATAACCCGAATTTCCTCTGGTCTTGAATTTTATTATCTCATGTGATTCGACCCACCTTTTGGATACCTCCTCCTTTTTCCAGGCATATAGAGATTTCCTGTATCTTGACCTTATCATGGAGACCAACACAAACAAGAAACAAACAAAGTTCAAATAGACATTTCAAAAGTAACATCTTTTATATGTGATCTTGATTCAATACAAAACTCTGTTGCATTGGTACAATCATGATGGGATCTTTATTATTATCGTTGTCATTGTTTGAAATTGGGGCAGGATTTAAGGTGTTGCACCTTCCCATTGAAATGTTATCAGCTACTAGTATTTTTTTCATCATACTTTGCAAGGGGGATGTTTGTCAGATGCTGAGTTAATATCTGAGTCAGCAACATTTCAACTGAGTGAGGGACTACCACAATAAGTGTATGGTCCATAACGATTCCCTAATTTTCTTCAATTTCCAGGCAAACAGCTGCGACAGGCTTCAAACAACCAGGAAGAGCTGTGGTTAAAGGATCTAATGCAGCAGAGAAGAAAGTGACAGACCACTTCATCTGATCATGCTTATGAACTTGGGCCGGGAGAGCACACCCTTATTTTTCGTGGCAGTAAATTAAAAACATCCTTATTATAACTAGCATTCCAAGATCAGGTGCAATACAAAGATTCTCCTGTGCTCCAGGACGGCTTTCATGCATTCATTATCAAATGGCTCCAGATCCTCTACGTCACTGTGAGTAAGCCTCCGTAAAGGCTTTGCAATGCGAGAAATATTTGGAATCCCCTGACAACAATAGCCAACCTTTCTTACAAACATCCTCACTTTCTTCTGAGTAGTTGGATGGTTAATTTTCAGCATTGCAGAAACATATTCTTTGGACACTTTCCTTGCCCCTTTTTTAATGTGGTGCCATAATAATCACTTCTTTTTTACAGTACTGCATCTTGTAGGAGAAACCCAATGCCCATTGTCAGCAAGATGGTTCAAGAGCGCACTTGTATCCAACATGCAATCTTCCTTTGTCTTTGATACCTTAAAAGGTCATCAATATATTTCACCACCTCTGATTTACAGGGTGTGAGACCGGCCTCACGGCGTTGCCCTCTCCATCGTCCCGCCAACCTGCAACCACCCTCAAGACACGACATCCCCGACTCCGGCCGCCCCAGCCACCCCCGATCCACGGGCCGGCCAGAGACCTGACAGACTCAACACCCTACCACGCATGCCCAACCGAGGGAGCGGGAACCCTCGAGCCAGACCCAGAGGCGCCAGCCCAGTCACACCTCGGGTCGCCTTCCCCGGGAGGACTCAATCGGCCACCCGGCCCCTGGGGTGCAGGCGCCTCCCCTACCGAGCGTCTGGGGTCCCTCCCAGACCCACCTGAAAAGACCAAAGAAGTGAGCGGCAGGAAATCCCGCCGAACCCCCGCCGTCACCCCAGTCCCCCCTCTGCGAGCACTCCGGACTTCAAAGAACCAGCGGAGTATAACAAGGGGTGCCGGAGGAACAAGGACAGAGAAGACCTGGAACCATCTGAGCCTGCTGACGCTGTCGCGGCTCCTGAACGCTGAAGTCACCTGGGCCTGCTGAGTGACTCGCGGCCTCTTGCTATTGAACCATCTGAGCCCTGCGGACGAGGTCGCGGCTCCCGAACACTGATCCACCTAGGCCTGCTGAGTGACTCGCGGCCCCCCAGCTATTGAACCATCTGAGCCCTGCGGACGGAATCGCGGCTCCTGAACTCCGACCACCTGTGCCTGCTGAGAGACTCGCAGCGCTCCCCTTGAGGACGACTCGATAAGAGATCGCCCAGAGACACGACACCCTCCAGCTCGAGGATTGTGAGCTTCCGCAGGGTATTTCGCAGAGACACTATCTTGAAAGACTGTCCCTCTACCCCCATTCCCCACGACTGATTTGTGGTACGTTGTGCCACTGCTGTACTATTTGCCTTTGAGTCATAAAGATCCCTGAAATCATCGATAAAAGAACTTATCGTCCTACAAAGAATACGTGTGGTGTCCCTCTGTTTACAGTGCAGATCAGGGTGTACGCGCCTGGTTCGGCTTACTTGGGAGAGGTGGGTCAGAGGGGTGGGCAAGACGTGTATCGAACCCCCTTCCGGCCGACGCCTTTCCAACATTTGGTGGCAGACGACGGGATCCGAGCCGACACCGAAGGAGAGCGTGCAGTAAATGACTGACGCACTACCAAACAGAAATGGAAGGAGAAACCTCCCTGGGTGCCACAGGTACCGAAATAAGCTCACCGTTCCGAGAAGATCAATTGGACTATTACACGCATAGAGAACTAAAACAGTTTTGCAAAGACCTTGGCATCGCTACCACCGGACTGAGCACAAAGGAAGACTACCAGAAGGTACTGAAAGCCTGGGTCGAGACGGGGGCGCCCCCGACCCAAACGGAAAGAGACTCTACCCATGAACAAACAAGCACCCCGGCGAGAAACAACGGGCCAGAGGGGAACCTGTCCTCCGAGGAACTAGCGGACCGAGAGAGAAGCCGCAACCACGAACTGGAACTGGCAAAACTAAAAATCGAGGGAGAGATAAAACTGGCAGAGAAGAAGTTAGCCGTCGAGCAGTTACGGCTACAAGGGGAACTCGAAGAGAAGAGACTCCAAAGGGAGCACGACGAAAAGAAACTCCAGCTAGAACATGAACGTGGCCTGAAGGAAATTGAGTGGCGGGCTAGACACGAAAAGTCACAGCCGCCCGGGAATCCCCAGCCCGCTCCCGCCGTGGAAACCAAAGTTCACATCCCCAAGGATGTGGTCAAGGAGTATTATAAGAACGATGATATCCAGCAGTGGTTTAAAGCCTACGAAGTCGCCATGACCTCTCACCGAGTCCCGCAGAAGGATTGGGGGGCTGGCCTATGGGGCCGGTTCTTAAGCGAAGGAAGGGACACTCTGCTCGATCTGCCCTCCGCGGTCATGAACTCCTACAGCCACATGAAGGAAGCCCTCGTGGGCCGGTACGGACTCACCCCCGAAATGTACCGACAACGGTTCCGAGATTGCAAAAAGATACCGGGCACCACGTGGGTCGAATACGTGAACTTTTACAGCCGAGCTCTGGACGGTTGGATCAAGGGCAGCAAGGTCTCCACCTTCGAAGAACTGTTCGATCTGATCGCCTGGGAACATTTAGCGGCCAATTGCTTTATAGAACTGCGCCAGCATCTCCTAGACAGTAAACTCACCGACCCTAGGAAGCTGGCTGCTGAGGCTGATCGTTGGGTGAACACCCGGGCCACCCGGGGCCCCGTGGGGGACTACGGCCGCAACAGTCAGGGCCCCCCCCGCCAGAGGGGCGGAGGGAACCACGGCCGACCAAGAGACTTTGCTGGGGGGTCCTCCACCAGCCCCCCCAGCAGCCCACCAGCGGCGGGTTCGGCCCAGTCTCCAGCCAGCACCGGAGCCCCAGGACGGCCAGGTCCACGAGCTAGGATCACCTGCTTCCGCTGCCAGCAGCCCGGACACTACGCCAATGACCCCCAGTGTCCCCAGTATCAGCGACCCACAACGACCAACCCCACGACCCGGCAGATGGCCTCCGTGGCTCTGGGGGAAGAAATGGAAGACTCCGAGGAATGGGAACCGGCGGCCATGGCCCTGGTCTCCCTTGGGGATCGAGAGATGGTCTCCGGGACACCCTTGCCCGCCAACACAGAGAAATACCGACAGCAGGTGACTATCAACGGCCACCGAGTCGAGGGCCTTCGCGACACCGGGGCGAGTGTCACCGCGGTCCACCGCAGCCTAATTTTCGAAGACCAGATCCTAGCCGGGGCCCTCTGTCCGGTCGTATCCTCCGACAATTCTGAGAGCCTCTGCCAGATGGCCCTGGTGCCCTTCGAGTGGGGAGGGGTCTCCGGAGAACTGAAGGTAGCGGTCCGGAACTCGCAGCCCGTAGACTGCTTCCTGGGCAACGACCTGGAAAATTCCCCGTGGGGCAGGTAGAACGAAGGGCCCACCTAGAGATGATGGGCCTACCGGAATGGGTCTGCGCCACCACGCGCTCCATGACCGCACGAGTGGCCCCCTCCAAGGGCGGTGAAGCCCTCTTACCGAACGCTTTCCCCGAGAACAGGGACCCCCTACCAGAAGCAGACAACCCTCCTTCCGAGGAGGAAGGAGACACTAACCGAGGGGAAGGACCGGAACCTTCCGCCCCAGAGGCCCCGATGGAACCCGAAGAACTGCCCGAGTTGGCCCAGTGGCACTGCGAAGGGGGGCCCTCCCGCGAAGAGTTCTGCCAGGAACAGACCACTTGCCCCTCCCTCGAGGGACTTAGACAACAAGCCGAAGCCCAGGTCGCCGGTGATCAGACCGGAACCCATTGGGTTTATTGGGACAATGGCCTCCTCTACAGCGAGCAAAAGTCAGCCGAGCTAGGCGCAGCACGAGTACTGGTGGTACCCCTGCGGTTCCGGAGCCTCCTCCTGGGCCTGGCCCACGATGTACCCTTGGCAGGACACTTAGGCCAAGACAAGACATACCAGCGATTGGTGACCCACTTCTATTGGCCCAAGATGCGAGCGAATGTAGAAACCCACTGCAAGTCCTGCCTCACGTGCCAGGGCAGTGGGAAGAGTGGCGGAAAACGCAAAGCTCCCTTACAACCGTTCCCCGTTGTGAGTACCCCGTTCGAGCGGGTCGGCATCGACATCGTGGGACCCCTGGATCCGAAGACCGCCCAGGGCCACAGATTCATCCTCGTCCTGGTGGACCATGCCACCCGCTACCCCGAGGCCATCCCCCTCCGCACCGTGACGGCTCCCGTGGTGGGCCGGGCTCTCATGGGGATCTTCTCCCGGGTCGGATTTCCCCGCGAGGTTGTGAGTGATCGCGGCACGAACTTTATATCCCGCTACATGAAGTCCCTGTGGCAGCAGTGCGGAGTTACGTATAAATTCACGACCCCCTACCACCCCCAGGGCAACGGCCTGGTGGAGCGCTTCAACCGAACTCTGAAGGGAATGATCCTGGGCCTCGAAGAGCCCCTGCGCCGGAAGTGGGACGTCCTCCTCCCTTGCCTCCTGTTCGCGTACCGGGAGGTTCCCCAAAAGTCTCTGGGGTTCAGCCCCTTTGAACTGCTGTACGGACATCCCGTTCGAGGGCCCCTAAGCCTGGTCAAAGAGGGCTGGGAGACAAGCCCCCGGGGGACACCCCCAGATGTGTTCCGCTACATCCTGGCGCTCCGCAACCAGACGAGGAAGTTTAGGGAACTTGCAGAGGCTAACCTCGAGGCCAGCCAAGAAGAAATGAAGCGCTGGTATGACCAGAACGCAACCTTGGTCGAGTTCCAGCCGGGCCAGCAGGTTTGGGTCATGGCTCCGGTGAGACCCTGCGCCCTACAAGACAAATGGACTGGTTCATTCAAGGTGGTCGAACGGAAGAGCCAGGTCACGTATCTGGTCGACGTACAATCCCCACGGAACCCCCTCCGGGTCCTCCACGTAAACCGTCTCAAGCCCCACTTTGTAAGGACAGAACTGAGTTTGCTACTGGCCACCGATGAGGGGGCAGAAGAGGACACTGAACCCCTGCCCGATCTCCTGTGCACAAAAGAACTGGACGGTTCCGTGGAGGGTGTGAAACTGTCGGACACCCTCACTCCCCAGCAGGCCGACGACTGCCGCCAGCTGCTCGGACAATTCGCAGACCTTTTCTCCCTCATTCCAAGGGTGACCGACTGGTGTGTCCACGACGTGGACACCGGCGACTGCCCACCTGTGAGACACCGAGCCTACCGGGTGCCTGACCGGGTCCGCACCTGCATCAAGACCGAGGTACAGAAAATGCTCAACCTAGGGGTCATCGAGCCCTCCGACAGCCCCTGGGCCAGCCCGGTGGTTCTGGTCCCGAAGGCTGCCTCCCCAGGGGTCGCCCCCGAACTAAGATTCTGTGTAGACTATCGGGGGCTCAATGCGGTCACCCGCGCAGACGCTCACCCTATTCCCCGAGCCGACGAGCTCATCGACCGCCTGGGGGCCGCCCAGTTCCTCAGCACTTTCGACCTGACCTGCGGGTACTGGCAGATCGCTCTCACGGAAGGGGCGAAAGAGCGCTCTGCCTTCTCCACGCCAGATGGCCACTACCGCTTCAGGGTCATGCCGTTCGGGATGAAAAACGCCCCAGCCACGTTCCAGCGGTTGGTGAACAAGGTCCTGGCCGGACTCGAGGAGTTCAGCGCAGCGTACCTTGACGACATCGCCGTATTCAGCTCTCAATGGCACGAGCATCTCCAGCACCTCCGACAAGTACTAATGGCCCTGCGCCAAGCGGGCCTGACAGTGAAAGCCAGCAAATGCCAGCTCGGACAAGGCTCCGTGGTCTACCTGGGGCATCAGGTGGGCAGCGGCCAGGTCGCCCCTCTCCAGCCGAAGATCGATGCCATCAAGTCCTGGGAGCCCCCCACCACGCAGACAGAGGTTCGGGCCTTCCTGGGCCTTACGGGGTACTACCGGAGGTTCCTTAAAAATTATGGTAGTATCGCAGGGCCCCTCACAGAGTTGACCTCCAAAATGCTTCCGCAGAAGGTGCAGTGGACCCCCCAGTGCCAGCAGGCGTTCGACGCCTTGAAAACCGCCATGTGCACTGCTCCCGTACTCAAGGCCCCCGACTACTCCCGAGAGTTCGTGGTCCAGACCGACGCATCCGAACATGGCATCGGGGCCGTGCTCTCGCAGTTTGACGACAAGGGCATTGATCAGCCCCTAGCCTTCATCAGCCGAAGGCTGCTGCCGAGAGAGCAGCGTTGGAGCACTATAGAGCGAGAGGCCTTTGCCGTAGTCTGGGCCCTCAAGAAACTGCGGCCCTACTTGTTCGGAACCCATTTTCGAGTACAGACGGACCACCGGCCCTTGCAGTGGCTAATGCGGATGAGGGGGGAGAACCCCAAGCTACTACGATGGTCCATCTCTCTCCAAGGGATGGATTTCACTGTCGAACATCGCCCCGGGACGGATCATGCCAACGCCGACGGCCTGTCCCGGTTCTTCCTCTTCGGCGAGGAGAACCCCCCAGTGGATGGGTAGTTCTCCACGCCTTTCAGCTGGGGGGGACGCGTGTGAGACCGGCCTCACGGCGTTGCCCTCTCCATCGTCCCGCCAACCTGCAACCACCCTCAAGACACGACATCCCCGACTCCGGCCGCCCCAGCCACCCCCGATCCACGGGCCGGCCAGAGACCTGACAGACTCAACACCCTACCACGCATGCCCAACCGAGGGAGCTGGAACCCTCGAGCCAGACCCAGAGGCGCCAGCCCAGTCACACCTCGGGTCGCCTTCCCCGGGAGGACTCAATCGGCCACCCGGCCCCTGGGGTGCAGGCGCCTCCCCTACCGAGCGTCTGGGGTCCCTCCCAGACCCACCTGAAAAGACCAAAGAAGTGAGCGGCAGGAAATCCCGCCGAACCCCCGCCGTCACCCCAGTCCCCCCTCTGCGAGCACTCCGGACTTCAAAGAACCAGCGGAGTATAACAAGGGGTGCCGGAGGAACAAGGACAGAGAAGACCTGGAACCATCTGAGCCTGCTGACGCTGTCGCGGCTCCTGAACGCTGAAGTCACCTGGGCCTGCTGAGTGACTCGCGGCCTCTTGCTATTGAACCATCTGAGCCCTGCGGACGAGGTCGCGGCTCCCGAACACTGATCCACCTAGGCCTGCTGAGTGACTCGCGGCCCCCCAGCTATTGAACCATCTGAGCCCTGCGGACGGAATCGCGGCTCCTGAACTCCGACCACCTGTGCCTGCTGAGAGACTCGCGGCGCTCCCCTTGAGGACGACTCGATAAGAGATCGCCCAGAGACACGACACCCTCCAGCTCGAGGATTGTGAGCTTCCGCAGGGTATTTCGCAGAGACACTATCTTGAAAGACTGTCCCGCTACCCCCATTCCCCACGACTGATTTGTGGTACGTTGTGCCACTGCTGTACTATTTGCCTTTGGGTCATAAAGATCCCTGAAATCATCGATAAAAGAACTTATCGTCCTACAAAGAATACGTGTGGTGTCCCTCTGTTTACAGTGCAGATCAGGGTGTGCGCGCCTGGTTCGGCTTACTTGGGAGAGGTGGGTCAGAGGGGTGGGCAAGACGTGTATCGAACCCCCTTCCGGCCGACGCCTTTCCAACACAGGGCAGTTGCAAACTTTCAAAATTTTTCTTTAGAATCTGACTAAAGATTGATAGGCTTTCTGTATACCTGGGTGGGATTCGACACTGAAAATGAACTTTATTGCGAACTCAGAATGCGGAAAGATATTTGTTATCTTTATGATATGGGATGAAAAAGAATGCCTGGCATAAGTCAATGACTGTATACCATTCTGCATCCAGTGGAATTTGGAACAAGGTCACAGTAGGATATGTTGCCACTAGAAAACATTGGACTACAATCTTTTTATTTTCCTATGATCGTGGACTACCCTCCACTTTCCACTCAGTTTTTTACACCCATCACAGGTGCGTTGCAAGGACTACAAAGCACCTCTCATAAAATACCCTGGTCTAACATCTTTTGTGTTATGGGTATACCTTCGTTGTTTCTCATGAAAGCTTCTATTGTAGAGTTCTAGGATAAACTGCATCTAGTTTGATCATAATCTTAACTGGTTCGGCACTCTTGATTACTCCAATTTCTTTACCTGTGAAATGTCATACCTCTTCTTTATCTGGGTCTCTTAAATCAAGAGACAAGGTATATTTTATAAGAGCTCTTGACTCTTTTGATTTAATTTTAAATACTGACTCTTTATCTTGGGTTTTAATTGTGACACCATCCGTTGTTCACTATATCACAAAATTCATTTTGCAAAGTAAGTCTCTGCCAAGTAACTTAATAGGACTTGAATTACACAATATTAATCGGTGATCATTTCCCATTAACTAT
Organism: Triturus cristatus; assembly: GCF_964204655.1. NCBI lineage: Eukaryota > Metazoa > Chordata > Amphibia > Caudata > Salamandridae > Triturus > Triturus cristatus. The sequence goes on along the minus strand of NC_140582.1, from coordinate 266,261,356 downwards.
AGTTTTACAGGAACGTTTGCTGAAACTTGATAAGTAATCTGTTTGTTGCTTATTCCTACAACTTGGACTTCTTTTTCCGAGAGAGGTAGGCTTGGGACCACTTTGGAATAAACCATGGAGCTGGTAGCACCAGGATTGATTAAAAATTATACAGGGTGGTCTTTCACCTCACCATTTATGTACGGGCGACAATGGTCTTCCTTCAGTGCTGCACCAAGCATGCAATTCTCCTCCCTCATCAGGCACTACCATGGCGAATTTGTTGCACCCAGTAAAAACTGGGGGAAATCATTGTTCAGAACAAATGTATTCTGCTAAAACCCTGGGTTGAATGGCATTTTATTTATGATGTTTTGCTGCAACACTGAAGAAACGGGCATATTCATATGAAAGTGCCATAAATTCTGCACACTCTGCATAAGCATCTGTTGGTCTGGGATAGAAAACAACTGTGTCTTTGACTGATTCACATTTTGCCACATCTAGTTTACAAAATTCTTTTGAATTCGATTTGGGATCTGTCTACACTTACCCCTACCACTACGTTGGGCTGTGCCAGCACCATATCACTCCTCTTTCCTACTCCTTGCATCCCAAAATTTTAATTAGCACTCACACAAGAACTTGCAGATGGCACAAAATCCGTATATGAATTCATCTGATGTTTACCACTTCTCTGAATCTGTTTCATCTGCAAAATAATCTAATTCTCCTCGATCTTTAACTGCTTCACATCAAAAAAGTCACTTCGGTGTTTGGCATCCTTGAGTATCTCATCAATACTCTCGGGCATATGTATTATGATATCATGCGGTGCAGCCAGTCACCTCGCTGCGCTGTGTGATAGGGAAAGGGTAGGAATGCACCTTACTTAACATTGTATGGCACATTCCTGCCTTTTCCCAGTGCTGGTGCAAAATGTGCTACCTACTGCCGAGGCAGGCTCTCCTGCACCCTGGTGCAAGGGTGCCTGTGTTTGTTAGCAGGATTGTTTTTGTGCAGGAAGGGGAACCTGTGGAAGATGTGCGGCGGGAAGGGGTCAGTAGGTTCTCTGGAGTGGATGTGCTTCATTGTCTTTAAGGTGTCTTCAGTGGAGAGAGGGGTCCAGGTGAGAAGGGTCTGTTGGATGGCATAGCTTCGGGTGGGAGTTGGGGTGGTCCTGTGGTCTTGGTAGTTGAAGTTGTCATATAGTGTCTTGATCTTGAGGTGAAAGAAGGAGCTGAGTTTATTGCAAAGGTCTTGGGAGGGAGGGATGTTAGTAGTTTCGCTGTTCAGTCCAGTGAATTTATGTATGATGGCGAAGAGTTCCTTGGAATTGTGGGTGTTGGAGAAAATTCTATCTTGGATGAAGTTTCTCTTTGCTGATTTGATGAGCTGGTGGTGTGCCGTGATGGCTGCTTTGTAGGTGGAGTGAGCTTCCGGGGTTCTGCTGTTTCTCCACGTATTCTCCAGTCATCGGCAGGAGTGCTTGGATTCTCGGAGCTCCCTGGTAAACCAGTTGGCTTTCTTTGTTGTGTCATTTCATGGTGTTCTGGAAGGGGGCGAGAGTGTTGGCGCAGTTGGCAAGCAATTGGTGGAGGTTGCTTGCCACTGTGTTGGCGTCTGTCGTAGTTGGGGGAGGAGTGCAGGTGAGGTGTTCTTCGGCGACTTTGTTCCAGCTCCTGCGTCGGGGGCAGAGCATGTGCTTGTGTGCGGTGGGTTTTGTGAAGAAGAAATTTATGCAGTGGTGGTCTGTCCAGAGCAGTTTCGTGGTGTGGTTGAAGCAAATGTTGTTCTCCAGCGAAGATGGGGTCGGTGTGTTTCTTGTTGTGTGGGTGGGGGTGGCAACAAGTTGCTTCAGTCCTGTGTTGGTGAGGTTCGCCAGTAGGGCAGTGGTTTTGGGATCACTGTGGTTGTCTAGGTGGAAATTCCAGTCTCCGAGAAGTATGTAGTCCGTGGAGGCGAGGGCATGGGGTGTGATGTGGTCTGCAATGGCGTTGATGAAGTGGGTGCGGGGTCCTGGAGGTCTGTAGGCGAGTGTTCCATGGAGTGTCATTCTGGGGTTGGGCTGGAAGTGGATGTGTTCCATGAGGGGTGAGTCGGAGGGAGCTTTTGTGGATGATGGCAAGGCCTCCTCCCGGGTGGTTTTTACTCAGGATATTGTGTCTGTCGGGATGGCGGTTGCGATGTCAGGTGCGGAGCTGGTGTTGGTCCAGGTCTCTGTGTTGGAGGCGACGTTGGGCATGAGAGTGTTAAGTAGGTCCCAGATTTCTACGGCGTGTCTGTGCAGGGAGCGTACGTTGAGGAGGATACAGCTCAATGGCTTGTGTGGGGTGGCGTCCAGTGAGATGGGGGTGGCTGCCTGGGTCTGGACGTGGGTGAAGGTGTGGCGGCAGTGCCAGTAGGAGATCGGGCCCTGGGTGTTGTGGTTGGGGCACACTTGGTGTTGGTGGTATGTCAGATCTGTTTGTGGGATTCAATCTCTTTTCTCCTCTTCGGTATGACTCGTTTAATCTCTACATTCTTTTCCTCAAGTTCTTCCCCATTATAATCTGTTGTTTACATATGAATGGAAAAGTAATGTAGGATGTATTAAAACAATATATCTTCCAATCTGTGCACTACATTTGTAGTAGTAGATTGGATTATGACTTCAATACAGGTCTATTGAAGGCAAAGTTGCACATCACAATATAATTTGAACACATATAGGTGAATGATACACAATGAAGTGTACAAACATTTACAAAGAGCACGGCAGCCAGATACCTTATGAAGTACAACAGATATATGATTGCAAATCTATAGCAATATTTACCGGTCAGACACTCCTCAGATGTACCTATACCAGACACTCCCTCAATACTTCTGGTGTCCATGATAGACCAACATGCATTCCTGCAACAGAGTGTGGTCTAACTCTTTGGGTGACTGTCCTCCCATACTATTTATGTGCTCCTTTAACTACAATGTTCTTTCCATTAGTCTACCTAGTTAGTCGGGTGTCCAACATATATCCAGGAGGGATGGATCTGCACTGGAATTTCAGGACAAGCTCTGGCTACATGAAGGTGTTCCTTTTGGATTAATTGCACTCAGATCTACCTTGTGTGAATATCCTGAAAATATCATCCCTCCTTCCTGGACCTACAGTGGACACCCCTGCTATATGTAATATATGCTTTGCAGCAATATTCAAAATCATGTTATATGACCCTACTAAATTGAATGTGTTCACAACTTTGTCTTTTTCTTTCTTTACTGACAAAGTAGTTCAATGAAATTTGGCTCTGTAAAGGTATGACTCAAGTGGTACTTAAGAACTTTCATTTCATCATTTGCAAAACATTTTGTTCTATGGTATTGCATTTGTTGACACTATCTTATCATAATCTAAGATAAAGCGTCTAGGCAGGATCTGGGACAGTGTTACCCTCAAGAACGTATGAGGCAATGTGTCCCTAACAGCACCCAAACATAACTAAAATATTTAACATTTCAAATAAATAAGCCCTCTAGAGTCAGCAATACATTTTAAATCATGAAGGTTTATTAAAATGTTTAAGAATCATTACAGAAGGCAAAAATAATGGTTTGTTAAGACGTAAGGTAAATCAATATGCATAAGCCTCAATCAAATGTAGCAGGGAGGCTGACATGAAACCAAATCAGAGTAAAATATTTTAAGTTCTAAGGGAGGAACAGGCTGATGAAGATCTGCACTCAGACGACTGGCTCACCTTCAATTCCAAGACTTTTAATAACAATATATACAGGAAAAGTCACATCGTCATCATAAAATGAAATAAATGTTTCATGGTTTAACCAATCACAGTACATCAATGTGCAAAAATATTGGCCTACATAAAATAATAATGAATCCCTATTTGACCTAGTGTCAACGGAAATGACAGTACAAATCTAGATAAATACAAAACAATGACAAACTTACTCATGAATAGGGCTACAGTGGCACAAGTGGGAAAAGATTTGAATTTGTCCAGAGTTCTTCAAGAACAGCATTTTAACAGAGAGCATTTTGTTTGTGCACATTTTGTTACATGCTAAGAAAGAAGAAATGAAAACACACACATCATGTCTGAGTTAGTATTTAAGATTGAGTCAGAGCCTAGTTTTAGGTCTTGTTTACCAACCATAGCAAAATACAATTTTGAGAAGTGCAGTGTTTTTGCTTTAAATGCAACATTTTTATACTGATAAACACACATATTATTTATAAATAGGAGTAGCGCCCTCGTCTCTGCACAACTCCCCCCCTGCCGCTGCACAGCTCCTTGTGACTGCTGCCAAACTCGCAGTCCGAGGCCGCGGGTTCAGTCCTGCTGCCCGCTAGGCCAGACGTACTGATATATACATTTGGTATTGTGTTATTTTTCAGTCTAATCTGTATTCTGGCAGTTTAATCCCTTTTTGCATTCTGTATTTTGCCCAATATTTCTGTTCTTTGTATCTTGTCCTGTATTTTGCCCAGTGCCCACCATTTTCCTCCCACCACCCTGCCAGCCCCTCCCACCACCCAGGACCACTTATGGAGGCCTCTGAGCGGCTGTGTCACTGGCACCAAAGGCAAGCCCGCTGTGCCCGTCCTTGCCTGGACCACAACCAGTGCTGGAAACTCTAACCCTCTGCCCTCCCACAGATACTCTGCCGCAGACCTCCAGCCTCTGGTCCCCAGATGCAATAGCAACTGCTGCCTCACATCGCTTTGTTCCACAGAGGCACTGTTCACCTGCATTCACTGCCTCATCACCTCCACACTAGCACCAGCACTGACCACTATCACAGCAACCAGTGACATGCCAACCCTGGAAGTCGCCACCTCCCTGGAACTACTCAGCTGCCACATCATCAATGCCAGATTGCTCTGCAAACACACCACCAAAGTCTGGGACACCATATTCACCCTTGTCCCTGATGTGACCTTCATTACAGAGCTCCGCACCAATTACATAATCACCTTCAAAGGCACCCTCGCATACAGACTGACAGGACCACAAACTGGCCTCAGCGACACCATCGCTGAGTTCCTCGCCCCGCTCACCATCAAATCCGAATGCTACATATTCTTGGGAGACCTTAACTTCCACCTGGAAGACCCCATTGACATCAACTCCACCAACCTCCTGGATAGATTAGACAACATCGGCCTCCAGCAGCTGGTCACAGACTCCACACACAAATCACGACACATGCTGGACCCCATCTTCACATCAAGCAACAGAATCAGATATAGCCACCCCTCAGACCTTACCTGATCGGACCACTCCATCGTACACTTTACCCTCACCGGACCTTCACGCACCACCCCCAAATGCCACAGTGCCCTCTTCCGCAGCTGGACAAAGGTTACTCAACACCAATGGACTGACGCCCTCAGCATCACACAGCCCAACATCACCACCAACGTGGACCAGGCAGTAGAGAACTTCAAAACCAGGATCACCAGCTATGCCAAACAAGTCTCTCTCAACAGACCAGTCAAAATGTACAGCACTAACATATGATCCATCTGGTACACCAGGGAACTCAGCACATCAAAGCGCAGATGCAAACAACTGGAAAGAAGATGGCGCACTTGCAGGAACTACACTGAACGAGCCACCTTCAAGTCGGCCCTCAACAAATACCACCAACAGCTCAAAACTGCAAGAAAGGAGGCCTTGACTCACCGGAGCGAAACCAGCACCAACCAGACCAAGGTACTCTTCACCATCGTTGGATTTCACCTTCCCATCAGCCACAGAAAACTCAATCCCCTCGTCACAGGAACTCTGCAAGGCCCTCGCCAACCACTTCCACAACTAGATAGCAACCATCTACAGAAACGTCGAACACCAACCTACCGACCTCCTCAGCATCCCACCAACTACCACCCCAGACAACCCAATCACCGCTCAACAACTCTGAACACTGAACACAAATACTCTAATGAACTCCATCCACTCGGGAGCACCCAGAGACCCATGCCCTCACCAAATTTTCAACCTCGGAAGAGACGAGATCAGCAACCAACTCACCACCATACTCAACGTCGCCATCACCACAGCCACCTGTCCTGACACCTGGAAACACACAGAGGTGAGACGCCTTCTCAAGAACCCCTCTGCAGACCCCAGTGAGCTCCAGAACTACTGTCGCATCTCACTGCTCCCATTTCCCACCAAAGTCCTGGAGAAAGACATCAACCTCCAACTCACTGAACACCTGGAGAGAAACAACCTGCTGGGCCCTTCTCAATCAGGTAACAGAGCCAACCACAGCACCAAGACAGCCCTGATCGCCGCAACAGAGGACATCCGCACCCTACCCGACTTAAGAAAATTAGCTGCCCTGAGCCTGGTCAACCTCTCCACAGCCTTCGACATCATCTCCCACCACACACTCATCGATCAACTGCGGCAAATCAGAATCAGTCACACAAGGCGCTCAGATAGATGGTATTCTTTCTCACGAGGTGCATCCAGAGAGTCTGCCTGCCTCCCTTCACCTCACAACCCAAGCACACCATCTGCAGCATCCCTTCAGGCTCATCTTGCTGCCAATCGCCAGATTGCATGACATCAACATCATCTCTTATGCCAATGATACTCAGCTCGTCCTCTCATTCTCAGGGGACTCCACCTCGAAGAACACTAACTTCAACAACTGTATTTTGAACTTCTCAGCTTGGATGAAGAACAACTGCCTGAAGCTCAAAATGGACAAAACTGAAGTTCTGAACCTTTGGCAGGCACACCATGCTCTGGAATCACTCCTGGTGGCCTTAGGAACTGGGACTCACCCCCCACTCCAAAAGACCACACCTGCAACATTGGTACTATCCTGGGCAACAAACTCTCCATGAAACATAAGGTCAACGCCGTCTCCTCAGCCTGCTTCCACACGCTCCTCATGCAATGTAAAGTCTTCAAGTGGCTACCCATTAGCACCAGAAGAATGGTGAGGTAGGCCCTTATCACCAGCTGGCTGCATGCAACCTATGCAGACACTGCTACCAAACTCATGAAAATACTCCAGACAATCCAGAATGCAGCAGCCAGACTGATCCTCAACTGGCCCAAGAGGACTCACATCACCCAGCACCTGAAGAAACTACACTGACTCCCGGTCCAGGAAATATGCCAATTCAAGCTTCTGACCCACCCCTACATCGCCCTACGCAACCAAGGACCCGCCTATATGAACATCCGTCTGCTCTTAAACGACCTGCCAGAAACCTCTGCTTAAAACACCACCCCCTTGCTCAGACACTAGGCATCTGCCGCTGCTGCTCTGGAGGACACACCTTCTCCCACATCGCTACCAAGTCCTGGAACACCCTCCACCTCTTCACTTCACCCTTGTTGATCCACTTCTGACAGGGACGCAACACCTGGCTTTTCAGCGGATACCTGCAGCTCAGCACCTGGATACCCTCTTGAGTGACAAGCTGTGCTATACAAGAACCGCTTGATTGATTGATAAATGAGAAACAGCTCTCTCACATTAATTACATACCACGGGGGTGCTAGAGGGCGCACGGCAAGATGGCCGCTCTGTAGAGCAGCTCCGCCAGCCTAGCCCATAATCCTTTCAATATCCTTCCCCATCTGGCTCTGATCACTGCCATTTCAGCGAGTACTGTGCAGTGAGGTCGGGCGGCACACTTTCACCAGCAATTGCGGACTGTGGATCCGTTGTTGGTGCTTATCGGCGGCGAGTGAAGCTCTAGACCTATGGCGGTAACGTGGTGGGCTGGGAACGGCCTCGCAGCATGGACTGATGTAGGCCGTGGGGTGGCAGCTTTGGTCTCTGGTGCGGGGGGCGCTGCACCTTCCGACCTGTACCCGGGGGGACTGCGTGGTGAGGTGTGGGGGCTGGTGGTCTCCACTTTGCGTGTAACTGGCGCGAAGGGAGCGGGCAGCCCTTGGGCCTCTGCGGCCTGCCGGTGCGGATGTGTGTGAGGATACACTGCCCCCCCCTCCGACCATGACCGGTGACCCGGTCTCTGAGGGGCTGCTTGCGGTCTCGCGCTTGGGCGGGTTTGCTGCCCCCGGGAGTCAGTGCTGTGGACCTACCTTCCGGTATAGAGTGCAACGTCTCTTGTTGCACGGCACGATCTCCAGCTGGGTGACTGCGGATGAAATCTGCTATTGGGCCGGCGCGGCCTCCTTGGGTGATGCACTGCACGGGCTGCGCCATCATCATGCGGAGACTGCGGTGACCTGTGGGCCCATTGTGGCGAAGCACTTACATTCCTGAACACTGAGGCGCAGCGACTCCTGTAGCAGTTCGGCCTGGTGGTGCTAAGGGCGCGGATCAACCCTGCGGTGGGACACTGCGCGGTGTTATGCGCTGTGGTGGCGGCACTGTACGGGACTGCAGTCCTCCAATAACGCTTCCTCTGCGCTCGAGGCATTGCTGTCCTGCCTGGTTTTTCACCTGCGACCCAATGACTGCCTGTTGATGATCAGTCTACTATTACTACTTACTGTCTCTGCTGCATTGTTCTCCCCCTGGTACCGCTGGGCCACTGCATCAGCCTCGGGCAGTGTCTACACCTCTCTTGCTGGCCCGGCGCTGTTCTGAGACCTGCTGACTGCCTGGTATTTTTCCTGAGTGCGTGACAGGCTGGTGATATTTGTGGCGATCTGCGAGTCCATTGCAAAACTCTGGTGCTACGGACTGCTCTGTGCCGCCTTCCCTTCGCCATCTCTTCATATCCCTGTTGCTTTCCTGACTGGGATCTCGTCATCAGCCACACTGCCGCACTGAACCCTAACGCCATTGATGTAGATCTTTGACATGTATTGGTATACTTAGGAACTGTGATGTCTTTCGCTGTGTTTGCTTTGCACTGCTGGTTCTTTTTCTCGTTAGGCGATGTAAACTTAACAGTTGGCCAGAGGGTGCTATCATGATGGCTGGGCCACCTCCTTTTTTCTCCGGGAGGGATACGGTGCTCAGGTATTCCCCACAACTGGTTACTTCCTTGGCATTGCACTTAGATTCGTTCTGGGAGTTGGGATGGCTTTGGCATGTTGGGGTTCCTGAAGTGGGTGGGTGGAGGGTGTTCCTATGGGTTTTGTTCATGTGGCTGCATGTTTTTCCTGTCCTACTAGATATTACTTACATAGTCTATTCAAGTGCTGGACAGGAGGTTGATTCCGCTTTCTACATCCTCTGCTCTTGGGCTGCACAGTAATGGTATAACAATTTCTTGTCTCACGTGGAATGTGCGGGGGCTTAACTCGCCCCAAAAAAATCGACCGGTGATAGGTCATTTAGAACGCCATAGAATCAGTGTCGCCCTCCTGCAAGAAACACATCTCACAAATTCTACTGATAAATTGGTTGGGGCACGATGGGCTGGCTACCACCTTGCTCCCTCCTACTCCTCCTATCGCTGGGGGGGTACTCACCTTAGTGAAGAAGGGCCTTCCGTTTACAGTGCATCGCACTCAGGTTGATTCTGCGGGTCGTTATGCTCTGATACACGGGACATTAGCAAGCAAACTTGTCACGATTGTGAACTCCTATGGTCCTAATATTGATGACCCAGGGCTATTCAGGAACCTTCTTGCGGTGTTGACGCAGTGATCCTTTGGGGGGGGGGCGAACTTAATATGCATCTAGACCCCAGCAAAGATAAGTCTAGTGGTAGAGAGGGGCACTCCCCAGGTTCAGCTCACGTGATTAACGATGGGATGGCAGAACTTGGATTGCTAGATGCATGGCGCCACATGCATGCGGAGACACTTGAGGGCACGCACAACTCCACAGTTCATGGCAGTTGGTCTCGCCTTCATAATTGGCTGGTGAGTGAGGGGGTGGCGGACTGCGTGGTGGATGTGGAGAGCCTGCCGCACACACTCTCAGATCACTGTCCCGTTTGGCTCACTCTCTGTATCCCTCAACAAATTCCCCGAGCCTTTACCTGGCATTTCCGCTCGGAGGCACTGCTGGACCCCCTCTATTTGGAAACTATTTGTGAGGCCATCATTCAATACTTCGATCAAAATAAGGGATCTGTCGATAGCGCAGAGACATTGTGGGAGGGATTCAAGGCCACCATTCATGACCACTTCCGTGTCACGGACATATTGGAACCGTTCAGGCAAACATATGCTAAATTGTACACTTCGCAGGGCGAGACGGCCACTGACAAATTGGATGCCTATTTATCACAGGTAGCTATTGCATGGTTGTCAGAAGGACAGAGAGATTATCTAGGTCAGCCTATCACAGACGAAGACATTTGCATGGCAATCGCTTCCCTCCCTAATAAGAAAGTACATGGACCGGACGGCTTTCCTTCTGAGTTCTACAAGGCCTATGCTGAGGAGATCACCCCCTTCCTGATAGAAATGTATGCAGAGGCATATGACACAGGAGTACTCCCCCCTTCCCTTTGAGAGGCACTAATTATTACTTTATTAAAAAAAGACAAACCGCCTGCTCACTGCAACTCATACCGCCACTTGTCACTCATTACATAGACGTCAACATTTTTGCGAAGATACTGGCCACGCGCCTTCAACCACTCATGCAGAATCTGGTGTTGCAGGACCAATCTGGGTTCATCCCTATGCGGTCCACTTCCCACAATCTCCGCACACTATTTGCTCTCTTCCACACTCTTTCTCCTGATCTTCCGGCGGCAGCAGCCATGCTAGACTCTACCAAAGCGTTTGATTCAATCGAATGGGAATACCTATTCTACATACTTCAACGGATGGGATTCTCCCCTTTTTTTATTAACTAGGTACAACTCCTTTACACGCACCCCACGGCATGGGTCCGAGTGGGGGGACACACTTCGGAACCTTTTTCTATTACTAGGGGCACCAGGCAGGGGTGCCCCCTCTCTCCACTCCTGTTCGCCCTGACGCTGAAACCTCTGACCTGCCTCTTCAGACAATGTCATAAATGTGCTGCACTAAATTTACACCACTGTCCCCTCATCATCTCATTATATGCAGATGATATGTTGCTTTTTCTTCGAGAACCCTCCACTAATCTGGCGCCAGTTCTGCGAGAGTACATTCGATTTGCTAGATTCTCCGGGTTACACATTAACTGGTCCAAGTCGTTGGTGCTACCACTGACTGTATCCACGCAACCACATGAACTAGAATTCCCCCTCGAGTGGGCGACGGAGTCAGTTAAGTATCTGGGCATCTGGGTCCACTGTGATCCAGACAGTGTCCTTCGTGAAAACTATGGCACTGCTGTAAAGTTGAAGGTGGATCCATCTTCCTCTCTCCATCACAGATCGTATCGCCTTAATAAAAATGGTGGTGTTGCCTAAATTTTTATATTTTTTCAATAACATACCAATCTCTCTCTCACAGCATTTTTTAGAACAGTATGCTCGCTGCTTCTCGGACTGATTTGGGGTGGTAAACAGGCCCGAGCAGGCTGGCACACCCTCACCCTAGATTACAAACACGGGGGATTCGGGGTTCCAGATATTTACGTGTATTATTTATGCGCCCATGCGCAATACGCGCATTTTTGGTTTACTCCTCACAACTTTATCCCGCATGTAGCGGTAGGACACTGGGACGCACATCCTATCCCATTAAGCTCCATTTGAACACACGCGTAGATCCACGCCCCGCGCCACATTCAATACTATTAATTCGACAATTACAGCATGGCAGGCACTGGGCTGACTGGCCGCTGCTTCCTATTGCTTACCATGAGAATATGTCAGTGACACATGAGACAGGAGCTATGTGCATATTGGCCCAGGCGGGCATTGAAAAAATGCAGGATTTGTACCCTAATGGCACTTTTTTGACGTCCGCTGACACCGATTATATTCAACATAAGACTTTGTTATTCACATTCTCGTTACATAGACTGAAAAATGCAACCCAGGCTTATTATCCAACGTTCCCTGCAGAGCCTCGTGAGTCCCTCGCATTGCATACCTTGCTTATTAGCCCCACCCGACACAAACTTGTTACTAAATTATATAGAGCTGCTAGCGAAGATAGGACCCTGTCTGACGAATATTTAAAACCACAGATTTCTCCGGACGATTGGGTACGCTGCTGTAGCTTGACTAGCGCCCTTACTTCCAACAGAAATTTGCGTATTATACACTTTGAATTTCTTCATCAAGTTTACCTTACACCCCACAAACCTTTTAAATACGGCCTGTGAGACTCAGATGCATGTGCACGATGTGGCGCCCTGGGTGCAGACTTTTGGCACCTGGCTTGGGGCTGTGGGCGGGTGGGGGCATACTGCACTCAGGTAGGGGCATATCAACAAGGGCTTTATCTCTGCTTTTTTGGCTTTAAAAGCCAAAAAAGCAGAGATAAAACTAGCGCCCTATCAACAACAGGGTGCTAACACGCAAATTTGCATGTTAGCACCCTTTTACTCTACGCTTCCCCTTGCATCTCTAATGAGATGCAAAGGGGGCGTTCCTTAGTAAAATAATAGGAGAAATGTCGCTAAGCGACATTTCTCCTATTATCAAGAATGTCGCTAAACCTGTTAGAGACAAAAAAAGCAGCGCTAACCGCGGTTAACGCTGCTTTTTTACGTCTGGTATTTGTCTGACTTAGCCATGATATCCTATGGAAGGAGGATATCATGGCTAAGTTTGTCTGTCCCTATCAACAAGCTAACGTGAGATTATCGCTGGGTTTCCAGCGATAATATCACGTTAGCCACTTAGCGTGAGGATTTTTATCGCTATTGAGATAAGCGTTGCTAATAGCACGCTATCTCAGTGATAAAAATCAACGCTAGCCGGCGATAATTATCCTCACTCTAAGAGCGCTGAGCGATAATTATCGCCGGGTGTTGCTGATATGCCCCGTAATTACTAGGCTATCCAAAATCCTTGGAGCTGAATTGCCTTGCTCACCACAGGTATGCTTGTTGGGACTTCTCCCTTCACTGAAAGGGGCGAAGGGTAAACTGGCGAGGGTGGCTCTGCTTATTGCCATACGGCAGGTGGCGATGGTTTGGGGTGGTAGGCGGAGCCCTACAGCTAAACAATGGCTCAAGGAGTTGACGTACTGCAGACAGAACTTGGGGGGATATTGGGAACGAACAGTGATAAAGATCGCAGGGTGCGCTAAATGCGATTTAGCTAAACCCGGCTATCGCCGGATCAGATCGCCGAGATATCGCGTTATTTACAGCGCTTATCTCCACGGCGATGTGGAATCCGGCGATAGCCACGAAATGCAGGATTATCGCTGGAAATCCAGCGATAATCCTGCGGCGATAGGGGGAATCCTTGATGATAGGGAGATGTGGTTTAGCCACTCAATCCACCTGCCATGTCAAAGATAGGTTAGTCAGGAAAAATGCAGACGTACAATAACGGCGATAACCGCCGTTAGCGTGGGTTTAAATATCGCAATGGTTGTCCTGGGCTGTATTGTAAATACGGAGAACAGTTAGCGATCATTTTCAATCTGTTTTCACAGGGAACGCCTACTTTGCATCTCATTAGAGATGCAAAGCGAGGCGTGAACAAAACGGGAGCTGAATCAAGTAAAAAAACACGCACTAGCGTGTCCTTGTAAATAATGCGATATAATTATCGCCGCTTTTCGCCCAAAAATGGACGCTAAAGCGGCGATAATTATATCGCCAGCCCTTGATGATATGCCCCTTAGTGTTATATGGGGACGAGTTGCCGGTGACCTCCCGACCGAATGACATCTGGGAGCATTTACTATTCTACTTACGCACAGACACACAACCTACTTCCCTGCTGTGCCTGTTTGAACGATGCTCAGAATCAACCCATATAATGTGTGATGATTGTAATTGTAATCTCAAGGATTTGGAATCTATTTTTGATATATGTATATTGTAGCCACAGGTTATTGTTTTCAATGCTTTCTCTATTGATAATGTCATTAATGTTTTCATGTCTCACATGTGGCCTGTATGAGAATTTATGAAAATCCATGATTAAAAATAATTTAAAAAAATTACATGCCACAGAAGAACTGTAATATCACCTAACACCACATTTAATCATTTTTCTTTTTTTCTTTACCAGTTTTATTTTACCTTTCCCAAGTTATCTAATTTAAGTTAATCAGTTTAATAAATTGAGGAGTTCCGCAGCAACACCCACTTTTTCTATTTACAGTGCCCTACATCAATGTATAGTTTCTTATTTCCGGTACCAAAACTGCTAGCATCTAATAGTTTTCCATTCTTTTCCTGATGTTTTTATTTCCATTGTGCTTGTTTTCCTGATTCAATTATCCTAAATATGTATCCTCAGGTAATTAACTGAGAACAACAGAGCTGAAATACAACAAGATATCTAAAATTGAAGGATATTTTTGGACAATTTAGAAAATGTTACAAACAAAATATTGGCTCAGTGCTAATGTAAGGTAATTGTGCACCTAAAGTGACCCTCAGAGTGCAGTGGGTATATGCAACTCAGGAAGTATCACTCAGTTTGTGGGCCCCATGACAGCACCACTCACTGAGGGAGCGCAAGAAGCCACACCACAAGGCGCTACACTCACAAATGGCGCTCCTCTCGGTGGGGTCACTGCACCCCTCCAAAGGCAGGCTGGGTGCACCCGCAATGACATCGCAGCACGAGCCACAGTATTATTAAAGTCATTTAGCATTTTAGAGGGAAGATTGCTCAGGTAGATAGACTTTTTTTTAAAATATTTTACACTTATACAAATATGTACACACAAAATATTTGAAAGTATTTCATTATTTGTCCATATGTTATGTTCGCTGCCACTGCACACGTCTACTCTATACTATATAATGTTTAAAGTAAATAGATTCGAAATCCTACATAACATTCGAACACAATCATTTGTAGTGCACATTTGAAAGATTGGTGCCACAGCGCCACCCACTGGTTGAAGGTAATCCTAAACTCATCAAATACAATTGAATTTACGTAATTCAATGTCCAGCATTCAGTACAGTGTGCAGAACATAGTGCCAATATCGGCAACAGTTGTCACAAAACACATAAGTACATAAATAAACCACACGACACTGTATTGTAAGTGGAGAAATATTGCTGAAGGTTTATTAGCATAACCAATATGCAAACATGGTGGGTTATCTTATGGGCGATCCCAGGGCAGGCCAGCCCCTATGCCGCCTGCCCGTCTGATAAGCCTAAAGTCACCATGGCAACGCCGAATGGTGTATACCAAATATTGGGAGGGGCCACCCCTCCCATCTGTGGACCCCCAGTCCACTTGCTTCACACGCCCCCCCTGTGAGGGGTGGGCGGAGCATACATGGCAGCCCCCGGTTGCTCAGACCCACAACCGCCTGTCGGCTAACGGGGCGCCGTCGTTCTTCCAGGGGACACGCTAAAACATCCCTGGGTATCCTGGCTTAGCACCCCGCGGTGCTGCTGCATGATGTACCCCTTGGTATGTGCAGACCCTGGATCGCCCTGTAACTCCTTCTGCAACACAAAGTAACATGTTAGAAAACCTAACCCCCCCTTTGTCCCTCCGGACGCTGGGTAAGCGGAGGGGCGGGCAAGGCGAACGAGAGGGACAAGAGGGCGAGGAAGGGGCGGAGACAGTATAAATATCCCTGTCCCCTTCCCGCCGGAAGTAGCCATCTGCTGGGGTCTCCCCTGGCGGACCCAGGGACTAGACCTCTCACCCCTGTGCCTTCCTGTGGCACTAAGGCGGCCGCCCTTTTAGGGGTGGGGGCTGCTGTGCAACCCCCCCCCCCCCCCGGGCAGCCTTACATAGTGCCAATATCGGCAACAGTTGTCACAAAACACATAAGTACATAAATAAACCACACAACACTGTATTGTAAGTGGAGAAATATTGCTGCAGGTTTATTAGCATAACCAATATGCAAACATGGTGGGTTATCTTACGGGCGGTCCCAGGGCAGGCCAGCCCCTATGCCGCCTGCCCGTCTGATAAGCCTAAAGTCACCATGGCAACGCCCAATGGTGTATACCAAATATTGGGAGGGGCCACCCCTCCCATCCGTGGACCCCCAGTCCACTTGCTTCACACGCCCCCCCCCGTGAGGGGTGGGCGGAGCATACATGGCAGCCCCTGGTTGCTCAGACCCACAACCGCCTGTCGGCTAACGGGGCGCCGTCGTTCTTCCAGGGGACACGCTAAAACATCCCTCGGTATCCTGGCTTAGCACCCCGCGGTGCTGCTGCATGATGTACCCCTTGGTATGTGCAGACCCTGGATCGCCCTGTAACTCCTCCTGCAACACAAAGTAACATGTTAGAAAACCTAACCCCCCCTTTGTACCTCCGGACGCTGGGTAAGCGGAGGGGCGGGCAAGGCGAACGAGAGGGACAAGAGGGCGAGGAAGGGGCGGAGACAGTATAAATACCCCTGTCCCCTTCCCGCCCCCGCCGGAAGTAGCCATCTGCTGGGGTCTCCCCTGGCGGACCCAGGGACTAGACCTCTCACCCCTGTGCCTTCCTGTGGCACTAAGGAGGCCGCCCTTTTAGGGGTGGGGGCTGCTGCGCAACCCCCCCCCCCGGGCAGCCTTACAAAAGCTCGTCATACACAGCGCAATGGACCCTCCATTCAAAGAGTTCTTTTGTGTGGGCGAAAATCTCATCCAGTCACTCTCTCATAAACAAAGGTCTTCTGGCACTGCAAAAGCGCATTCAAGCGTGCTTGGCTTTATCTTCTGAACATACTGTCGCGAGTAAGTTTCAGCTTTCCCATAAACTCAGGGCTTTAAGTGGGATGAAAAAACTGAAGGGTCTCTCAAAGGGGCGTGGCCAATGTAATTAAGGGCGTAGCTTAAAAACACTTAAACTAAAAAACCTGTGCTTAGCAAACTGTGCCCCCCGACTTGTATTTTGCTGTTTCTGTCATTGCATCCAGATATATGATACAACAAGTAACATCATACCTACAACAAGTCAGGACTATTGGCTTTGTCAATGGTTGTTAGTTGCGTTAGATAAATAAGCAGCAACTATGGCTTGTTGTATATAATATTGAAAAAGCTTCCACTTAAAGCCCTGATGACACCACGACAATGTTGCTGTTCCTGAGTTTCAAAAGAGAAGGGAAATCCAGAGAGAAAAGGACTCTCTTTAAAGGATTTCCTTCCCCTACAACGCTCACCTGGCATGACGTCATGCCGGCACTTCTCCACTAGTGAGAAGAGAGCAGTGTAAGCACGCGCACATCGATGTGCCTGCTGTCGCTCCAATCCAGAAAAAAACGGACTGCAGTGACAGCAGGCACAAAACAGAGCCCGAAAGAGACCCGTTTCGAGGCCCCCTTTAAAAAACTGCCGGTGCTCTGACCCGGTGAGACCCGGCCCACTTAAAGCCCTGCATAAACTGTACCTCAAACTGCAGCCACCTGGGCCCAGTTCAACTGGGCCAGTTGGGGTTCAAAGTTAAGGGACGTCACAAGATGTTTCTAAGAATGGCACGGGGCTGGAAGTGTCCCTTTAGTTAACTTTCCAAGGCATTACGGGGCTTATTGACAAGCCCTGTGCGCTGCTGGTGCGTTACTTTTCACAAGGGAAAAGTGACATACTGGCAACGCTAGGGGCTTGTAAATAAGCAAATACATTCCTGGGGGCAGATCTACAAGCCCCCTGCGCCACCAGTACGTCACTTTTTGTGACATACTGGAGGCGCATGTCACTTCTCCATATTTACAAGGAAAGGAAAAGCCACCCTGCATGACTTTTCCTCTCCTTGTAAATATTGCCCCTTCACACGCAGCACTTTGCGAGCAAGGGGCGTTCCATGGGTGTTGCTTTGGGTGTTCTCACAAACACCCATGGAACGAGACACTTTTCCAGATTGATGGGGAATCGTAAATCTGGAAATGCGTGTCAATGCTACGCCTTCCCAGGGGAGGTGTACCACGGCGCAATGAGGAGAAATGTTTTCATTTCTCCTCCTTATTTCCTCTTTCAAAGCGTGCTGCATTCTACAGCACACATTGAGAGAGGAAAACGGCTGTAGTGATTTTTTTTGTGCAGGAAGGTGCCCCTTCCTGCACAAAAACAATCTCCCCATGACGCAGGGATGCCGGCGCAGGCGCTTGGGTGCAGTTTGTGCGCCAGCATAGGGGAGAGCACAGGAATGCAATATATTATGGTAAATATGTTGCATTTCTGTACTTCGGAAGTGCCGCAGCGTGGCGCAGCCAAAGGGCTTGCGTTGCCTCGTTGCGGCACTTCCTTGTATATCTGCCCCCAAGACTTTTGGCCAGTACACTTTGCCATTCACCCATTCAGTAAAGCGAGAGTAACATACAGAAGAAATGGAGACTGTACAGATGAATTTGAAATATATACTCGAGTAAGACACCTTCATACCAGACACCGAAACCTCACCTACCTCCAGCAACACCAGCCAGCCTACCATCTCCGCCTGGACCCCGGTCACCAACGAAGACACCGCCAAGACCATGAAGAGCATTCACTCAGGGGCCCCCACGGACCCCTGCCCGCCACACATCTTCCACAGAGCCGCCGCCGCCATAGCACCCGAGCTACAACGCACCATCAACACCACCTTTGAATCTGACACAATCCCTGACAACTGGAAAATCGCAGAAGTCAAGCCCCTCCTCAAAAAGCCTGCCACAGATCCTATGGACCCCAAACATTACAGACCAATGTCTCTCCTCCCCTCACAGAGAAGATCGTCCACATCCAGCTCACGAACTTCATCAAAGCCAACTCCATCCTTGACTCTTCCCAATCCAGATTCCGCACCAACCACAGCACGGAGTCTGCCCTCCTCGCCACCACAGATGACATCTGCACTTGCTTTGACAAGGGCCACTTGGCGGCCCTCATCTAACTAGACCTCTCTACAGCCTTCGACAAAGTCTCCTACTTCACTCTCACCACCAGACTCCATGACACCGGCATATAGGGAACTGCCCTTGACTGGATCCGCTCTTTCCTCATTGGCTGAACCGAAAGAATCAGACTCACACCTTTCCTCTCCGAACCCACAGAGATCAACTGTGGAGTACCCCAAGGTTCGTTGCTCAACCCCATGCTCTTCAAAATCTACATGGCCCTCCTTGCCGCCATTGTCAGACAGAATGGACTCAGCATAGTATCCTACGCCGATGACACCCAGCTCATCCTCTCCCTCACAAAGCAACCTGACACCACCAGACTCAGCTACCAGGAAGGAATGAAAGACGTTGCATCCTGGGTGAGCAGCAGCTGTCTGGCACAATCCCTCCAGTTCAAAAAGATTTTATCAATAAGAAATGCAAGATATCTCAACAGTTTACACCATATTAAATACATGTCGCACAAAGGAAAAGTTACAATGTAATTAATGAATTGGGTTGGAAACTAGAATGAAAGAAAGAGAATGTTAAAGGCAATGACATAAATGTTAAAATATCAAATAATTTAGGAATGGATAGTGGTGTTCAAGGGGGTTTTGAAACTTCTTGTTGGGTTGGATGTAATTGAAAGGAACGGTTGGCACTTGTATCTAAATAAATTGTAATAAGTGACCATAAATCTAATCTTTTTGTCGCTAAATATATAGGGTATACAAAAGAAGTATCCAACCCGTGATTATGGCAAACAGCATACCACCATGCCCTATAAGAAATTTTAGAAGAGTCTTTCCAATTTGCCGTGATTTTCTGAAATGCAACTGCTAGTAGTAAATCAACAATTTTAACGTTAAGCATAATATTCTCCCAGCAAGATGATAAATTCCCTAGAAAAACATGAGTATAAGAAAAAGGAAATACAGTACCAAAAATCAAATTGATTTGAGCCCAAACTTGTTTCCAAAAAGTAAGTACAGTAGGACAAGAAAATAACATATGAAATAAATCGGCTTTTGGAGAGGAGCAAGTCCAACAAATATCAGGTACAGTAGTATAATGCTTGCTCAAAGCAATAGGTGACAACAAATGTCTATTATAGACAAAAACCAATGTTTGCGTTGTGCTTGCAGCTCTGGAGGATTTACAAATCTTGGTCCATAGTTTATCCCATAGAAACACTGACCAAGATATTGTTAAGTCTTGTTCCCAAGCCTCTTCAATTTTGGATTTCTGTCAAACTATACCAGTACCATGTAGAAAATTAAATAATATGGAAGTCTTGGGTGTTGTCATTAACAGGGTTCGTAATTGTGAGGAGGAATCTGCGATAATTGAAGCACTAGGTGTCGTTGTCAACTGGGTATGTACCTCCAACACAGCTTTTTTGAGTATGAGGTACTTGTGTATAAATGAAGCAGGTAAGTTAAATGACTGACTAAGTGAGGAAAAAGACAAAAAATCTGAGTGTGAAAAAAGCTGATAAATCCATGTGAGACCTCTCCGCTGCCATGACTTCCAATAAAATGGCTTATTCCGGATAAGCAAACTTTTATTGTGCCATATTGTGGAACTGAGAAAGGAGTCAGTGGTGTTGTGGGGAAAAGGGAATAAAGGCAGTAATAGCTTAGAGGTCAATTTGATAATGGGAGTGGATAAGGCTTGCGGTTTACGGGAGAATGAAAGTTATTCATCAAAGGAGAAGGGGGATAAAAAAAGACGCTCAGTTGTGGTCCATTAAGGGAAAACTCTCTTTAGGGTCACGCAGCCACAAAGAGGCTTGACGTAGAAGGAATGCCTTTTGATAAGTCGAGAATTCAGGAAAGTTGACTCCGCCCTCAGTCTTGGGGTGTGTTAATCTAAGTATAGACATTAAAGGTTTCTTCTTATTCCAGAGGAAGGAAGAGAGAATAGAGTTAATCTTTCTAACATTTTTTGTTGGAATGAGAACTGGGATGTTAGAGATGGTATATATAATTATGGGTGATAACATCATTTTGATAGTGTCTAGTCGGCCCCACCATGATAAGTAAAGAGGGTGCCATTTGGTAGTTAGATCTGAAATATTTTGTATACATTTACTCATACACAATGACACTGTGTCTGATAGTGAAGGTGTGACCAATAAACCTAAATATTTAATGTGATTAGGGCTCCAAGTAAAATTAGAGGTCGCAAAATTCGGTATAAAGGTATATTTTGTTAAAGGCAAAATCTCACATTTATCATTATTCAACTTGTAACCTGAAATGCTGGAGTAAGCTTGTACTTCCGCTAGAAAAGCAGGGATTGAGTCAATTGGTTGAGGCATGAAGAGCAGGATATCATCAGCATATGCTGCAAGTTTGATAGGAGAGTGGAGTGTATCAAAGCCATGTAAATTTGGATTCTGACGCAATTTTGATGAGAATGGTTCCAAAGAAGATTAAAAAGGAAAGGTGACAAAGGGCAGCCTTGACGCACTCCTCTCCCTAGATCAAAAAATGGGGGAATCAACCCATTAGCACAAACAGCCGCTTTAGGGTTAGAGTAAAGGAGAGAAATCAGGGAAATACATTTGGAACCAAAGCCAAACCATTTAAGAGTGTAAAACAGGTACAACCATTCAACTCTGTCGAACGCCTTTTCAGCATCCAGCGCTATTGCAGCTAAGGAGTCTTTGACACGTGAGGATTTCGACAAGACGTTAAACAAGAGTCGTGTATTATCAGTTATATATCGGCCTTTGACAAATCCAGATTGCTCTATCCCTAGCAGATCTGGTAGGTAAGAATCCAATCGTAGGGTTAATGCCTTAGAAAATATCTTATAATCAATGTTTACCAAGGATATAGGCCTGTAGTTCTTATAATGTTTGGAGTTTTTACCTTCTTTGGGAATAAGACAAATATGAGCATCTGAGAAAGAACCAGATGAGTGTCCTGACTTACTGAAAAAATGAATTAGCGAGTGCAATATAGGCAGTAAGAGTTTAGAAAAATGTGAGTAAAATTCAACAGTAAAACCATCAGGTCCAGGAGCTTTGTCACGTTTAAGGGATTGAAGGGCACTCGACAACTCTTGCTGCGTTAAATCTAATTTTAAGAAAGTTAAATCTGGAAGAGCATCCTGAGGCTTTTGAATGGTAGAGAAAAAATGTGATAAAGCATGGTCGGTAGGTTGTGTTTCGGAAGCATATAATGTTTTGTAAAAAAGAGAAAATTCATGTAAAATGTCATCATCTTTAAACTTTAAATCTGAATTTGCATCATAAATAGATTCAATAGGCATCTTCCGTGGATTTTTTTATTAAATTGCATTTTGGCTTTGATAAGAGCAGTTAAACAATCTTTTGTATGTGAGGTGTAATAAGAGTGCTCCAGTCTCTCAATGTCTTGAAGGAGGTCCATGGTCTGCTTACGAGCAACTTTACGCTTCCTTGCTACATAGGTTAGTATAAAATCCCTAGCCGAGGCTTTAAATGCATCCCATAGGGTAAAGAAGGGCATTGATTCAGTTTGATTAATCATGAAAAATTCATCAAAGAAGGTGGTGAAGGAAGCAGTACATTTTTGGTCTAAGAGAAGGGAGTTATTAAAACGCCACCTCCTGGGACCTGTGGTTTTAGGTAAAATGTCAATACCAATAGAAACAGGGGCGTGGTCTGATAACAGAATAGGACCTATTTCTGCGTGAGTAAGAGTTTGCGAGATATTATGGGAGACAAAAATATAGTCGATTCTTGATTGGGAATGATGAGAAGGGGAATAAAAAGTAAATTCCCTGGTGACCGGGTTGCAAAGTCGCCAAGCATCAAGGAGCTTATCTTGAGTTATGACATGAACAAAGGATTTGTGAGGTTTATTCGGTATAAAGGGAATCCTAGAATGTCTGTCAATAAATGGATCAAAAACCTGATTACAGTCACCAGCTAGTATGAAGTTATCGCTAATACAGTGAGAGATTTGTTTGGCAAGTGTGGGCCAGAAGGAAGGCTCTCCATAGGTAGGGGCGTAAACATTTAGAAGAGAGACTGGAACACCCTTTAAAGATAACTTAACATTCAACCATCTGCCATAAGTGTCTGACTCTTGGGATAAGAGTGAGAGTGAGAGGGATTTGCGACAAAGTATCATTACTCCATTACGTTTGCCATCGCCTGGAGAAAAGAAAACCTCTCACACCCAGCCCTTCTTTAACTTTAGGGATTCAACCTCTGTGAGGTGAGTTTCTTGTAGAAAGGCAATGTCAGCATTCAATTTGGCTAAGTGGGTCAAAACCCGTTGTCTTTTAAAGGGAGAATTCAAACCCCTTACGTTCCAGGTTATCACATTTAACGACATAGATTAAAGAAAACTGATTGTCCTAAAGATATAAAAGAGGAACCTAATTCAGAAAAATAAAAATAAAAAATGTGGGAAAAATCTAAGTTGCAATTAATTCAGTTACAAAGAAGAAAAGGACATGAAAGCTATATTACAGGAGCCAAGAGAAAGGTAGCAGATTAAGAAATGGATATAATATAGTAACAATAAAAAAGGTGATTATTGTAACTAAAAAAGAAAAAGAGTGAAGGAAAATGGTGAGAAGCACACATGCAAGAACGGTTTTAGAAAGGGAGTAAAAGTAAGAACAATAAGAGAAAGTAGTAAAGATATCCAAGAAGCAAGTGCATAAAAAGTGTGGAACAAACTGAACAACATGAAAAATAGGACATAGAAAATAACGAACAAACAGAAAGCAAAAAACATACCCATGAAGGGAGGATGTGAAGGAGGGGGGAGGTGAGACCACATGGACAGACGAAACATCCGAGCATGGACACACAGGGAACCGGGGAGGAACCACGCCGTGAGGAAAGGAGATCTGTGGAAGCAAAGAACAGCAATTAAATAAAGAAATGGCAAGACAAAACACATGTCCTGAACCAGTACAGAGCAATAACTGATTTAAACCAACAAACAGTCATTGTAATGGAAATAAGCTATATCAGGAGAAGATAAAACTTATGCAGAACCTTGAAGTTAGTATAGAGAAAATGGTCCCAGCACAAAACAAACCATATGAAACAAACATCAATAAACACTTGAACCAAAAACTGAAGGAAGTTCAAGTGTTGTTTAATCACACTGAACTACAATTGTCATACATTTGATGAATCTATTAAGCAAAATCTTTTCAACAAGATATAATGGAGGTGCCCAGAAAGGGAGGAGGGGGAAGGGAAGGTCAGTGATTGAGTGTGGAATTGGGGGAAATGTGTAAACAGCGGTATATCCACTTAGTAACAATCAAATTGGTCGGCATCATTTAGTCAATGCAACATGTTATACATAGACCCAATCACAAAATACGATACACAGAACTGAACTTTCCCCATGTATAATGAGAATCACAGTGCACCATGTACAGGTGATAATACTGGCAGTTATGTTGTGTCGATGTTTCAACCCCTTAATTTGTGTAGGTGTTCACTAGGACCTTACAAAATGGGGTCTTCCTCAGGACAGGGGTGCGTGTGGGAAGAACGGAGGGCACCTATGGAAATCAAATAAAACGAGTGTAAGGCGTATGATTAATATCCATACATCTAAGGGAACACGAAAAAACTTAAAGAGTTTCAAGGAATTACAGTGTCTGCCTTGTGGCAGAGTTCTAAGGCGCAATATGTCGTCAGAGAAAGGGGGTGCAAAGCCTCCTAATGGTACGAATGGAGAGAGTGATGGCCACCTAAAAAATTAGAGTAATCATTAGTAAAGCAGTCTCCCAAAACTTAGAGATCCAAAGCAATTTCTAGGGGGGTTGTTGGCATAAACTTACTCTGCCTCAGGGAAAAATATCTCCTGTCGAATACATTCGAAAGCATTCCAAAGTCTCCCTGGATAGAGTCGTGGAAAGTAATACACGGACTGGGGCGAAAGACGGGGCTGAGCCTCCGCTGGGTCCCCATTGAAGAGTGAATCTGAAAATAAGGGAGGAGGATTAAAAACCAAAGTTACGGACCCTGCAGCAGATTAAAAAAGTCACAGAAGGGCGTGGGGAATATCATGCCACATGAGCGATTATAAAGGTGTACCCCTATCCACTGCCTGAAATAAGTTCAATAGAGCCTGTGCTCGGGGTGACTAGTTATCGAATTAAAAATACAAACGGCGGTAAAGCTATAGCGCTGTAATCAGAGTAAAAACACTGCGCTAACGCTTTCCAAATTAAGTTCACTAGAGCCAGTGCTCGAGATGATTTACTTTAGAAAAGTGAAAAAAATCAAAAACCCCGATGAAACCATCGTGCTCTGGGCGAAGTCATAGCACTACGCTAGCTGCGCGATAAAGCGATCTAGATCGCTTATAGTCAAAATTAGCCTGTTAGATATTTGTAAGAATCCATTACCGTAACGTAGTTGTTAGAAGAAAAATCCAAGGGAGCAAGACTCACCCTCGTTGTCTGATCTCACTCCGTAACTGGGAAGGAGCACGCGAGCCCACCGTCCAAGTGTATTTGACGGGAGACGCGAGACAACACGTGATCCCCGTTACCGTGCTGCCGCTAGATGCCGGTTTTAGCAGTACAATGGAAAAAAGAATAGGAGGTCGCGTTCAGTGTCAGTAAATGTGTATAAGTTCCCTGAATGATATGGGAGTAATGTGTATGGGATCCCTGAATAATATGGGAGTATTACCACCAGTCAGATGCATCCCAATCATAGGTCAGGTAACAGTTAGACAATAGTTAAACAAACATTCGGGCCATCATGCGGGCAGCTCTTAATTAACAAATGTACTAGAGAACACGGAAAAACTTCACTACAGAAAGTGGAAACACATTGAAATGCGTGCTAAACGATTAAGATACCATTTGATAGCAATGAAAAATACATTAGAGGTCTGATGAATAACAAATTAGCATTGCTTAAATACACAATTTGGAGAAAGAAAAATCATATTAACCAGCACTCATGCATACGTGTTCAGATCAAGAATGCCCCGATTATGAGAATATTAATACGGGAACATATTAAGACCCAGGAAAGAGAGGAGGGTCATTTAATTTCCAGACACCCATAGGATGACACCAAAGGAGTCTAGCACCCCTCTAATAGAGTGCATGAATTCAGGTTCGGAGGCACGCTAGTTGTGCATTACTGCCATCCAATTCGTTTAGCCCATTGGCTATTGTATCCAAGCGTATCATCCATTTTGATTCCCTCACATTCAGAATAGCAGATAGATTGCCACCTCTCGGTCCCAGCCTCACTTTTTCAAGTACCAACCATTGTAGATCTTCTGGATTGTGATTCTTCAAACCGCAGTGCTCAACCAGGGGGGCCCCTGCTACGGTACAACGGATCCTACTATGGTGTTGCAGAATTCTGGATTTAACTTTTTGTTGTGTTTGACCAATGTAGAGTAACCCGCAAGGGCAGGTTATGCCATAGATCACATTGACCGAGTTGCAGTTGGTAAATGAACTTAGAGTGATTGAATTTTCTTTATAGACAAAGATTTTAGTGGTACTGGTGGTGTCACATGCCTTGCAGTGTCCACATTTGAAATGTCCAATTACTGGTGGAAGTTCTTGAATTGTTGGTTTTGTTACAGTCTCCAGAAAGGAGTGAACTACATGGTCCTTGACGCTCATGGCCTTTTTGAAGGAGTGCATTGGTGGATTAGGTTGGTCAATATCATCTGCTACCAAGTTCCAATGTTTGTTTATCACTTTCTTGATTGCATTGCTTCTTGTAGAAAAAGTAGTAACACAGATCATTCTCTGTAACGACATGTCTTTCTTGTCCTTGGGTGTCAATAGGGTCTCTTGAGGGTTGAACCAAGCCCTTTTTCGTGCCTTCTTCACCAGTCTCCTCGGGTAACCTCTTGTTAGCAATCGGTTGCCTAAATCCTCAGATTCAACCATGTAATCCTCCTTTTTAGTACAATTCCTACGAATCCTCAGGAATTGACTCACCGGTAGATTGTCTCTCAAGCCACATGGGTGATGGCTGTTATATCTGAGTAGCGAGTTGCGCTCGGCCGGTTTGCGATATAGTGTAGTATGCAGTTTGTTGTCCTCACAATAGATCTTAATGTCAAGGAAAGCTAGTTCTTTGCTGTCAGACTGTATCGTAAATTGGATGTTGTTGTTACATTGGTTAAGCCAATTATGGAAGGTAGCCAGATCAGTAGAATCACCATTCCAAATCATCAGTATATCGTCGTTATACCGTTTCCACAGGTTCATCCGGTCGGGATAGGGATTGTTGTTAAAAATAAACAGTCTCTCGAAATTGTCCATGTAAATGATTGCCAGATCTGGGGCGAAGGCTGCTCCCATGGCTACGCCTTTTGTTTGTATATAAAATTCTCCTTGAAAGAAAAATAAATTTTTCTTCATAGCAATCGTCAGTAGAGCAATGATGAATTCCGTAGGTACTCTCATCGGTGATGGTCGTGTATTCAGAGCTTCACTCATTATTGTCAGAGCCGGTTCCTGGGGGATGCTGGTATATTAGGATACAATGTCACAGGTCACAAGTAATTGCCCGCTGGGATCGAAAGGTAGTTGATCTATCAAGGTAATAGTTTGCATGTATCTCTCAGATACGCTTCAGTATTCTCTGCCAATGGTTTCAGAAAGAAGTCCACATATTTACATAGGGGCTCCAGTAAAGAGCCACAGCCTGAGACGATGGGACGACCCGGTGGGTTGTGTATATCCTTGTGAATTTTGGGTAAAGTATATATTGTTGGTAGTCGGGGGTGTTTCTGATTCAAATAGTCAAACTCCAGCTTGCTTAAAAAGCCTTGTTCGTGTGCTTCAGAAGTGATTCTCAGGATTTCATCCGCCAACTCGTTCGTGGGGTACGACCTTAATTTCGAATAGCTCACCCCATCTTGGAGCTGTCTCATAATCTCCGCCCTATAAGATGTTGTGTCCTGGATCACGATTGCACCGCCTTTGTCTGCAGCTTTTATGACTATATCCTTGTTGTTCTTGAGATTGGTCATTGCTGTCCTCTCCAATTTGCTGGTATTTGGAATGGTGTACTTGTGCGTTAACAACAATTTCATCACATCCGTTAATACCATATTTTCATATGCCAAAATCTTGTTGGTCATGGCGTTCGTAGGGGGGACAAAGGAAGAGGAAACCCTTTGTCCTGTCACTGAATGTGATGGATCCGACATTGAGTGTTTGAAGAAATATCTTAGACGAATCTTACGAAAAAAACTATGCAGTTCTATCCTCGTATCAAAATTATTCGGATAGGACGTGGGTACAAAAGATAAGCCCTTGGACAGAATTCGTTTCTCATCTTCCTTCAGGATGTAGGATGAAATGTTCACCACAGGGTTATCATCCACTTCTACCATCTGTATACCTTGCGTCGCGTTGATATTTCTCCATGGTTCTCCGGTTGGAAGCGGACCTGCTTCACCGTGGACGCCCGGCCCCTCTCCCAGTTCGTTGTGGTGGGTTGGCGGCCTCTCTGTGCGCCCCTCTGCCAATTGCCTCGTCCTCTGGGGGGTCTCCATTGGCCCTCTCCTAAAAAAGGAGGATCGTAGCCTTGTGGAGGATACCAGTTATCCCGGTAGCCCTGGTCAGAACTGGTGCCTAGTTGTTCATTATCGCTCTCAGAACTCAGTGATGAATCCGAGAAGGTGGTGAAGTTCCTTCTGCCTCTGTAGGAGCCCCTTCCCCTACCAGTGAATCTTCCCTGGGTATCTTGCTTGTAGTAATCCTCGTTGAGGTAGGGTACGTGTTCTTTTTCGGTAAAAGCGGATATCTCTAGATAAGTTATCCAGCTTCTTATTTTGGGTTGTGGTTTCAAAATCTTTCAATGATTTAATCAGATTTTCCAAAGCCTCCTTGGCATTTGTTAAAGTTGAATCCCCTGCGATTTCCTGTTTAAGGGATGCAATTTCTCTGGAGAGTGTTTGGACCTGCTCAGCTGCAGTTTCAACACCCAATACCATCCAGTGACGAGAGGCGTTGTTTGCCACAAAGCTGAAGCCTTCCTTAAACTTTGGTATATCGACAAAGATTGCGGGTTCGTTCTTAATCTGAAGCCCAACCGGTATTACGTTGGCCTGGAGATATTTCGTAAGTAGATGACCATGAAGGCGGGTGCGGATTAGTTTCTTCTCAAGGCGTTCTAGACGTGCCACCTTATCATTCAATGTAAAGTCAATGTTGGGAGTGTCGGAAGATAAGAATTGATTAGCGGGTTCCTGTAGCAACTGATTAATATACTCCTCTGTATATGAAAGAGTCTCACTCTCTGTCATCTTTGTGGGCAGTGATAAATCACTAAGAAAACCCTTGCAGGTGTGCACCTGCTCTGAAGTCGTTATGGAAGGGGTATACCCAAAATCACTGGGACCTGGGTGTAGGACAGTATAGAGAAAATGGTCCCAGCAGAAAACAAACCATATGAAACAAACATCAATAAACACTTGAACCAAAAACTGAAGGAAGTTCAAGTGTTGTTTAATCACACTGATCTACAATTGTCATACATTTGATGAATCTATTCAGCAAAATCTTTTCAACAAGATATAATGGAGGTGCCCAGAAAGGGAGGAGGGGGAAGGGAAGGTCAGTGATTGAGTGTGGAATTGGGGGAAATGTGAAAACAGCGGTATATCCACGTAGTAACAATCAAATTGGTCGGCATCATTTAGTCAATGCCACATGTTATACATAGATCCAATCACAAAATACGATACAAAGAACTGAACTTTCGCCATGCATAATGAGAATCACAGTGCACCATGTACTGGTGATAATACTGGCAGTTATGTTGTGTCGACGTTTCGACCCCTTAATTTGTGTAGGTGTTCACTAGGACCATACAAAATGGGGTCTTCCTCAGGACAGGGGTGCGTGTGGGAAGAACGGAGGGCACCTATGGAAATCAAATAAAACGAGTGTAAGGCGTATGAATAATATCAATACATCTAAGGGAACACGAAAAAACTTAAAGTTTCAAGGAATTACCGTGCCTGCCTTGTGGCAGGGTTCTAAGGTGCAATATGTCATCAGAGAAAGGGGGTGCAAAGCCTCCTAACGGTACGAATGGAGAGAGTGATGGCCACCTAAAAAATTAGGGTAATCATTAGTAAAGCAGTCTCCCAAAACTTAGAGATCCAAAGCAATTTCTAGGGGGGTTGTTGGCATAAACTTACTCTGCCTCAGGGAAAAATATCTCCTGTCGAATACATTCGAAAGCAGTCCAAAATCTGCCTGGATAGAGTCGTGGAAAGTAATACACGGACTGGGGCGAAAGACGGGGCTGAGCCTCCACTGGGTCCCCGTTGAAGAGTGAATCTGAAAATAAGGGAGGAGGATTAAAAACCAAAGTTACGGACCCTGCAGCAGATTAAAAAAGTCACAGAAGGGCGTGGGGAATATCATGCCACATGAGCGATTATAAAGGTGTACCCCTATCCACTGCCTGATATAAGTTCAATAGAGCCTGTGCTCGGGGTGACTAGTTATCGAATTAAAAATACAAACGGCGGTAAAGCTATAGCGCTGTAATCAGAGTAAAAACACTGCGCTAACGCTTTCCAACTTAAGTTCACTAGAGCCAGTGCTCGAGATGATTTACTTTAGAAAAGTGAAAAAAAATGAAAAACCCCGATGAAACCATCGTGCTCTGGGCGAAGTCATAGCACTACGCTAGTTGCGCGATAAAGCGATCTAGATCGCTTATAGTCAAAATTAGCCTGTTAGATATTTGTAAGAATCCATTACCATAACGTAGGTGTTAGAAGAAAAATCCAAGGGAGCAAGACTCACCCTCGTTGTCTGATCTCACTCCGTAACTGGGAAGGAGCACGCGAGCCCACCGTCCAAGTGTATTTGACGGGAGACGCGAGACAACACGTGATCCCCGTTACCGTGCTGCCGCTAGATGCCGGTTTTAGCAGTACAATGGAAAAAAGACTAGGAGGTCGCATTCAGTGTCAGTAAATGTGTATAAGTTCCCTGAATGATATGGGAGTAATGTGTATGGGATCCCTGAATATTATGGGAGTATTACCACCAGTCAGATGCATCCCAATCATAGGTCAGGTAACAGTTAGACAATAGTTAAACAAACATTCGGGCCATCATGCGGGCAGCTCTTAATTAACAAATGTACTGGAGAACACGGAAAAACTTCACTACAGAAAGTGGAAACACATTGAAATGCGTGCTAAACGATTAAGATACCATTTGATAGCAATGAAAAATACATTAGAGGTCTGATGAATAACAAATTAGCATTGCTTAAATACACAATTTGGAGAAAGAAAAATCATATTAACCAGCACTCATGCATTCAGAAGTGATTCTCAGGATTTCATCCGCCAACTCGTTCGTGGGGTCCGACCTTAATTTCGAATAGCTCACCCCATCTTGGAGCTGTCTCATAATCTCCGCCCTATATGATGTTGTGTCCTGGATCACGATTGCACCGCCTTTGTCTGCAGCTTTTATGACTATATCCTTGTTGTTCTTGAGATTGGTCAGTGCTGTCCTCTCCAATTTGCTGGTATTTGGAATGGTGTACTTGTGCGTTGACAACAATTTCATCACATCCGTTAATACCATATTTTCATATGCCAAAATCTTGTTGGTCATGGCGTTCGTAGGGGGGACAAAGGTGGAGGGAACCCTTAGTCCTGTCACTGAATGTGATGGATCCGACATTGAGTGTTTGAAGAAATATCTTAGACGAATCTTACGAAAAAAACTATGCAGTTCTATCCTCGTATCAAAATTATTCGGATAGGACATGGGTACAAAAGATAAGCCCTTGGACAGAATTCGTTTCTCATCTTCCTTCAGGATGTAGGATGAAATGTTCACCACAGGGTTATCATCCACTTCTACCATCTGTATACCTTGCGTCGCGTTGATATTTCTCCATGGTTCTCCGGTTGGAAGCGGTCCTGCTTCACCGTGGACGCCCGGCCCCTCTCCCAGTTTGTTGTGGTGGGTTGGCGGCCTCTCTGTGCGCCCCTCTGCCAATTGCCTCGTCCTCTGGGGGGTATCCATTGGCCCTCTCCTAAAAAAGGAGGATCGTAGCCTTGTGGAGGATACCAGTTATCCCGGTAGCCCTGGTCAGAACTGGTGCCTAGTTGTTCATTATCACTCTCAGAACTCAGTGATGAATCCGAGAAGGTGGTGAAGTTCCTTCTGCCTCTGTAGGAGCCCCTTCCCCTACCAGTGAATCTCCCCTGGGTATCTTGCTTGTAGTAATCCTCGTAGAGGTAGGGATACGTGTTCTTTTTCGGTAAAAGTGGATATCTTTAGATAATTTATCCAGCTTCTTATTTTGGGTTGTGGTTTCAAAATCTTTCAATGATTTAATCAGATTTTCCAAAGCCTCCTTGGCATTCGTTAAAGTTGAATCCCCTGCGATTTCCTGTTTAAGGGATGCAATTTCTCTGGAGAGTGTTTGGACCTGCTCAGCTGCAGTTTCAACACCCAATACCATCCAGTGACGAGAGGCGTTGTTTGCCACAAAGCTGAAGCCTTCCTTAAACTTTGGTATATCGACAAAGTTCGTTCTTAATCTGAAGCCCAACTGGTATTACGTTGGCCTGGAGATATTTCGTAAGTAGATGACCATGAAGGCGGGTGCGTATTAGTTTCTTCTCAAGGCGTTCTAGACGTGCCACCTTATCATTCAATGTAAAGTCAATGTTGGGAGTGTCGGAAGATAAGAATTGATTAGCGGGGTCCTGTAGCAACTGATTAATATACTCCTCCGTATATGAAAGAGTCTCACTCTCTGTCATCTTTGTGGGCAGTGATAAATCACTAAGAAAACCCTTGCAGGTGTGCACCTGCTCTGAAGTCGTTATGGAAGGGGTATACCCAAAATCACTGGGACCTGGGTGTAGGACAGTATAGAGAAAATGGTCCCAGCAGAAAACAAACCATATGAAACAAACATCAATAAACACTTGAACCAAAAACTGAAGGAAGTTCAAGTGTTGTTTAATCACACTGATCTACAATTGTCATACATTTGATGAATCTATTAAGCAAAATCTTTTCAACAAGATATAATGGAGGTGCCCAGAAAGGGAGGAGGGGGAAGGGAAGGTCAGTGATTGAGTGTGGAATTGGGGGAAATGTGAAAACAGCGGTATATCCACGTAGTAACAATCAAATTGGTCGGCATCATTTAGTCAATGCCACATGTTATACATAGATCCAATCACAAAATACGATACAAAGAACTGAACTTTCGCCATGCATAATGAGAATCACAGTGCACCATGTACTGGTGATAATACTGGCAGTTATGTTGTGTCGACGTTTCGATCCCTTAATTTGTGTAGGTGTTCACTAGGACCTTACAAAATGGGGTCTTCCTCAGGACAGGGGTGCGTGTGGGAAGAACGGAGGGCACCTATGGAAATCAAATAAAACGAGTGTAAGGCGTATGATTAATATCAATACATCTAAGGGAACACGAAAAAACTTAAAGTTTCAAGGAATTACCGTGTCTGCCTTGTGGCAGGGTTCTAAGGCGCAATATGTCGTCAGAGAAAGGGGGTGCAAAGCCTCCCAACGGTATGAATGGAGAGAGTGATGGCCATCTAAAAAATTAGGGTAATCATTAGTAAAGCAGTCTCCCAAAACTTAGAGATCCAAAGCAATTTCTAGGGGGGTTGTTGGCATAAACTTACTCTGCCTCAGGGAAAAATATCTCCTGTCGAATACATTCGAAAGCAGTCCAAAATCTGCCTGGATAGAGTCGTGGAAAGTAATACACGGAGTGGGGCGAAAGACGGGGCTGAGCCTCCGCTGGGTCCCCGTTGAAGAGTGAATCTGAAAATAAGGGAGGAGGATTAAAAACCAAAGTTACAGACCCTGCAGCAGATTAAAAAAGTCACAGAAGAGCATGGGGAATATCATGCCACATGAGCGATTATAAAGGTGTACCCCTAACCACTGCCCAAAATAAGTTCAATAGAGCCTGTGCTCGGGGTGACTAGTTATCGAATTAAAAATACAAACGGCGGTAAAGCTATAGCGCTGTAATCAGAGTAAAAACACTGCGCTAACGCTTTCCAAATTAAGTTCACTAGAGCCAGTGCTTGAGATGATTTACTTTAGAAAAGTGAAAAAAATGAATAACCCCGATGAAACCATCGTGCTCTGGGCGAAGTCATAGCACTACGCTAGCTGCGCGATAAAGCGATCTAGATCGCTTATAGTCAAAATTAGCCTGTTGGATATTTGTAAGAATCCATTACCATAACATAGGTGTTAGAAGAAAAATCCAAGGGAGCAAGACTCACCCTCGTTGTCTGATCTCACTCCGTAACTGGGAAGGAGCGCGCGAGCCCACCGTCCAAGTGTATTTGACGGGAGACGCGAGACAACACGTGATCCCCGTTACCGTGCTGCCGCTAGATGCCGGTTTTAGCAGTACAATGGAAAAAAGACTAGGAGGTCGCGTTCAGTGTCAGTAAATGTGTATAAGTTCCCTGAATGATATGGGAGTAATGTGTATGGGATCCCTGAATAATATGGGAGTATTACCACCGGTCAGATGCATCCCAATCAGAGGTCAGGTAACAGTTAGACAATAGTTAAACAAACATTCGGGCCATCATGCGGGCAGCTCTTAATTAACAAATGTACTAGAGAACACGGAAAAACTTCACTACAGAAAATGGCAACACATTGAAATGCGTGCTAAAGGATTAAGATACCATTAGATAGCAATGAAAAATACATTAGAGGTCTGATGAATAACAAATTAGCATTGCTTAAATACACAATTTGGAGAAAGAAAAATCATATTAACCAGCACTCATGCATACGTGTTCAGATCAAGAATGCTCCAATCATGAGAATATTAATACGTGAACATATTAAGACCCAGGAAAGAGAGGAGGGTCATTTAATTTCCATACACCCATAAGATGACACCAAAGGAGTCTAGCACCCCTCTAATAGAGTGCATGAATTCAGGTTCGGAGGCACGCTAGTTGTTTATTACTGCCATCCAATTCGTTTAGCCCATTGGCTATTGTATCCAAGCGTATCATCCATTTTGATTCCCTCACATTCAGAATAGCAGATAGATTGCCACCTCTCGGTCCCAGCCTCACTTTTTCAAGTACCAACCATTGTAGATCTTCTGGATTGTGATTCTTCAAACCGTAGTGCTCAACCAGCTGAACAAACTGAACAACATGAAAAATAGGACATAGAAAATAACGAACAAAACAGAAAGCAAAAAACATACCCATGAAGGGAGGATGTGAAGGAGGGGGGAGGTGAGACCACATGGACAGACGAAACATCCGAGCATGGACACCCAGGGAACCGGGGAGGAACCACGCCGTGAGGAAAGGAGATCTGTGGAAGCAAAGAACAGCAATTAAATAAAGAAATAGCAAGGCAAAACACATGTCCTGAACCAGTACAGAGCAATAACTGATTTAAACCAACAAACAGTCATTGTAATGGAAATAAGCTATATCAAGAGAAGATAAAACTTATGCAGAACCTTGAAGTTAGGAATAAAACATTAAGCAGTAACAAAACATTAAGTGTTAAATGACGAAGAAGAGGCGGAGGAATCCATGTTGATCGGCCTACAAGAGTTAATGAAGCGCTGCAGTCTCGTCGGGTCTTCTTCATAGGTAGTAGTTTTGTTGTTGTAGGTGACCTTGAAGAGACAAGGATGACAAAGTCCATATAGAGCCCCCAGTGAGCGAAAAGCGGATCTCATATTAAGGAATGCTTTACGTCTATTGGCAGTGGATTTAGCATAGTCCTGGGCAAAAAATAAAGTAGAACCAGACCATGTTATTTTCGGAATGGATTTAGCTGCTGATAAAACTTTGAGCAAATCTGTGTATTCCAGAAAGTGCAAGATTACGCCTCTCGGTCACTGCGATAGTGAAGGGTTGGAAACAACCCGGCCCAATCTATGTGCTTGTTGAATATTAAGTGCAGTACTCTCTGGCAAGTGAAGCAACTTAGGAAGGAAAGACCTGAAAAAGGAGATAGCATCTGATCGTTCAAGTCCCTCTGCCAAGCCGTAAATGCGAAGGTTATTTTGTGGATTGCGGTTTTCAAGGTCCTCAACTTGGCGCTGGAGCGTAGAAACTTGGGGATGGAGTTGTGAGACGCTTGCACACGAAACCTTGAGTGAGGAGATACTTTGCTCAACTGTCGAAACTCTGGTTTTTAACTGGGACCAATTATCCGTGAGGACTTGCAGTTTAACATTAGTCTCCTCCATAAAGGGTCGGAGTGCTCTAATTTTTTCTAACAGGAGCTCCATGGAGACTGGTGAGACAGATTTGGGTGGAGAAGGGGGGTCCTTCTTCAGTCATTTTGTGATGGATTTTCCTGAAGCTACAGAGGGAGGATCCATTATGGGCTCAGAAGAGTGCGGCACAGACAATAAAGAATCCTCGAGTTTGGAAAATTCTGTAAAGATTCTTGAATTTTTGACAAAAATATGCTGCAATTTTGAAGAAGTCTTGGTTCTGCCCATCAAAGATAGCAAAAATTGAAAAATGTGAGATGAAAGACCAGGGAAACGGCGTTTGAGGTGTGACCAGAGAAATAAAATCTCAAAAATGACCAATAGGTCTATATCCTCCTGTGTGTAGGAATTAAAGGTGCATCGAAGCTAATGGTACTCAAAAAACATGAGGAAAGTGATGAGTGGTTGAGCAAATGCACCAGATGGTTGCCAAGTACAAGACACCAGGAAGCGCAAAGTATATTGGAATACTCCTCATTAATATGCACCAAGAAGTGGCTGCTGGTAGTTCTCTTCCACGATTAAGGGGAGTTCATGCAATTAAACAACATGAGAGAAAAAATCTGTATGTCTGTATCTCCCTGTGAGCAATTTATACAGGGATCAATGGTACACGAAAATGGTAGTGAAAAAACATGAGGAAGGTTATGTTAAAGCGCCAGTTGAATCCACATGACAGGACAACGAAAAACAAAATGATGTTTGCAATACTCAGAATGAAACACCACAAAATAGCTGCCAGGAAATCCTTTTTGTAATAAAAGGAGTTCATGCAAATAAAATAACATGCAGCTAGGGCAAATGTAGCAAGGGTTTGTGAAAATAGCCAAAATCTCCATTAATTGGCATAGCAGAGCAGTCGGCAAGTAAGAGCAGGTTGCATTGTCCAAGGGCTCCGTACGCGGCAGAAAAGAAAATGGCGGCCGCTACAGAGCGTTACTTTGTGAAGAAAATATGAGGAGAGGAAATGCTTCTTTTTGAACGTGCGCACAGAGATAATGAAGCACGCATCACTGACAGCATACCTTTAAAAAGCCATGTGAGCCGACAAGCTGCGCGAAGAGCGTCTGAAAGCGCGGCTTCTCCGAGGTTAGCCCGGGAGCCTCACACGGACGCTGCCATGTCTGCGGGTGCCAAGCCAAGCCCCACCCCCGGCACAATCCCTGACGACTGGAAAATCACAGAAGTCAAGCCCCTCCTCAAGAAGCCCGCCGCAGATCCTATGGACCTTAAAAAATAACAGACCCATGTCTCTCCTCCCCTTCGCGGCCAAAGTCACAGAGAAGATCGTCAACATCTAGCTCACAAACTTTATCGAAGCCAACTCCATCCTCAATTCTTTCCAATCTGGATTCCGCAGCAACCACAGCACCGAGACCGCCCTCCTCACTGCCACAGATGACACCCGCACTCTCTTCAACCAGGGCCACACGGCAGCCCTCATCCTACTAGACCTCTCTACAGCCTTCGACACGGTTTCTCACTGCACTCTCACCGTCAGACTCCACAACGCTGACATACAGGGAACTGCCCTCAACTGGATCCGCTTTTTTCCTCACCGGCTGAACCCAAAGAATTAGACTCCCACCTTTCCTCTCCGAACCCACAGAGATCAACTGTGGAGTACCCCAAGGATCATCACTCAGCCGCACACTCTTCAACATCTATATGGCCCTCCTCGCCACCATCATCTGACAGCATGGACTCAGCATAGTATCCTACGCCGATGACACCCAGCTCATCCTCTCCCTCACTACGCAACCTGACACCACCAGACATCTTGGATGAGCAACAGCTTTCTGAAGCTCAACTCGGAGAAGACAGACGTCCTCATCCCCGGACCCGCCCCTTCAGCATGGGACAACCTCTGGCGACCCACCACCCTCGGCAACCCCCTACTCCAATGGACCACACCCAGAACCTCTGCATCATACTCAACCCTCCCTCACCATGACCCGACAGATCAACGCCGTCTCCTCCTTGTGCTTTAACACCCTCTGCATCCTTCGCAAGACCTTCAAGTGGATCCCTCCCGAATCCATAAAGACAGTCACCCATGCACTCATAACAAGCAGACTGTACTACGGAAATGCCCTCTATGCCAGAATTAACAAATTCCTGCTCAGAAAACTCCAGACCATCCAGAACACTGCTGCCAGACTCGTCCTCTGCATCCCACGACATGAACACATCACCCACCACCTACGAGATCTCCTCTGGCTCCCCATTAAGAAAAGAGTAACCTTCAGGCTACTCACTCACGCCTACAAATCCCTCCACAACACCGGACCCAAATACCTCCACAAAAGAGTCTTCTTCCAAGTACCCAAGAGAAACCTCCGCTCCACCGACCTCGCCTTCGACAAAACCCTGCACATTCACAAAGCCATAGCAGGCGGAAGAGCCTACTACTACATCGTGCCAAAGACCTGGAAAGAGCTCCCGCTCAACATCAGATGTTCCCCCACTCTGCACACCTTCAGGAAGAGCCTCAAGACCTGGCTCTTTGGCTGAATCGGAACTGCATGCCCCACTCCCCAGCGCTTTGAGACCCTCATGGGTGAGTAGCACGCTTCACAAGTCCCTGATTGATTGGTAAGACCAGGATGTGTTCCTCCTCCGGAATTATTTAACATCTATATAAGCGAGATATGGCAAACCCTCCACAATCGTAATTTAGATGAGCCAAAGATAGAGGGTGATAGAATACCAATTCTACTTTATGGCACGAACAGAAAAATCAGTGCATCGTCTACTATGAGGCCTCGAGCATTTCTGCTGGAACAAGAAACAAACCATCAATAGGGAAAAAACAAGTTTATGATCATCAGCCCCTGAGGCAATCTCAACTCCACTTTCAAAATATATAGCAAACCACTCGATCATGTACACATCTATGATAATCTGAGAATCAGCCTTGACGACCATCCTAACTGGGTGGAACAATAAGAAAAAAGCAGAGTGGCCCTGAGCCAACAAGGAGGTGAAGTTTTAAGATTACTAAATAAAACTGGCAATCGCTTAGTCAAGCTGGTACTAACCGCCTATAAATCAAAAGCATTAGAAGCAAGTACTTATGGTGCAGAAATATGGGGTTATATGAAGATCCTGGATTTACAAACCACCAAGAACTCAGATTTGAGTGGAATGCTCCATTTAATCCTAGAACGGCATAGGCAGCATTTAGAATAGAACTGTGCATGAATAAAATAGAAGATCGTGGAGCCTAAAGACCGGTACATTACTAGATTGTGTGTGGTTCAACCCTACTCTGGCAGTGATCCCGAAAGTTCTATTTAACACCACAGTATTTTTAACTGTTGTCAGGATATAACACAAACTTAGGTCTTGTAAGACTGCCCTACTTGATATTTGATGAATTGTATTTTGTAATTGCCTTGAGCTTAGCACTGAATGGTTTTTACATATTTGCATTGTGACAAATGTCACATTAATTTGCACTTTATAAATTAGATTGTTTGGCTATTTTGGCTGAAACAATAAAGGTATTTAAAGTTGCAATTCACCCATACTTTAACTTTTCTGTGAATGTCAACCGCAAATAATGTCTAAAAAATGAACTTAACCAAACTTTCCATCCCAGAGACAGTTAGTTAATCAGATTCACAGGTGCAGAATACCCCATGACATTGTGCAAAGCTTGCTGCATAAGTAATCAAATACAGATGGAGCATGAATAGGGGTCCGCTGCACTGGGCACAGATGAACTGCTGTATTGAGACTGAATATGTGATCTCTGTTTATGGCTAATATGACATTAGTCAGTCTCGACTCTCGAGGCAGGATTGCATTTATTGATGGAAATATTTGAAAAGGTTTAGGAGGTAGAAATACGTAATTCCACATATGACTATCTATGAAATGTAGATACGTTTTAATATTGGCATCACCAGAACCAAATTTGGAACCTTCTGCCTAGGATATTCTCTAAAGTGCCTTCTGCTGTTTACTACCGGCATTTATTTAGAAACATCTGCGTGTATTTTTAGAGTCTACCACATGGTGGCGCTGTGCGTCCATTGTTTTACAAAGAGCTAATCAGAGGAGCGTTTAACTGTTTAATATTCTTTTAAAAATAATTGACCTAGGCCATCTAAGCCAACCTTACAAATTCAGGTGACCTGGAACTGTCCTAATTGTCACTTATTTGACAGTGATCATTATTAGGTAATGTTTGTACTGCATTCAACAGTTGTGGCAGCAGCTGTGGGTTGTGTCAACTGCTGGGGACATCTATGAAATACGTTGGGTCACACTTTCATTTAAACTAATTAA
Organism: Triturus cristatus; assembly: GCF_964204655.1. Lineage (NCBI taxonomy): Eukaryota > Metazoa > Chordata > Amphibia > Caudata > Salamandridae > Triturus > Triturus cristatus. The sequence continues at coordinate 266,220,982 of NC_140582.1, read as the reverse complement.
ATACCGATATTCGGCACAATGCATACAGTGCTGTGTGAAACGATTTCATACATACCCCATTTGGTTCTAATGTTTTTAGATCTATTGCCACAGAGTCATATGCAAGTTGAACCCAGACAAAAATGTATGTTATTGATAATGTGTCATATTTTGCAGGTTTAGGATGCCTTCATGGAAATTTTTCCAGAGTTCTTACTATAAGCTAGTCCACTAAATTTCAGAAGGTTTTAGTCACTGTGATTGAGTGGCAGGAATGTGCCATGCTAATGATCCAGCGCGTCCCCAATACATTTTGGACAGGGACGAACATTCAATTAATTCATTTACTTTGGCCCATACACATACGCCTTGGTCCCTGCAGCGCTGGTGTCAAGTTTGCGAATTTCTTATCACTTTATATTCAATATTAAGATTTTAGACAGTTCATACTATACACAATAAATCTTCTCATTCAAATTTATATCTTCTTGGTCGATGGACCAAATTAGTTGAAAAATTGAAGGTAACAGTCTCTCAATTAAGAAACGAGCAAAAATAATCACAGACTCATTGTTTGCAATTGGTTAAATTGATCTAATTCAAAATGCATTAGTCTTAAAAATACCTCATGAGAGAAAATACACTCTAAACCGTCATCAAATGATCAATCTCAAGGAACACATAAGTTGCATGAGGGGATAGATGAAGAGACATCAGACATGTGTATAAATCAAATCTCGATTTGAGAAAGATAGATGAAGAGACAAAAGAACATGGATTATAACATCAAGATATCAAAGATACCAACCCAAAGAATAAGAATGATGAAAACCACCACCCAGGCGTAGATAGCGGCAGGGGACCCCCAGACAAAGAGTCAGGGATCAAAGTCTCTAAGTTCAGGATAAGGATAGGATTGGAACAGCTAGGCCTCTCTGCAACCCGACAATCAGTAGCGCACCCTTTCTCTCCTCACGCCTAATGCAGCAGCCGCATCTGCCACCCTCGCTTCTAACCCCTCCCCTAAATCACCTATTCTTTGTACCCTTACCATACAGAATCCATCCCACTAAAGTTGCTAAAATCACCCTTTCTAGCTACGGGACTGGTCAAAAGTGAGGCAGATGATCACCCTATCATTAAGTCATACTTCTTTGACTGGCCCCATTGTCAGAAGTTTAGTTCCCACATATTCAGTATACATCCCTGTTCTCTCATGAGATGAAAGTATTGACTTAAGGACAAATTTTAATACATTCATCATTTTGTGGATTTTCACACGGAGTTCACTGGAGTTGGTTGTAGGTTGCACGTCAAGCATCATGTCCTTCACTGTGCCATGCTATTTCAGCTTGTCCAGCGTTTTCAGCCGCACAGTCACGTGGTTCATGCGTGCTGCAAGTTTCACCCATCACAGTTCAGTGAACTTAACCCAAAATGGAGAATCGTCCATTTACTAAAAGAACAGAAAGCAGACATTTATTAATAATGTGGTAATGAAATCTTCACTGTTAACCACCCACCTTAACTCTAGTCCATGTTAACAGTTATCCTACCATAGCTTAAGCAGAAAGCGACATTAATAATTATGACAAAGCAACAAGTCGTGCCTTTTTACTACATATACATGCAATATTCCATGCAATACATTCATAATATGTTCTACACACAATATTATTACAGAATTGGTTATTTACGTATTGTTAGGATTAATTCTATGCATATTGCAAAGCAAATTCCCCATGTGTGATGTGTAGCTGCATATTAATACTATTTACTGTGGTCTTTCCTGGTGGATATGGAGGTTCGGCCTTCTATTGATAGTGACCATAACCCTCTAATCCTGTCTCTGTCCCCACTGTGGAAGGGTTGGTCTCCTCTCCAAACCCCGCATGTGTGGAAAACAACCCATGAAGTGCGCCCTTCTAATTGCGGTAGGCGCCTGAAATGGAAAAATATTATTGGTAATGAGGCCAAGATGTTGGAGGTACAATCTGTGATGGCTAATACTACACTCTGCCTAGATTCCCCCTCATTCAGTGTGCAAGAGGTACCTGCAGTTTTTAATCGAACCACAAAGGCTATAGGTGACCTATTCATAGCCCCCATTGGTGGGAAGAGGGCCAATAAGAGTGGTGGCAGGAAGGGCCCTGCCGGGTGGTTTTCAGTAGCATGTCGTACAGCGAAACGGGAACTCCTAAAGGCAGTAAAATCTAAGATTAGAGTTCTGATTTGTGCCGCGAGGGGTAACTATAGGAGGGTATTATCAAAGGCTAAGACAGATTGGGAAGACCAGTTTTGGTGTGACCTGAAGGCCGCTAGTCTTAGGAATGATGCAAAGGGTTTTTGGGACCTACTCAGAAACAGAGAGAGACCTGTGGATACATTGATCACCTGTAACGTACCTGAGTGTGCGTGGGTTAACCATTTCTCCCAACTCTATTCAATGACCCAGGACCAGGGGGAAAGCTTGAGAATATGTCACCCCTATGCACCTTCTCAGTCTATGGATGAGCTTGTGTTCACACCCAAGGAAGTGGTGGAGGCGATTAATTCCCTTACGCCCAATAAAGCTGCTGGTCCGGATGGCATTTCAGGAGATTTGCTACGCATCAATCCCGACGAATGGGGAAAACTCATCTCCGCCTTATTGAATTCCAGTCTCGAAGGGGCATCCCTGCCGACCTCTTGGAAGGGTGCTGAGGTCGTTCCTATTTTTAAAAAAGGCTGTCGTAACGACCCAGCTAATTATCGCCCAATAAGCCTGTTAGATACCTCACAAAAAGTGGCAGGAAAAGTGGTTTTGTCAAGGATATTGCAATGGGTAGAGGAAAAGGGCATTCTCTCAGACTTCCAGGCTGGTTTTAGAACAGGCATGGGGACAATAGAGCAATCCTTTCGCCTTTTGATGCTATACTGGAAAGTGGTTCTTCTGGGCAAAGGCAGTCTGTATCTTGCTTTTATAGACCTACGGACTGCCTTTGACCTAGTTCCCCGTAGCCAATTATGGAGTGTGCTCAGCGAACAGGGTATACCACCTTATTTGCTGAGTTTGTTGATAAACCTCCATTCTGACAATTTTGCCCAGATTAGGTGGGGAAATCAGGGACAAAAAACAGCTCGTATACCAGTAAATAGAGGGGTACGCCAGGGTTGTGTTCTCGCCCCCACTCTGTTCTCATTGTATGTCAACGGAGTGGTGGAGCATCTGCTACAACATCCTGCAGATGCACCAACCCTGGCCGGCAGAAGAATACCTACCCTTCTATTTGCGGATGACACCCTTCTGATTTCTGAAACCTCGGTGGGTTTGCAGAGCCTATTAACAAACTTCAAATCTTTTTGCGATGTGAGAGGGTTAGCTATTAATACAGCTAAGACCAAGTATTTGGTCCTTAACCCCCCGAAAAGGTTGGCCAAACCACCATCTCTGGACTCTGTTACCCTCGAAAGAGTGTCAGAGTTCGACTACCTCGGTATCCGCCTCTGCGATTCCATGAGTTGGAAGTGTCACCATCAAAAGATGTTGTTGTCCCATAAGAGGGTGGTGGGTGCCTCGCTTAAGGAACACCGTGCTTCATCCCTGAAACCCATTGCTCCTGTCCTTGATATATATAGGGCAAGGGGGGTTAGCGCAGCTCTTTATGGGGCGGAACTTTGGGGCGTCCATAAGGTTGACCACTTGTCCCGTTCAGAAAATAAATTTCATAAAGATCTCATGGGGCTCCCCTATAGAACCCCAACTCTTCCACTGCTTTTGGACATGGGCACTCGGCCAATCAGTGATCAGGCTAGGCTCCGCCCTCTTCTCTTATGGGCGCGAATATGGAGAACATCTGAACTGTCCAGCTATGCGGATGGCCTAACCGAGGTGCTGGGGTTATCAGGCTGGTCCAAGATCCTTTGGCTGAGGGAGGTTAAGCGTCTCCTTTTTTGCCTTGGTCTTGGCGAGGCCTGGATCAATAGAACCGCACCCCCTAAGTCTGAGCTAAAAAAGATCTATTGGAGCTGGGTGGCGGGCATCAGAAGCAGTAATGCCAACCTGTGCAGGTCCACTTTGGATTTTCTTCTGTTCAAAGAAATTTACTTTTGTGAACCTTACCTGGATGTCATCTCTAATCGTAAAGATAGGGCCCTATATTTTCAATTTAGAATAGGTTTACTCCCTGTGGGAGAATTAACCTCCAGGTGGAAAGTCCCATCTCAAACAACTTCCCTTTGCAGAGAACTTGGAACCAGACATTGTATAGAAGCCCTACGAATACTAAAAAATGATCCAAGGCCCCTATTTGCTTGTGGTTTAGCCAAGTTCTTAGGATGGGCTTGGCGTATTAGGTCATCTAGGCTTTTGTATGTTGTTTAATCTGTTTTTTTTAATCGATAGTTTCATCTGTTTTTAGCTAATTTATTGGTATCAGTGGCAGTATGAAATTTTTGTCTATTTTTCCATGCACTGATTCCTTTTTATCTTTTTATTGTACAATGTTGTAGTTTTGCTTTTTAAGATATATTCATATCGAAATAAAGCCTCTTTGACTGACTGGCATATTAATACTATTTACTACTTAAAATTAGTACGTATTACAGGGGTACTCGATACAAGCGGGTTTCTTTTTGTGAATCCCCTCCTCCATTAATTCCCCCCTCTGGTGGCTTCTTAAGCCATCATAAATTCTCACCATACTGAGTGCCACCTTTCAATTTATCTAGAGTTTGGTATCTTTCTCTCCTTTCCTGGCACTCTCATTTAGTCTTTTCATTATATCATAATTCTCTTCATTTATCTCTTCAAGTTCTAGTTAATTTTTTTTCTCTGTATTCCTCTCTTTTCATTCTTTTTATCTGATAAAATGTTTCTTCCTTTCATGCACTTACAACATTTATACCCTATCATTATTATTAAACCTATTACTGCTATTGAAAGTACTGGCATCACTATCTTTCCCAAAAGACTTTTCCAAAACATTGAAAACCAATTTCTCACAGCTGTAATACTCTTACTAACTTTCTCCCAAACACCATCAACCTCCAGTTGGGTTAAATCTTTATGCAACTTAGTAATATTCCTAATATATCCTTCTATACCTTTACTTTTATCAGGGATATAGGTACAACAGTGTTGAATTTTCAATGTTCCACAGACTTCACCCTCCTTTGCCAAAATAATGTCAAGGGCAAGTCTATTTTGCAAAACCATTGATCTTATTGCCACCATTTTGGTATCAATCATTAAAAATCCACCAGCAGTATCTGTTGATAAACGATCAACCACTGTAGACAGTTTTCATTGACACTGTGATCTCTTTGGTCTATATAATAGACCTTTGGAAAGACAATGCCAAAGTAACAACTCCAATACCAGTGAACAGGTAACCTGTAATAGGCTTTCCTACCACACACATAATATATCCCAGGGAAAACAGGATCAGTTTTACGCTTTAATCCCCAACCTCCAGTAATTTGGAAAGTATGCTCACATTCACTAGTGCCAATAAAATAATTGTTATAGGTAGTCTTTGCTCTCAACAAACATAACTTTCCTTTCTGTGACCAGTCCAGGGACATTGCAGCATAGGATTCACTCTTTCCAAATTTTCCCTCTCTAAATGGCCAAGGTGGTTTTTGTGTTTTTTGCTTAGCAGCTTTCTTCTGAAAACTTTCTCTTCTGTGTTCTACCATATCAAAAAACAGTCTTTCTTCATAATGCAATCCGCAAGTTAAATTATTATTGTAAGCATAGTCTAGATCTAATGGCTTAGTAATATGGAAAAATTCACTCATGTAACGTGCATGTTTCCCACTTTCTACTTTGTTCAGTTCTTGTGTAATTGAGACTTTAGAAAATGCTTAGGGGCATATTCCCAAGGAACTATTGCCCAGTCAACAGCACTTTATCGCAGCCAAAGTTGGAATAAATCTATCGCCCCATTCACAAGCTGGTGTTAACAGTCCACAGCACCAGTTTACCTGTGACAGCAGCTGCAAAAAACATTGTAACAGAGGCCCCCTGCAACTTCGCTAATGAGATGCAGAGTGGGCGTTCCCGTGCCAAAAGCCACGACAACATCACACCTCAACATTCTCAATGACCAGACATAACTGCGATAAAAACACAAAACAGGCGATAAGGCGCATTAGCACCAGGAAATCTACACCTGCTCTGACCTGGTGTAAAGTTGGACGGCAGCCTACACATCAAAAGGGAGCACAGCCCAGGGCCACATCGGAAGGGCAACAGATGCCATGGAGCCACCCATCATGCGGCCCGGACACCCAATAGAGCTACAACACCCACCGCCCCCGTCCCCAGGACCACCCCTCCCTGGCACCCCCTGACCAAAGACATGCAAGATCAGCTACACCTAAACATGCACAAAATAATCCGCCTGACGTCGCACAATCACAACTGGTGACATGTATGTGTCGACACAGAAATGAGCAGCACACATTCACTTTTGAAGCAACAAATGAAACTTTATTAAAATGAACACTGAAATGAAATGAAGACACATGGCCGCTCCCCTCGAGCTCAGTAGGTCCCAGCCTGCAAGACAAAACACACGATGAGAAGGTGTGCCCTGCGCACATCAAAGGACAGAGAGAGAGAAAAAGAGAGAGAGAGGAAGAGAGGGGGAACGAGAGAAAGAGAAGAAGAGAGGGGGAGAGAGAGAGTGCTGCTCCTGTGCACCTAGGCCACATTGCTCACCTGCTGCCACCGGTGTGTCTCCAACCACATGCCAGTATGTATCGCAGTTCAACAGGTCACACATCTGAGTCAGAGCCGTCAGCTGAAACAGAGTCCAGATACATGACTGGCACATTACACACACCTGCACAAGAAAACATCACCTGCCTGCCCATGCACATCCAAGGCAGGGGCACCCCAACCCCTCCCTACTGCCCATCAGAGCATGACCGCCCATGCACACCCAGGCCTCACAGCTCATCTTCCGCCACTGGCGCATAGACAGGAGGTCCCACCACGTGCCGCTGCAAGCCACAAGTCCGGGGCCCGGTGACATGGCACCCTCCACACCACGCAGCCATGCTCCACAGGCCACCAGGTCTCACGTTTGGTGCTGGGTCTTGATTACTCGATGGCAGAGGACATACCAGTGCACCCTGCACCATCGCAGGCTGCACACCCACTCAGCCCAATGGGTGCCACTAACTCTGGGATCCAGGAAGCAGCACCACATGGCGGTAGGCCGGCGGTGCCTGCTGGCTCTGGCCTACACTGCGGTCCAGCAGGGCACACTAAACGTGAGCTGTCCGGATCGACAGGACAGGGCATCATCGCAGGCTGCACACCCGCTCAGCAGCTTAAGGTGCCACTGACCCAAAGTCACCGTACTGTGGCGGGGTGCCTGTCCCGTGCACCAGGCCTCAGATGCCACTAACCCTGTGCAACCCCAGTCTGCGCCACGTGGTGGAAGGCCCGTGCCGTGCACCAGGCCTTGGATGCCACCAACCCTGTGCACAACAACTCATGGGCCCTTTATGAATGAGAAGCGTGGAGCGGCCGTCATCCAGTCACCACAGAAAGAGGGGAATGTGATGTCGTTGGCCCCTTATGTTGGCGGAGTGACGCGGCCAGTGACGCCTGTGCCAGATGAGTGTGGTGTGTGAGCAAACCTGCCCTCAGGGAGTGACTGTGACATTCTGACGACTAGACCAGTGACCTGCACACCACCAGCGAGTACGCCTGCGACAGGTAGCAATGATGGCCCCCCCTCGGTGCATCATCGGAGTGGTCTGGCCTGCGGTACACTGGACCAGCGCAGGGCTTGCCACAATGACTTGTGGGCTCGGGGCGTGGTCCAGTCCATGTCCGGACAAGGAAGTGACTGATGCGTGTGTCCCTGTTGTAGTGTTCACAGGACCAGGTACACAAAATGCAATGTCGCACCCTCTGACTCGCATCCCACAGGATGAACATCATAGATGCAAGGGAAGGCACTGTCCCCTCATTCATCCACATATTCATACCTGAATGATGTAAGACAAGCGACAGCAGTGCGTCAGTGGATGTTTATTTGCACATCCAGTTCAGTTATGCAGCTGGAGCGGTACAGGGCAATGCCAAGCACACTACACAATATGGGCCCATGGAGGGCCAGTCAGAGTCCATCCGGGGACGACATGTACTGCGGAAGAGGAAGGGTACAGTCCGCAGTCTGTCCGCCGTGCCATTGGTCGTTGAACAAGATGTGGCAGTCCATGTCGCTGTCCAAGGTGAGTGCATCAGAGTGTATCGGGGGTCAGTGGAAGGTCATGAGGCCATGTACGGCACCAAGCAGAAACAGGCCAGGTGGCGGAAATGAATGCTAGTGCATCCTGATCACAAATCCATCGACGTCCTTGTCCCCAGGTGTGTGTGCCCATCCCCCCTGTGGGTGTTGCTGTACCGGCTGCGGCACTGTGTGCCACTGACACATCACGATGCTGGGGGGGGCAGCAGCATTAATCAGCGCCACGCCTTGTGGCGGCAATGCCATGATAGAGGTCTGCAGGGCATGATGGATCCCAGCTACATTTTGATGGTGTGCAGCGGTGGCTGACATCCTTTCCACCTCCATACGCACCATGTCCTCCATGAGCCTCCGCATGGGTGCCAGCTCATGGCTGGTATCGCTGGAGACACTCTGAGCGGGCAGCTGTTCTACTCTCCGCGTCATGACTCCAGCGATGTCAGTCAGGGCTCATTGAAGACCATGGGGCGGACATAGACACCCAAGGATGGCATCCAGTTTGGCAGCCATGATTTCAAACCCCACCCGCACCTGCTCAGCCGTCTCCCTCTGGCCCTCCAGCACACAGCTGGGCCCCCACTTCTGGTCTGCATTCCGGCCTTCTGGTTGGTGGAGAGTTTCTCCTTGGTCTTCCGCTTGATGTCATTCCATCGCCTCTAGACCTCTTCCATTGTCTGCTTGTGCTCTCGGCGGGCATTCACCTTGTCCACGATGTCCCACCATATTCCAGTTTTGGAGCCCAATGACACGTTGGAGGTGATGAAGAGTTGTTGATCGTGTTCCATCACCTCCGTGACTATGATCCTGTTTGCCTGCGGACTGAACTTTGTCTTCTTCTCCTTGCCCTTCCCTATCCCCGATGTCCTGGGCTGGTCATCTAGGGTGCTTGTGGGGTTGTGCTCCTCCTCTGCACCTGCTACGGCTGCCTCCATGGTGCTTGGGTGTAGGTCAGTTTGGGTGTGGGTGTTTTTTGTACTTTTATGGTGATTTTTTCAGCCGACCAGGCGTGTGTTGCAGGCCTGGCACTGCTTATCGCTGATTTCCTCATCGCGCTTTGGCCCATCACCTGTTTTTTGGTGTTGTGGTTTTATCTCCGTCATGGTGGTTGTATCGCGTACATTGTCCGTAGTGTCAGCAGGCTATCGCATGGTACCGCCTTGTTGTGAATTCCACGTTGACACAGGGTTATTTTCCCGCGATGGGCTGCAATATTGGAAGTTGCGTTACGCTACTCTTGTGGTAGTTATCACATGTTCTTGTGACTATACCCCTAAGTCTACATCTGTATATTGACACTCCAAATTACCTTCCATGTAAAATAGACTACTAAGTGCACTACATGAAACAGCATATGTTAAACACAGATGATGGTAGGTTATACCTTCAGAGACAGACGATGGTAATTTCATGTAAACATAACAATCACTCACATTCATGGTGTTAGTATACTCATACAACAGTTTGCTTTTCATTAGTTTTCATTATCTGTTTAGCAACATCTTTCATTCTTTCATCATTCTTTCATCACAGACATCATTAGTGTTATTTCCATTGTTAGTCACATTAAAAATTGGTATGACAACAATTAATAGGATCCACAAGAATGTTAGTAGTAAAACATTACATGAGCAAAATGTAATACATCTATGTTTTAGTTTAGATTTTGGTTGTCCAGTCACTTTGTTTCCGGACATATTAGTATTCTATAAAAATGGAAAAAATTCTAACAATTATTCTATGTTAGGGCCTAAGAAAAAATCTAATAAAACTCTTATCTACTAAAAAGAATATATATATTTATATATATATTCACTGAAAAAACCATAGGTTTCACACACGTTATAGTTAGGAATTAGCATTTAAAAAACCTTGCAAATTCACTTAAAAAACCATAGGTTTCACACAGGTTATAGTTAGCTGGGCATTTTCCTCATGAAAAACCAATGAAATTCCCCCGTTATAGTTAGTGCAGGCAACTATAACTCACGCGACCGTAATCCGCTGCTGATGACATCAGATATTACATCACTGTATTTACACATTTATATACCCATGTCTTCTTCCTTTTTTTTTTAGCTATACATATATTTATTTATTTTTTTTCAGAAAGACACATATGTCATCAGTGATGTAATATCTGACGTCATCAGCAGCGGATTACGGTCGCGTGAGTTATAGTTGCCTGCACTAACTATAACGGGGGAATTTCATTGGTTTTTCATGAGGAAAATGCCCAGCTAACTATAACATGTGTGAAACCTATGGTTTTTTAAGTGAATTTGCAAGGTTTTTTAAATGCTAATTCCTAACTATAACGTGTGTGAAACCTATGGTTTTTGTAGTGAATTTGTACGGTTTTTTAAATGCTAAGTTACTTTACGCCGTTCGTGCCGTGCGCGCACGGTGCGCTTCGCGCACGGTGCGCGCACGGTGGGCATGCGGTGCGCTTTGCGCACCGCGCGCCCACTTCACGCAGTTCGTTCCGTGCGCGCACGGTGAGCACGCGGTGCGCTTTGCGCACCTCGCGCCCACTTTACGCAGTTAGTGCCGTGCACGCACGGTGCACTTTGCGCACTGTGCACGCACGGTGGGCACGCAGTGCGCTACGCGCACCACGCGCCCACGTTACGCTTAATGGGCCATGTACGCACGGTGCACTTCGTGCTCCGTCCGCACAAGGAGGACACATGATACGCTTTGTTGTTAAGGGTTGTGGTATACTTTGCTACTGAATAAGTAAGCCATGCACACAACCTGTGCTTCGCACAGCAAGTGCACACGGGGGGGTGTATATTGCAATTTTTTTTTAAAGCATATATACCGTGCACGCACGCTGCGCGAACCGTGCGGAATTTTATTCATTTCGATAGTGCGCGCACGCTTCACGCACTCGCGATTTTCCGAAAAAAAATATTTTTTTTTAATTGCCCTAGGGGGACCACCTGGGACCCCTTGACCCCTGCTAGGGGGTCAGGAACTGTTCAGCTTGCCCCCTTTACATGTTTTTCTCCTTTATGTTTCAACACCCTCTCAGTGCGAGAGACAAAATGGCGACCGACACTTCCTGGTTTCGACCGATTCGAATGTTTACTAAGATGTAACAACCAATCAGAAGTGCGCTCGCGGACGTCCGAGTGCGCGCACGCTGCGCGCGTACAGATATATATATTGATTTAAATGCTATTTTCTCAGAAAATACTGAACAGATTTACACCAAACCTGCAAAAGGCACCAAACGGACCTTATGGCTACCTCTCTGCCAAATTTCACGTAATTCTGTTCAGCCGTTCGGGCTGTAGCTGCGACTAAAGTCCCTATGGAAAAATCCATAGGGAAAACGTGTTTTGGGACCCCCCTTTTTTCTCGGCCCCCGCTTGACGAATCACCCCGAGACTTTCAGGGTAGGAGCGGAGCGGAGCGCCCCATTAGTTTTGAAAATTTCGCGAAGATTCGTCAATCGGCCGCCAAAGTTATTCAAAATAGAATTTTGAGATTTCCTATGGAAACTCGGTCCTAACTATAACTATCTACTGGCGACCGCCAGTAGATAATATATATATATATATATATATATATATATATATATATATTCAATAAAAAAAACATAGGTTTCACACATGTTATAGTTAGCTGGACATTTCACTCGTGAAAAACCATTGAAATTCCCCCGTTATAGTTAGTGCAGGCAACTATAACTCAGGCGACCGCAATCCTCTGCTGATGACGTCAGATATTACATCACTGTATTTAGACACTTATTTACCCATGTCTTCTTCCATTAATTTTTAGCTATACTTATATTACAAATATTTTTTTTCAGAAAGACACATATGTCATCAGTGATGTAATATCTGACGTCATCAGCAGAGGATTGCGGTCGCGTGAGTTATAGTTGCCTGCACTAACTATAACGGGGGAATTTCAATGGTTTTTCACGAGTGAAATGTCCAGCTAACTATAACATGTGTGAAACCTATGGTTTTTTAATTGAATTTGCAAGGTTTTTTAAATGCTAATTCCTAACTATAACGTGTGTGAAACCTATGGTTTTTTCAGTGAATTTGTACGTTTTTTTAAATGCTAAGTTATGTATTTATTTATTTATTTTTAAGTTTTTCACCGTGCGCGTACCGTACGCGCACGGTGCGCTTCACGCACCGTGCGGCGTTGTTCGTGCCGTGCGCGTACGGTGCGCGCACCCCAACATTTTTGGCAAAAAAAAATATTTTTTTTTGTACCCTTGGGGGTCCTTCAGTGACCCCCTTACAAAGGCTAGGGGGTAAGGACCTATCCATCCTGCCCCCTTCTCACGTTTTCCCCCTTTGTTTTTCATTGCCTCAGACTGCGATAGACAAAATGGCGGCCGACACTTCCTGATTTTGACCGATTCGAATGTTTACTGACATCTAACAACCAATCAGAATTGCGCTCGCGCACGTCACCGTGCGCGCACGGTATGCTTACCGTACGTGCACGGTGCGCGCTTATAGATATATATATGCTTTTAACTGCAATTTTCTCAGGAACTAATGAACAGATTTACACCAGACCTGCAAAAGGCACATACCTGAACTGAGGACTACCTCTCTGCCAAATTTCAAGTAATTCTGTTCAGCCGTTCGGGCTGTAGCTTGGACTAAAGGTCCTATGGAAAAATGCATGGGGAAAACACGTTTTGGGACCCCCCCTTTTTCTCAGCCCCCGCTTGACGAATCCCCCCGAGATTTTCAGGGAAGGAGCGGAGTGGAGTGCCCCACCTATTTTGAAAATTTCGCGAGGATTCGTCAATCGGCGCCAAAGTTATTCCAAATAGAATGTTGCAGATTTCCTATGAAAACACGGTCCTAACTATAACTATCTACTGGCGACCGTCAGTAGATAATATCTATCTATCTATCTATCTATCTATCTATCTATCTATCTATCTATCTATCTATCTATCTATCTATCTATCTATCTATCTATCTATCTATCTATCTATCTATCTATCTATCTATCTATCTATCTATCTATCTATCTATCTATCTATCTATCTATCTATCTATCTATCTATCTATCTATCTATCTATCTATCTATCTATCTATCTATCTATCTATCTATCTATCTATCTATCTATCTATCTATCTATCTCTCTCTCTCTCTATCTATCTATCTATCTATCTATCTATCTATCTATCTATCTATCTATCTATCTATATATATATTCACTGAAAAAACCATGGGTTTCACACACGTTATAGTTAGGAATTAGCATTTAAAAAACCTTAAAAATTCAATGAAAAAACCAAAGGTTTCACACATGTTATAGTTAGCTGGACATTTCACTCGTAAAAAACCATTGAAATTCCCCCGTTATAGTTAGTTCAGCTAACTATAACTCGCGCGCCCGCAATGCACTACTGATGACGTCACATATTACATCACTCATGACATGGTCACTGACATCACTCATGACATCACTGATGACATCTCAAATGACATCACTGATGACATCATCCAGTGATTGTGTGTTTTTCTGAAAATTAAATATGTTTTATATTTATGTATATCTCAAGGTCAATGGAAGAATAAATGGGTATATAAGTGTCTAAATGGATGCTTTTTAAAAAAAAAAAAAATTGTGTAACTGACTGATTAAGTGTATCATAGTGAATACATGGCTTACTGAGTAATCTTTAAATATGAAAATATCTGTATCAGTTTCTTACTTTGTGTATAAGTGGCTGCATGGGTTGGTGAGTAGCTACATGAGTGTCTATATAGGTTATTAGTTGGTTTTTTATCAGTATGAGTGTCTGAGTTTCTGTATGGTTCGGTGGGGGGTATTACTTAGTGCATAGGTGCATGAATGAGTGACTCACTGTTTGTATGTGTTGAATACAGCATGTGTGCAGGACTGTATGGGTGGATGAGTGTGTGCATGGGTGTGTTAGTGAGTGAATGACTGTCTCTATAGTGTCTTTATGAGTAACTACATATGTTTTAAACTAGTATATGTGACTATTGGTGTATATAAGTGAGTATATGTGAGAGTGAGAGATTGGAAGAGTTCCTGTATGAATAAGTATGTGTTTCTATAAGTTATTGTTTAAAAGAGTAAGTATATGTAAGTTTCTGTAGAAGTAAGTGTGGTGGTGTGTGTATAACTGTATATGCAAGTAAATGGATGTGTGATTCTTTATTAGCATGAGTGACTATGTGTGTGAGTAACTCTATGGATGAGTGGCGTTGTGTAACAGGATGTATAGGTGTATGAATACATATGATGAGTGAGTACATTTATGAGTGACTGTAGAGGACTGTTGGTGAATGACTGTATGTGTATGTGGTTCTTAGAATTACTGATTAGGTTGTTGTAACTGATATTGATATGTTCATTATTTTGAACATTTTAGTTTCTATTTTTGAATGTGTGTTTCAAGGGTTATATTAGGGGAAGAGGAGGTCTGCCACTCTATCACAAGGATGATGTAATCAGTGATGTCATCAGTGATGTCATTTGAGATGTCATCAGTGATGTCATGAGTGATGTCAGTGACCATGTCATGAGTGATGTAATATGTGACGTCATCAGTAGTGCATTGCGGGCGCGCGAGTTATAGTTAGCTGAACTAACTATAACGGGGGAATTTCAATGGTTTTTTACGAGTGAAATGTCCAGCTAACTATAACATGTGTGAAACCTTTGGTTTTTTCATTGAATTTCTAAGGTTTTTTAAATGCTAATTCCTAACTATAACGTGTGTGAAACCCATGGTTTTTTCAGTGAATTTGCAAGGTTTTTTAAATGCTAATTCCTAACTATAACATGAGTGAAACCCATGGTTTTTTCAGTGAATTTGCAAGGTTTTTTAAATGCTAATTTTTTTTTTTTTTCTTTTTTTTTTACATATTTTTATTTTAATTTTCTATCCTTTTTTAAAGACTATGGTTAAATTTTAAAAATTCTACAATATGTTTTTATTTTACCATTTTTTTAAAATAAACAGGTAAAATTTATTAGTATTACATATTTTTTTTTTTTTTCCTTTTTTTTTTTTTTTTTTTTTTTTTAACGTGCGCGTACGGTAAGCGCACGTCTTGCTTTAATTACGTTAGATTTCTACGCTGTTTGCGTTCATTTACGCAATTTGCGTAGACGCACGTCACGCGCGCACAGCGCGTAACGCGTACGCTGCACGCGCACGTTACGCGGAAGTGAAGGGGCGTGCCTGTTTTGCGCATGCGCGCATGCGCGTGTCTTTTTTACGCGCATGCGTACTTTTGCCGTAAGCGTACCGTAAGCGCACCGTAAGCGTACGGTGGGTCATGTGATCATGAAACACAACTTTTGATTGGTTGAAACTACTTTCAGTTCTAGAACTCTCCTACACCACACCCATTCCCCTCATTTCTGCTTGTGATCCCTTAGGAGAAGGAGCTGGGTTTTCTTTGTGATACGAGGGCAGAACAGCAGAGCCCTTCTGAGAGTGAGGCTAGCAGCACTACCTTGAGGCAGAGAACGAGGAAACAAAAGACCTCTTTCATATGGGAGTATTTTTCTTTTCCAGAGGGCCAGCAAAAGGTAAATGCACCCTTAGTGACTTGTAAGCTGTGTAAGCGTGTACTTTCAAGAGGGAATCCCAACAAGAAGTATTCCTTCGGGAATCACACCATGTTGAGACACCTTAAGGATGTACACAGAAGGACACATGCTCGACATACTGAAGGTAACCCTTCAGTAAGTCAACCAAGCACATCCACAGCAGCTCAGCCTGGACCATCATCTGCAGGGCCGAGTCCTTCTTCTGCAGGTCAGGTGAGCCCTTCATCTGTGGTGGGAGCATCTCCTTTTTCTTCTCCTCAGGAAATTAACCCTCGGTTTCTGAGGGTTGAAATACGGTGCGCCACTTGTCATGATCTAATTTGTTATAGGGAGACCAGTATTTCCCTAGTGAACAATAAAATAGATCAGCACATTTGTCGTACCGTCTAATATTCCCATTCTTTCTTTCCTCTGTCCCTGCATGAACACAACGGCTCTTTTAAGAGCCAACCTTACCTTTCATCTATTTTTTATATATGTTTTTAAAACGCGTAATTATTATTATTTTTTTTTAAAAAAACACTAAAAATCAATTATCACATTACAAGGTCCTTGAAAGACTACAATGAAAAACTGAAAATGTGATTGTGGAGAAGTGGAAAAAAGGGACCATGATATTTTTGACTTACCATACCCACTCAAAAAAATATTTATTCATTTAAATTTTTTTTTAATTGCATTCATCATTTAACAGCGGGCAAAAAAAAAATTAACAATCTCAAAGATTGTTTTAAAAAAGCCCACAATCTCTTTTTGCATAAACATAACTTTATAGAAATGCATAATATTCTTAAAAAATATCATCTAATATCAATACTTATTTCTTTAAAATACCGTCTGATATTTTTGTTTCAGAAGTATAATCACAAAAATATATCTCAAATAACTCCACAATACATCTGGTTCCATTTCCTTTAGGCCAAATAGTAATTTTAAAATTCTTTTTTGATTAAATTTCCAATGGTAATCCAATAAAAATCTAAAGTTTAAATTGTACAGATCTCACCGATTCTCTGTAACATTTTGGTTTCCGAAAGATTTATTAATAATTAAATAAGTCCACAATAGAATTGTTTACCTTTCCGCATGGCCAAATAGTAATTTTAAAAATCTTTTTTGAATAAATTTCCAATGGCAATCCAATAACATTCCAAAATTTAAATTATGCAGATGTTACCGATTTTTTCTAACTTTTTGGTTTTCCAAAGTTTCATTAAAAATTGAAAAAGTCCACATTACAATTGGTTACCTTTCCACTAGGCCAAATGGTAATTTGTAAAATCATTTTTTTTGAAAATTCCAATGGTAATCCAATAAAATGGTAAAATTGTTTTGTCCAGATGTTGCCAAATCTCTCTAAAATTTAGGTTTCAGGAAGATTAGATAGGAATTTGCTAAATCAAAAGGCAAACGTTGCTTAAAAATCAATTGGGAATCATTACACAGTGTCCAGCCTTTTTCACATTTAAGATAAACTGTGTAATGACCAGAAGTTACAGTAGGTCCATCATGGAAAATTATTGCAACTGTTACAAAAGTTTTTCCTGAAATTGATAATTGCTGTCCTGTAAACTTCTTTATTAAAGTATCTAATTTTGAACCATCAGCTTTACAGCGTTGCATCATTAAAATTACATACTGTCTGTATTCCTTTAAAATTAACGTTGAAAACATGTCAGATTGACACTCACTGCATTCCATGCTATGATTAGCATCTTTAACTAATTTAGCAAAAGTGACTGTTTTACTTTCTGGCAATGTTAAATAAATAAACCTTTCAGAATCAACATTAGAGCCACATATATTATAACAGTTTTCACAACTATGTTCCCATTTATAAGAGAGACCAAATAAATTTTCAATGGGAACCCCTTCTTCTTCCAGTACCTGAAGAAAAAACATCAAGAATTCCTGTGCGTCTTGCTGTACATTTTGAGAAAACTGTGTTCGTCCTGAACATACATCTAAAAGTTTTCTAATTTCAGTAGCACTTTCTATTTGAGTTTTATCATTACTCAGCTTTTGAAAAAGGAGACTCAACTCAGAACAGAATCTTTTTCCCTGATTTACTATTATCTGCTCTTGCACACTTTCCAGATAAAATGCAACATTCAGCACTACATTAGCGTAGCAGTTGACACCAGAGCTATTTTCAAAATGACATCCTACAACCTGTTCTTCATTTTCCTTTTTCTTTTTGCTTGCAATTACATCACTCCTCTTTTTTTTCCTCCTCTCTACATCTTCATTACAGATATTCTCATTTCTCCTTTTACGAGAAACTACACGTTTCTCCAACACAGGATACTGACCTAAATGAGGAGCATAGCTTCTTCTTAATCTATTATACTCCTTTACACAATTTGCATCAGCACTAACTTTTGAGTCATCAAAGTCTATCATGAATAAACCTGATAATGTTTTCACTCGTGACAAAGCAACATATGCCATACCTTCTTTGAACACAGTTGAACCAATGTTCACAAATGCACAATCTACAGTCAATCCTTGAGACTTGTGAATAGTTACAGCATATGCTAGAGAAAATGGAAACTGCTTCCTACGTACATATAAGTCTTTCACAAGCATGAAACGAACTGAACAACGACAAATGTCTTTAACTTCTTCTATCTGATCAAATTTTATTTTTAAACATTCAATTCCATCTTTTTTCTGATAATTAATAAAACCCACAACTCTTCCCATAGCTCCATTAACTAAACCTTTTTCAACATCCAAATTTCTCCTTAAAAATACTCTACAGTTCATGCAAACATATAGATTTTTTTCTAATCCAGCTGTTTTGGAAATGTTCTTCTCTAGTGAATCCAATTTATTTTTCAGTGTGCCTGTTAATGTGACAGTAATTCTTCCATCCTCAATTTTGTCCACTGCTTCCAATTTCCTGATATCTTCCTTTTCCAATTTCAAAAGCTCCTCATTGAATATTGAGCATTCACGTAGAGTTGGCATTAAGCAGATGACACTTTCCTTTTCTGCAATGTTCTTGTATATGTTCTCTGCAACTATTTCTTCCTTTGGAAATAAATTATGTAGCAGCCGACTCTGTAATGCTTTCATGCCAGCTTCAGTGAGTAGTCCAATTCTGATATCTTTCAGAATACTTCCATATTCTTCATCGTTTGCTTGCCTCATATTAGTAGTAAGTTCCTTGTACTCAAAGAAGGACCAAATATTTGCATTACCGATGCTTCCCAATGACTTCTTTGTGTCTTCATGTGTCACAGTATTAAACACTGGTTGTCCTTTAACTGGAGTAAGTTGCAAAAGATCCCCAAAAACTATGACGTGTTTTCCTCCAAATAACACGTCATAGTCTGTCTTCAGAATTTGCTGCATTCTTAAATGCACAAAGGCAAGCATTAAGTTTGATACCATGCTCACCTCATCAATAATGAGAACTTGCATCTTCTTCAATACTCTTGAAACTTCCAAGCATGCTTCTCCAGTTAGCTTTTTGTATTGTATTTTGTTCTCATGCTCCACTGGTAACATTAGCAAACGATGTAAAGTGATTCCTTTTATGTTATATGCTGCTAACCCAGTTGGAGCAGTAACCACACAAGACAAAGTAGAATCCGTTTTTTGCTGTAGGTAGCTTCTGATGACTTTTATAAGGAAACTTTTTCCAGTTCCAGCTTGTCCGCTTACATACATCCTGATTGGATGAAATGATGTGCATGAGCACTCTTTTTTTTCATGTAGAAATCCGTGATCAATTTTGTTTCTGATCTCTTCATAAATTTGTTGCTGCTCTTCGTTCAGTTGTCTTTCCAAATTTTGTAAGTCTATAAATTCTTCTTGAGCTTGATTCATAGCCGTTTCCACTTCATTCATGGCTATTGATGCTTCATTTTCAACGATTGGTTGTCCTAGGGGATCTTGACTGAGTGTTCCTGAACTTTGGCTGTCCTGAGAACTGTCTCTAGCTATTTCTGCTGCAATTGTAGTTTCCTGTTCAATTTCTTCATTTAACATTTGCAGATAAGTTGAGAATGTACTGCATTGTATGCTGTCTTTGCAAGCATTAAAAGAATCTTCATAGCTTTGAAATTCTCCCAGTAGTTCATCCTCTGTACGCCATGGTTTAAACAGCTGTAAAAGAGCCAAGTAGTAAAAATCCTTTTTGTCAGTAGTGTCGCAACTCAGCTTCCTGTGATTTATCAAACTTCCTTTTGTTTGCTTCACCAAACATCCTTCCTCACCAATTACTTTATATTTTCCATTGTTGATGTCTTCTGTGGCTTTCCGTGAATAAATGTAGTTCTGCAGCACTTCATAGAGACACATGTTCTCCAGATGATGACTTCTCTTGGGATAATATGTGTCCAACATGTTTGATTTCAAAATATCTGTACTTTCTGGGTCATTCTCGGCCAAATATTCAATTTCTCCAACAGATTTCAGTACCCGATTTCTCATTGCTGCAAGACCTAAACTTGCCCAAATTATTCTTCTTGATTTCGAGTAGAGACTTGCAGAAGATAACCTATCTGAACATTCGTAGGATCCAATTTCTCGATGCGATAACATCTTCAAACTGAAACTGTACAGCTTCTTACTGACAGTCTTCTCGTGAGAAATCTCTTCCCACATTTCCTTCAATTCTGTTTTTTCTGATTTCGTAATGTAAGACGTTACATATCGAGCAACAGCAATGGAATTGTCAGCTACATACTGTATATCCATGTTAGCATTCCACATGGATAAAATGACTGGGTTGTAGTCATTTATATTTTTTGATTCTTCTTTTCTTTTAAGGTTGTAGGTATTCTTAGGTGATTTTCTTGTGATAGTATGTCTCACAGATGACATAAAACTGTTTACTCTTCCATTTGAAAGAACAGGTCTAGGAAATCCAAATCGACATTTAGTGTAGTATTTATCTTTGCTCTTGTATTTCCGTCGACAGTATTTTCCACACCGATGACTTTGGAAACGTAAAACTTGCTCCTTTAACTTTTTCTCTTCTGTGTTTTTTGGTATAGCACATGTTGCATATTCTTCAATGTAAGATAACACTGCTTCATCAGCATCTGTTCCAAACTTTGGGGCATCCTTGATCCACAACAGCATATGAATATGAGGAGCACCTCTTGCCTGGTACTCTTTTCTCCAAAAGAAATCCACTACTTCTCCTAGAGGTGGATTTTTTTTATTGCAGATGAACGACATCATAGCCTCAAATCTATGATTGAAATATCTGCAAACATTAACCGGATCCAATGAGCACAGTTCTCCTGCTGTCTTGTATTCGATGTTTTTAATGTTTGAATTTGCCTCTCGTAGAAAATCCAGTAAATCATCCCAAGCGTACTCAGCACAGCTTAGGGTAACGAACCATGTTGGTGTTCCTAAATTCCGTAACATGCATTTTAATTCACCATGGCGTCTGTACCAATATTCATTTGTCCCACGCTGACAAGCCATCAGATTGATCAGTTGTGTTTCCAAATGATCATCTCGGTGCTGCACTTTCTCCATAAAATCCTTAGCAGACACATTTTGTAAATGTACTCCACTTTTTAAAATGTGATTTACTGCATAAGACAGTGCAGACAAGTCGCTTTCAAATAAAAGATGGAACAAATAAGGAATACTTTGTCGAAATCTGGGATCTTCAGCATATAGTCTTGTAGTCCGATACTCAGAAGCTGGAATCTGTTCCGGACGTTCATCGTATCGTCCTCTTTTTCCTTTAGGAAACAGCTGGGGAAAACATCGAGCTTCCAAGCTCTCCTCCCATACACTCACAGGAGTTCCTTTTGCTTTCTTCATCTGAAAGAGATCAATATTGTCTCCCATAACTTCTTTTGAATGAAGAGGATGTATGCTAAAATGTTCATAAATTTCTTCTTCCTTTGACTTGTCCACTTTTTCAATTTGTCCAGTTGGTGTTTCTGTGTCTTCTTGTAAATCTTCTTCTTCTTCTTCTTCTATATAAATTGATTCATACCATTTGTTATTCCTTTTCAAATACAAATTTGCTCTTTGTACTTTCCGTACATCTACCAGCTCCTGCCAAATCTTCTTATTCTTTGTAGGTACACCATTAACCAAAATAATTAATGGTTCAGTTTCCAAAGTATCCGCATCAATAGTTTCCATATTTTTTTTCAAATCCAAGGGCAAATACACCACTCTACCTTTTAAACCTCTCAGTAAATCTGAAGGAGGTAATTTACCAGTTTTGGGCTCCATACGTACTATGGTCTGG
Organism: Triturus cristatus; assembly: GCF_964204655.1. Taxonomy (NCBI): domain Eukaryota; kingdom Metazoa; phylum Chordata; class Amphibia; order Caudata; family Salamandridae; genus Triturus; species Triturus cristatus. Next base: position 266,198,927 of record NC_140582.1, on the reverse strand, counting down.
AACGGATGAACACATTGAATGAGTATAGACTCATATGTATTTAATTCAGAAAGTTCAGCAGGAATAGCATCCAATTCTAAATTATTATGTACAGCTCTGGTCGGCATTCTATTTTCTTCTAACTTATTATAACAGTATTTACAAATACGCTGAACTTCACCCAATTCAAAACATTTTTCAAGAAATATATATGTGGCAAAATCCTTCCACTTATAATTATCTTCATTTTCACTTTTTCTATAGAGATCAACATACCTGGTTTGTTTTCTATAATGAGTTCTGCGGCAACAAATACAAGTAATATTTGGTCTTTCATTAGAGATTTTTTCAAATTTTGTTATGTGATCATTAAATGTCTTACTTACAAATGGTTGTACATTCTCTTCCACTTCTTCCTCATTTACTGTGTCCTTTTCTGCACTGTTTTGTTCAGGACCAAAGTAACAAAACTGAATTTCATCAACAACCTTCTCTACATCTGATACTGACCAACGGAACAGAGCCCTATTCAATTCATCTAACTTTATTGCTGGACTTTTAGCAAAATACAACCGTCTCACAAACTTTCTCATTTCAGTATGATGAACAGCCAGCATTCTAAAATGATGGAAAACACTAATACACACTTTTCTAGATAGACAAGCCAGAGAATGACCCTGCAAACCAGTATTCTCTCTCACTCTGCATGGATCTAGACTTTGAAGCACCTTAATCTTCTGTTTTACACTTTTTTTACTATATTCTCTTAGAAACTCACGAAATTTATCAATAGATTCCTGACGCACAGTGCAAATACTACTACAATTCCAAGTGTACACTGGGGCTTTAGGACGTCTCCCCATAGCCTCATCCGCCATCACTTGTACCTCATCTCTTGGAACCATTATCTCCTTCTCCATTATGCAACCATTTTTCACTTCGTAAGCACGACCTCTGGTGTCAACTGCATGCAGCAAACTATTACTTTGAAAATAGCTCTCTTCATTAAAAAAAGGTTCACTACTTGAACTATGCATCCATTTTCCTAAAAACACTTTACAAAAGTTTGTTCTGTTCACTACTCTTTTCCTTTTGCTTTGTGATTTCAGTACATTAACCATTTTATCTAATGTACGCATCCTATTCAAAATTAAAATGAATAGTTTCCTTTTTAATTCTAATGCCTTTGCTGCAATGGCTTCAATTTCTTTTTTTCTCTTATAAAACTTAGCCTTTTGCTTATATTTCTTCACATCCTTTATCAAATTGGACATAACTCTTCTCTGAAACATTTTTCTACGTATCTCTTTAAACGCTGTTTTTCTGTTTAAGTTAATCTTTTTAGTTGCAGAAGGTATATTTGCATTAACTAAATGTTCAATTTTTTCCTCTCCTTTTCTATTGAAAACATTCTTTCCAGTACAGACATTTTGTACATTTTTCCTTTTTTTGAATATGTTCTTTAAAAAATCTTTTGTTTGCTTACCAGAAGATTTTTTCTTTTTCCCAACATGAGCATCTCCAACTAACTTAGGTCCTCCAGTTGTCTTCAAATATAGGTTTTTTTTGTGGTCTTTCTTTACTCTGGATTTTGTAGGCATCTTAAATTTTGTTCACTGCTCTTCAGCAATACCTGAAAAAAACTTAAAAAAAATTCCTTTATTTTATTTAAATATATTACTACATTTTTTATGTTCTTTAGAAATCTTAAAATACTATAAACCCCTTTCCTATAAATGAAAATCACAATAACACCTTCACAAATTAAATTTCTAAAAATAATTCCTGTGTGCACACAAAGTCATGCTTTGAAATTAGGCAGAAAACGAAATTTCTTTGCCAATTGCAAAGCATACTTTCTACTACTTTTTAGGCAAGTGAAAAGTACTTTTACAGACTGACACATTATGAATCCACTTTTCAGATTCTGATAAAAGCACATGTCCAAACAGCTTTTTCAGACCAGCACCATGTGTAACCTGGGTGACTGACTACACTCCAGCAAGGGCAACCAGCCTTAGTGATGCTGAATGTATTTCCATTACTGACTGAAACCTCAAACCCCACTCGCTTGTGAATACTGTGCATGATTCCACAGGGTAAGCAGCTGGGTGTGTGCTAAGAGTCTGCTTCTGCACCAAAAAATGGCTCCCCCTTTCCATCTAATGCAAATGTAAAATCACCAGAGCAATACGCAATAAATCTCTGCCTGTAATTCCTATTTGCACACAGAGTCATGTTTTCATATTAGTCACAAAACTAAATTTCTTTGCCAATTTGAAAGCACACTTACTACTCTTTTTTTTGGCAAGTGATAAACACTTTTACAGTCTGACACATTTTGAATCCACTTTTTAGATTCTTAAAAAAGCACATGTCCAAACTGCTTTTTCAGACCAGCACCATGTGTAACCTGGGTGACTGACTACACTCCAGCAAGGGCAACCAGCCTTAGTGATGCTGAATGTATTTGCATTACTGACTGAAACCTCAAACCCCACTCGCTTGTGAATACTGTGCATGATTCCACAGGGTAAGCAGCTGGGTGTGTGCTAAGAGTCTGCTTCTGCACAAAAAAATGGCTCCCCCTTTCCATCTAATGCAACTGTGAAATCACCAGAGCAATACGCGATAAATCTCTGCCTGTAATTCCTATATGCACACAGAGTCATGTTTTCATATTAGTCACAAAACGAAATTTCTTTGCATATTTGAAAGCACACTTACTACTCTTTTTTTTGGCAAGTGATAAACACTTTTACAGACTGACACATTATGAATCCACTTTTTAGATTCTTAAAAAAGCACATGTCCAAACTGCTTTTTCAGAGCAGCACCATGTGTCTCTCTGCTTTTTCTGACTCTTTTAATAGGAATGCAGATGATGCTTCCTTCGCTTGTGCTTCCTCCTTTTTCCTTGTCCACCTAGTTCTCCACTTGTCAATGTCTCCCCATTTCTGCAAAACATTCATCAACTCCTTCACCTGTAGTTTCCTACCAGACACATTCATATTTTTTAAATCTTTGTCAGTAACCTCCACTCTGTATGGTTTCTGCAATAACTTTGATCTCCCTATTTCTACTCCAATCTCTGAAGATATTTCTGTCAACCTTTCATGATACACCTTTGCGTTTCTTGTTATACTCCTGCATACAAAACAACAACTCTTCCTCACTATAAAGATTCAGCCTATCTGTTCCCACATTTCCAGCTATCATTTCTTCTAGCTCCACTTTTAATTGTAAATGTCTAAGATCTTTGGTACTGAGCTTCGTCTTTCTATTCCCTGTGCCCAACTTTCCAAATCTTCTGGAGTGACCGCTGTTGTACTTCTAGTTCTTATAGGAGTTATAGACCCCTTTTCTTTTGAATTTACAGGTGTAACTCTCTTAGAAGTTCCAAGCACAGGCTCCCTTAGAGGGAGGTCCATCAATGAAATGACTGAATTGCACTCACTAGCTTGATCATCTGTTATTATTACTTCTTTCCTGGGGTTATTCAAAGGAATGATTACAGTCTGAGGGTTTGAGCAACTTACTTTATCTCCATATAATGGAATAACAGGACCTATGGTCACTGGTACAGTCAAAGCTTCTGCATTTGAATGTAACTGATTTATTTTCTGTATTAATTCTTCTCTATTCTTATTTAACGCTTCTCTCTCCTTATCATGAAGTACCCTATTGACTGATGTATCATGTAAAATTTGAGGCACTAAGGGGTTTCCCATTACTGGTGCACTTGGGGTATCAATTCTACTGGGTCCTTCTTGATACGGGGGTAGATTTTTTGTTAAAATATCCTTTATTAATTCATCATCTGATTCACCATGTCCTGTCACATTCATATGTTTCGTTTTTTCCTTACACTTGCCTCCAGACTGTTCTTCTGCCATTAACACTAAATGTAAACCTTCTGACACCATAGCCCTTCTCCATTGTTTCATCTGACCTTTTTGTGACTTATGAAAATATCTTGGAAAAAATCCTTTACATCTCCCACCTCTGCATTTCTCGCGCTCATATGACTCAGCCTCCCATTGTTCTTACGCCTCGTACTGAGTTAACCTAGGTCTTGGATCTAAATCATTCATTCTCATTCTCAAATTCTGAAGAATTTTCCCATTAAACGTACCATTTTCAGGAAAAGCTAGCACTCCATCACCTTTTCGTATATTCTATCCAATCCTCCAACCATACACAAGTATGATATCCTCTTTCCATCATCAGAAAAGAAGCTGGTGTTTTCGGTGGCGGAATAGAAATTCCCTCTGTAGTCAATGCAGGTTTATCTTTCTTAAATAAATCATTAATTTTCGTCATTAGTGACATTTTCTTCTTTTCTCCATACATTCTGGATGAGCGATATATAAAATTGTATTCTGCAAACCCTTGAAATCTTCTATCTTCGCTTCTCACACTGGCAATCAAATCAGAATCCTGCATACAATTTCCTTTTCTACCAATCCTAGGGCGGCTTCTAACTAATCATCCAATCAAACTCAGGCTCACGCTCGTGGCCTGACCAATGCCAGAGCGGCCTATTGTGACATCAGTGTAACTCCTCACTACTGACCCCTCGTTTACAAAGCTGCTCCTGTCACCTGCCCGCTGTATCAACCAATCCCAGCACGGCTCTCTGTGACGTCAGTACAACTCCGGTGACTGACCCTCCCTTTACAAGGTAATACAAAAACATATTTCTTAATACTTCTCCATTAAATTCTTCGTTGATAACAACATAACAACATTCGCTACTCTGCCTGCTCCACTAAACAAAGGATAGATTTCAATGTATTCCGGAGTCTCAGAATTGCTCCTTTTTCTCTGCGAGTAAAAACCTCTGTTTACCCTTCATTCAAGCTTGGAAGAACCTGTTACTCCTTCAGTGTTACCCTTACTAGGAAATATAAGACCAAATTTTCACCAGCAAACTCTCTGCTATCATTCACACTCAACTTTTATACAAAATAGTCCCTAATTTAACACTGCTAACCCTGCATAGCTTCTCAGTGCTATTCCAACAGATGAGTAACCTCACTGCAGTACGGCTTCTGCCACTACCCGCTATTCATTCCCCGGGAATTTCTGGACAACATAAAACGAGACGCTAACTTTCTTGTTAAACATAAATCAATAAGCAATAATTAATACTCATCACCAAACTAGTCAATAATAACCATAGCTCTGCTACCAAAAAACGTATCCAACGGTGTACTAACAACAGATACTCCACTACCATATATTCACCTGAGTCCATCAAACACACTTGTATCAAACAGTAAACCGCTGGAGTCAAAGTTTATGTGATTTCACAAGTGTGTAGGATTGGTTTAATCCACCTTTACTAACCCTTCACAGATCAAAAAGTTCTTTCCTCTGGCTGATGGACCATTAGTTGAACTAATTCATGGTGATAATGACATAAATCTAACTTACCTAAACTTTAATTTAAATGAAATAACCACAGACTCCTTTAAGATTTTTAAAGCTTTTTCTAAATTTTAGAGCATGTGAACCACTTCCAAAATCAGTCTTAGGAGAGAAAAATTTAATCTATTAATTTTCAATCACAAACTTCGGACTCATGCAAATTATAGTTACCAAGAATGGTGTGAAGAACAGCCCCTTGGCCAAAGGGCTGGTAAGGGTCCCCCGGGACAGCTCAGGAGACAAAGACTTCAGGACAGGATTCAGGACAGGATAGTTGACTTCTCCGATACCAACGACTGCGCTGCACCCCTCTCTGACACTCACTTCCTCCTTGAGATTCTTCCGCAAATCTTCTTCTAACCCCAATTAAATTAGGATAGGAATTCTGTATTCAGATTCTTCTTCAGCATCTCTCAGCATCTCTTTCAGCATCAGCATCACCCGCTACACCAACAGCATCTCCTCCCTGCAGCATTCAGCAGTTCATGCTAACTAACTAAAGCTGTCTCAATTATACCTTTCCGTTCTTCATGTACCACCCACTAAAGTTGCAATATCGTGAAAATAAGAAATCTAATTGGTCTGGCAAGCGGGGATGATCATCACACCATGCTTACATGTAACCTTCTTCGTTTAGATCATTGTCTATAAATCCCTCCCCTTAATTTTTATTCATAAAACTTTATTCCCACCCGCATTCATATTACATTTGCAACATTTAAAATAACTTTCATATATTCTTTCATTCCAGTGAACTCTTCACCGCTTAGTTCCCAAGCCAGGGCAGTCTGCAGCCTTGGCTTGTATTCAAGTTTGTAGTTATCGTTCCGGTTCACTCTCAATAGGCATGCGCAGATAAACAATTCAAACACATGGCTCTGCTTTCTCCTGTCATATTCGAGAGGCCGAAATGCGCACTAATAATAAAGTCAGAAAGACAGATGTTACTTTCAAGAATAAATGGTTTCACTGTATGCCACCCATCTCTACTCTATTCCCCTTAATTTATTAATACTTTCCCCGCATTAGCATTAGTAAAAAAACACGCTTTCTATTCAGCGCAGTAAAGATTTCCCCATTAGAAGCCATTTTAGTCCTTCGCCTGTGTTATTAACATTAGCAAACACATAGGCAAGCTTCACTAACCCGCTTTTTGGTGTGATGCGTATTAGTTTTGCACGAAACAAAATTAATAACGTGTTAGTAGGTTAAAGGAGCGGATTGCGTCCGAGCAAGTCTCTTTTCTACGAGTCCTTGCTGCATCAGTAGGATTTATACGAAGCAAGATGAGCCTAAAGTTGTGATGTTGTAGTGAATAATACATCCCACTACTTGAAATTGGGGGGTGCGGGGGGGGGCAGCGCGGTGGCGCTGTGCTCATGACGGAGCCACTCCGTCATGAGCCACGGTTGAGCTGTGCTCATGACGGAGCGGTTCCGTCATGACTCCGCCCAGTTGCGTTGTCCCCCCACACAGGCGGGGAAACAGCGCCGCGTGGGCGGAGCGGCCGCCAACGGTCGTGGCATGACGGAACCGCTCTGTCATGAGCACACGGCAACCGTGGCTCATGACGGAGCGGTTCCGTCATGAGCGGGGAAAGGGTTAAATGATGATACTTTTTACTGTAAATACTTTATATTCTTTTTAATATTGATCTAACTGATTTTATATACATGAAAAAGATGGTGCTTGAATATGACACTATAGTGAAAAGTACACTTTTCGCATTGCGAATTATGCACTAAAATTAACAATAGATTTATTGCGAATATTGTATATATTGTTTTGATTGTCTTTTAGATATTAATGTTTTTAAAGAAACCTACTCTCTTTTTTAAAGATTTAATGATAGACTCATGGACGGCATTTTTGTTTGGGTTTGAATACCTGGTTTGAAATGCAAACGGAAATACCATGTATGATATTGCACTATGAACGATGTATAGCTGTATGCAGAATATTTTTATTTTTTATTTTTTGTTTTATTGTGAACCTTTTAACAGCCCATGGCCAAAATAAAAGTAATAAAGATTAGTATTAGGCAGTCTAAAGCAGTGGAATAGCTTGTGATGTCTTTCAAGGGCAACATGGAATATGTTTCACTTTCTCCATGTCTGGCTTTAGCATGTTTTTGCAATTGCTCCCTTTAGAATATTTTTATATCAAACATGTGTGCAAGAAATGGGGTTTCTGGTTGGTTGGGGAATGCACCTAAGCCATGCAAAACCCGCCACTCTAGTCAGGGTAAAGAAGATACACACCGGACATAATCCCTGCTCACCCCCTTGGTAGCTTGACCGAGCAGTCACACTTATACCAGAGGCAATGTGCAAAGCGTTTGCGCAACATATACATACACACCAGTGACACAACAAATACACCACAAAAGAGACTCCACACAATATTATTTAAAAATATCTCATATATTGTATATAACAAATAGACCACAAACACATAAATCATAAATCACTTTGCCAACTGGGCAACTGTCATAACACCACAGTTAGTGCAATAAAGTAAATGCGTATAGGTTGCACACGTCATGAAAACACCCTACAGCATCACTGTACACATTATGCAGGTCGTGAAATTATATTAGTTATCCTATCATTGCAGGGTAAAATAACATAAATCATAATATCGTGGCATGAAAGGAACAGTTAGGTTAGGGAGAGAAATCACATGTATCACAAAACATCATTGTACATAAATCACAAAATATCATCAAATGAACACGAGGTGCAGCGTCCCTGCAATCATACTACACTTCATATGGTAAATCCAATACACAATGTAGGGCACCTGAACTCCTGCATGCCTTTTATAGGGATTACCCTAATTTTCCTTGTGCTAAGAAAGCACCATGGACATTTTAATTATGGCCCCTCAGGACTGGGAAGGCAGTGAAACAAACACAGTGCCAAAGGTATCCAAGTATGGCCCCTTGGAACCAGGCAGGCAGTGACAAATGCGGCCACTTGGTGCCCCCAGGTATGTAACAACACGGGGGAGGGCACACACAGCAAAATCAAGCAGGAAGCTCCATTTGGGCTCTTCAGCAATGGGGTCAGCAAAGGCAGCTGACGCGTTCACACAGTGCAGCTGCTGACAAACACAGTCACACGAATGCCCCAGACATGAATCAATGGGGAGGCCTCGCTGGGTCCCCTGTGTGTATCAAAGTTGAGTGCAGCAGCTCACGATTGCACGGGGCTGATGATTCACTCAAAAATGTCACAGCCGGTGGGGAGATTTCGCTCGGTCCTCCACCACGACGGATGGAGAGCTGCTTATGCCCAGCCGGACGTGGGGTCGAGGCAAAGGGGCCAGCAGCCACAGCAAGACCATTCAGCACAATGGGACTGGCTGGCCTGCTTGGGTCAAGGGAAATGCAGGACCGCTCTGGTCAACACAGGAATGCCAGCACCTCACCAGGACCACTTCAGGTCCACCAGGTGGAGGCACACCTGCTTTTGGTGTCATGCTGAGGCTCCTCGGGCTGGAGGTTCGGTGTAGGCATCCCCTTTAGTGCCAGCTCTAATCCGGGATGGCTTTCCCCATGGTCTCTGTTCACTGTGTCCTTCATGGTGACTGGGCCCTGCTAGGGGAGGTTCATGCGGTGGGGCTGGTGATTCTTTCATAGGAATCCTGGTTGCCACAGCAACAAGTGGGGTGGCGGGGAGGCACTCCAGCATGGTGCACTAAGCTCAGACCATGAGCGGGTGAAACCAGTTCAATTCAATGACGAGTTCTTTGGTCCTGCCACAGGAGCGCTCAGTATACCAATAATGAAGTGCTCCACACATGCCTACTGTCTTCAAGGGTCAGGGATACAGCACTCCAGGACACCAGGAAGTAAAGCACTCACCACTCACTTCCTTCTCCTGATTAGGACAGAAGCAGCAACTGCAGGCCAACCCACCCCTCAGACATAAATGTGCAGTGCTCCTCACACACCTCTCCCAGCTCTCTTTTCAGGCAGGTTCTTTTGTGATCCAGAAATAATCTGTTGAAGTTTTTGATTTATCTGAGACTTCCACCAGGAGGCAAGCTCTGAATCAAGTCCTTGGAGATCTTCTCAAGCAGGTTTGTTTTTAAAATGTATTTTTTATTGCAAGCATATGGATACCAACTGATGATGGCAGCATGATTTTCTTATTTTTATTTTTGCAGCACATTGTTAGACATGGAATTTCTGGTTGGCTTACGTATGCACCTAAGCCAGGTAGAACCCACCACTCTAGTCAGGGTAAGGGAGTTACCAGAGGCAATGTGTGTTGCGCAAACCCTTTAAACATTGCTTCTGGGATAAGTCTGACTGCTCTACCGAGCTATGAAGGGAGTGAGCAGGTGTTACCTTGAGTGTGTAATTCCCTTACCCTGACTGGAGTGGTGGGTACTGCCTGGTTTAGGCACATACCCTAGCCAACCAGAAACCCCATGTCTAACAATGTGCTGCAAAAATAAAAAGAAGAAAATCATGCTGCCACCTAAATTTGGCATCCATATGTTTGTAATACAAAATACATTTAAAAAACAAGCCTTTTAGTTGTGCCATGCATTTTGCTATTATTGTTTTAAGGCAACAAGAAGAAATCATCACCCAACCAAGCACTCAAATTGCAGGTAGCTACAATGTCACTTAAACACTTTATAAACCTAACTTTAAGAGGTTAATTTAGGTTGTGTTGTGACATCTACTGGCTAGGATTGGGCCCCTACTTAGACATGGTGCATACCTCTGCCAACTAGAGACCCAATTTCTAACAGCGGGGTTTGACTTTGAAATTTAATGAATGCACACAAAGGCACATATGAGGGCATTCATAAACAGCAATATAACCCATTTCCAAACTGGAAATGGTTACAGATTTACTCCAGCAAAGTGATGGAACTTCCCCCCGCCCTCCCCCAGGATGGACAGGGAACGCATCCCCTCTACATTTGGAGGTGGGTTAGTGGAATGGCTTGCTCCACAGGGAGAAATGTTTTGCCCACAGTGAATAAAAATTGCAAAGTACTTGTTGTACATTCAGGTGCGGCTGCTCCTGGACCTGGGTGGTGAGGCGGGATTGGGGGGGGGGTCGACGGAAAAAGAAAACAAAAACTGACTTACCTGAACGGCCAGCCACTGCCTCTCCCCCATCCTCCATCATCTTCCTTCTTCCTTTAGTCCCGAAGGTCAGTAGGAAGCACCTGGGCTCCCAGGCTCCCCTGAGCCAATCACAATGCTGCAATGCAGCTTTGTGATTGGTCTGAGTACCATGGATCGGCGCTCAGAAAGGGACTGGGAAGCTTTGCATGTTCCTCACCAGGGTGTCTAATGCAGCCTGGTGGGAAAGATGCAACGTGTGCATGAGTGTTTGGCTGGCTCAAGAGGGCGGCCAAGCAGTTGTGTGCACCTAGGGAGTGTAAACCACTCTCCTCCCCTACTCTGGCCTGCACCACACTGCCCGAGAGCCACTGACTGCAATAGCAAAACTAAAATGACAATAACGTTAGTTATTATCATTACATTTTGCCTTTTGTTTAGTGGAGCAACGCTACTCTGCCTCAGAGGAGGAACCCCCACTAGCTACATTGCGCCTTTATGGATTTCTCCACTGTGGAGAACACCGTACACAGGAATAGGAGGCCTTGACACGTGACTGAAGTATGGTGGGAAGTTCGCGCTTGGTGTGGCTTTCCAGGCCTACTTCTGGGAATGTTTGTGAATCTCAAAAAGAAGTAAATATGCAGCTGCATGTGGATTTAAATCTATGGATGCACATATACTACTTTTTTGTGAATCAGGCCTAATAAGTAATAGCATAATCCTGCAACAAAATGGCTGACACACAAAGCATGTTAATAGAGGATGAGAAACCCGTATTTACAGTTCAAGCTCGAGTAAATGTTGAACAATCAAAATCACATGAGGCACAAACACACAGAGAGAGTAAATAAATACACCACCATGTGTATTTATCTGAGCATTATAGCTGAGCAAGTGACCATTGTTCAAATATTGTTCAATTTTGATTTTGTTGACTCGACTGTAAAATTGACATTGTGGATCTACAAATGGCGTGGAAGAAACTTTTCTGGAGGCAAAGATGTAACTGTGACTCAGATTAATTTAGGATTCTAAGACCTTCTTCCTTTTACGTTTTAAAAGTACAAGCCCCCTACAAAGAAGACATTTTACCTAAGCAACTCAATTGGTGGACCTCTATTTTCTTTTCAATAGCATGTGCTGCAGATAAAATATAAGCAAAGACACTATTGGCTCATGTTTTTCATATGTGCTCCTTACCATGGAAATTTATGGCTATGCAATCAGAATTTTAGCTTTTACAAATATTGTATTGGGTATCATTGACTATTATTTAGTTAACTAACAGCTTATCTTTTGCTAAGTCACTCAAGGTCACAAAAGTGGATGTATTGCAAGACAGTATGAGATACAAATTAAGAACTGCTATTAAGTTTATAATGTCGAGCACGGACATGTCGCCGAAACAGTGATAGCGCTCAGCAGTGGTAACACCAATAAAGCAACGCGTTACCAGAGAATTTAGAGGATTCCTACAAAAGAAGGTTAACAGTCTGTGGAAAAGAGGCTATGTCAGTTAATTTCTGAATCTTTTCTGTGATCGTTTGCACCAGACTATAGCTTGTGTTAAACATTGCATCGTGGATTTCATGATAACTATAGCACATGGGGGCTGCAGAACCTTTTCAGGATCCAGGGGCAGGCTTGGGTTAATGGACCACAACCTTGTTGGGATTGGGGTTCTTACACTGCTGTTTCAGATCCTGACATACTGTTGAACAGCAAAGGGGTACCCAAGTATACTCTGTTTGTACCTGACTGACAGACACAATAAATATCACCCACCTAATGCTTCCTCTAATAAAAGAGAAGTACTTCAGTACACACACCAGTACTTAACACTACACATAGTAATAGGCCATAAGCACAGGCAGTTTCCAGGATTTCGGCGATCCTTAGGTCAGTCTTTAATGTCTGCACCACTGAAGCTAGTTGTGGCCTTATCAAGTAAAGTATTCACTCCCAAACTTCAGTAGTCTTGGAAAATGTTCCCTTTGGTCTTTTTTGTATAGCACGATGCCTTCAGTTGGGGGTCCTAAGGCAGTCTGCTCTTCTAGAGGTGTAATCAGTGGACGCAGCAACTCTGCTTGGACACAAAGGTGAGGAGTGGCTGGTCTGGAGATCACAGCAGGTTTCTCCAGCACGCAGCTGCTGGTGGAGTGGATCTCCTCCTTCTGTCATCTGGGTGTAAGCAGCTGGTTGTGTTATTTTAGTGTTGCTGCTGGCAGTATCAGCAAAAGTCCTTGTCGTTGGGTTCCACAGAGGTCATGGTCTCTCTTTTCATCTGTCTCAGGTGGTATCAGTCAGTATGCCTCACGTTGGTCACTCCAGGAAGGCTTGATCACTCAGTCCAATACTCATGTCAGCCCTGCCCTGCTTCCTTACTTCCATCTGCCCTCCAGGGCTGCCCCAAACACTGGGAGACACAGCAGCTGGCTCTTTCTCCCTTGGATAGTTGACTTTAGCATGGGCAATGAGCCTTACCTTCTTTATTCAGACGGAATACATTTCCAGGATCCCAGGAAGGCACAGCACTCCCATCAGAAATATTGTGTAGACTTCATCACCTCTTGGAGGCAGGCTGTCTGTCATACCAGCCGCTAATCTCAGGATGTTCTCTGCATGGTACCCCCTCTTCGGACGGGGAGAAATCTAAAACCAAGCGGGAGAGTTTGTGGCTTATTTTAAGAATAATTTCCAGATAGGGAATGTGGATCCCACTGTCACTGTCCTGGGACCAGTTTAAAGCGACTCTCTTCCTTCACTAATTCCTCCTCTGCAGAGCAGACACAATCATTATTCAAGTAATGGCTGCTCACCACAAGAAAATGCAAGGTGCATCTCAAACTGTGGCACCCCCAACTCAAGTGAAAAGGTGGCCTGCCTAAAAGTTTCCCTTTGCAAAACAACGTATACTGCTAACTCACTTATCTCCCCACTACTGAACAAAATGACGGTGCTCCCAGGTGTGATAATCTGCAGCCCTCTTTCCAAAAGGTCACTGATGCATTTCTTAAGGCAGCCATGTCTCCCTTCCCCCACATTTCAGTGTCTGGCCTTGTAACTACATTACCAGGCATTTTACCACTCTGCTGTATTGCCAGCAAGTTGTCTATTAGGAAGTCTAAAAAAGTGGCATTGCTTGTGATTTCTTTCAAGAGCAGCATGGAATAGGTTTCACTTTCTCCATGTCTGGCTTTAGTATGCTGGTGCAATTGCTACTTTTAAAATATATTTATTGCAAGCATGTGCTAAAAAGAAGAAAAGCATGCTGTTACCTACATTTGGCATCCATATGCTTACAATAAAAAATACATTTAAAAAAACAAGCCTTTTAGTTGTGCCATGCATTTTACTATTATTTTTTTAAGGCAACAAGAAGAAATCATAACCAAACCAATCACTCAAATTGCAGGTAGCTACAATGTCACTTAAACACTTTATATACATAACTTTAAGAGGACACAGGAGAAAAGTCACAATCTAACCAGTGACCCTAAATGCAGACAAAATAAACAGACACTGTGAAAGATAGTAGATAAAAGTTACATTTAAAAAGCACACTTTGAAAGAGCGTTATCTCTAAAGAGAAAATAACTATTTTTAACCAGATGTGAACAACATGAGCAAGCTTTGTGCAAACTCTCACAAGTGAAGTGACCAATGGGTAAAGTGGGCAGAGTCATTGTGCATAGTGGGCATTAGCAAAATGTGAATGATAAATCAACAGCCCAATTAATTAAAACTGCAGACCAAAAGCTCCTCTATATATATTATGAATTATTTTTTGGGAAAACAACACGCTAATAAAACAGCTAACGCTGTCTCAAAGGCCAGACTTTAAAATATCCTTGTGGCGAGAAAGGCTATCTGTGCAGTTCAACTCATAGATTACATTTCTACTTCTAAAAATATGCACTATATCAGTGGTTCCCAAACTTTTTAGAACCACAACGCACTTTTTAGAACAGCTAAGGTTTGTGACCTACCTACCTTTATTGGACATGAGGTGTGATTTATTTAATGTAACTAAAGCATCGTTTGGTAGCACACTGCCATTTACAGACAGCACATTTTCCATTGTATGGCCACTAACTTTGCACAAACATACAGCTTTACTAATAAAACTATATTGCACGCAAACGATCATGTGTGAAAATGAGGTTTCTGTGAATATTTATCATTTGTTCATCACCCATTAACCCTTTAAATGCGGGCGGAATTCCCCCGCGATGCAGCAAACTTTGACGCATGCGCAGATCAGACGGCTTCCGGCCGTCCGACGCACACGCCCTCCGTGATGTCGGCCGGCCGGCGCATCCAAAGGGTTAAAGTGACTTTATTTGTTTTGATCATATTAAAATCTCTTTTTCCAGCACACTTCAGAGTTACAAAAAAATTACTTCATTCATGTTACCTTAACTGCTAAAAGCATACAGTTAATTAACAGGTATCTAAATTTTGTTGTGTGTTGCAAAAAAACGACATCCTAAGATTGTCATATAATTTACTTTAAAAACTACTCACTTTGCAGTCAGAGAAAGAAAAGTGAACACCATGCCAAAATTAAAAGAATGAGCAGCAACTTGTCAGAATATATAACCCGACATGTGACCTCTGCTGTTAAGCTCCACAAAAGTGACTAGATAAATATAGATTTTAAAGGCATCTTCAATTATTGCTTGGACTTTCCCAACCCACCAAAAAATCGGATCATGACCCACTAGTGGGTTGTGACTCACAGTTTGGGAAACAATGCACTATATACATTCACACAAGCAGCAATGACTCCCCACGTCAGAAAGTAGGCAAAGATTTTCCAGGAGTTCGTTTGGGGAATTGAGACTGCCGCAGCTTTCAGGCATTCTCATGGAAACCTTTGTGAATTTAAAACAAGTGTAATTTACTCAAAATATAGGTGGAAACCTCCAGGAGTAAATTTTATGTTTTTGTGAATTTATCCAGTTATATTTTGGTAAAGGACAGTAATATGATTTCCAACTAGGGAAGGGAAGGGAAAGGAAAGCAGGCTGCCGGTCGGGCGGCCGGCCCTCGGCTTCACACCTGGCACTCGTCTCCATCTGCCGATTCAAACGGCTTACAGGCTGGTTGCTCCCTGCCCCCCCCCTCCCCTGTGGTGTGCAGTGCAGACCAGAGCGCGGGAGCGTGACCGCAGGTGGCCGCCAGAACTCGCAGCCTTTGCAGCAGCGGCCGCGGGCAAAATTCGGGAACGGCCCGGTCGCGGCGGGAGCCGGCCGGGGGCCACGAGAGCTCTTGGTCAGCTCAGGGCCAGTCTGGAAAGCGGAGAGGATTGCAGCAAGGTCCTCTACAGCGGCAGGAGCATTCCAGAAGCCGCGGGAACACTCAGCAGCAGGAACAGTAGCAGCGAGGGCTTCCCCTGAGGCGGTGGGAGTCGCAGGAGCCACTGAGACCAGCCTGTACATCTGTGTATCTGCCGACGCGGGAGACAAGAGGTAAGAGGTGGAGGCAAGCGTGGCAGCCGTTAGAGGTCGCCGCTAAGTAAGAGCCAGAGGGTGCGGTCTGAGGGGTTGGTAGACTAGGTCTCCAGCTTGCAGCCCCCCTCGTGTGCACCGCTTGCTAACCCCCTCCATCCCCCTCCACCCCTCCGTGCCCTCAAAACAAAAAACACAGCTCAACCCAGGGGCCCACATTAGCACTAGTACTGGTATTCCCTCCCCCCCAGCACAATCAGGCACAAACAAGCCTAGCCCCAGCAAACGGCGTAAAAAGAGATGACGCTGAGGAAGACTAAATCCTGCACGGAGGATGAGGGGGAAGTGAACCCTGAGAGTCTAGCACAAAGAAGGGTAACCAGAAGCATAAGCACCCAAAAATCCCAGGATCTGGTCTCTGGCAATTCCCTCCCCCAAGGCCTTATCACTCAATTCTTTCAGGCCTCAAACTGCCCCTCACCTTTGGATGAAACGTCACAAGATCCCGCGACCAATGCCATACCGGGGATCCCAAAGATCCACCTGGACCCAAGGGACTCTTACGCCTGCGAGTCTGCTAACTTCGAATCACCTGGGAGCCTTGATGCTTGTTTTCAGCCTGAGCCCAGGACAAAGAGCCCGATTAGGGTCACTGCCGACATTCACGATAGGCCAAATCTGGGGGCAAATGTGGATTCAGATACTGGGAGGACAAGCGAGGCTGTCACATCCTCCTCCCCAAAGAGCACAGGCACAGGCAAGGGTCTGAATGCAATTGTGACACCTAGGGAAATACAGAGGCCAATCCCCCAAGGTACGGAGGTTCCAACAACTTCGTTCTTACTAAAATTGGAACAGACCATTGAACGAACACTTGAAACTACCCCTATTAATTTAGGAAGAGCTAAGGCCCCGAGAACTGCACAAACGGAGGGTTGGAGTCCGCTGAGTTTAACTCATCACCAAGACTTAACCGACCCAATTGATGAACCCACCTCTAAAGACCTTAACTTGTCAGCAATAAGAGAAGTCCAGGACACAATGGCCAGGGCACTGCTATGGCAGTCCGCAAAGATGGAACTCCAAATCGATCTTTTGCAGTCGATAGCCCAGCATTTGGTGTGCCAAGATGATAAGCTGGCAAAGCTGGAAGTCCAACTTAACGTCCAACAAGCTCATGCCGCCAGCACCAATTCCTGTGACGTCTTAATTGATAAATGGGCAAGTCTACCTGAAGTCTTAAAAGAGATGCTTGCATTAGCCAAGGGTCAGGGCGAGACAACCACGCAAGAACAAGCCGCACAAAAGCCACCACCACAGACGACAGAGCATGCCGAAACAGCAACCCTTAGCACAACGGGCAATAGCGCCTCAAAGGTTCCCCTAGTAGGGCCCCGCATTAACTTTACTTTGGCTAATAAAGGGAATGGTGACCCCGAGGTCTCGGATCTCGAGACCGTTAGTGATGACCTGTCTGTTACTACCTCTCAGGTGGAGAGGGTCGAAGGAGCATTAGCAAGTGCCAAAGCCCCGTTATCAAGGAGAGCCAAAAAAAGACTCAAAAAACAACTTAAGAAGTCCAAAGCTAGAAGCAGAAACACACCCTCGGTGGTATCAACCCTGGGCGACACTGAAACTAAACGTATCCCTAAACCACTCTTCCCCATTTTCATACCCAAGCAGGTGTCTAAAATGGACAAGTCATGTGACGCACCTCTTGTTCGCGGTGAGGCCCAAAGTCAACAAATCCCTCTCATGGAGGGTCAAACCAATGAGCCTCTCCAACAAAGGCCTTCACAGGTGGCCGTCGCCGCTCCATTAAGTGCCCCCAGCCCTTCTGGTTGGGTTCTGAAACATGAGTCTGTAACAAATCCCAAACTACAACAGGGCGCACAGCCAGTACAGTCTAGAGTGGTAGGTCTACAAACTGAGGGGCAGGGGAATCAGCAACCAGGAGTCGCACTCAAAAATTACCTAAATTTAGCATCAGACCAGGGGGAGTGGCAAGGATGTCCGAGTGTGGAAGGCCAATCAAGCATGGGGCCCAATGGGCAGCAGCCAGAACCCACTCACAAAAACCCTTTAAATTTCAGTTACCAGAGGCTAAAGCTCCAGGGAGAAGGGGTGAGTTTGTGGTCCATCACACAAAAAAACAAACAATCCACCTATGAGCTGCAGTTAACCCCAAGGTACACAGCAAAAGGCTCATTTGACATCTTGAACAGGTCCAACATTGTCCGCCTGTTTGGCCATATTGCCTCCCTGGCCCAAATCACCTCAGAAAATATTGAGTGGGTGATATTCAAGAGACTGGAGACAGACACTCATGACGATTCCACCATAATCGGACTTGCGAGTCAGCAAGTCCAACAGGCTGTCCTTAAGGAAGCAACACTGTTCGCTGAATGGGGCATTGAAGTTGTTGCACCAAGTACACTGAAATATCCACACGTCCTGTTGCCGCAACAGGACACCCCAGAATCGTCATCCATTCTTAAAGGCATAAGGCACATCCGCCCAGAAATAGGGGCGAAATCAGGGCGGGCAAAAACCCCGCTAAAAATCAAAATCCAGCAAAATGACGGGCAACGGAGCGTGCAGCGGCATTTCCAGACATCGGATCACCTGGAGGCCACATGGAGACAGTGTCCCTAACCTAATAAACAGCCATGTAAATAACGCCTGTTCAAATCCACTTAGGGGCCTAGTCCGCGAGTTATCCATTATCTCATGGAATATTGCGGGGATGAGCAACATCTTTAGGGACATAACTACACCTGAATACCTTGCACAGGGGGACATACTGTGTATTCAGGAAACCTGGGCAAGGGCAACGACCGCCATCGGTGGCTTTTACGAACATTTTAAACCAGCGACCAAAAGGACAATCTTTGGACGCCCGTCAGGGGGCCTCTCTATCTACGTAAGTCATGCGTGCAAAATTAACACAACTGAATTAAAGTTGGGGTCTCCTGATCTTCAAGCCATCCTAATCAGTGGGTTGTCATCGGGTCGAAAATCTCGCCCCTTTCTACTAATTAATTGTTATTTCAACCCAATTAAGTATCAATCCTCCCAGGCCATGGAATCACTTATTTCAATTTTGGAAGATCTTTTAATAAATTGGAAGGACCAAGACGTAATAATCGCGGGCGACTTCAATCACAGAGGCTTGGGTTTAATTTCGGAGACTCCATCAAGCAAGAAGTCAGTCCCACTGACTGAATTTCTCGCAAATTTTAAGCTGCACTCCACCCATAGAATACAAAAAAAGACCCAACCTGAATGGACCACCATTCCGACCTTTAGAAATGTCTCTACTATAGACTACATCTTTATCAATGAAGGGCTTGCCCACAATCTTTGCAACTTCACAGTGGACGACAGAGAGGAAAGCGATCATAGGCCCCTCCGCGCCACATTCAATCTGGCGCGGGTACAAGCAGAATTACAAGCAGTTATTGGAACTACCACGGGGGAGGAACATCACAATGTGCTTAAAAGAATAAAATGGTCAACCAATCTCAGTCATAGCCTGCTAGACTATGTAGCTAGAAGGGAGGAAGAACCTAACCCAGTTCAAACTAAGAACATCATCCACCTCTGGGAAACTCTGACCTCCGACTTATTGGAACGTCTGGGCAATAACCATCATCCAAGAAGTCGCCAATTCCACTCTGATCCTCGCCGTGCAACATCGTGGTGCCTGTCACAGTGTAAGCGTGCTCTAAATAAGGCAATCAGGGCACAAAAGAAAGGCACTCATTTGTCAGGGAGATACTCCATTGCTGCTCTGCGAACAGACTATAAAAAGAAAGTCTGGGCCCACAAAAAACTGCAGACTGAACAGAATTGGTTGACTGTGTTCTCCTTAATTAAAGGTAATGACAATAGCAAGCTTTGGCGTTTCATTAACAGTCTGACCCCCAGAGGAGAGCAAAAGGAAAATAGTGTTGCAGGGAAAGTGTGGGAACAGTATGCCAAGGGGCTGTATACCTGTGAGTCAAATCAGGCCACTGCAGGAAGCCGTGCGTGGTCCAAGGTGGCGGCGGAAATTATCGAACCCGAAAGAGCTACGTCAGAAGGCATAAACTCGACCTGCACCGGATCATTCACAGAAATGGAGGTACTAAAGTGCATCAAGGCCATAAGAACTGATGGCGCTCCAGGCCCAAATGGGATTCCGGCCCAGGTTCTGAAAACCGCCTCAGCCTTTTTTGCATCCAGACTCACCCCTTTATTTAACCATTCTTTTGCCACGGCAATGATGCCATCCTCTTGGAAAGCTTCTATTCTATTCCCCATCCATAAAAAGGGGGACCACACGAACCCGGCCAATTATAGGCTTATAGCTCTCCTCGACATAGAAGCAAAGATATACGCCCGCCTTCTTCTCAGGGATCTGGAGGATTGGGTGGACAAGAACGGCATTCTTCCGCCCACACAGACCGGCTTTAGGGCCCATAGCTCCACTCTTGACAACATCTTAGCCCTTTCTTACCTCGCGAAGAAGGCCAATACGAGGAACAAACCGCCCCTGTTCTGCTGTTTCATAGACTACTCCACAGCCTTTGACCGAGTGAACAGGGGCCGGCTCTGGGCAAAACTTGACTCGTGGGGGCTACCACAGGCTCTGCTAAAAGCTATAAAAGCGCTCTATGAGGGCACCTGGGTCAAGGTGAAGCTAAGCCCCACAATAACAACTGAAAGAATTGAAACCAACTCGGGCCTCAAGCAGGGGTGCGTCTTGGCCCCCATGCTTTTCAACTTGTATACTGCGGACATGGGGACAGCTCTGAAAGATGCCAACTTAGCACCTCCAAAACTGGGGAGGCTCGTCTTGGGAACACTCCAGTATGCAGACGACACGGTGATCATGGACCACACTAGGGTGGGGCTCCAAAGAGCCTTAAGCAGTTTGGCCCTATACAATAAGTCAAATGACTTACGGATCAACGTGAGCAAGACCAAAATCGTCATTTTTGGCAAATACCCCCTCAAAAAAGAAGCTTCATGGTCTCTGGGGGAGCACCGTATCGTCACTGCCCCATCCTACAACTATCTGGGCACCTGGGTCTCTGAGAGTGCCTCTGCAGTCAAACATCTGAAGGAGCTTAAACCTAAAATTAACAAAACCATTCTGTCGTTAAGACGCTTATGCCACCGCTTGGACAGTCCCTCAGCAGAACCAATGTTGACAGTGCTCCGGGCAAAACTGATCCCTGCCATTGCATATGGGCATATAGCCTACCCTGGTGCATTTGACAAAGTGGTAAACGCGGCCCAAGCGAAAGCCTATAAGATGGTGCTACAGGCCCCTAGATACGCAAGGAACACTAGATTAAGGCTAGAAATAGGCCTTAAGCGACCGGAGCTGGTATTACTGGGGGACCTTTTAAAACTCTATATTAGAGTATTGAAAGCACCAGAACATTCGCTAAAGCACTCCCTAAAATCAATCTTTGATGAGGTGGGCTCCCCCTGGTACTCAAAGGTAGGACAAGCTATTGCAGCATTGAAAATCGAAAGAAGGAGTTTGCCCCTGCACGAAATTCCTTTCTCAGCCTGGGCCCAAGTAGTTAAGCGCCAAGTCCGGATCATCTCCTTTGGACTTGACCTTGCATCTCTTCGGCAAAATCCACTAACTCAGGCCCTGGACAAATCATATATTCCAGGTAAACCCCAACCTTACCTGCAAGATCCAGTATCCACTTGCGCGAGAAAGAAAATTTTGTATTTTCGACTTTTGGCCCTCAGGATCATGGACTTCAACCCCAAATGGGCCCGTACGGATGGCACCCTGGCCTGTCGTCTATGCAATTACCGCAGAGAATCCTGGCTACACTTGCTGTGCTGCTGCACAAAGCTGGCCAATGATCGCCATCGCTTGCTGCTTCCGATTTTACGGAATACGGACTATAGAACTTGCAGAGAGGCTTCGGACTGGTGCCTCTCAGTCTCCACGACCTGTTTGATAGCCAGAGTTGCGAAATTTATACACCAGGTAAAAATGGCACTCGACTCCCACTTAACGGCATTGTCTGTAAAGTAACTGGAAGCCTTCCGCCCCAGTTATCTAACCTGGGCTGGTTTAAAGACCCACGAAGAATCCATCTTTCGTCAACAGCCCTTGGTACATGAATTGACTCTACCGAATTTTCATGTGCCTCCCCTTATCAGTTGGGAAATACTGGTACAACCTATACATCACTCCTTTTAAAAGAACTTTGCTTTGGACAGCTAATCAGGACTAATATGTTAATATTTAACCCAAAGTGACTTTCACTTTTATGTGTGGATGGGACTTGTGAGGGGGTGAGTCGGGACGTTCATAAAGCTTCTTTTTTTCTTTTATTTTATCTTATACTGTAAAGATTTTAAGTAATCATGCAGTTTATTATTAAAATTGTCAAATTGTCAAATTGAGAGCCCTAGTAAACCAAATAATGGAGAAATAATGGAGAAAATGATTTCCAACTATTAAAAGACATATTTTAGCAAAATTAACACAAAGCGAATATTTGATTGAGGTGCACAAATCTGCACCTGTCAGGATCAGTAAATACTCTCATCGCTAGTCAACATTTCTGCTTCCACATGCACGTTTATATACTCAAAATCGAGATAAATATATGAATGTTGTTGGATTGGGAGTTAAAATCTCATTTTCTCCAGCAGAACATTTGTTATCATTTAGTATATGCCAAGAGGAGATTTGGAACTTCAAGGCTAGCAATAATTTCAGTGGCAACATTTTTAAAAGAAATATATATGTTACAGCCACAGGTGAATTATTCTGAGGTTACTGCTCCAAGGTAGCTTGGGCATGGTAATGAAAGCTGTGCGGGATGTCCAAGTCACACTGGAATGGGGGAAGTTGAAGAGGTGAAAGAAAACAAATATCTTAAGAGTATAGTGAAAGACGTTTATTTGCCCACAACATCAAACTGAAAAATGGCACTATCCCCGTTAAGCACAAGATGAGAAACTGACCTTTAGGGGTGAGAGAAGAGAAAGTGATTGAGCCTGAGGAATCTCTGTGGTCCTCACCTCTAGTGGTCACAAAGAAAGGGGGGACAAATGAAGCCATCCATACCTGATTTACCCCCCCGCCATATTAGTATGGTGGGGGTACTGCAGCGGACGGAAACACCGTCCACTGCTTTTCCGCCGCCAGGCAATCGTTACGATTCCCTGGCGTGCGGATCTGGGGCATAATATGGTGGCGGTACTGAGCAGGCACCACCATCCATATTATGATGTGCACATTTAAAGGCCTTTCCATGGCGGCAATGCCGCCATGAAAAAGCCGGCGGAATTGCTTTGGGGGCCCGTTACGGGCCCCTGGGGAGTGGAGGAATGGGGGGCTGCACTTGGGGGGTTACCTATGATACCCCCGTACATTGCCATACACAAGGTGGCAGGCACCACGCGGTGCCTGTCACGTTGTGCATGGCAATGCAAACCATGCACTTTTAACATTGCGGACGGAGCTGCACCCAGCAGCATCATCTGCAATGTTAAAGGCCAGAATGCGCCCGCCAGTGTGGCGGGCGCATCCTAATTGGCCTTGTGGACCGTCGCACCTCTGGCGGTCGGTCCCATTTTCCGTCACGGTGGCAGTAATGGGTCCCTTAGTAGCGAGATATGAGTGGATGAGGACCTACTTTTGAGAACTGAGGGCATGCTAGCATCAATACATGGTTCCAGGCTATTTTCTAAACTGGATTTAAGATCAGCATGCTGTCAGATTCCCTTGGCTGAAGAGTTTTGGCCTTCTTACTTTGTTTACTACACCAAGGGCCTCATGTAGGAAGCCTAATACCGGTCGGTAACGGCCGATTTTCGGTAAATATACCGTTACCGACCGGTATTTAGGCTTTTGAGATGTAGGGGGATCATTTCATGATTCGGTATTTACCGAATCGGTAAAATTACCGAATCGGTAATTTTACCGATTCGGTAAATACCGAATCATGAAATGAGATGTAGGGGGAGTGTGTGGTGGGTGTGGGGATTCGTTATTTACCACCAACTACAGGTTGGTGGTAAATGACGAATAGGTGTAAAAAAGCATTTTTGTGCACGTTTAAGTGTGCAATGTGGCAGACATACATGCCCTTAGGGCATGTATGTGCGCCACATGTGCACACATGGCCGAATCAGGGGTGCAACAGGGTGTCAATGTGACACCCTGCCACCCTTGCATGTGCTCCCCCCATTACCGAATCGGTATTTACCGAATCGGTAATGAGGCATACCTTCCCATCAATGGGAAGGTATGCCTCATTACCGAATCGGTAAATACCGATTCGGTAATTACCGAATTTCTACGAATCGGTAATTTTTACCACATGAATACCTACATAGCATTTACCACTTCATAAATACCGAATCGGTATGATTCGGTATTTATGAAGTGGTAAATGCCAGGCCACCTACATAAGGCCCCAAGTGTGATATTTTCATTCCGGAGATTACTGTTCGGGTTGGTGCCTGCTGCTGTAGTTTTTCAAAGACCCATGTTTATCTTATTTAAGGGCAGAGACGGGTTCCTACCCTTTTAGGATGATATATTCATTTATGGTAAGGAAAACAGGGAATATAGTTGAGTACATTTCAGGTAGCAAGAACAAGAGAGCAGATTGTTGTCTTCAATTTCACTTGGAAATGACTTGGAAATAACAGGGAAATAAAGGAAGAAATGGAGTGTTTTGTGGCAAG
Source organism: Triturus cristatus (assembly GCF_964204655.1). NCBI lineage: Eukaryota > Metazoa > Chordata > Amphibia > Caudata > Salamandridae > Triturus > Triturus cristatus. The sequence goes on along the minus strand of NC_140582.1, from coordinate 266,174,243 downwards.
TATTTCAGAGTGCTGTGAGAATTGTGCCACAGAAAAAGAATGTCTGAGTGAATGAAAAAAGATTTTTGTTTTCAGGAGAGTTATTCAATTCATTCTCACTGGTTGTTCAGGTAAGAGTAGTTTGTTAAGTGACTTGTAAATTTTTTGTGTTGACAAATTTGAGTTCTTTTTGGTAGGTAATTTGTTACTAAGGGCAGATACATTACCCCTCTGAGTGATGGGAGGACGATTATTAGATTTAACTCACAAAGGTAGCTAGGAATGACATGTTGCAAGTGTGGATTGAGTAATCATTTGGGTGGCTTGGAATGAACTGAGATGTAGAATTATGGATCGGGCAGTATTCAGAACATATTTTAGATGGTAAAGGATTAGTTTGTAGGAGTCAATTAATGGTTAATATAGATGTGCTAGATGGGCCATAGGAGAAGTTGGGTATTGAGTCTTGCGGTTATTATCAAGTTTAGGTAGAAACAAATTTGACTTGTTAGTCGTTAATTATTTTCCAAATGGATGATATGGATTTTGTTCCTGAGCGCAATACTTCATCTGGTGTTAAAGTTTTCGAAAGATTTTTCGCAAGTGAGGATCTTAGAAGAGAATTAGTGTATGATAAAGGCATGCAATTTGGTTCTAGTGAGATGGAGTAGTTTTTTTGTATAAATGTGGCAAAATTCACAGAATATGTTGCCTAGATTATCCACTGGGCAATACATTTTTGTGGAGAGAGCCAATAATTTGGATAGCAGCTGTGTGAGGGTGGCTTTGACTAATAGATTGAATGTGTAGGAGAGCATGCAGGATATGCTGATAATATGTAGCAGTTCACCCACACTACTATCAAGGTATCACACTTCCAAGCTCTTAGCAAGGCAGAAAGAGTTTTTCAGAACTGGTTCCTTTTTGGATTCCAATCAATAAATGAACTTGGCACTATCTGAAGTTTATTTCGCAGAAAATCAAGAAGAATGTCAAGGTGGTGCAGGTAAAAAGCAAGATACGTTATGATGATGAACACAGGTTAAAAGATCTGGAAGTGAGTATTAGATTTTAGGTTAGAGTGAAGTTGCCAAGAAGATTAACCTATGAGGGAGGTCCCTGTTTTGGAGCTACCAATATGGCTGCATATCTGTCCTGGTCAGATGGGCACTTGGAATTAAACAAATGGTGCAATAGGAGCAGGCAAGAGATGCTCGACTAAAGTTTGGTGTCCAGTCATCTCCATAAAATTCCTATTTGAAGGAAACATTTTCTTTGATGGCCTTGGTGCTGTGGCTATTGTGCCCCTGTGTCTTGAAGGGTTTTTCTCTATGTGTTGGTTAATATAGATGTTACGTGGGTGTATAGTTTGTGTGAAGGAGTGATGTGTTGTGTCTTGGCCTCATCTCACTCTATCTCATGTCCCCTGTGGAGAATGTTGATGCATCAGAGCAGAAGAGTGTAGGGGGAAAATGTGTTGTGGAGAGTTGATCGTTGAATCTCCTAGATGCTGTTTGTGTAAGCCCAGAATAAAAGTACTCCGATTTACCTGTGTGCTCTCTGAAACCAAAAAGCATTAAATCCTGAAAACTGAAAACATCCTTCCACAAAAGAGGGATGTGCACCTAACACCTTTAGTCTACAAAACAATCTCAAACATTCTGTTACCATGGAGCTACAAATAGCACCACAACCATCAACACATATATCCTTTAAGCAACAGCCGAAACAGCTGCTGCCTCAAACCTAAAGTTACCAGATGACACACTGCTTGACAGGCATGCTTCTAACCCAGTTCCCAAACCCTCAAGGACAACCACTCCAGAAGAGTCCCAACGTAATATATTTTATGAATGCATTTATTTAATTATCTGTGACTTCTAAGCATCACATGATGCTAAATGCTAGTCTTAGACCGTATGGTAGGAAGAGGAAAAGAAAAGCGGGATATTTGGGGGCAAAACAACGTTTACACAACATAAAAAGACAATGACAAGTAGCACATCTCAAAAACTCTTTTAGCAACATTCCAAGTTGGTAGCTTATGGTTTCGTGCTTTCTTAAATGATGCAGCAGCAGGGACAGTATTGTGTTCAGACTGTTCCAGGCATTTGGACTAGAGCTCTGCCTCTGCAGCGTTTTTTGTTGAATATTGTGTGTACATTTTTCTTACACATTGGGAGTCCAGGTTTTCCCTCATTTGACGTTGTGTCAGTTTGCCTAAATATTTTGGACTTAGACGCAACAGGCCTTGTGATTATAGCAACGCATGTTGCAGGTGGTGAATCAGGTGAAATTAAAAGTGTATTACTCATCTTCACTAATCTTGCCCTGACTAGAAACTGCATATAGGGAACTGCCACTATAGAGGTAAGTGTGTGGTTGAGACTTTGGCGCACAGGTACTGTAGGATAACATGATATATTGCCTCTCCTCCTTATTACAATTACAATGCACTTGTAATAAGGAAGATAGGATAGCTGTCATTTTTGTGTTGGGGGTAACACATCCGTCAAACTCAAAATCAGGCCATGAGTCATTACACCAGCAAACGGAATTGATATGTAAGCTTCCCCAATTATGTAAGCATCATTATGAACAAGCATTGGCAAACCCATTACGTCTGGCTTTAATGTGCCAACACAGGCAATCACAAATGCATTCTGGAGTTATGGAACTGAGAAAAAGTTTGAATGTACTTTTCGAATGTAAATTAGGCATTCAAATGAAAGTACTTCTGGAAGTGTGGGATTAAGGTCCTACTGTCTGAGTCCTCTTGGCCCCAAAATCTCTCTGTGCCTCACCTGTAAGCAAATGACCATGCCCTTCGCTTTTCACAAATGTCAAGTTCTTGCAGCAAACAGTTTGACCCACTTTCTCTCGTTTATAGCATTTGTGGTTCTAACCCAAACACGTATCAGCCATCAAAGTGTCTGGAGGGCTGAAACAAAGGCAGTATTCACAGCGTGTTGGGGAGCAGGGCCGGACTGGGAACCAAAACCAGCTCTGGCAAAGTGCTCGGCCAGCCCCCGAAGGGGGGGGGGGCTGGGGGGGGGGGTTGGGGGTGCGGCCAAGCAGTTTGCCAGGGCCGATTTCAGCCGATTTCGTTACAGCTGCAAAAACGGCCCTGTAACAAAATCGGCCCCCAGGGGCCCAAAACTTGACCCAGTCCTGGCGGCCCACTGGGGAAATGCCCGCTGCGCGCTGCCGCCAGTCCGGCCCTGCTGGGGAGTAACGGGGAGCTAGCTAACAGCAAATCTACCATGGGGAGCCCCTGGCAAGCAATCTGTATCTTTTTATATACTTACAATAGCACTTGTCACATTCATTTGACCTCCCCATGAGGGATTCATGAACATGTCTTGTACCTCTAAAACGATAATTAGCTATCAATAACTGTCTACCATGGGCTGAATGTTCTACCATGCTGAAATGCGGAATACATGGTTGTGCAAGAACAGCTCTAGCAAAAACAGACATTTTATTGGGGATGGCATGAAATTTAATGTAAGGTACCTCTTAAATACCAGTAAATGAGTCTCCTTTCCAAGTTTGTTTACAAGTATGAACTCAGGAGCAGGACAAAACAGGACTGTTCTCCGGGAGCCGTTAGCTCTACAAGAACCTTTCAGAACATCAAAGGGGATTAGCACAACCAGTCCCGAGTCCCCCACATCTATTGGGAAGAAAAAAAGAATGAGTCTCATCCATGTATTGTATTGTATTGTAACATTTATATAGTGCTTACTACCCAAATGAGGGTTGTTGAAGCACTGACTTGCAATGCTATCAAGCTTCACCGCATAGGGGGCCTCATGTAGGTAGCCCTGAGGAAATATGAATTTTGTGATCAGTTATGTCCCCTATCGTAGACCCCAACGGCTCCATGTGCATGCTATAAGTACATGTATGTTCCCTCCAGTTCCAGTTTCGAAGACGCAAATACATGTGCGTCCACCGTCAACATGTCCTCTTTCAGATCCGCTATGAATGGGTTAGATATTCCATTCCTAAGTATGAAAGGCCACCGACTTTATGTGGTTCACTTTCCACATTTTACAGATTCAGGCGAGTAGGCCCTGAATTCTGCCATCAAGCCTTTCCTGCCTTCTGCCTCTGAAAGCTCCAGCCCGAGCCTGCATCTGTATCCATGAACTTTGTCCTACTCCCTGCGCGGCTAACGGTGCCTGATCCAGCCTGTTGCCTGCCAAAAACTGTATTTCACCTTCAAGATTATCTGCTTCGCTCCTCATCCGATGCATTCCTGTCTAGTAGTTTAGGTAAACATTCCTCCAGCTACCGTGCAAAGGGCCAGGCCTCGCTGTCCTCATGCAAGTAATTCATAGGCCCCGTTACCATGGAATATTCCTACCCCCTCGCATCTCATGTAGACACTTAGACGCCTGTACACGCACTAACAGGCAGTATAGAATAGATTCTATCCTAGAGACCTTTCCTTTTGGATAACACAGTTCTTTAAACATAGGATATTAGATATGATTTGGGATTAGGTTGACATGACCCCCAGACTTCTGTCTCCACATGTAGAGCTAAATGTCAAGTCCCCTTCACCCTCTAGTTACACGTCAATCACACGTCATGCGGCTGCGCGCGCATCTCTGCCAAATATTTCTGCTGACATTGCAGGATTCTTTTATGGATCCACCCATCATGTATAATGACGTTTATTAAATTACGCCCATATGACCGCCTCTATTAGTTACGTATGCACAGTTTATCTGTATTATCAGCTGTTACGCCTCTTGCATCTGTTTCACTGTAAATGCATTTTCCTATAAAACCGATTATCTGTCAATAATGTATGCCCTTCCTTCCTGAACTTTCGTGGTGATGGAATAGAAGCCTGCAATTCGAATTGCATTCCTTTGTATAGGAATAAAGCCTTTTTAAACCTCTAATACCACGGATTCTGCCTCTTATATTTACTGAGTTATTCTTACTAGACTTTACCGCATAAAAAATAGTACCGGTAATGAAATATTTACCACATAAATTGGCGCCCGAACAGGGACACTTTCTCATCTCACGCGCTGGAGGTGCGTTGCAGGCCCGGTCTCCTGCCACAGCTGAACGGACAAAAACGCGTACCTGCAGGATTTCCTGTATCTCCCTCCGGCCAAGCGGGGGCGACTGAGGCTGCGATCAACACCCAGACGAGGCGGTGAGAAGTGCGAAGTATCCCGACCAGAGCCTAGCTGAGAGAGCAAGATCCGAGGTATACAGAGGCCCACCAGGTTCCGAAGTTCCGAGTCCAATCAAGTCGAGTCCAGTTCGGTCCAGTTTCAGTTCCGTTCCGAGGCCTTCCGTTTCGAGCTACCCGGTGAGTACCATTACCGGGGAGGCATTTAACGTGCACATAGACTGTGCCGGTCAAGACGGGTTTGGGTACACAAATCCGGTCTGCACTGTTTCAGCAGTGTATCTGTACTGTTTAGCAGTATATATAGTATGTCTTGCATATAAATAAGTATTATCTAGTGTCAGTATTATGTCAGTAACTAGTTTTCTATTAGTTATCATTGTTCGTTAAAACTGTTAAACGTTAAATGTTTTAATACGTTCTATACATTGTGGTGTGAATGACTGTTCATTATTGTGTTGTGTATAAAGTGTGTTCTAGTAATAAGGTCTAAAAATGCCGCTCTTTTCGAAACTAAGACAGATCAAAACCAGAAAAGGGGTACTCGAAGAAGCTGTTCCCATTCCACCTAGGGACACTCCAGGATACTTTATGTATCATAAGCATGGCCTAGATGCCGTATTATTTCTTGATTTATGGGTGAACTACACCAAAGAATTACCAGAGAGTCAGAGATGGCCCGTAGCGGGGACCTGGGATGCAGATTGCATCATGAGAGTAGAAGAAGAATTATGGAAAAAGAAAGCCAGACAGTCACAGAAAGATGCCATTGAATTATGGCGTAAAGAATCATATAGACGTACAGAAAAAGCACTCAGACAGGAAGAGAAAGGTAGAGAGAATTCAAATAAAACCCGAGAGAATCTATTACTTGAGGAAGGTACCCGAGTAAAATCAGAACAAGTAGATAGACAAAGAAACACTCTTATGAATGGTATGTATCCTCTTCTGGCCGAAGGGTTACCTAAGGCTATCCCGGAAATACCAAAAGACTTAACTTCTCCATTACTCCCGATAAAAGCACATCCCAAAACACATCCCAAAACAGCAAAGGACGTTTTCCTTTCCTCCTATTTAGATGATGTAGCTCCCGAGTATGCTAATGCCATGCCACCCACACCGCTTGCCGATGGTGTTCAACACCAAGAGCATCCGCCTGTATCCCCGCAACTACAAACTCGTACACAAGTTCCCACAGGTCCGTCCGTTTCTGCAGTCTTTCCCACATCCACAATCTCTATCCTACGTCCAACGAATCCTTTCGTGCCTAGCGCCTCAGATGGTGCTACAGGAGGTACGACAGACATGTTTGCCACACCGCCGCGAAATAAACAGACCCTTAGAGATTTAGCACTCCAACGTACACCCCAATTAGCGACATCCGAAAAGTTTAAAGAACAGCTTGTGGATTGTAGATACGATCCAGTGCCAGGTAGACAGGACAAATTGCTCATATCATCACTACGTATACGACGAGCTACATTGTATTTAATGACGATACCAGGAATGGTTGAACACCTAGACAATATATATCGCTTTGTCCAAACAGGGCGAGGTTCAGAAAGTATTAACGAAGCTATGGAATACCAGAAAGTGGATGTACAAAGGCAACTACTACGTTTTTTCATAAATTGTGTAATTAGGAATCAAGACAGGCCCGGGGCAGATCATGATACCATGCAAAAACTTGTCAAATGGGGTCAGAACATATCAGAAGAGAAACATGATAGACAGGCGTGTATAATCGCCATGTGTCGAAAAATCCGCAAGGAAGTAGAACGAATACATAAAGAAAGACGAGAAACAGACAGAGTAGAATCAGAAGAAGAGGAGGAGCAAGATTCAGAACAATTGGAGACGATAGCTTACGTAGGTAGAGGAAGACCCCATAATAATACTAGAGGCTTTAATGATCAGATACGTCCAATACGTCCAGAATATAATAGACATTTTCCAAATCCTATGTTAAATACAAAATCCCCCGAGCACCTATTCCAAGCCGCTGATAAATTACTCCGAGATCGAAGGGGGTACCATATGCTCGATTCCATGGACGAACAAGAATTAGCTAGGTCAGCAGTACAATGGGCTGACAGACCCAGCGACTACAATGATGATGTACTTGCACACACGTTTCTGAATCTTGACCCATACGAACAGCGTTTAGCTAGTATATACATGATTCAACACCTCATTATATTATATAAAAGCCAACACTCCGATCCAGGACCCTTACCTGACATATTGACAGAACTACTCACCAATATATGGAGAGGGTCAGGTACTGATTTGATTAAAGAGATTCTAGAATTCCGAAACCAATATTTAACTTTCGTATGCCCAGAACACGTTCCAGTTCCCATCATAGGAAGAAAAATGTATCACATAGATAGACAGAACCCGTTACGCGAAGTACACCCAATCAGAGGTGACGGTAATAACTTTACACGCGTGTTTGTGTACACGCCTATAACTAAACTGGAATTATTAGAAATGAAGAAAGTAGTACCCAGCCATGACAAGGATCCAGCAGGTTTCCACCGTGAAATAAAGGACATGTTACTCATGGGAGAGTATACCTACCCCGACATTATGAAAATATTAAAAGTCCTATTACCCGCTGGTGTTTATGAGAAACTTAAAGAAAAGGAATGGGAGGTGGGAGACCAAAAGATAGATTGGACAGCATTAGAAAACGAAGAAAGGGCCCGAGCTGCAGGAGCAGGACTTGGGGAAAAGACTACAGCACTAGCAGGACTACTAGTGCAGGTACTGCCACGTTTATTAACTACGAAAAAGGAAGACTGGGGTGCAATATCAGCCTGTAAACAAAAGCCAGATGAAGACACTAGTGATTTCTATTCCCGATTTGAAAAATGTTTTGGTATAAATAGTGGCATAAAAGCCAGTAGTGAGTCATATCCACATCTGTTTGTGACAAAATTAGTTGAAAATTCTCTACTGCAAGTCAAGAATAGAGTATTGAAATTCGAAAGTACCTGGCAAGGTAATACCCCATCACAGATGTTACAGATGTTACAATATCACCACAATAGAATTAGAGAAGAACAAGAACACGAACAAAGACGTACGAAAGATACAAAAATGAAAATGCTTGTTGCTCAGTCAGTCCCAGCTGATGGTCATCAAAAGGGTGATTCCGCAGGTCCTACGAAAGGGACATGCAACTATTGTAAACAACCAGGTCATTATATACACGATTGTCCAGTCCTGAAACATAATATTGCTACAGGTAGAACCCAGGAGAGACCACGTCCACCTAGAAAGGATCAGAATCAACAACAAATCCCTCAGCATGCACAACCTAGGTTAGCTCCGCAACAACTAGCTCTGCAACAGGGAGCTCCACAACAGACCGTAGCACCACCACAAGCGCAGCCTATTGCTGCAACACCAGCAACAACACAACAGATGTATCAGTATGCACAAGCAGATTATCCCGATTATCAGCGATATACATGAAATAGCCTAGAGAGGGAAGTTGGCTTACCCCTTATTGAGGTTCCTGTAGACCAAGAGGGACCTTATGTACATAGTGAACTATTAGGGGAAGACAGAAAGTTTTTACTTGATACAGGGGCAAGCAGAACAACTATAAGACGCAGTGAAGTTCCAGGGGCACCCCTCTCAGGCTCACAGAATATTTCCCTTGGATTCTCAGGAAAACCCATAATTAATGACGTAACACAACCTCTTCCACTTACGATTGGTCCATTGACACGTACTACAGATTTATTGCTTACCAAATCCTGTCCAGAAAACTTGTTAGGTATAAAAACATTGAAAGCTCTAGGAGCCATAATATGTTGTTCTCCGGAAGGAGTACGACTATTTCTATGTGACTTCAAAGGTCACTACGTGTCCAGAGACATGGATCACCGACTGCAGAATTTACCTACACATTTATGGGCACAAGGCCCCACTGATGTTGGTTGCATGAATATTACACCATATCGTGTCACACTAAAAACAGGAGTAATACTACCACGAATGCGACAATACAAGTTACCACCCGATGCTGTTGTGGCTTTGCTGCAAATCATTGACGAGCTCATTGTACAAGGAGTGGTTGTCGAAACCGACTCCAATGTATGTAATTCCCCGATAATTCCGATTCTTAAAAGAACGGATCCAAAAGCATCACCAGTATATCGATTAGTTATTGATCTGCGCGAATTAAATAAATGTATTGTACCACAATACCCTGTGGTCCCAGATATCTCGTCATTACTAACAGCTATTGACTCAGAAGCAACGTTCTTCACTGTAATTGATCTCAAGAATGCTTTCTTTAGCGTCCCAATAGATCCGGAAAGTCAATATCTGTTCGGATTCAGTTTAAATGGACGAAGCTTTAAATTCACACGCGCACCTCAAGGATTTACAGAAAGCCCTAGCATCTATAGCCAAGCACTAAAACGAGAACTTGACAGTATCCACATGCCAGTTAACACTGCCTTGCTTCAATATGTCGATGATCTGCTGATCACCGCCCGAAGCGAACCTGAATGTGAAAAAGCGTCACTGACGGTTTTAAAATTTCTGGCCGACAAGGGGCACAAGGTGTCCCCTTCTAAGCTGCAATTCTGTGTCCAGCGAGTTGTTTACCTTGGGCACTCGCTGTCCAAGGAGGGAAGGCAGCTTACACCCGACCGTATCCAGTTAATCGCTAACATGCCACCACCCAAGACACAAAAGGAGGTGCGGGCTTTTATAGGCCTCACTTCATACTGTAGGCAGTGGATCCCTCAATATGCATTTCTAGCAAAACCACTCATCCAGTTAACAACACAGGAGGCAGCCACATCGACTGTCCTCCCTTGGACTCAAGAACATACACACGCCTTTGAAAGCTTAAAGAAAGCTTTATGCCAAGCACCTGTTTTAGCAACACCATGTTACAGTAAACGGTTTACACTCTTTGTTACAGAACGCGAAGGTACTGCCTTGTCAGTACTCACTCAGGAACAAGCAGGATCACACAAACCATGTGCTTATTTCTCTAGTACATTAGATCCAGTAGCTCAGGCTCTTCCTGCGTGCCTGAAATCGGTGGCAGCAACAGCTTTAGCTATCAGACAAAGCGATGCCATAGTGTTAGGACATCAATTGACAGTACAAGTACCACACGCAGTAGAGGTTCTCTTGAACCGCACACAAACACAACACTTGACTATAGCGAGACTCACTGGTTACGAACTGACATTGTTTCAGCCACATATAGAAATCAGACGTTGTAATACGTTAAACCCTGCCACACTGTTACCAGTGGGCGGAACAGATCCATTGGCACATGATTGTGTCGAAGTCATTACTATCACGACGAAACCCAGACAAGACTTGACAGATATCCCTTTGTCAGATCCAGACTTGACATTGTATGTAGATGGGTCATGTATGAGAACAAGTACAGGAGAGTTAGTGGCCGCTTACGCAGTCACAACAGACACTGAAGTCATTGAAACAAATTGTATTAACACTTTGTCAGCTCAAGCAGCAGAGCTCATCGCTCTGACACAAGCCTGTATTCAAGCCAAGAATAAGAAAGTCAACATATACACAGATTCACGTTATGCATTCGGAGTCGTCCATGACTTCGGCGTACTATGGCGAGAGAGAGGTTATTTAACTTCTCACGGTGCCCACATCCAACACGGACCCCTCATTCAAGCCCTATTAGACGAGATTCATCTACCTACTGCAATATCGATTATGAAATGCAAAGCCCACACAAAAGTTACCGATATCATTTCTCAGGGTAATGACCTAGCTGACAGAACAGCTAAACAGACTGCTCAGAATCAGACTCACACAACTGACATGACAAAGACAATAGTTCCGACACCAACACATTGCATGACAGTTAAGGATCCCGCCCTTGATGTAATTGACATACAGACACATGCTACACCAGAAGAAATAAAGAAATGGACTGAATTAGGAGGGATCCAAACGGATCAAGGATGGATGACGAAGAAAAAATCTATATGGTTTCTTCCCGACTCCATGGTTCAAGTCATCATTAATACAATACATAGTCCAGCGCACCTAGGAGAGAAAGCTATGCTAGACAGCATTCAACACATTTGGTTCAACAAACACTTGCGAGCAGCAGCTAAACAAAAAGTTCGTACCTGTATGATATGTTGTCAGTTTAATCCAGGTAAAAGCATCCCCGTAGAGCAGGGTGGATTTCAACCTCCCGATCATGCTTTTGAAGTCCTCCAGATGGATTATATCCAGATGGAACGATGTCGAGGATTCAAATATGTTCTCGTAGTTGTCTGTGCTCTTTCCCGTTGGACAGAAGCCTACCCGGTTTCAGATTACACCGCCCCGACTACTGCCAAACAGTTAGTTCGAGAATTCTTCCCACGGTACGGTTTACCACGTGTTGTCTACTCAGATAACGGCCAGCCGTTCTCATCCGAACTAATGAAACACGTTTCCCTTTTGTTAGGCTACCAATGGAAATTCCACTGTGTCCGACATCCCGAGGCAGCAGGTCTCGTGGAACGTCATAATCAAACCCTGAAAATTAGATTGTCCAAAATATGTAGGGAAAAAGGTGTCGATTGGATAGTAGTCTTACCAGTTGCGCTCTTTTACATGAGAATGGTAGCACATTCTCGAACAGGGCTATCCCCGTACGAGGTGATCTTCGGTAGACCACCAAATATGTGGGGACGCCTGTACCTCGCAAAATCACTGATGTTGACTGTAATATGCTGACAGATTACCTAGCTTCCTTGATGTCTGCACTACAATCTTGTCGTTCACAGGTAGCCGCAGCTTTTCCCGATAATACTGAGGTGAAGCCCCATGACGTGGTTCCTGGTGACCTGGTTCTGGTCCGGAATTTCGACCGGAAGACCCAACTGGAGCCTAGGTGGAAGTCGCCGAAGCTAGTTCTACTAACTACAAGGACAGCCGTGAAGATCGAGGGACGCAAAGGGTGGTTGCACTCGAGTCATATCAAGAAATTTTATGGACTACCATCCAGTGTGAATACTCAACCTTGTATTCCCTCACAGACAGACTCAAAGCTCCCCTTGGTTGAGCAGTCAAAACCAGAACTTTACAAACTAAAATTGAGGTCTAGCAAGTCAGACAATTTGATTGTTTAAGTCCTCTCCAAGGTGAATCGGTTGAATTTGTCTCTGACATGTATCCTCTAGACCGGAATAGAGAAAGAAATCCGCAGATGCAGCTTAAAAAGCATGCGTATTGTAAATCACTTCGTAGTCACTGCACAGTAACACTATTAATTTTGTTTTTTCTAAGTCTTCTGATCATCGTTTTCAGCGTACTATTGCATATGTATTACCCTATTCTTAAGCGTGCTTACAATGTAACTGCAGAACATTCTTTTAGCGAATTACCTCCTGTCACGGGGACACGTCAGCGGCGGTACGAAGTGAGCAGATGGACTACGGGGAGGCCAACAATTGGTGGGCCCCGACAGCTGAACAACCTGGTGTGTTTCCTTCCCCACAGGGCAGAACTGTGGAGATGCCCCTGGATACGTGGAGCGCAGACGAAGTGGAATATGGGACCGGTTCCTTTAACTGGTACAACAACTCCAGTATGGACACACCCACGGATGACGTGGTAGAGGCTCAACCAATCGCCTACACCTACAGAGACAGAAAAGGGGGAGGACGCGAAGGACAGACGGGAAACCCGGAAGGAGAGACGAAGGAAGGAGACGCGACCGGAGAGAGAAGAAGAGAACGTGAAACAGACGAGAGAGGAGCGGAGGACGACTGCCCCACCGCCGAGGAGACGCCTGGAGGCCAACGTTCCCACGAATCGCCCAGCCACCCCTCAGGAGAGGAGTGGCTACGCCAGGTACGGAGACGTGTGGCGGGCTGGGTCGGGAGACCGAGTAGGATTACACAGACTAGTCGAAACCCCCTAGCAGAACCGTAGACGGTTACAATCCCAGCCTGCAGGTCCCCCTCCTGCACGTACACGTTCACTTAGCAAGCAGGAGAGACAAGACACCGTGGTGAACTTCCCTTCCCCCTCACTACCCCTCCTTGGGCCCTTGGATTATAATCAAAATCAAGAATATTGATACTGTCCTTTTCTTTCCATCCACTTTGGGGTACCCCGGACCGGAGTGATAAAGTCAGTCCCTACGACCAGGACCCGTGAGACGACCCGTGACGACGTCGGATAACAGCAGACCGTGGACTCCGTGCCTTCTATCCCGGACCACGGGCGACCCCCCCTTTTTTTTTATTTTTGTGTTTGAACTGCACTATCTTGGAGTTTTTCCCCAATAAAAACTCTTGTCGATCCAGAGAACCCTCTAGTGCCATTTATTCCTGGGGCGAAACAGCCTCTGAAGGGTCAGACTGTCACACTCCGCATGAGTTGTCCTATAGATTTGCGCTGCGCAACAACACATTCATTAGTATGTTACATCATTCCCATCAGACCAGCAATGCCACAAATTGTTGGATATGTGGTCGACTGCCTCCCTATCAAAACTATAAGGGAGTTTTGCCCCTCTTTCCATATCCGTTCACACACAATGGCTCCTGTGGAGCATGGTTTAGTTTGATTAATTCCCTAGATTCAAATTCCGCAGTTTATCAAGACAACTGGGTATGGGGAAACCTGAACCTAGTTTTGCTTAAAGTCTGCTACCCTAACAAGGAGGGACTCCCCAAAAGAACAGGAACTGATCTAGAAAATGAAGTATATGGATTAGGTAATTTTACACTTAACCTCATGATCCTGAACGTTGAATCTGAAGCTACACCAATCTTGCCCGCCATGTCAGTATTCCCAGTAAAAGGGGAATTATGTGTACAAAAGAATGGTTCCATACACATGGGCCATAGTAAATGCAACACTGTAATAAAATTCAGGGATCAAGGCAAGTCTACATTTAGAGCTTCCCGTCATTCCTACTTCATATGTGGCCAGACCGCATATATATGTCTACCTTTAGATTGGGATGGTACCTGTTACATAGCATTCCTTCTGCCACCTGTTTTCCTAGCTCCTCCTGATTATCACAGAAATACCCATTTAGTACACAATAGACAACAGAGAGATCTCCCAATTGTCGATTACACTGAAACAGCATGGGAAAAATACACAGATTTCAATAAAGGGTTCTTTCCCTATATAGGTACAGTCACTAATAGTAAGCTGATACGTAGATTAACCAGAACCCTTGAAGCAGTAGTGAACGAGACTATTTCCGCCTTAGGCAATTTAACAGAAGAGCAGTCTGCTATGCGGATTGTTGTGCTTCAAAATCGTCTTGTCCTTGACGTCATCCTGGCCGATAGGGGCGGAGCTTGCAGGGTCATCGGATCAAGTTGCTGCATTTTCATACCAGAAAATTCGCCGTCAGTATATAAAGCCATAACCCGCCTTCATAAGATTATAAACCAGATACACCAGAGTCCAGGCACCTGGACTTGGTCCGGTTGGTTCTGGGGCGTGTTGTCAGCCTGGGGATGGAGAATCCTATCCTTCCTAGGTATTGGCTTTCTCATACTATTCAGTTGCTGCTTATGTCTACAATGTGGGCCAGCGATTTGTGGTCTGTGTGCCACATCGTGTATCCCACATCCACGTTTTCGTTCAAGATTCCGGAAGAAGAAAGAAGAACAAATGATGCTATATGAACAGATCGATGGATTGATGAAGATCGATATCTCCTGAGGGTCCGTAGGGGACAAGGAGGGAATGAGGAAATATGAATTTTGTGATCAGTTATGTCCCCTATCGTAGACCCCAACGGCTCCATGTGCATGCTATAAGTACATGTATGTTCCCTCCAGTTCCAGTTTCGAAGACGCAAATACATGTGCGTCCACCGTCAACATGTCCTCTTTCAGATCCGCTATGAATGGGTTAGATATTCCATTCCTAAGTATGAAAGGCCACCGACTTTATGTGGTTCACTTTCCACATTTTACAGATTCAGGCGAGTAGGCCCTGAATTCTGCTATCAAGCCTTTCCTGCCTTCTGCCTCTGAAAGCTCCAGCCCGAGCCTGCATCTGTATCCATGAACTTTGTCCTACTCCCTGCGCGGCTAACGGTGCCTGATCCAGCCTGTTGCCTGCCAAAAACTGTATTTCACCTTCAAGATTATCTGCTTCGCTCCTCATCCGATGCATTCCTGTCTAGTAGTTTAGGTAAACATTCCTCCAGCTACCGTGCAAAGGGCCAGGCCTCGCTGTCCTCATGCAAGTAATTCATAGGCCCCGTTACCATGGAATATTCCTACCCCCTCGCATCTCATGTAGACACTTAGACGCCTGTACACGCACTAACAGGCAGTATAGAATAGATTCTATCCTAGAGACCTTTCCTTTTGGATAACACAGTTCTTTAAACATAGGATATTAGATATGATTTGGGATTAGGTTGACATGACCCCCAGACTTCTGTCTCCACATGTAGAGCTAAATGTCAAGTCCCCTTCACCCTCTAGTTACACGTCAATCACACGTCATGCGGCTGCGCGCGCATCTCTGCCAAATATTTCTGCTGACATTGCAGGATTCTTTTATGGATCCACCCATCATGTATAATGACGTTTATTAAATTACGCCCATATGACCGCCTCTATTAGTTACGTATGCACAGTTTATCTGTATTATCAGCTGTTACGCCTCTTGCATCTGTTTCACTGTAAATGCATTTTCCTATAAAACCGATTATCTGTCAATAATGTATGCCCTTCCTTCCTGAACTTTCGTGGTGATGGAATAGAAGCCTGCAATTCGAATTGCATTCCTTTGTATAGGAATAAAGCCTTTTTAAACCTCTAATACCACGGATTCTGCCTCTTATATTTACTGAGTTATTCTTACTAGACTTTACCGCATAAAAAATAGTACCGGTAATGAAATATTTACCACAGCCCAATACCGGTCGGTAACGGCCGATTTTCGGTAAATATACCGTTACCGACCGGTATTTAGGCTTTTGAGATGTAGGGGGATCATTTCTGTATTCGCTAATTTACCGAATCGGTAAAATTACCGAATCGGTAATTTTACCGATTCGGTAAATACCGAATACAGAAATGAGATGTAGGGGGAATGTGTGGTGGGTGTGGGGATTCGTTATTTACCACCAACTAATAGTTGGTGGTAAATGACGAATATGTGTGAAAATGCATTTTTGTGCACTGTGAGGTGTGCAATGTGGCAGACATACATGCCCCTAGGGCATGTATGTGCGCCACATGTGCACACATGGACGAATCAGGGGTGCAACAGGGTGTCAATGTGACACCCTGCCACCTTTGAATGTGCTCCCCACATTACCGAATCGGTATTTACCGATTCGGTAATGAGGCATACCTTCCCATTGATTCAATCAATGGGAAGGTATGCCTCATTACCGAATCGGTAAATACCGATTCGGTAATTACCGACTTACTCCGATTCGGTAACATTTACCGAATTATTACCTACATACACTTTACCGATTCTTAAATACCGAATCGGTATAATTCGGTATTTCAGAATCGGTAAAGTGTATGCCACCTACATATGGCCCAGGGTGTGTAGTTAGAAGGGCATTGTCTTTATTTTCATCCAAAGAGGAAAGTGTTTCCATGTCCTGTGTGATTCCGTGTTCGAGGTGCGGTCATCATGCAATGGAAGGCAGCACTTATCAGTGTAACATATGAAGAAGAGTAAGATAAAAGTGCACAGTTTATGGTTTTCACTAAGATGGCAGCTTCAAACAGCTCTGCAGGTCCTATTATAGTAGTTCTTATGATCATAGTCCACTAAGATCGTTACTGCATTGGGTTGTTCATTCTGAGATTTTTACTTTAAAGTTTGTGGTCCTGAGATGGCATAGTTTGGAGGGAAAGGTGGGGTAGAATTCTGCTGGGAGAGACTTTGTTACTATCGTCCAATATATGTTTGCCCATGTGAGAATTCAAGGAGCAGTCACAGTATGTATCTAGTTATGACCTGTGGTCCTGAAACAAATCAGAGTCATCTGTTGGCCAGTGGTATGTGCCAGATCTCCTCAGTTATCCCATACCTGTTCTGTTGGTGACGGATGGTTTATTGCTATGAACTTGTGCAGTACTGGGTGATGGACATGACAAGTAGGGGCTCTGCTTTATGTGAGTGTAGGGGGGTTAAGCAGTATAAGGCTGTTATTGTGCTGTCTCTTTAAACTACATTCTGCTGCTCAACAACTAAGGGTTATGGCATTTGCATAAGTGAGGGGCAGAAAATGTTAATTATGACTCAACATTACTACATATTAACCAGGCCAGACATAAGATGTGACTTCATAACTTGCCTAGACATAGAAAGTTGTGTCCTGTCTTGGCTGTTCCATATCTCTGGACCATAGTCTGTAGATTATGCTTGAAGGAAATGTTATATTCAGGATTGTAGCCCAGGGTTAGGAGATGATGTCATTATTTTGGAAAAAGCCATGATTTGAACTCACTTCCTAAGTGTAAATGTCCCTGAATGCTTCAAATCTTGACTGGTAGTGAGTTCCAGATTTTGTCTTTTGGTGGGTCTTTTATGGATGTTTTATAGCAAGGTGGTATGAGTATCTATGGTGGAAGCCTGCTGTGCAGTATCCTATTCTGTTTGTATTACTTGAATTTAACTTGTCGATATAGCAGTCCTTTTTCTTGGAAGGATCTGTGGATGATGCAGAGGGCATTGAACATGGCTCATCTAACTACAGTCAGCCAGTGGAGGGATTTCAGGACTGAGATCATATGTGCTCTTGTATAGATGCATAAAAGAAGGCTTGCTGCAGTGTTTTAGAGTATTTTTATTTTGTGTATGATGAAACTGGGGCGCCAAATGATAGACTGCTGACATAGTCAAGCATGGAGGTTACAAGTGAGACGATAGTTGCAGCTTTTGTTGGTATCCAAAGTATGGGATGATGCTTTAAAGTGTTTTGATTGTTTATTAGCTTCTCTTTGTGACCATGTGGAAATGTGGTTACAAGAGTAGGTCTGAATGCATGGTTACCCCTAGGTTTCTTACATGTTTTGATGCCATTGGAGTATCAGTGAGTTACCTGGGCCATATGGTGCTAGTCTGGTGTTTTTTCCATTATCCACAGGTCATGATCTCTGTCTTTGAGGTGTTGAATGTTACTGTAGCTTGGTCACTAAAATTGGGGGGGTGGCGTTCAGATTTTCCAACAATCAAGCTGGCATGTAATGTTAAGATACATTACACGACAAGCAGGGTGCATGATAGGGGCTTGAGGGGCAGTGGAAAGGGAGAAGATTGTGGATTGATATGAATCCTAATTGAGAGAAAGACAATATTTTGAAAAATGATCAACATTTTTTAGAACTTTGAAAACACAGATGAGAAAGTCTGCGCGTTTTTGTCAGTGTGAGCATGTACAAATCAAAGGTGAAATCCGACATACACCTCCCCATACCTGACTGAAAGCATCTGAACCCTACTATTCATCAATAAATACATTTATACATTTATTATCAGTAAATACAATTATTTATTATACATTTATTATTAACACCCTCGCCCCTGAAGCTACTCCCTTGCTCATCATCCATACATTTATGACACAAAGGCAGTCATCAAGTTTTCAATTGTAGGGGTCTTCCAGACTTCCATTTTTAGAATTCCTAAGTATCATCTGCATTATTATAACAGGTGCTGTTGAATGATCTAATGAAGTCCCGTAAGAGAGTTAGGTAGATGTTGAATAACAGTGGAGATATTATGTACCCTTGAGGTGCACTGCAGTGTTGGGTGTCAGGGACATATATGAAAGATGGTAGGTTTATCAAGGTTTGTCTGCCTTTGTGATAGGAGGCAAACCATTTTAGAGTACTTTTGCATATTCTGTTTGATCCATCATGTACAGTAGTTTGATAGCCTTATTCACTACTGTTAGACCTGTACTTTTACCAGGTTCATCCCCAAACTTTTTGCCTTTTACCTCCTATTTGTCTGACCCTGTTTTCGTTGGCTACAGGATTCTGGGCACTTTATCACTGCTGACCAGTGCTAAAGTGCATATGCTCTCTGTATAAATTGTGACAATGATTGGTTATCCATGATTGGCATATTTGATTTACTGGTAAGTCCCTAGTAAAGTGCACGGTGTGTGCCAGGGCATGTAAATTAAATGCTACTAGAGGGCTTGCAGCACTGATTGTGCCACCTACATGAGTAGCCCTGTAAATGCATCTCAGACCTACCACTGTAGTGTCTACGTGCGCAGTTGTGAACTGCCATGTTGTCCTGACAAGTGCACCCACTTGTCAAGCCCAAACCTTCCCTTTCCTTACATGTAAGGCACCCCTAAGGTAGGCCCAAGGTACCCTCATGGGCAGGGTGCAGTGTATGTGAAAGGTAGATGCAAAAACAACAATTGATGGACAGAATGCAGAACAATGTCATACATTCACCCCAGTACAGAGATCTGGGCCTAAATCCATCGTTTTTTTGCTCACCATGCCATTCCAGTTTGAACCCAGCCAGATGCAATTCAGTCTTGACCCTGTGCCCCATGGGAACAGTCCAGCCCGAACTGCCAAGCCAGGTCCTCCCTGGACTGGAAACAAGCATCCTAGGACCAGTATCGGGCTTTCAGCCCTCGTCAGCCAGGATAGCTTGATTCCAGTGGCATGGAGAGCAAGGGACTCACGTCTGAGCATACCCTTCCCACTCGGGGTGACAAATGCAAAAACAACAATTGATGGACAGAATGCAGAACAATGTCATACATTCACCCCAGTACAGAGATCTGGGCCTAAATCCATCGTTTTTTTGCTCACCATGCCATTCCAGTTTGAACCCAGCCATATGCAAATCAGTCTTGACCCTGTGCCCCATGGGAACAGTCCAGCCCGAACTGCCAAGCCAGGTCCTCCCTGGACTGGAAACAAGCATCCTAGGACCAGTTTCGGGCTTTCAGCCCTCGTCAGCCTGGATAGCTTGATTCCAGTGGCATGGAGAGCAAGGGACTCACGTCTGAGCATACCCTTCCCACTCGGGGCGACAAATGCAAAAACAACAATTGATGGACAGAATGCAGAACAATGTCATACATTCACCCCAGTACAGAGATCTGGGCCTAAATCCATCGTTTTTTTGCTCACCATGCCATTCCAGTTTGAACCCAGCCATATGCAAATCAGTCTTGCAGTTCGGGCTGGACTGTTCCCATGAGGCACAGGGTCAGACTGATTTGCATATGGCCATGTCTGAACTGGGGTGGCAGAGTGGGCTCAAAAATGGTGATGGATCAAACCCAGATCTGTTGACTGGGTGCGAGTGTTTGATTGGTTCTGATGCTCCGTCCATCACCACCCCCTTTTGTACTGCTTTGTTCGCCATAAGTTGGCAGGGTATGCTCAGACGTGAATCCCTTGCTCACTTTGCCACTGGATTCAAGCAAGCCTGGCTGAAGACGGCTGAAATGCCAGAAACCGGTCCTAGGAAGCTTGTTTCCGGTCCAGGGAAGGCATGGCTTTGCAGTTCGGGCTGGACTGTTCCCATGAGGCACAGGGTCAGACTGATTTGCATATGTCCATGTCTGAACTGGGGTGGCAGAGTGGGCTCAAAAATGGTGATGGATCAAACCCAGATCTGTTGACTGGGTGCGAGTGTTTGATTGGTTCTGATGCTCCGTCCATCACCACCCCCTTTTGTACCGCTATGTGAAAGGTAGGACATGTAGTAGTGTGTGTGACATGTCCTGATAGTGAAATACTGTGTAATTCGTTTTTCACTGTTGAAAGGCTATCTGTCCCATAGGCTTATCATTGGAGTTGCACTGTAACATTTTTACATGTGTAACTTGCAATAGGGACAGAATAGGAAAATTAAGTTAAGACTCTCTGAACTCAGAATTTATTAATGCACCTTTTGGTGAGGTTGTTTTTAAATCCTGTGTTTGAGAATGCCACTTTTAGAAAGTGGGAATTTTCTTAGTTTACCATTCTATGTGCTTCTGGCTGTTTGTGTATTCAGCGTCTGGTGTGTGAGTGACAGGAGCTGAGATGTGCATTCACTCTAGACAGTCACTGGGGGGGATGAGGTGTACCCTGCCTTGCCTGGCTGACTCATCACAGGCCTGAATAGACTTGGCCTGCATTTTGAGTAGTGGGAGGAGTTGTGAGTACATTTGAATGGGCTATGTCTCCTTTTGCACAATGCTGTCTCCTCGCCCTGTGGTCATGCTGCACTAGTGAGGGCAGAATTGGTTCGGACTGGGTTCAGAGACCCTTGCCACAAAGAGAACAAAGACATTTTGGGGTATAAGTATTACACCTAAAACCCCAAGACTTTAGATTGCTTCTGGAATTCAAGAGGAACCTTTACCAAGGAGAAGAGCTGGAGAAACTGAGGAGAAGTATTGCCCCTTTGCTGGGTGCTGTCTGGGGTTGGCCTGCAGAGGCTGTTTCTGCCAAGGAAAGGACAAGGACTTTGCTGTGTGCTTTGTCCCCTGCTTGAGGAAGAATCTCCAAAGGTTTGTGCGTGCTGAGCTCCTCTTAGAAGTCTCAGGGATACAAAAGACTTCAAGGAGAAAAGATCCCTATGGGGTCTAAAAATAACCTGCCTGGAAGGGGAGCAGCAGAGCAGTGTGAGGAGCGCTGCCCCTGTTATGTGTTGGGGTGGGACGGCCTGCAGTTGATGCCCCCATGTTAAAGCAGGAAGAGGACTAGACTGTCCATATACCTTCTGTTTTAAAAGCACTTGAAAGCGCATGAGGAGAGCTTGGTTTATTCTTACTGAGTGTGGAGTGCTTGAGGGTGCTTTCCTTGTCATTTCAAAAGCCTGGGAGTAAAAGCGCATGAGAAGCGCTTCCTACACTATTCAGCGCGTGTGAGGCACTTTCATGGTGAAAACTCAGGGTACTGTGGCCAGAGTGCTGTGTGTCTGGGTCTAACCCAGCGCTGCGTGTATCCTGACTGAGAGCTCAGGAGGAGATTTTATTGCGGGCCGCCAGGAGGGAATAGCCTGCCTGGGACGCAGCCACACTCACCGCCTTGGGCCTGGGATCGGGAAGAATCCATGCCTTGCCTCATTCAGCCAGCGCCAAGCAACCAGCAACTTCCCAGAAGCCAGCAAGGGCGTGGCATCATTGGAAGCTGCAAGCCATGCCCAGAGGAGTCCCCAGGGGTGAGGAGGCTTGAGGCCTCAGCAGGAGGCTTGAGGCCTACAACGGAGTTGCCCAATGAAATAGCAGCCAACAAGGGGAGAGGGGAGCCGACGAGAGATAAGAATCCTCGAGGCACCTGAGTATCGCAGTCGACAGCAGTCTCAGGAGCTTTTGTTTGGGCCCTGTGGTTAATTGTTACCATGGGGAACCTGGCAAAGTCCCCATGCCAACCTCCACAAAGTATGCCCCGCCCTCTGGTGCTAGTTGAAACTGAGGGAGGAGGGGCGCATGGGCAGTCTCGATCGCCCCAAGGGGGCTTGCTGCATTCCAGCTACCTGCCGGACGTCAGTAAGATTACTGTAGTCCTGGTTAAGTTATTGTAGTACTCGTGCTCATAGTGACAGGCTAACGGGCTTATTGCAGGGCCTTGCTGTGGAGTTCATTTTATTTACAAAGTGACTTATGACCTAGGTTATGATCATGTAGTGTGCAACGTATTAGTGTTTACTGTATTGCACTAAAGGTGTTGTGACAGCTGTCTTATGGTAAATACGATTTGTGCATCTTTATGACAAGTGCCTATTGGCACCGGGGTTTTATGTAAATGCATTCTTAGGTGGTTTATGTGCACCTATATGACAAGTGCCTAGTGATTTATGTTATGTGGTCTAAATGTGTTTCACATGCTATGCAGTGATTTATGGTCTAATGTGTTTTTATGTGTATATAATACCAAGGCTATTTTTATATAACCTTGTGTGCAGTCTCTTTTGTGGTGTGCCTAGTGTGTCACTGGTGTGTGTATGTGTTTTGTGCAAACGCTTTACACATTGCCTCTGGGATAAGCCTGACTGCTCTGCTACGCTACCAAGGGGGAGAGCAGCGGTTATCTTGGGTGTGTAACTCGCTTACTCTGATTAGAGTGGTGGGTTCTGCCTGTCTTAGGTGTAAACCCTAGCCAACCAGAACCCCATTTCTAACAAATACCAAATACTGTCACTTGTGGTGTCCCAGAGGTCTTGGAAAAATCAGTATCTTCTTCTCTGAAGTAAAGACCATTGTCTTTTGGGTATTTATATGCTGGCTCTGGTGACCTTTAGTTTCTGTAGCAACCTTTCTTTGGTGTGTGACAGTAATGTGTAATGGAATCACTCATTACCATCCAATCCTCCAGGTATCAATCAATAAACATGTAATTCATATGCTACGAGATGTTCTGCGCCCAAAAAAAAGTATTTTGCAAACACCATTAAGGCATATTTTACACTGAAGAGCATACTGGCTACATTTTACCTTTCTAAACATTTCTGACATTTTTTGTGCTGCCATACTCTTTCATGACTACAGGAGTCCTACAATCTTATCCTTGAAGTAGTTAATAATATTCTGTGACGTTGTCATTTTCATGAGCAAAGGGCAAATTGGAGACAGCAGGGCTTTACTTCCTGGATTAAAATCCTGCGACAAAAAACAGAAAAGACCTGGGGATATTTTTGGGGTCCAAAAGCGCACATTTTTGGTTTGCATACATTTGAACCGAGAAAAGACATAGGGGGATATTAGCAACTAATGGCGATATTTATCGCTAACCGCGTTTAGCGTGAGAATTTTCATCGCCGGCGAACGCCAGAATCTATCGCCGTGTTAGCGGCGTATTAGCAACACACCGCTAACAGGCGATAGCTTCCTTTTCCAGCGGAAATGGACGGCGATAGATTTAGTGTGACGGCAATAAAAAGCCTCACGCTAACATAGAAAATGTGGCGATGGGCCAATTAGCGACAGAATCAGATCGCTAATTGGCACCTGCATTTCCCAGGTTCAGTGGGAAAATGCACTACAAAAGGCCCGCCAAGCAGAAAAAAAAATTAAAAATGGAAAAAAGCAAAGGAGCCATGGATGAAGCTGGGACCAGTGCAGAGGCCACAAACAACCCCACAAATCCCCAGGAGGACCAGCCAGAGACCCATGTGAAGGCCAAGTGGAAGAGGAATCCCAAATTCAGCCAGCAGGAAAACCAGGTCCTGATTGCGGAGGTGACTGAACACCAACAAGAACTGTTTGTCACCTCCACAGTGACATTGGCAAGAAAAAAAGAAATATGGCAGGACATTGTGTTCAAGGTGAATGCCGTCGGAGAGAGGAGGAGGACAGTGGACGACCGCAAGAAGCACTGGCATGATACCAAGCGCAAGACCAAGGAGAAACTAGCAGCCAACCTCAAAGCAGCAAAGCAGACTGTAGGTGGGAGTCCAGCGCCACAGGAGGAGCGGGATGAGTTGGAGGAGCAGGTGTCCCGAGTCATCAGTGATGAGACGGTGCTCGGAGTTGCGGGCCAGGATACTGCTGAACGTGACCAGACAGAACAACAACAGGGTGAGTAACAACCAGGGACTGGGGGAACGGAGGTGGTTTGCCCAATGGCACTCATTCACAATTAGATATACTGCAGTGCATACCCACAATTACTGTCGATCATGTCCTGGATACCCTTGTCCATGGTGGCATAGACACATATCACCCTACTCAAACAATACATTGCAAGACACATATTGGTGGGCACACAGACTGTGCACAGAAAAGTAAGCCCAATATAGTCCAAGATCAACATCAGACCACAAAATAAGTGCTACATCAAATGGCAAAGTGGCACATTAACTTGAAATGCGGCAGGGTGGCAAAATGCCCTTGCCTCATCACCATGCATATACAAATCGTCTGCACAAGGACGCATCTCTCTCTGATGCAAAAATGGGGATGCACTGTGAATGTGACTGATCATGCCACCACCAATGTCAGCACACCTGCAACATTGTGCACGTGTGTCTGAGTTGTGTGCAAGGTTGTGTATTTGCAGTAAAGTCCACCTATATGCACATGCACATTCCTGCACATAACCCAGACACACGTGCACAATGATGCAGGTGTGCTGACATTGGTGGTGGCATGCCTACTCATGCACATGATCAGTCACATTCACAGGGCATCCTCATTTTTCCGTTAGAGAGATGTGGCCATGTGCAGATGAATTGGATGTGCGTGGTGATGATGCAAGGGGGAAATTCTGAAATCCTCCCGCATCTCCAGGCAATGCGCTCCCTTGCCGGTTCATGAGATGCAGTCCTGTGTACACCAAGTGGGGAAGCATCTAGTGAATCTGCATACCAGACACACATGCAATGTCACAACAAAGTGACCATGTATGCCGCTGGATAAAAGATGCACATCCAAAAATGCACAAAAACAGCACACTTCACTCAAAGGGCGATAGAATACATGAGCAGGGGGGCTATGCCTACAACACCACAGTACGTGGACAGTGCAGATCAGGAATGTGTCACACAAATATGTACTGCATGCCTTGTCTGTGTGACATACTCACAGAACCACAATGTGCCTGTAAAGCAGTATGACAACCAAAGTATGACAACAAGCAAGGATAGCAAAGTTGCAACAATTAATGACAAAGGCCCAAATGGCACCCTCAACCCTTAGGTCAAATTGC
Organism: Triturus cristatus; assembly: GCF_964204655.1. Classification (NCBI taxonomy): domain Eukaryota; kingdom Metazoa; phylum Chordata; class Amphibia; order Caudata; family Salamandridae; genus Triturus; species Triturus cristatus. The sequence continues at coordinate 266,148,452 of NC_140582.1, read as the reverse complement.
ACTCCACCACCCCCAAGTGTACACATCTGCCGTACAGAAAACAGCATCCCACATCAGTCCTGATGTGAGTTGCTCATCACACCATCATGTGCAATTAAACTTAACTGTTTAGTAAGTCAACTGTGTCAGTGAACAAATATGTAGTCAGGTAGTTATCACCCACACGCCAAGCCAGGCATTGAATACCAGAACCAGGACAGCATGTATCATCCATGTCAGCAGCTGTGTGGTACATCCACAAACACACATCACCCTGCCATTTGCATCTCTTGTGAGGGTGGGGGTGACAAGGCCCGAGCACCATAAATAATCCTAAGGAAATGCACATACATCAAATCACGGACCACTTACACACCACACGTTGGTCAACCTTGAGGGTAATGGGTGTTGACACTGTCTGTTCAGACAGCAACAACAATAGAAACTCACGCTGTACCATACTCACAACGGGTAAGCCAACAGGAGGGCAGTAAGCAATGCATGCAAGATAAAACATGAAGGACGACATGCACACGAGACTAATCACAATAGACAAAGCTACCTGGATGCCCAATTGTACTACATAGTGCCGTACACGTTAAAACAGAAAGTAGGCTCTCATTGCTAATGTGCCTAAAAGAGGCCCTCCTCACACATAACTAATCTTGCACAAAACACTTGCACATGTGCAGTACCCTGCAAAGATGCGTGTCCGCGAGCCACACTGACAAGGCAAGTGACAGTGCATGATGAATAGCATGCCTGCCACCCAACATATTAACATGGTGCAGGCCACCTCACTGAGGTGGTTGAGTGTGGACCACATCCTTAAAGGAGCAGGTCACACTCTGACACATCCTCGTGTAGTTACAACCCCTGACGTAAACAAGACATTTGATGACAAACAATTCACAAGTCTCCCAACTCTTACCAAGACCCATGTTCTATCCAGCTTGCAACATCTCAGCATTGTAAATGCACAGAAGTGAAAGGCTCAATGCCTGAAAGGTATAACGGGCAATAAAACCAAATGCTGCAGGTGTCAGTATCACACAATGCAGTGCACACACATACAAATCTGAGCTCATCAACATTGACTACTTTGTGGTACAAACTGCATTACTCACACAAATGAACAGAGGGCACAACTGGTGCCGCTTGTGTGTAGAAATTGTACAATTCAATTTGTCATAGCTGCAACTGTGAGATGACAATGTACAACAACAACATCACATCCTCAAAATAATCACTATCCCGCAACAAATAGGCATCTCCTCAAAAACAGGCAGAATATACACTGTCCTGCAGTCTGCTTGTAAACTCATCCAATGCATGATCATACATGAAACACACTGGTAAACTGTATCATCCCTATCACATTGCAGAGGGAGAGACATCACCTCCTGGAGAGCAGACATGCCCAACCTTCACTGATGACGAGGATGATTATCCCACCATAAATCACGATGAACTTAAAAATATGCCAGACCCCTTCAGCACCCCACCTCCTAGAGCAGGGCAACCCAGCAGCATCCCGGTAACCCCATCCCCTGCACAAACCAACCAGCAGCAAGCCCCTCCCACCACAGCTGGCTCCCAGGACCTGGAGGACCCACATCTGGCCTTCCAACGCCGTGTGCTAGAGGTCCAGCGGAAGATGGGCTATCAGGTGCGGGTGGGGTTTGAGAGGCTGGCGGCCAAACTTGAAGCCATACGTGGGTGTCTGAGTCCCATCCAGAACCACATTCAGAAGATCACGGACACCCACAGCTCGCTTGATGCTCTCCAACAGTCCATGGCTGACATTGCTGGAGTCATAATTCTGAGACAGCAACAACTGTCTGGTCAGAGTGGCTCCAGCAATGTTAGCAGGATTTGAGCAACATCCTTCAGATAATGGAGAGCATGGAGCGGATGGAGGCACAACAAATGGCTGCCAGGGCTGCACACCAGCGCGATGTACCTGGAATCTATCATGCCCTGCACCTGCTCATCACTGCATTGCTGCCCCAAGGTTCGGCGCCGATGAATGCTACTGCTGATTCTACATCCTCAGCTTCGCACCCTGATGTGTCAGTGCCTCACAGTGCTGCACCCACTATACCACCACCCACATGTGAGGCACATGACAGATCAGAGAACGAAGAGGAGGATGATATTGCATTTGTGCTAAGGAGAAAGCGGTAGCATCCATCGACACCAAAAGGCCTGTTTCTTCTTGGTTCTGGGCTTAGTATCATGCCACGGAACATCATCTTCCACTTTCTTCCACTGTCCCCCGACACTCACCTTGGACCTCCACATGGATTGGCATAATATTTATTTCTTACCAATGACACTGCAATCAGCCTGCAGACTGAACTCTGCCTCTTCGCTTGGACCTGTTACCACCAAAGGACTCTGTCTGGCCCTCTAAAGGGCATCTGTGCAATGTGTGCTTGTATGGCCAAGCACTGGTCCAGTCTTCATCCTTTTAATTTTAATAAAAATCTTTAACTCACACAGATGTGTGTTGTCTATGACCAATCAAGTATAGAAGTCTGTAAAAAGTGTATGGACAGTGAAACCACCAGAAGATACACCAAGGGAAATAAGAGCAGTGTACATGTTTTACCTGACACAGATAGGCAGTGAGATGACTGGGTATGTGTGAACTAGCTGTGCACTCATTGCTCCAAAACAACAATCTAGAAATATCCCAACCTAGCCCCAAGTCCATTAAGGAAATAGGCATGTGTGCTAAAATGTCCAAGTCTGTTGCAGGCCACAAGTAGTGTCACCCTTAACAATTACAAACAATTAAATCTTGGCACATCTACTCACACTCTACGGGGTGGACAAAGCCTGTTGTGATGGTGCGCATTGCATGTCACATCCCAAGATGGTGCACACCATATTCACATTGATGAAGACACATAAGGGCACATGTCTACCATACACATATGGAACTACAATGTCTGCCTCAGTGAAGTAGAGTTGCCAACAGGGACTCACCCGAAAGTTCAAGGCATCAGTCAGCCCCTTCCTGTGGACAAACAATGCATACCAAATTTGGACCCCTCTTATGCTGTGACCACTGTGAGCGTATTGGGCAATGTGTCTAGGTATGTGTGGTCCACTGCACTTAGCATATAGTCATATTCAAGGCCAACATTTCAAGGGTGGCATCACTGTGAGCCAATGCCAGAAGTAACAGCTGCAACAAGTGGCTCTGACACTGTCACTACAGGGAGCAATGCAACATTTGCACCCTTGTTTGCAGCAGAATAGTGTGCCCGCACCAAAACATTAGCTGGGACAAAATCATAAATTGACAAATTAAGGGAGTCACGAAAGGCATTTGGGAGAAGTGAAGTCAGTATACCTAACTGTACTACTCCTAAATGCCATTTGTGAATACCATAAAATGTAAAGTCATTACTTACTCTCAGATGACTTTTGTGAATCAGGAACACTGTTGTGCCATGTGCCGTTCACAATGGACACACAAGTTTACTAAATCATGTATGGCCCAGAGATTGAGCCTGACACACTGGCACTATGCAGCAAGTGTGCCAAGGTCTGTGCAATGTAGATGGACTCAGCACCAGGAGCATCTGATATGCAGTTGTGTGACGCAATCTGTGTTACCCGGTGAATATGCTAGAGCAGAGTTTTCAGTATGAAAATTAACTGTGTTTTGAAGCTCTGGCATGTCTATTTGTTATATTAATTTATTAATTATTAATTATTAATTATTTGTCTTGTGTAAGTGTTTATACTAATCAACTCGTTTGTTTTAACAAGAGAGAATTACACGTGGGAACGCATAAGTGTGCTGTTTAATAATAATGTGCGTGTTTACATGTTTAAAGATTGCTGTGTGTTGTTTATTTTTAAGCACAAAACGCTTTTCGAATTAATGCTTTTCTATGTTGCAAGAGCTAGATAATTGCATACACATAAGGGTATTAGTGGGGTTAACACTGTTCAATCACTATGCTGTGGTAACGTTGTTTTTGTCTCTTTTAATTAAGATGGTCTATTGTGGCCTATTGTGGCCTAAACAAAGATGGCTGACATGTAAAGCCTGGCCTCGAGTAGAAATCTGTGACGAGAGAGAGCCTTGCTGAATATGGTCCTGAAGTCAGCTGACCACAGTCCTTGCTTTGCCTGGTTAAAACTTTCCGTGAGGACAGCAGCAGTTTTGGGCGATCTCCAAATGAAATGAAGCGTCCTTGGCAGCTTTGGTCAGAGGTTTGACGGAAGAAGTCAATACAAATTATATTTTCCTTTGTTTGATTTACTATAAGAATTGTTAGCCTAGAGAGGGTTTTTGCCACTTGCCATTTGCCTTTTGCCGCGTTCCGAATCTGCGTTGGTGAGGATCGTTGCTGAGAGGACTTCGTCTTGAGAGACTTTACCGAGAGACTTGTCCTGACCCGTTCTGACATTTAGCTAGAATAGGTAACTATGAGAAAAATGATTTATTCTGATTGATTTTCTTTGACTAATTTTAGATAAAGCAATATAATTTTGAATATGGTGTTGGTTATTATTTCTTGTCAATTATTGAGTATCCTATTTTGATTATTATTGTATAGATTGTTTAGATTATGTTTAAGGGCAGTCTCAATAACCAGATCTTATCGACCTCGATATAGATGCAGGGTGTTTAGGAGTTTTTCTTTCCACAGGTTATTGCTGGTAGAGTATTTGAGCGTATGTTAGTGAAATGGGCCCTAGTGTATGAAGAATGTATGTGCGTGTAACTGTGAGATTACTCTATCCGTGGAAGTAGGGATATTATATACACCCTGATCTCTATCAATTACTTCCATCTCCATTATGTATAACAGTAGCAAATTCTATATCCTCTCAATGCCATGTCCCTAGGTTGTATTGTAAATGGGCAACAATGTGCTGTCCAACTCCGTGAGTCACACTTAAGATGTGGAACATCACAAACGATTGGCCCTAGACTAGGCCATAAATCCTACTTGCCACCCTGTCATCCATGCAAGTTCACTGTGCTCACATCTAAGGTATCCTGACACAATACATCCTGCTAAGTAACATGTCTTGACCAGGCTTGCACATTCCATGGATTGTCCGGTGATGGTATGAGTTGCATACAAGGGAATAAGCCACACTACCCCAACATCATCCCTGACATAAGTGCATACAGGACAATGAAATCTAAGCTATACATAAACCAACTACACATGTAGCCTACACAAAGATATATGTTTTTGTCTATAATTTTTAATTTTTTTTAACAACAAAGACATAAACCCCCCACCTAAAGGAAACTTATCCCCAAACACTGCATAATAATACATATCTAAAAACTACCTTAAAATCTAATACTAACTATAACCTACGCTAAAACTACACTACCTTACAATTAAAAGAACTTACCTAATATCACAAGTTAACACATTGGGAGAAGGGAGAAGAGGGGATGGGGTCCAACATGTCTAGGCATCATGGTAGTCCAAGGTGTTTTTCATGTCTGGGATATGTCTGGTCAGCTCCCCCATTTCGCGCCTGAACTCTGCCAGCAAAATATTGCTGTCATGCAGGATCTTCCTGTCCCTCACTGTGAATGGCACCACCTGATCGGCAGGTGCAGGTGGGACTGTCCCTTGGGGTGGTGTGGTCGTAGGGGGATGGGACACCTGTCCTGGCTGGGACCCACCACTGATGCCAGAGGGGCCTGGGACGGCCTGTGTGCCAGTTGTTGCAAGCTCGGGCACCGCCTTCCATGTACCTGCTTTACATTCCTCCTGGTACCTGTTCGCCATGTTGCGGTACCCTTTTCCCACCTTCTTTACATGCTTGAAGCGGTCCCTCCTCAGCTGGAATGCATGTTATTCGGCTGGCGTCATGGTGTCTGTAAAATATCAACAATGGGAATTTTGAGTTCTTTAGACTATGTCAATGATATCCATTCAAATCTGTAATACAAGATCACTTCAACATGGGAGCCTACACTCCTGCGTAACTATGTGAAGTCAGAGAGTGACCTGGGAAACAAAATGTTGAATCCTGGATCAGTGACTATATGCTGGGGACACTGACATGACAGTGCATGGCATGGGACATGTACTGTCACAACCAAATGAGACTGACAGTGTCAAATGATGGTGCCATGACATACCCTGACTGAGGGTGAAATGTACAAGAAATAGGAGGAGAAAGGCACTAGCCCTCCGTGTGTAGCACCACCCTCATCCTCTCCTGTGACACAGTGTTGCATCATATGTACAATGCTCATGTGCAGCCCTATGTGTCCCCCAGCAACTGTGTGCAGTTCATCAAGTCAGCGCCAACACAGGCCCTCTTGCACAAGAGTGCAAGGGTGTCTGTGTGAAGGGGGGCTTGTTAATGTTTTGGAAGGTTACCCTAGCCGCACAGGAGCAATCCTGGGACAGCCCTACTCACACGTTCAACTATGCTGCATCATGCAGCACACATGGAAACCCGTTGTGTGGCTGAACACTGACTTATACATGAGGTGCTGTCCCGCTCTCCACCACTACCACACAAAATGTGAGGCGTTGCCGCTGAGGGGGGCAAACATTGTTTACTCTAAATTGTCACTCATGCATGTCTTGTATCCACTAATCTCACTCCATAGTGAATCAAAATACGCAGGCCTTTACAACGCAAACTGTCACAATGCATTCCCCATTGTAACGGCACCCTGGAGTCATGATGCTTATAGTGTTGTTATGGAAAATGCTTTCTCACAGATAGCGTTGTAGAGCCCTGCATTATAAAATATATGGCACAACAATGAATGCAGAACTAAAGCATGTGTGGTAAATGCGTGCGGAGTAATTTCACCAATTGGTACACCTGATTCAGAGTCTATCAGGGAATGACCCCAAGGAGACAGCTTAACAACACCATTGCAGTGGCAAAACATGCCAATGAGATTCATAGGGCCATCTTTGCTGTGTGTTTGGGCAATGTGCCATTGATATGCTTGGCTCTAAGATAAGCACTACCTCTTCTGTGAAGCTGGTATGCAGCATACCTACAATTTCACAGTGCCGAACTGTGTCTTAGCACTTACGGACTGAAAAGCACTGCCTCCTTGTGCATCATCGGGCACACTTGCACAGTCACCTCAGTCAAGGATGTACATGCATTCCATGTCATCTGACAGTCATCAGCAACCCAGTAGGTAGGGTAACCTTCCAAAACATTAACAAGCCCCCCTGCACACAGACACCCTTGCACAAGGCAGCACACATGGAAAAAGCAAAAACGATGAGAAAAAAGCATTCATCCTCGTTTCGCCAAATTAAGACCAGGATTTTACTGGTATTAAATTGTGCGCTACCACCTATCAATGCCACCCTTGTTAATATGTGGCAGCATCAAATACAATGGGTGTTGCGGTGGAACGCCCACCGCAACACCCACTGCATGCCCCATTCATGCTAAACACAGCATGAAAGTGGGCTTTATTAACAAGGAAGCGTTAATGTACGTAAAGTGGCTTAACGCTCAACGCTGCCTCGGTAATAATGCAAGTGCGTTGTGTTGGCGTTAGGGGCTTGAAAATATGCACCTTAATTTCAATGTGTATCACTGACTGGGGATGGGCAAAGTTACAACTGTGAGACAAATGCATTACTCCACCTTCACTTTCCGATTTGTACACACTTCTGACTTTCACTATACATCATCACACTGTAGGCAAGGGACATGTGATACACACCCATACTGCATACTACAACATTGATCATTTGAACCAGACATCCATGGCACCGCACAATGCAAATATGTGATGTCCAAATTCACCAGTGGCGTGTGGGTCCTCTAAGCTGTCGATGTCCCCCTGTGTGATTGGTGGGCGACCATCTGTGAGACAACAAAATAAACATGTGTTGGTATCAGACATTAAATCATGTGTCATATTCCTCATACAAATCATCACCTTAACTGAATATACTACATAACTGTAGTGTTGTGTTTCATGTTGGCTGCATGATTGGGTCCACTTTGACTGCCATTCACCAGACATGTGAAGGACAATAATGATAGCTAACATGCACATAATAGTTGTGTGACACATCCACCAGGCCCCATTTCTACATGCAAAATGATGTTATACATGCTCTGTGTACTATTGCATCACTGCAGATCGCACAAGGCAGTTTCACGGATGTTGTTGGTGTATGACAATCTGGAGATGTTCTATTTCCTTTGAGCATTTGTTCCTATCAAATATATTGTCACACAGAAACTATGTACAAGGCCAGCGTAGCTAACGTACCACAATTTATGAGGACAACATTTTTACACTACCTTTTGGCCAGCACACAGCTCCCATAAACAATGCCTTTGATTGTTCATGTACAGTCACCCTTCCTGTACACAAACAATCTTTATCCTGCACGCAGTTTTTGCGGAAGTGTGCCAGCTTTGGCACTACACTGCTAAGTGTTGCTCCAGCGCAGTGGGTAAGACAAACTAGCACCCTATACTTGTCAATATGATGTAGCGTTGTGTCTCGGATGTGCCAACATTAGGCGTGAACGCATTACATTTCCCACCTCACTCAGCAACCTTTTTTCACTTTGACACCAGTGTCACACACGGCAACATTTTTGTTTGTTTCAGTATTCACGATTTGATGTGGAGTTTGTACTTACCACCCTTTAGGTCAGTCATGACTCCTGCGTAGTCTAGGAGGTCTGCTTCACGGGCCAGCTTTACCTGCCAGCGGTGCTTCCACTGGCGCACAGTACAGTCCACTCCAAAGAACCGGAGCATCTGCACCCACACACGCTCCCACTTCAACTTCTGCACACTTCCATTGTATCCTGCAAGGATACGGCTTCCCCTCTACAACATCAAGGGCAGGTAGAATTTGACCATCCACAGGAAGCCCCCCAATGCCCCCTTGGACATCCTGTCCTCCCTGCCCACAGCCGGCATCTCCCTGCTCACCTGTGTCCCCACTGCAAAAAAATAAAGAACCCTCAATAATATCCTATGGATAATAGGTCCTAACTATAACTACCTACTGGCGACCACCAGTAGGTAATTATCTACTGCCGGTCGGCAGTAGATAGTTGTAGTTAGGACCGAGTTTCCATAGGAAATCTGAAAATTCTATTTTGAATAACTTTTTCGCCGGTTGACGAATCCTTGCGAAATTTTCAAAACTAATGGGGCGCTCCGCTCAGCTCCTACCCTGAAAGTCTCGGGGTGATTCGTCAAGCGGGGGCTGAGAAAAAAGGGGGGTCCCAAAACGCGTTTTCCCCATGCATTTTCCCATAGGACCTTTAGTCGAAGGTACAGCCCGAACGGCTGAACAGAATTACTTGAAATTTGGCAAAGAGGTAGTCCTCAGGTCAGGCATGTGCCTTTTGCATATATGGTGGCAATCTGTTCAGTAGTTCCTGAGAAAATTGCAGTTAAACGTACATAAATATCTATAAGCGCGCACCATAACGTTCGCGAGCGTAATTCTGATTGGTGGTTACATGTCAGTCAACATTCGAATTAGTCGAAATCAGGAAGTGTCGGTCGCCATTTTGTGTGTTTTGTGTGTGACAATGAAAAAGAAAGGTGGAGAACGTGAAAAGGGGGCAGGGTAGAGAGTTCCTGACCCCCTAGCCTTTGTCAGGGGGTCCCTGAAGGACCCCGAAGGGTGAAAAAAACATTTAATTTTTTTTCTCCAAAAATCGCGGGGTGCGCGCACCGTGCGCGCACGGTGAAAAACCTTAAAAAAAAAAAAAAACATTTTAAACGAGCCATTCCATATTACAGGATACAGTCAATCTATAACTATATACATAGGTAGCTTATTGTAAAATAAATATATACAAAATATAATAATACATACATAACTTAGCATTTAAAAAACCTTACAAATTCACTTAAAAAACCATAGGTTTCACACACTTTATAGTTAGGAATTAGCATTTAAAAAACCTTGCAAATTCACTTAAAAAACCATAGGTTTCACACGTCATAGTTAGCTGGACATTTCACTCGTAAAAAACCATTGTAATTCCCCCGTTATAGTTAGTTCAGATAACTATAACTCGCGCGACCACCACTCTATCACAAGGATGATGTCATCAGTGATGTCATGAGTGATGCCACTGACCATGTCATGAGTGATGTAATATGTGATGTCATGAGCAGTGGATTGCGGGCGCGCGACTTATAGTCATCTGAACTAACTATAACGGGGGAATTTCAATGGTTTTTTACGAGTGAAATGTCCAGCTAATTATAACATGTGTGAAACCTATGGTTTTTTAAGTGAATATATATATATATATATATATATATATATATATATATAGATACAATCAAACAAAGTGCCCTTGAGCCTTCGGGAGGGCACACGCTTCAAAGTCCACCATCCGGTCTACCTTTGTGGCTCCCCACACTGACCCTCAGTTAACCATTGTGCCTGACGCATTTCGATGCCTTGAGCATCTCATCAGAGGCTTGCTTTATACTTGAGCAGGGGAATTCGCCCTCCTTTGTTTTCATTATCCGCACGCATGTGATCGTTATCTTCCCTGAGTCGGTGTGCGCTTGTTAGGCAAATTATATTGCATGCTGGGAACCTGGGTTCTTTCGTTTGGAAACTCAAGTACCTTGAAGAGCCATAACGTATTCCCTAAGTGGGTTTCCACTGAAAGTGTCTTTAAAAAGCATTTAAGTTGTCCTAAGTAGGATTCAGGACACTGTGGAGAGCTAGTTTTAATCCGGACTTTGTAGCGCTGACTTGCCGTAGATTAGTTCAATGGCACAGCTTCTCTTTTTCACAAATCGTAGAGACGGTGCTCCTCCCACGACGAGGCCGCCGCTGAAAATAGAATCAAACAAAGTGCCCTTGAGCCTTCGGGAGGGCACACGCTTCAAAGTCCACCATCCGGTCTACCTTTGTGGCTCCCCACACTGACCCTCAGTTAACCATTGTGCCTGACGCGTTTCGATGCCTTGAGCATCTCATCAGAGGCTTGCTTTATACTTGAGCAGTGGAATCGGCCCTCCTTTGTTTTCATTATCTGCACGCATGTGATCGTTATCTTCCCTGAGTGGGTGTGCGCTTGTTAGGCAAATTATATTGCATGCTGGGAACCTGAGTTCTTTCATTTGGAAACTCAAGTACCTTGAAGAGCCATAACGTATCCCCTAAGTGGGTTTCCACTGAAAGTGTCTTTAAAAAGCATTTAAGTTGTCCTAAGTAGGATTCAGAACAACTTAAATGCCGATTACACTGCTTCAGGTTTCAGGGGCTTTATAGCTAGGAATTGGCATTTAAAAAACCTTAGAAATTCACTGAAAAAACCATAGGTTTCAGGGGTGTTATAGTTAGCTGGACATTTCCCTCATACAAAACCCTAGAAATTCCCGTTATAGTTAGTTCAGCTAACTATAACTCGTGCCCCCACAATGCACTGCTGATGACGTCACATATTACATCACTCATGACATGGTCAGTGACATCACTCATGACATCACTGATGACATCTCAAATGACATCACTGAGGACATCACTGATGACGTCATCCATGTGATAAATTACTGCATCTTCTCACACCCTAATTTAACCGTTGATACACCAACTCAAAATTTCAGACGTCCATTCTCAAAACCAAATACCAATAACTACATACCCACTTATTAACTCTTAGGTCTTCATACACCTCCACTCATTCACCTGTTCAGTCACTCATACTTACAGTCACTCCGTACAAGACTATCATATGCATTTATACACCTACATAGACACTCACACACCACCAATCATCTATAGAGGTACTCTCACTCCTAGTCAGTCATGCAAATAATGAATTACACTCCCATTTACTCACCTGTGCAAAATATTATTTGAACTTAATGGGTTTTTCAAACATATTTTTTTATATTTCTCAAAATATTTTTTTAACTATATGTGCAAAACTTTATTTTATATATTTTTTTCAATGTTTTTGGATCCGCGCACACTAAGCGCACCGTTCCCGATCCCTACACGATAGCATCCGCGTATGGTATGCGTTGGGTACGTGTTTAGTGTGCGATCGCAATGCGACTGGTACTCGACTCCCAGCGTATACGCGACATGTTCGATGTACGTAATGCGACATTTACACGCTTCCGCGATGCGTCATCTGCGTCTATGACGCGGTAGGTGCGCGGGTCCCGCGAAATATTTAACATTTAAAAACACATATATATATGTATTTCATGTGAATATTAATTGAAGACAAACTCTAAACTAGTCTTAAAACTAATATATTTTTACATCTAATCCTATACATTTTTTTAATTCAATTTCGCGTATGCGCGCTGGGTGCGTGCTGCGTAAGCGCAGGGTGCGCGGATCCCATGTGACCTGCAAAAAAAGAGATTTGATTGGTTCATTACACTTCCTCTTCTAACTATTGAAAGACCCCACCCATTTCAATCATTCTTCTTTGACCTTCTTTAGAGCACCATCTCTTTGGAGAGAAGAAGATTTTTTAGACTAAGTTTACACTTAGCTCTAACTTTTTTCAACCAAAAATGGCTTTAGGGCAGCAGGCATCACCTGCATCACCTCATACTTCTGAGGATGAATTTTTGGCGGAGGCACCACCCAAAGAACGTTTTTCTTCAGTGGTGTGGATATTTTTTACTTTTCCCGAGGGGCAGAATAAGACCAATGCCACCTTGGTCACGTGCAAGATTTGCAAAAGAGTCCTGTCGCGAGGGGATCCTAACAAGAAATACTCTTGCGGCATGGCAAGTATGATGAAGCACATGAGGACCCTTCATCCAAACAATCTTGCACGAGAAGAGTGCAGATGGATGAGAAACACTCCTGCGCCATCCACCTCATCGCAGCCGAGCACATCAAGAGTGCATCCATCAGCCCAAACCTTGGACATCCGTCCTCAATTTCAATTTTTAAAAGTGCTCTGCACTAAGTGCAATGCGACTTTGTGCTATGGTGAGCAGTCGATCCATCTGATCTGCCGCCGCCAAGAAAGTCACATTTGCTATTTTTTTTTTTTTTTTATTGTTCCCTGAAGTTCATTGTTTGGTTTCTCCTGTTTTGTTTTTTGGGGGTTTTTTTGCAGAAAAACCAAAAAAAATTAAAAATTGTTCAGAAAACCCAAAAGAAATTATAAAAAAAGAAAAAAAAAAGTTCTTGTAAGAACTAACTTTCCTGGTTTAAAAAAAGAGCTAAATTTCTTTGTTAGTGTTAGTTTAGATGAATGTATGTGTAGTACGTAATTGACTGAATTAATGCATTAGTAACGTATGGTGAATGTATAAGTGCAGAAGTATGAGGAAGTGCTGCAGCATCACACAGTAACCGCTTTAACTGCAGTGTGCTGTAGTACTTCCGAAGCACAGGGATGCAACATATGTACATAAATATGTTGCAAATCTATGCTTCTGTCTGCACGGCTGCTTAAACTGCAGCCATGTGGTGACACAGGCACCCTTGCACCATAGTGCAAGGATATCTGTGTCATGTGCTGTTTGTTTTTCTGCAGGAAGACACACCTTCCTGCACAAAAACAATGAGAAAATGCATTTTTCTCCTTCAATGTATGTTGAACATTTCAGCATGCATTGAAGATATAAAAATGTGGAGAAATGAAAACAATTCTCCTTGTTGTGCTTTCCTACACCAATTTTAGAATGGTGCACCATTCACACACATATTGAGATTTATGATTTCTGATAAATCTAGACATGTGTCTTGTTCTATGAGTATTCAGTGCAATCATGCACAACAACACTTATAGAACACCCTTTCAAAACAAAGTGGTCTGCATGATGAGGTTGTATTTACATGGAGTATAAAAAGTGCACAGAGTGCCTTTTCCTCTCTTTGTAAATATGAAAGATTATGTTACAAAAAGTGACATAATTCCGTTTTTAAAATTCCTTGCGAATGATAAAAGGTAAGCACAGAGTTTTGTCTGCAAAGATGTTCAAAGATTAATGATTGAAATAATTACAGTCCTTCAATAGCTAAAATAGGAAATATTATGAACCCCTCAAATCTCTTTTTTTGCAGGTCACATGATATCTGATTATGGTCAGATTTCAAAACTACATAGGTATAAACAGAGTGTTTTTAGAAACATGTTTCCACTTTGTAGCTTCTTGCAGACCTCCTCATTCCGCATATTGAGACTTAGTTAAACTTACCTTCACAGTAATAGGAATAAAAAATGGTACACATTTTTTTCACATTTTCATTCCAATCTAAATTCTTAAAAATTGCTTATTTTAAAATTTGGATCTGTGAAAGAAAAGGAAAAAAAAATTCTAACATGTAATAATACATTTTTTACAACACAGCATCATTTCCACAAAGTAATTTATTTGCCTTTTTTGCTGTTCTCAGAATATATTAAATTTCGCTAAAAATAGTGATTTCAATTGTTCTCATCACTTAACAGCACAATCTCAAAGATTGTTAAAAAAAAAAACAACATGCTATTCTCCAAAAAAAAAACAAGATACAAATCACAGATATATAAAATGCACACAGCTAACACATTTTTTTAACTTTAACTAACAAAAACTGAAAATGATGTCGCTTTAAAATATTCTCCGAATCTAAAGATGAATTTTTGGAGGATGCACCACGCCCACAACGTTTTCCTTCAGTGATGTGGAAATTTTCTACTTTTCTCGAGGGGCAAACAAAGACCAATGCCACCTTTGTCACGCGCAAGATTTTCAAAAGAGTTCTGTTACGAGGGGATCCTAACAAAAAATACTCGTGCAGCACAGCAAATATGATGAAACACCTAAGGACCCTTCATCCAAACAATCTTGCACGAGAAGAGTGCAAACAGATGAGAAACACTCCTGTTCTGTATCTGTAAAAAAGAATCACAAATAAATGTATATTAATAACTTTCAAATTTATACTATTCCATTACTGTACAAACACATTTTATATAAATACTGAATAAGAAACTATAGCCCTGTACCACAAGTGTGACGATGGTTAAAACACTACATGCATAGTGCATACTACTTTGAAGCAGTTCATGCCCTAAAGCCTACCTCACTAAGGGCCTCATGTAGGTGGCATACACTTTACCGATTCTAAAATACCGAATCATACCGATTCGGTATTTAAGAATCGGTAAAGTGTATGTAGGTAAAAATTCGGTAAATGTTACCGAATCGGAGTGAGTCGGTAATTACCGAATCGGTAATGAGGCATACCTTCCCATTGATGGGAAGGTATGCCTCATTACCGAATCGGTAAATACCGATTCGGTAATGGGGGAGGACATGCAAGGGTGGCAGGGTGTCACATTCACACCCTGTTGCACCCCTGATTCGGACATGTGTGCACATGTGGCACACATACATGCCCTAAGGGCATGTATGTCTGCCACATTGCACACCTCTAAGCGCTATAACATGCGTTTACACATCCATACTTTATTTACCACCAACTATTAGTTGGTGGTAAATACCGACTCCAAACAACACCCACACACTCCCCCTACATCTCATTTCTGTATTCGGAATTTACCGAATCGGTAAAATTACCGATTCGGTAATTTTACCGATTTGGTAAATTACCGAATACAGAAATGAGCCCCCTACATGTCACAAGCCTAAATACCGGTCCGTAACGGTAAAATTACCGAAAATCGGCCGTTACCGACCGGTATTCGGCTACGTACATGAGGCCCTAAAACACTACATGCTAACTGACTAAATGATTACAGTACTATAAGGAGACACACTGGGTGAGTGACAGGGTGTTTGCTAGAAGTGTATGAATACTACCTAGGGAATTGAAGGT
This sequence comes from Triturus cristatus, assembly GCF_964204655.1. Lineage (NCBI taxonomy): Eukaryota > Metazoa > Chordata > Amphibia > Caudata > Salamandridae > Triturus > Triturus cristatus. The sequence continues at coordinate 266,132,668 of NC_140582.1, read as the reverse complement.
GTGAAACACAACTGTGTAGGTGATTAGAGGACTGCATCCGTACTGCATAGGCATTTAAAGCAGTCCATGTGGTAAGGCCTGGCTCACTGCATAACTACTTGGGTACTGACTGAATGATTAGAGTACAGCAAGGAGAGTGCCTAGGTGAATTTATAAGTGGTAGGCTTTTCGCACAGGGAATGGATTAGTACTTGGTACTGAATGGGTCAGACACTTCACCCTCCCCCAGATAGGTTCCATTAGCCAGCAGGAGCAGCATGTTTCTATGACGGCGGACATAGTTAAGAGTGCTGAAAAAGCCCAAAATACAAACAAAGCACTGCACACGCATTTGAATAAAAAAAGTTATCTTATCCACAAACCTGATGCAGGTCCACTTGTTTCTAATGTGGGAAGTGCTGCAGCTCCTGCGCTCCTGTATGCAGAGAAAATTGTGCCTGCAAGGCTCACATTCCCACCTCCAAGTCAGGCAGAGTCAAAGCACGATGCAGGCAGCATAAGGCAGGCGGCCTCGTGGTTCTCGTGGGCAGGCTGACACTGCTCATGCTGGGCCTGCGTCAGCCACTTAACCCCACCCCAGATAGGCTCCATTAGCCAGCAGGAGCAGCAGGTTTGTATGACGGACACAATTAAGAGGGCTGAAAAAGCCTAAAATATAAACATAACAACGATGATAGGATACCAAATTGAAAGTTAGGTCGCGAGCTACTGACAGGGTGTCAGCGAGCTACCAGTAGCTCGCGATCGACTGGTTGGAGACCCCTGCTTTAGAAGCTATTCTTTGCTTATGCATTGATAAAATGATTCACGGTTTGACACTAAAGTGCAGTACCATGTACTATTCTATTCACTGTGCCAGAACTGAAAATTTGAAAGTTTTAACCAGGCAACAACCTAGTAGTAGTCTGATGATTTAGTCAGTTTCCAAGTCCTCATGTTGTGAACCATAGATTATCACATAGATTGTTTCAAATGTCTATGCAGTATGCATGCAGTCTTCTAACATACTATACACTTGTCTTTCACATTTTCAATTCGCTAGTCAGTATCCATACACTTCCAGGAAACCCCCTGTAACTCCCTTTGCAGTCCTCTAGTGACCCATTCAGTATCATGTACTAATCCATTCACTGTGCGAAAACTCAAACACTTATAAATTCACCAAGATACTATCTTTGCAGTACTCTAATCATTTAGTCAGTGCCTAAGTATTCATGCACTGAGCCAGGCCTTAGCACATCGACTGCTTCAAACCCCTATCCACTATGTATGCAGTCTTCTAACGACCTAGACACTTGTCTTTCACACTTTCAATTCCCTAGTCAGTATCCACACAGTCCAGCAAACATCCTGTCACTGCCTTGGCACTCCTCTAGTGACCCATTCAGTACCAAGTACTAATCCATTCCCTGTGCGAAAAGCCTACCACTTATAAATTCACCTAGGCACTCTCCTTGCTGTACTCTAATCATTCAGTCAGTACCCAAGTAGTTATGCAGTGAGCCAGGCCTTACCACATGGACTGCTTTAAATGCCTATGCAGTACGGATGCAGTCCTCTAATCACCTACACAGTTGTGTTTCACACCTTCAATTCCCTAGGTAGTATTCATACACTTCTAGCAAACACCCTGTCACTCACCCAGTGTGTCTCCTTATAGTACTGTAATCATTTAGTCAGTTAGCATGTAGTGTTTTAGGGCCTCATGTACGTAGCCGAATACCGGTCGGTAACGGCCGATTTTCGGTAATTTTACCGTTACGGACCGGTATTTAGGCTTGTGACATGTAGGGGGCTCATTTCTGTATTCGGTAATTTACCAAATCGGTAAAATTACCGAATCGGTAATTTTACCGATTCGGTAAATTCCGAATACAGAAATGAGATGTAGGGGGAGTGTGTGGGTGTTGTTTGGAGTCGGTATTTACCACCAACTAATAGTTGGTGGTAAATAAAGTATGGATGTGTAAACGCATGTTATAGCGCTTAGAGGTGTGCAATGTGGCAGACATACATGCCCTTAGGGCATGTATGTGTGCCACATGTGCACACATGTCCGAATCAGGGGTGCAACAGGGTGTGAATGTGACACCCTGCCACCCTTGCATGTCCTCCCCCATTACCGAATCGGTATTTACCGATTCGGTAATGAGGCATACCTTCCCATCAATGGGAAGGTATGCCTCATTACCGATTCGGTAATTACCGACTCACTCCGATTCGGTAACATTTACCGAATTTTTACCTACATACACTTTACCGATTCTTAAATACCGAATCGGTATGATTCGGTATTTTAGAGTCGGTAAAGTGTATGCCACCTACATGAGGCCCTTAGTGAGGTAGGCTTTAGGGCATGAACTGCTTCAAAGTAGTATGCACTATGCATGTAGTGTTTTAACCATCGTCACACTTGTGGTACAGGGCTATAGTTTCTTATTCAGTATTTATATAAAATGTGTTTGTACAGTAATGGAATAGTATAAATTTGAAAGTTATTAATATACATTTATTTGTGATTCTTTTTTACAGATACAGAACAGGAGTGTTTCTCATCTGTTTGCACTCTTCTCGTGCAAGATTGTTTGGATGAAGGGTCCTTAGGTGTTTCATCATATTTGCTGTGCTGCACGAGTATTTTTTGTTAGGATCCCCTCGTAACAGAACTCTTTTGAAAATCTTGCGCGTGACAAAGGTGGCATTGGTCTTTGTTTGCCCCTCGAGAAAAGTAGAAAATTTCCACATCACTGAAGGAAAACGTTGTGGGCGTGGTGCATCCTCCAAAAATTCATCTTTAGATTCGGAGAATATTTTAAAGCGACATCATTTTCAGTTTTTGTTAGTTAAAGTTAAAAAAATGTGTTAGCTGTGTGCATTTTATATATCTGTGATTTGTATCTTGGTGTAGCTCACCCCTGCAGAGGCCATATTTTTCTGTTGTAAATAGGGGCCAATAACTAACATGGAGAGCTGAGCATGGACATGTGAAGGATCAGTGGCCCATACCTTCAATGAGCAAAGACTTGCAAATAGTGACACAAATGTCAGACAAAAATATGATGGAGTCTTTTTAAAAATCACTGCGTTTATTTCTCCTACATGCAGAAGCATTTCACGTGAACATCAGAGCATATCACTACATTGAGAGGCATTATTTGAAGAAATAGCTTTTGAACATGAAATGATGGACTCCCACCGTCCATGATGACAATGCTATATTAATAATAATAACTAAGTGGCAATTCATGTGCACCATACATGTGGCATAAGTTATTATTACATGGAGCAAATGCATTGTCTGGCCGGGGGCATTTTTGTACAGCGCACACGATGAACTCAGGCATTTCAAGGTACCGGCATGTGAGAATTTAGAAAATGGAGGCATTATGTAATAAAATAATTGTATTGCAGCATTTATATCGTCATGTGCTTACTACTCTTATGTAGGACACTGAAGCACTTACCTAAATAATCCATGTAGGTAGGTAGGCTGTGTAATCAGAAATGTGTTATTTTTATTTTGTGATTCTCTATGTGGTAAGTGTTTCCATGTTGTGCTTGATGACCACCGAAGCGCAGTTACAGAGTTATGGAACATAGTAGTTTGATGGATGACGAAGTGTGAGAGGCAGATGTGAAGTTTATGGTTTTTAGTACACTGGCAGCTGTGAACAGCACTGTAGGTCTATGATTGTAGTCTTCTTCGCTTGTTATTGGAGAGGTCAGGCGCACACAATGTGTTGGAGAGGAAAGCCGGAACTAATATAAACTCTCTGGTTTCATATTGTGCATTGCAGGCACTAAATGAGTATCTCTTTATCCCTAGTTAGTGAAGCTGGGTGTGTGGGGGACTTTGGAAATAATCTGCACATTACTCGGCCTTTAGTAGCTCACGATGATTTTCACGGATCAGAAGTAGCTCGCGCTATAGAAAAGGTTGGAGACCCCTGTTCTAAAGCTACTAAAACTTGACAACATGACCGATTTTAAAACAGATATCTGTCATCAAATACACTATGTTACCAAATGCTTCTCTCACAATCCTTACCCAAATGTACACAGACTCACAGTGTGATTTTAGACAAGCAACACTATCCCTAGCAGTTTACCAACACTCATTCACTAGTATAGAAGAGTTAATGGTACTGCACACAATCTACATATTTAAGTACAGCACATTAGTGTCAAAGCATGACTCATTTAATCAACGCATAAGCAAAGACTGGCTTCTAATCCTGCTAAAACTTGACAACATGACAGGTTTTAAAACAGTTATCTGTCAGCAAATACATGATGTTACTAAATGCTTCTCTAACAGTGATCCCAAATACACACTAACTCACAGTGTGATTCTAGACAAGCACCACTATCCCTAGGAGTTTACCAAAACTCATTCTCTACAGTGCAAGTGGTAAGGGAACTGCACACAATCTACATATTTCAGGACTGCACTTTTCTGTCAAAGCCTGACTCATTTAATCAAAGCATAAGCAAAAACTACCTTCTAATGCTACTAAAACTTGACAACAAGACAGGTTTTACAACATTTATCTGTCAGCAAATACACAATGTTACCAAATGCTTCTCTCACAGTGGTTCCCAAATGCACACATACTCACTGTGTGATTCTAGACAAACAACACTATCCCTTGCACTATACCAAAACACATTTCTTCATCTAGAAGAAGTACTACATTTTAGTATAGAAACATAACATAACTCAGCCACGCAGCCGCTCCTACTGTCGGAAGTCTGTCACCGGCGGCCATAATTGAGCTTAATTTATTAGCTCCCTGGCCCCTGCCTGGCTAACCTTGCCCTGCTGCCTACCCGTCCTGCTCGCGCCTAAATGAAGAAGCTGCAGGCTAGGCCCAGCCCTCCGGTCAGCCTCTGACCGACGGACTTCTGCCCTGCCTGCCCTACTTCCAGCAGCCGTCCTATTCTCCCGCCGCTGCGTGATTACCATCGCGGCCGCAGTGGGGAGACGGGACCACATGACCCAGCAGCCCTAGCGGTCTCAACCACCTGGCCAATCGGAGTGCGCCAGGAGGCGCTGCTCCCGCGTCGCGGGACCGCGCGCGGGTAGCGCCGGGAGAAGCCCGGGACAAGGGCGGGACCGTCTGTGGCCGTCCGGGGCCAGAGGAGGCCGGGCTGGGCCATCCCTCTTGGACGTGGACTTCACCGCCCAGCAGTAAGGAGCAGTTTGGCGCCATAAGGTGGCTACACGTCGTGCCCGGAGACTCTGCCCCGTTGTTCCATCTAACTTGAAGGTCGTGTACTGAAATGGGCAAGAGAAAGCTAGCTGATAACTCGGGGGGTTCAGGGGGCTGTGGTTCCTTGCCCAAAGTGCGGAAACTTAAGAAGTCTCGACGTGCTACTAAACAGCCCGACCCGACAGGGACTATTTCGCGCATTGACGATTTGGTAGGGGAGTGTGAGGCAATACTGGGGTGTAACCAGTCATTGGTGGCAGATAACAGGGTTATTGTTCCCTCATCCCCCTCTATCGTCCCTGGGCATGCAATTCCTGCGCCAGTTCTTGTTGTGCCGGAAATGTTTCGATCTAAGTCCGCACTATGTGCTAACAAAATGTCTGCTCCCGAGGTTCTGGTTGTCGAGGATAATTCTCCATTGTCTCATGCAGCTGCTCCTGGGGGATGTGTGCCCACTGTGCTTTGCCATAATAGGTTCTCTCCATTGCTGCACGAGCAGGAAGATAGTTATGTGGCCCCACCCGACCCTCTGTCATGCTCCTCTAATACCCTCTGGGGTAATTCCGCTGAGCCACCTTATAACATTGTACACAACCTTATTAAGATGGTTGAATCAGTGAGGGATGAAATTAGATCATTGAAATCAGTGGTAGAGTCTTTGACTAGTAAAGTTGGGCTGTGTCTTGCTGTTCCACCCTCTACCCCTGGCTTTACATCAAGTTCTACTCTACCTGTCCCAATAGACCCACTAGGTTCTCAGGGTGTTTGTTTAGGTCCCCCCAACTCCTGCCACAAAGGCATTGACTCATATAGCAATGCTGTTAAGACTGGAACGAAGCAACCTTTAGGTCGTTCAATAGCTAATGGTAATAGTACGCTGCTTGCGCAATCAAGTTGCACAAAGAGGCTGGGGGCGGGTAATGACCCGGCTAAAACAGACCAGGGTTTCCTGGCTGGCCGGGGTGTCCATACTATCCAATCTATTGTCCAGTCCAAGGGTAATGCAATGGATTGCTCTAAAAAATTTTTATGACCAACGTCCCTAAACTGACTTCGTTTAGTGGCATTGAGTCTCCCGAGTCACTTACCAACAAAGCGATTCATTGGCTGAGGCATGTCAGGGGTTGTCGCTCAGTCATCAGGGAAGATATTTCCAGAGCCATCAGACTTTCTTCATCTAGGGCCTCCATGGATTGTATTGAACTAACTCTCAATAATACCTATCTGGTTGAAAATCTTCTACTCATGGAGTTTAGATCTAGCCCGCCGGAAAGTTCTTCCATCCAATTGCGAAGCTTCCCCCCGCACGATCTAGGTGGGCTCAGGAGGGGATACGGTAGCACCAGGGGGGTGGCTGGTTCTTCCTTGGACAATATAGACTGACTCCATGATGAGGGGATTGCTGCCCAGTCGACCAGAGGTGCCCGGGCTGGGATCATTAACCAAGTGCCTAGTATGGCTGGCCTTTGCATTGATCACATTTCCCGTCCTGTGTGTCCTGTTGTTTTAGCCCCTAATATTTCCCAACATACTTCTGATATAGACCGAAGTCAGGGACCAGTCCAACCCCTTGGTGTTCCTCCATCTGTTGCGCATCCTATTACCCCTGATTCTGCTGGTTACGTCCCGCTTAGTGGCTCCCTATGCTCTTGGAATATTGCTGGGTTAAACTCGAAGCTAGCCATTGCCGATTGGGTCTCATTTATTAATACAATGGACGTTTGTTTATTCCAGGAGACATGGCTTTTAGAGCCACGCTTTTGTGTGGGTTATTTAAATTTCCACATTCCGGCAATTAAGGGATCTCATGGGCGGCCATCAGGGGGCCTAACCATTTGGTTAAGAAGTCACTTGTCTCTGTCCACTAAACTTTTTCACACGGGCAATAGTGATATTCAATTGTTGAGACTTGAGTTGGGACCAATAGGTAAAATTGATATTTATAATGTGTATATAAGAAGTTGCAGGGGTGCCAAGTCCACGGACATTGACGATTTATTTAGCTTGCTGGATCTGTACTCTGTTGATTCCTTTGTCATCATAGCAGGTGACTTTAATATAACGTTTGAACCTCTTCTTGAAAATAAATGGGACAAGCAGGATATTGAAGAGTCAGGTTGGGGTATCCCATCTTTGGAGTTATCCCCTCTATCAAGATGGCCGGAAGTGACCATACAGCTTAATTCCCTTTGTATGGATAGAGGTTTGAGGGCTTTGAACGGCAGAATGCCTAGTGACCGCGAGGGTGCTTGTACTTTTAATAATGGAGTATCTAGGAGCAGAATAGATTACATTTTGGCCGATATGAAATTATGGCACTCCCTTGTTGACATGAAGATCGTTCCTCTTCCGGAGAGTGACCATAACCCTCTTTGCTTATGGCATAGATGGTGGAAGGCTGATAGTGGCACCGTCAGGGTTGGGGAGCCGAGCCCCCCTGAGGTGGTCCCTTCCAATGATATGCGCCGTTTGAAATGGTCTGGACTTTTGGGAAATCCAGCTACTTTAGCTCAAATCCAGGAAGAGGTGGATGGTTCCATTCTTATTATGGAGTCAGTCCTAGCCTCCAATGGTAATTTATGGGACGTAACATCTGTGCACAATAGCTTATTTACTAATCTGAAGTCCCATTTTCTCACTAAAGCTAGACCAGGATCAAGAGGTGTTACCCATCATGCGTCATGGTACAACAAGGATTGTAGGGAAGCTAGACTTCTACTTGGGAACGCTCTGAAAGGTGGGGATGTTTCCCTAGTTCGCCACAGAAGAATTATTTATAAGAACTGTGTAGCTAGAGCCAAACGCCTCTGGGATGGGAAAAAATGGGAGGACCTCCTTGAAGCAAGCCTCCAGAATAATTGTAAGTTGTTTTGGAGTATTGTAAAGTGGGGTTCCGGTGGACATCCAGAGGGCCCCCAAAATAATGTTTCCGAAGAGAAATGGGTTGAATATTTTAAACCCCAATATGCTGCTCCCATCGACCCCCCTGAAAGTTCGGGGTCTTACAAGTTGTTTAATCATGAGGACGATTTTACTAGTTCTGAGGTGAACTCCGCATTGTTGGGGGTGGCATCCGGAAAAGCACCCGGCCCGGATGGTGTACCTGCGGATATCTTCCTGTATGATAAGCCTAGATGGGGGAGATATATCCTGCTGATTGCTAATGCGCTGGCTCACGGTGCCCCTATTCCTAATTCTTGGAAAGCCGCGGAAATAATCCCGGTGTATAAAAAAGGGGATCGTTCACTCCCGGAGAATTACCGGCCTATTAGTTTGATTGACGCCATCCAGAAGATCACAGGTAGGTTGATCCTTAACCGTGTCCATCTCTGGATGGCGTCAAACAATATTTTATCTTCTTTCCAGGCGGGTTTCCGCCAGTACACTAGCACTATCGACCAAGTATTCCGCTTCGTACTCCTCTATTGGAAGACGGTTGTCCTGGGCAAGGGGAGTTTGTATGCGGTGTTTGTGGATGTTAGGGCTGCCTTCGATCTGGTACCCCGTCCCAAACTTTGGTTGACATTGAAAGATCTAGGGTTACACGGCGGCTTGTTGTCCTTGATCCAGAGGCTCCATGCGGACAACTCTGCCAGAATCAGATGGGGAGGGCAGGGTGTAACGACTGAGGACTTTCCCGTCCAAAGAGGAGTCAGGCAAGGCTGTGCTATGGCCCCAACGCTATTTTCATTATTTATTAACAATATAGCGGAGCGACTTTTGGAAGCCCACGTAGATGCACCCATTCTTGGCAACACTAAGGTCCCTATCCTAATGTTCGCTGACGACACGCTTCTAATTGCTAAAACACCTTGCGGCCTTCAGCGTTCATTGGATATTTTCGAGACCTTTTGTGTTGATCGAGGCCTTGAGGTGAACATTAAAAAAACCAAGCTTATGGTATTCAGGCCTCATAAACTTTTTAAAAATAGTTTTGTTTTATCTAAAAATCCACTTGAACAAGTACAGGCTTTTAACTACTTAGGTGTTAACATCCAAAATAATTTTTCGTGGAAACTACAGCGTGATATGTCTACCTTAAAACACAGGCAAATTGCTGGAGCTCTTGTTGGCGAATTTAAAAAGTCCCCCTCGAAGCCTATCCGTCCTGTGCTCCAGGTGTATAGTGCAAAAGCGGTGAGCTCGGCTCTCTATGGAGCTGAGCTGTGGGGTTATGAGAACCTGTCTCCTTTAGTTACCTCGGAAAACAGGTTCCTGCGTAGCATCACTTCCCTCCCTCAGAGCACGCCCATTGTTCCTCTAAGATATGACCTTGGGAAAAATTCAATAGCCGATATAGCCAGGCTTCGTCCTATCTTATATTGGCGTCGCCTGTGGACTACCCCGGAGTTAGCCCATTATGCGGAGGGTTTTCTGGATATAATGTCTTTGGTGGGCTCCCGGAAGATTGCTTGGCTCAATGAGACTAGAAAATCTCTTGTGGCACTTGGGATGAGTGATCTCTGGGAAAACCCCTTGGCTGCTACCTTTCCATCTAAAGCACTCATGAAAGAAAAATATTGGGAGTTGGTAAATGCCAAGGTTTTCCGTGATACTAAATCCCTCTCATTAACTGATGAATTTTTGAGTATCAAACCAATTCCAAGGTTAGAACACTTTTGGGATCTTGTCACCAAAGTGCTCGATAGGAAATTATTTTTCCAGATGCGGGTGGGAGCGTTGCCTTTAAAATGCTTCTCAGCTAGATGGAAGCCTACAAGTACCAACCTATGTTCTTACTGTGAATCTCAGGTAGAAACCCTTGCACATATGTTTTTTGTCTGCCCTGCTTATGCGGCCCCGAGGCGCATATGGCTGAGACCCGTTTGTAAATTACAGGGCGTAAGACGGAGTGTAGACGCCTTAAGACTCCTTCGCACCTCCACAGACCCGGTCATTGTTGTGGCCTTGGCCAAATTCCTGGGGTGGGCATGGGTAATCAGACTTAAGCACTTTAGCTAGCAGCATTAGACACTTTGGATGTTACCCTTAATGATTTCGGTGTATATTAATTGCTTTTTAACAAAATATGTATATATTTTAAATAGTAACATTTTTAGTCTGTTTTATTGTATATTGTGTACCTGTGCTGTTTTGTATCGCTTTTATGACTTTTGTCGAATAAAGCTGTTGGATTGTTATAACTCATTTCACAAATTCATAAACAATGATTGGTTTCAAATTCTACCAAAATATAAAAACTGCACAGTTATCTGTCTGCAAACACATGAAAAACACAAATGCTTATGACAGAATGGTTTCTACATGCACATACACTGTCAATAAGATTGTAGAGAAAAAAAAGTACTCCCTACACTTTAGCAGGAGAAAAACATTAGTCTGATTAAAATCAAAATAGTCTACATACATCCCCTCACAATTAAATAACTCATCTTTCAAGTTGTTTTGTAGATTAAGAAGTATATCAGTCACTCACCATATTTTCTTTTACAGAATCTCTGCACTGTGCACCTCTCAGCAAAAACAAAGAATGGAAAAGTTTCCCTTTCATTTTCCACACATATACATGTAAACATCAAATCACAATCCCTCACACATAAACTCAAAAGCAAACACACATTTCTATTGGTTAAACATTTCAACCCTTTCCAACTGAAATACATTTCAACCCTTCCCCCAATCTGCCTTCTGCCTGTTACCATAGAAACAGGTCATGGAACACTGCACTGAGCAGACAGGTCAGAAGTTCAGCACACAATGTTGCTAAACAAGAGAGGAAGTGTGCTTCACTTTTCAACATATCAGCTTATTATCATATATAATGTTCCTTACAATCTGTTTTTGTTAACCAATAAGAATCATACCTTTAAAAAACAGAAATATACACCCTACCTATCAGTGTACAAAGTAGTCATACAACCAATGATTTCTTGCCTTTTAAAAAAAAAAAAAAAATCCGTGGATCCGTGCACCCAACGTGATAGGATGCGTGCACCGTGTGCGCATTTTGCCGTTTAAAAAAAAAAAAAAGGGGGCCCCAGGGGGTCGTTTTGGGACCCCCTAAGCACCTCTAGAGGGTCAGAGTATTTCTACTCTGCCCCCTTTAGATGTTTTACACACTTATTCCCCTTGCTTCTTCAGCCTCGCTTCTACCGAGGCAGAAAATGGCCACCAACAGTTCCTGGTTTCGAATGTAGACAGACACTTGACAGCCAATTAGCATTCAGCGTGTGATCGGGAGGGTGCACGCTCGGTTCGGGGAGGGTGCACTTACGGTGCATGTAGGGTCCGCGGATCCTCCCCGGCCATAGATATTTATGTACTTTTAACTCTAATTTTCTCAGGAACTACTGAACGGATTCACACCATTTATGCAAAAGGCACAACTCTGAACTGAGGACTACCTCTTTGCCAAATTTGGTGTCATTCCGTTCAGCGGTTCGCGCTGTAGCTGCGACAACAGATCCTATGGGAAATTGCATGGGGAAAATGCGTTTTGGGACCCGTTTTTTTCTCGGCCCCCGCTTGACGAATCACCACGAAACTTTCATGGTAGGAGCGGAGCGGAGCTGACCAAAAGTTTGGAAAATTTCGCGAGGATTCGTCAACCGGCACCAGACTTATTGGGAATAAAATGTTGCAGATTTCTTATGGAAAATAGGTCCTAACTATAACTATCTACTGGCGACGGCCAGTAGATAATATAAATACACATATATATTCCACCAGAAAAGAGCTCCAAGTTTGAGTCAGCATACCATCGTGTTGTATTCACCTCTTTAGTGATGGCTCAACAGGATTCAGCAGAATCCTTGCAACAAACTCACAGCATGCCTTTCATTGTTCAACTTTTCAATAGTCAAAGATGTTTTGGGCTTCCCTCGCCCTTGCTCACTGACTTGAGGCGGTGAGGTCACAGTAAGTATATGCAGTTCTCCTGCGTTGTTATAAGTGTTCCGCCTCCATGGACGTGTGCCACTTCTTGGCATTGTGGTAAATTGAGTGCTTCAAATTAAAACCTTAGTGGAAATCGGACCCCGTTTTACTGCTGCTTAAATGCCTAGTGCCTTGTTGTAGGAGTAAATTGAACAATGAAAGGCATGCTGTGAGTTTGCTGCAAGGACTCTGCGGAATCCTGTTGAGCCATCAATAAAGAGGTGAATACAACACGACGTCAGAAGGACGTCGTGACCAGTTGGTGGGGCTCATAAATGCCAGGATGCCAGCCATACTCCTGTGAAACAAAGGTGAAAAAAAAGAAAAGTGGGCAGGGTAGAAACACCCTGACCCCCTAGGCCTGCTCAGAGGGTCCCACAAGGACCCCCAGGGACAAATAATGTGAAAAATAATTTCGGTGAAATTTGTGCTGGGGTCGCGAATCCTGCCGAAATTATAAAACAAAATGAAGCGCTTCATTTAAATGAGGCCCCTGTGTGGGCCAGGTCCCGGTGGCATTGCCCAATTTATCGTTTATAATTCGGGGGCCCGTGGGGGCCCCCGCAGCCCCGGGGACCGCCACCTCCCTGGGGCTATGATAATGACATGCAGGAGGGTACGCGGTCCTCCCGCAGCCCCAGGGACAACCACCCCCTGGGGCTTGTTATTTAATGTGTGGCTGGCCTCCAAGGCCCCCCAAGCCCCAGGGACCGCCATCTACATGAGCTTTTCTAAAATATTCGCAGGGGCACACGGCCCCCCCGCAGCCCTGGGAACCGCCACCCCTGGGGCTTGTTTTAAAAAAATATATAAACCTGTGTGGGGGGCTCAAGCCCCCCACATGCACGGGGCGACCACCACCTCCCCGGGGCACTAAGTTTGTAGATGCGGGTGTCTGTTACAGACTACCACCTCCCCAGGGCTGTACACACGTTGGGAGGGGGGCCGCGCGGTCCCCCTCCTGGAGCCCTCCATGGCCCTGGGGACTGCCACCCCCCAGGGCCGGCTCCTGCAGTGGGCTCACCCCCGGGACACTTCTGTTTACAATGACAGGGCAGGAGCCGTGTGGCTCCCGCCCTGTCTTAGCAAACTCCGCTTTGCTTCATTGTAGCGAGAGCAGGGAAACCTGCTCTCACTACAATGAAGCAAAGCAGATTGCTTTTCCACATGGGGAGCTGCATGTCAGCAGCTCCCCATGTGGAAAAGCAATGCCGGCTCCCACAGGACGCGGTGTACCGGTGGGACAGAGGGGGCATTGGGGCTACCCCCACGGTCCCAAACGAAGTGGCCAGGCCCCGGGGGATGGGCTACCCGGGGCTATAAGTGGCCCAGGAGGAGTGGCCAAGTGGCCCCCCTCCACAATAATTTTTTTTTTTTCAAACGAGGCAGAGGCCCAGGGGATGGGGTCCCCGGGGCTAACAGATGCCTCAGGAGGGGGGCCACGCAGCATCCCTTCTTAAAAAATAAAAATAAAAATATATCTGTGGTCATGCTCCGAGGGATGGGGCCCGGGCCATAATTGGCCTCTGGAGGGGTGCCATGTGGACCCACTCCCATTTTTTTTTTTTTAAAGGGATCAGGCCCTGGGGGATGGGGTCCCAGGGCTCCAAAAAAAGAAAAAGAAGGGGGGCCACACAGCCCCCTTCTAAAAAAAAAATAACAGCATCGCGCCAGAGGCCACGCCCCCTCCCAGCAACACTCTGCAAACGCACCCAGTGGAGCGTTTTAAGTCGGGGAATTAATTCCCCTTCAATACTGAGGTTCCCTGGGGGCCCACTAGCCCACCAGGTACCTCCAGTAAGCCCCAGAGAGCTGCCTTGCAGAGAGGTGGTCTGAGGCCACACCCCTTTTTACACCTCTCTGCAACACAGCTCTGTGGTGCTTACTGGAGGTACCTAGTGGGTTAGTTGGACCCCAGGGGCGCTCAGGATTCAAGGGACTTAATCTCCCAACTTAAAAAGCACCATGGGGCACGTTTGCACAGTGGTAAAGGGAGGGGGCAGGGCCTGAGGTGACATGTGTGCAAACACGCCTTGTGGCACATTTTAAGTTGGAGATTTAATTCCTCTTCAATCCTTGAGGTCCCTGGGGGCCAACTAGCCCACCAGGAACCTCCAAAAAGCGCCACAGGGCTGCGTTGCAGAGAAGTGGTCCAGGCCACGCCCCTTTTTACACCTCTCTGGAATGCAGCTCTGTGGCACTTACTGGAGGTACCTGGTTGGCTAGTTGGACCCCAGGGGCCCTCAGGATTCAAGGGACTTAATCTCCCAACTTAAAAAGCGCCATGGGGCACGTTTGCACAGTGGTAAAAGGAGGGGGCAGGGCCTGAGGTGACATGTGTGCAAACACGCCCTGTGGCACATTTTAAGTTGGGAAATTAATTCCTCTTCAATCCTGAGGGTCCCTTAGGGCCAACAACCCCACCAGGTACCTCCAGTAAGTGCCACAGACCTGCGTTGCAGAGAGGTGGTCCAGGCAAAGCCCCTTTTTACACCTCTCTGGAATGCAGCTCTGTGGGTCTTACTGGAGGTACCTGGTGGGCTAGTTGGAGCCCAGGTGCCCTCAGGATTCAAGGGACTTAATCTCCCAACTTACAAAGCTCCACGGGACGTGTTCACACAGTGGTGATGGGAGGGGGCAGGGCCTGAGGTGACGTGTGCAAACACGGCCTGTGGCGCATTTTAAGTTGGGGGATTAAGTCCCCTTGAATCCTGAGGGTCCCTGGGGTCCAACTAGCCCTCCAGGTACCTCCAGTAAGCGCCGCAAAGCTGCGTTGCAGAGAGGTGTAAAAAGGGGCGTGGGCTGGGCCACCTCTCTGCAACGCAGACCTGTGACGGTTACTGGAGGTACCTGGTGGGCTAGTTGGCTGGCAGTCATGTCATTGACCATGTCATGAGTGATGTAATATGTGACGTCATTAGCAGTGCATTGCGGAGGCACGAGTTATAGTTAACTGAACTAACTATAACGTGGGAATTTCTCTGGTTATATATACACACGTTTGGGTGTGTGTAGATACAGACCTTATAAAAACTTAGAAATGCAGTAAAAAAGCAAAGGTTGAAGAAAAACTATAAAAGACTGCGCACCGGTCAGCAAACAAGATGGCCGACTACTAAATTTTCTCCATGGGAGCCGAGAAATTTTTCTGTCATGGACCGGCAGTTTTGGCTTGCATGTGTGTGTCAGTGGCTGAAACAGGTGTCAGAAATGACAGGGAGAGGGAAGGTATGTTTTTGAACCCTTAATTGGCTTTTGGCTTTTTGTACATAAGTTTTGCCTGCAGCTCCCGTCCTGTCAGGAATCAAGACACCATTTTGAGTGGTTTTACAGTCTGCCTCTTAAGCGGCCACAGCTTTGATGGTGAGAGATGCGGGCAGCGCTTCCTGATGAAACCAAAACGGGCAAATAGGAGCCCACGAGACGAAGCTCTTGCTAAAGTTTCAAAATCATTTTTAAAGCATTGCCTTCATCCAGAATGTGTTCCTGAAGACTTCCCTTTAGAGATCCTGTCCCGCATTTAGAACAATGGCAAAATAATCATCTCAAGTCAAAGTGGCACAGACATTGTCGTGCAAGATACCCTTTACAAGCTCTCTTGTGTTCCAGGTCCTGAGGCGAACCCCGCCCAAGGTCCAACAGGGGATCAAAACGCATTGTTCTTCTTTTCTGCTGCCCAAACAAGTGAATCAGAGAATTGAATATCAGGCTAACCTCCTTTTGTGTTCCCATGTGTTAAAAAGAGTTTGAAACTCTGTAGATATTATCCTCGTGGTTACCTAAATATTACACAGTATGGACAGTGGGGTTGTATGTTTTCTTGAAAAACTCAAAAATTGGTCTCTAAACATTTCTCCAACCCCCTCTTTTGGGTTTTCTTTTCTTGCTTTTCTTTTGCTATATTTGGGTTATTTGTTCATGTGTTAAAGTTTGGAACCTGAGCTCGCTCATGTATTAAGTTGTTTCTGTGAAATGTGATGTCTAGTGTTGTTTCATATATGTGATTTATGAGTAATGTTTCATGTGTATGGAATTTTATGTGGTCTGCGAAAAATCGTTCAATTGTTCATTGAATTAGTATTATGAACGGATAAAGTTTTGATGAAATGTAATTCACATGTTTTTTATCAAACAAAAAATAAAAAATTATTTTGTCAGTCGCTATGAGTGTCACATGTGATTGGTTGAAAGAACTAATATAGTAAGTATCAGTACTGGCAATTGTGTTGTAATCAGAACTACAATGGCATGACATTTTGGCATATACTTCTTTTGTTTCTCTTTTTATGGCATACATGGCTGTTATCCTTTCATGTCTGAGAGACACCTTACCAGCTCATTCTATGTGAATTTTATTTTTGCTGCCTTGCTACTACTCACGGACACTTTCATTGTACACCTTGGTTTCCTAAACTATTAACCCTCACTGGGTGACAATGTATCATTGGGTTTCATTATGGATATTGCTCATTCCTCTAAGACTTTGGCTTCTTCTGTTTCAAGCGCCATGGCCCGTAAGGTGTCTGGAAGTGGCACCAATAAAAGAGTAAATAAAAACCCTTCTTCACCAACAAAATCTCCTTTTCCTCTGACGTTGGAAGATATTATGGAGGAGTTAAAGAATCTGAAATCTTTCATGGTGGAGACAAGTGCTACCTTACAATGGATTGAAGATAAGTGGTCCGTTCTGGATTCAAAACTCACGAGGTGGAACAATGGGTGAGCGACGCTCAGGGTGTTGTTGATAACTTCTCTTATTTGTCTAAGGAAGTCACGTAGCTCAAACGATTGGCTTAGGATTTGAAAAATGTAAATCATTGCAATAACTTACACATTTATGGCATTAGAAAGTCAAGACATGATTACATTTCTTAAGGTGCACATCCCTAAAATTGTTGGGATGAAATCTCTGGTGGAGCTGAATATCCAAAGAGCTCATAGAATCGGCCCCTTTTCCTGTACAACATCGAACAGGCCTAGAGGGATTATTGCTTTGTTTTTACAATATTCTGATCTTATGGAAGTCTTTTCGATGGCCAAACAACATAAACAGATACTCTGGCCAGGGCAAAACAATATTTTTAGTCAGGATGAGTCCAAGGTCACTGCTGCAAGTCAAAAAGAGTTTTTGAGTTGAGGCCAGCTTTGAGATCAATGAATGCACGGTATGGGCGTATCCATCCATGTTTCTTTAAGGTCACTCACAGAGACAAGACAACTACTTTTGAAGATCCCAAAGACCTTAAACAATTCATACATGAGTATAAGGGAGAAGATATGGAGCCCGCAACTTGCCGTCCTTGCTGCCACTGACCTGCTCACAGCAACAGGGAGCATCGCGCCAGGGAGGTGCCCACGTCAGCCTGCAAGCGCCCGGAGGTGCTTATAACCAGAACAGGCTTTCCGCTCTGCGGGAGCCCGCAACTTGCCATCCTTGCTGCCACTGACCTGCTCACAGCAACAGGGGGACTTCAGCTCCCAGGAAGCATCGCACCAGGGAGGCACCCACATCAGTCTGGAAGCACCCGGAGGCGCTTATAACCAGCACGGGCTTCCCGCTGCGCTGGACCCGTGTGGGCAGTGCTAGTGGCAGAAAAGCATGTACGGTCCGTTCTCTCAGACTTTGTTGAGTCACACGGTGTTCTGCATTATACCCAATCCGGTTTCCGTGCGAATATGAGCACGGAAACCGCACTGCTGAAGGTGGCGGAGGCCATTAAGGAGGCCCAGGACACCGGAGGGAAGGCACTGCTGGTGTTGCTTGATCTTTCGGCGGCGTTTGACACCGTTCCACACGACCGCCTATTGGTTAGACTCTTGGAGATTGACGTCGGGGGAACGGTGTTCAGATGGTTTAAAGTCCTTACTCTCCAACCGGCAACAGACAGTCTGGGCTCCCCCGTACTCGGCGGCATTGCCGCATCTGGAGGTGGGAGTACCCCAAGGGTCGATATTAAGCCCCACTCTATTCAACATATATATGTCCCCTCTGGCGGCGCTGGCTGAGTCATTTGGCGCCCAGATTGTCTCATATGCTGATGACACTCAGCTTCTCTTCACATGCGGAAAAAACATGGACTTTAACGGGGATCGCATTAAAATCTGTCTGGGTGCAGTTTTTGCCTGGTTTCAACTTAATCAGTTGAAATGCAGCTCGGACAAATCTGAGGTTCTTTTCTTTAGCTGTCCTCCGAACCCCTGTTGGAAGTCCTGGTGGCCGGCAGATATGTTTCCTCCTTCCACTGTGGCCTCGGTGGCTAGGAATCTTGGTGTTAGGATGGACAATTGTCTTACTCTTAAGCCACGGATTCTGAGCCTGGTCGGTCAGTGTTTTGGGATACTGAAAATGCTGAGGAAATTCCTCCCTTTCCTATCTATGGCCCATAGGAAAACCACGGTGCTAGCTATGATAGGATCTAGGCTGGACTACGCTAACATCCTCTACCTGGGTCTCCCGAAGTACCTTCTTTCACGCTTGCAGGTAGTGCAGAACTCGGCCGCACGGGCAATCTTTGGCCTCGGCCATCAATCCCATGCTGCGGGACTGCTGGAATCTCTTCACTGGCTGCCAATTCAGAAACGCATTGAGTTTAAGGCTCTCACCATGGCGTTTAAGGCAGTCCATGGCACTGGTGCCCTCTATTTGAGGAAGAGAATTGGTTTTCACCTGCCTTCCAGAACCTTGCATTCGGCGTCATGTTCTCTGACCACGGTCCCGGCAATTAGGCGTGCTCGGATCGGTGGGTGGTCTTTTAAATATCTTGCGCCCCGGGCCTGGAATGCCCTCCCACTGTCCTTAAGAAAGAGTGAGAGCTTACTGTCGTTCAGAAAGGAGCTCAAAACGTGGCTGTTCGGCCAATAAGTCTCCTCTATTTCGGCGGAGCTCTGCCGTTATGGGTCTGACAGCGCCGGGACACTCTGCTTGAGTAGCTGAGCGCTCAATAAAACACCAGCTAACATAACATAACATAGGGCGAAGCCCAGGCCAAGGGATGGCCCGTCCTTGCCCATCATTGGCAGGAAGAGGCAGGGCAGGGCCACCTCTCTTTCGCCTGCTGCCTGTTAGTTGGATTGTCCCATGGACCCTTTCCGGACTTTGAGGTACTGATTATCTGATCATATTTATCGTCTCCTAAGTATAATCTTGGACGGAGTAGCTGTGCTGAACTTTTGATTTCAAGCGTCTTGTACTGTCCCATTCTGTTGAGTGCACACATGTTAAGTTTTATTCTGACTATAACCCTGGATCTGGCTTAGTTTTTAAAGCATTTGTAACCATTTTGGTTTGGTTGTACCACAATGAAGAATGGGGAAAAGAAAGGCTATGGAAGGAAGCGGGGACGGGGATGGGGGTGGGGCGCCGTAACTGGACGAGGTAACAAAGGGAAAAAGGCCAGAAAGTTACACAAGCATGCAGGTAGTTACTGTGTTTTTGACCATTTTGACACCCTCATTAGCGAGTGTGAGGATATATTAGAGGCAGTGCCTAATGCACAAACGGCCCGTGATATGTCCCCCCTAGATCTACCCAATCCATTAATTGAAGCCCAAATTGTCATCTAGCTATCCCTGCTATGTTTCGCAAACCACGCAAAAAAGGGCCAGCTATCTCTAATGTTCAGGGAAAGTGGGACACAACGAGAGCAGAACACTCGACTACTAGCTCGCCTGGGTCTAACCCTCAACAACTAGACCCCACAATCATATGTACAAACAGATTTTTGCCCTTGTAGGATCTGACTAACACAGATAGGGAAGAAAGCCCCAGACTGCCCAGTTACCACAGTTACCTTCAGCTAACAGTAAAGAGGTAGTGCTAGGAACTAACCCAGAGTATCAGGACATGATCCAACTAGTCAACATGCTCCGGCTCGAAGTAGATACCATGAAAACTATGATTGAGGACTTAACCTCTATGGTTAAGCTTCTATCGCGACAGGATTTCCCCCGTATAGAGAGTGCTAACACTACGGCAAGTTATGCCCTCTCTCGCTGTTAGGCCATCAATTCTGGAAGACCACCACTTCCCCTGCCACGGGCTCTAACACTAACTCTAATGGCCTCCCTCTCTTTCTGGTATGGCTAAGATGCAAAAGCTAATGACACCATCATCCATGATTAAGCACCTACCACATTCTGATGTAAGCAATCCCAATAATTTTCATAGGTTAGCATCATCGAGGGACCAGACATTGTACAGCAGAAACACTCCCCCTCATACCCAACATCCTCAGTGTAGTTCCCAAACCAGGTTATCTGAACAGAACACCTCCAAGCCGCCCCGTAACAGCAGAATCTATAGTGTGAATGTGCCCAAGTATGACACCAATAAAGGCACAAGGAATGCGGATTCCCTGACTAATAGAGCCATTAATTGGATACTGTATATCAGGGGATTTCGTTCAGTGATAAGGGAAGACATTGTCAAGGCACGTAGGCTCACTTCTCCAGCCCACCAGTCAGACTGTATTGAGCTTACCCTGCTCGGGGCAGATCTAGCTGAAAATCTTTTTGCTCTGGTGTTTCGAACTAGTTCTCAAGGATCCTCATCCATTCAGTTTAGATAATCTCCTCCGAGAAGCCAGATTACATATCCCCCAAGGCAGTAGCTCACCAGTCATCCGGGAAGCTCCACATTGGAAAATAATGACTGACTCAAGAGAGTGCTGCCCCAAAAGCAACAGGGATCCCCTATAGCCAATACAATCATTAGGGGTAGTCCTCCTAGTACCAAGCTTTTTAACACAGGTATGGTTCGGTCTCCAAAGACCACATCTGTATCCCCACCTTTGATAGAGGGCCTGAGGGAGGCCGACTGCACATCTCCTATTAGATTTAGTCGGCCATTGTCACCTTGTCCTACTCCTCTAAGGAAAACCTTGTTGTCATGGAACATCGCAGGGTTGAGCTTGAAGACTACTTCTCCCGAGTGACATAGAATAGAATAGAATAGATGTGCATTTGTAGAGCGCGAATTGCTGCCCAAGGGCGTCCAAGCGCTAGATAGTATTCAAGGAGCCTAGTAGGTGACTGGGAGAGACTAGTAAGAGTGGTTGAAGAGGAAGGTTTTTAACTGTTTACGGAAGGACAAAAGGTTGGAATTAGCTCTGAGTTGCAAAGGAAGAGTATTCCAGAACTTAGCAGCATTGTGTGTGAATGACCTGCCGCCTGATCTGGTCTTGTTTATTCTCAGGGGTGTCGCCAGAAAGGTTTGACTAGAGCGGAGATTTCTGGTAGGTGTGTAGTGGGCAACTAAATCGCGAGTGATCATGGGGCCTGTGTCCCAGAAGGACTGATGCGCAATGCACATGGCTTTAAAATAAATTCTTTGCCGAATTGGCAGCCAGTGCAGTTTGATCAGACCAGCCCTCACCGAGTGACTGCGAGGGAGTCCAAGTAGAAGTCGGGCCGCACAGTTCTGCACTATCTGAAGTCTGCGTAGGGTGTAATCTGGGGCGCCAAGGTATAACACGTTATTGAAATCCAGGCGGGACTGTATCAGACCCTGAATGACTACCTGTTTGGCTTCCAGCGGAAGGAGAGGCAGGATTTTTTTAAGCATTTTGAGGAGGCCAAAACAGGTTGCCCAGAGCTTGGAGGCTTGGGTCCTAAATGAAAGAGAACTGTCCAGCCATACCCCAAGACTTTTGATGTTGTCTTTAGGTACTGGGGGGGGACCTAGATCAGAGGGCCATAGGCAGTTAAACAGAAGGGGATCGGAGGGGCCCAGGAGCATTAGCTCCGTTTTGTCCCCATTCAATTTAAGGGAAGATGAGGACATCCAGTTTTTTACTTCAGTTAGGCAGTCTCTCAGTCCGCCTGATACCGGGGGATTGCCTCCCTGTGCCAATGAGACCACCAGCTGTGTGTCGTCCGCGTAGGATATGATCTTAATCCCAAATGGGCGGACGACATCAGCCAGTGGCCTCATATAGATGTTGAAAAGGGCGGGACTTAGGGAGGAGCCCTGAGGGACTCCACACCCCAGTGGTCTGCTGGTAGACACGGCCTCGCCGTCAAAGACTCGGAAGGATCTATCCTCCAGAAAGGATTTGAGCCAAAGCCAGGCTTTGTTCTTAACTCCGACGCTGGACAGACGGTGTAACAAGGTGTCATGGCTAACCGTGTCGAAGGCTGCGCTGTGGTCGAGGAGGATCACTGCCACTGATCCTCCCCGATCCAGGATTTTTCTGGATTCCTCCATGATCATGAGGAGGGCGGTCTCAGTCCCATGTTTGGGCCTAAAGCCCGCCTGGGTGGCATCTAACAATTGGGCATTTTCCAAACAATTTACCAGGTGAAAGTTGACGTGTTTTTCTAATATTTTGCTTACCCACGGGAGCAGGGAAATGGGCCGATAATTGCTGAGATCTGACGAATCAAGATTGTTTTTTTTTAATAATGCACGAACCATGGCTTGTTTCCAAGGTAGGGGGACTAGGCCAGATGTGATCGAGGCGTTTAGTACATCTTTAATGATTGGTAGTGTAATTGATGAAACAGACATAAGAATGTCTGGAGGGGCTGGATCTTTTGGGGAGCCAGTTTTTAATTTCCGGGCTATGGCTTCCAGGGTGGAGAGATCCAGGAGCGGGAAGTGGTCCAGAGTAAAAAGAGGCTGAGAGAGGGAAGTGGTTGGGACTTCTTTAGACTGAGTTGGGGAGGGGATATTACTGGGAAGAAAAGTGGAGTAAATAATATTGATTTTTTGATGAAAGAACTCGGCTACATCATTACAGTGGGTTGACGATTGAGTGTCATGCGGACTAGAAGGGAGTTTGGTAAGTGTTTTTACAATCTGGAAGATTTCTCTGGATTTGGATTTGGCTAAAAGGATTTTGTTAGAGAAGTAGGTGGCCTGGGCGAGTTTGACTTCCGCTTTATATTCGTTGATTGCCTCTCGATAACTGATTTTGCTACCTGGAGAATAGTCTAAACGCCAGCGTCTTTCATATTTCCTACACTGGCGTTTTTTTTCCCTGAGAGAATCCGTATACCACGGAGCCGTTTTGAGGGTGCGTTTTAGCGTGATTTTGTTTTTGGAAGGGTTTTATCAAGAGTTTGCGAAATCCAGTCAGCATAGGCCAGGTAGGCTAAGCCTGGGTCCTTATTATGAAGAGGTTGATTGGAAGTGAGCTCCGAGGACCAATCGGTGGTTGAGAGACGGGACCAAGCTCGGGCGGATTTGGTTGTTAATCCTCCCGACAACGGCTTGGATGTAGTCCATGTGAAGGAAACCAAAAAGTGATCTGTCCAGGGGAGCGGAGAGGGTGGATCGACTATAAAGTTTAAGCAGTTGCTAAAGACCGGGTCCAGTAGGTGACCCTTGATATGGGTGTGGGCTTTGACATATTGGGTAAGTTGTATCGCGGCTAGGTCGTCTACCAATGTGGTGACTACCTGTTCCGATGCCAAGTCAAAGTGAAGGTTAAGGTCACCTAGCAAGATGAAGTTGGATGAGGTACTAACGCGATCTGCAACAGTTTGAGAGAGAAGCAGGTGAAAATTATTAAGGGGGCCTGGGGGACGGTAGATGAGAGAACCAGAGAGGCAGTTATTCGGGGAAAAATTAATATTAAAAGCGAGACTCTCACAGTCGGAGACGATTTCCGGGATGATACGGCATTGATACTGTTCTTTATAAATAATAGCTAGGCCTCCGCCTCTCCCCTCAGGACGATCCTGCCGAATAATTTGGAAGCCAGAAGGAAGAGCACTAACCAAGGCAGGATCTGAGTCTGTGGTGAGCCATGTTTCTGTCAAGAAAAGTACATCCGGAATGAGTTTGTCTAATAACAGGAAGATTTCTGACCTGTGTTTCGGCAGAGATCTACAATTTAGCAGGAGCATATGGTAGTCCAGGATTAGATCGGCTTTGGGTTTCGGTTTAAGAAGTGAGTTGCATATGGAGCAGGTTTGGGGGATGTCATCAGCCGAAAGGAGGTGCCACGGGCAATTCGTGGCAGGAGGGCGTAGACTGTGTAACATTTCGGCGTTGTAGTGCCTGAGTTTTGGAGTCTGGGGGGTAAGGGGAGCAGCCCTAGGCCCGGACTCGGCGCGGACGAGCGCAGACGAGCATGCCTTAAGCGCGCCTTCGGCGCGCAATCGTCGCGCCCGCTGCGCTCGCCCGCTGCGCTCGCCCGCTGCGCTCGTCCGCTGCGCTTCCGGAAGCTACACATTTATATAGTGTGGAAAACGTCAGAGAGGCGTGGCCTCAGAGTGGGTGTGTCGCTGTCTGGGCGTGATGGGAGGCAGATGGAGTGGGACGGCGAATTCCCTTGCCAGCGTTCGTAGCGTTGAGCTGGGGGATGCCTGCACACCAAGATCAAGTGGCGAGGAGAGGGGGTGAGTGAAGTTAAAACAATCCACAAGTTTTAAAAGCGAAGCAAACAAGCGCTAACAGCTGTCTACTCCCGGCTGAGCCTCAGGAGGTTCCAAGCAAACTATCTATCGCGCTCGTAATTCAGCGCGTATTTAGTACTGGTTGCAAGGGGCGTGGCCTCAGAGTGGGCGTGTCGCTGTCTGGGCGTGAGGGGAGGCAGATGGAGTGGGACGGCGAATTCCCTTGCCAGCGTTTGTAGCGTTGAGCTGGGGGATGCCTGCACACCAAGATCAAGTGGCGAGGAGAGGGGGTGAGTGAAGTTAAAACAATCCACAAGTTTTAAAAGCGAAGCAAACAAGCGCTAACAGCTGTCTACTCCCGGCTGAGCCTCAGGAGGTTCCAAGCAAACTATCTATCGCGCTCGTAATTCAGCGCGTATTTAGTACTGGTTGCAAGGGGCGTGGCCTCAGAGTGGGCGTGTCGCTGTCTGGG
The DNA here is from genome assembly GCF_964204655.1 of Triturus cristatus. Lineage (NCBI taxonomy): Eukaryota > Metazoa > Chordata > Amphibia > Caudata > Salamandridae > Triturus > Triturus cristatus. The sequence continues at coordinate 266,107,744 of NC_140582.1, read as the reverse complement.
CGTGAGGGGAGGCAGATGGAGTGGGACGGCGAATTCCCTTGCCAGCGTTCGTAGCGTTGAGCTGGGGGATGCCTGCACACCAAGATCAAGTGACGAGGAGAGGGGGTGGGTGAAGTTAAAACAATCCATAAGTTTTAAAAGCGAAGCAAACAAGCGCTAAACGCTGTCTACTCCCGGCTGAGCCTCAGGAGGTTCCAAGCAAACTATCTATCGCGCTCGTAATTCAGCGCGTATTTAGTACTGGTTGCAAGGGGCGTGGCCTCAGAGTGGGCGTGTCGCTGTCTGGGCGTGAGGGGAGGCAGATGGAGTGGGATGGCGAAATCCCTTGCCAGCGTTCGTAGCGTTGAGCTGGGGGATGCCTGCACACCAAGATCAAGTGGCGAGGAGAGGGGGTGAGTGAAGTTAAAACACTCCACAAGTTTTAAAAGCGAAGCAAACAAGCGCTAACAGCTGTCTACTCCCGGCTGAGCCTCAGGAGGTTCCAAGCAAACTATCATGCCTTTATCGAGTGCTATGACATCTGCCTCTTTCAGGAAACCTGGTCAGAGGCCCCCCTCTTCTGTCCAGGCTACCTAAAATATTACATTGCAGCCATTGGAGGAGCAAAAGGGCGTCCATCAGGGGGATTGACAATTTTGGTGCGGCAAGAATTAGGCTTAAACATCCAGGTGCTCTCGACCCAGAGATATGACATCCAGGCGATGAGATTGACTATGGGTTCACAAGGGAATGAAGACATTTATAATGTTTACGTGAGAGGAACTAGAGGGAAGAAGTCAGAAATCTTAGCGGCTCTCGATGATCTTCTTGAACTTTATTTAGAAGAATCCAATGTCCTAATTGCGGGCGACTTTAACTCGTAGTTTAAGCTCCTTGCCAATGAGGAGTGATATTGTTGGACCCGGCCTCGTAGCATGGCTCTACTTGTCCCCGCACCACCTAACCTGGTACCTGCAGCCCCGAGCACACGGCCTAGCCGATCCTTCCCACCAGAACACACGCACCCGACCCGGACATCCTCGTCCATGGCCTCTCTCCTTTCGGCCACCCCGGGCCCGCGTGCCCACTTCATGCACCAAGATGGCCGCCCGGCCCCAGCGCGACCCGGGCCTAGAGGCGCCACTCCGGCTGGAGGACATCACGCTTCCAGGGGATGAGGGAGGGAGGAGCAGTTTCTATCGCACCTCTGAACTCCCCTGGGACGATGGGTTTCGATCGGCCCTCCGGCCTCCCTGAGGGCTGGCTCCACGCCTGCTGGGTGTCTGGGACTCCTCCCGACCCGGCCCTGAAAGGATCAAAAGACAATGGCAGGAAACCCCGACAAGCGACCCCCAGGTGACAAGACCCCTGCCTGCACAGACTCCGGACATCAAAGAGGGGTCGACCTATAACAAGGGGTGCTCTGGGACTGTCCGGCAGATTCGACGCTGGAACAACAAGAGCCCTGCTGACGTGGTCGCGGCTCCTGGAACTTGTACCTGAGCCCTGCTGAGTGACTCGCGGCTCCCTGAAGATCGTAAGACCTCCGAACTTGTACCTGAGCCCTGCTGAGTGACTCGCGGCTCCCTGAAGATCGTAAGACCTCCGAACTTGTACCTGAGCCCTGCTGAGTGACTCGCGGCTCCCTGAAGATCGTAAGACCTCCAAACTTGTATCCGAGCCCTGCTGAGTGACTTGCGGCTCCCACGGACGCTCACGGTCCCGCCGGACCCCAACTACAACAAGCGTATCCCCCAGCTCGAGGATTGTGAGCTGTGCGCTGGGTACGTCCCTGCCTTGAACCTTTGCCAGAGACTGTCCCGCTACCCCCTATCCTTGCCGAGACTAATTGAGCCCACACTCTCCTTGTACATATTTGCAGTGCTAATCTGATTGATAAAGATTGATTCCTAAGAACGCACGGTGTGGTGTCTCTGTGTCGTGTGGTGCCAGGGGTACGATCCTAGATACGAGATTCCTCCCCCTGAGGAGTCTCCCGCCAGTGCCCGGCTACGATACCTCGAGGGTGGGTCTCAGGGTAGTCAGGACTCCTTTCCGGGCTCCTCTGAGGTCGCCGTCTAACATTGGTGGCAAGCGACGGGATTCGGGCCCATAACCTAGAGATCGTACCGTGAACGAAGGACGCACTACCGACAAAGATGGCAGAAGGAAGCGCCATGAGCCCCGCAGAAACCAACGCCAACAGGGTGTTCCAGGTGGAACAACTAGAAGAATACACGCACAAAGAACTAAAGCAATTCTGCAAAGAGCTTAAAATCGCTACCACCGGTCTCAACACCAAAGAAGATTTGCAGAAAGCACTGAAAGCTTGGGTGGATGCCGGGGCCTCCCGCCCAGAAGGCACGGAAGAGCGCCCCGACGAAGCCGAACCCCCCCAAGGCGAAAGCAGCAGCAATCAGGTGCGAGGCGTCGTACCAGACGGGGGCCTATCCCCGGAAGAACTCGCGGACAGAGAGTGAAGTCGCCATCACGAACTCGAGTTAGCCAAACTCAAAATCGAAGGCGAATTGAAGTTAGCGGAAAAAAAGCTAGCAGTAGAGCAAATGCGCGTACAAGGCGAACTAGAAGAGAAGAAGCTCCAACGGGAGCACGAAGGAAGAAAGCTTCAACTAGAGCACGAACGCAGCTTGAAGGAAATCGAGCTCAAGGCCAGAAACGAGGAAGGGTGGCCCCCGGGAAACCGAGAGGCGGCCTCCCCAGCGGAGCAGAAGGTCCACATCCCCAAGGACGTGGTCAAAGAATATTATAAAAACGATGACATTCAACAATGGTTCAGGGCCTACGAGGTCGCCATGACCTCCCATCGGGTCCCGCAGAAGGACTGGGGGGCAGGGTTGTGGGGGCGGTTTCTGAGCGAAGGGAGAGACACCCTGCTCAACCTACCCATCTCCCTGCAGACCTCCTACAGCCACATGAAAGAGGCTCTACTCACAAGGTACGGCCTCACCTCCGAGATGTACCGTCAGCGATTCCGGGACTGCAGGAAGATCCCGGGCACCACCTGGGTGGAGTATGTAAACTTTTTCAGTCGGGCCTTCGATGGGTGGATCAAGAGCAGCAAAGTCACCACCCTTGAGGAACTCACCGACCTCATGTTGTGGGAACACCTGGCTGCGAACTGCTTTGTGGAACTACGCCAGCATCTGCTCGACAGCAAACTCACCGATCCCAGGAAGCTGGCTGTGGAAGCAGACCGCTGGACCAACACCCGGGTCCCCCGGGGCATGGTAGGAGAATACCCCCGAGCCAGTCAGGGCCCACCCCGCCAGAGAGGAGGAGGGAACCAGGGAGGGCAGAGAGAGTCCCAGCCTAGCCCCCCAAAGACCCAACCTCCACCTTTCCTGGCGCCCCCCCCACCAGTAACCGGACCCCCCGGGAGACGGGGACACCGGGTAACCGTCACTTGTTTCCGTTGCCAGAAGCCAGGGCACTACGCCAATGACCCAGAGTGCCCCATGGCCACCCAAGTCCCCCCTGCGGCAACCCCTGCGAGACAGATAGCCAACGTAGCCCTGGGGGAGGAGGTTGAGGAAACCGGGGAGTGGGAACCCGCAGCTATGGCCCTAGTATCCCTGGGAGATAGAGAGATGGTCCCTGGTAGCCTCCTGCCCTCCAACACGAAGAAATACGGGCAGCTTGTCAAGATCAATGGCCACCAAATAGAGGCCCTGCGGGACACCGGGGCCAGCATCACCGGTGTCCTCAGGCACCTAGTCCCCGAGGAGCAGATCCTCCCCAACGTCTTTTGCCCGGTAATTTCCGCAGATAATAGAGAGAGTATGTGTCAGGTAGCCCTGGTGCCGTTTGAGTGGGGAGGGGTGATAGGTAAACTAAGGGTTGTCGTAAGAACCTCCCAGCCGGTCGACTGCCTCTTAGGGAACGACCTGGAGAGTTCTCCCTGGAAGCACGTCGAGCGCAAGGCCCACCTAGGAATGATGGGACTCCCCGAGTGGGTGTGCGCCACCACCCGATCTATGTCAGCCCGACTCACCCCCCTGGGAGAAGTCGAAGACGCCCCGACCGAAGAAGTCAGAACAGTCCCCGCCGAGGGTCCTCCCGTCCCCCCATCGGAAGGGTCAGTCGCCTGCGGCGAACCCTCACCGTCCGACACCGTCCCGGTCCCCGAGTTAGGTGATCTACCCGAATTGGCCCGATGGTGCCACGAGGGCGGGCCCACCCGGGAGGAGTTTTGCCGGGAGCAAGCCACCTGTCCTTCCCTGGTCGGACTGCGGCGCCAGGCCGAGGGCCAAGCCGCAGGCGACCAAACCGGAACGCACCGAGTTTATTGGGAGAATAACATTTTGTACAGTGAGCAGAAGTCGGTGGAGCTGGGATCCGGCCGGGTGCTGGTGGTACCCCTACGCTTCCGAGACTTCCTCCTGGGCTTAGCCCACGACGTCCCCCTCGCCGGCCACCTGGGTCAGGACAAGACCTACAGCCGTCTCGTGACCCACTTTTACTGGCCTAGAATGAGAGCAGCTCTAGAGGCCCACTGCAAATCCTGTCCCACGTGCCAAGCTAGTGGGAAGAGTGGGGGGAAGCGCAAGGCTCCCCTCCAACCCTTCCCAGTCGTCAGTACCCCATTCGAACGAGTCGGGATCGACATCGTGGGGCCCCTGGATCCCCCCACCTCCCAAGGTCACCGTTTCATCCTGGTCCTAGTGGATCACGCCACCCGATACCCTGAGGCTATTCCCCTACGCACCGTCACGGCCCCCGTGGTGGGCCGGGCCCTGATGGGGATCTTTTCCCGGGTGGGTTTTCCCCGCGAGGTCGTGAGCGATCGCAGCACTAATTTTATCTCGAAATACATGACGTCCCTGTGGCAACAATGTGGAGTGTCCTATAAATTCACCACCCCGTATCATCCCCAAGGGAACGGCCTAGTAGAGAGGTTTAACAGGACTCTGAAAGGGATGATCACCGGCCTAGAAGAGCCCCTCCGGCGTAAGTGGGACGTCCTGCTCCCCTGCCTCTTGTTCGCTTACCGGGAAGTCCCCCAGAAGTCCCTAGGGTTCAGCCCGTTTGAGTTACTCTACGGACACCCCGTCCGAGGTCCCCTCAGTTTGGTTAAGGAAGGGTGGGAGGCGGCACCCCAGACCACCCCACGAGATGTGTTCCAATACGTTCTGACCCTCCGGAACCAAACCAGGAAGTTCCGAGAACTGGCCGAGGCCAACCTGGAGGCAAGCCAAGAAGAGATGAAGCGCTGGTACGACCAGAATGCCACTCTGGTCGAGTTCCAGCCGGGACAGCAGGTATGGGTCATGGCCCCCGTGAAGCCTGGCGCCCTCCAGGACAGGTGGACTGGGCCCTACAAGGTGATTGAGCGGAAGAGTCAAGTCACATACTTGGTGGACGTCCAGTCGCCTCGGGATCCCCTTCGGGTCCTTCACGTGAACCGCCTCAAGCCTCACTTCGTGCGGACAGAACTGAGCCTCCTGCTGGCCACCGATGACGGGGCCGAAGATGAGTCCGATCCCCTCCCGGACCTCCTGTGTGTCAAGGAGCAGGATGGCTCCGTGGAAGGAGTGAACCTCTCCCCAGCCCTCACTGCCCAGCAACAAGAGGACTGCCGCCAGCTCCTAGGACAATTTTCCGACCTCTTCTCCCTGATCCCCCGAGTCACCGACTGGTGTGTCCATGACGTGGACACCGGGGACAGCCCGCCGGTGAGACACCAAGCATACCGAGTCCCTGACCGGGTCCGGTCCTGCATTCAAGCTGAAGTCTCGAAGATGTTGACCCTGGGGGTGATCGAGCCATCTGACAGTCCCTGGGCCAGCCCCGTGGTCCTAGTCCCGAAGGCAGCGGCCCCCGGTGTCGCCCCCGAGCTCCGATTCTGCGTGGACTACCGGGGGCTCAATGACGTCACCCGAGCCGATGCCCACCCCATTCCACGAGCCGACGAGCTCATTGACCGACTCGGGGCAGCCTGGTTCCTCAGCACATTCGACCTCACCTGCGGATACTGGCAGATTGCGCTCACCGATGGAGCCAAGGAGCGGTCCGCCTTCTCCACCCCAGATGGGCACTACTGCTTCCGCGTAATGCCCTTCGGAATGAAAAATGCCCCGGCCACCTTCCAGCGACTGGTGAATAGAGTCCTGGCCGGGCTGGAACAGTTCAGCGCGGCCTATCTAGACGACATCGCCGTTTTCAGTTCCGAATGGAGTGAGCACCTCCAGCACCTCCGGAGGGTGCTAACCGCCCTGCGCCAGGCAGGCCTCACAGTAAAAGCCAGCAAGTGCCAGATTGGGCAAGGATCAGTGGTCTACCTGGGGCACCAGGTCGGGAGCGGCCAGGTCGCCCCTCTACAGCCGAAGATCGACGCCATCTTAGCCTGGGAACCACCCACCACCCAAACGGAGGTCCGAGCCTTTCTGGGCCTCACTGGCTACTACCGAAGATTCATCCGGGGGTATGGCAGCCTGGTCGGCCCCCTCACAGAACTCACGTCCAAAAACAGCCAAAGAAGGTGCAGTGGACGACTGCCTGCCAGGATGCGTTCGAGGCCCTAAAGAAGGCCATGTGTACTGCCCCCGTCCTCCAGGCTCCCGACTACTCCAAGGAGTTTGTAGTCCAAACCGATGCCTCCGAGCATGGCATTGGGGCCGTCCTGTCCCAGATGAATGACCAAGGCCTAGATCAGCCCATCGCCTTCCTCAGCCGGCGGCTGTTGCCCAGAGAACAGAGATGGAGCACCATTGAGCGCGAAGCCTTTGCCGTGGTCTGGGCACTCAAGAAGCTACGCCCCTACCTGTTCGGCACCCATTTCAAAGTCCAAACCGACCATCAGCCCTTGCGATGGCTCACGCAGATGCGAGGAGAAAACCCCAAGCTACTGCGGTGGTCAATCTCCCTCCAGGGGATGGATTTCACCGTAGAACATCGCCCTGGTACGGACCACGCCAACGCTGACGGCCTCTCCCGGTTCTTCCGCCTCAGCGAAGAGAACCCCCCAAGATGATGGGCAGTTCTCTCCGGCTTTCAGCTGGGGGGGACGCGTGTTGGACCCGGCCTCGTAGCATGGCTCTACTTGTCCCCGCACCACCTAACCTGGTACCTGCAGCCCCGAGCACACGGCCTAGCCGATCCTTCCCACCAGAACACACGCACCCGACCCGGACATCCTCGTCCATGGCCTCTCTCCTTTCGGCCACCCCGGTCCCGCGTGCCCACTTCATGCACCAAGATGGCCGCCCGGCCCCAGCGCGACCCGGGCCTAGAGGCGCCACTCCGGCTGGAGGACATCACGCTTCCAGGGGATGAGGGAGGGAGGAGCAGTTTCTATCGCACCTCTGAACTCCCCTGGGACGATGGGTTTCGATCTGCCCTCCGGCCTCCCTGAGGGCTGGCTCCACGCCTGCTGGGTGTCTGGGACTCCTCCTGACCCGGCCCTGAAAGGATCAAAAGACAATGGCAGGAAACCCCGACAAGCGACCCCCAGGTGACAAGACCCCTGCCTGCACAGACTCCGGACATCAAAGAGGGGTCGACCTATAACAAGGGGTGCTCTGGGACTGTCCGGCAGATTCGACGCTGGAACAACGAGAGCCCTGCTGACGTGGTCGCGGCTCCTGGAACTTGTACCTGAGCCCTGCTGAGTGACTCGCGGCTCCCTGAAGATCGTAAGACCTCCGAACTTGTACCTGAGCCCTGCTGAGTGACTCGCGGCTCCCTGAAGATCGTAAGACCTCCGAACTTGTACCTGAGCCCTGCTGAGTGACTCGCGGCTCCCTGAAGATCGTAAGACCTCCGAACTTGTATCCGAGCCCTGCTGAGTGACTCGCGGCTCCCATGGACGCTCACGGTCCCGCCGGACCCCAACTACAACAAGCGTATCCCCCAGCTCGAGGATTGTGAGCTGTGCGCCGGGTACGTCCCTGTCTTGAACCTTTGCCAGAGACTGTTCCGCTACCCCCTATCCCTGCCGAGACTCATTGAGCCCACGCTCTCCTTGTACATATTTGCAGTGCTAATCTGATTGATAAAGATTGATTCCTAAGAACGCACGGTGTGGTGTCTCTGTGTCGTGTGGTGCCAGGGGTACGATCCTAGATACGAGATTCCTTCCCCTGAGGAGTCTCCCACCAGTGCCCGGCTACGATACCTCGAGGGTGGGTCTCAGGGTAGTCAGGACCCCTTTCCGGGCTCCTCTGAGGTCGCCGTCTAACAGATATCTTGTAGAAGAGGAAGATGCCAAGTGGGGCATCCCAAAGCTGGAGCTTGCACCCATAAAAAAGTGTACGGATGTGGCCATTCAAATTAGTTCTATCTGTCTGGAAAAGGGTTTGCGGGCGGCAAACGGAAGATCGCCATCAGATAGATTTGGGGCTAACACATTTAATAACGGGCACAGTGCTAGTCGAATACATCACTTACTAATGAGCTTGAAACTATGGCATGCCCTTGGAGACATGATTTTTAGGGACCGGCTAGAGAGCAATCATAACCCCCTGTGTGTGACCCTGGGACTAATAAGATATAAGGCATCTGCTCAAACAGGTAGTGAACTGTCCTCATGTAATATCGTCCCCACTAATGATATGAGACGCTTAAAATGGGTGAAGATATTAGAGATGCCCGAACTCTTAGTTAGTATCACTAAGGATATGGACTGTGCCATAACGGAGCTTGAGGTTAGTGCAGTAAACATAGCGGCTCCCGAGCTTTCCATCCACATCCATAATAAATTCTTTGTCCTTTTGCGCACACACTTTATTAAGTGGGGCAAGCCTAAAAAGTCTATAAACCAGAAAGCTGGTCACTGGTTTAATAAGGAATGTAGAGTGGCACGTGAAGCACTAGGGCTAGCCATTAAAGTAGATAATCCAGTTGCAGTGCGAGCAGCTAGGCAAACTTATAGGAGTACCCAGAAAAAGGGCAAGAAAATTTGGGATGACAAAAGATGGTAGGATCTTAGAGAGGCTTGCGCCTCGAGTAACTCTAAGCACTTTTGGAATATAATAGAATGGGACCGAGGAGGGCAACTGCAACAGCCACAAAATCATGTATCACAGGAAGATTGGGTTAATCATTTTAAACCCCAATATACCCTTGGTTTATATGAGGAAGATTCAAGTGAGATCACTCATTCAAAGTCAAAGTCAAACTCAAAGATAGCTTTATTCGATTTCAATTGTTAAAACCATAAAAGCACATAAAAACTAAAAAACATACAAAAAAACACAATAATAGGAATCGAAATACATCAGAATCTGAGTACTACATAATAGGGAAATCCTAAAACTGGGAAGTCAAAATTTAATTCATGGTGGATCTACATCGGATTGCAAATTTTAGAAATTTTGATACAGCACTAATGGTCAATTCATCTTCTAGAAGCAGCAGCTTTACATAAGCAGGTTTACACTGTCTTAAGCCCCAAATCTTAAGAAGTGGAATCAAGAATCTCTTTCTTCCCCAGGCATAATATTTACAAAATAAAACACAATGTATAGTTGTTTGTTTAGAAAGGTTATCACAGGGGCATTTAATTAAACTTGATGACCAATCATTATTTTCCGGGAAGGTTAACATCCTATAATAAGAACCAGTTCTAAGTCGAGCTAACAGCATCCTAGTGTAACAAGAAAGCTCGGGAGATAAATAAAGCTGCATGCCAGATCCCTGAAATATTAGATGATGATGTGATACAGATGTCTTATTCCTCTCCTCAAGCCACCGTTTAGATTCCAGAAATTCAAGACAACATTTTTTGAAAGCCTTTCTGGAGATCAAGGATAGCGAGGATGGGGTATTAAAATATTCTACACACCCCATATTAGTCAGGAATTCCTTTATAAATGAAATCCATTTGATATCTTTCGATCTCTCTAATCTCATACAGTCTAGCAGGATGGCTCTATTATAGATGGTTGTCTCAGAAGTCCATATCTTATGCCATAGCAATAAGGGGCTAATTTTTATTAAATCCGATATATAAACCAGATCGAGTTCTCTATGGCAAATGTATGTGGAGGTCGAAATGGGTACCGCTAAGAGATAGCACAGGAAAGAATTTTCTTTAGCTTGTATTTCCCGGCAATCCGTCATGCCCCAGATACCGGCCCCATAAATAGCAGTTGAGGCACATTTAGACTTGTAAATCTCCAAAAGGATGCGTACAGGCCTACCCCCCAGTTTATCTGCAAATTGTTTTACTGCGCCTAGAGCACGGGCAAAAGCAAGATTCCTTGTACTGACCGCTGATTTCCAAGTTCCCATTTTATTAAAAACAATCCCTAAATATGAAAAAGTACTTGTTAAGCCTATCTTAGACTTTTGAATAAAAATATCACAAGAAAGATTTTTCTTTGATGAGCAGCACATGGTAAAGGTATTCCCAATATTAATTTTTAGACCCCTAGAACTCTTATAAGTTGAAAAACTGGTTACTGCCTTTTGGAGGCCCAATTGGGTTCTAGCCATGATGACCGCATCATCAGCATATAGTAAAATAGGGACCGCCGCTCCCTCGATTTGTGGGTAATCTACATCTAATTCCAATAAAAAGTCCGGTACACCGTTTATATATAAATTAAAAAGAAAAGGTGCCAAAATGCAACCCTGGCGAACGCCTTTCATTATTGGAAATTTGTTGGTACATTCTCCTCTTTTTCCATATCGTACCTTTGCCCCTGCCCCTCTATAAAGTTCTTTTAAAAAGTTAAGAATTATTTGATCTATGCCAAACCTACTTAAAGTGTCCCATAAGACTTCGTGGCTTAGGCAGTCAAACGCTGAACTAAGATCAACGAAGGTCATAAAAAGGTTACCCTTTTTTGCCATCATGTATTTGCCAGTTATTAAAGCTAAATTGATGCCTTGTTCTATAGTTCCCAAACCTGCCTTAAAACCATACTGAAATGTTGATAAAATACCGTTATCCTCCGCCCAAAATTGCAACCTATTTAAAATAATTCTACCAGTCACCTTCATAAGTGAGTCAAGAAGCGAAATTGGTCTATAACATTTGGGATCATTACGATCTCCCTTCTTAAAAATAGGCACTACGATCGCTTCCTGCCAAGTGAGTGGGAATCCTTTTTTGTTAAAGCTATTTAATACATTGGTAAGCAATGGGGCCCATAGGGAAATATTATCTTTGTAAATATCTATAGGGATCCCATCAGGCCCTGGAGCATTGTTTTTTGAGCTTGCCAACAATGCTTCTTCCACTTCAGTGATAGAGAAGGAGATCCCTAAAGGGAACAAGGGAGGCAAAATAGGCTCACTATCAACCGATTGGAGATGAAAATTGCGATCTGAGTAGGGCAAGTCATCTTTTTTGTAGAGCTCGGTGAAGTGGTCGACCCAAACTGAGTCTTCAATAGCAAGCTCTATCAGATCAGTTTTCCTTTCATTGAAAAAAGGAGCATTTATTGCTCTCCAGAAAGCAATATTGTCTCTCAAAGAGCTAGCCTGGACTAAGGCAGTCCAGGCATTCTCTTTCAACTCCCATTTCCGCTTTTGTAATGAGGATCTATAGGTTGCTCTAGCAATTGTAATTTCTTATAAGTTTTTGGGAATTTTTTTTAAAACCTGTTTTAAGTTAGTATGAGCTTTAGAACATTCTGAATTAAACCAGCCCTCTGCCTTGAATTTCGCCCCATCCCGCGAGGTTCCTGTCAGTTTGCTGCCAATAAGAGATGTACTCCTCAAGAAGGCACTAATGACAACATCTGGATCAGGCGTTTCATCTAGTCAAATCATAAAATCATTGAATTGATCTGTAATCAAAGTATGCTTGAATTTTAAAGGATCAATCTTATTCCATTTTATCGCGTAGCCATTTGTTCTTGACAATGAAATAACATGACGATATAAATTGTCGGCTTCGCTAGGCACGAGTCTAGAATTCAGATCAAAATCAAAATCAAAAATCGAACTAATTGGAAAGTGATCACTAATCGCAATGTCCAATGTTTTAAACAGCATGACATTGCGATGGTGGCTAGAAGTGATCAATGTAAAATCAATGACGGACAATATACCACTCCCGTTGAAAGTGGGTTCAAAGTCAACCTGAGGATTACAAAATTCATTTACGAAACCCAGATTGCAATCGGATAGTAAACCATTAAGCAGGTTTCCCGTCATAGAATGCTCAAAATGTGTACATGGTTCGTCAATTAAATTTACCATTCCGCATGTACCTAAATTACTGTAAGGGCATAAATGGCAATTAAAGTCGCCTGTCCATATAATACACGGGTCATTATATTCTTTTTCTATCTCGTTACGTAAACAGTTAATTAGGTCATTCAAGACTTCTTTCTGATCCTCCTTGGGGATATTATTATATAGATTAACTAAAATGATGGAACAATTTCCTTTCCCTTTTAAAAAAAGTACCTGAAAGGCGTTATAACCCCCAGTGGAATGATGTTTTAAAGTCAAGTTGACAGCGTTTGAGATATAAGTGCAAAGCCCCCCAGAGTATCTGCCCCTTCTAGACTGAGTAGCTGTAGTAAAATAAGTACGATACCCAGCAAGATGGGTTTCAACCAGATCCCAACATTCCTGGAAACAAATGATATCGTATCTTTCAACGAGGTCACAGAAAATAGGATCATTTAACTTGTTGGATAACCCCGCTATTGTCCAGGACAAAAAGGGACCGCTTCCGTCTATGAGCGGGTTCAGATCTTTCCAAGACATGCGAATTTAGAACGGAAACCTCTGATACTCTAATATCCCTCACTGTGATATTGTGAGGTTGTAAGAAGACCGATTCACCGTCTTGTACAGCTTCAGGGTCATTTAGAGTTACAGTTTCTGGGGTGACCAGTTCCTCAGGTAAAAACCGAGGAACAGTTTGAATATTTATTAACTCTTTGTCCGCAGCAACATGGATGTCCCTTGAATGGCCATTCTCAAAAAAGTTACGTTCTTTCTTTGATTTATTGGGTTCGCCGCGGGGATCATGCTTGGCTTCACCAATCCGATGGAGTCAATCAACCATCTCCAGGCAACTATACCTATTGGTGGTCGTTATTCCTCGCCATGAATCCCCGATTTCCAATTCCCTGTTTGGTTGCCTTCTCCACCCTCTGGTATCTCCTCCTTTCTCTTGGTAACCTGCTTCACCCCTGCTGCGGTCGTAATCTAAATGGAGGGGGGACCTGGGGGGGTAGAAGAAGGAAAGTTTCTCGGTTCCAATATCCTCATTATTGTTATGGGTATCCCAGGAGCAGATATAATCAACCGTAGCCGGGTCCTCAAAATTAACCAAGACACAATCACCCTGGATTGTTTTTCTACCGAACCCCACCCAAGGGGCCCTACGCACCATTAAAATCTTACTCATCCTGTTTGGAGGCAAAGGGCGATTTAAGTTGAGCCAGTATTGTACCTTATTTTTTAATGACCCAGTGGACTCCTCTGTGTCCTTCTTCAATTTAGGAACCCCGGTCAGAACCACCAAATAAGGGGTTACTTCCGGGGGTAAATTGATAGCTAATTTCCCTGATTGAAGTGCGTTTTTATAATCCTGAGTTTTATTTGCCTCCAACATGTTATTTGTGGCAGGATTAACCCCTTCCATGCGGGGCGGATTCCCCCGCTGTGCTGACCGTTACCTGCGCGGGCGTGGTCATGACGGAACGGTTCCGTCATGAGCACAGCTCAACCGACGCTCATGACGGAACCGTTCCGTCATGAGCGTCGAAGGGGTTAATAGTATTCTCTATGGGGTTATTCTCTGGGAGAGTCAAATCCAATATGGTTTCGTTCTCATTTATGACTAGTGGATTTGTTGTTGTGGGGCCCCTAAGATTTTTTTGATGAGTTAAGTTCTTATTCCCCGCCTTTGTAACCTTGGAGCTAGTCAGATTTTTAGAATGATCAGTTAGTTCAGTTAATTGTTTTTCGATCAGACTCAGTCTATTTTCTAAGGGGAAAATATATTTTTTAAAAAGCTCACTCATATGATTAAAAAGTTTATTGTAATCCAACTCAGCAACCTTGGAATTCACCAATGGGCTAGAAGCGACCTCTACATTGTCCAGTTCGGGAGTCATACTATTTGCATGTGAACGTGCGAAAGTGCGACTATCCTTTGACAGTTCGTCTAGTTGTTCCCCATTACTCAGGGGTACCACATTTAGCCCTTTTTCTTCAAATACCAGATTTCTCAGACTGTGGTTGGTCTTCTTTGGGTTCTTTAATTTTCCTTTATTTCTTGGCATTTTTTGAGTGGCACCCTCTCTCATACCCCTCGTTTGTCTAGATGTTGTAACTTCTACAGTTTGAACTGGATCTGGGGCCAAGGACCTCTCCAGGTGCGAGTCTGAAATACAATCAGAGGGAGATGGAGACAGGTCTACCACATTTGGGATGCTGTGAAAGTCCGCGTGGACTGTAATAGGGGCTAATTGCTTATTATGATGGTCTGGAGTTTTGGCAGTTGCGAGGTGTCCCAAAGACGAACGTTTTGCTAAAATAAGGTCTTGGGACACTCTCCGTTCCATGAGGGCAATTCCCTGATCGATAACTGAATTCGCCCTCACGATAAAATTATCCAAGGGGCCAGTTATACTATGTGCGTCCGTAGCCACTTTGTTCTTAGATCCTCGTGTAGACGCCATTTGGAAATCAAATTGTTCAGCTGCAAATCGCTACTCGAATACAAAATTAAGTTGTAATCAGGCACTTACACGCATTAATAAATGTTAGAGGGTGGGCCCGGTCCGGTCCTACTCGGTCTGTAACGGGCTGAAACGGGCCCGCCCTTGGCCCGGGCTTCGCCCGGCGCACGTCCCGCGCGAAGCGGGGGCCGCGAGTCGTGTTTTAAAGGCAGGGAGGCAGGCAAACAATCAGAGGGGGAGTGTCCGGGAAGAGGCAGCAGCTGTTGGCGATGTTCTCGCTGCAAGCGCCTCGCAGTCCCTCACGCCCTGTTCAAAGCACCCACAAGGTTGGCTGGCAAACAAAGTTCCACAAATTCGAGCACGAGCGGCACCCGCGAAGCGGGGGCCGCGAATCGTGTTTTAAAGGCAGGGAGGCAGGCAAACAATTAGAGGGGGAGTGTCCGGGAAGAGGCAGCAGCTGTTGGCGATGTTCTCGCTGCAAGCGCCTCGCAGTCCCTCACGCCCTGTTCAAAGCGCCCACAAGGTTGGCTGGCAAACAAAGTTCCACAAATTCGAGCACGAGCGGCTCCCGCGAAGCGGGGGCCATGAGTCGTGTTTTAAAGGCAGGGAGGCAGGCAAACAATCAGAGGGGGAGTGTCCGGGAAGAGGCAGCAGCTGTTGGCGATGTTCTCGCTGCAAGCGCCTCGCAGTCCCTCACGCCCTGTTCAAAGCGCCCACAAGGTTGGCTGGCAAACAAAGTTCCACAAATTCGAGCACGAGCGGCTCCCGCGAAGCGGGGGCCGCGAGTCGTGTTTTAAAGGCAGGGAGGCAGGCAAACAATCAGAGGGGGAGTGTCCGGGAAGAGGCAGCAGCTGTTGGCGATGTTCTCGCTGCAAGTGCCTTGCAGACCCTCACGCCCTGTTCAAAGCGCCCACAAGGTTGGCTGGCAAACAAAGTTCCACAAATTCGAGCACGAGCGGCTCCCGCGAAGCGGGGGCCGCGAGTCATGTTTTAAAGGCAGGGAGGCAGGCAAACAATCAGAGGGGGAGTGTCCGGGAAGAGGCAGCAGCTGTTGGCGATGTTCTCGCTGCAAGCGCCTCGCAGACCCTCACGCCCTGTTAAAAGCGCCCACAAGGTTGGCTGGCAAACAAAGTTCCACAAATTCGAGCACATTAATTTTATCTAGACGAGGCCTTTTGCAGAGTCCTTAAAAAAGCAGAATAAAATATTGGAAGATGATTTGGAGCGGCTTGAAACCCAATCTCGTCGTAATAACTTAAGATTTTTTTAAATTCCTGAGGGGGCCGAGAAAGGAGATGTTAAGGCCCTCATTTGTGGCCTTATGAGAGAAGTTTTGAGTGATAGGCCCGAGATTGATTGGGAAAAGGAGATCCAGAGGGCTCACAGAGACCCCTTTAGGCTAAGTGCAGACCGGAAGACCCCCAGGAAGGTCTTAGTAAACTTTTTAACTTTTGCGGTTAAAGAGTTGGTGTTGCAACGAGCTTTAAAAGGAGGCCCTTTAAGTCATGATGAGTTCTCTTATCAAATAAGGTCGGATCTGGGTAAAAGGACCGCTCAGAGGCAGTGGGAGTTGGTCACCAGAATTACTGAGCTACAGAGTAAGGGAGCACAGGTTCAGCTGAAATTTCCTGCAATGTTAAAGATTATGTGGCAGAACAAAATGTTTAATATTAGTAACCCAGAGGAGGTTGATACTTTCATATCACAGATGGTATGATATGATATTGGATCAAGTATATGTATATGTTAATATCTCAATGCTCGATATTGAGGGTATGGTTGAGATTAGGAAAATAGTATTTTGATTACGAAGTAACTTGGGGATAGAATTTTTTACTTTCTTTCAGTTTGGCTGTTTCATATGCTATATTTTTCGTTTCTTCTTTATCTCTCTCTTCCTAGAGGGATCGGGAGGGCGCAAAGGGCGGATAGCATCGCCTTAGGATGAAGGGGGGATTTCCCAAGGGTGGGGAGAAGGGGGGGGCACTGGGTGGTGGGAGCAGTGGGAGCAAAAAAAAAAATATATATATATCCTCATTCGCGTTTCTTGTCTAGGGGGTGTGTTGAGTGTATATATGTCTGTCGATTTGAATCAGGAAAATTCGGTAAGAATTGAAACTCGGGGTTTAGAGAATGGGTAGTTTCAAAACAGCTAATTTTCTAACTTGGAACGTGAATGGATTAAGATCTAGGAGGAAACTATTTAGAGTTATGGAAGTTCTTAAGGGAAGCACTGCCCAAGTCATACTACTACAGGAAACTCATATGGAAAATTTAGAGTGTAGACAATGTTTCCAAAAGTGTAGATGGGTCCAGGAGGTAATATGTTCGGCTCAGAGGGGGAGAACTCGAGGAGTTGCCATTATTATTAAAAGTAATAATGGCATCAGATTACTTAAATATGAAACGGATTCCTCCGGTAGATGGTTGGTGGCGACCCTGGTAATACAAAATAGGCCCCTGGTATGTGCAGTTTATTATGGTCCGAATATTGACGATCCGGAGGCTTTAATTAAGATGGAGTCTTGTCTACTAGAGACAACAGTACCTATTATATTTGGAGGAGACTTCAATTTAGTTATGGATAAGAGATTGGATAGGACTTCCAAGGTAAACTATATGAACCCTCCTAGATCCTTCTCCAGGCTAAAGAACATGATGAAAGATTTCAATTTAGTCGATATTTGGCGTATTAAGAGGGGAGACACACGAGAGTTTACTTTTTATAGCAAAAAGTATAGACACGATTCTCGAATTGACTTTTTTCTGGTAGGTCAAGAGCTGTTAGGGGAGGTATTAGAAATTGTACATATCCCCGCGATAGTGTCAGACCACTCAACTGTAGCTCTCGTCTTGAAAATCCAGCAAAAGGAAGGGCAGAGAAGATGGATTGTAGATAGAACTCTTTTCTTAGATGAAGGGATAGTTAGAGATTTAAGAGAAAAGTAGAGTTTTTCTTTTGTGTGAACATAGGATCAGTAGGTTATCAAACAGTCTGGGATACTTATAAGGCTTACCTAAGGGGGGTTGTAAGATCTATAATGATAGGGAAGAGAAGGATGGAGAAACGAGTTGAGGATGGAATATAAACTGGAGGAGATCAAGATTAAAGAAAGAAAATTACAGAAGGCGTCAATGGATGACTCAGAGAATCTTCCCGCTCTAAGTAAAGAGTTAGAAGGGCTACAGGCAACGTTCCAAGCATATATTGATAAAAGAATATCTGATAGATGGAAGGCGAGTAAACTTAGTCATTTTGCTTATGGTGAAAAATGTAGCTCCCTACTAGCCTGGAAAACTAAGGCGGATAGAGCAAGAAATAATATCCAAGTATTAATTAGCAGGGATTCCGGCGTAATACTTCATACTAATGAGGATATTTGTAAGGAGGCTTGTAGTTCTATGAAGGACTTATATAGGGAGGACATTCATCCTGACCAAGAGGATATCATAAAGTGGTTAGAACAGACGGCTCTCCCTCGGCTTACCAATGAGCAGCAGGAAGCACTGGAAGGAGAGATTACGGAAGGTGAGATCCGAGTTCAGTGTAAAAGAATGGTCAAAGGGAAGGCTGCAGGGCCAGATGACCTTCCTGTAGAGGTATATCTATCTATCATAGACATAATAATTCCAGTCTTAAAAGTCCTGTTTAATTTAATTTATATTAGTGGGGAAAACGCTCCTGCTTAATGGTCAGAGGCAATAGTGACCTTGATTTTAAAGCCCAATAAAGACCCGAGAACTGCTGACTCATATCGACCGATTTCTTTGCTGAATTCGGATTATAAGATCTTCTCTGGAGTTATAGCGGCTCGGGTAGCTAGGGTTATAAATCAGGTCGTCCACTCTAATCAAAGAGGTTTTATTCCCGGAAGACAACTAAATGAATTAACGTTCCAGCTGGTAGGGGTTATTGATATAGCTGAGACTAGGAGGGAGCCACTTACGATAGTAGCGGTTGATGCAGCTAAGGCCTTCGATCAAGTACACTGGCCTTATATGTGGGAGTCTCTACATAGTTTTGGATTTCCGCGCAACCTGGTCATGGCTGTGAAAAAATTGTATGAGGGTCCAAAGGCCAGGGTTTTGGTAAATGGGGTACTTTCTGATTGGTTTACTATCTCTAGGGGGACAAGGCAAGGTTGTCCCTTGTCCCCGCTCCTCTTCAATTTATATATTGAGCCCTTTGCAAACCTGATTAGAGCAGATACCTCTATCCTTCCGTTTAAATCTAAAAGTTATGAGGTTAAATTAGCTTTATATGCCGACGACCTATTGCTCTACACAAGAAATCCGCAGGATGCTATTCCGAATTTAATGAGGAAGGCTGAGTCATTCGGGCAGGTCTCAGGCTATAGAGTAAATACTGATAAAACGGAGATCATGGAGTGGAATCAGGTTTCCCAAAGCTATGGGGTGAAAACCCAAATACGATATCTTGGGATTTTAATTCCACAAAAAATTGAGGATATAACAAAAATCAATTGGAGGAAAACCAGTCAGGAAGTGGCTGGACTCTTGTTAAAATGGGAAAATTTACCCTTAAATATATATGGCCGTGTGAATTTAATAAAAATGATCATTTTACCAAAGATTACTTTTCTTTTTAACTCTATCCCTCTGATCTTTAAGAAAGAAGTCATAGCAAAACTTCAGGGTAAAATAGGCAGTTTTATTTGGCGATCCAAAGGCCCCAGGATTTCCTGGAAGAAGTTGAGGAGGAGGCTGGAGGTCGGTGGGCTAGCACTCCCTAATCTGTTTGCTTATTGTTATGCTTTTCAGTTCAAAAATGTTCGGATGATGGCCAATAAGACAGATAAGTCATCTATCGGCTTACTCTTCTCCGCTATGTTAGAAGATATTCCACAGGGCCAAAGGCATTTTCTTTTCAGATTTGGAGATTCCAAGTTTTTTAAGAAGATAAGGTTAAAGGTACTGAAGGCTGCCCTGAATATATGGATGTATGTTAGGAAGGTTTTTAAAGTCCCCTTTTTTTCTAGTAATGCTCCAAAATGGGACTCCCCCGGCACACCCGAATGTCTAAGAGATCAACTAAGTCAGCCTTTGAAAATAGGCAGCTTATATTATTGGGCTGATTTTAAGAAGGGCTCTGATTTAATGAGCTGGGGTGACCTCTTTGTAAAGGACAGCCAACAAGATTTAAGTATTATCAACTGAGCTCTTGGTGGGCTGCACAGGTTTGGGAGGAAGAGGATGACGATACAAAATTCAGTCAGGTGACGAGATCTGGCCAGTGGGAAATAGAGGTGTCTTTTTGGTATTGGGCTTTTCTGGAGATGGATAAGGAATTAGAGATCGAAATCGTGAAGCTTTGGGGCCGGGAATTTGGCGAAGAAGATGTAACCCAACTGTGGCGTACATCTTATGACTATCTGCGAACAGTAGTTAAACCAGCATCGCTCAAGAGAAACCATCTATTTACTACTTATAGAGTGTACTGGTCACCTGCAAAACTAACTAAGATTACTAGTAATGTGTATAACTGTGCTAGATGTATGCTACCGTCAGCAGATGACATTTACATGTTTTTGACCTGTCCCAATATATCTCTATACTGGAATTCAGTGTGTGACTTTATTAGGGAAACAATTGAGATCCAGATTACAATTTCTCCTTTGCTAGTTTTTTTTGGTCTATATCTGGAAGGGAATATGCAGATCCCTATGTGTAATGCAAAATTTTTGTTTTATGTGATCCTGTTGGCTAGACGGGAGATATGTAAGCTATGGAAATCAGGAAATGCACCTCTGTTTGGTGATTGTTTGAGGAATATAATTTATACAAGCGAGTTCGATCTGGCATGTGACCCTATGAGCGAGTCAAGAATATGGGCACCTTTAATAAGATGGAGAAATAAAGAAGTGTGAATCCTATGATTATGCCAGTACCTGCTGAAGGTAACACCTCTCCTCGCAGTGGTGGGAATATCGAGCAGAGGAGGAGTGTGCCCGACATAGCGGTATGCTAGAGGGATATAACTCTGTATCTTTCTCTCTTGGTTAACTAGTCGGCACCCTTACGCATGACCTTGAGAGATCAGAGGGAACCCTAGCAAGAAAGTTGGCGATATGAGGATAAAAAAAAAGAAAAAAAGAAAATTTGGGATGACAAAAGATGGTAGGATCTTAGAGAGGCTTGCGCCTCGAGTAACTTTAAACACTTTTGGAATATAATAGAATGGGACCGAGGAGGGCAACCGCAACAGCCACAAAATCATGTATCACAGGAAGATTGGGTAAATCATTTTAAACCCCAATATACCCTTGGTTTATATGAGGAAGATTCAAGTGAGATCACTCATTCATTTTATCTAGACGAGGCCTTTTGCAGAGCTGACGTCGATGTAGCACTCAGATCATTAACCGTCGGAAAAGCACCTGGCCCAGATGGTATCTCAGGAGACATATTCCTTTATGATAAGGCTAGATGGTGCCAGTACATTTTCTTGTTGGCTAACGCTATTGCCCAGGGCGCGCCCGTCCCCGACTCATGGAAAGGCGACAAAATCATACCGTTTTTTAAAAAAGGGGATAAATCTCACCCAGGAAACTATAGGCCCATTAGCTTAATAGATTCCTTGCAGAAGGTAATGGGGAGGCTAGTTTTCAGCAAGGTCCAAGAGTGGATATATGAACATAGTATCCTATCCCCTCTGCAGGCTGGCTTCCAGGCTTACACTAGCACCATTGACCAGGTGTTCCTGTATACTGAAAGACAGTGGTTCTGGGCAAGGGTAGCTTGTATGCTGCCTTTGTTGATCTCAAGTCAGCGTTGGATCTCGTTCCCCGTACCAAACTATGGGTGACTCTCCAAGAAATGGGGATGCCATCCGAATTGCTAACCCTCATCATTAGATTACATGAGGACAATTATGCCAAAATCCGATGGGGTTCGCAGGGTACTGTTACTAGTCCCTTTCCAATTGAGAGAGGCATGCGCCAAGGCTGCGTCATGGCACCCACGCTAATCTCCTTGTTCATCATCGGAATAGTGAACTGTATGGGATATACCGCTACCGATGCCACAACATTAGCAGGTGTGAAAATTCCTATATTAATGTTGGCAGGCGACACATTGATTATCTCAAAGACCCCGAGTGGTCTGCAACGAGCCCTGTCAATTTTTGAGAAGTTTTGATCCAACCGAGGCCTGGAAGTTAATGTGTCAAAAACAAAACTTATGTCTTTTAACCCATATAGAGCATTTAAAGGGGGGTATTCAAATGAATGATCGTCTGTTAGAGCAAGGAAATGAGTTTACTTACCTGGGGGTAAATATTCAGGATGACTTGAAATGGAATCATCACATTGATCTGGCAACTTTAAAGCACCAGCAACTGTCAGGAGTGGTATATTCTGAATGTAACACCTCACTCACAAAACCAATCAGTCCTGTACTCCAGGTATATAACATGAAAGTCATCAGCTCAGCCCTCTACGGGGCCGAGCTATGGGGCTGTGAGAACCTGTCTAAGCTCTCTATAGTAGAAAATAGGTTCCTAAGAAAAATTACTTATCTCCCACAAAGTATCCCAGTGTGTCCCCTACTCTATGACCTGGGTAGGAAATCAGTTGCAGACACTGCATAGTTACGCCCTCTATTATACTGGTGTAGAATTTGGACTACACCAGAATTGGCATCATATGCTGCTGGTTTCAAAGATATAATTAAGGCAGACAATTTTCATCAAATAAAATGGCTACGGGAGGTTAGAGACACCTTAACAAGTATTGCCATGATAGCACTGTGGAATGACCCAACAAGTTCCCTCTTTCCCCCGAAAAAGATTTTAAAAGAAAAGTACTGGGAAATGGTAATGCACAATACATTGAGAACAGTGAGTCTTCTTCACTAACAGGAATTTTCCTAGAAACTAAACTAACCCCCAGTTTAGAGCCATATTGGGATTTAATTACAAAACCGTACGACCTGAAGTTATACTTCCAGTTCAGAGTGGGTTCATTGCCATTAAGAACTTTTACTGCTAGATGTGTTAAATCTGGTGATAATTTGTGCCCTGTATGCCAGGCTAGGAAAGAGTCGTTGGCACACCTATTGTTTGCCTGTACAGGAGATGTTGCCCCACGTCGTGCCTGGCTGGTGCCAATTTGCAAAATACTAGGCACCAGAAGGTGTAACGAAGTAGAAAGAATATTACGTACTGACACGTCTACTCCTATTGTTACAGCACTGGCAAAATTCTTGGGGTGGTCGTGGGCCATAAGATCACATTCCCTTCGTTCCAAATAAGGTTGAATCAGATTTTGTGCATCTGCATATGAACGAGGAAAGATATCATCTATCTAGTAAACGTAGTAGATATTAGGTAGAACCAAGTGTCTGTATTAATTAAATGTGGCGTGATATTTGTACCCGTTTTATAGTCAAACCTAAAATATGTCGATGATTTTTACTATCCGAGTTGTTAATGAATTTTTTAAATATTTTTACTAATAACAGTTTTTATTGTGGTTTAATTTAATGACCCCCACTCAGGCTTTGTATTCTATTGTATTCGGTGTTTTCTGAAATATTTTCGTATTGTGCTTTTATGACTAAGACGCAGAGCCTGGACCAGCCAAAGCAGGGAGGAGGTGGGAAGCAGCGCGAGAGACACCAGCGCTACCCGGCCACGCCCCCCTTTCACCGGACACCTCAAGTTCACCTCGCGCCTCCCGCTTCGCGGGAGACGCAGCGCCTGGACCAGCCAAAGCAGGGAGGAGGCGGGAAGCAGCGCGAGAGGCACCAGCACTACCCGGCCACGCCCCCCTTATACCGGATATTGCCTGCAGATCTCTTCCGCCCGCGGGACGCGCCAGGCGAAGCCCAGGCAAAGGGCGGGCCGTCTACGGCCGTCTGAGGCCGAAAGAGGTCGGGCCGGGCCACCCCCCCAAAAACCTCGAAATGGGTAAGCGCAAACAAACAGCTAACATGGAGGTGGAGGGGAAGAAAGCGAAGGTTGCCAGAAAATCGGACAGCATTATCTCCTATTCGTCTACCGCAGTTGGGGCTTTATCAAAAGAAATTGCCAATGCAGAGCAGGAACTTGGTCTGGTAACTCCCTCTTTATCCTGTGAACCAACTGACCGTGTGGTAGCGCCTCGTATACCCTTGGAGCCTGTGGTGGTTGTTTCTAATCCACCCATTATGAGTGCCCCTGCTAACTCTACTCAGATGGGTACTGTTCAATTGGGGCATTATGCCCATGGTAATGTAGGTCCTGTAAGGGGGGTAAGAAGAAGAGAGTTAAACGGCCCAAATCCCCAAAAGCTCCGCAGATTACTGACGGCTCTATAGGTAACTTTTCGGCGGACTTACTGGGAGACCTAATTGCCCTAGAACCGCTACTTGTGGGCATTGCTAAAGACATTGTCGAGACTCTGAACGCTTGTGTTGCCGACCTGCTTAGTAAATGTTCCAAAATTGTTGCCTCCATTAAAAATGTAAATTCACAACAATTGGGGGTTAGTCAGGAGAGGCTTAGCTCACAAAGGGTTGACGGGGGCATGGGAGTTCCCTTTTGGCCATTGGCCATACCAAGTCCTCGAGTGAATCGTAGTACCCCAGGCAGGTCACAGTGCGTGAGACCATCTCCCTCTGTCGCGCAACCACCTCTAGGCAGGCATTCCCCTGGTAACACGCCGTGGGCGGCCAGCCCTGACGCAGTCCAGCCCCCGGGTCGAAGTGTGAAGCAGGTAAGGGGCTGTTCGGTTACCCTTGACCTTCCCCCAGAAGCGGCCCCATTGGTGGCTGTATTTGTAGGGGTCCCTCCGCTCCGTGTGGGAGTGATTGAATCTACTCATGATTTGTTAAGGGTGACCAGATCCTGGTGCACAGCCTCCAGCTGTGGGGGACTGGACATCTCCTCCAATATCATCATGGCGAGAAGGGTGGGGTGGGTTGGGCGGCGGCCAAAGCGGCTTGTGGGTGATTGTGTTATAGTCAACTTTAATAGTCCTGACATAGCAGATAGACTGTTTTGGGATGGGTCAGAGGTAGCGCTAAGGGGAATTAGACCAGTCCCCCTTGGGTTTTTCTACCCACCCCCAGCTAAATTGTCAGGCGGCATGCACAGTCATTTTGGTGTAGGTCGTGTAGCAAAAAACACTCTCCCCCTACCTCCAAGGCCATTTTTTACTCTCCGTCAGCCAACCATAGCGGGGTGTCAAAGCTCTGGGGAGACCCTAGGGCCTGGTGATTGGCAGCTACCCTCTAGTGTCCCTTTGCCCCATCCCCCCAATCTGATCTTGAACAACCGTTTTACCCCACTGTCTAATTTGGAGGCAAATGATTGACTGACAGTGTCGCACCAGTCACCTGCATCCTGTCACGTAAACCCTGTTGGAGGGGTATGCTGTAAATTAATTAGCTGGAATGTTGCTGGGATTAGATCCAAGAGAGCGGATCCAATCTGGCTTGATTATTTAGGCAATCATGACATTATTGCCATGCAGGAATCATGGGACCCGTCAAGTAACTTCTGTTTGGATGGTTATTCTAGCTTTGCGCTCCCAGCAGTCATGGGTCGGGCAGGACGAACGAAAGAGGGTTTAATATTTCTTTTTGCATTACATCTGAAGGGCACATTTACTCGTCTGTTTTCTGGCTCGAACAATGTTCTTTGTGTTGAATGGTCCGTCTCCCACTCTTTGAAAATTTTACTGATTAATTTTTATAATGCTAGGGACTGTATTGTCTTTAATCAACATGTGGTCGCTTTGCAATGTTTCATTTTAGAGTATAGCCAAAAACAAAACACTGGTTTCGAGATTGTCCGGATAGGCGATTTTACTGTTCATCCTTGTGATGCTGAGTGTTATGCGTGGGGCCATGAAGCCCATGAGGGGCCATCAGGTTCTGCGGCCTCTCATTTTGAGCACACTAAGTATGGGGAGGCCCTAGAGGATTTCCTTGCTACCATTAATATTTTTGAACCCAATTTTATAGAGGTAGGGTGCAGGGTTACTACTTATAAAGGCACCACTGCGGGGTCAGTGATTGATTACATCTTCTTGTCTTCTGGTGCCCTATCGTGGTCAAGAGCTTACAAAGCTGTCCCGTCGGCCTTTAGTGATCACAATCCGGTGTATTTGGAGTTGGAAATGGGCGAGAGCTTGGGTGACGTGCGTCACGTTCGCCAAATTGACCCTCCCCTGATCACGAAAGATCAGGGCCACAGGATCAAGTGGGCAAAGGTGGTCCCCGCAACCTTTTTAGAGGCTCTATGTGCAAAAATTGACGGGCCTTGGGCCACATGCCTCAACGAGAATTCGCCTGCTGCGGAGGTAGTCTGTGCTTTTGAAGTAATCTGCTCACAGATCTCTAGGGACCTGACTTCCACCAATACTGGTGGATGCAGCAATCCCTCAAGATGGTTTGATGGAAGTTGCTCCAGGGCCCATAGGGTTTTGCGTCAGGTGCTAAAAAGCAGCCCTAGAGAGAAGACGGCAATTGCTGTAGCGAGAGGGGCCTATAAGGAGGCCATTGCCAAATGGAAAAAGGTGATAAAAGCGGAGGCTTGGGATAATCTCCTATCCATCGATGTCCTACGGGACAGTGGAAAGTTCTGGGCTACAATTAATCATCCATTCTTTTCGGGTATCGAGGGCACTAATATGGATTGTGTAATCCCGGACGAGCAGTGGTTTGATCATTTTAGTAACATGTATGGGGCAGGTGGCTCAAGTCACCCAAGCAGCAGTATTTCCCTTGAACCCCACTCTCTGCCTTGCTTACCTTTCGATAATTTGGATGTGGAGAAAGCCATAAAGGAATCCTCTACCAACAAGGCGCCGGGCCCCGACGGCGTGCCGGCGGACCTATATGGCTCCTCACCTAAAGTATGAGCAAGGATTTTAACAAATGTTTTTAATGCCGTCTCTGGCTATAGGTTCCCTGCTTCATGGGCTACTGCGGTCATTATCCCAATTTTTAAAAAGGGTCACCGTGATGACCCCTCTTGCTATAGACCCATTTCCCTGATATACTCGGCAGTGAAGATCTTGGGCAGGGTTTTACTTTCTAAACTCAGGGATGGCTTAGACAGCCGGGGTGTCCTGTCTAATCTGCAATATGGGTTTAGAGAGAATAGGGGGACCTTGGATCAATGTTTAAATATTCTGTTTTTAATTAGCAAATACACGGTGGCGAAGGACGGGTCCCTTTTTATGGCCTTTATGGACCTGTCGTCCGCTTTTGATTTAGTTAACCGGGAGAAGTTATGGCTTATTTTGCTGGAAATGGGTATTGACCCCCCCAATGAGCTTTTTAGCAGCACTCCATCAGGACCTTTTTGTCTCAGTAAGGGTCACTCAGGACGGGAAACGCACTAAGCACTTTAGGTCAGTGAGGGGGGTGAGGCAAGGGTGTATCCTGGCCCCACTCCTCTTTACTATCTACATTAACGGCCTGGAAAAGTCCCTGGGAAACTCGAGGGCGGATGTGCTGCGTGTAGGGGATTTAGCTATACCGGTTCTCCTATACGCGGATGATGCTGTCCTGTTGGCCCGCACTGGTGTGGGGCTTCAGAGATTGCTGGATGCCTTTGGCGCCTTTATGGCCACCTTAGACTTTAAGGTGAACATACAGAAATCTCATTTTATGGTAGTGGGGAAACAGGGCAAAAAGCCCAAACTTAGGTCTTTTTTCTGTAATTGGGAAGAAATTTCGAGAGTGAAGGTTTTTTGTTATCTGGGGGTCCTCTTTGACGAGAGAGGCACTTGGGGCCCGCAAATCAAGCTTAAAAGCAACTCGGTAGCCAGGTCTACCTCAGCGCTACTGAGTTTTGCCAGAAGACTGGGGGCACGGCCGATGGAGGCCCTGCTGAAAGTCTATAACTCGAAATGCTTGGCCATCGCCACTTATGGTGCCGCTTTGTGGGGTTACGTCGCGCA
The DNA here is from genome assembly GCF_964204655.1 of Triturus cristatus. Taxonomy (NCBI): domain Eukaryota; kingdom Metazoa; phylum Chordata; class Amphibia; order Caudata; family Salamandridae; genus Triturus; species Triturus cristatus. The sequence continues at coordinate 266,080,236 of NC_140582.1, read as the reverse complement.
GGACATGATTCAAGTGGTAGAAAACAGATTTCTGAGACACTTGCTCTCAGTTCCCCAATCTACTCCCACCTTCTCTATTCACTCGGAGGTTGGTTTGGGATACGCTACGGATAAACTGAAGATGGCCCCACTATTGTGCTGGGTGAAAACCTGGCTAAATCAGGAAATCACTCTTAATCACATGATCCTTAACGATATTTTAGCTATGGACAATGTTAAGAGAATACCCTGGCTGGAGTACGTTAGAGCGGCGTTCTCCCATCTTGGGCGTCCTGAGCTTTTTCTATTCCCTTTACATATCGTTAAGGCAGATGTAGCATGGATTAAGCAGTCTTTCTTAGACAGGGTAAAACTGGATCGTGAAGAGAGGGAACTTACAAAACCAAGCGTTAGAGCGCATTATTTGCTTCTCTTATCTCCCTCTCTGGAACCCTATTTAAGTATTGTTTCTAACCCATATCATAGATTTCTATTGTTGAGACTCAGATTTAATCTGATTCATTATTCACTAGGTTTTTATCCGTCCTGGGGCAAACCTGAATGTGGAAGGCCGTGTCCATGTGATAATTTCTCATACCAAGACACATTGCACTTTATCATGTTTTGTGAGTTTTATTCTGCTCGCCGGAAAAAATATTTGCTTCCAATTCTGAAGGATGCCGGCTTTTTACAAGTTAGACCTGCTTTGCTATTTTTACAGCAGCTGAGCAGTACTCGCATTGTATTCAGTGTGGCAAATTTCTAGGCCTGGGCCAAAATTCCGTTCCGTTCGCGGAAGTTGCGATATTTTGGCATTCTCGCGTTCCGCGGAAAGCGCGAAAATGTCAAAATTTCCGCATTCCGCAGCTTAGCGATAATTTTTTTCTTGCTCGCGCTGTAAAACAATACATTCTCGCGCGCGCGCGATCGCCTTACCTGAATCCCTGCGTTCTCCGACAAGTTTTCTTGACCCGGTCGCGTTCTCCACGAGATGTTGGATTTTGGTAGCCATTTTGCGCTGTCTCGCGAGAGTTCGCGGCCGCATTCAAGTCATTTTTCACGCGATCACGTCATTTGTCGCGCGATCAGGTCTTTCTTCTCGCGATCATGCACCGCGCGAGTATGAGAAGATTGAGATATCGAACATGTCATTCTACATCGCGAGCCAGAGAATGAGGACGCGGGCACATGAAATCGAACGCGAACAGGAGAAAGAGACCGCGAACACGTCATATCCAACGCGACAGGGACAAAGAAGAGAACGCGATCATATCGTTTTCGACACGCCGGCGGAAGTAATGTGAAGCTGGAGAACTCAACAATGTAAAATTTACAATTTGGAGAGGAATATCGGCTCTAGCAGCATGAAACCATCTGCAAATACTGATTTTGGATGAAAAGAACTCCTTACATTCACATTTGGCTTTCCTTTTTTGTGCAAGGACTCCAGGAGTCATTTTTTTTTTACAAAGTGGAGAGAGGGAGGAAGTGACACAGATTCTCCAACTTCCTGTTCCTGTCCAGCAGGCTCCTCCCAGTGCTTTGTCCATCTCCTGCTCATTCTGCCTTTGGATTTGGAGCTGGAAAGATCTCTCTTTTTGTCTGCTGCATCATTGCAATTGGATTTCAGGATTTTTGGAATAGGATATTTTACAAGTAAGTGGTTGTTGTGTTTGATTGTGGGCATTGCAGTTGTTGTGTAACTACAATTTATTTTTGATAATTAATTATCATCATTCCTTTTTTTTTTTTTTTATTTATTTTAATTTTGTGGGTTGTAGTAGTAGGCCCGAGCTAGCCATGGGCATGGCCTCATGGGTGTGTGTGTGCATGATGAAGCAACTGTTCCTTTTGTTTTTTGAATATATTTCATTTTCAATCACATTTAGGGCATGGATGGCATTGGATTGAGTTGGGGAAGTGTGTTTTTTGGGGTGGCCTTGCTGATGTTGTTGGGCCTGGACATGTGGCTGGTGGCCATTTTGAGGCCTAGGCCTGCAAGCTTGCCTGGCCTTGTCTGCCAGCAGGCCTGCTTTCATCCACTGCTACCAGAGCAGGTAGCCACAGCTTTAGTAATCTACTGTTTTCTGTGTGTTCTGTTGATTTTAGACATCATTTTGGGCATGGATGGCATTGGATTGAGTTGGGGAAGTGTGTATTTTGGGGTGGCCTTGCTGATGTTGTTGGGGCTCGCCATGTGGCTGGTGGCCATTTTGAGGCCTAGGCCTGCAAGCTTGCCTGGCCTTGTCTGCCAGCAGGCCTGCTTTCATCCACTGCTACCAGAGCAGGTAGCCACAGCTTTAGTAATCTACTGTTTTCTGTGTGTTCTGTTGATTTTAGACATCATTTTGGGCATGGATGCCATTGGATTGAGTTGGGGAAGTGTGTATTTTGGGGTGGCCTTGCTGATGTTGTTGGGGCTCTCCATGTGGCTGGTGGCCATTTTGAGGCCTAGGCCTGCAAGCTTGCCTGGCCTTGTCTGCCAGCAGGCCTGCTTTCATCCACTGCTACCAGAGCAGGTAGCCACAGCTTTAGTAATCTACTGTTTTCTGTGTGTTCTGTTGATTTTAGACATCATTTTGGGCATGGATGGCATTGGATTGAGTTGGGGAAGTGTGTATTTTGGGGTGGCCTTGCTGATGTTGTTGGGGCTCGCCATGTGGCTGGTGGCCATTTTGAGGCCTAGGCCTGCAAGCTTGCCTGGCCTTGTCTGCCAGCAGGCCTGCTTTCATCCACTGCTACCAGAGCAGGTAGCCACAGCTTTAGTAATCTACTGTTTTCTGTGTGTTCTGTTGATTTTAGACATCATTTTGGGCATGGATGCCATTGGATTGAGTTGGGGAAGTGTGTATTTTGGGGTGGCCTTGCTGATGTTGTTGGGGCTCTCCATGTGGCTGGTGGCCATTTTGAGGCCTAGGCCTGCAAGCTTGCCTGGCCTTGTCTGCCAGCAGGCCTGCTTTCATCCACTGCTACCAGAGCAGGTAGCCACAGCTTTAGTAATCTACTGTTTTCTGTGTGTTCTGTTGATTTTAGACATCATTTTGGGCATGGATGGCATTGGATTGAGTTGGGGAAGTGTGTATTTTGGGGTGGCCTTGCTGATGTTGTTGGGGCTCGCCATGTGGCTGGTGGCCATTTTGAGGCCTAGGCCTGCAAGCTTGCCTGGCCTTGTCTGCCAGCAGGCCTGCTTTCATCCACTGCTACCAGAGCAGGTAGCCACAGCTTTAGTAATCTACTGTTTTCTGTGTGTTCTGTTGATTTTAGACATCATTTTGGGCATGGATGCCATTGGATTGAGTTGGGGAAGTGTGTATTTTGGGGTGGCCTTGCTGATGTTGTTGGGGCTCTCCATGTGGCTGGTGGCCATTTTGAGGCCTAGGCCTGCAAGCTTGCCTGGCCTTGTCTGCCAGCAGGCCTGCTTTCATCCACTGCTACCAGAGCAGGTAGCCACAGCTTTAGTAATCTACTGTTTTCTGTGTGTTCTGTTGATTTTAGACATCATTTTGGGCATGGATGCCATTGGATTGAGTTGGGGAAGTGTGTATTTTGGGGTGGCCTTGCTGATGTTGTTGGGGCTCGCCATGTGGCTGGTGGCCATTTTGAGGCCTAGGCCTGCAAGCTTGCCTGGCCTTGTCTGCCAGCAGGCCTGCTTTCATCCACTGCTACCAGAGCAGGTAGCCACAGCTTTAGTAATCTACTGTTTTCTGTGTGTTCTGTTGATTTTAGACATCATTTTGGGCATGGATGGCATTGGATTGAGTTGGGGAAGTGTGTATTTTGGGGTGGCCTTGCTGATGTTGTTGGGGCTCGCCATGTGGCTGGTGGCCATTTTGAGGCCTAGGCCTGCAAGCTTGCCTGGCCTTGTCTGCCAGCAGGCCTGCTTTCATCCACTGCTACCAGAGCAGGTAGCCACAGCTTTAGTAATCTACTGTTTTCTGTGTGTTCTGTTGATTTTAGACATCATTTTGGGCATGGATGCCATTGGATTGAGTTGGGGAAGTGTGTATTTTGGGGTGGCCTTGCTGATGTTGTTGGGGCTCTCCATGTGGCTGGTGGCCATTTTGAGGCCTAGGCCTGCAAGCTTGCCTGGCCTTGTCTGCCAGCAGGCCTGCTTTCATCCACTGCTACCAGAGCAGGTAGCCACAGCTTTAGTAATCTACTGTTTTCTGTGTGTTCTGTTGATTTTAGACATCATTTTGGGCATGGATGCCATTGGATTGAGTTGGGGAAGTGTGTATTTTGGGGTGGCCTTGCTGATGTTGTTGGGGCTCGCCATGTGGCTGGTGGCCATTTTGAGGCCTAGGCCTGCAAGCTTGCCTGGCCTTGTCTGCCAGCAGGCCTGCTTTCATCCACTGCTACCAGAGCAGGTAGCCACAGCTTTAGTAATCTACTGTTTTCTGTGTGTTCTGTTGATTTTAGACATCATTTTGGGCATGGATGGCATTGGATTGAGTTGGGGAAGTGTGTATTTTGGGGTGGCCTTGCTGATGTTGTTGGGGCTCGCCATGTGGCTGGTGGCCATTTTGAGGCCTAGGCCTGCAAGCTTGCCTGGCCTTGTCTGCCAGCAGGCCTGCTTTCATCCACTGCTACCAGAGCAGGTAGCCACAGCTTTAGTAATCTACTGTTTTCTGTGTGTTCTGTTGATTTTAGACATCATTTTGGGCATGGATGGCATTGGATTGAGTTGGGGAAGTGTGTATTTTGGGGTGGCCTTGCTGATGTTGTTGGGGCTCGCCATGTGGCTGGTGGCCATTTTGAGGCCTAGGCCTGCAAGCTTGCCTGGCCTTGTCTGCCAGCAGGCCTGCTTTCATCCACTGCTACCAGAGCAGGTAGCCACAGCTTTATTGATCAAGTGTTTTCTATGTGATCTGTTGAATTTTTAGACATCACCTTCCTGAGAGTGTAGTGTGGCTGTACACAGTACTAGTAGTATAACATAGCTCTAGTTAAAAAAAAATCATAAATGGCTAGACTATCTTTTGTTTGCACTAGTACAGTACTAAGTAACTGAACCACAAAAACAAATGCAACATTTCACTGATGTTCTTCTCCTGTCTTCTTTGCTTTTAGGTGCACAAAAGACAGAGTAGGAGGTGTCATCGGCATCACCTGGCTACCCGTTGTACTGCCAGCCAGACAGAAGTCCTGCTGCGCATCACGCCCACGTGTGACCAGAACTTGTTGTGCATCTGCCTCCTGCCTGACGTCGGAATAAGATGGCCCCAAAGAAAGGTACCAGGTCCAGTACCAAGAAAGTTGCTGGTGAGAAGAAGGAACAGAAAAAGGAAGTGCCATTAACCACGACTGGTGGTGTGCCGGCCAAGGTTTTTTTTGGCACCAAAGCGTTGTCCGGGAACCAAGCTGGGAGCAGCACAGCGGTCCAGCAACCCCACCAACCTAGGCCCAAGGGCTTTACTGTCGCAGAGGTAGCCAGTCTACTAACGGGCAGCGATGTTGAAGAAATGTCATTACCGCAAAGTAGTACACAATCAAGTTCAACGCAGGTGCAAACTCAGCAGATCAGTGTGCAGCCGCCGCAACAAGAACAGCAGCAGCAGCCGGCGCAACCAGAACAGCAGCAGCAGCCGGCGCAACCAGAACAGCAGCAGCAGCCGGCGCAACCAGAACAGCAGCAGCAGCCGGCGCAACCAGAACAGCAGCAGCAGCCGGCGCAACCAGAACAGCAGCAGCAGCCGGCGCAACCAGAACAGCAGCAGCAGCCGCCGCAACCAGAACAGCAGCAGCCGCCGCAACCAGACCAGCAGCAGCAGCCGCCGCAACCAGAACAGCAGCAGCAGCCGCCGCAACCAGAACAGCAGCAGCCGCCACAACAGCCCACCATAGTAGTTGTTGCTCCTGACGTAGGGGCATTTCAGGAAATCGAGCTTCCTGCAGACAAAGCGGAGCGAAGTCAAACCACTGTTTCAGAACATCTATTGTCTTCCAGACCACCAGCAAGGAAAAGGAGGCTTAGTCCATCATCTTCTTCTTCAAGCCCCGCTTCTGATGATCGTGATGACACTTGGGTCCCACCAGCTCGGTCTGAGAGTGAAGTACGCCACAAGACATTGCTTCTGAAAAGGAAGGTCCCAGAAAAACTTAGAGTTATGGAGGTAGATGTAGAAGAGGGGGGTGATGATGTTGATGAAGACGAGCCAGTCATCACGCACATTACTCCCGCCCCAAAGGGATTGGAGACCGACATTCTAACCCTATCCAGAAAGGCTGCTACTGAGTGAGATGCAGCACGGATCTCACCAACACAGGTTACACCACCACTACCTCCAGCTGCCATATTTTCCAAGGCCCGGCAGGGACCTACATCCAGCTCAACCACCTCAGTAGGAAGTGGTAGTAAAAGTCACAGTGTAGGTGGACAGGGTCACATATTTTCAAGGACCCCCTCAAGTTCATCTGGTGTTGAAAGTGGCACATCCAGCAGTGCCAGAAAGTTCTCCTCCCCAGTTTGGGACTTCTTTTCTGTTAGCGCCAAGGAGGAGAACATTGCTATATGCGCAATTTGTCGGCAAGGTGTTCAGCGTGGTAAGCTTGGTACAAACTATGGTACCGGAGGACAAGCAAGTCATCTCAGAATACACCACACTATTGTGTGGGAGGATCACCTACTTAAGTTAAAAGAAAGTAGGAAAACTAAACCCTTTGAAGTTGGTCAGGAATCAGGGAGCGATATTATTGTGGTGGCAGGTGAAGAACAGGGAGGCATTTCTAGCCCTGTCTCCAGTAGTGCAGTCACTGCAGTGGTAACGCCCACATCCTCCTCAGTAACATCAGAGTGGCACCGCAGTAAGAGCCATACTCAGAGTGTGGGTGAGACACCAAGGCGACCGGCGGCGAGTACCTCAATGAGACAATCTGTGTCGTTGAGCCTTAGTGGGTTAATGGCACCACTAAGGAAAGTAAGCCAGCCTACCATTGACAGCATGTTTAGGTTGGAGGGGCAGTTCCAACGCAACCACCCAACGGCACGATTGTACAATGCGAAGCTGGCTAAAATGTTAGCGCTGGACCTTCTTCCTTTTTCATTTGTGGAAGGGGTGGGTTTCCTTGAATTTGTGTCTGCCATCTGCCCGAAATGGAAAGTTCCAAGCCGGTCCTATTTCGCAAGAATTGCTGTTCCGGCACTACATCATGATGTGCTGGAATTGGTTGGACAAGCTTTGCAGAAGAGTGCTGTGCACAATATCCACCTGACAACAGACATGTGGACCAGTTGCCAAGCCACAGATTACATGTGTATCACTGCACACTGGATCTCTTTTGTGGGGATTAAAGATCAACTATCTGCACGAGGTGTTGTTGACACAGCTGCGATTTTTGAAGGTACTCGGAAACATGCAACTGTAGCCATGTTCGCCATGGAGAAATCTCATACGGCTGAAAACATTTTAGAAGAGTTTCGCACCAAGGTTTTGGAATGGCTGCAGCCCAGAGGGCTTGGTATTGGTTTTGTTGCCACAGACAATGGCAGTAATGTACTTAAGGCCATGGAACTTGGTTCCTATTTCAGGGTTCCGTGTTTGGCACACTGCATAAACATTATAGTGCAAGACTTTCTGAAAAAAGAACCCATAGTAAGCAATTTACTGTCCATCTGCCGAAGAATATGCACTCATTTCAGCCATTCTTTTAAAGCTCGGAAGCAGCTGAGGATCCTCCAACGTGAGCGTAGGGTGCCAGTCAAGGCACTCATCCAGGAGGTGGCAACACGTTGGAACTCAACGTATTACATGCTTGATCGTCTGTACGAACAGCACAGGTCACTCAATGATTATGTCTGGTACAGAAGCAGTGATGCTAGTGTTAAAGGCATGACCCTTCAGAGGGAGCAATGGACCCTAATTCAATGCCTGACTGAGATGCTGTCTCCTTTTGAGGTCTTCACACGTGAAGTCAGCAAGGAGGACTGTACAATGGGCCAAGCGATCCCATTGTTGCAAATGCTAGAGCATGAGCTGAATAATGTGTCTGAATCCTACAAAGGTGTAGAGGACAGAAGGCAAGCCCATGACTTGGTGGAGAGCTTATCCAGGCGCTTATCAGAAAATGTAAGGATACAAAATAAAATTTTGTCACAAGACCATTACATTTGTGCCACAATTCTGGATCCACGTGCAAAATTAGGACTATTCCTTTCTTTTTCCGACACTGATGTTGCCCGCTACAAAAGTTGTATAGCTGAAGCAGCCATCAAGTTTGAAAACGAAGGGCTGCGAATTAAAAGCCCGCCACATCAACCCACAACAAGTACTGATACTGAAGCAGGCCATGCAGAATCAAGTGCAACTTCGTCGGCTGAGGGCAGTGCGGTTGGCTCACAATCGCAACACTCACCATCACCATCGACTACAAAAACAATAACTGGATCATTCAGCCGAGTACAATCATTATCAGATTGGTATGTAAAGATGGGCCGTAAGCACAGTGCTGATGCACAGAAAAAACAGCACAAAAGCTTACCAGCAGCAACCCTGAACATTGAGCGGATGGTCCAGGCCTATCTGGACGACCCAACAGAGGTGTACGTTGATCAAAACCCAGTGCAGTATTGGTATAGGAAAAGGTCTGAATGGCCACAGCTCAGCAGGCTGGCAATAAGCTATCTGGCTTGCCCTGTCGCAAGTGTCTCTTCCGAACGTGTTTTCAGTGCTGCTGGTTCCATTGTAACCTTGAGAAGGACCAGTCTATCTCCCAAAAACGTGGAGAGGTTAACAATGATCAAAATGAATCAGCACTTCATACCACCGAATTACACAATGCATGAATCAACAGAGGAAGATGAGGACAGCGGCTCAGGTGACGGAAGTATTGTGTCAGATGATTACCTACTACTGGACGATCCCCCAGAGTTTGAGGACGAGCTATACTTCCCTGACAATTAGGCTCGCACTTACTGTCTTCCTCCCTTTTTTCCCCCTTTGTTTGTGTCTGTTGTTCCGGTTATAAACTTGTGAATCGCAACCAATGCATTATCACCGTCTTCTAATCTTCTAATTTAAGATACAAGTTTCAGGTGTCTGCCATTTGACACTACAGTCCTCAGAATCCAGCTCCTCCGCTCGATCATACTGCATCTCCTGGTCAATTCCATTTCCCTCATGAATGATGATTGGATGATGGTAACAACAAATTCAAACTTTCCTCGTCCTTCCAAAACAAGTGGACCATGAATCTGATGACTTCTATAGCTATCCTCCTTCAGAGCCGAGAGAGACTGGCCATTAACTGAAAATAAGATGCAACAGGTAATGATTGATGCCATGCATTGTCCGCAGAAAAGCAGACTGAGTGATGTAGATTTTGTTGTGTGTGTTGCGCATGAATGAATTGATGTAATTGTGCACTGCCACTAATCAACTTTCTACAGAACACACTAGTAATTACTAATTTTCCTCTTCTGGCAAACAAGAAATGTGTACTTCTCTCCTGCATCTTGGTGATACATTGCTTTTAATTCAATACAGGAAGGGCACTCACTCAATCTGCGCAATGCAAATGACTGTGACTTAACAGCACCGTCCATCATGATGATGGCGAAAGAGACGGCCTGCAGCGTTAACGAGATGAGATGCAACAGGTAATGATTGATGCCATGCATTGGCCGCAGAATAGCAGACTGAATGATGTAGATTTTGTGGTGTGTTTCGCATGAATTGATGTAATTGTGCACTGCCACTAATCAACTTTCTACAGAACACACTAGTAATTACTAATTTTCCTCTTCTGGCAAACAAGAAATGTGTACTTCTCCTGCATCTTGGTGATACATTGCTTTTAATTCAATACAGGAAGGGGACTCACTCAATCTGCTGCGCAATGCAAATGACTGTGATTTAAACAGCACCGTCCGTCATGATGATGGCGAAAGAGACGGCCCGTTAACTTAAGATGAGAAGTAACAGGTAATAAATGATGATAATTAATGGCATGCATTGGACACCTGACTCTGAGCTATTGATCTTTGTGTTTGCGTTGTTTGTTGTGCACAAAGTGAATGATGTCAAAGTGTACTAGTGTTAATCTATCTTTCTGTACACAATAAAGAATGACTCAAGTCAGTAATATTTATATTTCTACTCTTGTTGTGTTCTAAAAATTACACTTGTACTGCAGGCCGATCTTCAGTCAGTAGAAGTATCAGAGCTGATGATGAAGTCAGGAGGATGTTTCATGAGTGGCATAAAACGGAAAAGCCTAAAGGTAAACACGTGAACCACAACCACAGCACACCCAAATGTCTGTGTAGAAGTTGAATAGAGTGTAGCGGTGGGATGACTGCAGTGCATTGATTTTACTAACTTTAACTGTAAAATGCTATGTCTGGAATGGATAATGTGCTTTGCGTTTGTCCAACTCTTTGAGAGAAAAAAAAAAAGGACTCTAAAGTGTTAACGTAGGATGTGCTAATGGTAAGCACTGTGGGCCTGATCTCTCCTGTTACTGTTGAAGGTCTATGCTGGAAACAGACTACAGTAGAGATGATGCATATGCATACATGCCACCTCGGAAAGTGTTCTTGTTGCACTACACCATCACTTGTGCATTTGTTTTCACTTTCTTTCTGAATATCCCCTTTGGTTTTCAATCTAAAATTACAGGCCGGGCCTTGTCCAAAACTTTGTAAAACATTACAATGCATATTAATTACCTTACCAATCAATCACCTTTTTATTCCAGCCGGGCAGTGGCGAGTGGTGAGGCGGCACACCCAAGATTGATGGACGAGAGGAGCAAGAGGAATGCCGAGATGCAAAAAACCAGTCCACATTTTTGACCAGGATAAGACAGTAACAGTATCCACTTTTCACTTCTTTTAAATAATTTGATTAATATCTTGTATACATTCTTTACAACAGTGTGTTCTTGGAGTTGTTATTATCAATCATCATTACGTTTGCTCTGTGTTTACGATTCTTCACTACCAATATTTAAAATTTCTATTTGCTATCTGTTAAAGTTTTAAGGCCGGAACAGAACAAGAAATAGAAGTGTATGTAATCCGGGTCTCATCATGCATGCATTTCCTTTTTTATACCTTAACATATGGAATGGATATGGTATGGTAGTCTTCAATGATTGTCGTTTGTTTGTCTATGTATGCATACTGTTTTTCTATGTCAAACCTTTCCCAAAATCCCCCTTCCCATCCAATCAACGGACCCTAACCCTCTTCCCCCGGGCTGTGTGACTTATTGTCGAGGTGTAACTAAATTAAATGTACACCAATACTTAATCACACACTTGCTGGGGCGGATGTGGTGAAAGCAACACTACTTCAATTTCAATGCAGAGCGATGATCTTCTTCTGCTTGCCCACCCATGAGTAGGATATTTCACAGGTTATTTTATTTAACAAAGGAACATATACCTCAGCATGAATTGCCGGCATTGATTTGATTTGTTTGTTGTCATTCCTCATATACAGCACTAACTGTTAGACTGTAGGCATAGCCAAGTCGACAAAACTATAGTTTGTAACTCTGTCTAGTAGGCTATCCTCATAATATCCAGCATTCATTTTTTTTGTCAAATATTTGAGCATATAATTGTTGCTCGGTAAATTCTGTGATGTACTTCATTCAACTACTCCTCTAACAGTCTCTCAAAGGCGATTGACTATCTCCTTTTCTTTTTTTGGAAATGCTGCTACCCTGCCAGTGTATACTACTACTATACTACCACCACCACCCCAATCATGGCATGTATGAAAAAGGAAACCATCTTCACCATGCAGCCAGTGCTGTGCCACAGTTGGACATAAACATCAAGCACCGGTAAGAGAGAAGTTTGGGGGAGGCAGAATCAATAATGGACATGTTGTCAATGATGTCAGTTTCAAACACCACTCCAAAGAATGCATAGTAGGACCAGTCAATGAGTGAGGTGTGTCGCATCTATCTGTTTGTGTCTTATACAGTCAGCAAATTATTGAAATCAAACACACGCTATGGGCGGCCATGCACCAGCAAAGAAACAGTGTGATGTAAAACAGTTACCCCACCTACAAAACATTAACAACATTGCATGTAACATAGAAAAATATATTTAATTGACCCTAACAAATAAACTAAACCCACAAAAGCTGACCCACCCCCCTCCCTAACCCCAACGACTGTCCATAGAAATAGAGAACGCCCAAACGAGTGAGGAAACAAACAGGAATTAAAAAAGGGGCAGTGACAGGGACTAACTGGTGGGGCGGGACTGGAGGAGGACACGAATCTGGTCCTCTAAATGGGCGACGCGGCGTCTAAGGCCGCGGCAGTTGCAACCACAGTGGGGGGGGGGCACCGGAGATGGCACGGTGGCGGCGGGCAGCCGCCAGACGGTGGCGCCGTACCGCTGGAGGGCGGTGGCTGGGGCCCGGGGCACTGGAGGAGGCTTCAATTGCTGCTGCACTCTCCTCCTCCTCCTCGGCTAGGACCACCAGCCGCCGGTATTCCTGCTGGATTGCCTCCAGCTTCCGGCGCCGTGCCTTGGCGGCCAACTCCTTCCGGTTGATTTTCGGAGTAGCTGTGTATCAAAAAGAAAAAAACAAGACAATTGTAAAATATAGTCTTAATAAAACAGTAGGACAAGGTAATTATTTATACACATAGTGGCATGGTAGAGTAGCACTATAAAATAAAGCACAGTAGTACATAACATTTTAAATGTCGCCCGTCCTTCTTCCTTCCACCTGTCTTACACTTTTTAGTTGAACAGTGCACCAGGTGCTCTTCTCCATAAAACTTTCAAAGCGGAGTTGAAATCAGATAGATGAGGCCATTGGTTACTCAATACTCTGGCTCCTAGTCCTATACCAATTAAAGGGAATTCTAGTCTTCTAGTTCACTCTTCAAACGTCCCCAAGAACTCATACTTACTTACGACATCGGATAGCGGGCGGACTTTGTCCGCCCGCCATCCGACTGCTAAAAAGGGTGGGGGTCCCGTGGGGACAATTAATTAGGATGATGCGCCCGGCACAGTGGCGGGCGCACCCTGTTATTTTAAATTTAAATTCTGGTTGGCTTTGCTGAAAGCAATGCTAAAATGTTGTGCTGCTTTTCCAAGCACAACATGACGGGCCTCGCACGGAGCCTGTCACGTTTTGCTTTGAAAGTCGGGGGGTACCATAGCATCGGTAGGTACCCTCCATGGGGGCCCCCAAGCATACTCTGCAATGTGTGCATGCCTTTCCGTAGCGGACGGGAATGCCGCCACGCAAAGGCATTCCAAAATGCAGATTATATGGCTGCCGGTGTGGTGAGAGAGACACCACCGCCATATTGAACCCTTTTCCGCCTAGACATGTCTGAATATTTTCTACAGGGATGGCGGGAGGTTTGCCCCTGCTGTGACGGCAGTGAATTCCAGCCAGCCCGGCGGGGGCAATACGCCCACCATCCTAATGGGGCCCTAATTCACAACTTTACAGTATACATATACATACAGTACACCTTTGCAGTGAGTGTGCTGTCAAGTTCAACAATAGTTAAAGATTATGAATCTAACTTACCACCGCCTGCCACTGGTGCTGCCACTCCCCCTCCGTTGCTATCTGCAACTGCCGCATCCTCGCCCTCTGCGTCGCCTTCGCTGGCCCCAGCAATGGTGGTCGGTAGTGCGCCTAGAAAACATTACACATTTATTAGGCAACATATACACCTCCCCCCTATTGATCAGTAGCAAGGTTGAAAAATGAGTTAATACTAACATAAATCACTAGTACAAATCAGGTAGTAGTAGAGTAGACACTAAGTTATATGATCATTGTAGCATTTGCTTGATTAGCCCTAGCCATGCACATGTGACGTTACCTTTACCTTGCAGCTTCTTAAGACACCTTTGAGCCCACATGACCTGCCTCACACTGCTACTGTCTAGTCTACGCGCTGCGTACAGGCGGTCAACAAACATTAACAAGCCACTTTTTTAGGAAGAACTGGTGTACTACTGTTACTGTTAGTCCATATTGCTTATCCATAGATGCTACACTTTTTGGCACGGCTGAGAAATGCTTGCAAGTTGCAATATACTAACGCACACCATTTCCTTTTTTCGCATTACAGACGCAAGATTCGCTTCTACGAACCAGAGCTTCTGAACGATGCACCAACTACCAGTACTAGGTTCTTCTGAGGTGAGGGGTCCCTTCACTCACATCTTCATTTATAAATGTATATAAACTAAATTGCTATGGGATGGTGGTGCTGCCTTCCACCACTTCAGTTATCATGATTTAATTCCCAACTGTATTAGTGTAACAATGTATTTTGTTTTAATGTTATTGATTTGCCGGTTGGTGCTGCTAAGATAACAGTGTACAGACCTTCTCAAATTGAAATAAAAATTTTAAACTTACATAGACTTTGTGGTATTTGGTGTGGAGTGGACTAACTTACACGATTGAGCAAATTAAAGTAAGGGTGTGCATGTGAATTGCTTCCACGACAGAGGTTGGGTGTGTTAATGTTCTGGGTTGTCTACTTGTTGGTTGTCTTGGGGGGAGGGTTCCGAGACCTAATAGGTATGACAAGACAGTACTATAGTCAAGCAGTGGAATTGTGGTGGGTGCGGAATTTCTGATTGAGGTGTGCAAGGAAGGTCCAACCTACCATCACCAACATCCTATTTTCTGGTGCAAATGTATGTGCAAGATCCCTACAACAGTTGTATGTCCTATAGGGTATCATATCAAAATATTAAGAAATCTGGTAGGGCTGTTGCTGTGAATTTTCAAAGCCTAAACATCAACAAGAGTAAAAAGTAGTACAAGACAACGACCCAACGGATTGTACGAGCTACTGGTGAATATGAGTTTTATATTACAACCTTTCACAAAGAGTGGCACTGGGCAAGACTAGCTACTACAGTACAGACAGACAGACTGATAGTATGTAGTAGTACTCAGTCATCATAGCGGAGGCAGGGATAAGCTTTTTGAAACCGTACAGATCGAAGGATAATTGGTGGTAAAAAATAGCATTTGGAAACACACTATAGTTCGGGAGAAATGGGGCAGTAAAAGTTATGGAATAAGAAATATTATTAAAAACAAGAAGACTTACTGGGGCCAGCAGAGGAGCCCTCAGCGGTGTCCTCCTCGTGGTGTTCCTGTCCCGCCGACTGCCCAGTCCCTGCCCGTCTGCCCCTGGGTGCTGATGAACAGGAAAGATATAAGAAAGACAAACATTGATGGATGGTGTCAACTTAAGCAAATACAATTTTTTTCAACAACGGTCAAAAAACACTTATGTAAACAATTGCAATAACTACATTGACCGATCTCATCTGGTCAACATGTAATATCGGGGGATTCGCAGTTCGACTACTTAAGTTACTATTTATCAACAGTAATCCATTCTTCCATTCTGATTCCAGAAAACTAAGTTACAAGTAAGCCTAAGTATTAGTACAACCTACCACCCAACCTAGCCCACCTATTCCAGGCATGCCAATTGTACATTAAGTATGCATTTCGACTGTATTCCTCAACAATGTGTATGATCCAATCATGGAGGACACATTAACATGACTACATTTTTTGTATATACACAATTTTGGTTTGATTGATGCTCATCTGCTACTGCTAAGTAACTGCAAAGCCTACCTCCACTCATTGAACAAACTAGAAAGGTTCTAAAGACTGGCGTACTAGCAGCACGTCACGTAACTGAGTGAGGGGGCATCACGCATACCACTAACCAATTAGAAGCTCATACAAAGTACCTAAACCTATGTATCAATCCGCCCCTATCTATTAGTGACAGGACAAAGTAAGGAGTGGACATGAGTCACTGTAGCATTACGTAACTTAATTTCTCTAAAATAAACTCGTAAAGAATCACGCTAAGCAAGCGCAAACGCAAAGCTGCAAACAAGTAAGATTAGTAGTAGCGCAGAAGAGCACCTGTGTCATAATCACAGAAGACTTTTAAACATTATTAACCTGGAATGTATTGCAAGCAGCAACATTCTATCTGGTTGGAAGGAAAAAAAGATATTCGCAATATATAACATAGAGCAGAAGAACAGACACAAAGTTGTAATAATTAAATAGGTACTCACCAAGCCCCGGGACCTCCACTCCTAGCAGGTCCAGCAGGTCCTGCTCACGGTCCAGGATGTCGGACCACCGGTGCGTCAGCTGTGCCTGGGTGCGCCGGACCCCAGAGATGCGAGACACTGCCCGGCGCACCTTCCCCCACCGCTGCCGACGCTCCCGGAGGCCGTACCCGGACCCAGGCCTGCCACCTGCTGCCAGGGTTGAGGGGAGGTGGCGCTGCACAAAGAAAATTAGTGCAGCCAACTCCGCCTCCCCAAATAAGGCCCGTGCATGCACCCCTTGTGGGCGCCGCCTTCCGCAAGGAAGGCGGTCGCGGCTCTGGCTGCGCCGGCGAACAGCCCTGCCCTTGGACATGGTTCTGGGGACGGGGCGGGAAAGAAAAGGTAAAATAAATAAAGGAGTAAAGGAAATAAATAGCAGGCAATACAAAGAGAAAAAGTAGCTAAAAAACAAAAAAAAAGGTACACAAAAACCAAAAATATAGAGGCAGGAAAATAGTTAGAGAAATAATAAGTAATAAAGATCCGAAAAAAGTGGCTATAAACAAAGGATTGAAAAGATTTAGGGAGGATTGAAAATCAGGCCCCAGAACCATGCAATAGAGTGGAAAACAAGATGGCCGCGCCCGTTGCGACCACGTGCGCAAGTTCGCGCGATATTTTCTCCCTGAGCAAGCAAAAAGCAACGCGATCAAGTAAAAGCGATCGCGAACAGGAAATATCGACGGCGAACATGCATTGCGCGACCCGGAACAGGAAGTAAACAACGCCAGAGGGCGGGACAAGTGAAAACAAGATGGCCGCGCCCGTGAGCGACCGCATGGGTAAGTTGGCGACCCGCGAACACGCAAAAAATACCGCGAACAGGCGGCAAAAAACTTCCGCATCTTCGCGATATTTCCGGCGTGTTTGCGGAGATTTTCTGCAATCTCGCGATAATTTGCGGAGGTTAATTCCGCAAATTCCGCCCACCCCTACAAATTTCCTGGTGGCAGCTGTGCGTTGCAAATCAAAAACTCTTCCAAGCCTGTGCAAACCTGATTGACTCTTTTTCTTTTTTTAATCGTTTTTAGGCATCGTTTTTAGGTATGGTATTTTTAAAATGTGGACATGTTGTAAACTTGATGGTTTATATTATGCTCGTTGATTGTCTCATTTATTGTATGAAATTTGTACTTTTATGATTTTAATTAATCGAATAAAGTGTTTTGACTGACTGACTGACTATTAAAGTCGAATAAAACTTGCTTGGATTGGATTGGATTGGATTGGAACTCATCAAAACTTGATCTGTGAGATTCTTATTCTTGTGTTTTCAGATTTTTTTGATGTCTCTTTCAAGGTTCTACATTTACTTGGTCTGCTGGTTCGTGCTGTGATGGATGTTATAGTCCTTCCACTTTCAGTCTTCAGGTTTTGTGTATGCGGTACCAAGAGTTTTTTATAAAAAGGTTTGTCCTGTGTCCCTTATTTATTTGGATATGTTTATTCTCTCCTTTATTAGTTCTGTAGGAAGCGTCTGCTCCAGACCTCATTTGTTGTTATTCTTTATCCTCATGGCCTCCCTTTTCGTCTGGACATCTTGTCTTGCCCCCATGCTCTTAACTAGTATGTTTTCCTGTTGCTCATTTTTTCCTAAAGCTATGACTGAAGTCTATCATCTTTTTGTCATCTATTTGCTTTTCTATGCACCGGGTAGATGTTTTTTTCACTCCCTACTGTCCTGTGTTCTCTCTTAACCTCTATCTGCTTTCTCTCCTTCTATTCTCTTCTGTCTCTTCATATTTACTAACCATGGCTCTTGTCTAACTTTTACTCATATTCTCATATCTAGGTTAATTCCTTCAGTTTACTTTACTTTTTACTTATTTGGTGTCAGGTTAATCATTGCAAAACTTGCTCTTGTTTCTCCATTTCTAAGTAATTTTTTAAGTTTTCTATGGCGAATATGCGTGTTGTTTCCTGGAACGTAAAAGGACTTTGAAATCCCGTTAAAAAACAGAGGGTGTTGACCCACCTCTCTAAGTTGAACTGCCAGATTGCTTTTCTGTAGGAGTCACATCTTAAGGAAGGTGACATTGATTGTATCCGTAGTCAATGGGTGGGTTCTGTCTAATATTCCCCTGCCGTTAACAATAAGAATGGTGTTTTAATTTTAGTTCACAAATCTCTGAATATTCAAGTGATCAATGAAACCAGAGATGATACTGGGAGGCTGTTATTACTCCTTTTTCACTACGTAATGTTTATGGCCTTACAGGTGTGGATCTACATTGTTGGGACTGTTTTTCTACTCCCTTATCTGATTGTCCTTCAGACAACTTCATAGTAGGGGGGGGACTGCAATATTAATGGACCCCTTTATATACCGCAGATCCCAGGTTAGATATATCCCTAATAAAATGCTAAAATCTTTTCAGAGGACTATTTCCTCTAGAGATTTAATTGACAACTGGTGAACTGTTCATCCAGACTTGTTCGGATTCACTTACTTCTCTCCTGCGCATACCTCTCAATCCAGAATAGATTACTTATTTGTCACATAGAATATTCTCCAATTGGTTTTAAATGTTGAGATTGGTTCCATTTTGATTTCCGACCATGTCCCTGTTATTTTAGACTTAGATACACCTCACAACAATCCCCGGTCTAATAGATTGAGATTCAACAATGTATTACTGCAAGACAAACAGTTTACAAATGCATTTACAGATTTTCCTAAAAGATATTGATGTTATTCTTACTGTTGATTCCCAGATGAATTTTATTTGGGATGCAAATAAAGCGACTGCCAGGGGTTTTATTATAGACTATGGGCCAGATGTACGACCCGTTTTTGCATGCGCGAACCCGTTTGCGAACCCGTTTGCGCATGCAAAAACATCATGGGCCATGCACAAAGCCAAATAGCGAGTCGCAATGTATTTTCGACTCGCTAAGTAGGTTGTGCGACTCGCTATTTGGAAGGAATAGCGAGTCTCAAAACCATTTACTAATCTTTTGCAACCGCAATTGCAATCGCAAAACACTCACAATTACCACTTACTTCAAGTAGGTGGTAATGCATTCGCAAATTGGAAGGAGTCCCTCAGGGGACCCCTGCTTCTTTGCAAATGCATGCGAAAATATTTTTTAAGGGTAGGCAATGGTCCCAGGGACCACTGCCTGCCCTTAAAAAATGAAACGAAAATGTTTCAATTACATTTTTTTTAAATGCATCCTGTTTCCTTTAAGGAAAACGGGCTGCATTAAAAAAAACTGCTTTATTTCAAAGCAGTCCCAGACATGGTGGTCTGCTGAGCCCATAAGGCCACCATCCCTGCGAGGGACTGTCATTCCCAATGTACTCGCAAATTGTGAGAGGCTCATTATTATTATTAATGATCCTCGCAATTTGCGAGCCCTGTGGGAATCTCAAACAGTGTTAAACACACTGTTGTACATTTTATTTTGCACCTCGCAATTTGCGACTCACAAGTAGTCGCAAATTGCGAGGCGCAAAACAAAATGGTCGTACATCTGGCCCTATGTTGCTGCGAAGAAAAAGAAATCAATGAAGGATTCTCTGCAACTGCTTAAACAAATCAAAACATTGGAGCACAAATATTTGTCCAATAAAAAAACAGATATTCTGCCAAATTAATTCAAGCTAAACTACTTTCTAACAAACAATCTTGTAATGATGCATGTGGCACCTTACCAAAATGAATGTAAAAATGTTTTGTGGTCGTAATAAAGCAGTAAAAATGTTGGCTAACTATTTGAAAATTAAAAAACGAAAATTAAAAATTCATGTTATCACAGACAAAGATGGATCTCATTACCACCACTGATACAAAACATTTAGAATGTTTTAGACAATACTACACTGACCTATATTCAGATGAGTCTTCTCCTACAACTGACCAATTCGATACCTTTTTCGACGGATCACACACTATACCTTTCTGCACTTGATGCCGATATAACTGAGACGGAGCCCAGAAATGCTGTTGTTCAACTTCCCAGAGATAAAGCTCCTGGCCTGATGGTTTTTCTGTTTATTTGTATTCTCAATTTGCACCTCTCCTACTTCCAAAACTAGTTTTCTTAATTTCCCATTTTGGCACTCAAGATTGCACACAAGGAACCTTTTCACAAACAATGCTTTACCTGTTTCCCAAGAAGGGTAAAGATTGAACAAAGTGTTGGAATTAGAGGCCCATCTCTCTTATTAACAAGGACTGCCAGATATTTGCAAAGGCTCTTGCAATTCGTACCAAGCAGGCTATTCCAGCTTTAAAAAACATTCATCAATCAGAATTTGTGAAAGGCTGTTTTATTTCAGATGACTCCTGAACCCTTCTCAACATCATCCATATGGCTTCTATGTCTGACATATCCTGTGCAGCTATAACTTTAGACACAGAAAAAGCTGTTGACTGCGTTAATTGGGATTGTATGTTTGGCACTTTGAAATGGCATGGTTTTAGTCCCCACCTTCTTAGATACATTCCCCTTTTATACTCTCAGCCTTCCACGTCTATTTATGTTAATGGTAAACAGTCATCATATTTCCCTCTTTTCTGAGGTACTAGGCAAGGCTGTCCTTTATCCCCTCTTCTTTTTATTTTATCCTTGGAGCCCTTCTAGAAAACATCCGTAGATCATCGGCTTTTATAGATTTAAATATAAGCGTTTGGAGGCTATTCACTGTGTATGCAGATGATGTGTTATTATATGTGTCTAACCCATAAAATATGCTTCCTGTTTTTTTCTGTTTATTAAATAAAAACTCCCTGGTATCCAGATATAAACTTAATATAGAGAGGTCAGAAGTATGGCCTTCAAATAAGTATAATCTCCCTGATATGTTCAAGGATACTGGCTTTACCTAAACATGTTTAGGCATTCTATATTCTAACTCCATTAAAGAACTCATTCAAATTAATTTAGAGCAGGTTAGATGAAAAATCTCCAGTATGTCCCTTGCTTGGTTTTTATTTATTTATTTTTATTCTGGTGGGTGAGATTAGTGACAATTAAAATGATGATGTTACCTGCACTGTGAGGTAAATATAGGTACAGAGGAGTCAGCAGGTCTGGGTGGGAGGAGATGTATTTGTAATGGCTACATCTCACATCAGGTCTTGTCATACACACACTCTTTCCACCCATACCAACTAGCCAAACAGAAACTCTGCTTACAGTGAGTAGCAATGTACTGACAAGATGTTTAACAATGTGGAATGGTGTTTGGACAATAAGGCCCTGTTGTGACATGCAGAAAAAATAGTCACATATCTTCATAGCTATTCCCAATCACTGTCTGGAAAACCTGCCATGTGGTCTGTATTCTCTGGTTAGGAAGAGTGTGTGAAGGACAGAGCCTGGTGTGAGTTGAAGTAATGTTAAACAATACTACACCCGCCACGAACAACCACTTGAACTGTGGCTATGCCTACCTGACAGTGAATGGAAGTGCAACAGCAAGATCTCTGACACTGGTGCATGGTGTTTTGGGCACAAGGCCTTTGTTGGGATTTGGATTCACGTTTAACACCATGCACCAGTCTCTGCATCCTTGTCAGAACACTTACCATCACTGCCAGTTATTCATAGTTTCAGAGGACATAGCTGGGCTGCTGGGAGGAGGAGTATTTTAAAATCCTAAAAATCACATCATGGAGTTGACAACATACACCTTCACTAACATCACAAACAGACCTACAGGAACTAAGCGTACACACAGTGATTTAGAATTTACTAGCAGGATGCATTACACTGGGCACTGGTGTCTGACTTTACAACAAATACCACCAGTGACCTGTGCTCAAAACACCAGGAACCAGATCAGCCAGCTTTGTCAGTACACATCCACCCTCTGGCAAGGAAACATAGTTCTAGGGGTGCTGCATTTGCATGCAGGAATGAGTGTGCGTAGTACAGGGCATGATGGGACGTCTGACCATTGTAAACACTCATCTGCAGAAACAGACATACAAGACCACTAAGAATCGTGATTACCTGACAGTGAGTGGACATCCAAATATGAAATGGCAAAGACTGGGACATGCAATGTGGTGCACAAGGCCATGAGGCAAGTTGTCTCAAAGTTAGAAACCAGTTCCCAGTGCCAGACAGCTGGCCATGACATTCTGACACACTGTGAGCTAAGATCATGTCCTGTTGGCCTGTTATCACTGGGCAGCAAGGTGTATGTAGGACTGACCCTTATGGGACTGGAAAGAACAGCAAACACTTCTACACACACAGCACAACCACTTCATCGTGGGCTATGTCTATCTCACAGTGAGTCCATGTGTACTAGCAAGATGGCAGACACTGGGGAATGTTGTGTGAATCTATCACAACTGACACATTTGCCTATGTGCCACAAAGACAAATATCTCTCAAATACCTTTACAAACATTGGCTGGACAACACTCTTCCATGTGGCCTGGTGGTGCTGGTTGGGAGGAGGGGTGTAAGTCTCTGAAATAGAGAACAAGCACTCAAAGATCCGTTTATCATATTTCTTTGCCACAAAATGGCACACAGCTAAGTTTGTGAGATCATTTGCCCATGGAGTCAATGTACAAAGTACATTATCTGTGTAGCCACAAAGTTAATCAGTCACACAATTGTCCTACTCACAGACATTCACATGTTTAGAATGAGATGAAAACAAGAAGCACATCAAACACTCCATTCCCACAACTTCATGGCTAAGTAAATAGAATGTGATTGTGTAGCCAGCCACACCAATGTGATTGCTAAAGACGTCTAAGACCAGTAGACAGCCCCAAAAAAGTACCCACAAAGGGAGAGAAAGTGCATGTATCTCACTGTGAAAGTAAAGCTGTGGACAACCTAAACACTCCTGTGTCATTAATAGGGTGTCAATAATCAGTCAATTTCTTCCGACATGTAATGTGAACTAAGCACACCAGTACCATCAATGCACATACCTGCATATGTCCATCAGTTGCCAATCAATTGCCCTCTTGTCCCAAAAACAAAGTCACCAAAAAATGTGTCTGCATCATGGATGAAGGAATCCAATCTATTTACAGTAGCTCATCATGATCTTCGGTAGCCTATGTAATGTGTATGATTTGAGGGGCAGTGGACATTCTGTTATGTTTATATCTATAGGGCCAGCTGAGGACACCACTGGAGCCATCCAGGAGACCCAGGCCCAGACTCCGGTCGACCAGGAGCCCTCCAGCATTTATGACTCTCATCATTCGTTGGATGACGGCGACAGACCTGGCCCTTCTGGTATAGGTCACCCCACAGCACCAGTGGCGGGAACATCCGGATCCTCTGCAAACACTCCTGCCTCAGCTGCCAACACCCAGCTGACCCATGCCCGCACAGACACAGCATCCCAGGAGACCTCCAACAGCACAGCAACACTGGGGACTATGGAGTTGCCCAACAACACCAATGCCCAGGATGAAGGAGGCTCCGTGTCCACTGTGCCAGCACCACCTAGTCCTGCTCGGGTAGGTAGGGGTGGCTCGGTGTTGTGGGGATCGGCAACATCATGCAGCTGGTGCTGATGATGTGGAGATCCAAAACCTTTCCAGAATCCTCAATGCACATGAGGATTCTCAAGGAGAGATGGGCCAGGTCATAGAGACCCTCAGGACTATGCAACAGCAGCAGGCAGCCCAACATGAAAAACTGGACAGGTTTATGTCAAAAATGGATGAAAAGACTGTGGTGTACATGGACATTGCCACCTCCCTCCACCAGATTGCCACAAACACATCCACACCTCCCTGTGTGCCTACCACATCCACTTCAACAACATCTGAAACAGCCACAGGGAGGTATGTGGACTCTAGCAGAGAGCCACCTGCATGTAGCTGCCCTCACCTGAGGGTACCCCAGAAAAACATGGAGTCAGTCATCCAAAGAAGCAACAGTGAGAGACAGATGTCTATGCATGACCCCCAGGAAGTGACTACCTGGTCCTGATATCCTCCATTGTGTGCCAAACATTCATTTTGTTGACTGTCACAGAACTCTCCCACATTGGCCGGAGGGTCTAAGTTGGACTATGGACTCAAATACCTGTGCATCTACTTTGTAATACCTTATCCACAAACTCTACCAAATCCTATCTGCACCTATCTAAATCTTTATTGTTGGTGACACCACCAAGATGTGGACAGATACCAGATTATGCACTAAAATAAATCCCTCTGCACACAAAAAGTGGTCATGTTGTTACTTTGAATAACAAATGTATTAACTGTAATGATGTTGAAAAAGTCAAAGAAGAATGTGTGCACAACATTGGCAACACATCACTATGAAGGAGTACATTACTGGCTGGTGAGTATATGTACAGTGTCACAGCATGATAGATAGACACAGCAAGGTCATGGCCCAACCCGTAGGACATGTTACAGATGCAATGCAAGTACATTGCTATAAATACTAGCACCATTTTCAAGCACAATGAACGAACATTTTTAGAAAAGCAGTGCATCATGGAGGATGTCCAGTTCAATAATAACCTTGGGATGTGTAAAAACACACAAGGCACGAATCATTGTGTATCCTTGGTTTATTTCCCTGACACAACATGGCGCATTAACCCAATTACAAGGGACAGCACAGAGTAAAAAATGCTGTAAAGTGAAGAAAAATGTCCATCCTTCCAAAAGGAAGTGCGTGCCATGGATTTACAAACAAGTCCAATGTTTGAATAGGTCACAGCCTCAGGTGTGTGGTGAGGTCAAAACGTCCATGGTTGACACAGCAAAGCACCTAGGTAAGGAGAAATATAGAACAGAGTTAGGCACACAAGACTAAGCCTCCACAATGTTGACAACAATGTAAGCTGATGCAAAAGATTGTCAGTGTGGACAGTACATATGAATCACAGTAACACTGGACATCTCAACTTTTCCATCTCACAAACACTCATCAAACAACTAACATCATGTCAATTTTCATTCACTCACAAACATACATACACATTGTGCACCAGCAACACAACAACAAACACTTAGGGATAGTTCCCTACTTTCATTGCATACCTACACCCATGTGAAGAAGTTGTTGATAAGCTGTTGTCTCAAATCCACGCCATCATCATCATCCCCACTGTCATCATGTACCAGTCCAAGATTCTCCCTCACTGGCGGATGCTTCTCTCCATCATCATGGATAATTGAAATGTCCTTCCGTATAGCCAGATTGTGGAGCATGCAGCAAGCAGTGATAATGTTGCACACCTTCAATGGTGCATATTGTAGGGCTCCTCCCGTCCAATCGAGACAGCGGAATCTTGGCTTCAGGAGGCCAAAACGCCACTCAGTGACTCTCTGGCTCCTACCATGGGCCTCATTATACCGCATTTCGGCAGAGGTGACTGGGTTATGGAGTTGTGTCAGCAACTAACTTTGGTTGGGGTACCCAGAGTCTCCTACATTGAAAAGAGAAAAATAGATTCAGTTGTTGGTTGAAAGAGCATTATCTGACATACAATCTACACAAAACACAGCACGCACATTTACCATCACCTACCAATAAGCCAGGCACGGTCAGGTTGTGGCTGTGACATCAAACGGGGGATGGCACTGTGATCCAGCGGGTTACCAGCTAGAGATACTCACAGTCCACATACCCAACTGGGCCCATAAATACACATTCACGTAAGCTGGTAAAGTGCTGCAGGGGTCAATTTGTGTGATATGCTTTTAAAGTTTAATTTACCTTAACATTTTCTAATAATATCTTTCTGAATCAAAAGTAGTTTTCTCTGGTCAATGGACCTTTTAGTTAATCTAGTATAAAGTGAAATGACGTCAATTGAATATTTTAAATAACCACAGACTCGGGAAGAGTTTAAATGTTTATCTAGTTAAATTCATGAGAGCCAAAGTAAAATACAATTCGTACACTGTTTTCTCCAAGTAAGAAATAAATATGTCAGTAAATCATATAAACAATATTATTGCAATGACAGTATCTGGAGGGGAAAACAAATAGAGAGAGCAGTACAATGACACACTACACAGAATTATAATGGCCAAGGGGCTGGAAGGGTCCCCTGGGACAGCTCAGGTGACAAAGGGTTCAGGACAGGTTTCAGGGATAGGATAGATGACCTCTTCTACAGCATACCGGTCTCTCAGCCTCTCAGCAACAAGAGCAGCAGCATCCGCATCAGCATCACCATCAGCTAACTAACTAACTAAACTACCTCTATTATACTTTTCTAATGGCATGTACCACCCCTAAATGTTTCAAATTTATGAAACTCCTGATTCTGATTGGGCAGGAAAGTGGGAATGATCATCACACCATACTAAGTTGTAACAATTTTCTAGTTTGTTATTCAGTGGTCCCGCCCCTTAATTTATTTTCCCAAGCTTTATTTCCCACCCGCATTTCACATCTTTATTAATAAAAAGAATACATTTAACAGTTGTCTTGTTCATCCTGCAGGATGTCCATCACTTTCCCAGGACATGTTGCGAAAGCGGCCTTGGACGGGATCCAAGCACACCCTCATGGCTTCTGGTTAGTTGTCACTGCGCCTGTGTGAGGAGTCATGTGATGTTTAGACGTTAGCATCGCTCAGAGGCCCAAATACAAACTAATAGAGAGGTCAAAAAGAAACATGTTAAAAACAAAATAAAATGATTTCACTGTCTACCACCTATCTCTACTCTAATACCATTTACTTATAATAAGCCTCCCTGCATTAGCATTTAGTAAATAGCATGTTTTAGTTTCAGCGAGGCAGATGCTTAGCATGTGAGCCTTCAGGCAGCCATTTTAAAGGCAAGTGCGCAGGGGCAGAAAATTCCCTCCAAGTTTTAGTCCGTCATCCTGCGTAGATTCAGTTGACGCATGTGCAGCGCAAATTCCCGCGCTAGCAGCCATTTTAAGTTTCTCTCGGGTTACTTGTTAGTAAGACACATATGCAAGCTTCCTCTAAGCTAATTATATGGAATGTGGTGCATATTAGTCTTTATAGACATGATTAATACAGTGTTACGAGTTATTTGAGATGATTGCTTCTGAGAAAGTCTCTTTTATACGAGTTCATGCTCCATCAATCCCCTCTCTGATTTACCTATCACCAAATCAGATGCCAACTTTAGCACATCTCAACTGCCTTTTCTGTCTTTTCATCTCCTTCATTATTAAATTATTCATCTTTTTGTATAAATCTCCCTTCATTTCTTTCAACAGAATTTCATCATACTTCCTTTCCTTTTCCCTGTCGTTCACTTCATATCTATTTCTTTTCTTACAGCATTTGCACCATATAATTATTGCTAAAACTAAGATTGTTATTCCAAGTATCGGTAGTATTATTTGACCTATAATACTCTTACCTATATTAGTAAGCCATCTCCCCATGGTAGTAATAATATTTGTTAATTTCTTCCATACACTGTCAACTTCCAGTGGTTTCAAATCTTCCTCCAATTTCGTAATATTTTTAATGTATCCTCCAATTTCAACACTTTTATCAGGAATATAAGTGCAACAATGTTGTGCTTTCAGCATTTTACAGACTCCGCCCTCTTTTGACAATGATATCAAGAGCAAGTCGAATTTGTAAAACCATTGACCTAATTGCAATCATTTCTGTATTGATCATCAAGAAACCCCCAGCAGTATCAGTTGATAGACGATCAACTACTGGAGATAACTGACGAATTTTCTGTGAATTCAGAATTACTCCCACTGAAGGTATCAATGCACTAAATATATCACCTACTATTTCTGAAAAACTAGCTCTCTTGGTATGTGTTAGTTCCTTTGTGCCTTCAATGCTTCTAGTGCTTCTTTTCACATGGTACACTTTTGGGAAGCTATTCCAAAATAGCAATTCCCGTACCAATGTGCAGGCTGCCTAAAATAGGCTTTATTCCAACACACGTAATAAACTCCAGGAAATACTGGGTCTGTTCCACCTTTTAGTCCCCATCCCTGATAACTAATTAATTATGTTCACATTCACTGGAACCAATAAATGCATTGTTGTAGTCATTTTTTAACCTATGGAGGCAGATCTTCCCTTTCTTTTCAAAAATCCAGGGACTTCGCAGCATGAGTCTTGCCAGCTGTATAAATCTCCTCTTTCTCAGCCCATTGAGGAATCTGAGGTTTCTTTTCAGAGGTCTTTCTTTGGAAATCCTGTGTCCTTTGCTCCACTTAATTAAAAAATATCTTCTCTTCTTCGTGTAATGTACATGTTAAGTTGTGCTTGTGTGCTTCAGCTATATCTATTGTTTTCATTGTTAGGAAATATTCACCCATAAATTGTGCATCCTTAGTACTAAGAACTGAGTTCATACTCTTTCGAATAGGAACCTCTGAAAAAAATCACATCTACGTTAGAATAATAATACGGTAATTTTCCTGTTCTATAGAATAAACTTGACAAAACACTACATGAATTACCATATGTTAATGGTAAATGGTGACATGTCACACCTTCTGATGCTGGTAATTTCATACATACATAACAATCATTAACTTCCATAGTGTCTACATATTGCACTAATAACTTTGTAAATACATTTAAAGCAGTGTCATTGTTTGTCACAGTGTGGTGTAAGTCTAATTCATCTGGTGCTCCTAATGCTACTCTATCTTCTTTAATATTTGACTCATCTGATGCGTCTAATGCTACTCTATCTCCTTTAAAGTTAGCTACCCTTTCATTAGTGTTTGTGTTATTTTTCTTTTCTGTCACCATCAAATAAGGGATGGCTACTGTTTATTAACCAAATTATGAGTACTAAAAATATACTACATATACATATTCTACAACATTTCTTTATAAAATTTCGTTTTGGTCTTCCAACAACCCTATCATCAGCCATTTTGGACTAAGAAGATTTTTCTTCTTTACTTCTAATTTGCCTATGGGATTTTTAATTCTGGGATTTTTCAAGTGGGTCTCACTTCTTCGTCAATCTGTTCTGCAATTATTTCTTCTTCACTTTCTTCATTTAGATCTAAATTCTCGAATTCTTCAAGAATCACGTAAGTCCATTTAGGACCTTTGAACTTATTATTTAATATCCTCAGTCTTTGACTTTTCCGTTTAGGCCTACTAGTTGATTGCCCAGACTGGCTAGTGACTTCGTTTACTTGTTCAGGTTCTTCACTTATTGTTTTGAAGTGATATTTTAACCTTTTAACACCACCTGGCCAGTTGTCACCTCTTCTTACCCTTGTTGCTTGCACTGCACTGTCACTTTCTTCATGTGTTCTTTTATTTTCGTTAAGTTGTGGCACAATTTGAATATCTTCGTTTTCAGAATCCCTCTCTGTCTGTCTTTGTCCAGGGCTTATAACTGTGGCCTCATCTGCCTGGACTAGTTCTTCTTTCCTTTTCTGACACTGTTCAGGTTTTATTTCTATTTGCTCCTTTTCTTCCACCTGAACTTGTTCTTCTTCTCCTAACTGGTCCTGGTCAGGTCTTAGTGCACCTTGGTTTACTGCAGCCTGAACGTGTTCTTCTAGACCTATCTGTCCCTCCTCAGATCCGTGAACGTTTTCGTTCACCTCTGTCTGAGTATATTGTTCTTTCCTTGTCTGATCCTCCTCAGGATCTCCAACAGTTTGATTTTCCCTTCCCTGAGCTTGTTCTTCTACACCTATCGGGTCCTCTCTATTTTCCTGTCTCTCTAACCTGGTTCTGCTTCTTGTTTTTACAATCACTTCAGTTATGTCAACCACTGGTATCCAGTCGTTCTGACTTGTGCTCGGTTGTTCTTGGTCAGCTACTTCAGGATCTGATATCCTAGATCCTTCAGCTGCACAACCTTCAGCGGCCTCAACTGCATGAGTCAGTTGTGCTCCCTCTTCGTCAGGCGCTGGTACTCTTTTAGTATGGCTTGCGTGAATCCAGTTAGGCAAACCTGCACATTTTACTGCTGTTATTGTAACCAATATAACCTGATGTGGTTTTTCCCACCTAGGTGCTAGGCACGACTCTCGAGTGTGATTCTTCACCACCACCCAGTCACCGGGATTCAGATTATGTGCTTGAATTGGCTGCCTGGCAACTGCGTCCTCTCCAACCTGGTGAGAGACAGAACGCACAAGGTCAGCCAATCCTTTGCAATAGTCTAATACCAGATCATCAGATATATTTAACAGTTTGTGTCCTGGTATACATGCTTGTCTCATTGCTCTTCCCATGAGAATTTCATGGGACTCAATCCTGTATTTCTGTCAGGAATACTTCTGAGTCCCATCAGAACAAGAGGTAAATCATCAGGCCACTCCAGCGGTGTGGATGCACACACCTTCGCCAATCTTGCCTTTATCGTGCCATTCATTTGTTCAACCACTCCAGAAGCATCTGGGCGATATGCACAGTGCAGTTTTTGTTCAATTTGAAACGCTTCACAGATTAATTGAATTATTTAATTATTAAAATGAGACCCTCTATCTGATTCCAAAGTTCCTGGAAAACCAAATCGTGGAATCAATTCCCTAAACAGTAGTTTGGCGACTGTTATGCTGTCATTTCTTCTAGTAGGGTATGCTTCCACCCACCGTGAGAATAAGCAAACTATGACAAGGACGTACTTCAATCCCCTGCAAGGTGGGAATTGTATGAAGTCTACTTGCAACCTTACAAATTGTCCTTCTGCCTTTCCAATTCTTCCCCAACTGACCACTGTTTTCCTGCCTGGATTCATTTGTTGACAGGTTAGGCATCTCTGGCATAGACTCTCTGCAACATTCCTGAATCTTGGATTAATTCCAATCCTGTCTAAAGAGTCTCGTCATGGCTTCCCTACCTATGTTTGTGTCTCCATTATACATCCTGCCCATCTGTGAAAGCAGACAATCTGGCATTACTGGCCTGCCATCCAGATAAATCCACACATCATCCTCTGTCCTTCTCTGGCATCCTATTTTTATCCATTCTTCTCTTTCACTCACTTCCACCTCATCCTGCAGTTGTCTTACTTCTTTCCATGTTTCTATTCCTGAGAGTAACATAAGTTGGCAGCTAATTCCACTTGTTTCAATTTTCTTGTTCACTGCCAATTTATTTCTGGCAAAATACTGGGCAATGACAAAGATAGTATGCAGTTCCTAATGTACAAGCAGGCGATATGTATAAAGAGTGAGCTCTAGTGAATACTAGAATGAAGGAGGGTAGAAGAAACTTCTCCTTGTTGGAAAAAGACCCTCACACACCCAGCCAGCTAGGTGTCATGCTTCATCATCGGGTCTGCTCCTTATCGGGGCGGCGCTGCAATCCCCGATCGGCACCCAAGATGGGGCCTTCCTGGCGGAGATCTTTTTTCCAGAAGCCGGTTGGTGAAGTGCGTGTGAGGGCCCTAAAATAGTGTAGGTGATAGTGGTGTGTAGGGGAAAATCTAAAATAGGGGAGGTGGTCCACTCAGAATTTTTTTTCATGAACGTGGCCCCAACCCTAATTAAAAATGATAAGACTAACCAACGCTATAACCAACTATGAGGATGCTGGTTAATTGCGTCTGTCAAGTGGTCAACATGTTTCTTGCCCTTGAGTCAATTTGACGGCAATTCGTCAGGACCAGAATAAACTACCTACACTTAAGTGGTGGTGGTCTAAGGTATAATAGACAAATGACCACCCTTACAGCACCCAAAGAAAGTGTGGTACTTGTAACTCAAAAAACATAGCCTGCAAGGTAAAAACAAATTGACAATATTAGAAATACAAGTCAATATATTATTCAATTGTACATGACAGGACATGCAACGTGAATTGATGCAAACCTCATGCTATTGAAGATAGCTCATGACATGCATAATGGCGTGTCTGTCATACAGAATAGAGCAGTGAATTGAAAACAATTAAAATGAATACAGCAAGAGAAGCACACAAAGGAAGTTAACTCACCCATTAGGGTCATGGCATTGGTGTTTCAGATCCGGCTAGTGGAGACACTAAAGTGTAGTGTCCTAATAGTAAACGGGAAATGAAACGAAGAGAGACATAACTGATACATGCGAAATGTACAAAGAGTCCGGGGCAAATCGCCCGGGGTTGCAGAAGGCACACAGAGAAACTGAGTGTCAAATCAGTAAACCAAAGGTTCAGAGTGAACCGTAATAGTGCCACGCCTCCAAAATAGGGCGCACAGAGTAAGGTAACAATTTACAGAAACACAGGGAGACGTCGCGTGGTGCCCCGGCAGGCATGAATACCACCCATAGCCACACCGCGGTGAGGTCAGGAGTGTAAACACGGTCTGTCAGGGTCCCGCGCGGTGGTGTCAAACCGCATCTGTAAATTAAAAATCACCGTATGGTAACGATGAAAGCAAACAAACAATGCGAGCAGAGACGAGCGCAGTCACCAATACCGCGGGGGACATAATTACGGGGCATTGTTATTGTTATTGTTAACTTGAATTTGTAGAGCGCTTAATACCGACAGGTCTCTAAGCGCTGTGAGCAGAACTACGGAAGTGCCAGGAAATGAAAGTATTGTAGCGTGGGCTTAGGCCCAGGCCTCCGTGAATAAGAGGGTTTTCAGTTTCCTCCTGAAGGGCAGGAGACTGCTTTCAGAGCGCAAGTCGCTTGGTAGTTTGTTCCAAATTTGAGGCATAAGGGTGGAAAAGGCTCGGTCCCCAGTTTTGGAGTAGTGGAAGCGTGGGCATTTTAGTAGACCCTCCGTGGAGGACCTGAGAGTGCGACCAGGGGTATAGATTGTCAGACGTTCTTTAATATATTTGGGGGCTTGCCCAAACAAGGCCTTGTGTGTGACGCAGAGGCCCTTAAATTTGGCCCTCTGCTTGATGGGCAGCCAGTGTAGTTGTTGTAGTAAGGGGGAAGCGTGAGTGTGTCTGGGTAGTTTAAATATTAATCTGGCTGCATCGTTCATAACCACCTGTAGTCTGTGCAGTAGTGTGGAAGGAAGACCAATGTATAATGCATTACCATAGTCGAGCCGGGCCAAGATCAGGGCCGATACTACGGTTCTCATTGTTGAGAAAGAGAGGATAGGGGAGAGTTTTCTTAATCGCCTGAGAAGGCTCACACAGGTCCCGAAGACGGAGGTGATCTGATTTGACAAGGAGAGATTCGCATCGATTTTAATTCCCAGACTTTTTACCATTGTGGCTGGTGCAGGGATTGCCCCCAGTTCATCGGGCCAGAACTGTGAGTTCCAAGGGTTGCTATTGTTTGTGATAGCTAACACCTCAGTTTTATCGGGGTTGATCTTAAGTGAATTAGAGGTCATCCACCTGACCACAAATCTCAAGATATCTTTTACCCTATCGTGTGCTTGCGTGCTGTTGTCTATTTGGATAATGATTTGTGTGTCGTCTGCATAGTTGAAGACTTGGCAGTCCAGTAGGGCGAGCTTCCTGATCAAGGGACCCAGGTAGATGTTAAACAAGAGGGGGGATAGTGCTGACCCTTGGGGAACGCCGCAAGGAATGGATCCCTTCTCTGACGTCAGATCCCCCATCTGTATTTTAAGGGTACGATCTGACAAGAATGATTCAATCCAGCGGAGGATCGACCCTCCAATGCCGGTGTCTCTAATTCTATCCAGGAGTTGGGCATGATTGACCGTGTCGAACGCTGCCGACAGGTCAAGAAGAACTAGGACGCAGGGTTTTTTGTTGTCTGCTTTGGTCCTAATTTCATCTAGAACGGACAGCATCACCAATTCTGTGCTGTGATGAGCCCTGAAGCCGGCTTGCCTGTCCTCAAATAGATTGTGGGACTCCATGAATTTGGAGAGGGTTTGGAGCACGTATTGCTCCAGTGTTTTAGCTAGGAAGGGCAATTGAGATATAGGTCTGAAGTTTTTCAGGTTGGATGCATCAGTCCCGGGCTTTTTGAGAAGGGGTATAACTCTAGCTTCTTTGAATTGGGGTGGGACACTTCCAGAATCCAGCGAGGAGTTCATCAGGGCCAAGATTTCATCTTCGATTGCTGGAAGGGCCAGTTTGAAAATCTTGGGAGGGCAAGGGTCTAGTGGTGAGCCGGATTTTATTTTGGTCACAATGCTTCGCAGTGTCTCTAAGTCAAGGGGCTGGAAACAGGATATCAGCTCAGTTCCTTTCCCTTTTGACTCCGCCCTCATATTAAGGGGGAGTTTAAAGGGGGAATTGTTAATGTCCGTCAGAATATCTTGGACTTTATCCGAGAAAAAGGATAAAAATTTGTTACATAGTTCCTTACTAGAAGGGGCGACTGGCACCTGTTTTTGACTTAGTTCATTGAGGATATCAAACGTTTCTTTTTGTTTATTAGTGCCCATCTGAATCATGTTCTCGTAATGTTTGGCCTTGTAGCTCAACAAGGTCTTTTTGTAGATGGCGAGTTTTGCCTTATATTCTGCATGCGCTTGTGGTTCATAGGCTTTGCGCCAACGTCTTTCATATTGGCGAAGTGTGCTTTTTAGGACTCGAAGTTCGTTTGAGAACCAAGGGGAGCCTTTGCCCTTATTTCCCGTTTTTTTCCTTTTAATTGGGGCCAGTGTGTTTATGGCAGATATAAGATGGTTATTGATGGAATCTGTCCATTTTTCCAGATTCAATGTAGTAGGCCTCTTGACAGGGTTACTCCGAAGAGTACTCTCTAGGGTAGGACCGGAAATATTGTTCCAGCTTCTAACTACCTTCCAGGTAGAAGGTGGACTGGGGTTATGTTTAACCGGAGGAAGTAAAAGGTTAATAGAGTAGTGATCAGACCACCCACAGGGGATGATATTTATTAAGTTCACGGAGGGTGAAGTAGTCCATGCCAGGTCAAGGGTGTGGCCTTTCTCATGGGTGGGGCCTGACACCAGCTGGGTGAATCCGAGGGAGGTGAGCATTGTCTCAATAAGTAAGGCCTGTCCCCCTCTGGGTGTCTGATCCCAGTGGTAGTTGAAATCACCTACTATCACCATTTGTTGGAAGCGTGAACGAAGGTTAGTAATACAATCAGTGAAAAGGTCGACAAAGGAGGGTGAGCAGCTAGGTGGGCGGTAAACAGTCACAATAACTATGTTAGAGGCGCTGTTGCAGACCTTGGTGACCAGTATGTCTGCTGCCTCCAAGTTTTCCCCAGACAGCTTCTCAATTGTGAGATGATCTTTGAAGATAAGGGCAACCCCACCGCCGCGCTTCCCTGCTGCCCTATTGTGCCAAAGGGCATCAAAGCCTGGGGGTAGGGATGCAATTAGCGTGGGTTCTGGGTCCTCGTCGAGCCAAGTTTCGGTCAGGGCGAGGGCGTCAGGGGCATCCTCTTGTAGGAGGGTGAAAATTTCTGGGGCGTGTTTATGTTAACCGCCGCGGAGTCAGTGCCGCAAAGCCGTGCAACCAACGATCCTCTACAGTGTGGTGCCAAGTATGTGGGGGGTCAAGGCACGGATAATAATCGAAAAAAGGTAAGGTGAAGGGATGATAGTACTCACGGGTTCCAAAAAACGGAGGTGGCGGTAGACCTACCCCCACGTCGCCGGTCCGGGAATCACAAGTGAGTGCCGTCATTGAGCATGTAATATACCGGTACAGGGGTACAATGGTTGAAGGACTTCCGGGTACCTCAC
Source organism: Triturus cristatus (assembly GCF_964204655.1). Lineage (NCBI taxonomy): Eukaryota > Metazoa > Chordata > Amphibia > Caudata > Salamandridae > Triturus > Triturus cristatus. The sequence continues at coordinate 266,044,652 of NC_140582.1, read as the reverse complement.
CGGAACAACAAGACTAGAATGTCACATTAGTGTAGGCGCCATATTGGAAGGGCAAATGAAGAAAGGGAACCTCTTATCTGACCTGTCTTATTCTTGTAGAATTAATCTCTTGTATACTACAAAGACCCCCAAGGTGCAAAGTTACTCAGAAAACATTTTCATTTTTTTATATAAGATATTTATTATTTACTTTTTTTTAAAAAGAAAAAGATATACATAGCAGAGCATTCGTGATTATTAGGTTGGCATCTAATTCATATGTAGAGCATACATTGCTTCACACTGTGTTTCCTCATAAATTAAATTTCATAAGTGCTTGTGAACATGAAAAACAAAACTATATAAAAAGACTTTGTTTAGAGACCCCAAAAGAAAAACAAAGAAACCGTCACATCAACATTCTCACCTATCATTCACTCCTGCATACTAACAAACATTCTCCATAGGTAAATTTTGATTTTTCATTAAAAACCAACAAACCATCTCTAGTAAGAGATCCTACTTCAATTCTAATGCAAGCAAAATTAGTGTATATACATGAATTTTAGACAGTTCTTATTATGTCCTAGAATTCTGGAGTCATAACGTTTTAAGTAGAATTCTTCTGAGGATCTCCCAGAGTGTGGTTGGTGCTCCTGGTCGACGTACGTTTCGGAGACTGACTATAAGTACCACGTCTCCTTCTTCAGGACCAGTGTGTTGTTACAGATATCTTTTAACAGCTGAACGGCGAAAAATAGGGGTTCTCTGTGTATTAGTTGGCGTGGCCTCTGATATCCAGACACCTGTTCCGTGCTTCCACTGGTGTAATGGGTACGATGGTATTCTAGAGGTTTAGCTCCTTTATGAGTTTATGTGTATATCTTGGCGTGTAAGGCCATTGCTCATTCTTACATGCTGTTTATTCAAAAGCACAACGAAAACGATTGGTCCCACTGAGTCTGATATTTGTATCAATTTCATCCAAGTTATTTAGGTGCATACGTCCTTAAAAAGATACACTGCATGTCAATCCTGTTGGCTTACGCAATTTAACTCGTTGTGTTCAGGGGTACAATCTCCTAGCTAGCGTAGCTTGTCGTTTTCCTCATCGCCGGGTTCCCTAACCCGGCGATGAGGAAAACGACAAGCTACGCTAGCTAGGAGATTGTACCCCTGAACACAACGAGTTAAATTGCGTAAGCCAACAGGATTGACATGCAGTGTATCGTACGTCGGCCAGGAGCACCAACCACACTCTGGGAGATCCTCAGAAGAATTCTACTTAAAACGTTATGACTCCAGAATTCTAGGACATAATAAGAACTGTCTAAAATTCATGTATATACACTAATTTTGCTTGCATTAGAATTGAAGTAGGATCTCTTACTAGAGATGGTTTGTTGGTTTTTAATGAAAAATCAAAATTTACCTATGGAGAATGTTTGTTAGTATGCAGGAGTGAATGATAGGTGAGAATGTTGATGTGACGGTTTCTTTGTTTTTCTTTTGGGGTCTCTAAACAAAAGTCTTTTTATATAGTTTTGTTTTTCATGTTCACAAGCACTTATGAAATTTAATTTATGAGGAAACACAGTGTGAAGCAATGTATGCTCTACATATGAATTAGATGCCAACCTAATAATCATGAATGCTCTGCTATGTATATCTTTTTCTTTTTAAAAAAAAGTAAATAATAAATATCTTATATAAAAAAATGAAAATGTTTTCTGAGTAACTTTGCACCTTGGGGGTCTTTGTAGTATACAAGAGATTAATTCTACAAGAATAAGACAGGTCAGATAAGAGGTTCCCTTTCTTCATTTGTCGTTCTCCCCTCCTCTTGGACCTAAAAGCACTTAGGGGAAACCTTTCGCCTATATGGCCATATTGGAAGGGGAAATACTCTGTTTCCTCCACAACCGTGCGAGCCCGAGCCCCGGACTCGCTGCACGCCCCCACGAAACCAGTCAAGTCGCTACAACATATGCTCGGATAGGTGAGGGGGAGTCTAAGAGGCAGATTGAAATTTTGTATAATTTATAATTTTGAACTCGGGATGCCTGTGGTGTGCTGCGCGTAAGACCACCCTGTGGTACGAGTGAATTTCCGACACCGTGGATTCTGCTAAGGTAGTGTGATCAAAATTACAGAAAAACATAACGAAGGTGTCAGAAAGTATTGTACCCCCATCTGTTGATTTTAAAGGGCAAATGCGGCGTGGGATTGAAAAACAACATAGAGCAAAGGCGGCTCATGAAGTAATTCTAACGTCAGCCTCAGCACGGACTAGGGCCCCAGTGGTCATAAAGAACGAAACGTGATGATACATAAGTGGTTACTCTTATGTACTATAGGTTATCAGAAGATGACATATGACACGGGTTAGGCCATCTGGCAGTCTTAAATATCAAGTGGTTAATATTTGTTAACGTGGGTGGTTCATGTCAGATCAAAGCAACTTATAATAAGTTATCTAAATGACCACATCAGGAATGATTAGGTCAGAAGGCTCCAAGGTATATTCTCATTTAATCCAGTTTTGTCAGTGGCTAATCGTAGGACCCATCGTTGTTCAATGCGGAATAAAGCATGTTTTGTCATTCCAGGATGAGTTTCTAATACACCCCATTCAAAAGAATCTGGTGAATGTTGGGTGTCTTTGAAATGTGTGGTCATCTTGGTGTTACTCTTCAAACATCTGAAATTGCTCCTATGCTCCATTATGCGTGTTTCTACCTGTCTTGTGGTCATGCCGATGTAGAGTAAGTTACATTTACATCGCAGCAAATAGATGCAATTGGAGGAGTTACAGTTGGTATGTGCATTGATGGTCCACGAAACCCCATTGGGAAAATCCAGATTTTGTGTCGCCTTGGTGAGGTGGCAGACGGAACGTGAACCGCAGGGATAGTGACCTGTGACCGGGGGAAGGCCCCACAAAGTGCTTTGGCGAATGGTAGTTTGTTTTTTTGGCCTAGTGTGGATGAGGATATCTTTGATGTTGTTCGTTCGCTTGAAAGCAAAACGAGGAGTAGGTAAATTAAGTGTACCTATGTTCAGGATGTTCCAGTGTTTGCGAATAATTTTTCTTATTCGGTGTGAGTCAGGGGTAAATGTAGTGACACAAGTCATCGCTGGGTCTGGTACTTTAACCCTGTCTTCCAACAGGTTATCACGGTTGTTGTATAAAGCTCTTTTGCAAGCGGTATCAACAATCTTCTTAGGATATTCACGCATTAGAAGGTCTTTCTTCAATGTGTGTGATTCTTTTTTATAATCAGAAAGATTACTGCAGTTTCTTCGAATACGAAGGAACTGTCCGAAAGGTAAGTTCTGTCTCAGGGTCTTCGGATGGTGACTACTGAAAAGTAGGAGACTGTTCCTATCGGTTGGTTTACGATAGAGGGTTGTAGAAATGTTATCACCCTCTAATCTAATTGTGAAGTCAAGAAAGGGGATTGCTGAGGAAGAGATGGTGTTGGTAAATCTCAAATAAGGGTTCAAGGTGTTGATCCATGAACAAAATTCGACACATTTTGCTCTATCCCCTTTCCAGAGGATGAAGATATCATCAATGAACCTTTTCCACATGCCAATGTTTTGCAGGTATGGATTTCTAGTGTGAAAAATCTCCCTGTCTTCAAACGCTGACATGTACATACATGCCAGGCTCGGCGCAAATGTGCTGCCCATTGATGTACCTTGTGTTTGGTGATAAAGTTGGGAATTGAACTCAAAGAAGTTTTCTGTCAATGCTAGAGTAGCACACTCTAGTATAAAGGCTACTGGTGTCTGCGAACACCATTCGCTGTTGGACAAGGCATCTTCAATCACATCAAGAGTGTGGGATATTGGTATATAATGCCTCAACATCCAGTGTGACCAAAAGGTCAATCAATTCTGGATGTTGGGTACCCTCCAGTCGACGGAGCATATCCGTGGTGTCCCTGATGAAGGATGGTGTTGCCCTGACCAGTGGTTGTATAAAGTGGTCTACAAATTTAGACAGTGGTTCCAGAATGGAACCGATCCCTGAGACAATGGGGCGTCCCGGGACCGGGGTGGTGTTTTTGTGAATCTTTGGAAGGCAATAAAAGTAAGGAGTAATAGGTTCCTTGGTTATAAGGAAATCAGCTTCTTTTTTGGTAATCCACCCCTGAGTTTCTGCAGTGAAAACCATTGTGGAGATTATTCTGCTCAACCTAGGAGTGGGATCTTCTCCTATTGGAGTGTAGAACTTCCTATCACTTAATTGCCTATTACATTCTACATTGTAGTCAGAAGTAGACATAATGACTGTAGCCCCACCCTTATCAGCCTGTTTAATGGTGATGCTGGTGTCACTTGCCAAGGTCTTGATGGTGGTTTCTTCTTCACGAGTTAGATTGTGAAAAGGGGTGGAGATCGTCATGTTGTTGAGGTCTTGGAGTACTGCTTTCTCAAAAGTCAATACTTCGTTGGGAACCATGCTGTTATTGGGTGTAAACGTAGATGGTCTATGTAAACCTGAGTCATTGTTGGATACTGGTGTTTGGTTTTGAAAAAAGGCTTGTAAACAAATTTTACGGAAGAAGCCCTGTATCTCACATATGTCTCGAAATGTGTCACTCCTTGGGGTCGGGACAAAACCTAGACCTTTTTGTAGGACCCTCTCTTCTGTTGTGGTTAATGTTCTCATTGAGAGGTTGATTATCAGTTTCTCTTACTTCTTTCCATGTTTCTATTCCTGGGAGTAACATAAGTTGGCAGCTAATTCCACTTGTTTCAATTTTCTTGTTCACTGCCAATTTATTTCTGGCACAATACTGGGTAATCTGGTCAGCATACTTATTACCAGCTGTCACGTAGTCATCTACTGACTGATGTGCAGCACATTTGACCACTGCCACTTCTTTTGGCAATTGTATTGCTTCAAGCAGTTCTTTCATGAATTTTCCATTTTTAATTGGGGATCCTGATGAAGTCATAAAATCCCTCTGCATCCAAAGCTGGCCAAAATCATGCACAACCCCGTAACCATACTGACTATCAATAAAAAAGGTTACTTTCCAATTTTTCCCAATTTTGCAAACTTTAAACAAAGCTATCAATGCGGCTACTTGTGCAGATTTGACTCCGGGTAAATAGGATGCTTCAACTATTCCAGCCAATGAGCACACTGGGTAAGCAGCAGTTAATCCTCCCTCTTCATGTCTTAAACACGAGCCATCTACAAATAGCTCATGTTCAGCATTTTTCAGTGTCTCTTCCTGAATGTCTGGACGGGATTTAGTACACAGTTCAGTCACATCCAAACTGTCATGCTCAACTACATCTTTCACCTCCTCTCCTCGAACATTTGGCAATAAGGTAGCAGGGTTTAATACAGTACACCTGACTATTGACACATTTTCAGCTCCCAATATGATTCTTTCATACTAAGTCATCCGACTAGGAGTAAGGTACTGTGTTCGGGTTCTTGTTAAAAGAATCTTGACTGAATGTGGGACATATACTTTTACAGGATGTCCCATCACAATTGATTAACTTTGTTCCAGACTCATACACGTTGCAGCTACTGCTTTCAAACAACCAGGTAACGCTGATGCTGCAGGATCCAAGGTAGCAGAGAAGTATGCTACTGGATGCCTCATCAAACCATGTCTTTGTGTTAAAACTGAGAGTGCAGAACTTTATCTCTCACAGCAGAATAGTGCAAACTCTTTTGTGTAATCTGGCATACCTAAGGCATGGGCTTCACACAAACAATTTCATAACCTCACAAAGGCTTCCATGCTTTCATCATCCCATTCTATTGGGTCTTTTTCTTGTTTCTTTGTCATTTGTATTAAGGGTTTGGGGAGTAGAGAAAATCCTACAATCCACTGTCTACAGTATCCTACCACTCCAGGGAACATTCTAACCTCTCTCTGGGTTTGTGGTAACTGCATTTGTTTTTATTATTTTTATTCTTTCAGGGGTCACTTTCCTCACTCCTCGTTCTATTTGATGTACTAGATATCTGACTCCTGTCCTGCAAAATTGCAATTTCTCTGGGGACACTTTATGTCCACCATCAGGCAAATGATTTAACAAAGCAATCGAATCGTTAACATAGTCATCTCTTGTTTTTGATGCGAGTCATCAATGTATTGGACTAGAACTGACTTCCTGGGCAGTACTAAGGTTTCTAGACACTTTTTCAAATCTGATTGAAGATTGAAGGACTTTCTGTATACCCTTTAGGAACTCGATTCCATACTAAAATACAGTCCTCAAACTTAAATAAAAAGAGATACTGGCTGTCTGGGTATAATGGAATGGAGAAAAAGGCTTGGCATAGATCAATAACAGTAAACCATCCTGCCTGATATAGCATTACTGCTGGATTGGGCACTACAGGGCAACAAGGCATGACAATCTTATTAATCTTTCTTAAATCTTTAACTATCCTGTATTTCCCACTAAGTTTCTTAATGCCAATTATAGGTGAATTACAGGGACTGCTCATAATTTCTTTCAGAATGCCTTGTTTAAACATTCAATCAATTTCTGTTGCAACACCAGCTTTGACTTCAGGACTCATTTTGTATTGTCGAGTGTTTGGATAAACTGCACCTTCATTCACAGTCACCTTCACTGGGTCTACATTTGCCATTAACCCTACTTCCTTTCCTGTAAAATCCCAAACATCAGGATTTACGGTTGTTTTTGATTCAACTGGTAAATCGTCCTTTGTCATTAAGGGATACATCTCGTCTACCTCTGTACCTTGTTTAGCTAACATGATTTTGTAGATTCCGTCTTCGTCTGGGGTCTGAATTGCAACACCGTCTGGTGTGCAATATATGGTGCAATTCATTTTGTACAATTGGTCTCTTCCTAGTAAGTTTACTGGACTGGAGTCACATACCACAAACTTGTGCATGTCCCTAAAATTGCCAATACGCACCTCCATTGGTTTTGTAATAGGTGTTCTAATCTGTTTATTTGAAACGCCCACTACTTGGATTGCTTCTCCCGAGAGGGGTAGGTTTGGAATGTCTGCTGTTCTCACAGTAGAACGGGTAGCTTCCTCCTTTTTCCTCATCCACCTGGCTTTCCATTTATCTAAATCTCCCCATGTTTTCAAAATGTTCATTAATTCCTTAATCTGTCATTTTCTCCCTGACACATTCATGTTTTCCAAATCCTTATCACTAAATTCTGCACTATATGGTTTCTGTATTACCTTTGATTTCCCTCTCTCATTCCCCTTTTCGGAGGCTAGATCTGTCAGTTTCTCATGTAAAATGTTTGTGTTTCTAGTAATACTTCTACAAATAAACAGCAACTCTTCTTCGCTGTAGGCATTCAATCAATCCAGTCCCACATTTCCAGCTATCATCTCTTCCAATTCTACTCTTAATTTGTAAATATCTAAAATCTTTAGCGGCTGTTTCGGCTTATCCATTTCCTGCGCCCATCTTTCCAATTCTTCTGGAGATACTATTGTGGCATTTTTACCTCCTGTTGAAGTTTCTAGTCGTATTTCTTTTGAACAACTAAGTGTAATTCTTTTCGGGGTTTCAATTTCCTGTCCTCTTATCGGTAAATCCATCAATGATATCACCAAATTGCACTTACTGCCTTGATCATCAATTATTATATTTTCTTTTCTAGACTCAATTATAAGTGTGGTCATGACTGGTGGTTTGGGAAAGATCATTTTATCCCCATACAATGGAACAACTGGACCTATGGTCACTGGTATAGTCAGTGCTTCAGGCTGTGTATTCAATTGGGTTATTTTCTGTATTAGTTCTTCTCTATTTGTATTTATTGCTTCTCTTTCCTTCTCCTGAAGTACCCTTCCATTCACTGACTCATGTATGACTTGCGGAACCAAAGGAGTTCCCAAAACAGGGGCACTAGGAGTAGTTCTACTGGGTCCTTCCTGGTATGGTGGAGGGTTTTTCGTTAAAATGTCCTCCATGAACTCATCTTCTGATTCCCCACAACCTGTCATTGTCAAATGTCTGTTTTTCTCTGTATATTTGACTCCTGACTTTTCCTCCGCCATTAATACAGGATACAGTCCTTCTGTAACCATTGCTTGTCTCCATTGGAAAAATCCTCTGTAACTTCTACTACTTCTAGTTCTGTCGCGCTCAAATGCCTCTGTTTCCCATTCTTCTAAAGCCTCATACTGTGTTAATCTTGCTCTGGCCTCTAATTCATTCATTCGCATTCTCAAGTTATGTAGTATCCTCCCATTGAATGTGCCATTCTCTGGGAAAGCTAACACTCCATCACTTTTGGTATATTCTATCCAATTCTCTAACCATAAACAGGTATGATAACCTCTTTCCATCATCATGACTGATGCGGGCATTTTCGGGGGAGGGATAAGAATTGCTGCTCTAGTCTTAATGGGTTTATTCTTCTTTAAAAAAAAATCAATTTTCTGCATAAATGACATCTTTCTCATTTCTCCGTACATTTTAGGTGAAGATCTTTTTATATATTCGTCTCTGGCAAATTCTAAATATCTCCTGTCTGGGCGATTCCCTATTAGTGTTGGATCGTATTTCCACATACAAACTCCACTGTCCAATACTATTACGGCTTCTATTCTGGCAACCAATTAGATTCTCTCTTATACTTGAGGTTTGACCAATCCCGGCACAGCTTCTTATTCTTTCGACCAATCACATTTGGGCTCACACTATTCGTCTAGCCAATACTAGCACGGCCTTTCTGTGATATCAGTATTACTCCTTACTACTGACCCTCCTTTACAATTTTGCATCAGACACACACCCGCTGATTCAACCCATCCCAGTGCGGCCCCCTGTGACGTCAGTGCAACCCCAGCAACTTACCCCTCCTTTACAAGGTAACACGAAAAATTTATATTCTTACAATTTTTATCCAAATTTCATTAATGACAACATAGAAACATTCGCTACTCTGTCTACTCCGCTAAAACCCAAAGAACAGTCGATTTCTTTTACTGCGAGTAAACCTTTCCGCTTACTCTTCACACACTACGAGTAAAACTCTTCCGCTTACTCTTCACTCAAGCTCCGATGAACCCGCTACTCCTTCGGTATTACCCTTTCTAGGTGATATAAGACCAAAGTTTCACCGGTGAACTCTTTTGCTATCAATCACTCTCACTTTTATATGAAAAATAATCCCTAAGTCATCACTGCCAGCCATGCATACCTCACAACCCTCTTCCGCCACAACCGCTACCCTTTCTCTCCTGTATCCCCTTCAGCCCAGGCTCCCCACCTTGCTCGAATTGAATTTTTCCCTCCACAAACATACACCCCTCCTAAGAAGAAGAAGTACCCCAGGGTGGCACACCAGTAGCATCTGTACCCCCCCCCCCCCCGAAGGATCAGAAGGAAACAACTCCCTGCAGAAAATCCCTCCGGTCCCAATCAAAAATATCCACTCCTCTAACCCATAGATCCCCAGACAAGCCCAGTAGAGTGTATTTTATTGTCTTGTGATTGCATTTATATAGCGCTTACTACCCCTGATGAGGCGTCAAAACACTTTTTTGGCAAGGAGCACGCTGCCCCAGGACCTGTAAAGGATTAGTGTTGAATTAGTATAGTAAAATATGAAAGTGATTTAAGTGGTGGATAGGTTAGTCAATCATTTAGGATTCAGAAGGATAGGGGAAAGATAGAACAGGGAAAAAAGGTTTGTATTTATTTAGCGATTGTTACCCCTGACATCTAAATTGACTAAAACCCCCACAAAAAAAGACATCTCCCCTCCCCATTTCAGACTCAACCCTCAAAAAATGTAAGATCCCTAAATTAGTTAAGGTCACTCCATCCGCAGCTCCAACTTCCCATCCCACTACAGCTGCAGCCCCCTCACAATCAGAGACAACCACTGCAGTGGAGTCTCACTCCGCCATCAGACCCTACCACTGCAGTGAACCTTGACACCCCTCCTGATCCCATCCCTCCCAAAACACAACCCAGTCCCCAATAGTCTGTCCCCTTTGGTGCATGGCATGCCCCCAAGATGCCCCTCCCAGGGGAGGTGTCCCCTTACAGGAATTGTGCAGGCGAGACTAGATGGGCAAGATGTTCCAAGCTCATACGGACAATGAACATTGATGGACTGGCCAATGGCCATTTGCTATTCAGAGATTTTTTTATTGGAGGCTGAATAAAGCATGTTTTATTTTTGTTTACAAATTTTTGTGTTCTACAACTTGTTTTAAAGTTAACTGTATAACATGTGGAATTGGTTGTTTATATGTACAATAATCTTAGTGTGGCATGGATTGCATATGTTACATGGAGTTTGGGCACTTTGACAGAATGTTTTCAAAATGTTAGGTCTGCATTTCATGGGTGTCATTGCCGACTTAAGTGTTGGATCAGAGTGTGACATGAAGTTACAAACCTTCTCATTTTTTAAGCACACTTACACATAGGTCATGCTTTTAGTTGCAAACATATTGCGAGTGTCTCAATGTACAATAGTGTAGGCGAATCATGCTGAATATGTTTGTGATGTGCAGATAGGCACCTGTCTCATCTATTCAGCTGTATACATATGGCTGTTGACAACATGGCTTTGACTTAACACACACAAACGTACACAAATTGATTTCACTAGAATTGTATGTGACTTTCAAGTGGTGAATCAATGTATGTGTGTTCTGCAGATCTTGTAGAATAGTGGCAAGGTCAACCTTGCTTCATGTGTGATGTCACTGTGGAAAAAAAGCATTCATGGCAGTGAACACATCTTGTGCATTTACTGAGCACATGGTGAGTGTAAGCTGAGCAGTATTCTCACAGTCTTCCAAGCATCTGGCTCTACTGGACTCAATAATTGCATGGAGTTTTTGTTAGGTAAGGGGTATGTTTTCTCTATAGTCTATTGATCACTCATTTAGCTGATGTTCATACCATCCTGATTTTGGTAGGTGACATTGCAAGTGTGTTGTTTATGCATTATCCCAGCTTGGATTGCATTTTGCGACCACACACAAGCCTGTATTGTATTCTTTATTTGTATCAGTTAATTAAAACCATTACAAAAAAAGATTAAAAAGAAAACTTTAAAACAACGGCCCAGTTCATATGATTCCAGTGATACAACCAATCTAACGTGATATTTGCTTCAATCGTCTTACAATTACATACCCTAATATATTTGATGCGTATATATGTTATGATGTGGGTGACACATTGAAGAGGATATTAATTTTGAACTGTTTAAATGAAGTGAAAGTGCGAGATATTTTCACTAAGCATTAAAAAGTACAGTTCAATTTGCGAGAAATAAAGCGGTGAATTTACGGTTGGAATCATTTGCTGTTATATCTAAAATCCTTTACTTAATTACTTCTAGATACTCGGTATGTAATGAATTATTCCTTTATTAAAAACTATATGTACAATCATGTGATGAGGCCCCTTATTTTTTTAAGTCCGCTTTCCGGAGGAGGGTGCTTATTTGTATTTAAAATTTTACACCTTGGCAAATCAATAGGCTAGATGATACCTCCAACCAGCAGATTACGGCCTTTCTACAAGTACATATGTTTAGTTCATTAAAAATTGATTTTAAGAGTGTCTTCCTTGAGTTTTTAACTATGGGGCATACACACAGCAAATGGCTTATTGTTTCATTGTAATATCCACCTAAACGACAGTTTGCTGTTTGTGATTTCTCTTTCCATGATGGTAGGAGATCCTTTGAGTCATGAACTCCTAATCGATACTTGACAAAGCTCCTTTTTAACCCTATATGAAAGTTTTCTGATAGGTAAGCTTGAGGCTTTAAAAACGTGTAGGAATTTATACCTGTCCAAGCATGTCGTCGTTTACTTAGGGTTTTTTTGTCTTCTAAAAGCGATTTCCTCTTTGTGGCATTATTACAAACCCTGTTGAATGTTGCCTTGTCTTCCGCTCTATCCCACGTATCTTGGACGTCAAGTTCATCTAGTGATACTGTCAATTGTTCACCCCATGAGTTGGGTAGTTTTTGATCCATTTGAGTTTCAATTTCTTTCCAGCATAAACTGCTCAGTGATCCAGATTCTGAGGTTCGAAGCTTCCAGCACAGTTTCACGAAAGAGTACATACTTTGGAATTTCTGATTGCGAAGACCAAATTATAGGTGGATCTGGGCTGATGACGCGGATTTGGGGAGACCGAGTACTGCCTTGTACACCTTGGTCTGAAGCTCATTCAATATTTCAATTTCCTTACCACACCAAGATGCTAAGCCGTATGACAGGGTAGGTAGTGTTTGCGCTGCCATCACTTTCAAAAGGTGGCTGTAGGACGGGCAACTCAGTTTTTTGTTCAACAGTTTATATGCAAAGATCAATGATTGGGCTTTGGATCATCATTCCTTTTTGTGTTCTCTATTTGATGTCCCTCGCTCCAAGTGTATGCCCAAATATTTGTATGCTGGTGTCTCTTCTATTTTTTTCGCCCTCTGTGTACCAAGTGAATTTGCTGCCCTGAGTATCCACCAGGCATACCACCTTAGTTTTCTTTTTATTCAACTCCAGTCCTTGCCGGTCCAGATATTTTGTCAAGTTGTTTATGACTCTTTGCAGGCCTATCGGGCTTTGGCTCAAAACGACTAAGTCGACCGCATATTGCTGGTAGGGAATCGGTTCCTTGGCGAGGTTAGGAGGATGGCTTTTGGATGATAACATGTAGTTGTTTATGTCGCCTAATTACAGGTTGAAAAGGCTTGGTTCCAGGACGCGCCTTGTTTCAGGCCATGCGTGTTGTTGAACCTAGCTCACACTCTGCTACCATCTCCGAGTTTGACCCTCGCCTTGGTATCACTGCCGAGGGCGATCATGGCTCAAGTAGTTGTGTTGGTAACCCCTTTCTTTCAATTTTTCCCAGAGACGATTTTGCAGGACTTTATTGAATGCGAATTTCAGGTCTACAAAGCATGCAAAGAGTAGAGATTTTCTTTTTATGGATTTTTCTGTTAGAAGTGCCAAGGTTGCTAGGTTTTTGGTGGTTCCCACACTGGACCTGAAACCTGTTTGTAATTTCGGTACTGCACATTTTTCCTCCTACCAGGCTGGAAAATGGACTAGGATGAAGGATGCATATAGTTTGGTCTCTACATCAATCAAAGCTATTAGCCTGTAATTTTCTAGCAGGCTGCGACTTACGTTTTTTATAGATGGGATGAAATATACTCCTTTTCCAGGAGCTTGGTAGCTTATTCTGGCTAAAGATATGGTTGAAGAGAGGCATGAAGTAATCTGCCCAGAAGCTTGGTGCCCACTTGAATAGGGCATTTGGGAGTCCATTCTGCCCTGCTGCCCCTTCTGTTTTTAGTTTTTTTATTATTGCTTTACGTTGTTTAGCCTCAGTTAGGATGTTTGGCCCATTGGTGCTTGAAACTGATGATCTTGCTGCCAGTTGAGTGTTTAGCGGGGACTGATGGCTGATGATTATTTCTCTGTGCCTTCCTTCATTGGGGGCATCATGTGCCATGGTCTCTTTTGTCCTTGTGATGTTGTTGGTATCGTTAAACATTTTGAGGATGTGCTGTTTCCATACGGCTTCATTAATTCCTGCATCTTGATATAATCTCGGTCCTTTTGTTAGGTTGTTAATTGTTCCCCAGAATTCCCTACTAGTTGGCAGTTTACTAGCCCAGAGTAATTTGCTCCATAGATTTTCTTTGTGCGCCAATTTTTCCTTCCTACAATTCTCCCTGTATTGCTTTCTCATTTCTTTTAATTTGCTCGTATCCGTTATTTCCCCTTTTGTTGCTATCGCGGCCTGTTGTCTCACCACTCTTGCAATCTTTCTTTTCTGGTCGCGCAACTGAAGGTTGAACCACGTTTCTTTTCTTATTCCAATGTTCTTCCGACCTGCTATTTTTGCTGGGAATTTTTGTATTAGGATTTGTCCTAAATGTTCCCAGTTTTCTATGGTATCTTTTTCTCTCGAAATACCTGTGCGGGTCGTGTAATCCTGGACAATATCCATGATTTGTTGTGTGTCAGTTCCTCGCCATTTCAGGTTTTTTTACTATACATATCTGGAAGTTGAAGTAGTGCTTTTGCTGTACATGTTGGGAGCAATTCAATGTTTATCGTCAGGGTTTGTGGGAAATGGTCGCTTTCTGGGCGTGGGAAAATTTGAAAGGAATCAGTCATTTGAAGGAGATCGTTACTCATAAAGGTGAAGTTGATGGTTGATTGCCTTGTTCCACTCAAGAACGTGATAGCAGCTGGTCTATCACTCTTTGTGTTTCTGTTTAAAATTGTTAGGCCTGGTACTTCCAGCTCTCATCTTAATTTCAGATTTTCTGGCTCTTTTTGTCTCGACCTCCTATTGGGGTTGCTTGTGGTGAGATTGCTGTTGAAGTACCCTGAGATAATCATTTTACTGTGCTGGTGGGTCATTTGCAGCACCTTTATCAAGTTTGTCAGGCTAGTAGCTTTGCCTTTCTTAAATTTTTTCTTAGGATGTATGTATACATTATTAATATTAGTTGCCAAGTTGTTACTTTGGGAGGGAGTTTACACACTAAGTACTTGCAGCCAATTTCCTCCAGAATCTAATTCCTCCGAAGACCAATCTAGTTTTACAGTGGCAAATATTTCCAGGCCCCCCCTTGGGTGCCCAAAATCAGAGAGTCTTTCTGAAAGTACATGATGTTCTTCATAGCCTGTAAGTGTAATTGTTTCCAGGTTCCATGTTTCTTAAAGTATTATAGTATCAAAACTTTGTAAAAATGCTAGAGTATCCTGATCTTGTCCATTTCTTTGAAACCATGGGCGTTCCATTAACAGATCTTTATGACTTACCTGTTGTTTGCACTTGGGTATGCCCCTGTACTTTCATCAGGTCCGCCGTTGACTCAGGGCCATGGGCAACCATGACAATCCCTGTTTGTCTTCAGACTGTGTTTCGGACCTTGGCAAGCTTGGTCCGACTTTGCTCTCAGCTAAATATTTCTGTACTTTTAGGCTTGTGCTTCTTGCATCCCTTAGGCAGGAAGTTTGGCCATTTGCAGTGACTTGACCAGTTTGTGGTGCCTCTTTTTTTTTAAAAAAAAAGGGTACGGGTATTTTGGTAGTTTACATTTTTTTAGAGTAATTCCCCAGGCTTCAAATGCCGGTCTAGTCTCATAGATCCAACCCACTAATTTGTTGGAGATCCAGGTTGTTAACATTTCTTCTATTTCTGGACAATTTGCCTTTTGCTGAAACTCTATGGATAAGAGGTCTGATGTTGTTATACCCCTTAATTCTGGTATCTCTTTGAAAGGTTTTAGCAGGTTACCGCTATTTAGTACATCTTGACTCCCCTTGGTTTTATATTCAGGCATGAATTTCAGTTTTGATGTTACTTCTGATATTTCATTTGGAATTTGCATTATCTGATTTGTAACTTTTTGGTGTGTTTGTAATCATGGTTTTCGGGGACCTTTTGATTTTCTCTATCTTGAACCTCTTGCACGGCCCTATCATGAAATATGGTAATGGAATCACTTTCTCTTGTGATTTCAAGGTCCGGGCTCCCATGTGTTGGTTCCCGTGGGTATTCAGCCCTTGTTGGTGCTTCGGTAGGTAGTTTGCAAAGTCATCCCTGCTTATTTAAACTGAATTTTATTAAGTTCCTGTGTTCTTGTTCTATGTCCGTTAGATCACCTGATGATTTTACCGTTGGTGTTGCTTTCTCTTTATTTGTTTTTTTTGTTTGTTTTACCAGCGTTTTCGTATTAATTGTTTGTACCTCATGATTTGTCTCTCTACGTCTTGACTGTATTGACGCTGAGTATTCTCTTATGGTGCTTGTTTTGCTTTCTGTAATATTCAATTGTTTGTGTTCTGATCTCACCCCTGGGATTTTTGTTTTTGGGTGCCCTTGTTGAGCTTTGAAATGTTCTGTTGTATTGGTTACTGCTGGGTTTTTTACCTGACCGTTACTGGTGGCTTGGTCGGGTGAGGATACTTGAGTTTGTGTTTTTTAAAGCGACTGAATGGTCTGATGAGTTACACCCTGAGTTTGAGGTGTCTGATGGTATTTCTATATTACTCCTGTCTTTTATGCTTGGTCTTAGCAGTTGTGTGAATATTGGATAGATTTGTCTGGGCCCCACAGTGTTTTGGTTACTGAACTTGAGTCTGGCCTTTCTGCACGTTTTCACTGCCTTTTTGTTAAAACTCTATTTTGTGAGCAGTGCATAGGCGTTAAGTTTACGGGGCCATGTTTACGTCTTGCTTCCTCTGCTTCCAAGTTTGTAGTATTTCCAATTTACGCTGTCTTGGTGGCATCGGAAGAACCTGCTGTGTCTTGATATTCATTGATCTGATGTTCCTCGATTGTGAGTACTTTTATTGATTGAACCGCCTTTAGTATTCCTATGAGAATTTCTGGAAGTGAAGCCAACTTGTCAATTATGTGTCCATAGCCTCAGTTTGCATTTGGTTGAAGGCAGGTGTCTTGCCCTTTAGTGTTGTTTCGTTTTGTAATTTCAGCTGTTATAAATTCCAATTTGACGTTTATTCCTGCAATGTGTTCTGCGATCAGATTCATTAGGTCGATCTGCACCTCCATTTTATCTGATTGGAAATGTAATACTTTTATGGCTTGCTCTAAGGTTTTTAACAAGGTTTCGCTCCACTGTGCTGCTGAGATATTTTGTGGGCAGGTCTCCGATGTCCCCAGAGATAATTCAATTCCACTTGTGGATGAAATTGTAATAGGTGATGACTGGTGTCTCCGACTTACTTTCGAATTAAAGTTTTCGTCTTTTTTTCCCCCTTCTGCGGTTTGGGCTAGGGACGGATTTTTTAGGGGTGAAAGCAACCCCCCCTTCTACCCCAACTTTTCCTCCTATAGATGAAACTGTGGCGAAGTGTTGCCCTGAGTTGGTTAATTTGATCTCATCTTGCTTTAGCTTGTTTATTTCCAGGACTTGTAGAAGATTGGTGTCGTTTGATAGGGAAAAAGAGCGGGACCAAGCTCTGTCTGAAGATATTTCTGGAATGCATGTTTTATCCAGAGTGTCCAACTTTTGGAGGGATTCTTTCTTGCCTGAATTTAAACTGTTGGCTGATTCCTCTTTTGAGGTCTGCGTGGGCTCACTTATGTGAACCTGTCCGGTTGTTCTTAATAGACCATGGTGTGTGGTTTCCCCCTGTCGGGCCGGGTTCTCTATGCTGTCTGCTTGCTAAAGTGTCTGTGCACTAACTAAGCTTTCGTTAAACTGAGTTGACCTGGCATGTAGTTTGCAATATCCTTGTTTGTGTTGACCTACTTTTTTCCATTTTGTTCGGATTTATTGGACTTGGTAGGCCAGGTGCCTTGCCTGTTGGGGAGTGACAAGGTCTTTGGGTCTTTTAAAAAAAAGATTTTCTGTTTTCCATTTTTTCCACCGAAGTTAAAGAGTGCTGGGTCTGGTGTTGGTGCCGAGACCAGCCGCTCTTTCCGCCTGGTTGAGTTCTTTTGTTTGCTCTAAATAGGCGTAACAACCTTTGAGAGGTGGTTTTTCCTGTTTTTTCTGATCTCATGTTCCCTGGTGTGGGATTTATTGTTTGAAACATGTTATAAGTTTTTCCTTGGTTTATGTGGGGCTTGTGTGAGGTGGCTGTTTGCTTGTTAAGGTAGTCTAGCGTGGTCAAGGGTTTTCTGGTATCTACTGAGAGCCAGTAGTGGTCTGGTTTCTGGTGGTCACACTCTCTGGGAATTGTTACAGATATTTATACAGTGTCTCCTTTAGGAAACTGGCCTTGTACCCGGCTCAATTTTTCCGTGCTCCAGTCTGTGATCCTGATTTAATGGTGGGTAATGGCCCATGGCCCCTGCTGCACCGCCAATGGGCCTTTACTCGTCCATAGGGGGAGGTGACAGCTGGTGGCGTAACTAAAGAGAAACAATGTGTCGGAAGAAACAGAAGAGACAGGGAAGCCAAGGGGATCCAATTCTAGCACTCCAGGGTGCCCCCTGTTGTCCCCCTGTCACCTGCTGCAGGAACTCCACCTCCGGGAGTCTGCAAGGTTTCGTGGGCCTGCTAAATTGTATTGGCCTGTTATTTACCAGGAATTTTCAGGGTAGAAGGTTGAGGAGACATCCCTCGAGGTTATGCAGAGGGCTTAAGTGGGTTTGAGAGAGAGAGTAGCTGGGAGAATGCCGAATGGGAACACTCAGGGACCTAGCCTGGCTCACACTTCGCAACAGCGAGTACGCCGCTGCGCATGGTTTCCCCTCACCTTGGTCTTGTTTCTGGGGCTCACTTTGCTGGGAGACGACCCGTTGAGCCCCCCCCTTGCATCTCGCCTCACGTCTCGCACCCTCGCAGCTGCCGCAGGCCTCGAGTCTCGGGCTTTGTCCAGCCTGTTGATTACGCGACCTTACTTTCGGCTTTTGGCTTTCGTCTTTTTCGGGAGCCACCTTGCGTGGCCTCTCTCCTCTCCTCTTGTCCTCCTGCACCGCGCTGCTCCGTCAGCTCTGCCTCTTGCACTACAGAGTCAGGTGATGGTCGTAATTGAGCATATGAATTGTGTGTCATATGTATTTTGATAATGACTGACAAGGGTGTTTATATGACCTACATTGATGCTGTTCCATGTCACACCAAGCTATATTATGAGTGCTGTGATGTCGGTTGACTTGGCAGGTGGTACATGTGATGAGGCAAGTGGACAGTGAGTGCACATAAAGGATATGTGTCTGTCTACTGTGTAGATGCTCCCATATTTTGAGTCTCTACCATGCTTTCTTGCCACACGTGAGGATGTGTTCATGTAAATATGCATTTTGACTGCTGATGTATAGTCAGTGGTTCATGTTGCATGTGCTGAGCTTGCTTGCGCAAGGGTTAGGGTGAGAGTGACTAGTATTTAAGGTATTGGTGTGAGTGGAGATACATACGTCATGTTGGCAGGACAAATTTAGTGGTTGTCAGAGGGTGTGAGGTGTGATTTGGATGCATAGGCAGATCTTGTGTATGGGACATGAGGTATCCACATTCACCCCATGTGAGTGTTTACAGATACAATTATGTGATTCCAAGTATGCAACAGTTTGAATCTTGCACAAGGTATGAGATGAATGGGTAGATGAGATAGGTGTCGAAGCACTTACACAAGATTGTATTTGGGCAGGTGGTGATCTGTAGTCTGTATGTCTACAGTGAGGGATGACTGTGACAAGGCATTGTCAAATGAGTGACGATATTTGTTGATGTGCAATAGTCAGTGGTGCTATTGGGCATGTGAGTAACATGTGGATGTGACAGTGCCACAGTAAGACAATGTTCAACTTGACCTTTGTGACAAAGGGTTTATGTGTATGTGAAGGGTATACACCAGTTGAGTAAGGTAGTCTGCAGAAAGGTGAAATGTGTAGTGTCATAAAGTAGATGTATGTTGTTCTAGCATCTGTGTATGCATGAGTTGTAGAAATGACAATCTGGGTAACTTAAGCAGAGTAGTGTGTGTGTGTGTGTGATTATTTGTGACTAACTGAGGACATATCCATTGAGAAATTTAAGTGTCTTGTTGTCAGAAGTGGTGATGTATTAAGTTTGCTTATTATATATCAATCCTCAAACATTTTGTTTTTTCTGTAATATATTGAATACATTTTGTATCCAATAATTTTGTGTTTTTCTATTGTGAAGGCCAGCTTCAAGTCCATGTGTATATCTATCAGTGACGATAAGCATGTTTTATATCCTGCAGTCAGAGGGATCTCCTCTTGATTGTATTAAGTTTGCATGTCAGAGTGGGCAGTGATGCTGCACGTTGCGCTATGATTGCATTCCTAATACATTGGAGAGGGTACTTATGGTGATGAGAGTGGTCATTTTCAAAGGTAAATTTTGTTGTCTGCTGAGAATGTGATGGGTACAGTGCATAGTGTGCATGTCATGTATGTGTCAGTTGTGAACCTAGTGATGATGACTGGTGCTGTGCATATATGTGTGTTTGTGACTAGGGGAGCACATGGGTGAGCTTGTGACAATTGTGTTTGAACAGTTGGAGTACAAGGCTCTAGCTTGCGGATCAAACATATTTTTCCAACTAGCTGCAGCATATGTGGCTTATGACATGCTTGTGTGTTTGCTAGTGTTTAAAGTTGAGCATGAACTTAGTGGTGGATGTGAGAGAGGTCATACCTGCATAACTATCTTTCATGCAGACCGTGAGGTAATGTTGATGTGTACATATTGTTAGATTTTGTGTATGCTTCTAGTCAAATACAGTTGTCAAAGTGCATATGTAGATGTGGAATGTGTTGTCTGCAGTTTGATGTCTGCCAATGATTTTCATTTCTGATTGTGTGAATGTCCACTTTGAGTACACAGTCAAATGCAAAACCTATTGGCATCTGTGTAAATGTCTCCTCAACCTAGCCTTACCTTGTGTGAGTTGTGTGTTGGCATTTTTTTCATTTCACCCTTTGTAGGTATTTGTACTCCTTAATTGGGCATTTTTGGCGTTTGAAAGTGGCCAGAGATGGATGTGGTGATTGCTACATTTACAATGTCAAGAAGCATGAACAATGGATGGAAATCCATTCCTTAGAGGGCTACAGCTCCAACAATATCCAAGTTATGAATGTGTGTTGTTGTTCTACCTGGGGTAAGAGTAGCCCAGTGTTAGAACACGGGGTTGCTAGTTGGCAGAGGTAGGTACCTTTGACCAAATAGGGACCCTTGTTTCTAAGTCAGGGAAAGGGGATTACACTACTGGATAAACCCTGCTCACCCCCTTGGTAGCTGAGCACAAGCAGACAGGCTTATCTCAGAGGCAGTGTGTTAAGCATTTGTGAACATATACAGTAATACAGTGAAAACACTACAGATGGACACCACACAAGTTTTATAAAAATAAGTATTCTTTATATAGACTTAACACAAGACCACAAACGACAAAGATCCACAAAACTGTACTCAAAATTGACTTAAAGATGGTAGAATTAACTTAGTTCAAGTTGATGGTAAATGCGACACAGTTCTCACAAAAGTAGCTGGATGCGTAACGCAAAATAAACAAAAGGCTCACAGCATTGGAGATGCGTCGGATCCTTGCTTCGGGGGAGACAATGCGTCGTGCCGCAATGCTTGCGCAGAGTAGGGGATGCGTCTTGATCCTTACTGGAGAGAAGGTGATGCGTAGATTGTCGTACTGCGGCCCGGGTTGCAATGCAGCAAGATGGCGCCGCGATGCGACAATCTGGTGCGATGCGATAAGATGGCGCCCTTGATGTGACGATGTGAAGACATACGTACACACCCTGGCAGCCTTGTGGCAACTTTGTACTTTGGAGCCACAACAGGCACTGCCACACGCTTCTCCGGTGACGCGACGGCAACCCTCACGATGGCGACAAGCTTCTCCGGTGATGCGACAGCAGACAGCTGCATCGAAAACATGCTTCTTGGGAGATGCGGCGGCGGCACGCTTCTGTGGCGATGCGATGACTACAGCTGCGGCGGCGACACGCTTCTTCTTGTTGCGTTGCGCTTCCAGCTCCCAGCGACACCCAGGCTTCTGCAGATAGAATTCCCAGCAAGGAAATTCAGAGGGGAGCTGGTGGTGAAGTCTTTTGTCCCTGAGACTTCAGCAGGAGGCAAGCACAAGTTCAAGCCCTTGGAGTAATATTCTGCAAGATTATGAAAGTCCTTTGAAAGTTCCTTCTCCTCTCCTTGGCACTGAAGACACCACTGTAGGCCAACCCAGCAACACAGCACACTGGCAGGGGGGTAGATCAACTCCTACAGCTTCATTTGGATCTTCTCCTTGGCAGCGGTTTGTCTTGTTGTTCCAGAAGTGATCTAAAGTCTTGAAGTCTTGGTCCCCATATTTCTACTACTTTTCTCTTTGTTCTCTGAAGGCAGAGAGGCCTTTGCCTAGTCCAAACCAGTTCTGGTCAATCCTGGAGCACTTTGCTGACAAGACTCCTTCTTTCTTTTCACAGTGCAGGCCAGGGACATCAGACGCACCACAGGAGGTGGAGCCAGCATTGAGGAGGGAAGGCACAGCCCTATTCAGGTCCCAGGTGCAGCTCCCCTCACCCATCTACATGCAGATCTCTCTATTCAGCCCTGTGCTGGCTCACCCTCTCTCCTGGAATCCCCCAGCCCCTGTCACTCACAAAACCAGACACACAATACACAACGTAGCAGAGGCAGGCTTGGACAGTTAAGCAAGAAAATACTTTCTTTCTAAAGGGGGTATTTTCAAACACAGAATGTTAAAACCAACTTCACTAAAAGATGTATTTTATCATTCTGAGTTCAGGCATACTAAACTCGAATTTCTACCTGGTCAGTTAGGATTATAAGATGTAATAATCAAACTGCCCATTCTGGCCTATGGGGAATAGTTAGCCTTGCAATAGTGAAAAATGAAAATAGCTATAATTCACTATTAGGACATGCCACACACACCAGGGCAGGTCCTACCTTATACTTACAATGCACCCTGCCCATGGGCCTACCATAGGGGTGTCTGATATGAAGAAAAGGGAAGGTTTAGGGACTGGCAAGTGGGTGCACTTGGTCAGTGAACATGGCACCCAATCATGGAGTCACTAATCAATGCATCAACTTAACATAGGGATCACTAGCTCTGTGGCACTGAATAGCAGTGGCACAGTGCCCAAAGCATCTAAACCAGGAAAACATATCAAAACAGAGGAGGCAGTCAGAATAAATGGAAGGGAGACTCTCGCCAATGGTACCAGGTCTAGCACCCAGGTATGCATGCCCAGACTTGCCAGTACACTACACATGCATGGTTGTTGCTGGAATTCTGAATTTGAATATCTGAGATATGGTGACACAAAGGGAGATGGTTGTAGTGATATCTGTGGTTGTGTGAAGGAAAACACATTGCACTGTGAACAATCACACATTTGACACTGGAACAGTACACCCATTTCCATTATTTTTATAATTTTCAGAACTTTTGTTACCTCTGATCTGGTTTAGCAAAGGTTGCCCTTGTGTGTGTCCATGATCGCTCACATTGTGCACATTTAATACTGACTTATTGCTTGATGGAAATATGTGTTTGTTGAGAGTCTCCTTGATGTTTCAATGGATTGTTTTGGACATTGTTTCACTGCCAAATGTGGACAAAGCGGACTAAAGTTAGCACATGTCTTCCATCCTCACAAAATGAACACATATTTTCTGGATTCAGGATGACAAAGTCACTTGTGTTTTTGATCCACAGATTGAGTCACCACCGCAGCATCCTCACCGTGCTGGCAGCTTATCTTACTCAATGAGCTGTGCACTAGCCACACCAACACTATTTGTGGATCCTACATCCTGTGACTTATGCGTACTCATACTGCTATGCAGGACACAATCTGCACATTCAAAACTTGATTATTAATTTCCGGCATACACTACAGATTGAAGGGCTAGATGGAGATTGGTTATGAATGACAATCGCAAAAGAGGTCAGTAGACACATGAAGATTGGTATTTGAGTTCAGCTGTACCAGTCCACACATGGGTACAGTATCCTACATGTATGTTGGCCCAAGCTTCTTTCATAAACACTATTGTTTATGACTGTAGATAGTTCAATGAAAGCTGTGACACAACCACTTCTGTGTTCTTGTTGGAGACACTGAATGTAGTACTGAGTGGCTGTGTCTGGGGACATGTGTGTTGTCTCTGCTGATATCCTCTGTACTTTTCTCTACACAGATGTATCACAATGTCTTACTTTCGTTAGTACATTGGAGCGGTGTTGTCCTGCGATGTTTCTGGGTGTGTTGTGGTGCACTTATGCATTCACTGTGTGATACACACATATGTGTGTTTATTCTTAATCCTAGTCCAGCGTCAAATGTCCTATTCCCCTAGAATTTAGCGTGCTGACTGTAACTACCTGGTGATGAAATTTCCTCCTTATACATACACAACATGTATATGGATCCATGTTCGGATTGAGATCACAATGATGCTCAGGCCCTCTGAAACTAATTGACACACAATCTGTGATCATCTCTTGAACCTGGCTCTGTGCTTTTACTGGACAAAGGATTTTTTGTAAAAGGAACAAAGCTGCTGATCAAGGTTGTGGTATGTAGGTCAGACAGTCCAGTTGTGACTTGTGTCCTTGCAAGGACCCTACATTGAACGCCAAATCCCTGCACCTGCCATGACCTGATAGTAATGTTTGCATGTTCGACATGACACTGCCTCTGTCAAGGCATGTGAGGCAGTGCACCATGGTGGTTCTGCCCCAAAGGCTGTCCCTCAGCCTCTATTCACAGAACAGCTGGTGATCCATGGAAATTGTGACCTAATGTTGGAGTGGCCTGGTGGGGACTGTGAAAGTGTGTAAGTCCATTGATGTGGTCTATGAGGGCCCACCTAACCATGGTACTTAGGTGACCCTGGTGCACCTGCATCTCCACTCTACCAAGTTCTGAAAGTTGACAGTTACTTTTGCTGTAACTGTGTGTGAATGCCTTTCATTGAAATAACCTGTGAGATTGTTTATGTGGACATTCCTGCAGCATGTACTCCACATGTACTGATATAGGAATTTGGTTTGATCATGAGTTACATTGTTCAAGTAAACTTTCTTGCTGTAATTTCTACCCCAACCCCACATATGCATCTTCATGTATGGGGGTATTTCCCCCAACCCCAGATATGTATCTTCATGTATGGGGGAATTTCTCCACAACCCCAGATATGCATCTTCATGTAAAGGGGTATTTCCCCCCACCCCAGATATGCATCTTCATGTATGGGGGTATATCTCCTAACCCCATATATGCATCTTCATGTATGGGGGTATCTCCCCCAAACCCAGATATGCATATTCATATATAGGGGTATTTCCCCAAACCCAGATATGCATCTTCATGTGTGGGGGTATTTCCCCCTACCCAGATATGCTTCTTCATATATGGGGGTATTTCCCCCAACTCCAGAAATGCATATTCATGTATGGGGGCATTTCCCCCAACCCCAGATATACATCTTCATGTATGGGGGTATTTTCCCCAACCCTAGATATGCATCTTCTTGTATGAGGGTATCTCCCCCGTACCCCAGATATGCATATACACATATGGTGTATCCCCCACCAAACCACAGATTTGCTTCTACATAGCTGTGTGTATTTTCCACCCCACATATTGATTCAACATTGCTGTGGGCATTTGCCACCCCCCCATTGACTTAACATTGCTGTGGGCATTTTCCACTGCCCATATTGACTCCGCATTGATGTGGGTATTTGCCACCCCTCCATATTGACTGAACATTGCTTTGGGTATATGCCACCCCCCACATTGACTCAACATTACTGTGTGCATTTGCCACCCCCCACCTTGACACATCATTAATATGTGTATTTGCTGCCCCCACACTGACTCAACATTGCTGTGGGCATTTGCCAACCCCCCTATTGACTCCACATTGCTGTGTGTATTTGCCACCCCCCCCCCCTTTTGAGTCAAAAGTGCTGTGTGTATTTGCCACCCCCCACATTGACTCAACATTGCTGTGGGTATTTGCCACCCCCCATATTGACTCACCATTGCTGTGGGTATTTGCCACCCCCACATTGACTCAACATTGCTGTGGACATTTGCCACCCCACATTAACTTAACATGGATGTGGGGATTTCTGCATTTCCGGAGGCTTTTCATTTGGACAATGAGGAAAAAATCGGAGTGACCATGTTGTTCGGTGAGTGAAGGGTGTTGGGCATTGTGCTGCGTTGTTTGGCTTAACCGGCTCCCAATATGAGTCAGTTGTACTGTTCGCCTCCGGACATATCTGGGAGGGCCTTCCGCGCGACATTGGAATCGGGCCCTTAGTGTTTTTTCCCCTCTGCCCAGACCTAAAAGTTCTTATGTAGGGGGTACCTTTGTTTATTATGGGTGCTGAGCATTAGAGCAGGCCTTGCCAGGTTTCTGCTACTGGTGTTGGTGGTGTCAGCAGACCAGAGCAGGATGAGTAGGGGGCAAGTGCTTATTTTCCTGAGGAGGAGGAAGAGAGTTCTCCTTCACTGAAAGGGATATGGAGAAGGAATGTAAAGACAACATAGTAGTACAGGGAGGCCTGAATGAATGATTACCGGGCTGCTCTAGCTGTGCAGCTAAACTACGCTGCTATTTTAGAAGCATCTGCACTGCAAAAGGGATTCTTAAAAAACTCTCTATTAGCGATTGATTGCCCCTACTCTGATGGATACTTTTACACTTTGGGGGTGGAGTCCTGGTTGTAAATTGTTGATACCAGCACACAGTGAAGTCCAACTTGTGGAACTGTCCGGATCCAGCACAATTGAATCAGACAAACAGGATATCTCACCCTTCCTCAGGACTCCAAATGTACGAGGCATTATTTGATGGTGTACTGTTAACTAAAATCCCCCGGAGGGTAATTGAAGAAGACTAGATTTGCTGCCATATATACCACTCCAGTCTTGCATGTTGTCTCCTCTGGAAGTCCTACAATGATGAGAGACAAACCTGAAAAAAACAGAATATCTAACAAAATAGTGGAATAATAAACCATGAAATTTGGCAAGCACAAAGCATTTCCAACGTCCACAACAGAGGGACAAGTGAGCATGTGAACCATCGATGATGGTCTTAATACGAGCAATGCCAGACTCACACCAAGCACTAGAAACTAAACTTAATACTATGGTGTGGAGAGGACCATGCTGAGGGCAGATTTCAGAAAGGTATTTGAAATAATGAAAGCAACAGAAGACAATGTGCAGACCCTCAAGACAAATGTAAATGAGTTGAACCTGACAGTGATCAAACTGCAGGTGAAACGGAGGGCACTGGAAGAGAGGGCTGAGGAGGCTAAGGGCAGATCAAGACTCAACTACCAGCAATTTCTGGACATTTTGGAACGAATGGTACGCCCGTTGGTTGAGCTCTTATTATAAGACTGGCTGCTAAATATAATGAAACCAAAGGGCCTATTAAATCTCTTCTCAGTTGAGATAGCACATAGAATGCTTTCGCCACCAGCAAGAATCTCAGAGACCCAGGAGCCAGAGTGACTCAGTTGCTAAATTACAGGGATAGAGGTACCATTCAGAAATGGGCGTAGCAGAGTGGTGCAGTGCAGTATCAGGGCCTGACTACAATCCATATCTAACCAGACTGTACACACTGTGTACAAGAGGATAGACTATCATTCGAGGCTGTGAAGAGGAAGCTGCTAAGCAAAGAACTGAAATATATGTTACTCTTCACTGAGAAGTTCCAATTGATTAAAGACATAAAAATTCACTTCTTTGAGTCATCCGAAATGGCATGGGAATGGCTAGAGGGGTGGCAGAACCAAGCCGAACCAGAAGCACTAGGCCCTTGCAAACAGGCACCAATGGAACAATTACCACCAAGCAGAGCAACAATGGAGCACTACCTTATTTACCAGAGTGCATTGTGGTCAATTCAGGTGGAATGCTTAGCACCAAATAATGATGGAACAGCAATTCTAGTACAGTAATAGTAAATTAAGTACAGGATGGGAAAACACCCAGTAGGATGGGCTATAGCCCCTATTTTATGAAATAGCCCCCACCCAACCTATTGAGAAACACTAGAAATGGCAAAAGAGGCCTTTCATGATGGCTGTCTGTCAGACACAATGCTGGAGTTGTGGCAATCTCCAAAGCTGGCAAGGATCCAGAGGAGATTGGGTACTACTGTCCTTGGTCCATGATCAATGCTGATATCAAAATTATCAGAACATTCAGGGCCTATGGGGTCTTGAGTGTCACTTGTGAACTAGTGCACAAGGGCCAATCAGGGTTCATATCACATAGAAGCACCATATTCAATTTTCGCAACTGGCACATGTAAAATTTCACTTGCAGGCAGAAGTATGCAGTGGCATATTTTGATCCAGAGAAAGCCTTTGATACTGTGGGAAGAGAATTTAGGTTTACAGCACTGGAAGAGATGAATTTTGTTCTATATCTCCTGCGGTGGATTCAATTCCTGTATAATCAACTTGGAGTTAAAGTCAATACAGGGGACATGGTTTCTGTAAAATGGGAGCTGAGCAGGGGCACAAGACAGGGGTGCCCGCTCTTGCCCCTGTTGTTTGCTCGTGCTATGGAACTACTGGCTATATATTGCAATTGTAAATGGCGGCCAAGTGCATCTGAGTAGGGCCACAACTCATTTAGGGTCATTATATGTAGATTATGCACTAGTGTATATCAAAGACCCAGAGTGATCAGTACCACAATTGCTACTATTATTAAATGAGAAAAAACACTTCTCAGGACTAAAAACAAATTGCAAAAAATTAAGATTGTTTCCTATTTTAAGACTGCTTTAATTAACAGGTGAACTAGTTATGATGTTGTTATCTAGGACATATGTACCAATACTTCTTTACAGAAATGGAATTTGTACTTGAACTTGCTCCTGTGGCAGTGCTGAAAAACTAAACTATTAACTTTGTTTAAACAACTAAATAAAAGTGGTTTCCATGGACTTCCTTGATCACTGTTGGCCTCAATTTCTTAAAAGAATTAAAGCTATTTTTTAAATGTCTTCTAATAGCTTTCCTCTAACATGTAACTAATACTTTTGTTGTCTTCATGTATTGTTCATCATTGCACTGCACTTCCTGGCACTTGCCTAAGAATACACCTTGAGATTTACCCATAAATAGAAACATTATACAATTAAACTTTAAGATCCTTGATTTGAATCAGAGAAGTTTTTATAGCATGCTAGTTGTGGAGCATCACCATAGCATCCATAATTGTCTTTAGACACTCTCAGCCTGCCAAGAGGATGTCTTTAATGGTTCCCATGGAAATCTATCCTAATCCAAGAACCTCATTAGCAAGCAGCAACATGTGAATTCCTAGTGCAGTACTCACACAGGCAATGTCAATAACACCATACTGCTAGCTAGTCCCTAGTAACATAGGATCCTGACTCAGATTACAAAATTGAGAAAGATGGTACACCTAGGAATGACTTCCTAAAAAGTAAACATGACAATATCGTGCATAGATTTCTACATTTGAGGATAAATAAAATCCCAAGAAACACATAGGAAAATAATTGTTTTTGCAGGCATGCTTCACTTATTCCCATTAGTATTTCTGTGGATTAATCTCTGGTTATGGCTTATATTTAAGGTACAAATTCTCATTTTGTGAGGTTCTAAAGATATTTTCCCAACCCAACTTGCCCACTTAGTCCAACATTTTGTACAATTAAGATTACAAGTGCAGATTGGGTTGGACAAGCCACTGGGAATACTGACAAAGTTACGACTTTGTGGATGTTCTTGACATTCTCATAAAAAATGCTCTTGACTATCACATGTGAACTCCAACTTTCTCAACCATTACTAATCCTACAAACGTAGAACATCTGATTGTGGTTATGCTATTTGAAGTAGTAAATATTCACATAGCCTTGTCTTCGGAATCAAGATCCGTCATTTTGCAGAACCTGCATTTTTCTTAGATGTGCAAAATGTTTTGTGAATTTACTACATTCTCTTTTGTGCATTGGCATTTTATTAGGAGACCCATATTTTATCTCAAAATACAGGGAGGGCATGATAATCTGTTTTGATCCTTCTACTGTTTCAACCACAGCGGCAGAATGGACTCCATCGTCAGCAGCTTCTGCATGTTCCTTACATTTTGTCAGCAAGAAGAAATTCCATTGTATGTCTTATTTATGGCAGGATACCCACTGGAATCAGAATACATGCATTTTCCCTGTGATATACGTTTAAATACTACTTTTTGGTGTTAGTTTATGCAAGTGTGTATTGATATTACCACCAAGGGACCAGTGCAAAAATGTAATATTTATCAATCAATTGATACACACAGTTCTTCAAAACAAATAGGTGCTAAAGTCGTTTTGAAAAGTTTGCTGTAAATTATTCTGCTGCTTTGCAGCAGACAAATTTTAGTAATGAGTGTGCTCAAAAGACTTGCTAAACAAGCCATGAGGTGGGAAGATATATCCTGGAATCTAGCTACATCCCAGCATCCTAACCGTACACATTGGCAGGATTTCATATTGAGTACCTTCTCTATAGCACCTAAACCATACGTCTTCCCACAGCTCTCAAGGTACGCACAAATGTCTGTCATTCCTTTATTGCCTCGTTCATAACGACATAGGTCAAATTCATCCAATCCGTCCTGTATTTCATTTTTAGGTCGAGCTAGGCAGAGTGCATGCGCTGTCTGAGAGACATGCTGTATTCACGATACGGGTTTCAAGACCACCCCCTACTTTTCATTTGTCAGTGTCCTTTCAAATTCCTTGCTTGTAAGTGGTTAATTTTGTCTCTTTTTCCCACTTTTCAGTCAATTGTTAACTCCCACAGATGAAGCCCCTAGTATTTGTTCTCTTTCACTTGTCTCATTTTATTTCTGGACTCAGGGACTATTTTTTTAATCTTCAATGAGCACTTCCCACTTGTGTGCGCTTATGTTTCCATTGCACAGCACGGCACCTGCATCACAGCCACCGCGCTTCCTCTGCTCTCTGTACGTGTTTCCTTGCCCTTGCTTGTCACAAGGGTGCCTGTTTACTTTTCATAACTTCCAAGTGAGAGGATTTATTTTGATTTTTAAATCCATTAACCTCATTCCATGCTTTCGGGTTGTGCTCCCTATCACCTCCCCTTACCACTGTTGTTTAACACACTCCACTCAAAGATATTGGAGCACTTTACACAAACACACATTGCATTACAATGGGACACCGAGAGATTAAGTGAATTACCCTAAAACACAGGAAGAACCAAACCCGTTTCGCAAGCCTCTAGGTCAGCCGCTCTAGCCCTTACACCACATCCTCTTCCCTCGAGAGCAGCATATTAGATGGCTCGCACTCCTTTGCAGCGCACTATTATAATGCAGTCCCATTATGCGTTCCAAAACAGCGCCTGTTGGACCCTGCCTCGTGGCGTGGTCCTGACTTCCCGGGGGTTGGGCCCGTTCCCCGCCCTAACCTCCACGAGCTACCCGTTCAGGCCGCACGAGTTCACCTACGCCTCGGGGCTCCGCCATTTTGTCGCCTGCCACGTGACCCTGCACACCAGTCCTCCTGACTCCGCTCAACCCGGCCTCGGTCCCAGCAAGGCCCAGACATTGAGGCACCAAGAACTGGCCAGGGGGTGTCACGTGAACACCTCATCGCCCTGGCGGAGGGTGGTATCGATGGGACCCCCAACCGTCCCCACACACCGAGGTGCGATCGGCCTCCATCTCTCCTGGGCCGGGCGCCTCTCCTGCTGGGCGTCTTGCGCTCCCAACCCGGCCTCTCCGCCCCCCGGGCGCAAGGGTCCGGACATCAAAGGGCTCCAGACCTATATCTGGGGCGCCCCGCCACAGACCGGCAGTTGTATCCCGGAGTCGAGAGCCCTGCTGATTGAATCGCGGCCGACCCTACGGAGAAGAACTCTGCTTGAAACCACCACGAGCCCTGCAGACTGCGTCGCGGCTCCTTCTTGCTGAAACCTTGAAGCCCCCCGGAACATCGGGGCCCTGCTGACGCTGTCGCGGCCCTACCTCGCTGAAACCTCCCTCGGAGCCCTGCTGACGACGTCGCGGCTCGAGCTGAGCAGAAACCATCTTGAGAGCCCAGCTGACCTGGTCGCGGCTCTCCACGAACTGAACGCCAGAGCCCTGCTGACACCGTCGCGGCTCGACCCCTCCGAGACCCGGAGGTCCTCCAGCTTGAGGATAAGAACTGGGCCCCAGGTACCCTCGTACCAAGCTCCTGCCTAAGACTGTCCCGCTACCCCTTCCCTCCTAAAAGAGACACTGAGACTTTTGCGGATCCCTCGTTCCCCTTTTTTGTGTAATATTGAACCCGTAACCTTTTAAAGTGCTGATAAAGAATTGCTCATCTTGAGACAACCTCCTTGAGTCTGGTGTGGTGGTGTTACTGTGCTAGTACATAATAGGAGAAGGATCTCCCAGGAGGCTTCTCTGCAGCGCTCGGCTACTTCGTACAGTGTGGGGGCCCCCCTGAGTGGTCTCGCCGACTCCTCGGGGTCCGCCTTCCAACATTTGGTGGCCAGCGACGGGATCCGAGCCGAACGCAGTACGTACCAGCCAGTAACCCACTAGCTACCCATCCAGACAAACAGAAGTCATGAGCAACCAAGAAAATAACACGACCAGCCCGAACGGTTGGAGGAATATACGCACAAAGAATTGAAACAGTTCTGCAAGGACAAAGGCATTGCAACCACCGGCCTAGGTACCAGAGAGGAGATGCAGAAAGCCCTGAGGACCTGGCTGGAGGCCGAGGCAGGCCACTCCCAGGAAGAAGGTCCCCTGCCCCTGACTGCGGCCACATCAACCGCAGCAACTCCGGCAACCGGAGGAAGAAAGAGCCTAGCAACCGGCCTCTCCGAAGAGGAGATACGAGAGCGGGAGAAGGTCCGGAACCACGAACTAGAGCTCGCACGACTGCGGCTGGACGGCGAACTCCAGCTGGCGGAAAAGAAACTGGCCCTAGAGCAGCTACGGCTACAAGAGGAGATAGAAGAGAAGAGACGGCACCGAGAGTTGGAGGAAAAAAAACTGACCCTTGAGCACGAGCGAAGTCTCAAAGAGCTCAAAATCAAGGCAAAGAACGGGGGGACCGACACCCCCAGCAGTAGAGACACCCTACCGCCTGCCGAGGCCAAGGTACATATCCCGAAAGATGTCGTCAAGGAGTACTATAAGAATGACGACATCCAACAATGGTTCAAGGCATACGAGGTGGCCATGACCTCCCATCGGGTGCCCCGAAAGGACTGGGGCGCCGGCCTGTGGGGTCGGTTCCTGAGTGAAGGTCGAGACACACTGCTCCAGCTGCCAGAGGAGGTGATGACCTCCTATGACCACATGAAGGAGGCCCTGCTCACCCGCTACGGGCTAACCGCGGAAATGTACCGCCAGCGGTTCAGAGACTGCAAGAAGATCCCGGGTACTACCTGGGTGGAATATGTGGACTTTTTCAGCCGGGCCCTAGAAGGATGGATCAAGGGTAGCAAAGTCACCACCTACGGGCAGCTGGTCGACCTCATTGTTTGGGAACATCTCTCCAACAATTGCTTCGTCGAGCTAAGGCAACACCTCCTCGACAGCAAGATGACCGACCCACGAAAACTCGCCGTCGAGGCCGATCGATGGGTCAACACCCGAGTCCCCCGGGACTCGATGGGGGAGTACCAGAGGAACCCCACCGGACCTCCCCGCCAACGCGGTGGAGGGGGAGGGCCGAACAGGAACAGGGACCCCCCCACCGGGGCCCCCAGGAGCCCACCTCGAGGGCCACCGCAGCAACCCCTCTCCCCGAGCCTAGCCCGAAGAGGGGCGACCCCCGCCAGAACCGGACCACGGCCCCCAGTAACATGCTACGGCTGCCAACAAACCGGACACTATGCCAGCGATCCGGTCTGCTCCCTGAACCGAAAAAGCGGGGCCGGCGGACCCCCGCCCCGACAGCTGGCGGCTGCCGCCCTGGGGGAAGGGGAAGAAGAAGAAGAAACCCTCGACCGAGGAACCACCGAATGGGAGCCGGCGGCCATGTCCCTGGTCTGCCTGGGCAGCCGAGAAATGGTGCCCCGCACCCCCATCCCAAGCAACACCCAGAAGTACCGGCAGCAGGTCACCGTTAATGGACAACGGGCCGAAGCCCTTCGTGACACCGGCGCCAGTGTCACCGCTGTCCGCTGCCACCTGGTGACCCCCGAACAGATCCTACCCAATGTGCTGTGCCCCGTCCGGACGGCCGACAACAGCGAAAGCCTGTGCCAGATGGCCCTGGTCCCCTTTGAGTGGGGAGGGGTGACAGGCCTACTAAAAGTGACTGTCCGCGACGACGCATCAGTAGACTGCCTCCTGAGGAACGACCTGGAGAGTTCCCCCTGGGCTCAAGTGGAGCGACGAGAGCATTTCCGAATGCTGGGACTATCCGAATGGGCCTGCGCCATCACCCGGTCCATGACCGTCCAGGCCCCCCGCTCGTCCTTGGCCCCCGGTGCCGCCCAGCCCGAGGGGCTCGCACCACCCCCCGCCTGCAGCGAGGGGGAGGCGGACACCGACACTGGACCTACTGAACCCTCCCCCGAAGAGATTGCTTTTCTCGGCGCCCTACCAGAACTTGCACAATGGCGCCACAAAGGGGGCCCCACCCGTGAGCAGTTCCAGCAAGAACAGCAGTCCTGGCCCTCTCTCGAAGGGGTCTGACAACAAGCAGCCGCGCAACCCAACGGGGACCAGACCGGCACCCACTGGGTCTACTGGGCCGAGGGCCTGTTGTATAGTGAACAGAAAGTGGCAGAACTCGGGGCCAGCCGCGTGTTGGTGGTCCCCCTCCGCTTCCGGGAGTTCCTTCTCAACCTGGCACATGACGTGTCCCTCGCCGGACACCTAGGGCAAGACAAAACTTACAGCCGTCTGGTGACCCACTTCTACTGGCCCCGGATGCGGAGAGACGTGGACAACCACTGCCGGTCCTGCCAGACCTGCCAAGCCAGCGGGAAGACGGGGGGTCGGGTCAAGGCCCCCCTCCAGCCCTTTCCAGCCGTCAGCACCCCGTTCGAACGGGTCGGGATCGACATCGTGGGGCCCCTGGACCCCCGGACCGCCCTGGGCCACCGCTTCATCCTGGTCCTCGTGGACCACGCCACCAGGTACCCGGAGGCGGTCCCGCTAAGAACTGTAACGGCCCCCGTGGTAGGCCGGGCCTTGATGGGGATCTTCTCCCGAGTGGGATTTCCCCGCGAAGTGGTGAGCGACAGGGGCACAAACTTCATCTCCAAGTACATGCGGTCCCTGTGGCAGCAATGCGGGGTCACGTACAAATTCACAACCCCCTATCACCCTCAGGGGAACGGGCTGGTCGAGCGCTTTAACAGAACCCTGAAAGGGATGATTCAGGGCTTGGAAGAGCCCCTCCGGCGGAGATGGGATGTCCTACTACCATGCCTCCTGTTCGCCTAACGGGAGGTCCCGCAGAAGTCCCTGGGGTTCAGCCCGTTTGAACTATTGTACGGACATCCGGTCCGCGGACCGCTCAGCCTGGTCAAGGAGGGCTGGAAGACGAAGCTCCAAGGCGCCCCTCCTGACGTCTACCGATACCTCCTGACCCTACGAAACCAGACCCGCAAGTTCCGAGCCATGGCCGAAGCCAACCTCGAGGCCAGCCAGGAGGACATGAAGCGGTGGTACGATCGGAACACCTCTACCATCGAGTTCGAGCCAGGCCAGAGAGTCTGGGTCATGGCCCCTGTTGAGCCCTGCGCCCTCCAGGACAAGTGGACCGGGCCCTTCAAGGTGGTGGAGAAGAAAAGCCCCGTCACCTACCTAGTCGACCTAGAGTCCCCCCGGAACCCCCTCCGGGTTCTACATGCTAACAGGCTCAAACCCCACTTTGCCCGGACCGAACTGAGCCTGCTGCTGGCGACCGACGAGGGGGGCGAGGACGACTCCGAGCCCCTACCCGACCTCTTGCAGAACAACGTCCACGACGGATCCATCAAAGGTGTCCAACTCGCCGCTTCCCTGACCCCGGAACAGCGTATCGATTGTCAACAACTGCTGCAGGACTACGCAGCCCTCTTCTCCCTCACCCCGGGGGTGACCCACTGGTGCGTCCACGACGTCGACACCGGGGACAGCCCCCCCATGCGACACCGAGCCTACAGGGTACCCGACCGAGTACGGGCATGCATCCAGGCCGAAGTAGCGAAAATGTTGGCCCTGGGGGTCATCGAGCCCTCCGACAGCCCGTGGGCCAGCCCTGTCGTCCTGGTACCAAAGGCCGCAGCCCCCGGCCATCCCCCGGAGTTACGATTTTGCGTAGACTACCGAGCCCTGAATGCTGTGACCAAGACGGACGCCCATCCTATACCCCGGGCCGATGAACTCATCGACCGCTTGGGGTCCACCCGCTACCTGAGCACGCTGGACCTCACCGCCGGGTACTGGCAGATCCAGCTCACCCCCGGCGCCCGAGAAAGATCCGCCTTTTCTACCCCTGATGGGCATTACCACTTTCGGGTGATGCCCTTCGGCATGAAGAACGCCCCGGCTACTTTTCAGAGACTTGTAAACAAGGTTCGGGCCGGGCTCGAGGCCTTCAGCGCGGCCTATTTGGATGACATTGCCGTGTACAGCAACCACTGGGCTGAGCACCTAATTCACCTCAAAGCCGTCCTGGCCGCCCTCCAAAGGGCTGGGCTCACGATCAAGGCCAGCAAATGCCAGATCGGCCAAGGATCAGTGACCTACCTGGGCCATGTGGTGGGGAGCGGTCAGGTGGCCCCTCTACAGCCAAAAGTCGATGCCATCCAGGCATGGGAACCCCCCACTACCCAGACCGCTGTGCGGGCCTTCCTGGGCCTCACTGGATACTACCGGCGGTTCATCCGGGACTATGGGAGCATTGTTGGGCCTCTCACAGAGCTCACCTTGAAGAAACAACCCAAGAAGGTGCACTGGACTCCCCGCTGCCAATCCGCTTTCGAGACTCTCAAGGCAGCGATGTGCACTGCCCCTGTACTCCAGGCCCCTGACTACAGTAAGGAGTTCATCGTGCAGACAGACGCCTCCGAATATGGGATCGGGCCGTCCTGTCTCAGGTTGATGAGAAGGGACTCGACCGCCCGGTGGCCTTCATCAGCCGACGGCTGCTGCCCCGGGAGCAACGATGGAGCACCATCGAGCGCGAGGCCTTCACCGTAGTGTGGGCCCTTAAGAAGCTCCGGCCCTATCTCTTCGGTACCCACTTTCGGGTCCAGACCGACCACCGGCCCTTGCGGTGGTTAATGCAAATGAGAGGCGAGAATCCCAAGCTGCTGCGGTGGTCCATTGCCCTGCAAGGGATGGACTTTTCGGTTGAGCACCGACCCGGCAATGACCACGCCAACGCGGACGGCCTGTCCCGCTTCTTCCGCCTTGACGAGGAGAATCCCCAAGAAGATGGGTGACTCTCTCCGCCTTCGGCTGGGGGGGACGCCTGTTGGACCCGGCCTCGTGGCGTGGTCCTGACTTCCCGGGGGTTGGGCCCGTTCCCCGCCCTAACCTCCACGAGCTACCCGTTCGGGCCGCACGAGGTCACCTACGCCTCGGGGCTCCGCCATTTTGTCGCCTGCCACGTGACCCTGCACACCAGTCCTCCTGACTCCGCTCAACCCGGCCTCGGCCCCAGCAAGGCCCAGACATTGAGGCACCAAGAACTGGCCAGGGGGTGTCACGTGAACACCTCATCGCCCTGGCTGAGGGCGGTATCGATGGGACCCCCAACCGTCCCCACACACCGAGGTGCGATCGGCCTCCATCTCTCCTGGGCCGGGCGCCTCTCCTGCTGGGCGTCTGGCCGCTCCCAACCCGGCCTCTCCGCCCCCCGGGCGCAAGGGTCCGGACATCAAAGGGCTCCAGACCTATATCTGGGGCGACCCCGCCACAGACCGGCAGTTGTATCCCGGAGTCGAGAGCCCTGCTGATTGAATCGCGGCCGACCCTACGGAGAAGAACTCTGCTTGAAACCACCACGAGCCCTGCAGACTGCGTCGCGGCTCCTTCTTGTTGAAACCTTGAAGCCCCCCGGAACATCGGGGCCCTGCTGATGCTGTCGCGGCCCTACCTCGCTGAAACCTCCCTCGGAGCCCTGCTGACGACGTCGCGGCTCGAGCTGAGCAGAAACCATCTTGAGAGCCCAGCTGACCTGGTCGCGGCTCTCCACGAACTGAACGCCAGAGCCCTGCTGACACCGTCGTGGCTCGACCCCTCCGAGACCCGGAGGTCCTCCAGCTTGAGGATAAGAACTGGGCCCCAGGTACCCTCGTACCAAGCTCCTGCCTAA
This sequence comes from Triturus cristatus, assembly GCF_964204655.1. Lineage (NCBI taxonomy): Eukaryota > Metazoa > Chordata > Amphibia > Caudata > Salamandridae > Triturus > Triturus cristatus. The sequence goes on along the minus strand of NC_140582.1, from coordinate 266,006,837 downwards.
GACTGTCCCGCTACCCCTTCCCTCCTAAAAGAGACACTGAGACTTTTGCGGATCCCTCGATCCCCTTTTTTGTGTAATATTGAACCCGTAACCTTTTAAAGTGCTGATGAAGAATTGCTCATCTTGAGACAACCTCCTTGAGTCCGGTGTGGTGGTGTTACTGTGCTAGTACATAATAGGAGAAGGATCTCCCAGGAGGCTTCTCTGCAGCGCTCGGCTACTTTGTACAGTGTGGGGTCCCCCCTGAGTGGTCTCGCCGACTCCTCGGGGTCCGCCTTCCAACAGCGCCGGTTATCTTTTTATCTACTGCTGCAGCTGAAATAAATTGTGTGTTTGCATGTTTATTCTAGTAACCTGGAATATCTTTGAACACTATCAGAGGCTGGGTGCGCATTTTGAAAACAATCTGGGGTGACCTGGGTGTATTAAGATTAGTCTTTCCAAGCTTCACAGTCAGTGTGAAGTTTTTCTTTTCTACAACACTGAAACAGAGCAACACTTAAAAAACTTCCTTTGAGATGTGGAATGTGGGGATGAGTATGATGGCTCCTTTCATGCGTGTTATTAAATACCGAATGTGTATTACTCTGAAGCGGTCCTTGACTTTGTGTTTTATTAAATCTTTGTCATTCCTGCCCTCCTGTACCTACTTTTCTTTTCCCCCCAACCATCCAACCATCCCTATTTCACAAGCCTCCTCCCACCATTTATAATTTTCTCCCATTGGAGGGGGCGCATGACTCAGAGGGCTGTTGGTATACGCATAGTACTACTGTGAAGTTGGTCGAAACGTATTATGCTGAGCTCCTTTTGGAATAAAAGCTATTCTACAAAGAACTGGTCTGGTGGGCTTGTTTCACGCCGCAGAAGCAGCGAGTGTGTTTCCTTTTGGAATATTTTGGCGGCCGACCCCCACGTACGAGCCCCAACCTGAGAGGCCAGGCATTCCTGATAGCCTCAAATTTAATTTGAATATATTAATTATTATATATGTGTGTTTCACTTTTTTTAATTGAGTTTATTTGTTATATTTGTTAAAATGTATATTAAATCTACTTAATTTTTTTAAAATTAATGTTATTATTTAATATATTTAATATTTGTTATCTTATTTTATATATATATATATAATAATCGATATGTTGTACAACTATATTTTTGACATCCATTTTTTTTGCCCGATATGTTTATACTTACCTGTTTAAGTATAGGAAGTTGATATTTTTGCATTCCGTATTTTTACATCAATATGTTTTACATCTATATTTTTACATCGATATTCTGTCTAACATATTAGTAGAATTTTGTGCTTTCTGGGAGTCCTGGGGCCCTGATAGTTAGGACCATAGTTTCCATAGGAAAATAGCTTTTTGTTTTGCTAATAACTTTGGCACCGCTTGACTAATCTTCCCAACATTTTCACAAAACTTCCCCTTTTTGGTTCACCTGCTGTGTTGAAAGTTTCGGGGTGACCCGTTAAGTGAGGTCCAAGAAAAAAGGAGGTCCCAAAACGCATTTTCCCATTGTTAAATCTATAGGGATTTTTCATGACTGCAGCCCGAATCTCGGAACGGAATTACACCAAATTTGGCAGAAAACTAGATGTTGGTCCAGAAAGTGTGCTTTTGTGAATTGGTGTAAATCCGTTCTGTAGTTTCAGAGATATTTAAGTTTAACAAATATAGATATCTCAGAGCCCAACACTCTACTGAAGTCCTACTGAAAATTAATTGGCTGCCAACACTTCAACCAGGAAGTGTTGGCAGCCATCTTGGGACTCGGTTGAACTGAGTCCCACAAAAAATGAAAAAAAAGAAAAGGGGGTAGGGTAGAAACACTCTTACCCCCTGGGCCTCTTGGGTCAAAAAAGCTTTTTTTTTAAAACCATTTTCAGTGGGAGACATGCTCGATCTGCGACTCCTGCTAAAAGTTTGAAAAAAACAAGGCACAGTCTCCCGTGCTTCGTTTCTAATTGGGTCCCGGGTGGGCCAAGTCCCAGCGGCATGTGTAAATATGTAGGAGGGGGGCACGCGGGGCCCCCCTCCTAGAATCCCTAAAGCCCCGGGGACTACCACCTCTCCAGGGCATGTTTAATCATTTAGGTGGGGTTGACCTCACTGCAACTTCCGTGCCCCAAGGACCACCACCTCCCCAAGGCAAGATTTATAATAATGCAGGGGGCTCATGTAGCCTCCCCAGCAGCCTAAGTGTCTTCTACCTTCCCAGGGCTAAACATAACAGAAATGCGGGGGGGCATGCGGCCCACCTGCAGCCCCGGGGACCACCACCTCCCGGGCCTAAATATGATATTAATGAAGGGGGGATTCTGCCCCCCTGAAGCCCTGGGGACCACCACTTCCCTGGAGAGAATGCTAAGAATTTGAAGTGGGGGCTGCAAGGCCCCCGCAAGCCTGAGGACCACCACCTCCCTGACGCTAAAATAAAGAAAGGAGGGGGGCCATTAGGCCCCCCTCCTAGAGTCCTAGATAGCCCTGGGAACCGCCACCACCCTGGGCCAGCTCCAGCAATGTCCAGGGGTGCCCACTTCCGGGATATTGCAGTTTTCTATGCCTGGTGGGAGCATGGCTACCACCAAGACATAGCCAACAGTGCTTCGCTTTCAGCAAGCAAGAGGAGAAAATGCTTTCACTTGCTGAAAGCAGAGCATGTCTGTTTCCCTGACCGCTGTCAAGCGAGCAAGGAAAAAGAAAAATTGCTTTGAGATCCTTGGAGCTGCATGTTAGCGGCTCCCTGGGTCTCAAAGCATTGCTGGCTCCCACAGGAGGCGAGGAGCAGGCAGGGACTGTGGCGGCCTTCAGACTCCCCCCTCGAGTCCCCAACATTTAAAAAGTTAGTGCCCTGGTTAGGACCAGGACACCCACACTATACGCTGGGCCCCAGGGGATGGGTACCCCGGGGCCGAAATCATCAGGGAGGGGGGACCCCTCCCTTTTAAAATAAAAATATTAAAAAAGGGTCAGGCCCCGGGATGGCACTCGGCCCCCATCCCTTTAAATATATATATAAATATATATTTTTTTTTAAAGAAATGACCGGGCCCAGGTTGTGATGGGGTCCCCAGGTCCAAAATCAGCCCGGGTAAGGGAGGCTATGCAGCTCTGCTTCCCTTTGAAAAAAAATGAACAAAAAAAGAGAAGCCTGGCAACTCGCTGGATGCACCTCCCCTTTTCCCCACCACTCTGCAAACGTGCTTCCTGGCACGCTGTTGGTTGGGGGATTAAGTCCCCTTAGCTGCTGAGGGTCCTTAGGGTCCAAGAAGACCTCCTGTTACCCCCAGTAAGTCCAACAGAGTGGGATTGCTGAAAGGTGGCGAGAGGCCACGCCCCCTTTCACCACCACTCTAAAAACGCACCTCTTGGTGCATTGCTGGTGGAGGCATGAGGTCCCCTTGCCTCCTGAGGGCCTCAGTACTAAAGTGGACTACTTCCCCCAAGCATCAGTGCATGAGGAGGTCTCAGCAAACCTGCTGTTTGGGGTTTACTGTAGTTGGCCCCCAAGGACATCCTTGGGGGCCAACTACCACTCCTGTTACCTTCAATAAGTCACACACAGCTGGATTGCTAAGAGGTATTTGTAGGCCACACCCCCTTTCTCCACCACTCTACAAACGTGGCTTGTGGTGAATCACTGGTTGGGGGATAAAGTCCACTTCACTCCTGAGGGACCTTGGGGCCCAAGAAGCCCTCCTGGTACCTACTGTAAGTCTTACAAAGCAGGATTCCTGAGAGCAGGCCAAAGGCCCAGCCCCCTTTCTTCACCACTTGGCAAACATGAGTACTACTTAAAAACACATAGAAATTCAGTGAAAACAACAAAAGTTACAGGGACATTATAGTTAGGAGTTAGCATTTAAAAAACCTTAGAAATTCACTGAAAAAAACAAATGTTACAAAGACGTTATAGTTAGGCTCAGGTTTCACTCATACAAAACCAGAGATATTCAGCAGTTATAGTTAGCTGAGCTAACTATAACTCGCGCTCCAGCAAGCTACTGCTTATGACCTCACATATTACATCATTCATGACATGGTCAGTCGAAGCCCAATGGCTGCTTCCTCCCCTGAAAGTGAAATCCATCAAACGGGATTTGAAATCTACTCTATCCAAACAGATCATGTCGTAGAGATCCCTAGCCCGGTTTCTGGGGTTGCTAGCGTCTTCGATTCAGGCAGTGTTTCCCAGTCCGTTACACTACAGGCTCTTCAACGCCTAAAGATTCAGTATCTGCAGCAGGGTTTCAGTTATGACCATATGGTTCAGTTGTCCCTCGACGATGAGAAAGAGTTTCAGTGGTGGCTCCTTTACATGTATGAGTGGAATGGCATGGCCATTTTTGGAGTTTCTCCAGATGCTGTCATGGAGTCTGACTCCAGTCGTTGGGGCTGGGGTGCAAGATGCAGAGAATTTTCTACTAGGGATTGATGGTCTTCCAAGGAACTACATCTACACATCAACTGTTTGGAACTCCTGGCAGGATCCTTCGCCATTCGGTCTCTTTCTCCGTCAAGAAAAATTGCTGCATCCTCCTGCTGTTGGACAATGTGTCCACGGTTCGTTACATCAATCATTTGGGGGGACCAGATGCCGCCTTCTGGCAAACAGGAGTTTTGGCACTTTTGCCTTTCCCAGAAGATATTGGTTCTAGCGGCGTTCCTTCCAGAGAAGGAATATCTTATGGCTGATTAGTATTCCAGGTTCCTGGTGGATTGCAACGATTGAAAACTCCATCCTCGTATCTTCCATAGATTGTACTTTCCCTGAGGCCATGTCAGGTGGACCTTTTTTGCATCCCTCTTGAATGCTCAGCTGAAAGGTTTTTACAGCTGGAGACCGGATCTGATGGCTTTTTACGACAGATGCCTTTCTGAAAACTTGAACATGTCCGGTGAATTATGCATTCCTGCCCTTTGCCATGGCTCTAAGGGTTGCGGGCCAGGCGTCGAACATCAAACCTTGTTCTGATTACTCAGGTGTGAAAAACACCGTCTTGGTTTTTGAACCTTCTTGAAATGTCATTAGCCCTTTCGATTCTTTTTCCTGTCTTCCCGCATCTTCTCCTGGATCCGGTGGGATCACTATATCATCTGATTCTTCAAAACCAGTTGACTCTCATGGCCTGGAGGATATCGAGAGACATGGCCAGATTGCAGGTCTTTCATTGGCGGAGGCTGATTTCATTCACAAAGCTTGTGTTCCTTACACCGGTAATGATATTCTTCTGCATGGAAGATATGGGTAGGTTGGTGCCTTCAACGGGAGGTGGATGGAGTGGAATCCAACTTAAAGATATTTTGTATTTCCTTTCTGAATGTGATGAATCTGGATTATGTTACAGGTCAGTAAATAATTTCAGGTCAGCTTTGAGTGTTGGTCACGACCTCATTGGTGGCAAGTCGGTAGGTATCCATCCTCTGGTGTGTCAGTTATTGAAAGGTATTAGGGTGGCTCACCCTCTGAAACCTAGATACTCTTAGTTATGGGATGTTACAAATGTTCTGACGTTACTGGAGTCATGACCAGACATTTCTGATTTATCCATGAAACACCTTTCTACTTAGTTAACTAGGCTGTTATGTTTAATTTTGTGACGACGACTGTTGGATGTGCGAGCTCTGCAGATAGGTTGTTTTCTCTAGAAGGTGTTTTGTTTCTTATTTTGAAAAGGAAAAGTCCCGGTCCAATGATTATCCTGCTTTTCCCCACAATGCAAAGTTAGGTGTAGTAAAATGTCTAAGCGTTAATGAAGACCGCACTGGGGCACATAGGACTGACCCTCTAGGTCCTCTTTTACTGGCTATTCATTAGCCTTCTGTGCACTTTCCGCAGCAACCTGGGCCCGTTGGGTCCAATGGGTCATGTCAGAAGCTGGCATTGATCTATTCAGGTATGGTGCTCATTCTGCTGGGAGAGCCATGGTGTCAATAGCTTGTGTGCTAGGATCTAGGCTTGAAGATAGTCTTTGTGATGCCGATTGGTCATCTGATTCTATGTTTAAGATTATTATTAAAACTCTATTGTGCATGTTTCTTCTGTTGTGGTTGGTCAACTTTGAACCAGCATAATAGGCTCCAATCCTGCAATAGAATGGAAAATGTTCTACCACTTGCACCAAGACTTTTTGATTCTATTAAGGACATGGAGGCGAGGATTATCCCACCCATTGGGACAGGTAAGATGTATGGTATCATTGATGTCAAAGTAACTGTTATGTAGAGACTGTTTCATTTGGCCTGCCCCTGTGAATCAGTGTTTGTTGGTATGGTATTAATTTTACTTTTCTTTTCAGGGACTGAATACACACAAAACTGTAGCGCATGTGGATGTCTGTTCCTGTGGACTGTGTTCACGTACCTAGTTGCAGTATTCGGACTTCCTTCTTTTTGGGGATGTGACATTTGAGACTTTGGTAACTCTCCATTGAGAGCTGTTTAAACTGCTCTTTCGTTCATGTTATGGACATGTTTCTCCTATTCGTTGGGCTGCGTTTTTTGCAAAGATAATGGCAGAAAAGATGGTGCCTCTCTATTTTGTATGTGGTGCCAAGAGACTATTGGTCAGTTGATAAGAGGCATGGTTCACAGCCTCATGGGATATGTAGTGTGTTTTACTGGTTTTTCATTGGCTTCTGTTCTTGAATTAAGATTGAGAAGCATAATCCTCTCCTCCCTGCCTTTAATAGAATCTACAATTCTTGTAGCAAATGCTAGGAAATGTTGTATTCAAAAGTCTTCAGTCTAAATCATGGGACTGAAAAGCACTAGAGCCTGTGTTACGCCTCTGTTGTTATCCACAAACAAAAGATCAACTTTTGCAGTAGTAAAAACCTGTGCTATGCTCCTCAATAACAGGGATTTGGTTTATGTAGCTTTCAGGCTAATAATTGAACATTTGTTTCATGTATTTTGCTTAATTTTGAAGTATGCCATTGGAACTAAGCTGAAGGGGGGCTGGGGAGCCAGGTTTGAGTCTTGGCATCAGCTGAATGTCCTGTGATGTTCATCCTGTGTAGGCACTTAATCTCCTGTGCCTACAAAAAAATGAATGTGTCCTTGTGTAATGTAAGTGATGCTCATGTAAAGCACTCCAATACCTTCGAGTCAAGTTTGCGTTGTATAAAAATGCAAAAAACAAAAGTGAAACAAACCCTAGAACAAGAACTTGAACCAGGAAAAAGGGCAGGTGTTAAAAATCATGCTCACCATTACACAGCACTTTTGTCTCTCTCACAGCGTGGGCTCATTACTGGCGGCCTCAGGTAATCTAGCCTGGCCGACATTTTACCCGTCTCTGAACGTGGTGCCAGGTCTTAAGGATGCACCCAGTACGGATGTATATTTTCACAGTCAATACTACGGGTATGGGGTGACCAGTATCAGGGACTATGGCTGAGGCGATGTAAGATTTCAAACTTTATTTAGAAAATTAGATAGGGCGCCACAAAAGAAGGGAAGTTACCCACAGCAGTGCTGTAACAGGCATCTGTATTTAAATTGAAGCTGGTTTGGAGACAATCTCCGGCTCGATTGACCTCTGTCCCTACTGTGGTATTGTGGGCAATGGAACCACATGCTACCAAAATGATGACACAGACACCATGGGGATAGGTGGTTAACTGGCCAAGAGCACGAGCACCTGGGCCCTTTCTATTAGGAGGGACAGGTCACTCATGATGCCTGTGATGGATGGGTGTGGGGTACATGTGTGTCCACTCCCACGAGGGAGTGGCTGAATAACTGAGTGTCTTCTGACACACTAGAATGTGTCCAGCACAACACTACATTCCATCCACACTCTATTCAAAATAAAACAAAGTCCAACCTCTGTAAACAAACTATTCACATAGGACACCACACAGTTTCTTGGTCTTGAGAGGCAGTCTGTGGGACAACAGTGGACACGTGCAGCTGGAAGCAATGGAGCATCTCAGTACACATCCATAATTTAACCAGAGTCTACTGGGCACGAACGATGCATTGATGGAGTCTAGATTCCTTGGCAGCCTGTCCGTCAGATCAACACACTGCTGGATGAACTTGTGTGCTCTGGTGGTGATGCTGTTGGCGTCTGTCAACTAAACTAGGGTGCATAAGAGCATCGGTGGAGTCTTGTTGCAGAGTCTTCCCTTGAGTAGTCTGGGTACTATGACGACCGATTTGCCAGGGCTGGATTGGCATTGATTGTGTTCAGAACGTTATCCTCTGAGGCTGTGGTGCCTCCTGGTACCTTGCTGGTGGAGCCACTTCGCAACCATCTCTCGTGTGAGGCTCGCTGGGTGCAGGAATGTTCTTGAGGCACTTGTGCGGGGCTTCCACAATACTGCATGGACTGTGCAGGGCTGCTTGTGGCCTAAACTGGTTCCAGGATGCTTTTTCTGGTCCAGGGAAGACCTGGCTTGGCAGTTCGGGCTGGACTGTTCCCATGAGGCACAGGGCCAAGACTGATTTGCATAAAGCTGGGTCTGAACTGGGGTGGCAAAGTGAGCAAAAGAACGATGATGGATTCATCCCAGATCTGTGACTGAGGGTGAGTATCTTAAAAGTTTTAGCTCTCCGTCTATCATATCCTTGTGCATGCCTTACACGCATTCAGGTGTAAGGTGCTTCACGCTACATGTCTCCTCGGGGCATGACAGAGAGGCAGCCAGTGTGCACGCAGGGTCAGACCTGCTCGTCGCCATTTTGGTGTTGTGGGACCTGGGCCCACATGCTACCAAAATTACGACAGAGACACCATGGGGATAGCTGGTTAACTGGCCATGGGCATGTGCAACCTGGCCCTTTTATTAGCAGGGTCAAGTCACATGCCTGTGATGGATGAGCATGGGGTGCATGTGTGTCCACTCCCATGAGGGAGTGGTTGACTAACTATGGGGCTCATTAGGATGGCAGAAGGACCACCACTACCAGCCATGCGGTGGCAGTCCTTCGGTCCACATGCCGCAATTTTCCCCCGCCAAATTAGGATGGCGGGGTGAATCCGACTGAGACCGTGGCGGTCGCAAAGACCGTCCGCCAAGGAACCGCCACAGCGGAGCGATCTTCATCAGTAAAATGGCGGCAGTGCCAAGCAGGCACCGTCCACCAAATTACGATGTTGGCTGTAGCCAGCCTTTCCATGGCGGTGGAACAGGCGGGGATTGGGTTTGGGGGCCCATTGTGGGCCCCCCTTGTGTTGAGGGAGGCAAGGGTGCACTTGGGAGGAACCCATGGTACCCCCTACATTTTGTGTGGTGCCTGCCAGGTGGTGCTGTGAAATGCGCAACATGGCATATTGACATCGCGGCGGGTGACAGTCGCATCGTGATCTGGTATGCAGGATCGCCGCATGCATGGCGGATGGTCCCGCATGGCGGACGGTCCCAGTTTACACCGGGATGGCGGACGGACTTGAGTCGGTCCACCATCCTAATGAGCCCCTAAGTGTCTGCTGAGACACTAGAACGTGCCCAGAACGACACTACACCTACCCAGGTCAAACAGGATTACTTTAGAAGCCATCCCAGAGTCATTTGACGATCATCCAACTACTCTAGAAGTCATTTTCAAGTCACCAGACGTCATCAAGCTCTTAAAGTCATCAGCAGAGTTTAGAAACCTGAGCCCGATGATTTGAAGATGACTTGAAAATGAGTAGCCGATGACTTCACAAGATGTGGTTAACCCTGACCATTTCAGGATGACTTGAAAAAGATTATCTGATGACTTCACAAGGTGTGAGGTTCAAGTTGATTCGAGGATGGCTTGAAACTGAGTACCTGATTACTTCGCAAGATGCATTGCTACTGGTGCCTTTGAAAAGGACTTGACTAGCACCACAGTTTTCTAATTAAAAAGGCTTGTTCCTGATAATTTGAGGAGGATTTGCTGATTGCTTCAGGAACATGTTAAACTTTTTATTTTATTTTTTTTATTTTTAGAGACATTCAACCCCTTGGAAGATTTCAAAATCTCCTTTTTACTTCACAAAGAATACTATTTGCCTGTAACTGCATTTTCAACTCTACAATTAAACCTACAGTACATGTGTTAGCAGAGACTTCGATGCTAGAAGAGCTGGGTGCTATACAAATAATAAAACCCAAATTCAGTTTATTTTCAAACAGTTGCTTTTTATATATGGTAGCTCAAATTGTATGGCTACCTGAATACATAGCTTTCATATTATTGATTGGAGACCGCTGCAGCTTTTGGGCAATACTCTCTCTGGTGCTTGCCTTTATAGCCATTTTGTAAGGCATTTGCACAGCGGGTTATAAAGGGTATTAAACTTCTTGCTTTGTGCACTTTTTGGTCCTGATATGTAAGGCACCCAGGCTTGTTTTAATACTGTCAGTATTATTCTAGATACCTGTGTTCTCATGATATAATAGTTGATGGAAATTGTAGCGAGAGATTTCCCCATTTTCAAATAAATGAGCTATCAGAAAAATGAACTTATGTAATAACGTTTTTTTAACTTTATTTTAATGTTTTTGTCTGGAGCCTTTTCACACTGATTCTGATTGTGGACGTAGGCGTTCCTGACTGCATCAATCGCCCATCCACTCCTGCCTCGAAGAAGCACTATAGGCAACATTTGGGCTAATTTTAGTAAGATCCGCGCTACCATGCCGCAGCCGTCCCTAACACTGGTTGGAACAGAAGCGGAGGCCAAGTTCCAATGTGGCCGAGAGAGAAGATTAATGTGTTGCTGCACCGGAGTGTGTGCAGATGGGTCGGGTTGAGAGGAAAAGAGAAAGCATTGCTCTGTTGAGTTGGTCCTTTTTTGGTGGGGCTGGGGTTGCGGGTGAGACATGGGAATTGGGGTAGGTATGATTTCCCACCTCGCCTGCACTTTGGGGTACTCGGCAAGTGCTGTGTTTTTGTTTAGAAGGTGGGTATCCATCTCTCTTTAACATGTAGAGCTGTAACGTGATATAGTGCCACCATTGGCAACATTACCCACCCACGCAAACATATAGCTTGCATGCTAAATAAATAAATACACAAGACTTTTGTTTGGGTAAATATTGCTGCAGGTTTATTCCATACAACAGTATGCAATATGGTGGGTTATCTTACGGGTGATGCAAAGGGCAGGCAGCTGGAACCAACTACGCTGCCTGCCCGCCTGATGAGCCAAGCAGCACTGGGGAGAACCCAAACTGTGCTACACCTTATGGTGTGATCGTCTTTCCAGATCACGTGACACATTGGTCCCTTATTACTCACACCCCTTTCAGGGTGGAGCGTAGCAAGGCAAACCCCTGTTGTTCAGGCCCACAACCGCCCGAAGAATTAATGGGACGCCGACACGGTTTTCCAGGAACCTCCAATGAGGCTCCTGGGATTTGGCTCTGGCACCACTATTGCAGAGGTACCCTTTTGTACCCATTTGCTTCCAGATTGCCCTGTAACTCTGCCTGCAACGAAAAATAAAACACTACAACATACTATGTATCATGCCTGCCACCCCCACAACGGGTAAGCGGCATGGTGGGAGACGGCGTGACCAGTGTGAAAAGAGGATGCCAAATTGGCAGGGGAAGCCTATATACCACCCCCCATCCTCAGCGCGCGGAAAGTGACGCACCAGGCGCGCCACAGGTCTGTCTGGGGGACTCCTCCCCGTGACCCGACAACTAGAGAAGGGGGTGGGTTAGTGCCCAGATGGCACTAGAGGGCCGCCCTCTTGAGTGGCCTCCTGCTTGGACCACGGGCAGCCGCATAGTGCCACCATTGGCAACATTCCCCACCCACACAAACACATAGCATGCATGCTAAATAAATAAATGCACAAGACAACTTTTGTTGGGGTTAATATTGCTGAAGGTTTATTCCATACAACAGTATGCAATATGGTGGGTTATCTTATGGGCGATCCAAGGACAGGCAGCTGGAACCAACTATATTGCCTGCCGGCATGATGAGCCAAGAAGCAATGGGGAGAACCCAATCTGTGCTACACCTTATGGTGTGATCCTCTTTCCGGATCACGTGACACATTGGTCCCTTATTACTCACACCCCTTTCAGGGCGGAGCGAAGTAAGGCAAGCCCCCGGTTGTTCAGGCCCACATCCACCTGAAGGATTAATGGGACGCCGACACGGTTTTCCAGGAACCTCCAAAGAAGCTCCTGGGATTTGGTTCTGGCACCACTATTGTGCCTTGCAGAGGTACCCTTTTGTACCCATTTGCTTCTAGATTGCCCTGTAACTCCGCCACAGCTCTGGAGGAGGCCTTTGTCGCTGCCAGAGCCCCCCTACCAAAACAGCTGTGGTCTTACTTGCAAGAGCCTCCTGCAAAGCTAGAAGAAAGAGAACCATCCCTACTGATGATATATGAACCCCATCTATATCACAATAGCTCTTTATGTTGGCCTGGATCACCTAGTGTCTGATGAAACCAAAAGCCCTTTTGTGCCAAGAACTATTCACCCTTCTGCGGGAAAGTTCCACTGCCTCACATGACTCAACCCTGTGCAAACTCTAGGCGGGCCGATTTCAGACACCGTGGCTCACATTGCCCCACCTGTTTGCTGATCTCACCTAGCTGCCGTCCTTCTAGCACTGTGTGTCCTGAACACCTGTGTCCCCCATCTAAAGAACAGAAGCCCACTTGTTTAGGTGACCGCTCCCACACCTGCCTGCCTACTTTGGCTATTAGGGCGAGAAGGATTATACTTAACATTTGCACAGTCCCTTGGCTTTCCAATCGCAATGCACAGTAATGTTCATAACTAGACGTATGTGACAATGAGCAAGGGTGCCCTCCTGCCCTTGCCATGCATCCCTTATTCCTTATGGGGATTTCGCCAGCTCAGCTTCTTCTGTGGTGAAACCCCCTAGGCATACCAGCTTAGAGAATCTGTCTGATTTAATACAGTTCGCACTGTCTGCAATATGGTGCCTAACATTAAGTATTGACTAAGTCCTACTTTACCCCCACCCTAGAATACTCCCAAATAGGAGGTGGGGGGGTTTCACACTGTCTACCCTGAGCAGCCCCAGCAGAGGATAATTACATGCTCTGTTAAATTTAAATTTTTGTTGTTGAACACTGGGCGTGCCAAATGTTCTATTATAAAGTAGCCTTTTGTGCTTGACACCTTGTTTCCCCATTTCCTGGGACGACGGCACACTAAGGGGCATATTATCAAGACAGGAGATAAAAATATTGCCGCTTTAGCGGCAGAAAACTGCAGCTAAAACGGCGATAATGGCCTTGATAATATGCTCTATGGAATTACAATTGAAGCTCAGGTTAGATGTCCTTCACATCTAACATGGGCTTCAATTGGAATTCCATAGAGCAGATTATCAAGCCAATTATTGCCTTTTTAGCGGCAGTTTTCTGCCACTACAGCGGCGATAATTTTATCGCCTATCTTGATAATATGCCCCTATGTTGGCTGACAGCGTCCCCACCCAGCGAGGCTAAAATAGCTAGCCGGGCGGGGCATTGGAGCTTAACTGCAGGAACATGTCACCTACCCTTTGTTCTGGGGTGCACTTACTTCGCTCCATTGACCATACATTTGCACCAACCCCTTTGATTGCTATACCCTGGTGAACACCCTAATGGTGTCAAATCTGGTTTGAAACAATATATGTCTTGTGCCCACTATTGGAGACACCTCACCCTTTCGTGCAGTGACCACTTACGGAGCGCACCTCGCTTGCCTAACAGACGTCGGATGACCGATGCACATTACCTACTTTCCATCTGTGACTCTAGATGCTTTAAACTTGCAAAAGTGTTGGAATCCCAGATTCCCAGTTTCATGTTTAGCTGCAGAACACCTTAGTGGATCCGCTGGGAGATACCACAAACCGCATTGGTCATGCAAACCGTAAGTACACAATTTTCACCTGGGCGTACCTCTAAATGAGACTGGCTCCACACTGCTGTAAGGCCAGAGACACACATATATTAAACGTGTTTACTGGTTTTTGCCACTTGGCACCCTTCTGGTTGAAGCTCTGTGTTTTTGTGAAGCGCATGTGCCCCTGGGGCATGATGTCGCTGAATAACCAGTCTATGTTACCCACTTGCTGATACTATGTATCGCTAACTGCCCTACTTGGATTGACGGAATGCTGAATGCTTCCTTAGGGCTGTAGACTTACTGCTCCAACCCAGTTTGACCCCAAAACTTTGGGACAACCTAAGTAGTAACCATGCCCTTCATGGTAAATCTACCCCAGCGTTGACTATCAACGTGTTTGGGACACAGGTCGCAGAAGATGCCCCTTCCAGTCTCTGGTTCTAGCCCATGGAAGGATAACCCAGGGGGCAGACAAGTCTGTGGGAACTGGAGGGGAACAATATGTGCCAGTACCTGCCCTTGTCTGAATATTGGGAATGCCAAATGGTCTATAATACCTTGTCGTCATTTGTGCTCCAACGCCGTGTTTACCAAACTTTTCTGCACCGCAGTACACTTGTTAGATGACAATTACCACAACCCGCCTGCTGCCCTGGCTAAAGCGCAGGTGAATATGTCTTAACTGAGGCGACCTATAACTTGCCCTTGTTTGCAGAGGGCACATTTTAACTGCATCAACCAGACATAGCAAGACGCGACGAGATTGCGAGCCCCACTCCCTCACAACTAAAATTAAACATATTCCATCAGGGGCCGAGGCCTCGCCTTTGCCCTCTGTGGTGTGACCAGGACTGCTAAGAAAGGGCATCAATACACCAAGTGGCCCCCCACGCCAAAGCTGAAGCCCGGCCATTGGGCTTTAGCTCCCTCCCTCGCCAGAACTGCCCATACTTGCATCGCTCAATCCCACCCGATCATACTTGTTTGCCCAGTCCAGGTTAGCCTAGGTGAATGTTCCCTTTCAGCCCTGTATGGGGCCTACTTCACCCTCAAGGAAATGCCTCTTCTCTTGAATTTGAATGATGCAAGATTGAACTGCGGCTATCATTGTTACTCACGCCTGCATATACTAGGCCAAGAACCGGCAACACTTGCTCTATAATCCCCTGGATTCTTGCCTGGCATTCCTTATGTTCAGCAATACTAATGGATAATGGCTCTTACTTGATCAGGATGACCTGCAAGACACATCAAACCCGCAGAGACAAGGTGGAGATGCTAACCTGCCCCAAACTCTGAGGAAACAACAGCCTGCGCTGGCTTACGACAAACCTCTGCGCAGCTTGCCAACCAACAAAATTGTCCCCAGTACCCCAGGAGCCATTCCGCCATTCCTTGGCCTGAAATTATGCACAGGTTATAGAAAATGTCACACCCTCAGTGAATGCGAGATTGAACTTGTCTCTCAAACTTAAGCCAGTAACCCATAGGTAAGGTCTGGCTCTCCCAAACGTATGCTAATGTGGGAACAGCATGTACAGCTACCTGCCCTTTCTTGAATACTGGGATTCCCTAGTGTTCCTTAATACCTGGTAACCCCTTGTGCTCTAATCCAGTGCTTCCCAAACTTTTAAACCACAGGGCACTTGTAAGGTGTGACTTCCCAGGCAGTTTGATTGCTGGTATTGTGAGCGTTGCTGGCATTGAGGGAATCTCACGCTTGCAACTTGCAACTATAGCGATTATTTAAATCAATATGATACTGTGTATATGAAAACTATGTACAGGTAATTGAAGCTCTCCCACGTGCAGTAGCAGTGTGCCTTTTTGGGACTAGTCCATCCCAATTAAGCCAGCCACCACCCTAGATGGAGCCTTACACTCCCAAAAGTTTGCTAATGTAAACCAGGGGGAGGCAAGCTAGTCAGTGGAAACAGGTGGGTAACGATATGTACGAGTACCTGCCCTTTTTACAATAATGGGGATGCCAAATGTTCTTTAATCCATTGTAGCCCATTTGTGCTCTAACACAGGGTTCCCCCAATTTATATTTATATGTAAATCCCCAGCACTCATCCAAACAGTAACTTTACAAGTGATAGATCAAGGTACAACAATAAGTACAAAATATCAGAAATGCAGGTGATGTTTCCTGTTCTTTATTCCTGTATGTCTCCAGGCTGAAAGATCTCTTAAAACAATGTCAGTTGGCCTTGATCACCCCCCTCTTTCGCAAATGAGTATTTTTCTTTCACTTTCACTTATATTATCTCCATCAAATCTCAATCCACGATTGTCGCCACTCACGTCGGTTAACTCAATACTGATCCGTATACTACTTCTCTACTCAGGACTTTTTAGTCCCTTCAATTGACTTCATTTTGTATTTAAAATCGTTTCTGTTTCTTCGCATGATGGCCTCTCTGATGCCTGTGTTTTAAATTAATGTTCTCCGGATGTTGTAAGGGGATACATTGATTTGTTTGTACATTGCAGCCTTGAAAAAGTCGCGGGATACTACCCATGTTGTGATGAAACACGTGTCGGCTGCCATTGTTTTAAGAGATCTTTCAGCCTGGAGACATACAGGAATAAAGAACAGGAAACATCACCTGCATTGCTGATATTTTGTACTTATTGTTATACCTTGATCTATCACTTGTAAAGTTACTGTTTGGATGAGTGCTGGGGATTTGCATATAAATTTTGAAAGTTTTTGTTGACCTTGGTCACAAAGATTGAATTTTGAGGAGGTCAGTGGTTCTCCCCACCCTGCGAGCACCGTCACCCAGATATAGATATCTTTATTACTTATTAGTGATTTTCTTCTTAGTGGCGCCCATATACCTACAAATATACCACTGTAGCTAGCTCTGTTCCACCAACCTATAGCCCCGCAGCCCTCTGCCACTGAATACCCTGATTTGGTTTGGTTGTGCAACACCTCTGCTGGGAGACAACTATGTTCCCAATCCGCGATACTTTATTACATCATTCAGAGTAATCAGAAATTTGTTATACGACCTCCAAGGATGATGGGCTGGGTGGCCTGCCAGGCTCTGAACCTGTGACCATGAGGTCCTACGCCCACCCCTACCTACGGTGCCTTGGTCCGTGGCCACAGACCACTTGTCTGCCTACCATATCGGGAAATTATGCTTTGTACCCCTGAAGCAGTGAGAGACCACGCTTGCAGCGCTCGTAACTACTGATTAAGAATTCTCTGCACTGGACAGAGACGGAAGTGCAGGTCGGTATTGCCTGATGGGCTGATCTGAGTACTGCCCCCTGCTGCCGGTTCATCCTACCCTATTAAAGCACCCTCTGAACGACCAGGGAAAATCAACCCACCTCAAAACCACTCCGCACCGCCCTAATTTGGCCCGGACCTGCCAAAATGTTGGGACCCCCGCCAGGCACGGGCTCAATGTCACGTGTGGCGGGTCTCTCAACACATGCTTATACCCATCAAGGCAGGCGCCTAAACCGCATCCATATTCAGTCAAGCAAGCAACCATGCCCCCATCACCCTAAGATACCCGTGCAATGCATATTCCGCTCAAAGCGAGCCATATTCAGCCCCTGTTAAAGACTGCCTTGCCCCACGTCAGGACACCATCACTGGATGTAACATGGGCACAGCCTCGTCAGCAAGTCAGGACTTTTGATTGACAATGGATGCTAATTGCATCACGTTCCTGATGACAAACAGCTCACCTTTCTATGTTAGAGGTCAAAAACACAGGCCCCGGCCGTGGGTGCCAAGATCAGCTAGCCTCTAGACCTGTACAATACAATAGGGTATTGCCTGAAAGTGCTGTTACGGTGTGCGAGGCTAATCGCGGGATGTCGTTGAGGACTCACTATCCTGTGTCTTGCCTACACACCCCTATGTTTGCCCCCAGGCCGTGCACATCCTGCACCGTGCAGGAGGGGCCCTCTAATGCAGTGGGACCTGTGATGCAATCTGCCGATGAAGCTCGAATTCTCCCGATGGCTCCAACAGTCAACCTAATTATGGAAAAGAACTCCCACTCTGTCTGTACCCTTCACTGTATTGGCATTTGTGAGTGATCCTATATAACAAATTTAACCAATTGTGTGCCTGTGTGAAAGCGGCTGCGATGCATGGTTCATGCCTTGGCTGCTCAAAACACTTACGCGCAGTAAAATGTTCTGACATCGACACCGAGGGACTCTGTCGTTAATTGGACTTGCCAGCCAGACGCAGGGATATGATGGGGCTTAGTGTTCCTAATGTGCATAAATCCAGCTGCACAATGCACAATGTACTCCACTGAAAGCACCCGCACGCGGCATCCCACGCGCTAGACATGGCGGACGCTCATAGAACCTAGCACATACTCAACACGAAAATGCAAGAAAAACGGCAATGCCAACCATCGCCAATCGAAGCAAAACCAAAGAGGATGATGGACGGTGTGCTGAACATTGCAAGCACTCACCCCCAGTAAACTGATCTTGGTTTAGTCCATCATCATTCTTTAGCTCACTCTGCCATCCCAGTTCAGACATGGCCAAATGCAAATCAGTCTGACCCTGTGCCTCATGGGAACAGTCCTGCCCGAACTGCCAAGCCATGTCTTCCCTGGACCGGAAACAAGCATCCTGTGACCGGTTACTGGCTAATCAGGCGTCATCAGCCAGGCAAGCTTGAATCCAGTGGCAAAGTGAGCAAGGGACCCACATCTGGGCATACCCTGCCAACTTAGGGCGAACAAAGCAAAACCAAAGGGGATGAGGGACAGAGTGTTGAACATTGCAAGCACTCCCCCCCAGTCAACTGATCTGGGTTTAATTCATCATCATTCTTTAGCTCACTCCGCCACCCCAGTTCAGACATGGCCATATGCAAATCAGTCTGACCCTGTGCCTCATGGGAACAGTCCTGCCCGAACTGCCAAGCCATGTCTTCCCTGGACCGGAAACAAGCATCCTGGGACCGGTTTCTGGCTAATAAGCCGTCATCAGCCAGGCAAGCTTGAATCCAGTGGCAAAGTGAGCAAGAGACAAACATCTGGGCATACCCTGCCAACTTAGGGCGTACAAAGCAAAACCAAAGGGGATGATGGACGGAGTGTTGAACATTGCAAGCACTCACCCCCAGTCATCTGATCTGGGTTTAATCCATCATCATTCTTTAGCTCACTCCGCCACCCCAGTTCAGACATGGCCATATGCAAATTAGTCTGACCCTGTGCCTCATGGGAACAGTCCATCCCGAACTGCCAAGCCATGTCTTCCCTAGACTGGAAACAAGCATCCTGGGACCGGTTTCTGGCTAATCAGCCGTCATCAGCCAGGCTAGCTTGAATCCAGGGGCAAAGTGAGCAAGGTCCACTCACGCCGCCCACCCCGGTCACCAAGCCTAGGCTACCAGATCATTTTACCCCAAAACCATAATTGTCAACCCAAAACATTGGCAAGTAGGGGGATCAAGTCCGCGGCCTTGGGGTTACCAACAACAAGCTCTAACCCACTGAGATAACCATCCGATTGAAAACAACCTTCGGCGTTGGGGTCAAAGCCGTAACCACTATGCCACATCAGGGATTCTCCACCCCATTGCACCGCCGACCACTGCTGAGCCGCCCGCTCCTTCAACATAACCCTTGGTGCCACTGGAGAGATCTCCGTTTGGACAGGCTCACCAGTTTCTCCGATCCCACAACTGGGAGTGTGATACCCCTTAACTAAACCCACAAGCGATGTAGCCCACTGCCATGCACTGCTGTACGCATCATCCCCTCTATCAAACGTGACCATACCACGGACCCACCGACAAGCCACATCATCCCCCGCACAATATGTGTTCTGAGTCGGTCCCCCAGGCACTCCTGTGTGCCACCAACTTCTGATGTTTCTCACATGGGGGGGAGGGTGAGAACCAGGTAACCCATGTCCGCCTCTCCTACACGATACCCGCAAACCGATAGGTGAATGTCTCTAACTGCAACTGCGGGTTCAAAAGTTCCCATGCGGCGCTAGCAACATAGTCCCATTATTGGCAACACACCTCACCCACACCACAACAGAATATGCATGCATAAATAAATACACAACTCAACTTTTGTTTGGGAAAAATATTGCTGCAGGTTTATTCAGGGCAGAGCGTAGCAAGGCAAGCCCCCGGTTGTTCAGGCCTCCAACCGCCCGAAGGACTAACGGGACGCTGACGTAATTATTCCAGGCCTCTCTGCTGAGGTTCCTGGGATTTGGCTCTGGCACCCCAATTGTGCTCTTGCAGAGGTACCGTTCTGTACCCATATGCTTCCAGATCGCCCTGTAACTCCGCCTGCAACAACAAAAGAAAACATTACAACGTTCTATATACTTCGCCTGACAACTCCACGCCGGGTAAGCGGTAGGGTGGGAGACGGCATGTCTGGCGCAAAGAGGACGCCAAGATGGCCGGGGGTGGCATAAATACCTCCTCAGATCACCGGAAGTGACGCGCCTCTCGCGTCTGGTAAGGGGACTCCTCCTCAAGTCCCCCATTATTCATGGGGGTGGGGAAGTGCCCAAATGTGACTAAAGGAGACGCCCATTGAAAGTGGCCCCCTGCGGGGGCCGCGGGCAGCCGCATAGTCCCATTATTGGCAACACACCCCACCCACACCACAACAGAATATGCATGCATAAATAAATACACAACACAACTTTTGTTTGGGAAAAATATTGCTGCAGGTTTATTCCATACAAAAGTATGCAATATGGTGGGTTATCTTACGGGCGATCCAAGGGCAGGCAGCTGTACTAACCTATGCTGCCCTGCCCGCCTGATGAGCCAAGCACTGTGGAGAATCCAATCAGCGCTACCCTTTTGGGGGTGATCCCCTTACTGGATCATGTGACACATTGGTCCCTTATTACTCACGCCCCTTTTAGGGCGGAGCGGAGCAAGGCAAGCCCCCAGTTGTTCAGGCCCCCAACCGCCCGAAGGACTAACGGGGCGCCGACGTAATTATTCCAGGCCTCTCTGCTGAGGTTCCTGGGATTTGGCTCTGGCACCCCAATTGTGCTCTTGCAGAGGTACCGTTCTGTACCCATATGCTTCCAGATCGCCCTGTAACTCCGCCACAGCTCTGGAGGCGGCCACCGTCGCCTAAAGAGCCCCCCCCAACCAAAACAGTTCCTTTCTCGCTGCAAGCTGTAATTTCCTTGGCCTCATTCATGTCCAGTCGGAACAGATCCAGGCCCGCCTGTGCCAGGTGCACACGAACTTTGTCAAAATAACCTTTGGTGTTCGCCCGGCATAGCCCATGCCTGATGAAGCCAAAGCCCCTTGCTCTGCGAACTTGTGCATGGAGCAGTTTACTCTTCTCTGAGAAAGTACCAAAACCTCGCATGACCTGCAACAGTGTGATGGCCTCCCAGGAGGGAGCTCTAATCTTAAACATCGCTATCTTCCTTCAAGCTGAAATCGCTCCCATCTCCTGCAACCTGTAGTTGCAGTTCTTCTAGCCTTTCGTGCACCCTAACACCTGCTTCCCCAATTCATGGAACAGCAGCACCCTTGTTTATAGGACCGCTTCCACGACCAGCCTATATACTTGGCTATGCGGACGGGGCATTTTGTGCATCACTGAAGCGACCCGTAACCTGACCGGGGGGCAGAGTGCACCTACTTTGTTGAGGTTGACCAGGCATGTGCACAGACCTTCTCTATTAATAAACCTTGGCGAACAAAACTGTTTTTCGCCTAGCGCACACTATTGTAGTCACAACAACAATTTGGGGAGAACTTACGCCTACTACCAGACTTGCTTAACTAACGCTGTATCACCGATGCCCACATACCTGCGAACCAGCTGTGACCCTCGGTGCTCTGGAGGTCTAGCCCCCACTACATTTATGCAGTTTCCTGCAAAGTACCCTTCTGCCCCCGTATGGGGAGGAAAATAACTGCAACATTGCAAATCCCACTGCACTCACGTTCTCAGGCAGTTCGGTGGGGGGAGAGGGGTCCTTAGAATTGGTTCTGCTACATTGCCTGGCCTCCTAGCCCGCAAGCACCCTTGTCTGACAGCAGACTTTCTGCTGTGTTGCCCGTGCATTGTCTGCACCCTGGCGCAAGACGTCCCGTTCTATACCTCTGCTAACAGACTACCTTCAGTGAGGCAGGAGTGAATGGTTGTATGTTGGGCATTTGACCATAAGAACCTTGGTTTGCTTTGGCAGGGATCAAATTGTTGCCTCCGTCACACTCAAAATAGTGGCAATGTGCAGTTCTTTTGCATTCTACACTTCAGGGTGGGACTACATACCCCACGAGACCACGGAGTCGTGTGTATATCACCAATGATGCTATTAGAATCTAAGGTTCCCAGTGTCAATTGCTGACTATTCCGCCATGGAATATGTGACATAAGCAAGGGAGCCTTCGTGAACTTGCCATTATCCCTCCTGTCGTACAGTAATTTTGCCTTTAGTTTAATCTGTGGTATTCGCCCCCAGAATTCCCAGGCTGCATGCTGCTGGCCATGTGTGCAGCTGCTGGCGTAATAAGGGAATCTCCCATTGCAACTTGCAATGAAACAACACCCGCTTGAATGTGCTATGTTGTAAGCGATCAAGTGATACCTTGAAAAGATACCACAAACCGCACTGGTTATTAGAACCTTAAGCAGCACACACATTTCACCTGGGCATACCTCTAACTGAGAATGGCTCTGCACCGCTGTAAGGCCAGAGACACACATTGCTTAAACATATTTGCTGGTTTTGCCATTTGGCACCCTTCTGGTTGGTGATACAGAACCTCCTACACAGCATAAGCTGACAGTCTTGGGTTGCCGTCATACCACCTGTGTCCCCTGAATCACCCCTGTTTCCTCCCCGCAATAGTCATACTGCTAAGTGAGCAATCAATTCAACATCCCTCCTTTCCTGACAGACTGGTGCCTGTTCAGTTTTATCTGTGGTGACTGCACCCATACTTCCCATGCAGCTTTACTGCTAACAATGTGAGCAGTTGCTGACATTGAGGGAATCTCACGCTTGCAACTACAGTGATTATTTAAATTATTATGATACTGAGTGTCTGGTTGAACTATGCACAAGTACTTGACACTATCGCACGTGCCATTGCTGAGAAACGTTTTGGACTAGTCCATCAAATTCAGCCAGCCACCCCCTAGAAGGAGACTTGTACTCCCAAACTTCTGCTAGTTTAAACCACGGTCACACCTCCTGTTCAGTTGAATTTAGTAATTCACGACACTGACAACCACAGGGGCCTAATACTGGGCTTTGTATATGCGGCCCAAGATGACCTTAAACAATTGGCTTGGAGTGGAGGGTGGTAACATAGACTGGCTGAAGTGCAATCCCTTTGACAATCACTCCTGACAAGATGTGCCAATGCAGGTAGAAGTAAGAGTTATCAGGCCCCCTTACTTCCTTTCCCAGTTATCTGTGTATAGTGCTTGTTGTAGCATGACGCTTGTGTATTTTTGCAGTGCAAGTGTTCCCGTAGGCATTTTGCCGTTGGTTCAGAGATATTTCTTACCCCGCTCACTGATTTTCATTATAACCGCCACAGAAGGAATAAAGGTTGATTGAACATTATGGGGTTTAGATCAAAATACCATGAGGTGAAGCCACCACCAGACCCAAAAGCTGAAACGCTCCAGGTTTCCTATGCCATGACCTCTCTTGTGCCCTTTGAACTCACCTTTAAATCCGTAAGTGGCCAATTGGCTGACACACCAATGGGACCTGGCAGTCGTATTTAACCTTTATATCCTTACAGCATATCAACACTCACCGCTGGCAAATGCCTTAATGCGAGAGCGTCCGCTGGTCGTACTAGTCAATACATCTATTATTTAAATTAAAAATACTGTGCATATGAATAAAACTATGCACCGGCAGCTGAAAATTTCACGTTAGTAAATGTGAAACCTTTGGATTTGCCCATCGAATTAAGCCAGTCACCACCCTCAGTGAAGTCTTGCCCTCCTGAACTTCTGTTAGTATACCAGGGAGCAGCCAAGACCGTGGGACTAGAAGGGGAACAATATGTACCAATACTTGCCCTTTCTTGAATACTGGGAGTGCCAAATGTTCCTTAATACATCGTAGCCTATTTGTGCTTCAACTTTAACTTAACACAGTTATCTAAGGCGCCATCCCCTTGCCAATCACCCTGACAAGGTGTGCCAATACAGGTAGAAAAAATGTATCCATCCCGCCTTACTCACTATCCCAGTTATCTGAGAAAATTGGTGGAAGATGCATGTTTGAACTGGCAGCTGATCCTGTTACTTACGCCTGCAAATGCTCTGCTCAGAGCAGTCAGCTAGACAAAGTCTCCCCTTGAAAGGCGGTGTCAACAGGCCTCCAAGCACTTAAGGCTGAACCTCAGGGTAGGGCTCTAATCTAACAGATGCCACTTGCATCGGAAACCGCATCTGGCTGTGAGCCGCTCGGTGCTACTGATGCCTTGGCGCTTCCTGACCCCCAGCCGGCTCACCCTAATACAATCCGCTCGTGGCTGGGACTCAACCGTGCGGCGAAAGCGCAAGACATCCTAGCCTGACCTCAGCTCTTCAACAGACTCCCACACAAGAGCCCCCCACAGACCTTGTGGCCTTAAACATTCACCCTGTGGGGCAGTTGCGAATGGACTGCGAACAAATCCTAGGCATTCTCTACGAATGTTGTAAATATAGTTAATGATTGGATAGGGTATGCAACTAAGCCTGGCCGAACCCACCTTTCTAGTAAGGAGAAGGGAGTACACACTTAAGCTGACACCAGCCCACCCCCTAGGTGGTTAGGCAGAGACTTTGGCTTAGCCCAGAGGCAGTGTAACTGTAAGTGCCAACCGCACTCTCACCGTGGCACACTACAGAGAGACTCCATCCCAGGTTATTTTAATTACCCTGGAAACAACTAAAAATTCTAACCTTACCCTGAAAAGTTACCATCACTGGCCCAGAAATGAGCAAACGATGCCAGGCAACTCAGCAGCCTCCCTCAAACTTTCCTGCTGGTTATTTGTCACACGTGCAAGCATGGTACCAAAAGCGAGGCACCAGGTGCGCCATTTAAATCACTACAGGACAAACCCCTTGAATGGGGAACACCGGAGGGTACTTATTTGGTGCAGGGTAACAATGTCCTCTAGTGACCTAAAGGCATACGGCGACCCGTGGCGGGCTCCGTGTTTTCTGTGAAAACATGCTAAATCGATTCAAATAAAGGCTTCAACATGAGGCGCAGCAAAAGCATCGAGACAGTCTTTAAACTTAGACAACTCATGATACATCTTTGTCGGAAAATAGCTGGGGAATAGAGTCGCAATTGCCCTCTAGTGGCCTGGATGCACAGAAGCTGAGCCGCGGCGGGCTCCGTGCTAAAAGGCATTTTGAGGACGAGCCCTGCTCTAGTTCGTGCAAAACAGACGTGCCACAGACTCTCTCAAGGCACGAGCACCCAACGGAAGCTACCATCCTGCACCACCCGCAGCCACGGGTGCTTAGAATGGTGTGCCGCCCGACCAGTATCTGGCTGTTTAGATCGTTGCATCCAGACATATATTATAGCAAGTAACATCATACCTCCAACAAGTCAGGACTGTTATCCTAGCCTATGGCTGCTAGTTGCATGACAGAAAAGCAGCAACTCGCGATGGGCTGCAAACCTGACCTCAGCTAGAACAGACCACGGCCTTGACACGAGCTGAACCCCTTAAGCCCAGCACCCCAGTTCGTCCGCTGTCCAGATCACCCCGCTGCATGACCGTGAATCAGCCGGAGGTGCCGATAAAACCTGGTGCCAAGGTGAATAATTGCAGCACCAGTGTGTGGCGGAGACACACCCTGGTCTCACGCTTGCCCCATAACTGACATTTAAAAGTGTTAAACAGCACTTGCTGTGAGGGCTGAATGCACCTTACCGAAAACCCCACGTGCCAAGGGGTCGTCCAACTTGACCGACCGCACAATGCCTGACACGCAACTGGCGGAATCTGCAACTGAATTACATACCTAGGTAGGCTGAGGAACCTACAGTCCAGCAACACTGGCCGAGTCTATGCAGCCTTGGTATTCTGTACCCCAAATGCAGCTAAGGCAGGCCTGGGGACTTTGGGCCTCAGTTGTATTGTTTTTTGCTAATTTCCCTCTGCCCTGGCACTTATTGTTTTCCACATTAAGCACTGTGCCAGCGGGACAAATTTTAACTTGCCATAGGAGAGACTCTAACTCTCAAAGCATAAAAACTCTTTGCAACAAAACCTGGACCGAAATGGCAGCAAACCCAACTGCGGGCGTTGGGTCAGCGCAAGAAAATACAATAACAAACCTTCAGCTCGATATGCAGGCTGCCATGCTGTTTTCATCTCATAATAATCCTTTCCTGCTCCTAGTAAGCGCAGACCCTATACGGGCCATACTGGGCTGGTCCTAGGTACAGTGGGCGGGCGCACACACTGCCAATTCCCCAGCCGTGAACATCCATGCTGTGCTCTAGCATCGAAACAGAGCAGTAGCCGCACTCGACCGAGCCGCCCTCGCCTTGGCGCCAAGCCCGGCCTAGGACTGCAACCTAACAGACAACCCACGGCAGTAACCTGGTACGGTCTGCCTAACAGAACTGCCAGGGTTGCTCCCCCAAAAGAGGGTTTTCCCCCTGCTTAAAAAGGGAAAGGAAGGGGTTAATCTCTGGTGAAAACTGAACCCTGCCGTGCCAGAACACGATGACATCTTCCCCCGTGCAGGAGGTCGACCGTCAAACAGCACCGGAAGGCCAGACTAGTCATGGGCAATCTTGTGGAGAAAAGGCAATGGGAAAGCCCTCCCCTGCTCACACCTAATAAAGCAAGCGTGTGCCCAGAGAAACAATCTGCTGTAAGCGCATGCCACCAGCAGCGCCACCCCCGATGTCAAACAAGACAGACAGAGGTTCGAACCGTGCATCCTGAGTCGAACGGACAGCATCAAAAACACCTGCGCACAGCACTGTCCCTCACAATGGCCCCAAAGTAATGTCCCGAGCAACCAAACAAAGGCCACTTGTAGGTGCAGGCCTGGTGAGCACTGGATGCTGCGCGTGATATCCTAAAACAATGAAACGGTGGGCAGATGACAGCCCTGAACGCAACCCTTCGCGTTACCCAAACCTTGGAAAAGAAAACCACGCGCTATGGCCCATACTTTTTTTTTATTTATTTATTTTTTTATATTGGCCGAGAGCGCCAAACTCGCAGGGAGTGACCTAAAATGTAGCGTGGAGTTACATTACACAAAGACAGGTCATTTTGTACCCACAGGGAAGACAAGTTATGCCCAGAAACCCAGGTTTGTGAGCAGACGCCTGCCTATTTGCGCCACATGGATCATCACACGAGAAGGGTTTCCCCCGAGGCGGGGGCAAGGGCTCACCGATGAGCCGCAGCGCCAGTTCCGCCTAATTGCAAGCCGGCGCACTGCAGCCCTCCGTCTGCATACACAAGCTGACACACGCGACTGTAGCAGGCACCCGGCCCTCGAGTAACCGAAGGAGCGGTGTGTTAAAATAAAATGCGCCGCTTCAGCAGCCAGATGCCTGAGCCAGTCCGAAGCCATTCAAACATACGAAGCATTAAACACTACGACAACAGTCTTCCTTCACAGCCTGGGCAGGGAGCTGGGGGCAAACAACGGCGGCCCTCTCACCGCCCACACAAGCTGCTGAAAATTGATTCCCGATTGGAGCGCGCACGGCCATACTTCAGCGAGTGTCCCAGCACCAGGTTGTTCCAGCGCCGGGTTGCCCCATCTCACTCGAGGCGCCTGCTGCCATGCTCCATATGAAAAGTGTGGGGAGGGTAGCTACGCGGGCCTCCTCACGCGGTGGAACCGGGCAGTGCCTGCACATGATATCCTCCCCTAGGACAGCGTCGGGCACAGGAAAGCAGTGAAACGCTAGGACAGCGCGTGTCGCGATCGCCAATGCTTACCCCGTTCCTCCATGCCTGTAGTCAACAGCCTAGGCCACGAGGCAGTGCCCTCTCCCTGGGGACATGGCGACCAGGTTGTGCGGCAGATCCCATCCCGCACATGCCCCTCTGGTCCCGCTAAGCCCTGACCATCGTGCTTTGCCCCACAGTCCCAGGCCAAACTGGGAAATTAATGCGCCTCAGTGTAGCTGTTCACAAGACCCTAACCACGACACTCTTGCCTACACGTGCAATGCCTGAACCTTATGTTGAGGACACCCACATAATTCCTTGAAAATTAACATGTGAGCAAATCAGCAACGCCCTTTGCGGGGTGGGGGGCGCTCACCACAGCCCACGGTTCGCTCCCCCATGTGAAAACCAAGGCCTCGGATCGGGCCCAAAGTGCCCCCGTCATGTTAGTCGCGGCCCGAGCCCTGGCTTGAACCCAGCACCCACTCCTGAAACTGCCTGACTCTTGATTTAGCTGGTCAGAAGATACCTTAAATCCCAGTACCCACCACCTCCTCATGCACAGTATAAAGCTGTCCGGGAGACCCAAATAATTTGGGATGAGGGCACCTCTGCCTGCAGCTCTGGCCGTCACGCCACATACTATTTACTAATGTAGTCATTCGCACAACCTGCCTCAAGGACAACCATGCTGAGCCCAGCCCAACTCCGCCCGCCGAGAGCAAAAGTGGGGTGCCCCTCTGTAGCCGCCGTTAACTAAATGGTCGGAACTACTGAACAGGGTTAAAGACTTTGGGAGTGAGGGGGCGATTAATCCCCATGCACTCGTCCCGAGCCACCATGTAGCCACCGTGCGGTTCTCCCCATTTCGTGCGTCACTATTGCCTGCAACCCAAGGAGGTCACAGCCACTGCATCCCAAAGGGAAACTTAGGGAGGGAGTGCAATTTCAAAACCGGCAATGCGGCCCCCGGGGGAAGTAAGACCAGCGGTCTAGTCTTCCCCCGGGGATTTCGCGCAAGTGAAGGACAGGGGAGGAAGGGGTGGGATAAGGGGTGGGGTCGTCAGGTAGGGGTTAAAAGGGGGAGGAAAAGGAAGTCCTTCCTCTTCCTTTCCCCAGCGCCTCAGGGTGGGTTAGTTAGTGGATCGTTGGGGATCGTTGGGAGTTTGCGGAGCGTTGGCCTGCGGAGACTTGGCATATCAGTGGGTGTTTGTTGCGTCGGTAAGCGGGGCGCGTGTTTGGAGTGGCGAGCGGTTTTGGGGCTGCCTCGTTTGGCAACGTGGGCGGCCTGTGTGTGACGGGTGGAGTCGGCGGGGGCGGGGCGGTAGTTTTCGCGGAGCGCGGGCGGTAATGGAGTCGGGAGGGGGCCAGGCGCCGGATAAGGCGGCGGTGCGGGCGGCGCTTCAGCTGTTGGGGCGCGCGGGGAGGGCGGATTTACTGCGGCCGGGTGTATTGGAGCAGGCGTGGGTGGGGATGTCTAGGACACCGCGTTCGGCGTCCGCGGGGGTGGCGGCGGCCGTTGTGGCCTGCATGGAGGAACCGCCTCCTAAGAAGCACGCGGTGGGTGCGCGAGGGGGGGGCAAGAAGGCGGGGACTGTGGTGAAACCCGGGGATAGGCGTCTGAGCCTCCCGGTGTTGTGGACGGCGGGGGAGGTGCCGGAGGGGGGGGTGGGGGGGGGAGTCTGTTTTGACGCGGGCGGCACTGTGGGGGTGCCTGAGGGGGGGGCACGGCTGGGCGGGGGGGGCCAGGGGCAGCGGGGGGGCCTCATGCTTGGTAGACTATAGTGAGGACAGTGATCTGGAGGGGGAGTCAGAGGAGCAGGTGGGGGAGGATTTCGGGAGCAGGTGGGGGAGGATTTCGCCCTGTATCTTTCCGGGAGCGAGTCGGCCGGGGGTGAGGGTGGCGGTGGGGGGACCAGGCGCTGGAAACTACGGGCGGGGGCAAGGGGAAGGGTGGAGGGCGGGGGGGTAAAGGCAAAGGGCCGGCTAAAGGAGTGGGGGGCGGGGGGCGGGCAGGGGACGCCTGGCCCTTTGGGGGGTGCAGGGCGCGGCCGTGGGGCGCGGGGCGCGGGCGCGGGGGAGGCGCGGTGGGACGACCGTTGGGCGGAGATGTCCTTGGAGGAGCGTATCCGGGAACAGCGCCGGTTGATCGAGGAGACGGAGCGTCGCTGGGATGAGATGTGCGCGGCCAGGG
Organism: Triturus cristatus; assembly: GCF_964204655.1. Lineage (NCBI taxonomy): Eukaryota > Metazoa > Chordata > Amphibia > Caudata > Salamandridae > Triturus > Triturus cristatus. The sequence goes on along the minus strand of NC_140582.1, from coordinate 265,976,894 downwards.
AGGGGGAGCGGGCGGTGGACCGGGTGGCGGCGCGCGGGGGGGGTGCGGGGCGGCGCGGGGGCGCGGGCGCTGGGTGTGGATGGATGAGGCAGGGATGAACTTGACGTCGCAGAGACCTGGTGGCGCTGGGGCCCCCTCGGACTATGCCGGTCACGAGGGGGGGGGGGATCCAAGCCAGCGCAGACTGCTGGTAGAGGCCGGGGAGGGCCGGCGGGGCGCATGACGGCCTCCAGACGCCGGGGCGAAGCAGTAGGGGGGTCCGCGGCGGCCTGCCCTCCATCGAGGGAGCGGGCATCATCGGCGCCGGAGTATGAGTTTGTTCAGGGAGAGAAAGGAAAAGGCGTGAAGCGTGTGGTGCGTGAGGTGCGCATGGAGCCCAGTGAGCCTGTGTTGGTCGAAGAGCTGGATTACGAGTCGGAGAGTGAGGAGTTGGAGGAAGGCGAAGTGCGTGAGGTGATGGGGACGGAGACAATGCGGAAGTTTGGTGTTTTCCAGGCCAACAAAGCCAGCTGCAGCAAGGCTCCAGTGGCGAGGGTGTCAGCCCCGGGTCCCGGCGGATGGGCGCAGGAGGTGCCACGCACTCTGACAGGTGAGAGCGCATGGTGGGGGGTGTGGGATGGGGGTGCCGGTCTGGGGCGCCGGAAGTCTTGTAGGTCTGTGGGAGTGGGGGATGGGTCGGTGAGGGTGGTGGGAGAGTCGGCGCAGCCGAAGGTGCCGGCTAAGGCGGCGGCCCCGGAGGGGGATGAGAAGCGGCTTGTGGGGGCCGGCGTTCAGACGGATAAGGAGGGGGAGAAGGATGGGAAAGAGGAAGGGGGAGAGAAGCATAAGAAGAAGTTGCCGTATATGGGATTGGCGATGCCTTTGGGGTCCCATCTATCCGAGAAGACGAGGGGCAGGATTTGGAAACACGAGTCTGTGGACGTTTTCAAGCTGTTGCACTGGGAGATTCAGGCGAAAGAGGGGTCTAAGGAGGAGGAGCGGGAGTTGACGAGGCGGCCGCGGGTGCCGGTAAATATGGAGAATTGGACGTCGGCTTTCTTGATCTATGCAAGTATTTATTGTGAGAAGCATCAGGATAGGGCGATTGCGTTATTCAAATACATGGATATCATACGTAAAGCGCAGATGCACTTTGGAGGTTTCGCCTGGCTCAGTTACGATGAGGAATTTCGGGCTCGGATCAGCGTCAACCCTGACAAGCCCTGGGGAGAGGTAGATCAGGAGTTGTGGGTGCAGTGGATGTCTTCCACGCAGTCCTCTGCGTCCACGCACACGGCTAGTGGGCTGCCGGTGGCCTATCGGCCTTTTCAGTCACGTCCCGACTCGGGGGGGCGGGAGGGGGAGCCGGGGGAGCTGGGGGTGCGGGTGGGCAGGCTGCCGCTGCAGGCGCAACAGGACAGCCGGCTAAGAGTGGGGGAGCCACCACAGGGGCCTGTTGGAATTTCAACAAGGGGTTTTGCACCCGACACCCCTGCAGATTTAAACATGAGTGTTCTAAGTGCAGAGGCCGGCACCCGGTCACGCAATGTTTCACATTGGCCACCCCATCCGAGCAGTGGCGGGTCACAAAGGGCAGGGGACAGGCTGGGCCAAAGGGCTCCTACGCCAGTTAGTGTGGAGGCCATGGGTCCTTGGCTCTCCCGCTACCCCGATCGGGAAGCGGCGTTGAGGCTGTACTGGGGATTCACGGAAGGGTTTCGAGTGGGGTACCAAGGGCCGCGGGAGAGCAGATGGGCAGAGAACTTGCGGTCGGCGAAGGAGTTGCCGGGGGTGGTGGAGGCTATATTGCGCAAGGAGGTGCTGGAAGGTCAAATTGCCGGCCCGTTTGACACGTGGCCGCTGCCTGAACTCATCATCTCCCCTTTGGGGGTGGTTCCAAAAAAGGAACCGGGCGAGTTTCGTTTGATTCACCATTTGTCATGGCCTGAGGGGTGGTCGGTGAATGATTTCATCGCTGAGGAGGATTCTCGGGTGCTGTATGCGTCGGTGGATGATGCGATTGGGTTGGTGAGGACGTGTGGACGGGGGGCGGAACTGGCCAAGTGCGACATCAAGTCGGCGTTTCGCCTCCTGCCCATTCACCCGGCGGATTTCTCGTTGTTGGGCATGCAGTTTGGGGGGGCCATCTTTGTGGACAAGGTTTTCCCATGGGGTGCGCGGTCTCCTGCGCTCTGTTCGAGACTTTCAGTTCTTTTTTGCAGTGGGCCTTCACTGACAGGGCGGGGCACCGGCTGGTGTCCCACTACTTGGATGACTTTTTGTTCGTCGGCCGGGGTCGGTCGGGGGAGTGCGGGGAGGCGTTGCGGCACTTCCAGAGGATGGCGGGGGAGTTTGGGGTGCCGCTGGCACCGGAGAAGACGGCTGGGCCCAGTTGTTGTCTGGCGTTTTTGGGAATTGAGTTGGACTCAGTGGAGTGGATGGCGCGGAAGATCGATTTGAGGTCCGTCCAGCGGTTGTTGGGCTTGCTGAACTTTGCGTGCCGTGTGGTACGGGCGGGTAGGACGTTTTGCAGGCGACTGGGGCTGGCCATGTCAGGGGCGGTGTTGCCCCATCACCGGGTGCGGATTTCGGTGGGTGTCCGTGCGGATCTGCGAGTGTGGCAGGGGTTCTTGAGTGACTTCAATGGGGTCTCCTTGGATTTCGCGGATGACAACATGGTATGGCAGGTGCAGATTTTTTCGGATGCGGCTGGGGCGCGCGGCTTTGGTGTGTTTTGGGATGGTCGGTGGTGTGCGGAGCAGTGGCCGGCGCACTGGTTGTCACAGGGCAGGAGTATTGCGTTTTTGGAGTTCTTTCCGCTGTTGGTGGTGCTACAGGTGTGGGGACAGGAATTCCAGAACAGGTCGGTGCTTTTTCATGTGGACAACCGGACGGTGGTGGATTTGGTGAACCATCAGAGGGCAAGGGACCTGCGGGTGCTGCGCTTGCTGCGAAGTTTCATGCTGCTGTGCCTGCGCTTCAATGTGCTGTTTCGCGCGAAACATGTGCCGGGCGCTAGCAATGACATTGCGGATGCATTGTCTTGTTCGCAGTGGCAGCGTTTCCGAAGGTTGGCGCCCGGAGCGGACTTTGCCAAGACCAAGGTGCCGGAGGGTATCTGGAGCTGGGGGGAGTGAGAGTGGTGAATCTGGTGGAGCAGTCTGTTGCTGAGTCCACGCGGCGGACGTATCGTCTGGCATGGGTGGAGTTGGGTGTGTTCTTGGGTTGGTCGCAGGATGTGTGGCGGATGTCTCAGCGGGAGTGTGAGGAAGGTGTCATGCGGTATGTGTTGCACTGCATGGATAGAGGACTGTCGTCAGTGACGATTGCAGGAAAATTGGCGGGGATTTCTTTCTATGGGATGATTTATTTGGGTTTTGATCCGGCCAGGGGTGAGTTGCTGAGCAGGATGCTGAAGGGCTGGACCAGGGAGCGGGGAGGGCGGGGGGGCGCCGTTGCGCGAGGCAATTACTTTTGAGCTGTTGGTAGGTATATTGGCGGAGTTGGGTTTTCTTTGTTACGACATGACTGAGTTGGCGTTGTTTCGTTTATGCATGACGTGGATGTTCTTTGGGGCTTTCCGGGTTTCGGAATTGTTGGGGGGTAGGGGGGGGCTGGGGATGAGGTTTGAGGATGTTCGGTTGGATGGGGTGCGCCTGGGGATGTGGCTGGGGCGCTCCAAGACGGATCAGGCTGGAAGAGGCACGTGGGTGTGGCTGAGCGAGTCGGGGGAGTTGGGAGTTTGCCCAGTGCGGGAGTGGCGCAGTTTTTGCGGGCAGAGCGGCCGGAGGGCGGGGGAGATTTTCTGTCATGCCTCCGGGAAGAGGGTCACGGCGTTCCAGCTGCTGGCCGTGTTGCGCATGGCATTGCGGCGCCTAGGCAGGGACCCGGCGGGGTATGGGACCCATTCCTTTCGGATCGGCGCGGCGACGGCGGCGGCACGGCTGGGTTGGTCCTGGGATAAGATCAGGAAGATTGGTAGATGGCGTTCGCGCTGCTGCGAGCGGTACGTTAGGAAGTAGGGCGGGGGGAGCGCGGCGGCTGTGTGAGCGTTTTGTGTGACTTTTCTTGTTTCTAACGCTCCCCTTTTTTCTTTGTAGGTTGTGTTGGGGGTCCAGGAGCCAAGACGGTTACCTGGATAGTGGGACATTCATTTGTGCATTGGGCCGCTAAGTTTTCTGACAGGCAGGTGTACGGGCGTAACCTGGGCCTGAGAAGCAGCAGTCATGAGGTGTTTTGGTGGGGCAGGAGTGGGATGCGCTGGGGGGAACTGTTGCCTTGGCTCACGAAGAAAGTCTTGCAGCAAGGGTGTCCGGATTTGCTCGTTATCCACCTGGGAGAGAACGATCTGGTGCGGCAATCGGCGGTGTCATTGATTTATTTGATGCAACGGGACTTGGCAGCGATGAAACGCAATCTGGCTGGCGCTTGTATTGTGTGGACAGAATTCATTCCTCGAAGGATTTGGAGGGGGGCATTGAAGCCCGCTGCGGTGGAGCGAGCCCGCAGGAAATTGAATAGGGCAATGAGAGTTTTCTGTGAGGACTGTGGGATCAAGGTGCTGGCGCACCCTGGTCTGCGGCTCGAGGAGCCCTTGCTTTTCAGGGACGATGGCGTGCACCTTTCGCACATGGGAAACGCTTACTATATGATGGAAATGAGGGATCTTATTAGTGGGTTGTGGAATGAGTCCATCTGGTGTCTGAGGGGGTGAGGGCGAAAGGTGCACTTGTGCGGGGTGAGGCAGGTAACCGCCCTCCGGGGGTTCCCTGGTTGGCGGATTGGGGAGGGGGGAGGAGTCCATGACGGGCATACTCACCCTTCCGGGGAGGGGGATACTGGGGAAACGTGGGGGTGCGTCAGACCAGTGTACGACGAATGGAGATGATGGTGGAGTTTTGGAAGAGAAGTGAGGAAGCGAATGGAAGTGAGAAGGTTGCGGTGTGAAGTGGGGATGGAGTAGTTGGAGTCTTGGAGAGTATGGGATAGTGAGAAATGTTGTTGTTGGGGATTGTTGGGGATTTGTGTTATGTTTCTGGTTATGATTGTCCAACCCTGTCCTAATAAAATGGCCTTTTACGCTAAAAGTACCTTGCGTGGACTGATTATTGCGCGATGCGGCCCCCGGGGGAAGTAAGACCAGCGGTCTAGTCTTCCCCCGGGGATTTCGCGCAAGTGAAGGACAGGGGAGGAAGGGGTGGGATAAGGGGTGGGGTCGTCAGGTAGGGGTTAAAAGGGGAAGGAAGAGGAAGTCCTTCCTCGTCCTTTCCCCAGCGCCTCAGGGTGGGTTAGTTAGTGGATCGTTGGCCACCCGCCCACCCGGCAATTACGTGACTAGTTGGCGTGATGTCACGTTATCAGCGTGCCAGTTTAGGACGGGTTGTGTGTGTGTGGGGCAGATTGGGGAGGGGGGAGGAGTCCATGACGGGCATACTCACCCTTCCGGGGAGGGGGATACTGGGGAAACGTGGGGGTGCGTCAGACCAGTGTACGACGAATGGAGATGATGGTGGAGTTTTGGAAGAGAAGTGAGGAAGCGAATGGAAGTGAGAAGGTTGCGGTGTGAAGTGGGGATGGAGTAGTTGGAGTCTTGGAGAGTATGGGATAGTGAGAAATGTTGTTGTTGGGGATTGTTGGGGATTTGTGTTATGTTTCTGGTTATGATTGTCCAACCCTGTCCTAATAAAATGGCCTTTTACGCTAAAAGTACCTTGCGTGGACTGATTATTGCGCGATGGCCCTACATGGCCCGCACTCACGGCAAACCAAACCGAGTTGGGCCCGACGATGACGATACCGGCGGGACTGGACACCGTGTCCAGAGAAGCACATCGACGGCGTGTACGGCGCAAAGATGACGCCAAGATGGCCGGGGTGGCATAAATACCTCCCCACCTCCTCAGAGCATCGTAAGTGATGCGCCTCTCGCGTCTGGTAAGGGGACTCCTCCTCAAGTCCCCCATTATTCGTGGGGGTGGGGAAGTGCCCAAATGTGACTAAAGGGGGCGCCCGTCGAGGGTGGCCCCCTGCGGGGGCCGCAGGCAGCCTCAGTGTATGGAGGAACGGCTGTCCTGTACCCGCTGCTCGCCGAGGATGCAGTACAAACAGTTTCCAGTTACTCTGCACCACCCTTAGGCGCAAGCCAGCAAGGACACCCCCCACCCCCTCGAGCACAGCAGCCCCACCCCCTCTCCACGTTGTTAGGCACTTGTATGGTTCCCAATTGCTCCTAACATACTGTGCACAACCCAGCAGGAAACCCCCTGGTGGGTGCAGCTGTCCCCAACGCCACGTCACATAGTGGCACAGTTGCACTGAAGCCTGCCAGAAAGAACACCGCCTGGTGAGTGCAGCTGGCCACCGCTCCACAAAGTTGGGCGGATGTCCCGAGCTCAAACCCCCAGGATAGGCCCCATTATTATGTCATCTAATACGATCTAACACGGTCCAGAATGCGTCCGTTTTCAAACATCCCGAACGCCATTCCATTAGGCCCCTTATCTGACGAACTAGAAATCGAGATGTTCCCAATAATCCACACAGAGAAACATGTCAACGCTCCTCTCCTGCTTGCCAAGCACCGACACCCTCTCTGCCCCCGTGTCTGCCCCGCAAGTAAAAGGTCAGCGGCATAAAAAAGCCTAACTGCTGCAGGTGAGGCCCAAAGTCACAACCTCGGCATTCATTGCTCACTGCAAGTACCGCTATATAAGTACCGCGCGCTAACCGATTGCGCCACTGGAGCTGATGTGCCAGGATCTGAGCCCATGACTGTGAGGTCAGACACGGGTTTCTAGACACAATCCAGTAGCTCCCAGAGCAACCAGACCTGCATTCGTACAGTCTTAAATGCAGATTGCTAATCTTTTAAAAGGACTGCCCATAAACATTCTTAGGTCATCTAATACGATCTAACACGGTCCAGACTGAGGCAGTTTCCAAACATCGCGATTCCGCTAGGCTCCTTATCTGTGACAGCTGGAAATTGAGATGTTCCCAATAATTTGCCCAGAGAAACCTGTCAACGTGCATGATAGTCACGCAGAACCTCTCCCAGACTGGCCACTAAAACAAGACATTACACCGAGAATGTTCAATTAATCTATACAGTGCTAGTGCTAGTAATGCAATTGCAGGAGAAAACCCATCAAATGGTAATGACAAAACTCTGGCGTGTACATAGAAACCGTGAAACCGAGGGACAGTGCCACCCGGCGGCCTAGACACCTCACTGCGCCCAGAGTATGTAGACGGACGAGCAATAAATAGGTGTTAGTGCTCTTTGGAAACTCTCTCTACCACGATTTTCACCATCCTCCTCACCCTGCGAGGGGCCGGTCCCACAAATTCGTGTCCGTGAGCCTCCCGTTGTTGGCCTCTATAAACAGCCGCCCGTTATGCAACCCCGCGCAAAACCAAGATTTTACAAGGCACATTCCGCAAACAGGCAAATAAATCCCTCCAAGAGTTCCCCTCTTTGACCTCGACTTCCGATATTAGTGCACGGCAAAGACTGGGGTTAAGTAATTGCTGGTCCCTGTACTCAAATGACTCCAATGCTCCACTCGTCGCCGCCGACCTCGTTAACGCTGCGCCTCTGCCCACAAAGTTGGTCGCACCAACGCAGTGTCCACCAATGCGTCCACGTACAAGTCCGTCACCGCGGACCTGACCCTCACAGCGTTCTTACCGGCGGTCAAAATCTTACAGGCAGAAGAGCAGAGGCCACAACATAAATTAAAAGACGCAAGAACGCCAAGACTGCTCACCTCACACAACCAGACAGAAAGAGCCTGCCTCTGCTCATCTTGCAGCGTGCCAAACGGCGAAAAAAGTAGTGGCCCAGGCAGACGGCGTGACCAGAGCAAAAAGACGATGCCAAAATGGCAGGGGAGGCCTATATACCCCTCCCCCCCCCCCCCCATCCTCAGCGCGTGGGAAGTCACGCGCCTAGCGCGCCACAGGTCAGTCTGGGGGTACTCCTCCCTGAGTCCCCACAACTAGAGAAGGGGTGGGTTAGTGCCCAGATGGCACTAGAGGGCCGCCCTCTTTAGTGACCTCCTGCGTGGACCATGGGCAACCGCATTTTATGTGCGAGAACTGGAGGTAGGATTCTGCCTATCAGGGAACTTTAAGGAGTGTGGGGTCTTTTCAGAGAGGTGGGAATTTGGAGCCCACCTTTTGTGGGCTTGCATCAATATATGGGGCATCAATATATGGGGCTTTTGGGGTGCTACAGACACTATTAATGTGGTACTTCCAATTGAGGCAGGGTGCTTGATCTTGCCTTGCAACATCGGTGCATCAGGCTCAGATGAATTACGTGCTCTGTTAATAAAAAAGCGTGTGTGGTAATGATTAAATGTGGGATTTTGTATCACCATACCAGATCATTGGTATAGCCTTTTGGTCACAACTACAGATGTTGAAACTGGAGGCCTGGGTTCGAATCCTAACGTCAGATCCACATCCTGTAATTTTTGGCAAATCACGTATATGCTGGAAAACAAGTTGTTCTTGATGTACTTATGCAGAAAAATATGCGATAATAGGGTGAGCTGTTTGGTCTTAGTCGCCTATATAACCTAGCTTTTCATGACTACCCCTCTTTCGCTGCCTGACCCGTACGTGCAGTGGCACTGAGTGGGTCACTGGCGAAGTACACTTGCACGGCTCGTGACACAAAGCAAACGGCTTCATAACATTCTTTTCAAAAGAGGCTTTCCGGGCTTTTGCAGAAAATGCCCCCCCACATAAAACCCCCGCAAAGCAAGTATAGAGCATTAATCCACCATCAACCTCCCCATTTCACAGACATTCGTCTGTCATTTGATGTATTTTACCTTATTAGTTAATTCACTCAGGGAATAAATATGAAAACATTGCCAGGAAAGGAAAAATGGTGCACAGACAGAATATCGAGTTTGAAATGTCGACATACACAAATATCGAGTTAGAAACATTGTGATGCAGAAATATTGACATCGTGGTCAAGAATATCGACATGTAGGTAAAAAATCTATATTTTTTAAAATATCGAATTTATCAATATCGTTTGCAAAAATATAGTTGTTTAAAATATCGATGTTTTATTTAGTGTTATGTATTTTAGTTTAGTATGTATTTTAAAAGTATGTAAACTCTTTTTTTGTATAAGTATTCCTTTTGGTTTTTAAAACATGTGTTGAATTTTTAGTAGTTATTAATTTTATTTTAATAAAATTTTGCATGTTTTAGTTCTGTAGCGGGTTGTGGGTTTATAGGGGAATAGGGTGGGAAGTAATACATTATAATAAATTAATTAATATTTTTATTTAATTGTATTTATTTAATTTAGATTTTATAGCGTTAATTGTGGGAATTAATTTATTATTAGTTAATTATTAATTAATTGTTAAAAATATTATATTTAGTTAATTAATTGGTAATTATGTTGATTGTGTCATTTGTTTAGGAGCGGGTTCTGGGTTTATACGGGAATAGGGTGGGAAGTAATTTCATTATAATACATTTAATAATATTTTAGATTTATTAATATGTATTTAATTTATATTTTATTGTGTTAATTGTGAGAAACATTTTATTATTAATAATTTATTGATGGCTTGTTAATTATTAATAATTAATTAATTGGTAATTAATTATGTTAATTGTGTTATTTTTTTAGGAGCGGGTGGTTGTGTTTATAGGGGAATAGTGTGGGAAGTAATTTATTTAAAATAATTAATAATTATGTGTTAATTAATGCTAATTAATGAATTAAAATTCAAATATGGCAATTGTGTAATTAATTTAAGATGTGAATTGTGGGGTTTATAGTGGTAATGGTTGGAAAGTAAATTATATTAAATTAATTAATACATTGCACTCACTGGAGTGGGAATATTAAGTTTTATCCCCCCCCCCCTATCCAACAGTTTCCCTACTGTAGCACTCACTGGAGTGGGAACAGTAATTTTTACCCCTCCGCTATCCAACATTTTCCCTACTGTTACACTCACTGGAGTGGGAATTTTAAGTTTTACACCTCTGCTATCCAACACTTTCCCTACTGATGGACTCACTGTAGTGGGAATAGGAAGTTTTATCTCTCTGCTATCCAACACTTTCCCTACTGTTGCACTCACTGGAGTGGGAATAGTAATTTTTAACCCTCTGCTATCCAACATTTTCCTTACTGTTGCACTCACTGGAGTGGGAATAGTCATTTTAACCCTCTGCTATCCAACATTTTCCATACTCTTGCACTCACTGCAGAGGGAATTTTAAGTTGTACACCTCCGCTATCCAACACTTTCCCTACTGTTGCACTCACTGTAGTGGGAAGAGGAAGTTTTACCTCTCCACTATCCAACACTTTCCCTACTGTTGCACTCACTGGAGTGGGAATAGTAATTTTTACCTCTCCGCTATCCAACATTTTCCTTACTGTTGCACTCACTGGAGTGGGAGTATTACGTTTTACCTCTTTGCTATCCAACACTTTCCCTACTGTTTCATTCACTGGAGTGGGAATAGTTATTTTTACCCATTTGCTATCCAACACTTTTCCTACTGTTGCACTCAATGGAGTGCAAAATGTAAGTTTAAAGACTATTAAATATTTTAATGTTTTAATTTACAATATAATGTTATTTTCTATTAGATTTTATGTTATAGGTGTATGTATATATATATATATTTATTTGTAAATTGTTACATATTTATAAAATTTAAAAATAAATTACAATTAATAGTTTAATATTTGTTTTAAAGTAAAAAAATAAATATATATATATATATATATGACATTTTTTAAATGTATGTTAATGTTTTTTTCAAATTAAATGTATTTTTTATATTTGTTAAAATGTATATTAAATCCAAATAATATTGTTAATTGTATTATTTCTTACATGTAACAATATTTTTTAGATATAAAAAAAACTATATTTTATACATCTATACTTTTGACATCTATATTTCTTTTCAATATTTTGATACTTACCATTATAAATATAGGATGTTGATATTTTTGACATAGATATTTATGACTCGATATTTGTGTATGGGGATATTTTGGGCTTCGATATTCTGTCAGTGAACCAGGAAAAATAGGCAGCTGTCTATTTTTCCTTTCCTGGTGACGTTGTCATATTTTTTTAATTGAGCCAAATTAACTAATAAGGTAAAACATATTATTTATGGCAGAAAACCCTGACCTGGTGAATGAATCGCTGTTGTGTATCTGGGCAGCAGAACTATGCATTATGTGAAGCCCAGCAATGATAAAGGCCTGTCCTTCCTGAACTTCATATATTTTATTTCTATACATATATATTATAGGGCAGAAGCATACTCCCTTTCTCTGTCTCCTGCACTATTTTCTTTTCTTCCTTTCCATTTCACTATGCTCCTTTCCTATTATCCAGTCTTTCATGCTTACCCCGTCCTTATGATAAACTGATCAATAGGTCTGTGAAGCCTGGATGCATGCCATGGACAATGTTTAAAATATATGGCTCTTTACTCACTCTCTCTCCTGTAGCCTTTTTTACTCTCTTCCCACCCGCCCTATACCAATCCAACCAGATGGCCCTCACATCTGAATGCACCATTTCTGTAAACAGGGAACCAATTACTTTGCTTTATTTAACTGCTAATACTGTTTATGCACATTTTCACAGTTCTAGTATTTCTTCTTCCTGCAGCTGAAGTACAATTCTTTAATGTAGTTCTAAATCTGATATTACCTTTCAAGCCGATTGTTTCACTAACGCCACTCCAGACAACGCAAATTCACTCTGCACAATTGTGCTCCATACAACTGCCCTTCACACCACCCAACTCACTCCACTCTATGCAAAGCCACTCCAAACAGTGACTCTCAAGGCAGTGCTACTCTGCTCCTACGCAACGCCACTGTGATTTGCTGCACACCGCTCTGCTTTACTCCACTCACAGCCACTCTGCTTTACTCCATGCCAATCCCCTCAATTCCACTCAGCTTTGCTCCACTCTGCTATGCTCCACTCTGCTTTAATCCACTCTGCTTTACTCCACTACACTCCGCTCAACACCGCTCTGCTTTACTCCACTCTGCTTTACCTCATGTCAATCTGCTTTTCTTCACAAATCCACTTTACATCACACAATTCCATGTCATACAATGCCACAACTAACAATTCCAATCCAACCCATATAATTCCACTAGACATCACAGTCATCCACTCCATTTCATAACATAAAGATAAGAAACATTTACAGTTATGTGAATAGATCCAACGCTTACTTTTTTTAACACCCAATTACACAGTTCTGATGCCTAGCTCCTACCTATTTCTTCTTTTTTGTCACCAAACAGGTGAACCTATTCTCACAGTTCTACCCCACACAATTCAACTCTACACAGTTGCAATCCACACCACATATTTCGACACCAAACCACATAATACAACTAAACAACAGAATTACACAACACACCACAGACATCTAATCCACACCACACAATTACACATTGTGCCCCAAAATTCTACAGCACATAATCTAATTAAACTCCAATACATACCACTCCACAAAACAAAATACCATTCCACATAATTACACTTCTGTTAGAAATGGGGGTCTCTAGTTGGCAAGGGCTTGCACCTTTGTCCAAATAGGGACCCTTCTTCCTAGTCAGGGTAAGGGAGTTACACTCCTAAAATAACCACTGCACGCCCCCTTGGTAGCTTGGCACGAGCAGTCAGGCTTATCTTAGAGGCAGTGTGTAAAGCATTTACACATAACCAACAGTAATACAGTGTAAGCACTACAAAAGAACACCACACCAGTATAGAAACATATCCAATATTTGTATATACTTAAGACAAGACCAGAACGATAAAAATCCACAATACAGTACTTAAAAATCTTCAGTTAGCAAAATAACTTTGTAAAACAGTTCCTTGATGTCAATAGCTCCGTCCGGGGCCATCACAGCATCGTGAGCAAACAAATCAAAACAGTTCTGGCTGACCGCGGTGCCGCGGGCCAGCTACGGTGTTGGGAAGACCCGCAAACAGTACCTTTCAGAAATGCACGGTGCCGATGACCTCTCGTTGAGCTTCCGAACACACGGCGTCCACAGGTGTCGGTTCCGGAAGGTCAGTGCAGGAGTTGACGGGGCCCACGAAGTCATACGCGTTGCAGATCAAACTCTTTGCTGAAGTCAGGAGCGCTGGCATCAGCCGGTGTCAGGTGCTGCAGTGCAAAGTGCCGCAGTGCGGCGTGCAGTGCCCTCAGGTCACAGTGCGAGCAGCAGCTCGGTGGAGGCGTAAGATGGCGTAGTCGGTGAGACCAGGGTCGCGGTGCTGGCAGGTCACAGTGCAAGCAGCGGTATCGTCGTGGCTGGAGAGCTGTCGTCGGCTGACAAACTGGAGTCGATGACACCGGCATCGGTAGGCCAAGGCTGCGGTGCGGGATGAGGGCGGTGCGTCGTATAACTTTACAAGGGATGCCCTCAAACCACGGTGTAAGCAGCGGCATCGAGTCTGGCGTGGAGTGACGTCGTCGGGGATACCAAGGCGTCGTCGTGAAGCGAGGCGGTGCAGAGTGCGGTGACCACAGGTTGCGGTGCGAGCAGCGGCTCGGTGGTGGTGTCAGCAGGCGGCGTCAGTGAGACCAGGGTCGTGGTGCGGCATTGCGGCGGAGCCCTCTGCGGTGCCCTCAGATCATGGAGTCGGCATCGGCGTCATAGATGGCGTCGAGCTTGAAGTCTTTGCTGTTTCTGAGACTTCTTGAACAGGGGGCAAGCTCTACCTCAAGCCTTTGGAGAAACTCACAAAAATAGATTGCAGAATGTTCAGTCAAGTCCTTTCACTGCCCAAGACAGAAGCAGCCACTGCAGGCCAACAGAGCAAGGCACACAGCAAAGTGGTAGTTCCTCCTCACAGCTTCTCCAGCTCTTTTTCTTGGCAGTATCCTTGATCCAAAAGAGTTCTGAAATCTTGGGGTCTGGGCTGCTAACAGGCTCTGCAGTGGCAGGCCAGAGTTGCACTTTACAGGCTGTTTGCGTGGGTGGCACAATCCAGTGCTGCAGCCCACCAACAGCATTTGATCTATGGGCCCTGGCACGCGCAGTGCACTTTACTAGGGTCTGACACATGAATCAAATAGGCCAATCATGGAAACACCAATACATAACACGTTTTACCACAGGAGCACTTGCACTTTACTACTGATCAGCAGTGAGAAAAGTGCGCAGAATCATTACACCAGCAAAAACAGAGTCAAAACAGGGAGGTCAGAAAGCAAAAACTCAGGGGAAACACGCCAAAAGATGCCAAGTCAAACAACTTCATAACACAAAATCTCACTCCACATAATTGCAGTACACTCAATACCACATATTTACTATCCACAGCACACCAAGCCACATAACTTGACTTCACAAATCCAATCCACACCACACAATTCAATGCCACACAATTACACAACTAATATAATCCAACACACATAATTCCACTACACACCACACACCACATACATACATTCCATGGCACATACATAAAAGACATTGCCATCTACAATGCTAAAAACACAATCACTGGTTGATGTCATCAGCGATGTCATTTGAGAAGTCGTCAGTGATTTCACTGACCATGTCAGGAGGGATGTAATATGTGAGGTCAAAATCAGTGCATTGTGAGGGCGTGAGTTATAGTTAGCTCAGGTGACTATATCTGCAGAATTTCTCTGACTTTGCATGAGTGAAATGTCTGCCTAACAATAGCGCCTATACTATCACTATTATAGCAAATTCAACTCCCTTAATATCTCTTTAACACAATGTATAACCCTTTCAGTGGAATCTGTGACTGCATCCATCACTGTATCAGTATTTCTCTCATTCACTGTGTAAGTATTTCTGTGGACCTGTGAGATGGTGCATCATTCTATCAATAGTTCCAAAACAAACTGTGTGACTGTCTCATTGCATCTATTAGTGGGTGCATCAGTCTTTCAATGGGTCTGCGATTTGTTGCATGAGTCAGTCAATCTGTGAGTAGGGGCATGAGTGCTGTACATTTGTAAATAAGTATATAACTGCCTGACTGGTTCTGTGAGTGGATACATGAGTATCTAGGTGCACATCTAAGTGGGTGAGTGAGTGGGTGCATGAGTGTCTGAGTGGGTCAGTGAGTGAGTACATGAGCCTCTCAGTGGGCCAATGATTGGGAGTGTGTGTCTGAGTGGTTCTGTGAGTGGGTATGTGAGTCCCAGAGTGTATGAGTGACTGGGTGCATAAGTCTCTGAGTGTGTCTGTGAGTGGGTATGCGAGTGACTGTATGGGTGTGTGAGTGTCTGAATGGGTCTGTGAATTAGTGTATTAGTGTCTGAGTGGATGTGAGTGGGTGTACAAGTGTCTCAATGGATATGTGAGGGAGAGTGGGTGAGTGAATGCGTACATGCATGTGTGTCTGAGTGGGTCTGTGAGTGGGAGGACATGTGCCTGGGTGGTTCTGTGAGAGAATGCATGAGTCTTTGAGTGGGTGAGTGAGTGGGTGTGTGCATAACTCTGACAGGATCTTTGACTGAGTGTGTGAGCTAATGGCAGACTTATAAAAGAACTATGAGCCAGGTAGGCTCCTTGCCTTGTATTGAAATCACATTTGGTGGCAGGGAGCCCTATTAGTGTTAAGCACTTCATGCCATTGTGTTCTATGCCACTCTACTCTATACCACTGCACTCTACAACAGTCTACTCTGCAACACAGCATTTTCTACCACTGAACTCCAGGCTACTGCGGCAAAGCTGCACCACTCTATTCTGCACCACTATTCTACACTGCTGCACTCCTCACCACTGCATTCTGACACTCTGGTCTGCAAGACTGCACTCTCCGCCACTGAACTCAATGCCACCCTACTCTACACGACTGTACTCTAAGTCACTGCACGCTATGCCATTCTACACCACTGTGCTTTAAGTCACTGCACTCTACGTCACTGACTCTATGTCACTGCACTCTACTCTGTACCGCTCAACTGTACTGCACTCTGCACCACTACACTCTGCACCACTCCATGCCACTCTACTCTGAAACAATTTGCTTTCTCTCACTCCAATCTACTCTGCATTCTGTCACTCTACTCTGTGCCATTGCACTCCACAGCACTTTACTCAAAACCAGTGCACTCTACGCCAATCTACCCTGCATCACTGAACTTTACACCACTTTTTGCTAGGCCACTCCAACGACACTATTCTCTATCATACTCTACTCTTGTTATGTTTCATATAGGTATCCTAATATAGGTCTGAGTAATATCATTCACCTTCACCTACCTTACCTTCCTAATACTACACAGTAAGGAGCCTTTAGGATTGAACCTTTACCTAGTTCTAGTCCTGGGTGCAGAAGGAGGGTTTTTCATGAACGATAGCATCCTATAACTTCATCAATGGACTCATACAGTATGAATGAATATTAATGAGGTATCTTGGAAACCAGGCAGGGGCTACACCACCTACCCCACCATATCTACGTCCAAGGTTCATCCCATACGTCATACTCAAATCCAACAATGGCTAATACATGAGACAAGGGACAAAGAAACCCTAAATACTTTTTGTATAAATACAGCACCTCTTGCAAGGGTTGTCAGGGGGAACCAAGACTTCCAGGCCAACACACTGACCAGAGACGCTGGGGCTCCTGCATGCAGACGCTCCAGCTGACAGTGGTCTAACACATCCCTTGATGGTGTCCAACTCAAGACCAGGACGAGGTCCCACACTCTCTCACTTCAGGTAATGGGGTTTGACTAAATCCTAGAGGGATTCTTGGCTTCACACCTACTCACATGCTAGGTACACTTAGGTGCATCTAGATAGGCATCTTAGGAGTATGCGCACTTTTATCATGCATTTTATATTCATGTATTTATTCATGCTTATCGCAAAATGGTAGAGCTGTACTATTCTTTTATATTCACGGTACTGCTAATAATAAATATCTGCTACTATCTAACGATTATCGCAGCACATGTATTTTACACTAGAAGAACAACTGTGCAATAAATTCTTATTGTAACACGCCCGACTGTTTCTTCTGTGTAACTCTCTGAGGCTGGATAAATGACCATGAGCGACTCAGTGAAAAGTAGTACATTGTTTCTACGGGGGATCAGGGTTGTCATGTTCTAAGGTTGCCAGAAACTATTCTCTCCCTGATAAGAGGAGACACTAGTGGCACTGTGAGCTATCTAATGCAAACAGGCTAACATTTCTCGGTGGGGGTGCTCAGCGTCAGTCTGCACCAAACCCACAGTTTATGTTATCCGAACGCGCAGGTCCTATATGGGTAATATAGGAACTACACGACACTCTGTGATGTTCTACTCCATTAAACTACTCCACTCTATTATGCCATTCTAAACTACTCAACAATGCTCTACGTAACTCCCTCTATGCCACTTTACTCCACTCTATCCTACTGCACCCTACTCCGCTCTACTCCACATCACTCTACTCTATACCTCTCCACTCTGACACTCGACTCTACAAAACTGTACTCCATTCGACTCTACAACACTGAACTCCACTCTGCCATTCCACTCTCTTACACTAGTCCACTTTATGCCACTATACTCTACAGCAATCAACTCTGCTCTACACCACTCTGCACAACACTCTCAGTGCCACTCCATTCTGCACCACTCCATGACACTCTGCAGCTATAATCTAAGCCACTTCATCACACTCCACTTTTCGACAAGCCACTCTCCTTTACCCCACTAACTTTTAGCCATGCTGAACCACAACCATGCTGGTGTACAATATGGCTAAAACATATTGGCAAAGCCAATGGCTCTCGCAAATGCCAGGCCTTTTGGCTTTGCCAATGCTTGTTTATTTGAACCAATACTGCAGACCATTGGCAGAGGACATTGGCAATCCACATGTTCAAAAAGTCAAGACCTATTGCCTGTGCCAATGCTTGTTTTTGTAGCAATAATTTTCTTTGCCAACGAACTAATAAAAAAGTGTGTTTCTTAATATCCTGTGTATGTCAAACAAGTATTACTACTCAAGGTCATCCTAGAATAATACATCTGCATATTTAAACCTCCATGCAGTGGTACAGCCAGAACCCATCCTATGGTAATACATCCACATCATGAAGTCTTTGTCTACTGTTACAGTCCAGTTCCAAAGTTATCCCTGGATCATCCTTGACTAATGCAGCTGCATTCTAAAGTCATCAGAAGATCATCCTGTAATAATACAGCTCCATCCTGAAATACTCATAGGATCATCCTGGAGTAATCCAGCCTAACCCTGAAATCATCATGGGGCATTCTGAAGTAGTAAAAGATCATCACATGTTTTCCACTGAAATAAAAGGAACCCATCCTGGAGCAGTTTCTCTGATGACTATGGAGTCATCTCATTTACATATTTTGCCCTATAGGCATACTTCAAATTGGCTTTGGATGACTTCCCCAGGTAATTGCAGGAATAGCCTGGCTGAAGTCAACGGATGACTTCATAAAGACTCCAGGATGATCTTCCTTATACTGCTAGCAGGCCTTCCCTGCTCAATTGATGTTACTTTACACAGCAGATCTTGTGCGCTGGTTAGTGGTGGCATCTGACATTTGAAAGTGGTGAGGGTAAAAGTCATGGATGAGTGTTACGTCACGACTACCATAAGGAAGGTCCGGGGTTTTTAGTTTTTTTAAATAGAGTGGGCAAATCATTGATGTATAATATTATGCATAGAACTGCATATTTTTGAAAATGTAATGCATAATTTTAGTGGAAATGTGCTATTTGTGAATGAGAGATCACTACTGCACCATCCTTTAGTAATATATTTGCGACAGTATGCCCCAAAGTGCCCGACCACCAGTTATATACCACAGCCATACCACGTTCCTGATGAACAATAGTAGCTCATGTGTGACACTTGTGCTACCTTTGGATTTTTAATAATCCTTATTATTTCAGTTATGCAACATTGACGGCAGCACTCCCACTATGGCAATTGTTCCAGCACCACTGCAGTATTTAATTATTGCACACCAGATCCATAGACCTTGGCCAAATGCACTTCCAGGGTGAGCCTGAGGATGCTGATAGTAAGTGTTCCACTTTCACACATCATTCTTAGGCCTGGGTGGGTGTTGGTAATGATGACATATATAGGCTCATCCTCTGGGAAGAACGCTGCAAATGCAGTCCACCATCCAACCCGAATAAAAAGTGGAGAGCCTTTATTTCGAAATAATAACCTTATAAAAAACTAAGAGAAGTGGCAAGATAAAAAGGTGCAGACAGTTGTAATGAGCAGAAAAGTGGCTTTTATGATGTGGGGCTTTTAATGCATAGGTGGATAGCGCTCTGTGTGTGCTGTGAATGATGTGTAGGCACCCCGAGTAATGAGGGTACTTTGAGAAGGAGATATGCATGTACTGTGTGTTACGTGAAGCACAGCTTGTGAAGTGCCTGCAATGCATATCTCACATGGAGCTATGAGAGAACAGGAAGCAAAGCCGAGTTACCACAGGAGGGTTGCATTGAAAACGCCCACGGGCAGACACCCAGCCTAAATGTTAGTGCAGGGAGCTGGAAAAGGTTTAAGTACTTATATCATCTCTAGAAACAAGATTTACATAAATTGGAAGGAATTATGTTTTTGTAAATTAGTGATGCTCTCTGCATTCCTGCCATTTCTTTCCTGTAACAACAAATCAGATAGTGTGATTCATTGTATTTCTTTAATTTGTGTATGCCCTTAAGGACTGGCTCAGATCTGTGCCCCCTTTATGAAGCTTTACTACAAACTCATTCTTGCCATGTGGCCTATGAACACATTTCCTCCAGTTGCTCGACACAGTCACATGCCGGCCTTTCTTTGCTGCTGGAGCATTTCATTGCCGATCCATTTAATGGAAGGGGTTGTGTTGCGGTGGTATCAATAGCCGAGGCCTTTCCAGCCCTCTGGTTATCTTATTAGTCAGGACCCAGGGGTCATGTAAATCTCAGACTACCAGGAGCCACCGGTTTGAGAAGTCAGGAATGCAAGCGGCCAGTATTGGCTTTCTACCACCTCTTGCTCTGCAACATGTGCAAGGTGTAGTAACTTATTTGCAGCTACATGCTTTTGAGGTCAACTGTCATAGAAACCTAAAGCTTTTGCAATATCTCAATTGGGTACAAGAATAAGCATTTCCCAATTTGTATGCCAATCTACTTTCTTTATTTTTTGCAGATTAATATAGCGCGCGCATGACCTGAAGGAACTGGAGTGCTGTACATGAGCACCAGTAGTCATTACATGTTGGTATCAGCCGACTGAGCAACCATGCCTGTGACTTTGGGAGTTAAACATTTGCTGCAAAATTCACAGATGAGATCCAGGCAGGGCCAGTCCAGCCCTTCATGCTTCAGAGGTCGGTTAAGACGGTATCATTAAGTTAGGCTATTTTATAACATTGCGGACCTGCAGTGCTGTGTTAAAAACAGCATTGGTTCTCAGTGCCTCCATTGGGGTGAGAACACTCCAGAGCAGAGCAAATACCTGGAGTCTGCCTGCAGATATGTGCTGTCAAGGATCTCAGTATGCAGAAGAAACACACATTACAGGGCCACCTTCTCAGTGCCAGCCGGGTGAAAATGCAGCAACATACAATGCCTCTCACTAGAGTGCTGCGAGGTGGGCCCGCAGGGTCCAGAGAATGGTTGCAAGATTTAGCCGAGGGGTTTGAGTCAAGGCAAAGAATGTGGCGCTAGAGGCGGCGGTGCCTATATATAAAGAATGAACAGCACCATGCTGTTGGGGCACACGCTTTGATGTTTACATTTCAGACACCATAGTTAAGATACAGCACCAAATAACGAAATCATGTAGCCCTCTGCAAAGTACTACATTGCATAAGATCAGGTTCATTTTTCTTTTCCCTTTTTTCAGCCACGGGATAATTAAGTCATTTGCCTAGAATCACAGTGTGTTGAGGTGGCAGAAAGCCGGTACTGGCTGCTCGCATTTCTGAAGCCACATCAGCTCTGCTCTTGCTTTAAAGTAAATAAGCAAGCCTGCTTTTCAATGTGCTAATTATAACACATACCCAGGGCTTTATGTGGGCCGGGTCTCTCGGGTGCTGAGCACTGGCAGTGTTTTAGAGGAGGCCTCAAAACGGGTCTCTAGCGGGCTCTGTTTTGTGCCCTGGCACAGGCGGTCCGTTTTTTCAGGACTGCAGTGACAGCAGGCATATCGATGTGCGCCTGCTCACACTGCTTACTTCTCACTAGTGGAGAAGTTATGGCATGACGTCATACCAGTTGAGCGTTGTATGGGAAGGGATATCCTTCAAAGAGTCATTTACTCTCTGGATTTCCCTTCTCTTTTTGAAACTCAGGAGGAGCAACATTGTCGTGGTGTCACCAGGGCTTTAAGTGGAAGCTTTTTCAGTATTATACAAGCCATAGTTGCTGCTTATTTCTCTTATGCAACTAACAAGCATTCACAAATCCAATAGTCCTGATGTTACTTGTTGTATCATATATGTGGATGCAATGACAGAAATAGAAAAATACAAGTCGGGCGGCACAGTAAGCTAAGCACAGATTTTTAGCTTATGTGTTTTAAGCCAGGTCCTTATTTACATTGGCCACGCCCCTTTGCGAGACCCCCCAGTTTTTCATCCCACTTAAAGCCCTGCACATACCTTTTTAATATACACGATTCTTTTTTGCATTTTTGGCACGGTGGCTGATGGCTCAGTTTGGGTCCAATTCTAGTTGTCTCTCAGTCTCAGAGTCTCGAAAGAAAACTGCAGGCTCTACTAAACTCCAACGTGGCCGGTTTATTTTCAGAGCCAATTCTCCCACAACACCTGCGTCGCCTGAGCCAATCCCGATGCTGCTTCCTTGCTTTTTATGTGTCAAATAGCATGGAAGCAGTGCCAGGATTGGCTGGAGCAGGCAAGCCAGACGCTCCTCGGGAGACCAAGAGGTTGCAGGCTCACTAACGATGTACATAGGAGAAGCTTTGAGTGTGAATGTAGGGTTGGACGCAGAAAGGCACCCATCGAACCTGACGTGTGCACTTTACTTAAAACTAAGCTTCTTGTAAAGCCCCATCCACGTCTTCCTGCCCTGCCTCTCACTCATGCCGATTGACAGTGACACCTGCCCTGAAATTAAAGAATCGTGGTCCCCGACCGGGAGAAAGCAACGTAAACTAAATCAATTGAAGACTGATTTACTGCTGGTACCACGGGGGGAACAAATGAAGGGGGGCAACACTCCATGCATTTTGCTTCTGCCAGGCCTGTTGTAGTGGCTGTTGGAAAAAAAAGCTGCTCAAACAAGACGCACTACCCTGCCAATGTATAGGTAACTGAACACCACTACGGAAACTGTGCTGCTCTTCAACAAGAGCAGAGTGTGTGTTTGTATGTGTGAGAGACTGAAGGCGGCATCTCTTGCCTCCAGTTCCCGCCCATGGAATCTGCAAACCATGACCACACCCTCTCTTGTGATAAAAACCCTCTCCGGGCTGAGCCCTGTACTTGCTGCTGCTGCTCCTCCTGCCCGATTCTCCACCGTGCTTCAGCATCTCCTAGACCTAATTTCTTCTCACAGCTAACACCGCACCCTAACGCCGCCATGGTGACAGTTATAAAGAGTCGGGTGTGTCTTCTGCTTCCTATAATCTATGTCTATTGGGGTGGGGAGGAGAAGTAACAGGATGGAAACTAAGGGGTTGTGTCTACCAAGGTAGGGTGGGTTTACCGAATCTTGAGTCGCCCTCCTCTGATTCTTGGCCCTGCGCCTCTGTTCCCCAGCAGGTCGTGCAAGGAACAATATTTGCACTGATTATGCATTCTCCTAAATTGCCATAATGTTGGTTACTTAATGTGTTTTTGTAGCAATGTGGAGCAACTATATCAAGTCAGCCGTGAATACTTGAACATGCTGACAGTGCGATTTACAGGTTTTATGTGTTGAAAGTTACTTACTAACCCATCAGAGAACTTGTATGTTTTTTTCCTTTGTTCTTTCTAGCTGCTTGATTTACGGCAGGGACGGCTGCCCTTTTTGGGCGGTGGAGTGTCACCCCCCTTCATTTGTTGCCCACTTGGCTCCAGCAGTACTTTACGTTGTTTTCTACCTGTTGGGGACCACGGTTCTTTCATTTCAGGGCAGGGGTCACTGTCAATCAGCATGAGTGACAGGTAGGGCGAGTAGACATGGGTGGGACGTTACATGAGGCTTGGTTCGAAGTAAAGTGCGAATCTCAGGATGGACGGGTGCATTTCTGCGTCCAACCCGACATGCGCACTCAAGGCTTCTCCTATGTACATCGTTAGTGAGTCTGGGGGGGTTGCAGCTACAATCCCTTGGTCTCCTGAGGAGCATCTGGTTTGCCTGCTCCAGCCAAACCTGGCACTGCTTCCATGCTATTTGATACATAAAAAGCAAGGAAGCAGCGTCTGGATTGGCTCGGGCAATGCAGGTGAGATAGGAGAATTGTCCCTGAAAATAAACCGGTCACGTTGGAGTTTAGTATAGCCCGCAGTTTTCTTGCAAGACTCAGAGACTAAGAGACAACCAGAATGGGACCCAAACTGAGCCATCGGCTACCGTGTCAAAAATGCAAAAAGGAGTTGTGTATATTAAAAAGGTATGTGTTTTAATTTGCACATTAAAAAGCAGGCTTGCTTCTTTACTTTAAAGCAAGAGCAGAGCAGATGTGGCTTCAGAAATTCAAGCAGCCAGTATGGGCTTCCTACCACCTGAACATCCTGCGATTCTAGGAAAATGACTTAATTATCCTGTGACTAAAAAAAGAAAAAGAAAAATGAACCTGATCTTATGTAATGTAGTACTTTGCAGCGGGCCACATGATTTGTATATTTGGTGCAGTATGGACTCTTAACTATGGTGTCTGAAACGTAAGAATCAGAGCGTGTGCCCCAACAGCATGGGGCTGTTTACTTTTCATATATAGGCATTGCCGCCTCTAGTGCCGCATTCTGTGCTTCGACTCAAACTCTGTGGCTTAGACTCGCAACCATTCTCTGGACCCTCCTAGCCCACCTTGCAGCATTCGAGGCAGAAGCATTGTATGTTGCTGCATTTCCACCCCGCTGGTGCTGTGAAGTTGGCAATGTAATGTGCGTTCCTTCTGCATACAGAGCTCCTTGACAGCACATATCTGCCGGCACACTCCAGGTGTGTGCTCTGCTCTGGAGGGTTTTCACCCCAATGGAGGCACTGATAACATGTGCTGTTTTCAACACAGCACTACAGATCCATAATGTTGTAAATAGCCTAACTTAATGATACCATCTTAGCCAACCTCTGAATCATGAAGGGCTGACCTGGCCCGGCCTGGATCTCATCTGTGAATTTTGCATCAAATGTTTAACTCCCAAAGTCACAGGCATGGTTGCTCAGTCGGCTGATACCAACATGTAACGAATACTGGTGCTCATGTACAGCACTCCAGTTCCTTCAGGTCATGCTCGCGCTATATAAATCTGCCAGAAATAAAGAAAGTAGATCGGCACAAAAAGTTGGGGAATGCTAATTCTTGTACTCAATTGCGATATTCCAAAAGCTTTAGGTTTCTATGACAGCTCACCTCAAAAGCATGTAGCTGCAAATAAGTTACTACACCCTGCACATGTTGCAGAGCAAGAGGTGGTAGAAAGCCAATACTGGCTGCTTGCATTCCTGACTTCTCAAACCGGTGGCTCCTGGTAGTCTGAGATTTACATGACCCCTGGGTTCTGACTAATAAGATAACCAGAGGGCTGGTAAGGCCTCGGCTATTGATACCACTGCAACCCAACCTCTTCCATTAAATGGATCGGCAATGAACTGCTCCAGCAGCAAAGAAAGGCCGGCATGTGACTGTGTCGAGCAACTGGATGAAATGTGCTCATAGGCCACATGGCAAGAATGAGTTTATAGTAAAGCTTGATAAAGGGGGCACAGATCTGAGCCAGTCCTTAAGAGCACCCACGAATTAAAGAAATACAATGAATCACACTATCTGATTTATTGTTACAGTAAAGAAATGGCAGGTTTGTAGAGAACATTACTAAATTACTAAAACATAATTCCTTCCAGTTTATGTGAATCTTTTTTCTAGAGATGATTTAAATAGTTAAATATTTTCCAGCTCCCTGCACTAACATTTAAGTTGGGTGTCTGGCCGTGGGTGTTGTCATAGCATCCCTCCTGTGGTAACTCGGCTTTGCTTCCTGTTCTCCCATAGCTCCATGTGAGATATGCAGTGCAGGCACTTCACAAGCTGTGCTTCACGTAACACACAGTACATGCATACCTCCTGCTCAAAGTACTCACATCACTCGGGGTGCATGCACATCATTCACAGCACACACAGAGCACTGCCCACCTGTGCATTAAAACCACCATAAAAGGCAATTTTCTGCTCATTGCAACTGTCTGCACTTTTTTATCTTCACACTTTTCTTAGTTTTTAGGTCAAGCATCAGCGCAAATGCACTGTCTGAAAGACATGCTATAATCAGTACATAGAGTGTAATCCCACCTGCTGCTTGCAATTGGTCCACTCCTGCATTGCTCTTCCGTGTTGGCTCCTCATTGGTTGGCACTCCTGAGACATCACTTCTGTTTTTCGTTCAGGAGCACCGGACATCTACAGTTTCGTTACGCTGTAGGTGTGCACATGTTTCTTTGGGGACTACTTTTATTTTCAGGCATGCATAACTTTTCTCTACATGTGCACCAAGCCCTCTTTTGTGTTTCTTCTTTGTAGTTACTGTCCAGACTTTGCGAACATGCGCCTAACTTTTCTTTACACAGGCGCCGTGCTCCATGTTTCAGCACGGCGCCTGTTTTTTTGTGTCTTCTTGTTTTCCTTTCTGTTTAACATTGACTTAACGGCACAGTGTTTAAATGCAGTACAGCACTGCCAAAATAAGTTGGTGAAGCCAATAAGTCTAACACCAGGAGGACAAAGTTCCTATGGGCGGGTGCACAAAGTCACCAAACCCTAAAAAAGAGAAAAAGGAAGAAAAGCAGAGTGTGAAAAGCCAATAAGTCCCCATGACAAAACTTGTTGTCATTACATTGTGTGTTTTTTAAAATTTTGATTTCAGTACTTAACTGTCCAGAATTTGTGAACATGCGCATAACTTTTCACTACAAGGCGTCCGATTTTATATTTCTTCTTGTTTTCCTTTCTGTTTGGTATTCACTGGATGGTACAGTCTTTCTATGCAGTACAGCACTGCCAAAATGAGTTGGCAAAGCCAATACGTCCCCATGGCATGACCTATGGGTGTTAACATTCTGTATTTTTTTTAATTTTGATTTCAGTCCCCATTTCCATAGTGTGCATGTTTTGTTGCTCCTGCTCCCCTCTTCCTTGTTTGCTGCATCTTCCTACTCCCATGCTCTGAGTTACTCTCCAGACCCCCAGCTCACTTGTGCTTTCAATACCTTTCCTATCCGTCAAAGCTTTTTATTTTAATTCCCCCATGCCGCTAGAGCTCTCCTGCCCCTCTGCTCATTGTTGTTGGCAGAGGCATTCACTTCCTTCACCACCCGCTTTTCCATTATTCCTCTGCCCCTCATCCCCTTTATGTTTTTTAATGAAATACATAGGTATACAGAGAGCTTTGCGGCCACAATTTTCTACTTTGACACTTCTCTAACACACACATACTTTCTTTCACCGGGTATTTAAGTGTCTGCAAAAATTATTGCTGCATTATGACGTATATGTGTGCTGGCATGATGATGCATAGACGTTCATACGTCATCATGCGTGGGCAGCTTTACCATCATGGATCATATGTGCTCATGCCAGGTGCGACCCATGCGCCCTTACAAATCTTGCTGATGCCATTCAGAATTGGCATTAATCAGCACACAAATCATTACAAAAGTGGACAAGTAACAAAGCTCCACCAATCTTACACAACCAACCTTATTTAACCGATCTTTGGAAATCCCATAACCCTACGAAAAGGGTACCCAGATTAAGAAAGCCCTGCCTTTCTGATATTATAAGACGCTGAATAAATGCTACTATTATAGCACGAAAGACAACAGAGTGTGCAGTTCCTCAAGGGGAGTGGAGGGGAAAACAAGTCTCTTATTGAATGCCCTCACACACCTAGCAAGGTGTCATGTTTCATCATTGGGCTGTGCTCCTCGTGGGGACGGCGCTGCAATGCCCGACGGGCTCCCGCGGAGGGGCTCTTTGCCGGAGATCTTTTGAGAGACAGCTGTTTGGTGCATGAGGGTGAGTGAACTGTGTAGTGAGTGAGTGTGAAGGGTGGTGTAAAATAGGTCTAGCACTGCCCTAAAGAAATTAATTTTATTCACGGGGTGTGCTACCCTAGTTAAAATGTGTGTGCCCTGTATGGATATATAATGATCCACAGGATCTAGTATGTGTGCGTGGTCGACATATTTCTTGCCTGTTGCCCCTAGCAGGTCACTCTCCAATTCTTTAGGACCGATGTCTAAGGAGTAAGTGCTCAAAACTGTTACACTGCTACAAGGCCAGTGCCATAAATATTATATGTATCACCAGCTTGGCAAGTTGAAGGTCCAGGGATTGTGGAGGACCTGGAAGGAAGAGACCCCCAGTTGTGGGGTCGTGGGTAGACGGGGTTGCCTTGTGAGCGCTTCGTTGCTCACCGTGGAGGGGGGCGCGCAACTAGCGGTGCTCCTACCCTGGCTCCTGTGATAATGTGATAATGTGATAATGTTATCGCCTTTCTTGATAATATGGCCCATAGTTCCCCCAAGCCATCCATTGATAAAGCAAGTAGTTATTTATTAAAAATAAGGAGATGAGCAAGCTGGACAAGGGTGCAGAAAGGTTACCCAAGGTCGCTATTACTAGACTGTAAGGGGGAGATTTACAAACATTGTGTGCTGGGTTAGCATCACAAAAGTGACGCTAACCAGCACTAATTTTTTTTTTGCTATCTACTTCAAGTTTTGCACTTGAAAGCACCCACAAAGTAGCTCACAGCACTGCTTTGCGTTATTTAGCGCAGAGGGGACGTTACATGGGTGGAACATGGGCGTTCCCATGCAACCTCCCATGCTTTTTGACACAAAACAATATTTACAAAGATTTGTAGACATGAATTTACGCCATAAGTTAACGTCTCTTCAAAGGAGGAGCTAACAGAAGAAATGCATTAATTTCTCTGTGCTTTCCCAACTTGGCATGCATGCTGCCCTGTGCAGCACACATACAAAGTGGGAAAAGCATTTCATTGTGTCTAGGCATAGTATTTTGTACAATAAGGGTACCCTTCCTGTACAAAACCTATGCTAGACTCATTCACACACCCTAGCGCTATGGCTCTAAGGTGTGTGCATGGCACACAGCTGCTGAAATCAGTGCCGACGCAAGGGAAAGCGGAGGAGAGAGCCATATCTCTGAAGATATTGCGCTCTCCTGCTCCCTCCCTGTCTTGCAGCGCAGCCTCGCGGGGGCTGTGCTGCTTTGCGTGCCTTTTTGCAAAACTCCCCCTAATTTCAACAATCCTGTCGACACTGCACTGCCTGATGAAGGAATTGTTTCTCCTGCTTTTTTAAAACCCTTTCTTCCTCCTGCTACATTCTGGGCCTCTCCTCACCTCGTGGCCTCTTTACCCTGCTTGCCACCCTACCCCCACCCTGCCATTCACACCCTTTCTCACAATAACCAGAGGAATTTTACAACTGGGCGCTGTCAACGAGGACTTTCTTTGTATGCCCAGCTCCCGCTGGTTCTCACCACCACTCTTTTAAGCAGAGCTTTAGCTTGATGACTGTGTTTGAAAACTGAATCCACCATCTGACAGACTGAGTTTTGTCCGAGTAAATTACGCAATTGTCTTGGCACTAGCTTTGGTCAATGTTGACATCTCTCCTGATTCATGTGTAGCTAGCAACCCCCCAACCCCACCCACAACTGTTTATTTACTGTGTTGGAAGTTGCTCATATTTCTACAATTTTCTTGCAATTAGTGACCTTTGTAATCTCCAGTGAATGCTGGCAGTATCTCTGCTGAGCATGTAGGCCCGCAGTCCGATATATATACCTTTAAATTAATTTAAACCGTTACAAGTTGACTCAGCCTGAGCTGCTCATCCTTCCAAGGTTGGTAAATTGAGTATCATTGAATTAGGTCAGTGCTTCTCAAACTTTTTAGAACCATGACCCAATTTTTAGAACAACAAGCGTTTGCACAACACCACTCAGTACAACTTTAATCCATACAATCACACCACGCAACATAATTGAACTCCACCTAATTACACATTACTCAATACCACATAAATACACCCCACATAAATCCACTCTACCACATAAAAATCCACATATTAACACTCCAGACCATGCCACACAATTACACTCAACACAATTTCACTCTATACTACTCTGTTCCATGCCACACTACTCAACTCCACTCAAACCCCTTCCAAACCTCATATTTATAAAACAAAACTACATTATGCCACCCCATTACACAATTTCACTGCACACCACATATATCCAATTTACAACACATAATTCTACATCATACCATAAAATTCAACAGCACACCACATAATTAAACTCCACTACATAACATTACACAACACAAAATACTGTTCTTCATAATTACACTCCATTGCACACAATAATATTCCACATAATTAAAAAACACATAATTACTATCCACATACTACAACTGCACACCATGCCACTTGATTCCACTACACAAATCCACACTACACCACAGAATTCCATCCCACACAATGCCACATCCAACAATTCCAATACAACCCACATAATTCCACTACACAGCACATACATCCACTCCAGTTCCTAACATATAGGTAAGAAACATTTACAATGCCAATTAATCTAACCTTCTTTCTTTCTTTTTAACATCCAAACACGCAGATTTGATAGTTAGCTCCTACCTATTTCTTATTTTTCATCACCAAACACGTAAAGCTATTTACACAGTTCCACACCATACAATTCAACTCCAAATGTTTGCAATCCACGCCACATAATTCAACACCAAACCACACAATAAAACTCAACAACACAATTACACAGCACACCACAACCATCTAATCCACTCCACACAATTGCACATTGGGCCACAAAATGCAACAGCACACCATACAATTATACTCCACTACACACCACTCCACAACATAAAATACCATTCCACATTATTCCACTCCATAACACACAATCCCTCGCCACATAATTCCAGTACACTCAAAACCACATATTTGCTACCCATATAATTCCACAGCCCACCATTCCACACAATTCCACTACACATATCCAAGTCACATCACACAATTCCATGCCACTCAATTACACAGCTAACTAATCCAATCCAACACACATAATTCCACTATGCACCACATACATACATTCCATAACACATAGGTAAAAGGCATTGCCATTTTCATTGCTAATATCTCTACCTCAAACAAATGCGAGACCGATTTCAGTTGCAATGCTTGTTTATAAGGTTATTATTTCGAAATAAAGGCTTTCCACTTTTTATTCGGGTCTGATGCTTTCCTACATTTACGGCGTTCTTCCCATAGGTTGAGCCTATATGTCATCATTACCAACAGCCACCCCGGGCCTGAGGATGATGTTTGAAAGTGGAACACTTACTATTAGCATCCTCAGGCTCACAATGGAAGTGCATTGGGTCAAGGTCTATGGATCTGGTGTGCAATAATTAAACACTGCAGTCGTGTTGCAACAATTGCCATAGTGGGAGTGCTGCCGTCAATGTTGCATTACTGAAATCATAAGGATTGTGAAAAATCCAAAGATAGCACAAGTGTCACAGATGAGCTACTATTGTTCATCAGGAACGTGGTATGGGTGTGGTATGTAACTGGTGGTCGTGCACTTTGGGGCATACTGTCAATATATTACTAAAGGATGGTGCAGTAGTGATCTCTCATTCACAGGTAGCACATTTTCACTGAAGTGGGCATTACATTTTCACAATCATGTAGTTCTACGCATAATATTATGAAGCAATGATTTGCCCACTCCATTTAAAAAAAAAAAAAAAGAACCTTCCTTATGCTAGTCATGACACTCATCCATGACTTTTACACCCCATCACTTTCAAATGTCACAATCCGCCACTGATTTATGGAAAACGGGTAGATGAACACGTGGAGGTTTACAACCTATCATGGACGTAGAATTACAACTTTTAGCAACTCAAAAAAAATTGGGGTTTTACGCCTGGAAAAATGCAGAAGTCGTAGGGTTCCAAGTGTACTCCGACAGAAGTTTGTGATTTCTATTTGCACATGAGCATGTGCATCAGCTTATGTGATCATCTGACATTTTTCTTTCTCTCTGCAATGAAAATAAATTTCCCTGTGGAGAACTCCATCCCCCCAAACCCTCATCAATTTTTGGAGTGTCTGTTCCCAGTATCTCAAAGTATTTATTCTTAACCCTACCAAGAATACATTTTCAGCAAATTCTAGAGTCGGAATTGGTTATAAAGGAGTTTGGGACTACGCATAGATGTCTGTTTGTGGGAGAACTTCCAGGCCGTACACGCCCTGGAATGACCACTACCTTCCCATTATATGATTGTATCACTGTTTATATAGAGGTTTCCATAGCTCTTGCAAGGACTAAAACACTTTTCGATTGGTACATTGCTACTTCCTATGTGTCATTCATACAGCACTTTGTAACTGCAGCAAGGTCACGAACCTCTCTGGCTTTCATTGACTTACTTGGCACCTGATGGATGTAAACTGGAATGGGTGGTGGTAGCAGCTTGGTCTGTGTATGTAAAATTCGGTGCAGTAGGTGAGGTTAGGAAGCAGTGTACAGACCTGGAGGTTAAGGATTGCATAAGAACATATTGCACAGGTGTTCCAATTTATTTCTCCTCCAAATGCGTATTATTCCCCTGTATATGTATCAATGACTGTTTTCCTTTGTAAATATGAAAACTCTTAAATAAAGCATTGAAAAAAAGGATTGGGTAAGAATTCGGGGAACCAACATATTCAGATACCTAGCATTTTTTGTATAAATTGTTATGAGAAAAGGTAGCCCAGTGTGACATGGAAGCCCACCAAGTACCATTTATAGGGCGGATCCTGCGAGAGAATGTGCTAGCGCATGCTTCTCCCTTGTGAGACACTTTTGGATCCAAAAAGGACTTGGTGCCTGCCCTTTGCTTAGCCATTTATTGGCTTGCATGGCAGTTTTCATTAAAGTCTTGCAATTCATCACTTCAGGGCTAACAACATTTCAATTCCTCTCTGTGGAGAAGTGACCAAGTACTTATTGATTGGCTCAACTTAGTCAGTGCCTGTCCATGGCTCCAGACATGACTGAGGTACTATTTTGTTCTTTGTGACGTCCAGTGCCCTGCAAACAGAAGGTGTGTGACTGGCAAAAACATGCCTAGCAGGACAAACAAAATGTCAAAGTTTTATTTTCTATACTTAACTTTCTTTTATTTTTCCAAGTCTTCTTTAATCACTTTGCACTCATGTTTTCTTTTGTATTTACTTGTGGGCACTGTTCTCAAAAGATGAGGATTCTTTTATTGCAAGGCAACATTTTTTCTTTCTTACGTATAATTTCTGAAACTATGCTTCAACACATAATTGTGCAGTACACTCCAATCCGCCCCACTCAATCCATTCCAAACTAGACCAATCCAAGCCACTCACCCCATCCAATTTCCCAACTCCAACCCTCCCAGCCCACACCACTCCAATTCATCCCACTTCAATCCAAAACAATCTGCCCCAATCCAAAACAATCTGCCCCAATCCAATCCAAAATCTGCCCCACTCAATCCAAAACAATCTGCCCCACTCTAATCTGCCCCACTCTAATCTGCCCCACTCTAATCTGTCCCACTCTAATCTGCCCCACTCCAATTTGCCCCACCCCAATTCAAAACAATCTGTCCCATTACAATCTACCCCACTCCTATCCGTCCAACTCCAATCCAAAACAGTCTACCCCATTCTAAGTCGCTCCAATTTAAACAGTCTGCCCACTCCAATCCAAAACAATCTGCCCCACTCCAATCTACCCCACTCCAAACCAAAACAGTCTGCACTATTCTAATCCGCTCCAATTCAAACTGTCTGCCCCACTCTAATCTGCCCCACTCCAATTCAACACAATTTGTTCCAATGCATCCCGCTCCAATCTACCCAGCCCTAATCTGCCCTCTTCAAGCCAAAACATCTTTCCCACTCTAATCTACCCCATTCCAATACAAAGCAATCAAATCCACTCCAATTCACCCCACTCCAATCCACCCCCTTCAATTCACTCCAATCCATCCACTCATCCCAATGTACCCCCACCAATCCAGCCCAATTCAATCTACCCCACTCCAGTCCACCATACCACAATCCAATCAATCAATCAATCAATCAATCATAGCATTTGTAGAGCGGGCTACTCACCCGGAGGGTCTCAAGGCGCTGGGGGAGAGGGGCCCGTTACTGCTCGAAAAGCCAGGTCTTGAGTTGCTTCCTGAAGGAGAGATGGTCCTTGGTCAGCCGAAGGTGGATGGGGAGGGAGTTCCAGGTCTTGGCTGCCAGGTAGGAGAAGGACCTTCCTCCGGTGGTGGCTCTGCGGATGCGTGGTATGGCAGCGAGGGCGAGGCTGGTCGATCGTAGCTGGCGGGTGGGCGTGTAGAAGGTCAGGCGGTTGTTGAGGTACTTGGGGCCTAGGTCGTGGAGAGCCTTGTGTGCGTAGGTGAGGAGTCTGAACGTGATCCTCTTGCTGACGGGGAGCCAGTGCAGGTCTCTCAGGTGACCGGAGATGTGGCTGTGTCGGGGGATGTCCAGGACGAGTCGTGCGGAGGCGTTCTGGATGCGTTGGAGTCTTTTCTGAAGTTTGGCTGTGGTTCCGGCATAGAGGGCGTTCCCGTAGTCCAGTCGGCTGGTGACGAGTGCCTGGGTGACCGTCTTCCTGGTTTCGGTGGGGATCCATCGGAAGATCTTACGGAGCATGCGTAGGGTGTTGAAGCATGATGATGAGACGGCGTTGACTTGCCTGGTCATCGAGAGGGAGGAGTCCAGGATGAAGCCCAGGTTGCGTGCGTGGTCCGTTGGCT
The DNA here is from genome assembly GCF_964204655.1 of Triturus cristatus. Lineage (NCBI taxonomy): Eukaryota > Metazoa > Chordata > Amphibia > Caudata > Salamandridae > Triturus > Triturus cristatus. Next base: position 265,942,778 of record NC_140582.1, on the reverse strand, counting down.
TGGGAGTGGCGCCCAGGGCAGGGGGCCACCAGGAGTCGTCCCAGGTGGAGGGCGATGATCCCAGGATGAGGACTTCCGTCTTGTCTGAGTTCAGTTTCAGGCGGCTGTTCTTCATCCATTCGGCGACGTCTTTCATCCCCTCCTGGAGGCTGGTTCTGGCGGTGGCGGGGTCGTTGGTGGGTGAGAGGATCAGCTGAGTGTCGTCAGCGTAGGAGATGATGTTGAGGTTGTGTTGGCGTGCGATGGCTGTGAGGGGGCTCATGTAGACATTGAAGAGGGTCGGGCTGAGGGATGATCCTTGTGGTACGCCGCAGATGACTTCGGTGGCCTCGGATCTGAATGGGGGGAGGTGGACTCTCTGAGTTCTTCCGGCGAGGAACGAGATGATCCACTTCAGTGCCTTCTCTTGGATCCCGATGTCGCTGAGGCGCTGTACTAGGGTGCGGTGGCAGACAGTGTTGAACGCTGCAGAGAGGTCCAGGAGGATGAGGGCCGCTGTTTCCCCATTGTCGAGCAGGGATCTGATGTCATCGGTGGCTGCGATCAGTGCGGTCTCGGTGCTGTGGTTGGCTCGAAAACTGGACTGCGAGGGGTCGAGGGATCCGTTCGTCTCGAGGAAGGCGGCGAGCTGTCTGTTGACGGTCTTCTCGATGACTTTGGCAGGAAATGGGAGGAGCGAGATGGGGCGGAAGTTCGTGAGGTCGGTGGGGTCGGCTGTTGGTTTCTTCAGGAGGGCGCTGAGCTCGGCGTGCTTCCAGCTCTCCGGGAAGGTGGCGGTGTGGAAGGAGGTGTTGATGATGTCCCGCAGTTGGGGTGCGATGATGGAGTCGGCCTTGTTGAAGGCGTGGTGGGGACAGGGGTCGGCAGGTGATCCGGCGTGGATGGTGTTCATCGTGCGGGTGGTGTCTTCGGTGCAGACCGGGGTCCAGGCGCAGAGGGTGGTGGTGAGGGGCGTTGGTTCGGCGGTTGGGGGCATGGTTGGTGCGCCGAAGCTGTTGTGTATGTCGGCGATCTTGCGGTGGAAGAACAAGGCGAGTGAGTCGCAGAGGTCTTGTGAAGGAGTGATGCCGTTGTTTCCGGCGCTGGGGGTGGAGAGCTCTTTGACGATGCTGATTAGTTCCTTGCTGTTGTGGGCGTTACTGTCCAGTCTTTCTTTGTATGCTGTATTCTTGGTGGTGCGGATCAGCTGGTGGTGCCTGCAGGTGGCGTGTTTGAGGGCGGTCATGTTGTCTGTGGTCTGGTCGTGGCGCCAGGCTTTCTCGAGGGTGCGGCAGTTCTTCTTGGAGTCCTTGAGTTCGTCGGTGAACCAGGGGGTTTTCTTGCTGCCAGGTCCGCTGGGAGGGTTCTTTAGTGGTGCGAGGTCGTCGGCGCAGGTGGTCAGCCACTGTGTGAGGTAGCTGGCTGCTTCGTTAGGGTCTGTTGTGCTGGCGGGAGGGTTCAGGCTGAGGGAGGTGGTGAGCTGCTCGGCGGTGATCTTGCCCCAGCTCCGGCGAGGGACCTGTTGCGGGTGGTGGTGGGTCGTGGTTTTTCTGAATCTGAAGTGGACGCAGCTGTGGTCAGTCCAATGGAGTCCGGTAGAGTGGCTGAAGGAGATGTGTTTGCTGGATGAGAAGACGGGGTCAAGCGTGTGGCTGGCGTAGTGGGTGGGGGGGTTCACCAGCTGCTTGAGTCCGAGGTTGGCGAGGTTGTCCAGCAGGGTGGTGGTGTTGCAGTCCTTGTTGTTCTCCAAGTGGAAGTTGAGGTCCCCTAGGAGGATGTAGTCGGCGGAGGGAAGTGCATGCGGGCTGTTGAAGTCTGCGATGTCTTCTCTGAATTGTGCACGGGGTCCCGGAGGTCTGTAGATGAGGGTGCCTCTGAGGGTCGTCTTGGGGTCGGAGTGTATCTGGAAGTGGAGGTGTTCGGCGGCGGTGAAGGTGTCGTCGGAGTTGGTCGCGATGCGGATGGTGTTCTTGTGTACGATGGCGATGCCTCCTCCAGTCTGGTTGACGCGGTCCCTCCGGGAGATCTTGTATCCGTCCGGGATGGCTGTGGTGATGTCGGGCGCTGAGGAGGCGCTCATCCATGTTTCTGTGAGGAAGGCGACATCTGGCGATGTTGTGTCGAGGAGGTTCCAGAGTTCGACGGCGTGTCTGTGGATTGAGCGGGTGTTGAGCAGGATGCACTTGAGGTGGTTGTTGCTGGTGTTCGGCTTGGCGGGTGCGGTGCGGGTCCGGAGGCAGGTAAAGTTGCAGGATTGGCAGGTGAAGGGTCTGTGGGTGTTTCGGGGTGGCTTGGTAGCAGGCGGGGTTACGGCCGGGTTTGAGAGCATTGAGGGTTGCGGCGTCGTAGGTCCGTCGTGTGGGCTGGCGTCGACGGGGGCCAGGGGTCCTGGCGCTGGGCGCGGTCCGGTCGCGGACGGGCGCAGACGTGCTTGCCTTAGGCGCTCCTTCGGCACGCCAGCGGCACGCCCGCTGCGTGCATCCGCTGGGCGGCCACTATGAGGCCTCCATATAAGTGGGAGGGGGGGAGGAGCAGCAGGGAGGCGGGAGCGGGGTGGTGAATGGGGCAGCGGGGGGCGTGGCCACAGGGTGCAGCGGCAGGAAGGTGGACCAGAGGGCGCGGGGGGAGGGGGCACGGGCAGGAGCGTGGGAATAGGGGGCAGGGTACAAAAAGAAAAACAGGTTACAGAGGGGCACAGAGCAGGGCACAACAAGTGGGGGGAGCAACAGGGAAGTGGGGTACAAAATGGAGAAACGGGTCACAGTCAGAGCAAGGAAGCGGGGTACAGAATAAAAAAACGGATCACTGGGGCACCATCAAGGCAACAAGAATTGGGGTACAAAATGAAGAAACGAAGAAACGGGTCACAGTCAGAGCAAGGAAGCGGGGTACAGAATAAAAAACGGATCACTGGGGCACAATCATGGCAACACCAAGCGGGATACAAAATGAAGAACGGGTCACTGGGGCACAGTTGAAGCCACAAGAAGCGGGGTACAGAGAGAAAACGGGTCGCTGAGCAGAGCACCGTGAGCGAGGTGTCAGCAGGCGCAGGGACTCACTTGGCAGCAGCAGGGCACAGGAGGACCGTGTTGCGGCTGGGGGGGCGACCTACCTGCAGGCAGGGTCAAAGGTCTCTCCATTCAGTGCTGCGCGGCCTCCATATAAGTGGGGGTGGGGGGGAGGAGCAGCAGGGAGGCGGGAGCGGGGTGGTGAATGGGGCAGCGGGGGGCGTGGCCACAGGGTGCAGCGGCAGGAAGGTGGACCAGAGGGCGCGGGGGGAGGGGGCACGGGCAGGAGCGTGGGAATAGGGGGCGGGGTACAAAAAGAAAAACAGGTTACAGAGGGGCACAGAGCAGGGCACAACAAGTGGGGGGAGCAACAGGGAAGTGGGGTACAAAATGGAGAAACGGGTCACAGTCAGAGCAAGGAAGCGGGGTACAGAATAAAAAAACGGATCACTGGGGCACCATCAAGGCAACAAGAATTGGGGTACAAAATGAAGAAACGGGTCACAGTCAGAGCAAGGAAGCGGGGTACAGAATAAAAAACGGATCACTGGGGCACAATCATGGCAACACGAAGAGGGATACAAAATGAAGAACGGGTCACTGGGGCACAGTTGAAGCCACAAGAAGCGGGGTACAGAGAGAAAACGGGTCGCTGAGCAGAGCACCGTGAGCGAGGTGTCAGCAGGCGCAGGGACTCACTTTGCAGCAGCAGGGCACAGGAGGACCGTGTGGCGGCTGGGGGGGCGACCTACCTGCAGGCAGGGTCAAAGGTCGCTCCATTCAGTGCTGCGCGGCCTCCATATAAGTGGGAGTGGGGGGGAGGAGCAGCAGGGAGGCGGGAGCGGGGTGGCAAATGGGGCAGCGGGGGGCATGGCTGCAGGGTGCAGCGGCGGGAAGGTGGACCAGAGGGCGCGGGGGGAGGGGGGCATGGGCAGGAGCGTGGGAATAGGGGGCGGGGTACAAAAAGAAAAACAGGTTACAGAGGGGCACAGAGCAGGGAACAACAAGCGGGGGGAGCAACAGGGAAGCGGGGTACAAAATGGAGAAACGGGTCACAGTCAGAGCAAGGAAGCGGGGCACAGAATAAAAAAACGGATCACTGGGGCACCATCAAGGCAACAAGAAGCGGGGTACAAAATGAAGAAACGGGTCACAGTCAGAGCAAGGAAGCGGGGTACAGAATAAAAAACGGATCACTGGGGCACAATCATGGCAACACGAAGCGGGGTACAAAATGAAAAACGGGTCACTGGGGCACAGTTGAAGCCACAAGAAGCGGGGTACAGAGAGAAAACGGGTCGCTGAGCAGAGCACCGTGAGCGGGGTGTCAGCAGGCGCAGGGACTCACTTGGCAGCAGCAGGGCGCAGGACCGTCCTCACTGCAATCCAATCCAATCCACCGTACTCTAATCCAAAACAAATTGCCCTACACCAATCCAACACAATCTGCCCCACGCTAATCCAAACCAATCCGCCCCACTGCAATCTGGACCAATATGTCCCTCTCCAATGTGACCCACTCCAATCCAAAACAAACTGCCCCAATTCACCCCCTCCAGTCCAATCAACCTCCTCCACTCCATGCCAATCCACCCCACTCCAATCCACCCTATTCCACTCAATTAAACCCACTCTACCCCAAACCAATCTACTCTAGTCCAATCCATCCCACTACCTCAATCCACTCTACCCTATTCCACCCCACTCCACTCTATGATACTCCACTCTATGCCACTCCACTACGACACTACACTCTGACACTGCACACTATGACACTCTCTGCCATTGAACCACTGAACTCTACTCCCCTCTACTCAACTCTACAACATTCTTCTCCCTCCCCCACTCTACTGTACGACAATAAGTCTTGTCTATGACACTGCACTCCCCCCACTTCACTGTAGGGCACTGCATGCCCCTAACTTTTAGCAGTGCTGAACAGCAGCCACACTGGTGTGCAACATGGCAAAAACACAATACCAAAGTCAATAGCTCATAGATATACAAGACCTATTGGCTTTGCCAATGGTTGTTATAGATGGAGTGTCAGCTCCATTGTTTCTATTGCTGATACTTTGGTTGTCGCACATGGAGTAGTAACCAGGCATTTACCAAGCTTAAGATCCTATGTAATCTTCAATAAGTTGAGTCATATTTGGACAAATATTGTTTTTCTGAATTCTAGGTGATTGCTTGTTGTCTCTATTTACTTCGGAAAGGTGTTCCATAGTTTGTAGGTTTATACTGAGAAAAGGGAATGGTATGAAGAGCTGCCATCTTCATTTGAGGTTCATCCGTCGAGAGTAGAGTTTGGATCTGGATTGTAGAAAAATCAATTAAATCCAATGGCTAGACATGTGGGTGATGTTTGGTGCTCTGAAAGAGGTTCTTCTAGCAACTGGGAGACTCTGTAGAGTATGGGTGATGTGGTCAAGTCTGTTCAAGCTTAGTACACATTTGGTGGTGGCATTCTGGAGTTTGTTGATTACCTTTGTATGCCTTATTTATAGCCCAGCGACATGAAATAGATGTAATGTCACTAGGGCAGTGAGGCCTGTACTCTTTCAGTGAGGGAAACCTTGCTAGGGGAATATCTATTTTAATGTTCTCATAATGTTTGATGTAATTTGTGTCACATTGTTGACCTGGCTTTCAAGTGATATTACATACTCAGATTTTTACTTCTGTTATAACCGTAATATGGTTATTTCCTTTGACCATTCCCTGTCTCTGATTGTGTAACTCAGCAAAGTAGTTGGTACTATTTCTTAAGAATACTGGAATAAAATACCTGTTGCCTCTATTTCCCTCTCCTGCCTTTTTATCTTAATCCAAGTTATTATTGGTTCACTTCTGGGCCACTGTAAAGCACTCTGTCTTGTGCTACCACCACATTTCATTCATCACCTGCAAAATGCCACAGTCCCCCTCCTCTGCCCCTTTCTCCTCCTTTTCTCTGCCATTTCTCTTCCGTTTTTCTACCATTTTTCAGCTCTTGTGTATTAGAAACTTGTGTTATTGCAAAAAAACTTTCCACGGAACCTGACTTTTAAATAACTCAGCTATTTGGGTACTCTGTCTCCTGTTAATGAATAATCTATTGGTACACTTTCCCAGCAGATATTAGTTGTCTACAAGACTTTCTTTAATTTTGTAATCTCTTGAAAATCTGGCTGTTCACAATATAGTCTTCGCCCAGGTCATGTTGCATCTATTTACCAGTACATGAATTGGATGAGCATGCACTCTCCAAAGCTGAAAATAAAAAACATTAAACTTTAACCACAAATGTTGTTATTTTTTTCTGCAACACAGAAAAACACTTATAAATATCCACCACCAAATTTACTCTTGTGAGGTTACCAAGTACCAATTGTGTGAGTTTAAAAAAAAAAAAGTTCAGTGATGTACATCAACGTAGTTTGAATCAATGATTCTGTACATTGTTATCCTATGTTCATAGCTTTTATTACTTACTTAAGGGTAAACTGATAGAAAACAACAAAACAAACTGGAAACTCAAATTGGAAAAAAGGAACAAAAAGGTGATAATTGTCTGTCTTATTTTAAAAATAAAAGCCATATTCTCTCCTAAAGGACACTCTATCCATATGTTGTTTGTTGCCATATGCTTACTGGTATTGACAGTTAAATGGAATGTGTATTTTTATTTGGGGTGGGCTAGCCCGTCACCGACTTCAAGGAATAATGACACTAACTTCTCAGGGTAAGTCACCAACATAAAGAGAGCTCGACCTCCTGGTAGCTATGGTACAGAGTAGATAGGCTTTACTTAGAGAAATGTGTTAAATATTCATGCAGTACCAAAACAGTAATACAGTCAGAACAAAAAAACAACCAAATCAAATTAGAACAATAGAATTACATTTATTAAACAAAATTTCACCAGAACTACAAGAATCTAATAAGGGGAAACCTAAGCTATGAATTTCTAAAGCTTGACGTAAAAAAAGCATAAAAAAAGCACTAAGTGCCAACTATTGTCTAAGGAAGTTGTGAAATAGGATCTAGGCACAATTTCAGGCTTAACATGATGGAGCACAGGTCAGATACACCAAGCGGGTTCACCCAAAAAAGAGTTATACCTTCTGACTTTGTCTTTTTTAATTTTTATAGAGCTCAAATTCCTCCATCAGGCCAAGACTGAATCTGTATCCCAGCATAGTGCATCAAAAGTCTTACACCATTGTCATAAGGTTCTCCTGATGGTTCCTGAGGTCTTACAAGCCCCAACTTTTGGGGTTTCTGCATCAACTCCTCTGGGTTTCTTCTAAGGTCCCAAGGACCTCAAAGACAACACTTACAGACCAGAAGTCACTTATGCAACTGCCACCAGCAAAGTTGAGTCGACAGATAGTTGGTACTGGGGGCAACTGATCACTTTTTCAAAAAAAAGTTTCTTGCATCTAGTTGTGTCCCTGTAGCAGCACAGGAGGACACAAAACTGACCCTTGGAGTCCACCATTTTGTCATGGGTGCAAGAGGGTGGTAGGTCCAGTCATTCAGTGCTCCTCTCTGCTTACGTCAAGCAGGGTCCAGTCCTGTTCTGATCTTCTGCCGGTCCAGAAAGTATTCTGAGGGCTCTTTGGAGTGCAACATTAATGGCTGATACTCCCTAACCAATGGGAGAAAAGTTCCCAGGAACAACACGTTTTCAACAGTTCCTGTTTGCCCTATTGCAAACAATCCCAGTCTTACTCACCCCTGAAATCCAAGATAAATAAAACCTTTCTCACTTTTGCGCAGCCTTTGTTCCCACCCAGCGGTGTTGCTTAGGAAATGAGCCGAACCCTCCCTTGTGCTCACTCAAAACCGGTTCTGGGGTCATCTCCCCTCCCAATGGTTCTGGTGCCAACTTAGACTTGGGGACAAAATGTTGCCTTCTCAAGATCTTGCCTTACATTTACTTGTGAAAGGGCAGGCTCCTCTGCAAGGTAATGAAGTTCCTGGGTCCACCCACACTAGTCTTTCTGCAAGTGGAAACACACTTCACCATACACAGGGAAGTATTCTTGCACTGGGGGCAGTTTTCACACCTCATTAAGCTCAAGCTACTGGGGAGCTAATAGAAATTAGCATCTAGGATCTAAAGGCAGGAAAAATATAATTTCCTAAAAGTTACGTTACGTAATTATAAAAAATCCAGTTTCACCAGTGAATTAGACTCTTAATAAATGTTAAAGTTAGTCTTTGAGTAACTATTCTGGCCTTTTCCAGTCAAAAGTTAAAGATTAAAGTTTATAATATATACTTTGACATTTCCTAGGATTCATCTACAGCTCTGCCAGTAAAAGTAGCTTTAGAGGCCTGGTCACTGGAGGAACATACCAACTTGAATTTCATCCATGTACTTTTAAATGCAATCCACCCTACCTTATTGGCCCTAAAGTCTGCTTAGGGTTGAATTCTTACTATTTAAAAGCAGGGTTTCCCACCTGTCAAAAATAGTTATTTTCACAGGTTTTGTAGGCTGCTGCTGTCAGGCTACACATAGTAGGCTTGAAGCCATGTTTTACAGGGCTACCCTGTGGATGACACTGTAGGTGCTGCAGTCTACAGACGGCATTTAATTTTCAAGTCCTGGGTGTATTTCCTACACTATAACACAAAATATTAGGGAATTGAAAGCAAGTTAAATATGCTACTTTAACCATATTTAGAGGGGGCACAGGCACTTTACTTCTGTTTAGCATGGGTAAAGTGAACAAAGTTCAAAAACAGCAAAATTACGGTCCAGAAAAAGGCAAAAAATATTGGGTAATGAAGCAGAAAAGGTGGATTTGAGACAACGGCAATTATACATAATTGATCAGTTTCATATTTAGTTAGGTTGAATGTTAATCAGGTCAATTGCCTGCACTTGGGCTCTTTTGACCATAAACTTCTATTTTCAATAGAAATTCTACAATAATTCTAATGGGGGTTGGTAGACCTGGCACATTGGCGTGAGTCTCCCTTCCATTTTTTCGTTGTGCCTCATGTATTTTTGTTGGTGTTAGCTGCTCAGGGCACTGTGCCACTGCTGTCCAGTGCCACAGTGCAAGTGCTCCCTATTGTAAATTCATGCATCATTTGTGATTCCATGATTGGTTGGTTTGGTTTACTTGTCAGACCCTAGTACAGTGCACCAGGAGTGCCCAGGGCTTGTAATCCAAATACTGCTGGTCGGCTTGCCGCACTGGTTGTGCCACCCACAGAAGCAGCCTGTAAACATGTGTCTAAGGTCTGCCATTGCAGAGCCTGCGTGCAGTCTGGTACTGCCATGCTGACTGGGCAAGTGCACCCACTTGCCAGTCCCTAAACCTTCCCTTAACTTCCTGTTAGTCACCCCTATGGTAGGCCTAAGGGCAGGGTGCATTGTAAGGATAAGGTAGGACATGCCCTGGTGTGTGTGGCATGTTCTAATAGTGAATTACAGCCATTTTCGTTTTTCACTATTGCAAGGCTACCTGTTCTCCATAGGCCAGAATGGGCAGTTTGGTTATTACATTTTATAATCCTAACTGACTCAGAGAACATGGTAGAAATTCGAATTTAGTATGCCTGAACTCAGGATGATAAAATACATATTTTAGTAAAGTTGGTTTTAACATTCTGTGTTTGAAAATGCCACTTTTAGAAAGTAGGCATTTTCTTGTCTAACCATTCAAACCTGTCTCTGCTAGGCTGTGTGTATTCCTTTGTCTGGAGTTTGAGTGACAGGTCTGGGGAATTCCAGGAGACAGGGTGAGGTGTCCCAGTGGTGAATAGAGAGATCTGCATCCAAATGGGTGGCAGGAGTTGCACCTGGGACCTGAATAGGGCTGTGCCTTCCTTCCACAATGCTGGCTCCACCTCCTGGGGAGCGGCTGATGTCCCTGCACAGTGAATGAAGAGAAGGAATCCTGTCAACAAAGTGCTCCAGTGCTGTACTTGACTCCCACAATGCTGGCTCCACCTCCTGTGGGGTGTCTAATGGTTCTGCCCTGCACTGTGAAAGGAAAGGAGAGGTCTGGTAAACAGAGTGCTCAGGAACTGGTTTGTACTGGGCAAAGGCCCCCTCTGCCTTCAGAGGACAAAGGATTTCTGGGTATAAATATTGGGACCCTGATCCCAAGAACTTAGATCACTTTGGTAAAACAAGAAGAACCTCTGCTGAGGGAGGAACCAGAAGAAGCTCAGGAGGAAACTATCCCTGAACCTGGGGGATTGGCCTGCAGTGGTTGCCTTACTGCCGAGGAGAAAGGAACTTTGTGTGTACTTTTGCTCAACTTGTGAAGGATCTCCAAGGGCTTGGAAAAGAGCTTGCCTCCTGCTGAAGTCTCAGGAACAACAGACTTCACCCCCCAGCTCCCCAGAGTTCTTTGGAAGGGCCTGCTGCTGTTGTTGGGCCTTCTGAGGGACTGCGTGTCGCAAGGAGCTGGAAGCGCGACTCAAGAAAGAGAAGCGTGCCGCCGTCGGAGCTGTTGTCGTCGCATCTCGTAAAGTGTGTCGCCGCTGCAGCATCGCATCGAGCGGAAGCATCTCGCATCATCCAGGAAGTGTCTCGCAACACCGAAGAAGCGTGTCGCCATCGCAGCCATCGTAGCTGGCGCATTGCACCGCATCAAGAGAAGAGTCTTGCATCGAGGAAGAAGCGTGTCGCCATCGCAGCCATCATAGTTGTTGCATTGCACCGCATCAAGAAAAGCGCCTCGCATCCACGGAGAAGCGTGCCGCCGTCAGAGCTGCTGTCGTCGCATCGCGTAAAGGGGTGTCACCGCTGCAGCATCGCATCGAGCGGAAGCGTCTCGCAAACGTCGGAGAAGAGTGCCGCTGCCAAGGCCGCTGTCGTCGCATCGCGTAAAGGGTGTCGCCACTGCAGCTGACGCATCCAGTCGAGTCTTCTCGAAACATCGGAGAAGCGTAACGCATCTGGAAGATCTTCACGTCTTTATATCTTTGCACCAAAAACTTCATCGCATCAACATCGTTGCAACACTTTCGTTGCCCTGTGTGTCACATCTAAGAGGTACATTGAGTTAAAGAACTTAAGAGAACTAAGCAAAATTCTACCATCTAAAGTAACAGTATTGTGTGTTTTTGTCGTTTAATGGTCTTGTGGTAAATCTATATAAAGAATACTTATTTTTTATATAAAACCTGTGTGGTGTCCATTTGTAGTGTTGTCACTTGGTCACTGTATGTCTTCACAAATGCTTTACACACTGCCTCTGAGATAAGCCTGTCTGCTCGTGCCAAGCTACCAAGGGGGTGAGCAGGGGTTATTTTGGGAGTGTACCCCCCTACCCTGACTAGAGGAGAGGCCCCCAAGTCTAACAGGGGTATATTGATCAATTTAAAAATAATTGTAACATTTGTTCTATACATGTGTCTGGAATGCCCTATGCCTTGCTTTATTTTCCCATTTCCTGTAAATCGAAATTCCCTGTTTTTCCCTTTTTGCCTTTTAGAGTTTGCCACAAATCTTCGTGTATTCAAATATTTTCTTTAAAGGCGATAACCGTTTTATTACTGGATAAAGTGTTTTTTTTTGTATAAAGTTGTAAAGACCAACATGTCACGTGCCATAACTTTCCAAAAGAATGCATGTGTAAATCTATTTTTTTGTTCAATAAATGTTATGATAATGAAGCAATACAGGGAGAATAAGGAGGGAGAAGAAAAGATTAATCCTCCTACATCTGACAGTGAACGATGTATACAATGATATGGCCCATACAGATACAAATGATAATGCCATGAAGTAACAATATACATAGATCCAGTACATAAGAAGCAGTTGTTGCCTGGTTATGTGGATCACATAGGACTGGCAAAGTGAACCAGGTGAGACTGTCAGGTGTAGACCCTCAGCGAATGTACCAATAAAGCAATAAAGGAAAAAGAAAGAAAGAAGGGAAGAGAGGGGAGTTGGGGGAGTATTAGGGCAGTAAGGAGAGGGGGAAGTCATGTAATACCATGTGCATGGAGGTTCCAAGAATCAGTAATGATAGGAGGAGTAAGAGCTAGTGGTCAGTAGGTGATTGCGATATTTCCCTATCGGCGGAAGAGTCACGAATAAAAAGGTCAAGCGTATTCCAAATACCCTGAGGGGGGCTGGGCATCCTCTTGTAACTCTAACCAATATATTGTGTGCCAGATGTACATTCAATCATTTAACCACAGTAAACTGTACTGAGGCTGATGTATTTGTTTTTTCATTGGGTATGTAGTTCCAGTATTACTTTGTGCTGTTGGCAACATATTTACTGCATTTTCCACATCTGAAGCTTCAATGAGATAATTCCAAGGCCTATGTTTCGTTGATCATTGATGCTTGTTATTTAATAACCTCTGGGACATAGGTGATTTTTAAGGGTTTTGTTGTTTGAAGTCTGTGAGGAGGAATCCTTTTTATGTCCGCTTCCAATATTAGATTTGCTGATACTGTTCAGACTGTTATACAATTTATGTATTGTACTTTGTAATAAGGCAAATAACCTCATTCTGTTTCTAATGTATCTTTAAAAAACATTGCATCAAAACTGTTAGACCTGGCATCTTTAGTGAAGTTTCCCTTAACTTTTTGCCTTCTGACCTCATATTTTCCTGACTTCATTTTTCTTGGTGTAGGATTCTGGCTCGTTACCACTTCTAACCAGTGCTAAGGTGAATAGGCTCTGTACTTAAAACATAGGTAGTGGTAAGTATTAGTTTCAGGGTTAGAATGCCCTTTTGAGTCTGTGAAAACCTACTAACTTGCATGTTATAAGGGTTTTCAACAGCCCTTCTCTTAGCTTTCCCCATACTGAGAAATGTTGGAAATTTACTCCTGACAATGGCAGACGTAAACCTTTTTCCAAAGTTGAAAAATAGTGGTTGGAGGGAAAGTGAACTAGCAAACACTCAGATTTTCTCATGAGCAAATCTACACATGCATATTTGCTCATGATAATTGCAGTTCACAAATATTGTCTAGGATGATGATTTCTTGTCCTACTCTGTACATTTTGGGGAATTGACGAAAGCCATATAACTGCAATTAATGCAAGGACATATACTATGGCGCACTTTTGAGACTTTCTTTAACAATTGGGCCCCTAATTTGGTCTGGCATTGACCATGACCTTTTGTGTTTATTAAAATTCAGTCGCTCTCTCTCTGTATTGACTGGCAGCATTCTGCTCTTTCACAAGGAGCATATCGGCACACAAAGTAGTTTTGTTAAGTGCCAGTAGCTACATTTGCAGTGTGTGCTTTTTGAGACCAAAAACAATTTCTGCTTTTGACAATGTTTGTTATAATGGTGAGGGCCTGACAGCTCCCATACCAATAAGGTTTTACAAAAACCATGCCAAAACAAGTCACACACTGCTAAATCTAATAAACTGACCACCAATTTTAGACCTACTGGCTTTGCCAATGCTTGTTTATTTTTTTCCCCGTAATCTTATTGAAACTGGTTACACTGATTTTCCTTTATGATTATTTTTGGGAAATACTAGCATGCATCAACACATGTTAATAAATGGTGCTGCAAAGAAATGGTACCTGAAATTTAACAGTAGTTTAGTGAAATGTTTTTTTCCTGCTTTCATTTTTTTATGAACATTTTATTTTGAAAGCAAAGAATCATCAATCTTGCTTTCAAACTTTTGCAAATATTTGCATCAAATCAGAGAGCATTCTGGGAGCATTATACATAGCCTCATATTGCTAAACTTTGAAAACGAGTGTGCACATTTTTATACTGGAACCACTGTTAGTAGTGCAGTTAGGGCTTACAACATTTACTTAGAGCGCTCACAATAATAATAAAGGCTTTCAATTACTGAAACGTACATAGAAGTTTGAACAGCATTAACATATTGACAAAATATTACCTTAGCTGCAGACAGTGCCCTTCCCTGATCCATAACATGGTACTGCAAACTGACAGCCTAAGGGTTTGTGCTGCAGGGGGTAGGGCCTCTTGTCCCAAGGACAAAATACACATGAAAACTTGTTACCCTTGACCCCAAACAATATGTCCTGGGTGTTGAGCTATAGGAATTCCACATCCTTGAGACTTAACCCCATCTCTGATCTCTTGGAGACGGTGAGATCCTTTGTGTCTCTGGGATCTCATGGACAGGAGGCCAGACAACGAGCCCCTGAAGAGTAGGTAGAGACCGGGGCCAAACAGTTGGCACTTTGCTGTAGGCCAGCAACATTCAGGCAAAATCCACCAAGTGACAGTCCCCTTCCTGAAGCATGACAAGCTCCAGATCACCACAAGTCTGTGGATTGTCCAGTTGCAGTCCCTCATGCCCTAATTATTTCTTTTTGTCGATGTTCCACCTTCAAACCAGCGTAGTATGGTTCCAAATCCCAAAATGTCTCTACTTTCAGAAGCTAGAGCCCCAGTAGTTATACCCACTTTGGCCTTTGAAGATATGATCAGTTCAAAAGGCCACCTTTGAAATGCACATGCCCTCTGTAAATGTTTTCCTGTCTGCCATCCTACCCCGGGAGGTTTGATCACTATCTTTAATAGGGCCAAGACCTGGCCACTTGGAATGCAGGTGACAATTGCACTCCCACGTCGCTATCCCAGAGAAGCCCCTCAGAGTCGGAGGTCTGCAGTTTTCCTTGAGACCCTTTTGATGGCCTTCTATCAGGAATGCACAGATGTCGCTGTCTCCCTAGCACCCAGATGTGAATTGTAGACAGGCCAAAAAGCACACAGCTACACGAGCATCGAAATGCCCACTTACCCAAAAGTTACATTTCCACCCACATAATGTCAGATCCACTCACACTACTGGAGAGGATTCGTCATTGCAAATTCATCAGTATCAAACAGTATACTGCTACTATTCTGCCTGTTGGAAATACTGCTGAATAGGGTTCATTACCTCATGCTAATTCAATGCTAAAAGCATGTCCTGTAGTACCAAACACACAATTTGGGCCATTCATAACCCTTGTATGTGACGCACATGCCCTGCCTCTTCCCAACACTGCATTCTGTCCTGAGGGAGAACTTTGATATACCAAGGGATATGCAGAACCTTGGCACGTAGCTTTCTGAATACCAAGCCGAGTAACAGTAACCTGTACACACAGGCCCTAACAGGGCAAACCTGTGGCACAATCAATGAGCTACCTTCGTGGATGGCACAATCAGTGCCGCAGGCCCATGGAGGAACATTCGAGATACATGCCCCGGCTATATGTCTTACCCCTTGACATGGGACTTACAGCTAACTCGAACCAGCCATTCATGTATACACCAATCGCCAGTCTTGATATGACGAGCACAGCACTTTGACACAGAATGGCAAAGTTGAACATGCTCAGAGCCCTAAGGCTAGCATCCAGATCAGCGGAAAACTGGGAAGGAGAAAATCAAAGTCGAGGGAAAGCACTGTAGAAAGGGCCATTTCCAACAGTTACTACCTCAGCTTGCTGAGCCTCAACTGTATGTGGTAATAATTCCTCTGCTTGACCTTGAACTCTAAACGAGCTATCATTCATAAAACAATTATTTGCTTCATTTGAGGCTTACCTGGTGCAATCTGCATTTCTATGAACGGCGTTTCAAAATTAAAAGAGCAACGCTAACGCACTAGTCTTTTTCAAAAACGTGCAGCTACTTCAAAGATGAACTCTTTTTGTAAGGTCTGCAAAACACACCCTGCCTTCCTCCTCCCTAAAAATTCCTTTTGCCCATCCTTAAACTGAGTTTTCTGGCTAAACTAGTTTTCAAAACGCCACGTCTTTCAGGCTTGGGAGTTTCAACCCAGCAACGAACTGAAAATGACAGCTACAATTCAGGTTGCCTTCATTAAGTTTGCTGTAATTAAGTACCTTTCTTGCCTCCAACACTGACGCACTCCTTTCTGCTACGCTCAGAGGCACAACCTAATCCATGACACTTTTTGAAAAATAATCTTCTACAACGTTGAAGAAATAACTCAAAGACCAACAAGGACGCAACCTCAACTTGAACAAAAATTAGTGTTATAAAATGAATGCTTGCTGCAAATTATTTCAATATGGCTAAGATAATGTTTAAGTTATTTTATTTACTTTTTCATGCATAGGATCTAACACACATGCCCAAACAAAAATGTCCTATAGCATGCATGTGGAATAGAAGCATTTTAGCACAAAAAGTCTCACAATTGTGATAAAATGCATGCATAGGCCCATATGACAAAATACACTGAGTTAAGTGGGCTGGTATCCTGCACCCAGACTTCCAGAGTGTCCGAACCCTGGACCCAATTTTACCGGCCAGAATACCCTGCCAGTAAAATCGCTGTATTTAAAGGACTGCATTGCAGCCGGAGGTATTCCTGCCACTGCCTGACCCTTAACCAAGGAATCCTTTTACCAAGCACAAGAGGATCTCTCATGGCTATCAGCTGTCAACTGGGTCTTGGCAATGTTACCAAGGGATGAGGTAGTGGGAAGTGTGTGGAGTGGACTTTCTGCAGTCTCCGCTGGAGACTAAAACCCTCCCCTTTGCAGTAGCATAAAAGTGGAGGGCACTCTGAATTCCCCCGTGCTGCTCCATCCACACCCCCTCGGGGTGCCGGCCCATGTACTGATCCATATTATGTCCGTTGCCTGATGGGACACCAGAGTGATGAGAGAAGCTGAGCGCGTTGCAGAAGTGTTGGAGGTAGCATAATAGAAACCATGAAACAGTACACTGGACCTGCAGAGTAAATTATAACTGCCAACTCTTACTATTAAATTGTGTGTGCCTATCTCTTCTGCATACTGCACCAGACTGTTAATTATGCACTGCGCCCTCAAGACTAGATAAGAGCACCTCTTTGGCTTCTCACCACACCAAAAAAAACAAGCATTGGCAATGTAATAGGTCTTGCATTTGGGAAAGTTTGAGATATTGGCATTGTAAATCACAATGCCTTTTCTTTATGTGTTTTGAAAACCTGCAAGAGGTGCATAAACATGTACTTTGTACTTATAGTCCTTGCTCACGAAAAGCAAGGCTTGCTGAGAGAGTCAAGTGTTGTAAAGATGTACTTGGTAATACATTCACGGATCAAAAGTATTTTGGGTCCAGAGCACCCATGATTTGACTAAGGTTGTAACATTTGGAGTACAGTAGTGTTGCGGGGATTCTGCTCATGCACAGAATTATGCGCAGGAAACAGGACCTCAGTGAATTGTGGTGTACCAAAAAACTCACCTCAGTACCCAGAACCTCTATCCAACTAGCATCAGTGTCTCATTCGTTCTCCGTATCATATCGAAGCTACCAATGATTAGACAATCTAGAACAAGCGACTTCGAATATTCTTAGGAATGGTGGGAATCAAGAACACCTTTTCGTTATTATACTCACATTAGTCCACAACGTGCGTAATCAGAGACAAGGAAAAGTTTAAAATGTTTATTTTCAACTACGTACTCAAAGATGCAGTATTTTGGCTAACATAAGCAAACATATGATTAGAAATAAAACCATCAGCATGGTTACAATTCCATAAAAAACAAAGGGAGAAATCATATTACAATGATAGTGGAAACAGGTTCTATAATACCTTGTGTACCACCCTCCCCTGGCTAATAAGCTAGTTATATAATAATAATAGAAGGTCTCTAAGTTTGAACGGGGAACCCCATACCTCCAAGATCAGCTTAGGTGAATCACATCACAGGATCAGCACTGCTCTCTGTGTCTGGAAAGGTTTTCTACAAGAGTGCCAGATTCATGCATGCAATGCAATATTAAAGGCGCCCGAGTTTCAGATATTTGCAGCTGTGTGCTTGTTGTGTCTAGAGCGTGGGTCGATCAACCTAAAGTCAACAGCATACATTGTTATTTGACCTTGACGGTTTCTGCACACAGTGTTCAGACTAAGGTCGCAGTGCACGTCTAGGGATGTGAAAAACAGACAGTTCTCATGTGAAGAAAAAGAAAGCAAGCAGTTTTACTTATAATAACAACTACCTGTAGTGTCGTGTGCAAAGGCAGCAAAGTGGCAAGATGGCGTTAACATCTAAAACGCTTATGCTAACATAGCAATGTGTGCAGGCAAAACCCTGTCTCCACTACAGTAGCCTCTGACCTCTCTGGGACCCTGGGAACAAGGTCTCACATGTACACATGTATATGTTCATTTTCTAAGCACCTCCAACTTTGAAGGGATTTCATGGCGATATAGATAGTGGGCACCTGCTGAAACTGAGAACAAAACAGAACTGCTGAGTAACTATTTTTTTATTTTCAACTTTTTAGGGTCATAGCCGCATAGACATAGTTGCACTTGGGCTGAAGTTTGGGTGGTTTATTTTTATTGTATATCGTATATGGATGACCCGATATTTTGACCTGAAATACTGGGGCAGACGCTATATATAGCATGAAATGCAGTCATGGTGCAGAATACAAACCAGTAGTAGTTGATTGATGCATTGTACTAAGATGCTGATTTTTAAAAAGTGATCAGTGAAACAAAATACGAGATATAGGCATGTTACATTGTATGGTTTCATGAGACACAGACGTACAGTTTAGTCATTCTGTGCATGTTTGGGTATCTTTTGTCGGCTTTTAAGTTTACCTTTCTGATACTGGTCAGTGTTACATTTTTTAAGCAATGGTATAAAGTGCCCAATGATGCACATTATGAGGATATTACAAGTCTCCCTGAATTCCAAGACCACCTAGAGGAACGAGCCGAAGACCAGGTTTCTGTCTAGTGTCATTGAACTCCTAGGTGCTTGTAATAATCTTTCATCAGGCAGTCTTTTATTCCTTATCATACATGGTCACAATATTTATTATCCTTTCCCCCAAAAGCCAACATCCTTGCCCTCTTGATCCTTTTCATGAACAACTATAGTTGCAAGTATGTTAAATAGATATAATGAGAAATTACACATACTGTTAAACAAATAGTGGTTTATGGAGGTAAGTCACTTTTAAAAACCAACTATAGTTAATTACGTGTGGTGACATTCGAAGAGATTCCTTCTTTCGTGTAATGAACTACAACAGTGAATAAAATAAACACAGTGCCATAATTGGCACCTTCCTGTTAATCTCAGAGTAATAATAAAACAGATCTCAGGTGTGCTGAAAAATGAGTTCTCTTTTCCCAGCTTGAATATCAATTGTAATTCTGCTCTGTGACCTGTCTCTGGTAGCTGGCACTCTGATGTCATAATTCAAACGTAATTATTTATCACAGACCAGCTGCATCATTTTCTTAATACAGGTGACTATTGATTGCACTATTAGTCTGCAATAAGGAATTTAGAGACCGTTTTTTATAAAGATTGCAGGCCCCCGTGTATTATACTGGAATAACCACATTCTCCTGTTTAAATCACATCAGCATTTATTATGACAATCTTGTTAAACTGAGAGTCACACCTATCAAATATCACAGCTGTGCACTTGTAGTGATAGAAATAATTGGGTGGGAAGTTGTGCTGCCCAGTTAAACCCGATTTTTTGGCGTAGGTAAGCTGCCTCAAGCATCCAATCAGGGGCCGGCTTACATCTTCTGATCTCCGAACGATTAATAAATGTGGTACCTTCCTGTAAACTGATGGTGCTGCTCGCCAGATAGGATTCTTCTGATCCCGGCAAAAGGCAGCGAGGTAGCGAAGGAGAAACACAGATGGAATTTGCACAGCAGCATACAGGGCAGCATACAGGGCAGAGTAAAGGGCAGCGCAGAAGTGTAACCCAGACGAAACGAAATAAAGCTAGGGGAAAGTTAGATATGTTCGCCTTTATCTCATGGGAAGAATGCAGTCTCTAGAAGTAAAGTCAGTGTAAAAATCAGTCTGTGGCATTTTTGCTGAGGGACTCTGCACTAACCTGTGCCTGCCTGTGTCCGCCTTGTCTCCCTCCCGCCGCCGCATCCTACAATTTCGCAGCCGCCGTGTGGAGGGGGACTTCAATCCCCAGGCTCCCTAGCACCGGAAGCCGGCACTGCATCATCCGCGCCTGGAGGCGCTTTAAATATCATCACGGCCCCCGCGTCGCGGGACAGCGCGCGGGCAGCGCCGGGCTAAGCCCGGGCAAAGGGCGGGCCCTCTGTGGCCCTCCGAGGCCCGAAGAGACTGGACTGGGCCAGGTACTTTGCAGCTGTGTTCCGTACAACAATTATAACTCATAGCTGTGTATTATTACATGTTCTGGTAGTCTATTTGAGGGGGTTATTTATCCCACTATATTTGTGGGCTTAGCGGGCTTGCCTTGGGTGCAGTTCCTCTCTTCTCTTGCCTGATTGTAATGACCGACGTCGGCAAATTACCTGCCCTGATGACTAAGGGCAAAGACGAGAGGCATTTGCACACCACAGGCCCTATGGATAGCTATCTTATTAAAAAAGTAAGTCAGATTAACACTGATAGGAGGGCCTCCTTGGGCAAGGTGAGTCCCATTAGACTTCTTGAAGACATAACCCCTCCCTTACTGTCTCCGACTATCATGACTAGTAATATCTCTTGTGGAGCAAATAAGAGTACCACGATTACCGCTCAGGTGCATAACGCTAGGCATTCTAGTGCTACTTCACAGCTCCCATTGCCACCTGCTAAAACGGCTAGAAAACATACAAAGGTAAAACGCAGACATAGGGGGAAGCATGCACAACAAAGTTCAGCAACCCTTAAACAAAAAGTTTGCTCCCTAATACAGTCTCCCTTGGATAAAAACCCTGCCTCAGGGCATTTGGATGCAGTGCCATTTTTTACGCTCCAACCAAATAATTCTCCTTTATTTCCTACTTCACCTCGTAAATCTGCTGTTGAAGATCTTACAGGGTCAGGCGTGGTTAATTGTTCTGTAACTGATTCCCCCTTAAACACGCCCATCAATGCCTCTGCATCTCTGCTGAGCTTTTGCTCTAGCAGTGTTGATGAAGGCTCTCCAAATTTGCTCTGCTTTTCTCCTGTCTCACCCCCTATATTAACTAATGGGGAATCTGAAGGGACTAATTGTGACAATGGTTCTGAAGATTCAACTTTAAAATGGCTATCCGAGAACCTGAAGAAAATTATCACCCCAATTTTGATGGCCACGATGGCCCAAGTGTCTGTTCTTAATCAGCCTCTAAAGACCAATTATGGTTGCACGACTGCGACCGACACTTTGGCCAAAATCGACCAAGTGATGAAATCCCTAATACAGCCCCTTCTGGATAATATTTTACTATTAAACACTCGCTTGGATTCTATAGAGAAAAAGCTGGCAGATAATACTCTTGCTATTTCGGGCTGCGTGTCAGGTTTAAAAAACATCACTTCTTTTTATACACCCGCTAAAGCCTTGACAAATACTAGCTCTGGACCTCCAAGCCATCCTACTATTTTACCATCTACTCAGAAGGGTTACTTGCCATCTCATCCTCTTTCCCCTATAATACCCACACTAACGAATAACATTGCACACAGTAAAACATCTGATAATTCAAAGGTTAATCCAAGTCTAGACTCAAAATCAGTCCCACCACAAAGTCTTGATAACCCAGCCACTAAAAACTTTGGGATTGGAAGTGACCTTAATAAAGACTGGCAAAATAGCGCAATAGTGGACCTTCCTCCTGAAGCTGCCCCGTACGTAATCATTTTAGCTGGCGTTCCCGAGCTCCCTAGTGGGACTAGGGAAGATTTTCAAGGTCTTCGGAACAAAGTTGTTTACTGGTTGCGTAAAAACAGATCCTTGCCTGCTTATATTAATGGGGAAATATTGCACGTGAGGCGTTGTGAATGGGTGGGGGTGCGTCCCAAAGACAAAAAAGGGGACGTAATTATTGTGAATTTTAAAGATCATAGGGCAGTTAGGCACATTGGGGACTGGTATGTCCACAGTAGTAGTGATGTTATCTCTACACATTACTTGAATTATTTTTATCCATATGTGCCAACTCCATCCCCTATGAACCAGGCGGATAGATGGCAGACAGTCACTAAGTCTGCTCGTATTCATCATGGTCATAGCCGGACTCCCTTTTTACAACCTCGTGGTCCATACAATCACCATCAGTACTTCAGACACCCTTACTCCTTGCATAGAGGCCCGAATAATTATACATGGGACGGGAATGACATTGCCCCGTCCATTTATAATTTGCCTACTCAAAACCATTTTGATGTTTTTTCAGGTTTGGAATTTGTGGATTGACATAGGAAAACTGTATGTGACAATTCTTCCATTAGGCTAGGGCCTAAACTCGATAATGTCCCGTTGATCCCCAAAATTCAGGCCCCCTTACCTCTCACTGAGGACGCTACCCCGGTACAAATTACCCAGACTTTGATTAATGACAACATAAGCGAGGTTAGCTGTAGTAACACTCACAAGGCTCTCTTCTTACTCGAATCAAACGTTGAGGGACCTATTGGTGCCTCTACTTGTATTCAACCTGAGGAAACAAAGGTATCTTCCTCCCAAAGTAATCAAGGTACTAAAGTAATCAGGAAAGCCTGTACATTCTTATTCTGGAATGTGGCCGGTTTAAGGGAGAAAATCAACAATCCATCATGGGGCTCCATTATTGAGGGCCATGATATCCTGGCTTTCCAGGAAACCTGGTCCTTGGATCCGGTAAATATTAATGGATACAGAAGTTTTTTCACCCCGGCTGTGGGGAGCACCCATGGAAGAGCTAAGGGGGGTCTATTAACCTTAGTTTCCAATCAGCTTAAATACGAGGTTATCCGGTTTTCTCCTAAATCTAGTTTTTATCATTTAATAATTTTAAGGAATAGCAAGGGACTAAATGTTGCTGTAATTAATTTCTATAATAATATACCAAGGAAAGAAATCCCCAGCGTTCTATCCACGCTGAGGGATGATATACATTATGAAATAGACAAAACCGATAGAGAAGTTATGTTTGTTTGGGGGGGGGATTTTAACTGTAAACTCTGCACTAAAGGTAAACAGGGTTTATGCGGTTTAACTATCGAACAGGAAACAAATTCAACTCATTTTGAACATTCTCTGATTGGGGATTTACTAAATGACATATTGTTTATGTATGATTTAGGTTTTGTAAATGAAATTGCTCAAATGCCCTCTATCTTTGTGCCAACTTTTGTCGGTAGAGGAGCACTGTCTATTATTGATTTTATTATTGCCTCTAATAGCTGTCGCCACAATATTATTAAGTTCAACATTATAGACCAGCCAGTGAGTGACCATCTGCCTCAGATTATGGAAATTGAAAATCTTTTTTTGGACCAACAAACGGACGCGCCTTTGCTTCATGTAGTTTCGGACGTGGTCCTTGGTAGACAAAACGGGTATAGCTTAAAATGGAATAAGGTGGTCCCGGAAAGGTTTTTAGATAAATTACTGGGTATCTGCTCTACCAGTTTTGCCACATGCTTGGACGATAATTCTAGTCCTGATTCTATAATTGAACATTTTAACTTAATAGCTCTCACTATTAAGGAAGATTTATGGGTTGTGGCAAATGAGAGGGCAAAGGGTAAAAGGAGCTGGTTTGACAACGCTTGCACCAGCTCCTTAACCTCCCTGAAAAGAGCTATCCACCAAGTACCACGTAATACTACTGAAATAAGAATCCGCAGGAAAGCATATAATGAAGCCCTAACAAATAGGAAAATGGTTATAAAAAAGGAGGCCCTGGAAGCGCTATGCGAAGCGTCACAACAGAAGGACGCGTCTGCCTTCTGGAAGGCTGTTAATACCCCTCTTCTTTATGATAACACCAAGGCGCGTATAGAAAATGCCATCACTGAGGAGGATTGGGTTATGCATTTTTCTTGTCTTTATACACCGCATGACAATCTTCATATTACTGATATTTCTCCCGGGGTCCATATAGCGCACAAGGTAGTTAAACTGGTTGTAAATTTGGAGGAAGTCAACTTGGCTTTGAATGCAACGAAGGGTGGCAAGGCTGCAGGGCCTGATGGTATCCCTGCTGACCTGTTTAAAGATAATGTTGAGCTCTGGGGCCCCATGCTTGTGCAATTATTTAATGCAGCTCTGGCTTGGGGCCTAAATCCGTCCTGGTTCACCTCCGTGATTGTACCTATCTATAAGAAGGGCGACAGGCAATCCTGCGCCTGCTACAGACCAATTTCTCTATTAGATTCGTCCGTTAAGATTCTTGGGAGAATCATTTTGGTCAGACTGCAAACCTGGGCAGAAGAAAATAAAATAATGAGCGATTTACAATATGGTTTCCAAAAGGGTATTGGAACTCAAGAACAGTGCCTAAACTTAATGATTATACAATCAAAATACCTGAGGATCAAGGGGGAGCGCCTCTATTTCACATTCGTCGACCTTTCATCGGCGTTTGACTGCGTCTCCCATGCTAAATTATGGACCATTTTAAGAGAGATAGGCGTGGAAGATTCCATTGTTTGTTTTTTGAAGGATCTTTATTCAGGTGCCTCAGCTTCGGTCCGCTACGGCCGTGAGGGCCAATGCACAAGGTCATTCCAGGTTGGCCGGGGCGTTCGCCAGGGCTGCGTCCTGGCACCCTTTTTATTTTTGTTGTATATTAATGGCCTTGAGCGTCATCTTCTGCGTGATCGCGGGGATATACCTAGGGTTGGGGGGAGGTTTATCCCCGCACTCCTGTATGCGGATGACGCAGTTTTAATGGCCCGCACTCCCGTGGCTTTACAAAATTTGATAAAATCTTTTGAGTGCTATATGTCTAGTCTAGACTTAAAAGTTAATTGCACTAAAACTTTTTCAATGAACTGTGGCACTAAATCTGGTAATCATGCAAAAAGAATGTTTTTAAATAACGTTCCATTGGAATCTACCTCTATCTTCCCTTACCTTGGCGTACTGTTCCATGAAACTGGGGCATGGTCTCACGCGGTAAAGGCAAGAACTCTCCTGTTTCAAAAAACTACAATGGCCCTAATGAATTTTATTAAAAAACTGGGAAAGAAACCAATTAAGGAAATTTTAACTATTTATAAAGCTACATGTACCTCGGTTGCTATGTATGGCTCGGGACTCTGGGGCCACACTAACATTGATCTACTTCAGAAAGCTGAGAATAGGTTTCTGAGACATGTTTTGAGAGTCCCCCAAAGTGTCGCGACCTATATTTGTCATTCTGAACTTGGCCTAAACTATATATCTGATTTGATCAGAATTCAACCTATTCTTCTGTGGCACAGGGTTTGGACAACTGATGAGTGCTCCCTGAATCGAGCCATCCTTCAGGATGTTATAAAACTGGAAAACGTGGACCGTTTAGATTGGCTAAACTACATCAAATCATTTTTTGCCAAAATTGGTCGCCAACACCATTTTGCAGATCCATCCTCAATGGAAGGTTTATCCAGGAATCTTCTGTCCAAACTATCCCTGGACTACCTTATAGAAAATAGAAGCCAAGAGGAATTGAAGAAAAAAACTGTGTCTCTGCATTTTTCCCTTCTAACGAGCAGTAGCCTGCAGCCTTACTTAACATTGCCGATGTCTAATTATGAACGTTTTATTCTGACTCGTTTTAGATTGTCTATTGTTTTTAGATTATTGTCTTTTCCAGTTATGAATTCTTGGCCATCGAGCCTACCATTATGTCCGTGTGATGACTTTTCATCCCAGTCAGATATTCATATTCTGTTTTTCTGCACTTTTTATACCTTACCTCGTAAGACATATATTATTCCACTCCTCAAAGAATGGAAAATTAACAAATGTCGCTTGGCTTTCTTAGAGCTTCAGAGAATGGACACTGTTCTTACTGTTACCGCAGTTTTAAATTATTTAAAAAACGTTTTTAAACTTAGGAAATCACTGAGTCTAGATGTATTTTAAGTTTACCTTTCTCCCTTTTATATCTTCTTGTGTCTGTATTTAAATTGTAATTTAATGCTGTAACTTTCATGGTTTTTTGTCTTTAAAACCGAATAAAGTATTCTTGACTTGACAGTGTAAAAATAACGTTACCATTCTGGAAGGGGATTTAAAAGCGATAGTGTGTGAATGCAAAAGTTTGAGGTTAAAGCAGCCAGTGCAGACACTGGTCTTATTTTGATAACTGCCTCCAATGCAATAAAAAGAGCGCAGTGATGTGTATGCAGATAGGATGTCACGATTAAAAGTTCACAAGACCTGGTTAACCATCCCATCGTATGCTTGGTATTAAATTGACCAGTGAAAAAGTCTTTGTATTCTTACTGTGACACTGTTTTACAATATAAAACATAAACTGTTTATTTTAAATTCAGAATCATGCGTTTCATATTTTATGGTAGGAAATGTATTTGCTATACATCGCTGAGTTTAGGGAAACAAGTCATGTGAACTCTGTGAAAAGTGCGGTTCCACCCGGAGAGCTGCCTGGACATAGAAAGAACACTGCCTTTCTGCACGTTGTGTGTGTGCAGTAGGCAGAAAACGTATTTAACAGAACTAGTCAGGAGACCAATCCCCAGGTGCCCCCAGCTTGCTTCCGTCCACACCCTGGGAGGAACTGGAATATTCAGAGGAAACTCATCTGCTGCAAGTCCACTGAAGCCAGGTTGGAATTTTTTTAGATGCAGCTTTGAAAAGGGTACCTGGTGCTAAACTGCACATATGCGGGCTGTGCATGCCCGACCGTGCAGGATTTAATCGATTCTGGTTGCAGCCAGTGGCATCAAGATAAATGCGGTGCAGCCTTCTGGTCTCTGGATAACCATTGCTGCGTGAAGTAATTTGTGCGCGTTTCCAGTGAATCCTAACAGACTGGCAGTTAATTGACGCTTTGAAAGGCTGCTTGTTTTAGCAGGGTACACTGCCAATTAAGTATTCTTCAGTGTGAACCTTTTACTTTGCGTCAGCTGGTTACATAATGAACCTATAGGAGCGAAGAACACACAACAAAGGAGCAGATGTGCGACCGCAAAATTGGTCTGCCCCATGTACAAACCCTATTTTGCAAGTCGGTAACCTATTACTGACTCGCAAAATATGGTTTGCAGCTCGGTATTAGGAAGGGACGCGCCAAGGACGTCCCTTCCTAATAGAGAGTCTAACTGCAATGTATGATTGTTTTGTGACCGCATTTTTGGTTGCAAAACACTCGCAGTTGACCACCTACTTCAAGTAGGTGATAAGACACTCGTAAACGGGAAGGTATCCCCAAGGGACCACTTCCTCTTTATGAGTGTGTGCGAAATCCCCGGGGACCACTGCCTGCTCTTAAAAAATGAAACAGAAACGTTTCATTTTTCTTTTTTAAATGCATCCCATTTTCCTTTAAGGAAGACGGGATGCATTACACGCCGTTGTCCTAGTTACATGACCTGACAGTGATACTGGGAAAGAAGGGAACGCTGCATAGACAAAGTTGGGGAGGCAGAGCTGACCCCGAACGAGACGGAAGTTGTAGGCACCACCGCGATGATGTGCACGGGGACCAGGCAGAACACACCTGTGGGAGGCATGTCTTTCGGGTCATAACAGGAGACTTCAGCAGCTAATTGACTACAGTACCCACCCACTATAGACTACGCAAAGGTCCATGATGATGTGGTGAAATGATTAACGCTTATACCTGTGAAAGTTCAATGTGATGAAATGCATGCAAAACCCTAATAAAAAAATGTCAATTAAAAAAAAAAAAAAAAAGGAAGACGGGATGCATTAAGGTCCACGGAAATCTTGGACACGCAATAACTTTATCAAAACAGGAGATAACGGACACTTTTTTGGCCCATAAAAAAGAGATCCGTATGAGTTGTAGGGAAGCAAACCACATATATAATTGAACATAGAGGTGGTTTTCAAGACTATCTGTCTACAGTGACTAAGTCTTCTCATCGATTTGTACTGACAAGATGGTGACTAGGATTAGCACATCACCTAGTCGCTTTCCCTATAATGAAAATGAGACCAACATCCTCGTGCCCTTGTGGTGAGCAATCTAAACAGAGCACCATGCACTTTATGCTTTTTTGTAATTTTTACTTGTATTTTAGATGTTTTTATTTGAAGCCACTTTAAAAAAAATACAATGTGAGAACAACCGATGCTGCTGTGAAATTGCTTGTTGCTTTTGATGATCCAGGGATTTGTTTTTATGTTGTACTACATATTCAAAAAGCAATTGACGTGAAAAAAAGCCATTGTGCTTGTTAACTGACTCACGTGTAATTAACTGGACTGTTATATGCACTGTTGACTTTGTTTTGTTTTAGAAAACGTATTTATCTGATATTTGTTTTTGCTTTTCTGGTTGTTGTACATACCGAATAAAGCTTGCTGAACTGAATGTAAGCAGCTAGGGCAGCTAAACACAGAGAATTAGTAACAGAGCAGAAAACCAAGAAAAAAGTGTCCCCCAAAGAACAGATAAAGAACCATAGCGGAATGAGACAGTACTAAGTCCCTGCTCTGTGGGAGGAACAGAAGAGTGAAAGGAGGGACAAAGAGGCAGAACTGACCACTAGCAAGCAATGATTTTTAAAGTACACTGACATAGACAAATGAAAAGCAGTGGCAAGAAAGGGGATGGGTTAGAAGTACACAGACAGATTACAGCAGGTCTTGAAGAGACAGCGCATGCGCTGTCTAGCTTGACCTAAAAAATGCTATATCATTGTCAGCAACCACTTCCTCTCCAAAATGTAGCATCCAACCATCTGGAAATACACTTTGACCCACATAGCTTGGTATGAAGCGCTATATGATTTCTACAAGATATCAACCAGACTGCTATCTATGCTAGAGTGCTGAGATTTTACAGTGCTAAGCATGGGAGGAACCCCTCAGCAAGTTTACAAGGATGGTGCTTTCTGATAGCAGGAGGAAGGTTATTTATGAGTAACGGGGGATGAGGACATGGTTAACTGCTGCTGCCTTGTGAAATGGTTTAGTGCATGCATTTTGCATGGAATGGATACTGGTCGTCAGACTGGCCCTCCAGAAATACAAATATATTTGTTAAGTCATGAAGGTGGGCCAAAAACATTGTATAGTAATAGCTCTGATTTGTTTATGGCAATGAGGGAAATCACCAGACCCTAAGGATGCTATTTACCAGTGTTCTTTGACCATGTCCATGCTCAACTGCCAGCCGTTCCTCAGTGAACAAATGCTATTCTTGGATAGGCTAAGAACCCCTTTGTCTCTAGACAAAACTGAAATGACAGTAGGTGCCCAAAATTGTGCAAGGGAACATACTTTTCAGGAGGAGTCACGCTCCTCCCAGACCCTTTGCATATCTGGAAGGCACCTTGAGTGCTCAGCTTGCATTTAGACAGATTATCAAGAATGACATTTCAGGGGCCTTTCCTCACACTCTGCTGGGAGATCTCATTGTTCTGAATTATGTCACTATATGAAGGTGTAGAATATCAAGGAATATAGTCGCTTCCTTCGTTTTCGGCAACTTGTGTTTCATAAACACATGGACCCTGATTAAAAAACACACTTTGTGATGACTCGGCTGAGACTGGCACATCAAGAACAAATCATGAGGCTAGTGGAAAAACACCCAACATTGAAGAAAGACAATAGAGGGAGAGCGGGACGAAGACAACAAATGATGTCATGTTTGACACAAGGACATGGTTTAGAAATTATGCTATGTGCGAAATGTTAATAAAAAAGAGTTTTGAAAAATACACATGTTGTAGTACGACAGAACATATTACAAATTGTAAGTTTTACATATGCCTATATATGTGGAGTTCTCTCCGGCTGAGGAGCCTGCGCACGTAAGTATAGGTTTAATAGTAAATGTGGAAGGGACACAAGGAAGTTGGCGGGGAAAGGGACAGACTTAGGAGATTGGATTAGGAAGGAGTAAGAGGGGCTTAGAGATGGTCAGACAGGGGTTTAAGGAAGGATTTCACTCATGCACACAAGATGTAAGCCAACTGCTTTACTCTGGGGCTGAAGATATGTAACTTACTCTTTTGTAGTAAATTTACACTCTGTGTTTGGGCATAACGAAATTATTAAACATACTCCAAAGTGTAAACTTACTGAAGAGTGTAAGTTACCTTTGTGATAGTTTTTGCGGTAATGTCTGAGAGGTCAAAGGGTGTGCCCTATAGCTCAACGCCACCCCACGAATCCAGTGACCAAATGATCATGGCCGGATTTTGTGTAGCAGTAGAAAAAGTACCCTTTCCCAGCTATTCTCCCATAACTGTTCCAATTCCATCTGAGAGAGGTTGATCTCTTTCTGTTAGGCAATACAGGATTTTATGTGGCGAGGTGACGTTTTTCCCATTTAATGTAGTGCCATATGAGGTTTGCGTTCAGAGACAACATAGTAAGATAAGCAATAGATGTCAAGTACTAATCTGCCTGAATTAAAGGATAAGGGATCCAAGGTTATATTGTGATAAATGGAGTGCTGTTTTAAGAGATGTATGTGGCAGGGAAATAATAATTGTGACCATGACGCACGATCACATAAACTATGCCTTAATCCAAATAGTATCTTTTCACTCTTTCAATCTCTCACCCTCACTCTCTCCCTTCTCTTTCTCTCTTCTCTCTCCTCTTTCTCTCTCTCTCCCCTCTCTCGCTTTCTCTTTCTCTCTCTCTGAGTAAAAGGTGGTGTCTTATCAATCCTTGATAATGCTTCAATTCCAGTCTATAGATCTTCTTGTCCTCCAGCAAATAATGTTGTCGCGACTGCCTTTCCTGATGTTTACAGCGTTTCCTTATTGCTGCCAGTTTCACATAAAAGCAAGGGACAGGAATGTGTCTTGGGTTTCCACTATGTTGTTTGGGGGCCACCTTGTTTGCTGTCTCCTGAACCACATATTCAAGGCTAAAGTGTCAGCCTCCACAACTCCACTTAATATGAGCTTCGAACTGCTTAACAATGACTTCATCTTAGCTACTTTAGCCTTCGCCCAGCCTGTATAATAAATAGGGGTGATTCGAACATCTCTTTCGTGGAGAGCCATATCCATATCCCAAGTAAAGTAGATTAGAGAGTGGCCAGACCATGGAATAACTTCCACATTGTTTAACTATAACTTCTCTATTTGAGAAAATAGGGTCAAGAATGGCCCAGCCTGATGAGTCAATTAACAAATTGACTCATATTTAGGGATGATGTTTAGGGAACTCATAACTCCTTCCATCACTACAGTCCTTAAAAACATCTACTGGGCAGCCATGGATCAGAGCAGAATATACTGCAGTTCTAATGTTAGCCTGAGTAATCCTTCTTTGTCACCTAGATTCTATACAGCTACTTCTTGCTAAAATCTCATCTTCATAATTCAGATTTGTTAATCTACTCCCATCATGTTTTACTGTTATCTGGTTCAAATTCCAAACACTCTCCCCTTATTGCTGTTATTGTGCCAGGCAACCTGAGTCTGTGGTCCATTTTCTGCTATTTATGTTTCCTCTAGCACTAAATCAAGATGAAGAGGATCATTCATATATTTTTTTTAACACAAGATTTCACAGCCAGTTGGTTGCCTTAAGAATTGTGCTTTCTCCCCTCTTATATTTTTTGCCTGTCTCAATTTGTTTTAATTGCATGGAAAATCAGGTTGAATTAAGTTTGAAAATCTAAACTGAATAGCTATTTTTGATTCAAAACAAATGCTAGTTTTCTCTCAGAATGTTGTCAATGTTCTAGCTATTTACATGGTAGATTCTACATATTTTGGCCATTTCAGCTTTTTGTCTTGTATGCATTGTGCTCAGATGTCCTCATGCATGCTTTTTAGGTCTTGTCTAGACAGACAGAACATGCACTGTCTCTTTGAAACCTTTTGTTTTCTCACAGTGGGCTTAGAGATCACCTTATTGCTTACCATTGGTTGGCTTTATTGTCACTCTCATTTGCTTCTTATCGGTTAACTGCTGTAGGCTTTCTTCCTGTTTGTCATTCTCCAGGAGCATGGGCTCACTGATTTTGCCCTCCTGCTAATTTTTTTTAGGCACTACCTTTTTCTTTGCGTTTAAGCACTCTACCTGAGTATGTCTTTTTAAATGGCTCCTTCATGTATTCCTCCCATCTCTGTGTTACACTTACCCTTGTCCCTGTTGCTTGCAACTATCTGCCATCTCTCACCCATTTTGCTTGTCCCCACCCACCCTCCTTCTGCTCTTGTTTCTTGCCACAACCCACCCTTCGTTTAGTGTTTGCCATTGTTGCTGCTGCTCATTTCCACCTACCTGCCAACCTTCCGTTGTCTGCTGTTGTTTCTGCTTGCCCATTCATCCAACCAGCCTCTATCCATTGTTGTTGCCTATTGTTGTTGCCACTGCTGCTTCTTCCCTCCCACTCGCCCTATTTGTGTTGTTGTTGCCCATTGTTTTTGTTGCTTGTTCCCACCTATCTACCCCCTTACAGTGTGTCTCCAGGTTTTTGATTACCCCCAACCTTCCGTCTGTTGTCCATCAGCTTGCTCCTAGCCCCTCCCTCCCACCATGTTGTTGTGCATGTTTTCCCCTCACCACTCCTCCATATTGCCTCCCCACCCTCCAACCCCTCAATAAACAAACTAAAAAATGCACTGTAACACAGACAGATTTGGCTGTGTCTTAGTGCTTTCTTTCACATACCTTCTTGCCCCCTTTCTCCATGTTGCACCCTGTCCTGCCAGAAATTTAAAAAATGCACTATGATGCAGCCAGCACTGGCCACGTCTTAATTTATTTTTATTTTTTTCCTTCATCTGCACTGCTGTACAGCATGGCTAAAAGACATTTTTAAAGCCAATAGCTCTCTCCTCTACGAGACCTATTGTCTTTGCCAGTACTTTTTAAGCGTGGATTGTATATTTCCATTTTTTCCCTTGATTTTAATGACGTTCGTGTTTTTCATTGAGGTTTTAAAGTTGTGTTTGCTGGAGTAAACAAACTTGATGCATTTTAAAAATAATTTTGTTGTACCTTCTGTGTTTTTTATGTATTTTCTTTGCATATGCCACGCCTCTGTTAAAATGAGGAATATTGTATTAATATTGTGAAGCTTATCACCCTAGTGCTAAATAAAATCTACCAGAATAAGAAGTCCCACAATTGATTATACAAACGTTTGGTCATCCTAGGCTATAAGTGGGACCTATTGAATCACTTCAATCAGAGCCAGCGCTTTGATGGGTCCTATAAATGTACTCTGTATTTAATTAGTCTACTTCCTGTGTATTAGAATAGAACTCATCACTGCAGAATGTATGTCCATTTCTCAAAAACTGAAGGTCCTTATGTCTGGGAGCTTTGCACAGTGCAGGTGAATGTAGCAGAACCGTCACACTGAATCAGAGCATCTCAGCTCCAGACTTTGGGGCAGATTTATATTTTGGTAACAGCAACGGAGTACCCTTTCCACCATCATACTAGTCCACCACCCAGATTGAAATGCTGCCAGACCTTTGGTGTAATGACAGCAGAGGCTACCGTGGTTACACTGCTCCTTCCACACAACACCAGCTGTCCCAGTCCCAGAAAGGATGACTAGGGCAGACCTCCCATCTCACCTCCTCTGTGTAAATTTGTTGAAAAACAGTATTTATGGTTATAAATTGTCAATTATCTTTGGATTTTCTTTCCAGTTTTATTTTTCCTTTTTCAGAATTGTTCATTTTCTTTTGCAGGACGAGTTTGACAAGGAGCTTAAAAATGCAGCTTCTAATCTGGTGATTGTTGCCTTCACTGCAACATGGTGTGGGCCCTGTAAATTATTGGCTCCTAGGTTTGAGGTAAGTATTTGTTTAATGTGTTTGGGTGCAGTTAAGGCATCGCTGTCTTTGAAGGAACAATCTTTAATGCAATAACTCTGAGCTATCTGAGTGCACTGACGAGGTGGTGTAAGTTTCAGAGCAGAGCGTGGAGAACTGCTGCTAAAAAACACTCAATACTGTTCATAGTAAACCTGGGTCATGCAAACATGGTTATTGATCAATGAGGTAAAAATGAACCTAGATGGAATTTGTACTACAGACAGCACAGCAAAATACATTAACAGAACACTATATGCGCATAACAGTGTCTTTTGTATATGTAATTGACTCATTTTTAGGTCTGGTGTTAACCATGACCTTTTATTTGTACTAACATATATAGGATACATGGGAATCTGCAATACCTGTATAAAAACCTGTCTCTAATTTCCCCTATTATAAAGAAATGATACCAGAACTCAACTGTAATAACTTATTACAATTGAGTCCTGATGTTACAATGCCCTTTGCCAGAGCCAGCATGTGAGGGGAAAGGCAGGTTAGATCACAGAGCATAATTAAAGTTGCTGTTAAAGGAACAAAACAAAATGTTCCTTTTCTTTCATTTGCTCAGTTTTCCTAGTAGTATAGTGACAAGGAAAATGGAGATATTTATGGTAAAATGTTTATTTTTTGCACTGCTTAGGTAATTATAGAAAATGTAGAATGTTTCCGCACGTTCTAAGCTACTTCGGATTTTTTTTTAAACTTACTTGTATTAAACTGATTCTAATATCTTTTTGTAACCAATATCTAACTGCTTTTTGATGCATTTAATTTAGCACTATCGATTCTATTTTTATTGCTCATGTTTGCAAACATCCTCTCTTACATATGAGAAAGCTAGTCATCAAGCATTTAAATAGTTAGTGATGGGGTGACCATGTATTATAAGGAATAAAGTACCCCATGTGGGACATAAGGATATTGCAAATCATCTCAGTGTTCCATAATGTTATTAAGGAACTCTGCCTTCATCCTCGTTCCTCTATATGGTCCTCAGTGACTTGCAATATCTTTATAATATATGGCAGGGGCTACTTTATCCTGGCCGCTACAGCATGGGCAGTGGGTCAGCCCACGTTAGTCATTGGCTATCTTCAAAGTACTCTACTCTTTCACAGAAGAACATCTGCCCACAGTACTTCACTTCATTTCCATGGACTTAAAAGAAATGTGTGCTTTTTGAGAGCAGAAAATGTTTGCTTATAGCCAATGTTTTTGTGCTTATCATTATTATATATTTGTGAGTATCTAGCAGATCCCCAACAATTTTTTTTTACAAAAGCCATGGCAAGACCAGCATGGACACAGCCAAAAGACTGGAAGCCAATGCCTTGACTATTGCCAATGCTTCTTTTTTTAATTCTTTATATATTTTGAAGCATCTGATCTTACACCTTTAAAATTTTAAGTTTAACGTCCTTACACACAACATTTGCTGTCGAGCACAGACTTCATACAGGAATTTTATTTAGTAAAGAGGAAACATTTTCTTTTAAATAAAACTAAAAAACGAAATGCCATAAACTTTGGTGTAAAACTATCCAACTGGTGCATGTTTTTTGTCATGAGTGCAAATACAATAAGTGTCGTACATTACAAGATGTTGTATATTTCTGTAGGATCTCAGCAAACAGTACAGTGGTGTAATATTCCTGAAAGTGGATTTTGATGAAAACAATGTAAGTAATTTTTAAAGTTATCTTTATCTATATTGCTGTTGCGGACCGTGTGACTTAGGTTGGTTATACAAAGATATATACGTCATGTTGCTTAATCATTAAACTATTTTCAGTATTTTGCCTTTAATATTTATTTCTTACAGTAGGGTACTTCCACAGTTCCGAGTCATTTGTAAACTGCAGCACAGATTGTCTCATTTCTATGGCATTGAACCACACAGGATTAGTTTTGTCAATCTTAAGGCAACTGGCAATATGAATTTGAAAAGTGCTATTTCGAAATAACTATTGCACATATATAGGAGCTTTCAACCAAACCTCTCCTTCTGTTGTAATTCATATTTTTCTATCGCCCTCTACAGCATATAGCATGGGGCAGTGGATGAGTCCAATTTATCTATTGACCAACTTTACTGTTGGTAATGGTATTCTTCTCTTTCACAAGGAGTACACCATGTAGTGCAGTTTGGATACATCAACCAGTTTGATTCTGGTCACAGAAGTTTCCTTCTGACTAGTTTTTTAAGTTCCAATCCACCACAGGAGTACCTATTAAAGACCCCCAGGAGCTCAAATGAGGCCTTTAGAGACTCATAGGTTGTCAGGCATAAGATAAACTACATGGCCCAGTCCAGGTCCACTTGCCATTGGTCAGCTGGGTAGTTGCAGGAAAAGGCTTCTTGTAGGCTGTTGTGTCCCTGAAGCTTTAACAGGAGGTCGGCCTTAGGAACCTTTTTTGTCCTTGGTACTAGAGGGAGAGCAGGGCCGGTCCTTTAGGGCTCTTCCAGGGCATCAAAGAGCAGGTTCAGTCCTCTTCTAATCTTACACAGGTCCAGTAGTGTTCTGAAGTGTGTGCCTAGAAGTGCCACATTTATGTCTGGCATGATCTAGTGGGTGGGAGCGACTCTGGATCACATCCTAACACATGATGTAAACGTTTTTGGGGCCAACCCTAGCCACATTGCGCATTTTCAAGATGTTGAAAGTCTTCAGCCACACTAAACTTGGACTCTGAGGGCTCGGGCTGTATAGGGAGTACACTTTGGTAATCGGAGTGTCCCCCCCCCACATGTAACACTAAAATTCAGTGTGGGGCAGTCACAGTACACACAATAAAGCCAGAGACAGAAGTCTGGTAGAACATAGCAGGATTTTCTAGCAACCAGACAGGGTATACACAAGAATTGTTTTGAAATCTTATTTCTCCTTCCTTTCAAGTGCTCCCCTAGTGTTATATGTAAACTCAGCAGACGTCCCAAGCACAATTTGACATTCACGTAGGATGTAACAATGTAATGCCAACAAGGAGGCTCACAGCTCCAGGCTTCATATTTGGTCATGTTCAAAGGAGTTATCTCTGACAATTCATGTCAGCCTATTGTTAGCTCCTGGGAGGCACTTGAAACCTTTTTCATGCCAATTGAAATGCTAATTACTGACTGGCAGAAGTGAGAGAACAATTGCAAATTTAGCCTGCAAGAACTTCAGGTGTGAAAAAAAGGTAACTTTCTAAAAGTTACTTTTCCTTAATATTTACTAAAATTCTAACTTTACCATTGAATTGGACTTTTCATTGCATTTCATTTCATTAATCTTTATTTCGGAAATATTTCAGCCATAAAAGATACAAGTAAAACCGTCATTACAATAAGATAATAAAACATTAAAACAGTGGATACAGATTCAGAATCCAGTACAAAAGCCACAGGCGCTAGCCACTATTCGCTATTAGAAAACTCCTTTTAGACCACATGGCGAGCAGAAACTTCGATAGGGCAAACACAATATATCCTGCAGTATCAGATTTAAAAATTCTTAATGCAGCAGAACATTTCTGGAAGCCCAGGTTTTTACAGATTGGTACAATCCAGAACTTCCGAGCTCTACTATAAGCAGGGCAAAAGAATAAAATATGGCATTAATTCTCCTTTTCAGCTCCTACAGCCTGGGCATTGGGTGACCCTAGAAGATGACCATTTACTTGTGAGACACCCTATTGGGAGTGAACCAAACCTCCATTGTAAATACAGCTTCCTGGCCGCAACAGGGTGAATAACATTCAAAAATTCTTCGAAGGCAAATGCAGATTTAATTTCTAAAAATGATTTTACCATAGTGCCATTTCGAGAGTCGTGCAGCCATATACTGCTGCAGCGTGACCTATAGCACTCCGTTAGTGATTTCCCTGAGATCTCCTACAGGCCTTAGCTGGATTATGCCACAGGGCTGAGAGACCCATTGTCAATAGTTCTTGTTTAACAAAGGTGAGCCATGATATGTTCGCTGCCTTGCTTGAGCTCAATACTTCTTGCAATTCATTTCTATACTGCGAAAGTTCGGGGGTTATCCATAACCTCCTCCAAAACCTAAGGGATTTAATAGATAATTCCTCCTGGATGGGAAATAAACCCAAGTCGAGCCTTAGCGGTAGAAGGGGTGTACTTTGGGGAAGCAGCAGCAGCTGCCGCAGAAATCTATTCTCCACTTTGGAGATTTTAGGCCTGGAAGCATGCCCCCAAAGTTCCCCCCCATACAATGCCGCTGCCCTCGCCCTAGCTTTGTATATTTCAAGCGCAGGACTTATAGGCCTATATGTTGAGGCATTTGTCATTTTAAGAATACCCCCCACAATTTGAGACAATTTAAGTTGGGACTTGGCATAATGAGGGCCCCATGAGAGGTTTTCACTTAGCGTGACACCTAGGTATTGGAATGTCTGAACCCTCTCAAGTCTGACCGATTCCAATATTGGTGCTGGTCGAGTCTGTGAAGGGGGATTAAATATCATAAATGTAGTCTTGTCTACGTTAATCTGTAATCCATGGGCACAACAAAAATCATTAAGACCATTCAATATACGTTGTATCCCCATAGGGGACTTGGAGAGTAGGAGAGTATCATCGGCAAACATTATTGCCGAAACTTTCCTACCTACCAATCTAGGTGCATCATTGTTTGGCACTGCATCCAAGTGTGAGATCATTCCATTCACATACAAGCAAAACATGGTTGGGGCCAGGACGCACCCTTGCCTGACCCCCCTATTTACCGGAAACCTAGCAGACAGTATTCCTCCTCTCGCACACCTAACCTGT
Source organism: Triturus cristatus (assembly GCF_964204655.1). Lineage (NCBI taxonomy): Eukaryota > Metazoa > Chordata > Amphibia > Caudata > Salamandridae > Triturus > Triturus cristatus. Next base: position 265,904,342 of record NC_140582.1, on the reverse strand, counting down.
GCAAAATTCTGAGCATGTGACCTTACTAAAACCCCCAGCAGTGCTTGCGGAACTCCCAAGTCCCGAAGCACAGCCCAAAGTTTCCCCCTGGGAACAGTATCAAAGGCGGATCGGAGGTCTACAAACACCATGTAGAGGCTGCCACCCTCTATTAATACCGTCTTCCAATACAGCATAACTAAACGGAAGATCTGGTCCATGGTGGATGTGTTCCTCCTGAAGCCAGCCTGATATGGGTAAAGGATTTCATTCTCATTGATCCACTCCTGCAAACGATCTAAAATGAGTCGTGAGAAGATTTTTTGAGGGACGTCTATGAGGCTGATGGGCCTGTAATTGACTGGGAGCAGAGGGGAGCCCTTTTTGTACATTGGTATAATCTCTGCTCCCAGCCAAGTACCCGGCACCTCCATACCACGCAAAATAGAGTTAAATGAAGCACAAAAATATGGCGCCCAAATCTTCGGTTGATCTTTAAACAAGTCCCCAGGGAGTTTATCTATACCTGGTGCTTTGCCCATTGCCAATTTCCCTAAGGCAATGAAAACATCCTCAGGGGTAAATTCCAGTGCCTCCACCTCCCCGGGTTTAGATGTGTGCAATGGCATAAAATCTAGGTCAGCAGTTGCTGCATATAGGGTTTTAAAATGTAGTTCCCACACCCCCGCATCTATATTAGCTTCAATCGCATTGCGGGGTTCATCGGACCCTGTGTTCACGATGGCCCAGAATCTCCGTATTTCCTTATCATCAAGCGCTGAGGCTAGGTTCTGCCATCTCTCCCAGTCCCAATCTATCTTGGCCTGTTTCATTACTTCTTTATACAATGTCCTAAGTGAGCATATTTTCAACCTGTCCTTGCCATCTTTTATGGCACTTAACAAATCCGTTTTTATCCTCCAGCAGGTGCCGTTGTACCAAGAAGAAGAAGGCACCCTAGTCTTTTTTGGAAGAGCAATCGGGTTAAAGATACCTGCTAGACTGTCCACCAATTCCTGGTGGACCGAAAGCAGGTTCACTGGTGCACCTAGGCTCGGGGCTTGTGCCCAAATATCGCTTGCCTTTATAAAAAGGGGAAAAATTACTTTATACTGTGGGGTCCCTCAAGGCTCCTCCCTTTGTCCCACCCTTTTTAATTCCTATATGGCCCCTCTAGCTGAAGTAGTCTCTCCATTCGGCATTAAAATAATCACCAACGCCGATGACACCCAGCTAGTGGTGGCACTTAATCACCCTGAGGGCTCATCTGACACGCTTGGCCTTTGTCTAGAGGCAGTTGCTCAATGGATGCACACTTCGCACCTAAAACTAAATGGAGATAAATCTGAACTTATGCTCTTAGGAAAATCCCCCTCGCCCTCTTCCCCCCTCTCCTGGCCTCCATGCATGGGTCCTTTGCCATTGCCTAAGCACCAAATTAAAAGTCTAGGCATCTGGCTCGATAGGACCCTCTGCTTTAACTATCAGACCACAAAGCTTTCAGCTATTTGTTTCGGTCTCTTACGTTTAATCAGAAAAATCCTTCCCCTCCTTCCCTTCCAAGCCAGGAGAATTTTGGTTCAAGCTTTAATCGTATCCCGTCTGGACTATGGGAATGCGCTTTATCTTGGCGCTCCTCAGTCCACCTTAAACAAATTACAGGTTATTCAAAACTGTGCCGCACGCCATTTGACTCAGACCCCTCGTAGACAATCAGCTAAACCTGCTTTGATGTCTTTACACTGGCTGCCCATCCGTGCCAGGATCCAGTTCAAGGCCATGTGCCTGGCCCATAAAGCTTTCTGGAAACATGGCCCCCAAATTCTTCACTCTTTGATAGTCCCCTATCAACCGACTAGGTCTCTCCGGTCTAGTAACACCTTCCTTACCGTGCCCCCAAAAGTCCGCAGAGCAAAATGGGGCGGTCGGTCTTTCACTTTGAATGCCTCCAATTTTTGGAATACCCTTCCACTTACGCTCCGCAGCGAACCCAACATTGTTCACTTTCGCAAACACCTCAAGACCTTCCTTTTTCTCTCAGCTTTCCAGTAACCTTTTTTCTTTCTGCTTCTGCTGTCCTTAAGCGCTACGAGGCCTCCGGGTAGTTACGCGCTATATAAATATAACTTCATTCATTCATTCATTCATTCATTCATTCATTCATTCATTCATTCATAGGCTGGGGAGTGCATCCCTCTTCTCGAGCAAATTCCCCCACTTAACCCGCCGCCTATTGTTAGTGATGACGAGGCCAAGATCCTTTGTCATTTCATTATAGCTTTTTAAAATAAAGGGAGATTCCATCTTCAACATCAGGGCGTTGTGGTCACTATCCATTCTGTTCAGTACCTCCAGGTCCACTATCTTTGGCCACAATCGAGACTCTACCATAACATAGTCCAAATGGGATTCGTGATCTTTTTTATTATAGGTGCACTTCGAGGGAACATCTAAGGGCTTACGACCATTTACCGCCCTAATCGAATTGTGTAGGGTTAAGGTCGTAATCTGCATGGCCAGTGGAGACTATGCCTTGGCATAGGGGGACTTGCCGGGTGGAATTCCCCAGTACTCATCTTCTCCCATCAACGCCCCCTCATTCAGCCCTCGCAAAGGCTCAAAGTGGCAATTAAAATCACCAGCGACCACATACTGAATGTCAGGACTTAAGGAATCAAGAAAAACCGATAGTTCTCCAATAGTACTTGATTCCTTGGCCAAGCCGGTCGGGCGGGAGTAGACATTTACCACTGCAAGTTTATATAATGTGGGCCATGTCATAAGGACACATTGAATGTCATCCGAGTTGGTCTGGATCGATTCCGCCTGGCAACCTAGGTGTAGACCAACCCACGTTGTCAGACCACCAGAGGGTCGACCTTTGCCACCCCATCGGGCCTTAATATTAAAGGCCGCGAACCCCAGTCTATAGGACTCCTCCCTAGCCCAAGTCTCCTGAAATAGAATGACATCAGTGGTGTTGACAAAGGTGCCCCACTCTGGACAGGCTAACTTAATTTTCAAGCCCGCCACGTTCCATGACATTATAATCATGTGCTCGGAGTTCCCCTGGGTATGGTGTGGGATATCTAATAGAGGGGTTACGCACCCCTGCTGGTATATATCACTTCCCAACTGTGTGGCATCACTACTATTTGCTAGGTTAATTGGAGAGTACTGCTCCCTGGAAATGCAACCTTTATTCTGTAGGGGTCAGTTTGTACTAGTCCCTACAGAATAAGTGGGGATCCCCCGGATGCAAGGGAGCGGGTTGCTTACCCTTGCTACCACAGTGAACTCAGGAACTGCAGGCTCACCCACAATATTACCCCGAGCTACCTGACTGTACAAACTCAGTCAATCGACCTGATCCAGGTAACTGAACCTGTTTGAGCAAGGGGTATGATACCGAGCCAGATCATATGCATCATGCCTATACTTCCCACCTCCTCCCCCTCGCGAATATGGTACAAAAGACCATCCTTCTTCCTGAGACCTTGGGTCACGGGGTGTTCACTAGGATGGAAGAACGTGAGGGGGCGAACTCCAATTTTTGTATCAGGGCAAGGTGTATCCCACTTGCAAATGTATTCTGCGGTCCTGGGATCCCTAAAGTTGACTATCACACAATCACCAGTTAGAGATTTGGGGGTGCACCCCACCCAACCCACCCTTCTAACCATAATAATCTCACTTCTGACATCAGGGGGCAAAGGCCTATAGTTATTAAGCCATTGTATTATTTTATTTTTCAGAGAACTGAAATTCTCTCTACTTGTGGCACTAATTTCAGGAACCCCCGTAAGGACAACCAGATAAGGGCTTGCTTCCGGAGGCAAGTCAATTCTCGGAGTAGTTCTAGGTACCTCTCTGGTGCCTCCCTTCCATGCTGCCCTGCCAATAACACTATCATTTTCAGGGGGGGCCGTTCCTACATTGTTGTGGACTAGTTGCTGGTTGTCACTGAGTCTGGCTCCATGTTGAAAATGTGATGGATTTTGTGTTTTGGCAGTCGCTACCTGTGATATAACCTGTGGGACGGGGGGTGGCCGGGTCTCTGAGCGTATCGTGGTAACATCTGTCCCAACCCCCCAGCTCTACTATTAGAAATACAATTACAGGAGCACTGGGGGCATGCTTTAGTAGCAATACTAGTTAAAGTGCCCTTTATTTGTTGTTCAAAGTTAGTAAAGTGGGTCGCAATACTGGCAAGCCTTTCTTCCAAGGGACGAAGGAGGGAGCGCAACAGCGCGTCTAATTTCGATGTTATGAAATCCCCCATCTACTTGGGACGCTATAACAGGAGGAGCCTGTGCCTGGCCTAAGCCCTCCCCTGCAGTTTTTCGGTGCGAGGACTCAGGAAGCGGAACACAACTTCCCGAACCATCACCCGTAACCACTTTAGGAGCTTGAATATTCCGGCGTTTTGATTGTTTAACTTCCCCAGGTTTAACTCTCGATACACTAATGGTTTGAGGCTTCGTTTTTGGAATCGTCCCTAAAACTTTGCCCTTTTTGTTCCGTAGATTCGGTCCATGCCTATTCACTGGCGGCGTTATATCTCTCGGGGTCACCGGAGAACCCTCACAACTCGAAAGGCCGCTAAGTGTGGAATCATCTATAAATTGGCAAAGGGGCTGGAAGGGTACTTCAGATCCGGTAATATTAGGGACACCCTTAGAAGCCTTAGGCGTGCGAGCGTTAGCAAAGTGACCCATCGAGGATCTTTTGGCCAGTGCAAGGTCCTGCGAGACTCTACGTTCCATCAGATCTATGCCCTGGTCAATCACGGAGTTAGCTCTCACTATGAAGTGATCTAGAGTACCAGTGAGATTGCCATTATGAGTGAAGTTCCTACCCTCTTTGGTCGCCATGAATAGACTGCCGTAGAGAAAAAACTTACTGAGTAAAAATGGTTGCAGGTAATTAATTTCTACAATCAAGTGAGACAAGACTAAATGCACACATGAGGCATAAACTATCACGATGAGATATCAAAGTTTAGCCGGCACATACGTCTTTGTCTGCAATGTAAAGAGGGGGGCCCGGTCCGGTCTCCCTCGGTCTCAAACGGGCTACAACGGGCCCGCCCTTGGCCCGGGCTTCGCCCGCGCGCGTCCCGCGGTGCGTCCAATGGGCGTGGTTATATACAAAAGGGCAAGAGGCGGTCCCAGGAAGAGGCAGCAACTGGGCTTCGAGATGAGGCTGCTGGTCCTCGCAGTCCCGGTTAGTAGTCCCTGGTGGCAAGGTCCGTGGCAGCAAGGGAATAACAGACTGCAGCGAGCGGCACCCGCGAAGCGGGGACCGCGAGCAGTTAAGAGCGAATCAGGTGTGCAGAGGCGGTCCCAAGAAGAGGCAGCAGCTGGGCTTCGAGATGAGGCTGCTGGTCCTCGCAGTCCCGGTTAGTAGTCCCTGGTGGCAAGGTCCATGGCAGCAAGGGAATAACAGACTGCAGCAAGCGGCTCCCGCGAAGCGGGGGCCGTGAGCAGTTAAGAGCGAATCAGGTGTGCAGAGGCGGTCCCAGGAAGAGGCAGCAGCTGGGCTTCGAGATGAGGCTGCTGGTCCTCGCAGTCCCGGTTAGTAGTCCCTTGGACTTTTAATAACTATTAAAAATAGTTTGTTTCTAGCTAGTCCCATTCCTGAGATACTGTATTTGGATTTTTAATCTGAACTCTGGGTTTCTACATAGGACAGGTAGGCCCGCTACAGTGAAAAATAGCGTTTGGGTGCTAGTAACTGTAAGGACAGGTTAACATTAATTTTCTACATGCAATTCTTTTAAATACCATAACCTGCCTTGTTGGTGAAGAGGCATACATAAGAGCGAATCAGGTGTGCAGAGGCGGTCCCAAGAAGAGGCAGCAGCTGGGCTTCGAGATGAGGCTGCTGGTCCTCGCAGTCCCGGTTAGTAGTCCCTGGTGGCAAGGTCCATGGCAGCAAGGGAATAACAGACTGCAGCGAGCGGCTCCCGCGAAGCGGGGGCCGCGAGCAGTTAAGAGCGAATCAGGTGTGCAGAGGCGGTCCCAGGAAGAGGCAGCAGCTGGGCTTCGAGATGAGGCTGCTGGTCCTCGCAGTCCCGGTTAGTAGTCCCTTGGACTTTTAATAACTATTAAAAATAGTTTGTTTCTAGCTAGTCCCATTCCTGAGATACTGTATTTGGATTTTTAATCTGAACTCTGGGTTTCTACATAGGACAGGTAGGCCCGCTACAGTGAAAAATAGCGTTTGGGTGCTAGTAACTGTAAGGACAGGTTAACATTAATTTTCTACATGCAATTCTTTTAAATACCATAACCTGCCTTGTTGGTGAAGAGGCATACATAAGAGCGAATCAGGTGTGCAGAGGCGGTCCCAAGAAGAGGCAGCAGCTGGGCTTCGAGATGAGGCTGCTGGTCCTCGCAGTCCCGGTTAGTAGTCCCTGGTGGCAAGGTCCATGGCAGCAAGGGAATAACAGACTGCAGCGAGCGGCTCCCGCGAAGCGGGGGCCGCGAGCAGTTAAGAGCGAATCAGGTGTGCAGAGGCGGTCCCAGGAAGAGGCAGCAGCTGGGCTTCGAGATGAGGCTGCTGGTCCTCGCAGTCCCGGTTAGTAGTCCCTTGGACTTTTAATAACTATTAAAAATAGTTTGTTTCTAGCTAGTCCCATTCCTGAGATACTGTATTTGGATTTTTAATCTGAACTCTGGGTTTCTACATAGGACAGGTAGGCCCGCTACAGTGAAAAATAGCGTTTGGGTGCTAGTAACTGTAAGGACAGGTTAACATTAATTTTCTACATGCAATTCTTTTAAATACCATAACCTGCCTTGTTGGTGAAGAGGCATACATAAGGAAGGTTTGACCTTGCCAAAAGGGTTTATTTTGACAGGTAGAATTTCAGTGTTTAAACTGCCACAGTCAGGCTGCAATTGTAGCCCTGATGCTATATTTTACATTGTACTGTAATAGATGGCACAAAAGGTGCTGCAGTCCACTGCTGACTAACTTGCAGGCCTGGGAACATTTTGTAAAAAGTGCTAGGTGACCTATAGGTAAGTTAAATATACCAAATAGGAATATGTCAATTCAACTATGTTTAAAGTGGGAGCACAGGCACTTTACTGTTGGCTAGCAGGATTAAAGAGCACAGAGGACTAACACCAGAACAAATATAGGATCCTGCAAAAGGGGAAAAATCTCTGCTGAACATGTAGAAATACAGATTTATTACAGAGACCGAATAAATATTTTTGGTTTGAGAAAATGTTTGTTATATTTGTGCCCGGCGAATCCCCCAACAATAAAGCTCTACAAAACTCCTGACTAAACAAAATAAGCATCAATTAAGCCAAACAGCTGACACTACAGCTATTGGATTTGTTAGTGCTTGTTCGGTCTTAAACAGTAATGGTTATTACGGGCGGTTCAATGCATACACTTCCAATTTACCTCAGTTCTTACTTTGTTTACATATCACCAAGAAACATTTGCATCGTTAACAACATAGTCATGCTAAAGAAGCCCACTTGTTCCATTTCGATAAACTCTGAATGTAAATAAAGACAGATGTACAATTCAACACTGGGTATGCTGGGTTTCCAGCACCTATAAAAGATTTCCTAGTTGCAACCCCATTTTTATACATGGCTTCCACAGAAAGCCTCTATTTTTTTATACCAGATTCTGAATCTACTAAGTAACTGCTATGATGTAGCAAGAGTTGATGACAAAATTCTGTATCCACTATTGCTGTGTCTTAAGGGCATTCCAGATCAGACTGTCTAGGCTCTCTGAGAGTCTGCCTGAGCAGTGAAGAAGGTGGTAGGAGCTGGTTATGGCTAGCACGTAAGGTAATTCACATTTGGAACAGAGAGGAGAGGCCAAGTTATGTATAGATCCCCATTTCTACTTTGCCTCCACCAAGCAGTTATAAGCCCGGACAGATGATTTTTGAGGCAATATATAACATAAAATTGTAGACGGGTAAATTGAATTACACAGATGTTTTTCAACTTGGGGTTCTTAGTGACATTGTAGACAATTCTAGCATCACTCTTGTTGTCTATTTGATGTCTGTTAGACTTGGCTTTTCCAGCAGGTTTATCCCCAGACTTTTTGCTTTTCAGCCTCCTGTTTTGGACCCTGTTTTTGTTGGTTTTATGACTCTGGGCACTTTACCACTGCTGATCAGTGGTAAACTGCATATGATCTTCCTGTAAATTGTATTTATGGATTGGTGATTTTAGGACTGGCATATTTAATTTACTGGTAAGTCCCTAGTACAGTGCACTCTATGTGCTCATGGTCCGTAAAAAAAATGCTGCTAGTGGGTCTGCAGCACTGATTGTGCCACCCACACGAGCAGCCTGTAAATGTAACTCAGACCTGCCACTTCAGTGTCTGTGCAAAGTTTGGTACTGTCATGTCGACCTGGCAAGTGCATCCACTTGCCAGGCCCTAAACTTCCCTTTTCCTACATGTAAGACACCCCTAAGGTAGGCCCAGGGTAGCCCCATGGACAGGGTGCAGTGTATGTAAATGGTAGGACATGTACTGAGGTATATGGCATGTCCTAACAGTAAAATACAGTGCATTTCGTATTTCACTATTGAAAGGCTATCCGCCCCATAGGATAGAATGGTGAGTTTACTTATAACATCTTATAAGTATAACTGCCCATGGGAACAAGATAGAAAAATGGAGTTTAGTATGCCTGAACTCAGAATCTAAAGAACCATCTTTTATTAAGGATGATTTTTACATTCTGGGTTTGAAGAAAACACTTTTAGTAAGTAGGTGTTTTTTGCTTAGCCGTCCAGTGTGCCTCTGCTAGGTTTGTGTATTGACTGTCTGGCTTTGGAGTGAGTGGGGCTGGATGTGCATTCTCTCAGACATCCATAGGGGGAGGGGGACAGTTGATGTGTGTCTTGCATTTCCTGAATGAGTCAGGGCTGGGCTGAATAGACCTGGGCTGCATTCATAGTAGGGGGAGGAGATTTCTTTCACACCTGAATGGGCCTGCTCTGCCTGGGACAATGCTCTCTCCACCTCCTGCGGGGCAGCTGCACCAGAGAGGACAGAACTGGTTTTGACTGGGCAAATAACTTCTCTGCCACCAGAGAACAAAGGAATCTGTGCTATAAAAAGTGGGGCCCAGACCCCTAAACTTTAAATCACTTTTGGACTTCAAGAGGAACCCCTGCCAAGTAGAAGAGCTGGAAGAAGCTGGAGGAGAAGTACTGCCCCTTTGCTGTGTGCTATCTGGGGTTGGCCTGCAATAGCTGCTTCTGCCAAGGAGAGTAACTGTGGGCCCGATTCACAGAACTAACTTAAGAGAAAATCCTAAACTAACTATCATTTTGGTATTCACAGAAGGCACTTACTCATTGAGGAGTAAGTGCCTTCTGTGAATACCAAAATGAGTAAGTGCCTTTTGTGAATACCAAAATTAGTAAATGGTAGTAAGTTTAGAATTTTGTCTTAAGTTAGTTCTGTGAATCGGGCCCTGTGTGTGTATCCTGTTTGACAAGGTATCTCCAAGGGCTTGAGGTAGAGCTTGCCCCCTATTCAAGAAATTTCAGGAACAGCAAAGACTTCACCATCCTTCTGGGCACCGTCTCTGGGACTGCTGGTTTCAGTCGCTGCAGAAGAAAAGAGTAGCCGACTGTCACTGAGTCCGTTGCTGGTTCCATGTCCTGAAGGCACCGCAGAGGGCCCCGCCGGACTTCGCACCACATCCCTGGTCTCACCGACACTGCTGGGCGACCGTCATTGAGCTGTTGCTTGCACCGCATCCAATGGGCACCACACTCTGCACCGCCTAGCTTCACTCTGCCCGGACGTCACAGACACTGTCATTGGCCAACCCAAACACCGAACGGCTCTGTCACCTGCTTCGTGACCTGCCAGCAACTCATCGAGCACCACCACACTCCTCATCACAAGCCTTGGGCTCACCGACGCCATTAGATGACCGTCTCCAAGCTACAGCATGCACCGCACCGTGAGGGCAGCGCACCCAGCACCGTTTCACTTCACCGCAACCGTGACGGTTGCCCTGATCAATTTGTGCCATCAGGATCGGCCGCAACGAGAAAGGTACTGTCTACGACTCTGTCAACGCTTTAGCTGGCCCCTACCAATGCAATCGGCTGGAACTGTTAGATTCTGTTATTTTCAGCATCGCGGCAGTGACGGACGGAGCTAAAGACTCAGAAGAACTGTATTTTTCAGCTTTTCCTGAAATTTAAAGGTTATCTTGCAAAGTAACTATCTTTTCAGTATTGCATGTTGGATTCTATGTCGTATTTCGTCTTGTTGGTTTCGATAAAGTTTTGCTTATTTTTCTAAACTGGTGTGGTGTCCATTTGTACTGTTTTCACTGTATTACTGTGTGTGTGCACAAATGCTTTACACACTGCCTTTGAGATAAGCCTGTTTGCTTGTGCCAAGCTACCAAGGGGGTAAGTAGGGGTTATTTTAGATGTGTATCCCTTTACCCTGACTAGGAAGAAGAGTTCTTACTTGGACAAAGGTACCTACCTCTGCCAACTAGAGACACCCATTTCTAACAATGTCATTTAGAAACTCTTGGTGAAAATCATCTCCATAGCTCACTGTTACCCATTTATACTTGTATATATGTTATACATGACTCCCATAGTGAGACATTAGTGTGAATGACTCAATTTCAAATCCAGAAATTAAATACTGTGATGTAGCAACAGTGGGTAACAGATGTTGTCAACCACTGTAGCTAAATCATAAAGGAATTACGAGGGGCTGAAGCGGGGCTCTTTAGAGCCTGTCAGAGAAGCATGCTCTGGAACTTGGGGATCATAGCTTCTGTACTAGAGGGGGAGGGAAGGCACAGAGAGTGGTGGGGGTTGTGTGGTAAGAAGACATGTATTCTTTTTTGGTTACTGTGAACAGAGGCCATGTTATGCATGGGTCACACTTACACCTCTGCCCCTACATAGCAGTTGAAAGCAGAGGCAGATTATTTCAGGGTCCATACATAAAATAAAATTAAAGATGGGTAAATAGTGAATTATGGGGATGTTTTTCAGCCTGGACCCTAAGTAAGTTTATGGACTGCTCTAGCTTCACTCTTGTCTATTTGATGCAACTCAGAACCAGTCTGTGTAAAATATCCCCATAAACCACTGTTTCCCATGTATAAGTATATATGCTTATTTGTGGAATCCATATTGTTAAGACAGCAGAGGTAGTAGGTCTACTGTAAATCGCCCCTCTCTCCAGCAGTAAAAGGAAGGATAAGCATACTGTTGCACAGTAGCCTGAGGGTGCCATTTGAGGCTGACCATATTCTCCTTCCTTGAGATGCCTGCCATGCCTAAGTCAGGGTTCAACATTAACTTTAGGGTGGTGTGGAAAAATATGTTATTTCTAAATGTACTCGAAAAATCAAATTCAGATCCACGCTGCTTGAGCAATTACAGACCTATCTCCTTACATACCGCTCTTGGAAAAATGTTGGAAAAATTGGTTGTCAGATTACCAGGTTTATTGAAGTTTAAGGAGATTCTCCACCCCTCTCATTCTGAATTTTGCTCTGGTTTCAGAACAGAAGTAGTGTTGTTAGAAGTCACAGACGTTATTAGAACCAGTATCCACCAGGGAGAAAAAAGCAGTGATCATCTTGCGTGACCTGTCAGCTGCTTTTTAATATGGTGTCCCACGATATTCTTCTCAAGAGATTGGAAGAGGCAGGAATTGTGGACCTAGCTTGGCAGTGGCTGAAATCCTTTTTGTCAAATAGAGTACAAGTGGTCTACTTATCCCTATTCATCTCCAAAGATAGGGAAATGAGTGGTGGTGTGCTGCGGGGCTGGGAGTAAAGCCCCATGCTATTCAGTATCAAGGGTGCAGCCGTTGGGCTTTAATACTATGTCATATGCGGGGGGGGGTAATTCCTGGGTGGAACATCGTGATATTGCAGAAGATCATCCCTTTGATTTCATGTCAGGGCTATCCAGCACAGATCTGCAAGATGCCTACTTCCACATCCCCCTCCAGGCTGACCACCAAAGATAATTGCAGTTCACAGTGGACAATTATTTCTAGTTCAAGGTCCTCCCTTTTGTATTAAAGTCAGCCCTGAGAGTCTTAACCAAAGTCCTGGTGTATCTAGTAGCTTTACTTCATCAGGAGGAGAACTTCATTCATCCCTTCCTAAACAATTTGTTTATCAAGTAGTGCACTGTAGGAGGCTGGCTTAGTATATGGTGCACACTTATTTAAATGATGCACCTTTCACTAATCCAGACAACCCTTATGGTAGTTTTAGTGGTCCTAGACAACCATAGAAAGCTCTCTAAGAGGTAGCTGTGGAGAACAGCCTTTAGGCTCAGTCCAGAAAGTGTGTTAAGCAGCTTGTTTTACCAGATCTAATCATGTAGTGTAGGTTAAACAAAAAAGAACCACACAGTGTAGTTATAAAAATATGTCTATTTATTACATAACACTCACTAACACATTAGTATATCTCCTACGTGGAGATATCAACACAAGTACACAACAATGCTTCCATTGCAAGAGGTAAGTAAGCACAATACACCGTGGTCTCCAGGGGGAGACCAAACAATATACTAAAAAAGTGGAATGTGAACTGCGACCGAAGTTGGGACATGGACCAGGAGAATCAGTAGAGCTGGGGACACAAGGAACCACTCAAATTGAATACCCAGGAACCCCACGAAGACTGTGTGCAGAGTGGAAACACATCTGTGCAATGAATAGAAGTCAACTGGAAAGTCGTGGTTTCCGTTTTGAAGAAGAAGGACCCTTTCCTCTGGACCATGAAGAAACCCAGTGAAAGACAAAAGGTTTTAGAGTCACCCGCCCATGGATACCCCAGGAACCAGGATACCTACACCAGAGAAGTCAGATGCACAGGTGCAAAGTGACATCAGAAACCGCGATAGACCACAATGGAGGACTTCAGGAAATATGCTGCTGGTGAAGACTTTGCAAGAGTCTGGTGGAATCCAAGGGTGAATTCTTGAAGAGCTGAACCTCTTGCCACTCAGAGGTGATCAGGGGGCACAGAAGATCAATGCCCACTGAGGTCGGAAGATGCAGAAGTGATGAGGGTGACCTTGTCGCTGCAGCTGTGAGGACCAGGCAATGCTGAGGAAGGCCAGGAGCCATGCACGAGTTGTCCCACATTGAAAGTCGAGAACCAGGGGGCTGGTGTCCAGCGGGAGCACCAACAAGCCTTGGCAGCTGCAACATGCATGGAAAACAATTAAGGAGCAACGTTGGGACCAGCAAGGTCCAAGGGACTCACCAAGTGCAGGAGAGTCATAGCAGCCCCCGAGCAAGCAGGAGAGTCCACTGAAGCAAGAGAAGTTCCTCAAGATGACCCACAGGCTGAAGCAGTCGCAAGAGGACCTTGAGCAGCTCAACAAAGATGAGGGCCCATAGTGCAGAGATTGTGGTGAGGACGAAGATCTTGGCAGGAAGAGATGCTGGAGACTGGAGCTTCTTGTAGCTCGAATTGCTCTGGAGTGCAGAGCCAACGAGCCTTGTCAATGGCAAGTCGACGCGGTGCACAGGGATTAGGTCCCAGAAGTTCCGATGAGGAATACTGGCCTCAAAATTGCAGAGAGGACAGGTCATACTTCTTAGGAGTTGCAGAACTACCACCTGTGTTTCTGAGCCTTTCGAAGTCTGTGGGAAGTCAGGAGCAACAGACCAGTCAGTTTTGTTGCAGTGCCTGCAGATGCAGGGGAGAGACTCCTTCACTCCAAGGGAGATTACTTTGGGTGCCCTTGATGCCCACAGGCCTGTTGAAGATCCTGGAAGAAGCACAGATACACATGATAAAGAAGACTGGCAGAAGAGTGAGACCAGGAGCAGCGGGAGTCTTCCTTGATGAAGTCTCGATTCCAGGTGAAGTCCAAGTGGCCAGACGGTCAAAGAGTGATGTGGTTTCAGGCTTGAGTCTTGTCCCATGACTAATATGAGGTCCCACCCACAGGTAAGCCCTTTTATACCCTAAGAAAAGGGGTTATGACGACCCGGGGGTCCCTCCCAGAGGAGGGGCTGAACAGAGGGGAGGATACTCCCATGTCCTTTTTTCAGTTTCCTGCCAGATGGCTCCCTGAACTAGCTCAAACCAGAGCATGCAAGGAGGGCACAAAATGTGCCCTTTAAAGCAGTCTAGAGGCACTGGCAAGCGCCCCCCAGCCCAATACACTAAGTCCTGTCTGGTAGGTGGTCACACCCCCCTGTGACAGGAAACCTATTGTTCTACCTTCTCCTGCTCGAGCTCAGTTCAGCAGCAGGAGGGCAGAATTATGTCTGTGGGCGGAAGCAGCACTAGCTTGCTAGCAGACCCTTAAAGGCTGTTACCAGGAGTACTGGGTGCTTCCCGGAGGAGCACCTGATTCCAACATGTTTGATACCAGGCTCGGCACTTCCACTATATAGTTAGCCATCATGTAATGACGAATGGCCACTATATGTATCAAAATGGCTGACCGCACTTACAAAGCCTGGAGAATCCACTCCAGGGTTTGTAGGGGTATCCTGCTCATGCAGGGGCACCCACACACCTATAACCCAGCACCCAGCCTTCAGGATTGAAATGCCTACCATAGGGGTGACTTGTAGGTTTTAAGTGCAGCGACCTCAGATATAGGGAAACTTAGATAGAAGCCATACGTCTAGTTCTGATATTCTTTTTGTCCCCCTCATATAGGGGACAAGGTAGTGTTGATTAGAACAGACAATAGGAAGGCGAAGTTCTAGATCAACAGACAGTGGGGACAAGAAGTGTTTCTTTATCCAGGATTACTGACCAGGTCTTCATTTGGGCACAGCTGAATATGGCATTGATATCTAGCATTTCCCATTAAGGGGGTATTGGACTAGATTACAGACAGTCTCAGCAGGGTCATCCCTGCCTCCAAGAGTTTTGTTTGAATCTAAGCCTGGGCACAGTGCTACGCTTCGGCCGTGCAGTGTGCGTAGTTTTGCCTACTTCGCGATCCGTGAAGTAGGTGTAGGGCAGGCAGGTTTCGCACACCCACGGCGGAGCGAGTTGCCCGCTACCCGCCTCCCTCCCGCCCACTTTTAAAATGCAGTGAGAATGTTCCAAAACTTAAAAAAGACAAGTTTAAAGTAATTAAAATAACTTACCTGAGCTGCGGCGTCCCGGGGCTCCCTCTTCCTCCTCTTGCCGACTTCTTCCTCACAAATGCCGTGAAGGAGCCATTAGGCCTGGGTGCCGTGCACCACTGAAATCCTGGTACAGCCTGGCAGCAAAGACGGTGAAGGTGGGCATGCTAATCACTGGTACCTGTGGACCTGCTGACCGACTTTTTGGCAGAATACAGTGTGTGTGCTCCACTTGCAAACACAGGATTCGGTCCGCTCTGCGGAAAGTTGATTCATGCAACTCCAGCCTTCAGACGCTGATGCAGACTCTGCCGTGAATGGAGCTGTGGAGCAGCAGAGCAGGCTGCGCAGCAGGCAGCATTAATTATCAGAGGCAGGTGGTTGGCCATAGGTCGTGGGATAGCTAGGCAGGTACTTAGCCTACTTATTGTTTATGGATTGCTTTATAGTGGACGCCTGAACCTGAGCTTGGTATAGCAAGGCATAGAGGGATGCAGCACTTTGATAGTACTGCACCTGGCACCTTTACTCACCCTTGTGAAACTGCTCCTACTCTAGGCCTTACTGCAGTCGGGCTGGTTGCCTGCCTTCCAAGTCGATGGAAGACTATTGGAATCTGCTCTCTCTCACCTAAGGCTCCAAATGGATTTTGCACTCCAAGGGGACTTTTCATTTCCGGCGGGCACCTAGATCGACGTGCAGGTGGTGGTGAATGCCTAGGAGTGCTAGTTTCCGCAGGGCAGTGTGGGCACCAGCATCACGAAGGCGGTCAGGCTAGGTCCTTGTGCGTCTTGTGTTCCTTGGCACCCCCTCAATCTCCCTTTTACTCTGCCCCGTTATTTGCTTTCGAAATGGCCGCAAAACAACTGAGATTGCAGAATTGTATCTCCATCAGAACCTGCCATTAAAGGAAATCAAACCCCTTGAGAAACAAATCTAATAATATTGGGGCACTGAAAGGGCTTGCTTCCACACCAAATGTATTCCTTAACTCATCAGGATCTAATACTAGTGTCGAGGTTGGGAACAATAACCCCTTAAGAGGTCTCGACTCATTGGATTTAAACCCTTGCTCACTACTAGCGACAACAGAGGAAAACCTGGGAAAGAAGCCAACAGAGCTACTCAATTTCTCTGCTCCGCTAAGTTTGGGTCCTATCGCACTTTATCAGATATTCCCCCAACAGCTTTACCTATCTCTGACAATAAGTCTCTCATACTTTCTACAATATTTTGATGCCCTCTGCTGTTTGTAGCAAATGTTGTCTTCTATCCTGCATCTAGTTAAAAATCTTTTTAAGCTCCCGGAAACGTTTTATAGGGTGAGTAATAGGGTCTCCCCGAACACTTCGGGAGCCTCTTTTCCAATTTTCAACAAGAGAAAAAAGGTAGACTCCAGTATCTGCATATCTAAGAAAACAGGAAAGAGTCTGAGTGCTAAGAGGCTACCTTGTAGGATAGCTAACAAGCGTTTTTAATGCAATAGGTCTTGCATTACTGAAAGTTTGAGCTATTGGCGTTGCATTATTATTTGCAACTCCAATAGGCCAAACTTTCAGTAATGCAAAACCTATTGCATTGCAAATGCTTGTTTAATCTTGATCTCACCTCCAGGATCCCATGATGTCCTTCAGCAGGACCGTCGCCTGGAGAAAAGGGTCTAAATGGAGTTGGATGCTGCATTTGCGCGTGATGGGAGGCGGGGTGGGTGTGCGAGCGAGGAGTCAAGAGATGGCCAGAGCTAACCAAAAGAATCAATTGGTGATGTCTGCTGGGAGGGAACCTAGCACTGAAAGGCAGGACAGATGTAAAATAATAACCAACCAGAGAGAAACTATTTTGAAAAGCAGCCCAACTAACCAACCAAAAGCGGTGGGCGTGTCCAAAGACCCCGATAGCCTATTTACCGAATACAGCATGCCTTGCAGAGCAGCGCATTTGCTGCCCTGGCTCGACCTAAAAAGGAAACAAGGAAAATAAGATTTGATGTTAAAGACGCTGTACAAGCTCATAATTCAGATTGCTGTGTAGAGTTTGCTGTATCTATATGCACTACCCATTCTATCCCTATGATGGTACCTCCCCCTCATACATCTCAGCCAGAAGCTGTAGATAGTGTTCTTATACGAAATCAACCTTTCATGTTAGAACTTTGGTAGCTTCTACAGTGCACCTCATTTGGATCCGACCGCTGACTATTTTAGCCCTATTGTGACATTTTGACATCCCTGTGAGCAGACCTTTTGCCTTTGCGCTGACCTTGAAATTAAAGAGAATCCTTTGATACTTGATTTTGTTACCATGTTTGATAATTTGTCAAATTTGAATCGGTCTTTGTTAATAAAGTGTAAGTGCGAAGTAGGTCATTTAAGGATAAGGAGTGATGACATCTCTATAGTACAATTATTGAATACCTCAACTGAGAAGAGCACTAGAGTCACTTTTTTCCCCAAAGTTATTGTAAACCTGATTTTAGAAAACTGTAATAAATTTTTTCATTGGGGCATAGATGTAACTCTCTTTTTTCCAGCAGGGGATTGACAAGGCCTATTCTGCACACCACTCTTCAAGATAATACCCCTTTAGAGAACTGTAAGGTCCCTGTAGAGGTCTTGCTAAATAATGCTACATTAACTCCGATTTCAGTTGCATTAAATGGTAGATCTGTTACTTTATGCAGTTCTGGTGATGAGGCTCCAGGTTTTTTTTTTAGGGGGGGGAATGATGATTTAAGCAAGTGAAATTGGCTGGCGGGGGCACTTAACTCCAATTATACAAGGAAGTACAAAAAGTCCCAGGCATTTTAGTAACAGCTTTAATGTCCTTTCCTGGAGCTTTGAGGGTTGTTTCACTAAGTCACAGAAACTTCGCTTTTTCCCTGGAAGCGGATGTAATCTTTCTCCAGGAGACCAGGTGTGCCAGATTCTTTGATCAGAATAATTATTTTGTAATAAGCTGTCCCACAAAAAAAGCCAGGAAAAGTCACGCAAGTGGAGGTATTGAAATTCTCCTTACTACAGCGTATACATGGTCATATAAATCTATTGTTCATTCTTCAAATTTAGTACCATCTCAAGTGCTGACTGGTCTTCCTATATTACCTATCTGTGTGCTGCTATCCTCTTGGCGAAGAAAAATTATCACATACAGCGACCCCCTGCCAGATGAAAGAGTCCTGGTGGGTCCTTGAAGGGCTTAGATTAAAGACTATTATCCATCTAGCTAGCCCTTCGGGAGGCAGGGGCCCTGACAAAATTCTGATCACACTCATAAAATTGGAACAAAATCTTTGATCAGGTTATTTAGCGTTCCTTTTTTTAACTATTGTTATCACTCCAAACGTATTCCAACTTCGTGGAGGGGCAGCATTATTTTACTAGTACATAAGAAGGGCTCTACTGCCCTCTCTAATAAATAAAGGCAGATTTTGCTGCTCAACTAATTGGAAATGTTTTTGCAAAGAGCCTGCTAGATCATTTATGGGATAGAGAGCATACCAATAATATCCTACCATGAGAACAAACTGGTTTTAAACCAGACAGCTCCATTGTGGATAAAATCACTGCTCTGCAGATGATTTTTTAGAAATATGTGATGTCACGAGGGATGACCATCTACGCAGCATACATCAACTTTTCTTCGGCTTTTGGCCGAATCCCTATTCTTTTGCTTGGTGATATGAATTACTTGGGGACAACCTTGGGCTGTCACCGAAAATGTTGACAAATAAAGGTCTTAGACAAGGATGCTTTTGAGGTTCTTTATTATTTTCTCTGCATATTTATGACCTACCCACAGGTTTGAATGAATTGAGAAGGGATGCACCAAAGTTAGGCCATTGCAATATATCGTCATTGCTGTACGTGGATAATATTGTTATACAGGACCTAACACGTAGAGGATTACAGTACTAATAAGGATAAAGTGATTATTTTTAAAGCTAGGGGATGTAGCAAACAGAGGAAGCTTAATAGCACGTAGGTAGAGAACAGCTGGAAAGTACAGACTTCAACCCCTATTTGGGCAAAATTTACTCTGCTAATCTCTCTGTCAAGGAACACATTTTGCACCTTTCTGGTAAAGTGATGGCCCAATTTAAAGGGCACTAGGTCGCAGACATTTTAATCTAATCTCGGTGTATAGTGCAAACATCTCCCCAACCCTACTTTATGCTATTGGAATTATTGATATGAAATATTCGAAGTTTCATAAAATAGAGGGGAAAATATTTCATAGCATTTACAATTTAAATACAGTTTCTCCCTATACGTTTCGAATTGAGTCTTTCAAGTACGTATATTAGGAGGCTGGCTGCAGTTCTATGATGGGACTATGGGCTCTTGCTCTTCCATCTTGTTTCCAAATTCCCATTGCCGCTGCTCCGGAGATTTACAGATATCTGACCTGATTTCTTCCGAATAACCATTGACTGAATTTGATCCGTTCTTTAGGGCCCCGCTAAGGATTTCCACTTTGATGGTGTAAGAGAGGAAATTCACCAGAATCTTCCTAGGTTTGTCCCTTTGGGAGTTATGAGGAAAGGTTCACATCTTTGTTATCCTTCAAGACCGTGTTCCGGAGTATATTAATTATAAAGGCCTTCATGTCTGATCCCTCCTCAGCTTCTGGGATGTTCAAAAATCTTAAGTTATTCCTTCAGGAATGGTTCTCCAATCTCTCGAGGTCATCCATCAGGCTTTGATTTTGCTTGGCTAACTTAGAGATCTCAGAGTCATTTTTTGTCACATCTTGTTTTACTGTTCCCACCTCTTCTTCCAAAATCTTAGTACGGAGGGTTATCTCATCAAGTTTTTGTGTTAGCTTATATGCCAACCTGATTGGCTTCCGATACTTCGAACCAATTCTTTATTTCATTCTTCAGCCCCATTAGAATACTTGCCAATGAGTCATCAGTATATCCCGGAGTCCCTTCTCCTCTTTCGACATCTTTACCACTCCTCATATAAATATTTTCAGACTCTTTGGACTCTTCTGGTGTGCTTATTGCTGCCAGACCTTCAAACCTATTGCTGTTGGGAATTTAAACTGTCTCCTCTTGAGCTATTACGGGATCGGTCTCGGGTTCGTTTTGGAGTGGGGCTCTGCTTGTATCTCTTTCAGCATCATTAAAATACATATTAAGTACCTGTCCTCCTATGTTCTTGGTGTTTTTAGGAGTCACTTCCCCAGAAGTCCCTTTATGCATACCGGGTAAGACACCAAAGAAGGATTTAAGCAAATGTGTTATTTTGTTAGGTATGATAGTTTACTTTTTATTCCTTTCCCCTACGCTTTTTATTGGGGATTTACCTGCTCTCCTACTTTGAAGACTCCCTCCACCTAGCCAACCTCGCCTTCCTTTAGCAGTGTCCTTTATTTCCTGCACTGCGCCCAAAATGGGGTCTGTTGTTAAAGATACTGGTAGAAAAGTTAGCCTTACCCCCCCGATGTTCCTGGTTTTCAAGATGTCTCTGGAGGGTTTATCTCCACCCTCACCTTCTTTTGGAACGCCTTTCTCCATATGCAGGAGATAGGTACTTCTTACCCGCACCTCCTTGGCGTAACTCGCTCTCTCACCCGGCTTCCTCCTCCTCAGATCTCCCAGAGAGGGAAACCGTTCTCCAGACACTGCGTCAAGGTTTTGCAGATTGCCTCGACTTGTGCTGAGTCTGCCCCTGGCTCTAACGCCGGCTTCCCAGCAGCATCCAAGTTCTACAGCTACCTCTCTCCAATGAGTCCCTGAAGACCTGCAGCGCAGCGGCCAGCAGGCAGCCGACTTTGCACCAGCCATTGATGGAAGGGCCTGCATTTCAACCCGGTACGTGGCTTGTTGTTGGCAGGAATCACTTTTGCGGCACTGCTTAACCCCCAATGGCGCCCGCGGCCGTCTAGCTCACGGCCGCCACGTTTCCTGCGTTCCGGCATTTAGGTGGACACTAAAATGTGCACATATCTCAGATGAGGAGGTGGTGCCTGCTATAAAAAAGGCCACATCAGAGTACTTTTTGATTAATAAAGACACTGCTACCCCAGGAGTAGAGTGGGATGCTTTTAAGGCATATATACAGGGATTTTAAAAAGTCTTGGGATGCTCTAAAGGAAGAGGCGAGAGGGCAGAATTAGCAGGTATGGAAAGAGAAGTGGGTATCCTTGAGGCCTCCTTACAATCTCTAAGTGAGGGGGAAGATAGGGAAGGGTTGATAAAAAAGATTAGAAGAGACACAATTAAACTATAAAATTAAACTGAATTCAAAGTGTAAGGCAAGGTGGTAGGCAGGAAATATGAGACAGTTTGAATACGGGGAAAAAGCGGGGGCGTTATTGGCTTGGAAAGCCAGTTTTGAAAGAACCAGGAATACGATTAATGAGCTGAGGGCATCCTCGGGTGAGGTGTTTGATAACTGGTTGGGGGCAATTGGTCTGACTAGTGAAGGGAAAGAGATTATGAAAGTACACATTACTCAGGAAGAGATCGGGGGGCCATGAAGAGAACTAAGAATGGGAAGGCTGCTGGCTCCGATGCCATCCCCTGAGAGGTCTATAAATTACTATTTGATGGAGTTCTCCCTTTATGGGAGATCTTGTTTTATTTGGTTTATACAGGGAAGGCGCGGGTCCCAGAATCATGGAGAGCAGCTACCATGGTCCTGATCCTAAAACCAGATAAAGAACCAGGAAAGGCAGAGTTGTACCGCCCGATATCCCTGCTAAATGCTGACTATAAGATCTTTGTCAGCATTTTGGCTGGGAGGCTGGCTAAATTGGCCCCCCAACTTATATATCTTGATCAAAAAGGATTTGTCTCTGGGAGGCAGATACATGAATTGACCTAGCAGTTAATCGGTAATATAGACCTGGCTACATCAAGGTCGATACCCATGGCTGTAGTTACATTAGATGCTGCCAAGGCTTTTGATCGTGTTTGCTGGGTCTATTTATGGGAAGTTTGGCGGTTATGGGGTTTGGCCCAAGCTTTATAACAACACTGAAAGCCTTATATGAATGTACTACAGCCAGTATTTTACTTAATAGCTCCCTCACAAAACGTTTGCCGAGATCTAGGGGAACGCGGCAGGGTTGCCCTATCTCGCCATTGTTGTTCAATATTTACATCAAACCATTTGCCCAGATTCTGCGTCGGGATAATCAGGTTATTGCTTTCAGTTCAGGCACCTATAAAAATAAAATCTCAATATGTGTGGACGATCTAGTAATTTTCACTGCAGACCCTGTTTTAACCATTCCCAGGGTGGAAGTCTTAGTGAAAGAGTTCGGGGCACTATCCGGTTATCTGGGATACAATGCAAAAACCGGGGTAATGTGTTGGGATGTCCCAGATTCAAAGGGAAATGTTCAGAGCGAGCTTAGATATCTTGAAATTATTATCATCAAGACACTAGAGCAAATTCCCCAGCTTAATCTGGAGAGGATAGCGAAAGAGATTGACAAATCACTCTCTAGATGGATGAATCCCCCTTTGACCCTATATGGGAGAGTGAATTTAATTAAAATGGTGATACTGCCTAAATTGACATATTTTTTTTAATTGTATCCCTCTGACGTTTCCTAAAGTTATGATTGATAAGTTACAGGGGAAATTAGTTAGTTTTGTTTGGGCATCCAAGGAGCTAGGCTCACCTGGAAAAAACTCAGGTGGAAACTGGAAAAGGGCGGCCTGGCCCTTCCTGACCTAAGGCTGTATTGTATGGCTTTCCAGTTGAAGAACTGCAGAATCCTCCTAGGTAATCCGGGGGCTTTGCTATGGGGAGGTCTGTTGAAAGAAATGGTAAAGGAGTGGGGATCTAAAGGTTTTCTATGTAAGTTTGGGTCAAGAATTGTATTTTTTTAAAGTTAGGCTGAAGATTTTAAAGGCAGCACTTACTTTTGGTTGGCGGTAAGGTTGGTATGGGCTATTTCTCAGATTTCTCTCCAATCTGGGACTCACCCAGTACACCTGAGTGCCTTCAAGATCGGTTAAGTCTCTCATTAAGGAGGGCGGGAATTGAGGTGTTGGGGGGATCTGCTGACGATGGGCCATGGGAAGGGCTGGTTGCAAAAACGGGTGATTACCTCTCAAGATTCAAGTACCTGCAGCTATCCTCATGGGTGGAGGCTAACAGACAGGAGATTGGTGGGTCATGGGAAATTGAATCAAAATTAAAGAATGATGCCCCCGGAAAAAAGGAAATTGCCGATTGGTTTTGGGCTCTGTTGGAATCTGAAGATAAGAAGCTAAAAGCCCTATATGAGAACTGGGCAGGAGAAATTCGGATGACGGAGCCGCAAAAAACTTGGCAACTTTCTTTAAAACTACTTTACAAGGTGGTTAAACCTGCTAACTGAAAAGGAACCGTGTTTTTACAATCAACAAGTTGTACTGGACCCCGCAGAAACTTGAAAAGATGTATCAGTTCCAACTCCAAGATGCCATAGATGCGCCATGTTAAGCGCTGATGATTTGCATATGTTTTTTGAGTGCCCAAAATTACAGGATTTTTGGCATACTGTTGAGAAAGTTGTCAATGATACTCTCCAGGCAAATATAACAATGAGTCTAAGTTTGATATTGATGGGGTTGGAGGATCATCCTACTCAGCCCTTTTCGGCAAATAGGAGGGATCTCCTTTTTTATATGATGCTTCTTGCCAGAAGAGAGATTTGCAAGAGATGGACTGATCCTCTCCCCCCCTCAGTGTTTTGACAGGCTCCAGGTAGTTCGAAAAACATGTAAAATGGATACTGGAGTTGAGGGGGGCCCTCGTAGTATGATTTGGGACGATTACTTGAGGTGGTATAGAACAGCAAGAACCTAATGGAGACGTCCTATGTTTATACCTGTGGCAAACCAGTAACCAGGAAACTGGATGGACTGGAGCAGCAGGGCTAGATGTTTCATTGCAAGTAGACTGAAGGCGGAACAGGTCGGGTACCAGGCTTGGCTTTGCAAACACTGGTGATATGAGGACACAAAAAAAAAGGAACATAGTTTTAGGTCCAGGTCAATGAATCGTGATATGATGCTGTGTAGGAGAAAAAGGAAGATGAGGATTACATCTGCCACATATTTAGAGGCGTTACCCCAACCTTATCTAAAGTGGAACTTGGAACATTGTGTTTGACAATTCTTTTATTGTTTTGTATGATTTTTTGCCATTAAAATCTGTTAAAGGCGATTGGGATGGGAGTGGTCCAGAAAATAGACTATGTGATCTTTGTGCGCACTCTCAACAATCCCTCAAAGATGTTTTTCTTACTTACACTGCATTGCATACTAATCAATGTTTCCTGAAACCTTTGTTTTGGGAATATGGAGTCCACATGTCAAAAAATGCACTGCCATTGTTATTTAATCCAGCGATTTTTTTTTTTTTTATGTTTCATTTATATTGATTATGCACCTCGCATTTTGAAAAAAGTGGATCTACATCTTTATCTTATTAATAAAATTGGAACTGCGCAGAAACATGTCCTGAAAACAAACTTAATTTCTCTGGGGGATACTAGATAAATGGGTTCAGAGTGCTCATAGGTAATAAACTGGGTATAGTGCATTTTGGAAATTTTGAAAACAGCAGCTGCAAGCAAAATACCAGTATAATTTACAGGTCTTTTGGTCGCAGGTATCACACCTGGGCTGCATGGTAACCATATATTTTTAATATTCTCACATTATAAAGTTTCTATTGCTAGGTGCCAGAATGCCCTCATCCTGATTTGCTTGC
Organism: Triturus cristatus; assembly: GCF_964204655.1. Classification (NCBI taxonomy): domain Eukaryota; kingdom Metazoa; phylum Chordata; class Amphibia; order Caudata; family Salamandridae; genus Triturus; species Triturus cristatus. Next base: position 265,879,518 of record NC_140582.1, on the reverse strand, counting down.
CAGGACAACACACTGAACAAAACTTTACCCCAAAGCACGGTAGTTTCCTTTTTAGTACAGGATTTTCCATAGGTTTGAGCCTGGATCCACACTCTAGACAACAGAGGATGTTTTGATGGGGTGGGAATTCAATCAGGGAAGTTTGCAGTATTTAATATTGTTGCAGGGATTCTGCACATACACAGAACTATGCGCAGGAAAACAGGACCTCGGTGTATAGGGGTGTACCAACCTACGACATTAGTGCCCAAAATCCAAATACCTACTAGCTATAGTGTCTCATTCGTTCTCCTCCAAATATCATGAAGCTAAAAAATGATTAGACAACCCAGAACACAACACTCCCGACTCTCTCAGGATTCGCTGGAGCAAGACATACTCTTTCGCTTACTCACTCATACTTGTCCACAATAAGAATTAGCAGAGTCACTAAAAATAGTTCAATTGTTTATTTTAACTATCGTGCTCTACAGTACAGTATACGAGCCACTACCAGCAGCAAAATGCATAAACTCAGCACAGTTAGCATTCTTACAATTCCATAGAATACAAAGGGGGAAGTCATTATCGAAAGACTGTGGCAAAATGACAATTAGGCCTAACCACCCTCCCCTTGACTAGAAGAAGTTTATTTTATATAAAGGAAGATCTCTGGGCTTTTGCAGCAGACCCCATATCTTAAAGCCTGAATGTAAGGTTTACATCATTGGAACAGTGGAGCTCTTCTCCATGGAACGGCTTTCTCCAAGTGTGTTAAAACAACATGCAACAACGTAATATCAAAGCACGAGTCTTCAGTACAGCAGCTGTGTGTAGCATGTTATGTCTAGGTGCTAGGGACTGACCAGAACAGAATAACAAGGGGCATTGTTTATCGACCTTGCACATCGTGTTCAGACTAAACTCCAGGAAATACAGAGAACACGAAAAGCAGCCGATTCTCATGTGAAAGGCACAAACAGAGTCTTGCAAAAACAAAGTCATGTAGTAGCATGCGCAAAAGCAGCATCATGGCAGCAAAGCTCATTCTAATTTAGCAATATCGACAATGTCCCTAAGGGCCATATAACAATATAGGGTCGGCTTGCATTCTGGTTAATGTAACAATCCCAGGCACTTCGTAAAACTGGAGGCACAGGGGAGTCCACTGTGATGTGGCTTGCAAGGAATGCAATATGTGCTCTTGACAAGAATCTCAAAGTATCCCATTGTCGAAGTATAGATTAAAAAATCCCTATTCCTCAATTCTCTGTGATCAGAATTCAAGAACTTCAAGTAAATGGGAAAATTCATACCATTTGGTACTCCCACACTTCATACAATGAAAATGGTCTCCCACATGTATAGGTGGGCCTACTGCACAAATAGGACATGATTGTAACCATGTAAAGATCACATTGATAATATATTGACTTCTCACAATCACATATTTGACTTGCCCCTGTCAGTTAAGAAAGGCCCACCCACATATGTTGGGCACTTTTTTAAGTGATAGGTGTTTGCGAACACAAGATGTTGGGAGTTTTGCCGTTCTCCACACATGCCTGAGCTTTCCATCACAAATATGAGGAAATCCTCTTTTTAACCAATGTTTGTGAGCGATATCTGCATAGGAAAAACTGATGGCTTCCTCACAAGCCGTACCAGTCAGGAGTCCTCTAGATGCCTATTTTCCAGAATTTCCGTGATTTGGTAGGTTCTCTGAGGTGCTGGACGATGCTAGGCTTTCACGTGTACCCCAGGAAGTAGCCAGGTGCTGAGGAAAAAAGTATGGTGCTAAAACATAAGTCTACACAGCATTCAGGTTCCTCACTGGGTGCACCTATGAGCATGTCTGTGGCCATTGAGGATCCGGGCACTGTTTTTTTTCCAGGGATGAGAATAGAAATCCAAACAGTGCCTTGGCTCTTTACTGGGGTGCAGATATGTGTGTCTTTATCCCCCAGCAATGAACCAAGGGCTATGTGGATTTTTGATTAGGCTAATAAAAGTTAGGAACAGCACTCAACTCCTTGCTAGGACACGGACACACAGCTGCTTCCACTCCAAAGCTTCTCTTGGGCAGAGAAACTCTGAGAGACGAAGGAGCTGTCTCAAACTGAATGGGGAAGTGGTGTTTGGGGATTTCTTTGGTTGGTGGTGGTAAGGAGGGTGGGAAGAGCAGTGATGCTCCTCCTGCCCCCTCTCCCACCTGCCTCCCACCAGGAGAAAAAGTAGCTCGAGCAGGTCAGCATGGTTAGGGAGGAACTGTGGGCAGTAAAAACTCCCCTTAGATGTTCTCATAGCCCTACACACCAGCTGCTTACTTGGCTGGACCAGTGAGGGGCTAGAAAATCCCTCCCATTCCATCTATATGTGTTTAATGCCATGTGTGGCCTCCGATGCATGTAAATGCAGTGCCCAGTAAGTGAGCACCAGGCTGGGCATTGTAGCAATTGCTGTTTCAACAATTTAACAAACCAAGGGGCATGTTATCAAACCAGGCGATAAAATTATCGCCGCTTTAGCGGCAGAAAACTGTCGCTAAAACGGCGATAATAGGGATTGATAATATGATCTATGGAATTCCATTTGAAGCCCATGTTAGATGTCCTTCACATCTAACATGGGCTTCGATTGGAATTCTCTAGGGCATATTATCAAGCCCATTATCGCCGTTTTAGCGGCAGTTTTCTGCCGCTAAAGCGGCGTGAATTTTATAGCCTGGCTTGATAATATGCCCCCAAATTCTGCATGTTTTTTCCCAGCCCCCTGCCCCCTGTACATTTTCCCATCCATGCCAATAGACCCGATTCAGACGGAAAACTCCTGATTTTTGCTGCCAAGAATAGCTTTATTTTGTCTGTCTCCCGCCTGAAGTTGTTTCTGCTTCATTAGAAGTCAATGGGAGAAATACATTGTCCCGATTATTTATTTTTTTAAAAGCTCCCACCTTCCTTTTCTAAAATGTTGACATGTATGTTTTCCCCCTCAAATTTTGACAGGTTTGACCGCCTGAAACCTTTCAAGGGGAAACAATGTGAGATAATTGTCTCAGGACTCTGAATTCCCATTCCAGGACAAACATATGTGTGCGCAGGGATCGGAATTTAGCCGAGAATTTGTAATGTGGATCCAAGTGTATTATTCACATGTAATTTATTTTACCCGTTTATTTTCATATTTATCCTATTTCACAGGGACTTCACCTTCCTTTTTTAGGACGTTTGGGTGGTGTAATTCTTATGTAGTATTTTGCATTTTCTTGTTCCTATTTATATCTGTATCCTAGGCATTATGTTAATAGTGTTACATTTGTTGTGTTGACCTCTGTCGTAGGACCTATTCACCATGTTTGTAGGCTTAGACCTCTTCATGACGTTTTGATGCTTAATTCCAGTTCCCTCTCCTTTTTCTCCTAATCTCTACGTTCTATTAACCTTAATTTGTGTGAAGCCCTCCGCCTTGTAGGCCCTTTACAAATAAAAAGCACCTGCTGTTTTCAGTATGTCTTTCATTTTTAATTTCCACCCTTTCAACAGCAAATGCACAATTGTTCGCTTGCTTTGTTAATTGTAGGATCGTGGACTTCAGTCATTTGACTATAACCACTTAAACCACAAGCAGTTTTTGTAAATGCGCCAGTTTACTGGTTACAAACATGTATTGATTGCCTGCTGTGATATTAGAGTTTCATTATATTTTTTGCAAACTCCTCGAGAAAGGCACATACAGGGGTGCCTGCCTGGCATTGATAACCATCCCTGAGGTATACATCTAGCTGTCGGGGGTGTTTAAAAGTGTCACTCTACATTTAAGACGTTGTACTGCTATTTTTGTGTTTTTTGATCACTGAAGTTAATCGTACCTGTGTGTGAGAGTTCAATTAAAAACATATCCCCCAGGGCTGATGATTTTAGGTTATGACAAAAAATGCTTCTGTTCTGAACTCCACTATGGCTCTTGTAATTGTTTTGCATTTTGCAGTATGTATTATATTGAAGCAGTGTATTTTTACACTCCTGGTTGCTTATAAATGCTGCTGGACCAGGTCATTTCTGGCACCTCAATGTTACTTGAGCTGTCAGTCATGAGTGATGTTTACAACGTCCCTTACACTATCTCATGCAGGAACATGGAGATGAGCGTGTCTGATAGTTTTTTCTTTTGTTTCCAACATAGGATATAGCCAAAATGTATGGAATTACATCACCGTCCACCTATCTTTTCATCAAGAACTGCGAGAAGGTATGTTGTGTGATATTTTCAATTTTTTTTATATTATTACATCATTTTTCGTTCTTGTATAAATCTGATTTTAGGGAGTCATAAAGTAGCACCCTCATACCCTGTGTTTTAGATATAAACATGTGACTTGTATGCTGTCATACGACTTTTCTAAATTATCACATCCAGCACTCTGTAGCAGAGATGGTGATTGAGAACTGATCCTTTGGGAATCGGAGGAAATGTAGATATTCAGATACTCAAAACTGGGACTGTGGGCCATGGTAGTGTTGGAGCATGTGTTTTCTCTTTCACCTACACATCATTCCTAAACCCCGCTATAAAGGTCGATGGATCTTTGATGTCTGCATAAATGTAATGAGCTGCAGCCAATATAAAACTTTATCAATTATCATTTTTTCTAATTCGGTCAATAAATAGATTTAGTGTGTTAAAAAGGTTTTGTATTAGATCTTTTAGTTTGTCATCTTTATTAAAGTATTATTTCCAAGTCTCATCAACAATGGTTGTTATAATCAATCAATCAATATTAGGTAATAAGATACATGAATATATTAGTCAATAATGCAATCAATATAATAATAATGAAACATGCATAATCCATAAAGTAACTACCCTATTCTAAATAAATAAAAAAATGCTAGAAGGAAAACATGTTTACATTCAAATACTTATGAAGGGTTCTCATGAGGGAATCGAGCATTAGCATGTAGCTTTAGCAAAATAAGGTGGTAAGTATTCTAAGCTCAAATATCTGCAGACCATGAAATAAGCTAAGACTTCTCATATAAAGAAATCCAAGGAACTCAATGAAGAGTTTCCTCTCAAAGTGTCGGGGGGTGGGTAGAAGGAAATGTTGCTCTTAGTCTAAGGAAAAGGAGGAATGAAAATCCCAATCAATCTGCCTAGAATTTGTCTAACAACATGCACTATATAAATAAACATTTTCTATGTAGCAACATTTATATTTTTACTTCTTCATGGTGACTAATAAGATTCCAGCACGCTCCAGGAAACAGGTTTACTTCCCATTTTCTCTCCAGGGTACAATCGTCTTTTAACCATGTGTCTTTGAATGTTGCGGCATATCCTTTCTTGTTTTCCACAAACTTCTTCCCATCATTCATTGTCCCTGTCGTCTGCATCTTTTGAGGTGAGAACCTCACTGTCAGTCGTTAAATACAAACATGTATTGTATTGTATAAGCTTTATTTCGAAAACTCGTGTCACAAAAAAAAAGAAATACAAACGAGTGTCTATTCACTAGCTAACAAACAGTAGCTTCCAAAGTTGCAACATCTGCGGCAAACAGAAGAAAAACATCTTGCACAATGGTCGTTTAATGTGAAAAACAAGCCTTTCAGTATTAATATATTTTCTTATTTATTCATGGCATCATCAGATCTGTCCAGTCAATAACCAATGCTTCATTTTTATGTTACAGGCCTATAAGTATGGTTGCCTACTAAACATTTTGTATTTAACACATTTCATAATTTCACTGTAGCATCATAGATATCTGTAAAAAACAAATCATTTACATTTTCTTCTATCCATTTATAATAGTTTCTCTGAAAGAGAAACATGTTTTATTAGTCTATCCACTGGTTCTTTAGCTTTTCAAAGTCATGTAACTTCACATCTATCCACCAGAAATGCTAGAGACCACCACTTTTGTGTCACAAGGGGAGTAACTCCAGATGTCTAGAACTAATTAATAATGCAGCCAATGGAAATGGGGTCACCTGTATTCCAAGGCAATGTCCTGAGGCAATTGTAACATATATAAAATCCATATGGGTTTGGACAGCAGTTTGCATGATTCCCCCTCCACACATCCTTTTTGGGTGCATGCCCATATTCACCAATAGATCCCAACATGTTGGACAAACACAGAAGGCAAACTCTGTATCAAAGTGCTAAGGGGCCAAGTAATTGGTAAACATGAACTATACAAATGCCACATAACCTGACATATGGGATGGTTTATTTCTTTAACGATAAGAGTTTCAGGCAGAAACTTGGGGGAGGGCGCAAAACCATAATTAATATTGTTGAAGATTGTTACCTAGAAGAACTTTGATTTTCTGATAAGAACCAGGCTGTTCAATATGTAGCTTATGTACAAGCATACTGTTCTCATTGTATGTTGTGGGGGGTTGGTAATTGGTAACAATAAGTGTGTAAATTCAGAACTAATGTAATGTATTTACTGCAGCATCTGCTACCAAGTATTCCTCACCTATGGCTGAAACCAAACCCTATTCTTCCCACATTGTAAATCAATCATCAATGCTCTAAGGAAAGTACAGATAATGGGACCAGTACATTCTCAACCTCAGCTCTTCTCTAGAAAAAGGTTCATAACATCATTTTGTCTCAGAATTTCCAAAGTGAGCTTAAAGGATGCTTTGAGTGAGCATTAGCCTACCCCAAAGATCAAGAAGTCCAGAAGGTCCATTTGATTTCTGCTTGACTCCATTGCTAACGGCATCTTTGAGCTGTTTTCCTGCATTATTCCCTTACCCATTGTCATGACCTACCATTCATCACTTATTCAGCTTTAAGACATGTCTAATCCCATGTTTCCCATTCGGCCTCCCTGCTCCCAGTTGTATGCATTTACCTTATTAGAGCCTGATTACAAGTTCCTTGTGATATTCTCACCCCTGCGTAAATTCCGGTTTACGCATGAGTCAGAATTACGAGTTTGAAGGTATTTAACACATTTAATAATTATCAGGCGTGCTAAATATCTCATTCTTCATACAATTTTAGCAGATCAATCCTGCTGAAATTTAACCAGGGAAAAACATATGGGATTTACCATGTAATGCAGATTTTGGTGCGTTAAACACCAAAATCTGCATGTTATTTCCTATAAACGCTTAATAATTGGTGTTATTTATCACTTCCGATAAATAACGTATACTGTGGTATCCCTAATTATCAGGGGTGATAAATAATGTCTGGGATTGTAATCAGGCCTTTAGAATCTGTGGTTTGCCTACTAAGCTTTTGTGCAAACCCATTCCACCCTATATTTTTTTTTCTGGTCGATAATGATCATCTGCTGCAACAAGAAATAAGACTGAAAAATCTGAAGACATTGGTCATTTAATTATGGATGGACATATCATTCCATATCCTCTCCTTCTTACTGTGAGGGCAGAACAGTGAGCACTGCCCTGAGCTGATGCTGGCAGAACCCTATGCACTCCTGTCACTTTAAATGTATTGTATGTCTGTAAAGAGTTACCCGGTTTTATTGATCTGCTCCATTTCTTGCTCTGCATCATTGTGGATGTATTTGTTCCTCAAAGGCTTGTAGAGAAAAATACTTCAGGCCCGGGTATACCAACATTTGGCCCAACACGCCAAGACCACTTTCTACATTGCCCTGAATCAAATGCAGGGAGCAGGCATGTGCCATATTTACTAGGATTTGGTGTATTCCGGCTCTCTCTGTGTGCTGGCTCACTGAGTCTGCCTTAACCCTACGCAGGAACCATTGCGCGGTTGTGCAAGGGTGCCTGCATTACCAGCAGGATTGGTTTTGTGCAGGAAGGGACAAAACCAATACTCAGAGGCATTTTCCTCTTTCTATGCGTGCTGCATAGAAAGAGGGAATAACGAGGAGAAATTAACATATTTCTCCTCATTACACCTCTTTTGGGATGGTTTATAATTTTGAACCATTTCCAGGTTTGCAATTCTTAGTAAATATAGGAATGTGCCAAAATCCATCGGTGGATGCATGAGAACACCCATGCTCCAACCAGGGAGCATCTTCCCAACACAGAGTAACAAAAGGCAGCAACTTGCACTGCTGTGCGTTACTCTAGATTTACTAAGCCATGCAAGTGACTTAGTAAATCTGACTTAAGGGCTCGCGTTACCTTGCATGATGCAAGGGCAATTCAACCCCTTGGTAAATCTGAGCCCTAGTTCACATGACGGTTTTCTTTTTTTTTTAATGCTACATGTTGTGAAGAAGAATGGCACCTCACTTTCTCATTTATATATGGATATGTGTTTTTGCTTTGCAGGTTGACGTGTTCAAAGGAGCTGAAATTCAGGAAATCGAGAAAAAGCTAAAATTACACATATGATCGCTCAAGATTTATATGATGATTTTTCTAACCACTGTGGAGATGTGAAGATGCAAGCTTATATTCAAGCAAGGTCGCGGCATATGACAAGTGCAATAAAGATATATACAGTGTGTATGTTTGTTGTTTTTTATACACTTTCTAATTTTCATTGCCTGACTCTCCTTCGATCTGTGCAGTTGAAGTCTATGTAATTTTTCAAAACAGTTTCAAAACATGCAGTTAAATAAAAACACCCATCTTATAGGGAACAACTTGTCATACAGAGGGTCAAAGCCTTTTCATACAATTGGAATTAAATGTGTCCTTGCGATTGCAGATGAAATTGTTTTTTAAGGTATTACCTATAATACAATTGGTTCTTTCCATTCTCTGTCTGGGACTGCGTTTCACTCTCCCAGGTTGGGAAGTATTTCAAGCACTTTCCTCCCTCAGCCCCTTTTTCCATACGCCCTAGACGTACTTCTCCACAAGGTAAAGGCCAAAACACCTACCACCACTGAAGAAACGCAAGCCTAACTAAACGTGGCACAGTCCTCCCATACTGAACTATACAAAAAAGTGATGGATGGAATGCTTGAATTATTCTCAGACACTGGTAATAACTCGATGGATCCCAGCCCATTGGTATTTTGCACACATTGCAACCTCAGTTTGGACCCAGCTTTATGCAAATCAGTCTTGACCCAGCTCCAATGGGAACAATCCAGCCCAAACTGACTGGCTAAGCCAGGTCCTCCCTGAACTGGAATGCAAGTTTGGGGTTACCCATGCAATCATGTGATTCAGAGGGAATATTTGAAAAATGTGCTCTTCCTTGCTCACTCGTTTACATTTTGAAGCCAGAACTGGAGACAAATTTAATTGGTAACAATAGTTCACATAGCTCTCTATGAAACAGTACCCCACTTGTATGACTCGGCCTATAGCTGCTACAAAATATGTGGAAAAATCGGAATTATGTCTTGCAAATTAACCCTTTTTGCAATGTGTGTAGCAGCAGTATATGTATGGGCTGGGCCTGGCCGTCACTGAGGGAAACCTACGAAACCCAGACATTTTGGAAATCTTAACACCCAGGGGGGTCCAAGAGTGGAGTGATATGCGTGGATCCCATTATGTTTTCGAACCCAGAATGCCCTACAAACATAAACTTTGCTAAAATAACCTTGCTTCCTCCCATTTCTGTGATGGGAAGTTCTGGAAACTGCAGGGATCCACACAATTCTACCATCCAGCATACCTACACTACTCCTGGTTGGAAATTAACCCTTTTACCGCGGCGCAATTTCCGCCGCGGTGCGGGCGAAATAATGAGTGGGCGTGGTTCGTACGGCCCCTGGCTGTCCTCCGCACACGCCCACCGTGACGTCTGGCGGCCGGGGACCGTCCGATGCATGGAAAGGGTAAATGAAAACACTACGCACCAGTCCTGAAACCCACCTCACATGAAGACTAACACATCATTCAACATGTATGCAACATTTTGAGAAGCATTTGCAGTGCTGATAAATATTGTCAATACATTTCAGTAAGATACCTTTGGAGAGGCTTACAGAAATGGACACATTGGACCTTGGTGGTAGGCAAGCTACTGAAAGCTCTATCTAGACTCGAGCCTGAAGCCTGGCTCTAGCCCAGCTTGAGGTCCTGCTGGAACCTCGATCCCAAAACTAGCCAAGCTTTCCTGTGGCTTCTGCCTGCCACCCTTGCTCTAAACCCATGCAGATGTAGGTCAAACTAAGCATTAACATTTGAGGTAAACGGAGAGACAAATACCTATTAAGTGGCTAAGTTGTACAAAATGAAACCAGAAAACCTGGAAAAATAAGAGCATCCTCATTTGTGTGAATATTTAAAGTTGTGTGATCTTAGGCAAATATTTTATTTCTGGGTCCTTCTTCTCCATTATCACGTATGTAAGCACTTTCAAATTAGTGATTTCAGAATACCAGCGGTGTTAAAACCTATTGGGCCCGATTAACAGAACTAACTTAAGACAAGATCCTAAACTCACTACCATTTTGGTATTCACAGAAGGCACTTACTCATTTTGGTATTCACAGAAGGAACTTACTTATTTTGGTATTCACAGAAGGCACTTACACATTGATGAGTAAGTGCCTTCTGTGATTACCAAAATGAGTAACTTACTCATTTTGAGTAAATTACTCATTTTGAGTAACTTACTCATTTTGGTATTCACAGGAGGCAATACCAAAATGAGTAAGTGCCTTCCGTGAATACCAAAATGGTAGTAAGTTTAGGATTTTGTCTTAAGTTAGTTCTGTGAATCGTGCCCAATGTGTTTGATTTAATAGACTATAATTTTGCTCTATAATAACCGGGCCACAAACATGGTTGCTATGACCACCATCTCGCCTCTTTTCCACTAGTGGTGCTGTCACCAGTGTGGGGATGGGGCAAGGAATGGTTCTAAGTTCATGTTAAAAAACTATCACTTGTAATAAGTACTTCCCTGTGTAGTGCGATATGGTAATGTATTAATGTCAAAACTTCCACGTACCATAAACGAAAAAGATCCAATTTGTACCATAGTGTCTGGTAATGATGCTGCCACGGCCAGCTATTGAATAGATACCGATTAGGGTTTAGCAATGCAATGTGCTATGTCATGGTTAGAAAAGAGGTCCTGTAGCACTGTCATAAAAACCCCATTGAGCCTGATACTAAACATGCTGAGAGAACATAGGCTGCTTAGACACAATCTACGGTGTGGCACACAGCTTGCTCTGTCATTATAAAAAATTAAGTCCTGTAACTCTTTGGAAAAAGTCAATTGAGCCTGTCAATACTAAAACGGAAAAATCTAAGAGCCAAATACAGTGATAATATTTTAAAACATAAATGATATCCTATTAAGATGATTGTGATATGGCTGTGCACATAGCATGTGGAGCTCTGAGATGTCGCCCAGAATGATGTCACCTGGGATGCAGAGAAGGGGATGAATCTAACATGTAAAGGAGTTAGGAGGGTTCTGTGAAAGGGACAGCAGGCTGTTCCAGGGAGCAGTCAATGAGACCTTTTACTTGATTCAACTAAAAGCCCTCCTGATTGTTTCTTTTTTTAAAGCTTAAAGACGAATTTTATTGATCAAAAAGAAATAGAATACAATACAATATTGAAAAGCAAATAAGATAATTATGTTAAACATATTGCAAAAATTTTATGAATGGAAGAGGAAGGGGAAGGAGAAAGAAAGGGGGATAGAAGGATAGAGAGCAATAAGGATATAAACTCCATATTAAGTTTCAAGATTGCATCAAAACAGTTAAGCACAAGAATTCCTACAATGAAAACTTGGATTATAAAATATTCAAGACAATAATAATCATAAAGTCAAGGAGGTTTGGATGCCTCTTCAATGGACGGGTTATGTGATTGAACTAGGTTAGCTGACACATTTAACAATTCAGTATATCTCTTTTAATAGCAAGCGAGGTTGGCTCTATCTAATCTATGGTTGTAGCTAACTTCATACCACCATGCTTGAAACGATACAGTAGAGGTATCCTTCCATGATTTAGTGATTTGTTGAAAAGCAAAGGCAATGAGTAGATCAATAATATGAACATCTGTAGTCTGAGAGGACCAGACATCAGAAATTCTACCTAGAAAATGTTTGAAAGAGAAAAAGGGATATGAGTGTGACAAATTTTATTAATTTGTCGCTGCACTTGGGTCCAAAAAGTATAAATAATTGGGCAGTGAAATAATATATGTTTAAGATCAGCTGATGGTGTTGTGCAAGACCAGCAGGTAGGGGGGATGGGGTATCAATATTATGTAATTTAACTGGGGTTATCAAAGTCTATTATAGATAAAAAATAAAGTTTGGGTAACATTTGCTGCTCTAGAAGACTTCCTTATTTTCGTCCAAATTTTATCCCATGTTTGAATAGGAAAAATTTCTCCTGGATAGGATTCCCAACTACAGTCCACAAGTGATTTATCATGGGTAATGGGAATGTCCAATAATTTTTTACTATATCACCTTTCAACCCAGCAATGTGTGATAAAACTCCTCGACGTTTTATAGGAGATCCCAAACCTTTAACATTCCAGAATATAACTTTTAATGACATCTAAGCATTTAAAACAGTAAGAACAATTTGATATGACCAACTGTAAATAACACAATAAAGCATTGTAATAGAAATAATCGTCAAATAAGGGGAGATCAGTGAACTATCAGTACACAGAAGAAATATTATAAAGTAGGAAATATAGGAAAGCAAGATCCAGAAATGAGCATGAATGAAAAAGAAAGAAGAAGGCTAGAAAAAGGAAAAGGAAAGAAAAGGGAGAGAGAAGGAAAGAATGAAAATTCGAAAGAAATAACGATAAAACAGATCAGATAAGAAAAAGGTAACAGAAGAGATATCTTGAAAGAAGACAGTACAAAAATAAAAGAAAAGAAAAACAAGAAACATAGCACAAACATAGAATGATACATGGGGATGGTGAAGCCACATAAGTAAGACGGCACACTCAAGTGGGAAACTCCAGGACAAAGATGGGAGAGGGAGACGTCATCCAGGCGGGAAATAGGAATCACATATCAGAAGACCACGAAAAACCGCGCCTGATAGTAAGAAAAAGAGATTAAATAAAAAGTGATACAACAAATATTACAAAAATACAAAACAATATAAACAGCTTAATGAGCAATAAAACAATCAACAAAAGAACAGTCAGATCATCGATGGACCAGGAACATCCATGGTATCTTCTCTGCAAGTATCCAAGAAGTGTTGTAGTCAAGCAGGCTCTTCATAGGTAGTGGTTTTATTGTTGTAAGTAACTTTCATAAGGCAAGGATGAAACAAACCAAATCTAGCGTTCAAGCTGCGAAGAGCAGGTCTCATGTTCAAAAACAAATTCCGCCGGTCTGCTGTCACCTTAGCATAATCCTGAGCAAAAAAGAGAGTGGAGCCTTGCCAGGAAATTTTTCCTTTGTGTTTAGCAGCATGCAAATCAGTGTATTCTAAGAAATACAGAATAACTCCTCTTGGCTTGGTTGAAGATGATGACGAACGTGGGATCTGACCCAAACGGTGAGCTCTTTGAATATTTAATTTGGGAGACTCAGGAAAACCTAGAAGCTGTGGTAAAAAGGATTGAAAAAAGTGAAGAGGATCAGAACCTTCAAGGTTTTCTGCAAGACCATAAATGCGTAAATTGTTACACCTGTTACGATTTTCTAAATTTTCCACTTGTTGTTTAAGATGTCAAATCTTCATATGTAAAGAAGGCCCTTGGGAGCATATCATCAACGAGGCGATACAAAATTATCGCCGCATTGGCGTCCGTTTTCGGACGAAAAGCAGCGATAATTTTATCGCTTAATCAGCAAGGTCACGCTATCGCTTGAAACCTTGCATTAGCGCCTGTTTTCTGAACGCCCAGCTTTGCATCTCTAATGAGAAGCAAAGTGGGCGTTCCTGCCCTGACATAACTGGAGAAATGTCGCTAAGCGACATTTCTCCAATTATCAATGGGCATGCTAACCTGCAGAGCGACAAGCAAAGTAGCGATAACCTCTGTTATCGCTACTTTCCTTACGCCTGCTTCAAGACTGACTTAGCCATGATATCCTATGTAAGGTGGATATCATGGCTAAGTATGCCTTGCCCCATCATCAAGCTATCGCCAAACTTTGTGAGATTATCGCTGGATTTCCAGCGATAATCTCACATTTGGCAGTTAGCGCTTGGAATTTTATTGCTTTTGAGAAAAGCATTGCTAATAGCACTCTATCTCAGCGATAAAATTCCACGTTAGACAGCAATAATTATCCTAGCGCTAAGTGCGCTTAGCGATAATTATCGCAGGTCCTTGATGATATGCCCCTTGGTTGGTTACAGCCTGAACAATTCGCCTTTCCAAATGAGTAACATTTTGCTCTAAGTGAGACCATTGCTCCTCAAGACCTTGGAGTCGTACATTTGTTTCCTCCATGTAGGGTTTAAGAGCTCATATCTCTTCCAGAATTAATTCCATAGATATTGACGTTGGAGAACTGGAAGGAGAGGGTGGATCCTTCTTGATACGTTATTAGATGATGTATCACCAGTAGTAGAGATATTGGATTGCAAATCAACAATATTCTCCTGCAAAATGGTGAAAGGATTATGGTCCTCTAATATAGAACAGTCAGAGAGGTTGGTACTACTACGTATAGAGCACGCATGTGCATGAAATATGAAATTAATAGGAAGACACTTGTGGAGCGCAGTATTAAATGACCAAAAAAGCAACTCTTCAACAAAGTCTGTCCATATATCGGTTAGAACGTTATGTACCTTATGAGGAAAAAAGTAGTTACTGAAAATACCACATAAAACAGCATTTTTCAATAGTACATGGGAACTAAAATGATAAGAAATCGAAACGCCAAGGAAACAAGAAAAAATAGTTGAAGCGAAGAAACATTTTGAGCAGGAAAAAGCGCTCGGACGGCAAATGAGAAAAACAAAACGGCGGTCGCGAAAAACAGAGCTTGGCCAAGCCGAAGAAAAAACAATGAAAAGCGCTCACCCCAGGCACTTAAAAGATGACACAAGGCTTCATCTGGGTGTCATAGCTGATTTTGAGCAGTTTTTGGGGCTCAAGCAGTGATTAGACCACCAGGAGGAGATCCGTCTCCTCACGTCGCCACGGAGCTCTGCATCAGGACGGCCATCTTCGTTGGCTCCGAAACCACGCCCCCCCTGATTGTTTATAATACATCTTTCACAATCACCGATGTTGTGTAAGCGTAATTGCAGTCGTTCTTTAACATGAGCTCCTGTTTTGCTAAAAGACAGCAGTGCTTTTCGCGAAGAGCCCATCTCCTTAGTCAATGTCCATTTCACCAATCACATGGGTCTCGGGTACAAGGAAAGTGTTTCCAAGCCGTGAATCAGATTACCAGCCACAGTGGCCAGCTGGCTGAGAGTGAGGGCAGGAGAATTGTGAGTGAGTGATGCTGTGATGCAGCGGGTGGGTGAATAAACCCCAGCACAGTCAATTCTATACTGGGATTGAGAGTTTAAATTATGAATTTGCTTAGTACTGCTCTATCGCCTGCTCAGGTACGGTTGTCATCATTAAGTGGAATGGTCGCAATGCTAAAACACAGCAGAATTTTTAAAAAGCTTTTAATTACTCTGGCACCTCTTCTATCCTTGGCACAAGGCAGCCAATGTAGCCTACAAAGGCAGCAAGTTTCTGCAAATCATTATGACTTTTGATTTAACAGCAGTTCCTATATATTTGAATTTGGGCTTACATTATAGTGTACACTACTGCAGGTCTCCCATGCTACTGCTTGGCCTTAAGTTCATGAACTATGGGCATGATTCCCATAAGTAAAATGTCATTATTTATTTTTTATTCACAAACTGCGTGCTAATAGTACGTTTATGACTGCAGAGTCTTCGCAGTCAGTCAGAGAGCTCCATGCACACAAAGTGAGACCTCTCCCATCTTTTTAGGTGTGGATGTCTTCGCCACGATTGCAGAGTCTCTGTGGTCATAAACTCGTAGGGCCCGATTCACAGAACTAACTTAAGACAAAATCCTAAACTTACTACCATTTTGGTATTCACAGAAGGCACTTACTCATTTTGGTATTCACAGAAGGCACTTACTCATTTCGGTATTCACAGAAGTTAGGAGTCCTAACTTTAGGACTCCTAAATGCCTTCTGTGAATACCGAAAGTCTTAAAATTAGGATTTTTCTCAGTTTAGTAGTAGTATAGTTAGGACTCCTAACTTTAGGACTCCTAAATGCCTTCTGTGAATACCGAAAGTCTTAAAATTAGGATTTTTCTCAATTTAGTAGTCCTAAATTTAGGACTCCTAACTTTAGGACTCCTAAATGCCTTCTGTGAATACCGAAAGCCTTAAAATTAGGATTTTTCTCAGTTTAGTAGTAGTATAGTTAGGACTCCTAACTTTAGGACTCCTAAATGCCTTCTGTGAATACCGAAAGTCTTAAAATTAGGATTTTTCTCAATTTAGTAGTCCTAAATTTAGATTTAGGACTACTAAATTGAGAAAAATCCTAATTTTAAGACTTTCGGTATTCACAGAAGGCATTTAGGAGTCCTAAAGTTAGGAGTCCTAACTCTACTACTACTAAACTGAGAAAAATCCTAATTTTAAGACTTTCGGTATTCACAGAAGGCATTTAGGAGTCCTAAAGTTAGGACTCCTAACTTCTGTGAATACCGAAATGAGTAAGTGCCTTCTGTGAATACCAAAATGAGTAAGTGCCTTCTGTGAATACCAAAATGGTAGTAAGTTTAGGATTTTGTCTTAAGTTAGTTCTGTGAATCGGGCCCGTAGGGCCTATTTACAAGCCCCTTGTGCTGCCGGTGTGTCACTTTTTGTGACGCACCGGTGGCGCATTTTGCTGCCCCATATTTACAAGGACAAGAAAAGTTACCCTGCATGGCTTTTCCTGTCCTTCTAAATATGGCCCCTTTAAACGCAGCACTTTGCGTGACAGGGGTGTTCCATGGTTGTTGCTGTGGGTGTTGCCACGTGACACCCATGGAACCAGACACCTTTCTAGATTTACAAGAAATTGTAAACCTGGAAACGCATCTAAATTGGAGCCACAGGGAGGCGCAACCAGGAGAAATGTGGTAATTTTTCCTCGGTTTTTTCCTCTTTCTTTGCGTTCTGCATTCTGCACGAGGAAATTATCCCTGGTTATTGTTTAACCCCTTCGACGCTCATGACGGAACGGTTCCGTCATGAGCGTCGGTTAAGCTGTGCTCATGACGGAACCGTTCCGTCATGACCACGCCCGCGCAGGAAAAGATCAGCACAGCAGGGGAATCCGCCCAGCATGGAAGGGGTTAAGGTGTCCCTTCCTGCACATAAACAATCATTAAAAAATGACATTTTTCAAGTTCTTTGCGTGCACAGCATACATAAGAGATGAAAAATGACATTTCAGATTGTTTATGTGCAGGAAGGGACACTTAAACAATCATCCCCATGACACAGGCATCCTTGGACTATGGTGCAAGGGTGCCTGCATTGGCACATGGCACAAAATTGTGCGCCAGCGCAGGGGAGAGCAAAGGGATCCATCATATCCTTGTAGATATGTCTCATCCCTTTGCTTTCAAAATGCCGCAGTGTGGTGCAACCAAAGGGCTTGCGATGCCACGCTGCAGCACTTTCTTGTAAATGAGACCCACAGCTTGTAAATAGTAAATAAACAGTGAACTTACACAAAAGTCTAAGTTAATCTTTTTGAATCTGGCCCCAAGCTGAGAGAGCAGTTTAACTGCTGGCAAGACTTTGCCATTTAAAGAAATGGCAAAGCCAGACTTCCCCCAGGTATATGATTATGTCATCCTTATTGCCGGCCTAGCAAGTCCTAAGGCAAGATGCGACATATCTCGTGGGCAGGACATTAATTTTACATTTTCTAGTAGTACAATCAGTAGACTGTAGCCAACACATCTTTCTGCACTCCTGGGGAGATGTGCTAATGACTCCTAAGAAAGGATTCTATAGGGGCCTGCTCCCGAAGGAGGTGTCACCTCCCTCCTGAAAGAAGCCACACAGGTGTTTGCCCCAAAGGCAAGCTTCAAAGGAAAATCCACCTTTTGAAGAGCAATGGGTAACATTGTTCCAGCTGGCACTTGGTATAGGAGAGCAGAAACTGGTTGCAAAACTGGTTTTCCAGGGGTGTGTGGCTCCACTAGTAGCCACACCTCTGGGTTGGTCTAGGGAGCTCCACATGCCAGGAAAGGGGTCCGGCCCTGTTGGAAGTGGGCAGAATGTTACATGCTGGTATGCACAAATGCCACACTTTGCAGGAAGTGGTCATCAGGTGAAAAGGAACCTGGTAGCCCATTGACTTACTACCAAATCCTACCCTGAAGGCATATTCTGAGCTTATTTAGGACCCCCCTGGAATCCTGAGCTCAGATATCGACCGGACTGGAAGGAGGATCGACAAAAGACTGCCTTGCTGCCTTGCAATAGAACCAGCAAAGAGTGGCTGCACCAGCGTAGACTATACCCGCTGAAATGGGTAGCTAGCAAAGGAGAATGACTATGCCTGCTGTGTCCTGTTTAAGGAAAACCTGTCGCCATAGTCCAGCCAAAGCCAAGAGACTCCAAGGGTCAGTGAGCAGGCCTCCTGTTCACAGCCCACGGGACTTAACAGCGGAGAAGCCTGTTGGGACAAGTTGGTAGCCCAAAGTCTTAAAACCGCAGCCAACCAGCACCAGCACCAGGGACCAGGAACCAATGCACAAAGCTGTACCCAAGTTCACTGAGCCCGAGAGAGTCATTGAGGTGCAGCTGGGACCTCCAGAAGACCCAGGAAGGACTGGCCTGTGACCAAGATACTTGGCAACTAGTACTCAAGTGGTGACAGAACTTCTGCCGGCACCAAGAGGACTTCGAGGGACGTTAACCCTGTGACCAGGACGTCCTTGCTCTTCATGGACCAAGGAGTAGTCGCAGCAAGACCCCTGTTGACCGCATCCCTTGCAACAGGACTATTTCCATAGGAAATCCCTGCAAAGGATGAAAGTGCCTGCAACTGATTGAAGACTGTTTCACCTGCTGAGGTAACTGTTTCTGAGGACCTTGCTGGTCCCCCTGACTGGCTCCCTACTGGATTTGGCCACCTAAAGTGACTACGTAACCAAATTCCCACTAGCTAAAGTTGTTGGTGAAATAGTTTCTAAGTGTCAAATTCATTGAATTTGCTAGTGCTTGTTTGTGATTTAGTGAAATAATCTGATTTACTATATCATATAATTTCTATATCTTCAAAACCCTCTGGTGTATCTTTTGGAAATGGGCCTCGAATAACTCAAGCATTCAATCTATCTCTTTTTTGTTATTTTCAGTGCAATGGCTTAAGAGAAATGGGTATGCAAATATGTGGGTCCCATGCTCACTGTGTTCTAAGACTCAAACTGATTCCTACTGATGAGGACCTAATAGTCTGAAAACAGTCTGGAATTGCATCTGTTTCCTTTTTTAGAAGTCCTACAGCACTACAGGCTGAGCCTCCCAGGTTCTTGGTACACTGGGGATTTAAACAGGAAGCTGTGCTCCTTCTAATCAAATCCCTGCTTCTTTGGGTTTACAACATTGACCTTCAGAACACATGTTTTCTTCCATGGAAGCAGCACCTACCACATTGCTTATGCATCCTTCTACCCTGAAGATCCGGAGGGCTTCCAGCCTGTTCAATCTGGGATCTTCCAGTTGAACTCCATAATTTCCGGAGTCTACAAGATATCATTGAGCTGCCTCTAATTCCAGGCTAAGACGTGACAACAATGCATGCTGTAAGAAATGGGGTTATTGTTTGAGGGGGTTGAAAACCCTATTCAAGCAAAACCAATTATTTTTAGGGTGTGCCAAACATGTCCCTAAATTAACCTGTGGCTAACCGTTGGGTAGCTTGCCACAAAAGCAGTCAGGCTTAACTTAGAGGCAATGTGTAAAGTATTTATGCAGCACACAAACAGTAATAAAGTAAAAACATAACACACGAAAAATCTAAACCAATTTAGGAAAATTGAATAAAAGGACACCAAAATGAATAAAATCCAATTAGTAGAACCGGAGTTATGAATTTGTAAAGTTTTTTTGTGTGAAATCTACCGCCTAAAAAATCAAAGCACCCACAGTGAATATCTGCTCACGAGAGACCAGTTCATAGTGAAAAGGTAAGGCTGACCACAATGGAGTGTGGGAAGGATACAAGGGGTGGATTGGGCAAGGTCTTAGGTTACCTTCGGACTTAGAAAAAGTTCAGAAGAAAAGCCTTGGAGAACCTAGAGGTCAGCGGGGCAATGCAGCAGGCTGTGTTCAAGGTGAGTCGTCGATGCCGGGTGCCACTGGGCAAAGTCTTGGTGAAGCCGTAGACGATAGCTGGAAAAAAGCATGGAGTGAGAATAGCTGGATTTCCAAGTCAAGGAGGTTGTCGTCATTGATGGGCAGTCCCTCATCATCAATCCTGGTAAAGATTTTTACCTTCAGACTTAGACAACTTTTTGGAATTGCAAAATTTGCACCATGACCAGGCTGAAGCAAAAGAGGGCTCCATGAGGCTGATACCATCAACGAGAGGTCCAGCTGAAAAGGATTTTCTGCTTAGGGAAAGAACATAGCAGGAGCTACTGCAAAGTCAGGCTGATCAACAGTGCACCATGGGTGATTGGCTGGCAGTTTGGTGTCTGTCTTCTCTTCAGGAAGTTTTTGTTTGTAAAATCTGCAAGTTCCAGCTTTTGGAGAAATATTATCAACACCACTACCAAGGGTCCAAGGCCTTGCTGGCACCACTTGGCTCATGCCAACAGAGGCCAACAGCAGGGTTCAAGGCCCCAGGAGTTTATGTCCATGTAGCTCACACAGGAGGCCAGCCAACCAGCCCTTGGAGTCACTTCTGGTGCCCTTAGGTTCAAGGAGGTGGTCCAGTTTTCCTTCACGCAGCAAGGCAGTCCTTCAAGCAGCACAGAAGTCTTCTGGTAGCAGCAGGGAATCCTTCAGTGGCAGGGTAGCCCTTTTGAAGTCTTCCACATTCTGCCCTACCTCCACATCAGATTCTGGAAAGTTCCTCCCTTTCCCTGTCAAGGCTCGAAGAAGTTTGAGGTGACAAGAGGCTAGTGTCAAGTTTCTTTGTGTGTGCTGTAGGCAAGCCCTTTGAAGTGCACTCGGGGGAGGGCACAGCTTCGCCCCAAGCCATTCTGGTAGCATAAACCATCCTGCTCACACCTATCCCCCTTTGTGTCACTGTCTGGGAGGAATACACAAATCCCAACAGTAACAGCAGAGCCATTCACAGTCATGTGATGCAGGACACTGGGAGACAGCACACATGGTGAGGACAGGAAAATGGCAACTTTGTAAAAGTAAGGATGATTTTAAATGACAGTTAATGTAAGTCTAAACATACATCTCTACCTGTTCCCAATCCACAGTTAAAACCTATTAAATGTAATAAGGTAACCCAATGTTAGTCAATGGGAGAGATAGGCCTTACAGTAGTAAAATGACTTTAGGAGTTTTCCACTACCAGGACATGTAAAACCTAAACACACATTCTACTTTTTAAATACATTGCGCCCTCTACTATGAGCCTTTGAGCCTCTCTTAGGGGTGTTATATGCATTAAAAAGGACTGTTCAGGCCGTCAAAAGGTTTAAAACTGTCCTACAGGCTGCAATGGTAGATCTGAGACATGGTCTAAAGTGTTAATTTAGGAGGTGGCACAATTGGTGCTGCATGCCCATTAGTAGCATTTAGTTGACAGGTCCTGCATACATTTAGTGTACATTTAGTACTATATACTAATGGCTTATAAGTAAATTACATTTGCCAATCAGGAGTAGGTCGCTTTTAACCATGGTTTAGGGAGAGAGCGCAAGCACTTCAGCACTGGTTAGCAGGAAAAGTGCACTAAGTCCTAATGCCAATACAAATTAATTTAGAAAACATGAGGGGTGAAGGCAAACATTTTGGAGAAACACAACCCCAAGTATGTCAGGTCTAACACATGCACACTCACTTTCCAGGTAGAGTCCCCTTTCTAGAAAATTGTCTTACCCATACACCTCCTACTGCATGTCCCAAAGGCATTTCACATCTCTTTCTCTCTATCTATCACCCTTCAAAACTATTAACCAACTTGTATTTCCCCTTCTCTCTCCTATATCCCCTAGCGTTTACTGGCATTAAACTATCTTCATTCACACACTCATTAGATCCCTCTCAGCTCCAAAGAATAATTAAGACAGGACTGCTGCCCCCTTCTGTATAAACCCCCAACTTACCACCACAAAGAGAGCCACCAATTAAACCAATACCCCGCAAATTACCTCCTGATAGGGGTTGAGGCCTGTACAAGAAAACCGCCAGTGGAGGTATACATTATTAAAGTGGTAACTTGCCAATCTGACACTCCTCTGCAGAAGGGAACTGCCTACACATAGTGCCAAGTTTATAGCAAACAAGCATTTGCAATGCAATAGGTCTCGCAGTTACGCAAGTTTAACCTATTGGCATTGTAAATGACTATGCCTTTTATTTATGTTTTTAAAACGAAAACAAAAATAAAAGGCATTGTTATTTGCAATGTCAATAGCTTAAACTCGCGTAAATGCGAGACCTATTGTATTGCAAATGCTTGTTTTTATTGTGACACTCGGGTCATGTTTGGCACATTTTAATTCCGTCAGTGAAACTCATTGCATTACTCATGATGGTTTGCCATATTTTCATAAGCTTTTGTGATACTTTTGTAGAAGGACCAAAACGTATTTAAAATCAAAGCAGAAAAGAGATCACCTTGACCCATTAAACAAAAAAAGCTCTTAGGTTATAGTTGGGCCAAAAGTCTTATCAGACACACTTCAAATTAGATCGCACACATGTTCCTACACTAGTCCCTTTCGTCAGAAAACATTGAGGGACTATGAAGTACCGGGTATTTTAGACCCAGCGGTGCAGGGGCACACACCCTATGACTTCTGGGTTCACCCTGTTCCGGACCTACAGAAACACAGAGTCTTCTGGGTGAAGTCAAAGAATCGTTTATTGGCTGCAGACCAATGACAGGTATCCTAGAAGTACAACAGCGTGTATGTTCTCAGGAGACTGCTGCAAATCATAGGAACGGACTTCTCCTTAAGTACAAAATATCATGCTCCAGGCACACATTCCTTGGTTTACGATATGGCCATTATAAGTATACATTACAAACGAAAAAGCAGAGTCATGATGACCATCCCACAGTCCAGTTCGGCCAGCCCACAATGATTTACACAGTAAGGTTCAGATCCCACGTTTGAAGTAAATAGACCCCCCAATAAACATGAGCATCTCCTGTTTTGGGAAACAAGTCATAAAGCAGGAACAAGCAGGTGTGGAAGAGATTAGCCGGGGGATTGTGTAGAATGAAAGGGTTTTATGACGGGTCAAGCCCTGATGCTAATCGCAGGTGGAAGGAGGAAGGGGAGCTCGTGAGACCGGTTTGACCCGGGGCAGCAGAGCCAGCTGCCCAGGTCACAGAGAAGTCAGAGGGAAAGCCCATGTACTGTGAGGCCCGTATTAACTCCATCATAGCCTATGTGAGGGCAATGACAAGATGGCCACTGCTTCCAAAATGGAACCCGCGTAGTGAAGCAGAATAATGTGTACACAGTGCATTCATAGCTAGAACGATATATAAAGCACTCGTACATGCCGCATTTACCATTTGCGGTTCGCTAATACCAACATAGACAGGGGTAGGGCCCTGTCCCCTACGCGGTCCCGAATATTAAAGTACGACAGACCCTCCTTTTGCCCTTACATAGGCAATCACTATACTCATCTTAATCCGAGTCTAGGTCAATGTTCACGAAGTCATGGAGATGTTGCTGTAGCATCATCCTACTACTTAGCTCGTCCCTCGATACAGGTTTCCTCACACATAAGGTAGCACAGAGGCCACATATCGCAGGAGCACACTGTATACACAGACAGAACAGGAAAAGAATGGCTAAGATCATTCCAATGACCATCAGAACTTTCCAACCCCAGGCAGATATCAATTCCCAGAACCACCCCACCAGTGACCAATCTCCCTTATCCACGTGTATGGCTTCAGATATTTTATGGAGTTTGGAGATGGCTTGATACACTGTTGGAGCATTATCTGGTATGAAAATGCAGCAACTGGATTGGATGACCTTGCATACCCCACCGCGGTCTGCAAGAATAACGTCTAGAACCATGCGGTTCTGTAAAGTCATGAGGCGATCCGCTTGGAGCTCAGCTGTCAGATTACTAAGGGCACCAGCCGTTACATTGACAGTGGATTCAACCACCCGAGTCAGCTGTCTCAGGTTCCTACTATTGACCATAGGTCCCCAAAACGGCAGGAAACCCAAGAAGAAGTCTCCTGCTTCCTGACCGGCAGTATCCTCCTTATTAATCACACCTCTCACAACTCTGGTCTTGTGATAGTCAGAGGCAGCAGTAAATGTAGGCGGTAGCAAGTTCGCAATATAACATGTGCCCGAGAAATCAGGGGGCAGCCATGTATATGCTCGGTCATGACAGATGAAATATGTGCCCTTAGCAGCCAAAAACGCAGGGGAAAACTGTGACGGGAAAGTGTACGTTTCAGTACAGTCACTCCTTCCCAGTTGAGCTCTAGGATTCTGACCATTACCCTGTAAGCAGAACCGACCCATGTGGGGTACGACCCAGATTGGAGATGAGATTTTCCGCTGTCTTTCACCCAGACTAATACTATACCCCGTCGCGTTCCATCCTACATAAGGTCTCAACTCTTCTTTGGGAATAGATGAGTATGCATTAATATCCCTACTCATATCGGCAACTCCTTTCATCAAAGCCTTATTATTGGTGATAGGTCTGATGGAACGCGGTTGGCGAGGGGAGTAGGTATCTAGAGCATAGAGAAACATGGTTTGGAATGCCCATGACGATCCATTGTAACTGTACGGCAGCACCAGGTAGGGAATACCCTTGTTAATGGTATGGGGCATTAACCCACACACCCAGCAATTGGTCGTATTCATTACCAGTTGGTGCTGGTGCAAGAGCTGGATAAACGAGTTATTTACGAACTCTGATCGTCTGGTCTGTTCGTGCTCAGGCAAAGGGTGAAAAGAGTGAGAGGAGGCAGTAGAAAGGAATATAGGCTGTTGAGTGGGTTCAATGGGCTTTTGAGCGGAGAAGAACACAAATCCTACAATAAACATCATTATGCTACACAGTGTAAAAAGACACAAAAAGACAAAACATTTACTTTTTACAATTCTACACATCCTTGCGTTAAAGGTCATTTCCTCAATCGGTCTCTCCATCTTAAAAAACTCCATCCTCTACTCGGGCCGCTCGCGGTGGATGAGTTTCTTCTGCTGAGGAGTACGCCTGTCAGTCCAGGGAAACGCCCTAGACTAACCAGAACCGTCGACCTAGCGTCTTCGGCCTGTACCCCAAAGTCTTGGCACCGCGACCCTGCGGCAGAACCCGGATGGTGGTTCGAAAAACAAAAATCAAGAAAGTCCTTCAGATGGGAGAGCAAAAAATGTCAAAAGGGAAATAATGAGGAAATCTTTATTTGTCCATGGGCCTAGGTCTCAAATTATAACGGAGACGGCCAGGTGCTGTTTGGTCTTGAAACAAAAGTTCAGGCTCAGTGGTGTCCAGTCGACTTGATGGTGGCACAGCTTCCTGCAGAATATTGTCACTCTCTTGGTCTGAAACTGTGCCTCTTAAGCGTGCGTCACTGAATGGTACAAAGCGAGGTACAATGTCTGTCTCTGAGTCGGCGATACCCTCCTTGACCCACTGGTCATATGGCAGAGGCAAGGGGACTATTTTGCAGTGAGTACCATGGATCCAGTGCTTCTTCCCTTTCACTCGCACTGCTGATCTTGTTGAAAGAAGGACAAGATGAGGGCCGATCCAGCGAGGCTCGTCGTTGCTCTTGCGCTGGAAGTTTCGGACTAGCACCCACGTACCAGGGTCGATAGGGTGTCCAGGAGGTTCAGAGGCTTGGGGAAGAGTATCATGTACCTGTTGGTGCAAAACACGCAGTTTAACAGTCAAATCATACAGGTAATCGAGCAGTACTGGATGCTCTATTTCGCTAAATTTCGCCGGTCTTGGCACGCCCCATACATTAGCCGGGCGGCCAAAGACGACCTCATAAGGACTAAGTCCCACTCGTGAGTGTATGGTCATTCTGGTGGACAGGAGTGCTAGAGGCAGAGCGTCAGGCCATTCAAGACCAGTGCTCGCCTGGATTTTAGCCAGCTTGAGCTTTAAGGCTCCATTGTAGCGTTCTATTAATCCAGCTGATTGGGGGTGATTTGCAGCGTGGAACTTCTGCTTTATCCCTAGCCCTTCACATACATTCTTCATCACTTTACCCACAAACTCACTTCCGTTATCACACCACACCATTCTTGGCATCCCAAACCTAGGGAAAAACTCCTTCACAAGGGCTTTGGCTGTGGATAGGGCAGTGTTATCTTTCAGAGGATAAGCCTCAATCCATTTTGAGAAAGCACAGACAACCACCAGTACATATTTCAGGTTGTTGCATCTTTCCATGTGAATAAAGTCCAGCTGCAAAACTTCAAATGGACATGATGGGGGTGCAAAGTGACCAGCCGGAGTTGGGGTTCCCCTACCAGGGTTGTACTTCAAGCATACTATGCAATTCTTGACCACGTTCTCTGCACACTTGGGAATCCCAGCATTCTGCCATACTGGAGCCAACAACTTGCATATACCTTTCGTACTAATATGTGCCATTCCATGCGCCATAGTAACTACTGGAAGCACATATGCATCAGGCAACAACCATCGCCTATGTTCTGTCAGATCAATCCAACAACCATTCTCATCCAACTTACCCATACTTTCTCTCCACTTGCTTAACTCTTCCTCTGTGGCTTCAGCTTGAAGCGACTTCACACTCTCTATTGTGTTCTCACACATTCCCACATCATTAACCCATCTTGCGGGGCCTGCAACATACATTCTAGTCTTCACATTCTGTGCCGTTTCTCTCGCGGTCTCATCAGCAAACGCATTCCCACGTCCAACATCATCTGTGACTTTCCGGTGCGCACTACATTTCATGATCGCAACTTGCAACGGTAGGGTCAGTGACTCAAGGAGATCATTCACCAACTTGCCATTCTGAATTTTAGCTCCATGCGACGTCAGGAACCCACGCTCTTTCCACAAACGCCCAAAATTATGAGCCACGCCAAAGGCGTACTGGCTATCTGTGTATATGTTCACTCTCATTCCTTCAGACAACACACATGCTCTCGTGAGGGCGATTAATTCTGCTGCTTGGGCCGAATTATGTGGCACTCGTGCAGTTTCCACGACCGTGTGCAAAGTCGTGATAGCATATGCAGCAGTCGTGTCACCATTAGGGAGCTTAAAACAGGACCCATCTACCCATAAAGTGCCATCACACTCAGTCAGGGGAGTATCTTTGAGATCTACTCTCCCTTTCGTTTCTTCTTCTGTCCTGAACAGACAGTCATGCTGTTCAATCTCATCTGAGTCTGCTGGAATAGGCAACAATGTAGCTGGATTCAGCGTATTACATCTTTTTATGTGTGTGTGATTAGCTAACAGTGTAAGTTCGTAGCCTGATAATCGTGCACTAGTCAAGTGTTGCGTCTTGGTCCTATTTAATAATGTGTCTACAGCGTGTGGAACCATGACAATCAATGTGTTGTCCATTACCAAACCAGCCGATTGTCGGATAGACATCGCTGCAGCAGCTGTCGCTCTCAGACAGCTTGGCAATGCCCTCGCTACAGGGTCCAAGGTGGATGAAAAATATGCGCATGGGCGCGGTCTGTCGCCAAAAGGCTGTGTTAACACTGACAACGCACATCCATCTTTCTCGTGAACATACAATGTAAAAGGCTTACTGTAGTCGGGAGTACCCAACACAGGTGCTGAACATAATGCATTACGCAATTCCACAAAACTTTTCTGGCACTCTTCAGACCATGGGATAGGATTCGGTGTGTCTTTGCATGTTAAGGCTAACAAAGGTTTTGCCAATAAGGAAAAACTAGGGATCCAATGCCTACAGTATGAAGTGATGCCCAAGAAAGCACGCACTTCTCTCTGTGTTTTCGGCACACTCAACTGTGCAATGGCTTGAATTCTTTCTGGGGTCAGTTTCCTTCCCTCCTTCGATAAGAGATGACCTAAGTAGGTCACTTCTTGTCGACAATATTGCAGCTTAGAGAGAGACACCTTGTGATGGAAAGCGGATAAATGGCGCAACAGTGACAATGTGGCTTCTTTACAAATCTTCTCAGTATCCGCGGCAATTAGTAAATCGTCCACGTATTGAATCAGGATAGCGCCACTAGGTAAAACAAGTGCATCAAGCTGCGCTTTCAGAGCCTGACTATATATGGATGGACTCTCACAGTAGCCCTGGGGAGCGCGTTTGAAGCGGAAGCTTCGGCCTCCCAGACTAAAACCAAAAATGTCTCTGCTCTCTTCTGCAATGGGGATACTAAAGAAAGCATTCATTAAATCGATCACTGAAAACCATGCAGCAGAGGCTGGAATCATCGTTAACAAGGCAGTTATATCAGGGACAACCGGAAACTGTGGCACAACAATCTTATTAACCTCTCTAAGATCAATCACAAATCTGTAAACAGGTGGCTGTGAAGGGTCCGTTCGTTTTAAGACAGGTAAAATCGGACTGTTGCAAACGTTGCCTCTTGTCTCTTCTATCACACCCTTATTAATCAGGTCGCCGACAATGTCTAACAATGCTTTCTGCCCTTCATTAGAGATCTTGTACTGGGGAATACGTGGCAGTCTGACATTAGCCTTTAAAGTCACCACATATGGCGGTATCTCCAAGAGGCCCACATCATTGGGACCTGTAGCCCAAAGGGCCTCCGGAAGGGATGACAATTCAGGTGGCATCGTGTTTTTAGACAAATACATTGGGGAAACCACTTTCTTGCCTAATGTAAGTTGTACTCCTGAAGGAGAACAATACAGTGTAGCGTGCAATCTTTTCAACAAATCTAATCCCAGCAAATTTTCACCACAACCTGTTGTCAGGATCAGGGGCGCTTTCAGCTCACAAGGTCCAACAGAAAGTGACATGGGACTGGAAATTGGGTTCCTAACTGGGGCGCCAGAAAAACCCACTGAAACATTTATATCGCCAGACAAAGGTGCGCCAGGGAGTTTTGAATGCATGATTGAACTCTTTGCAGCACCAGTGTCTAGCAGAAAAGGCTCCTTTACATTTGCTGTAGTCACCTCAACATACGGTCCACTCTGATCCACTGGCACTGAAACAACTCCCTCTCTCTGTCTATGGCTGTCCTAGTAATCATTATTCTCTGCATCACCGTCCTCTGCATAATAATCATTATTATAATACTGAGCCGTATTACTAATCGCGTTAGCTTGCTGATCAAAGCTATTAATGGTACTTTGAGGCGGCAGAGGACGCGCGTTCTGGGGAACACTTCCACGCCCTCGGCCTCTAGGAGCTTGCTGACCACCCCTACCTCTTGCGCCATACATATTACCGTTCCGCTGCACTAATTTAGGGCAACTGTATTTAAAATGACCTTCCTCTTTGCAGTATGAACATTGGTTGGGACCTACAGGGACACGTGGTTGGTAATACCCATTCATTTGCTGATTTGTCTGAAACTGTTGGGGTTGGTGATAGACACCTTGGGGTTGCCTATAATTATTACCACCTCCACGTGGCGGATAGGCCTGCTGTAAAAGGACCTTCGTCTTCAGTTCCTTCGTTTTCTTTTCTGTTCTATCTTTCTCGTCTTTATCTCTATTTTCATAATACTGTGCAGTAGCCAGTATTTGCGCTGAAAAAGAAACAGCCCAAGAACTTTCTGAATCTTTTAACTTTTTACACAGGTCAGGAAGTAAATTCTGCACAAACTTATCCACAAACAGCCGTTGGCCACCCTCAGTACTCATATCCTGCCCACTGTGGTCAATAAACGTTTCTTCAAACCTAGTAAAGAAGTCTGACACTGTCTCATCTTTCTTCTGCCTGCATGCAGATAACTTATCCCAATTTACGCGCATCGCAGGCATTATTGTCTTCATATACGTGATAGTTCTACCAGGCAGTTCAGCTACTAAAGGTTCTGGTTTCGCACCACCAGTTTGTCTAGCATCAGCAGCAACAATGTTAGCCCATGTATCCCCTAGTTCTGCATTGTGATCTACATTACGAATTGATCCCCATAGAGGCTGTGGAACAACATTACCAAACAACATGTCTATATCGGCCAGATTCATAATGCATGACCCTGCCGTCTGCGACAACTCTTTATAATAACCTGCTGGGTTTTTACGGGGATCAGGCAAGGACTGCTTAAGCGCTAACACCTCAGAGCGCTTCCATGGAACATGCACCCAAACACGCTGGAAATGCGCTGCCACAGCGGGGTTACCACCGGCAGCTGCAACCGCTTCCTTCCATACCGGGGGAACTTCTCTCATAGGGTATTGTCGCGCTTTTGCCTTTTTCCCCACAAGGACCTCTTGTTCAAACAATGACTGTTGGCAATCATCATTCCTTAAGGACAATACAACCGCAACTGCTTCATCTACTTCGCGGTCCACAATTATACCAGTTCCAAAATCGAACCTCACTCTACACAATTCCTGCGGGTTTGGATTTCTACCACTATCCTCCAATTCTTCACAGAGAATTTCGCACATTTTCTCGAACACATATCTCTGTTTCGGGGCATCCCATTGATGGAAAGTGTTGACAACTGATTCCACATCATACAGTGAAGGAAAAACGATCCATCTACGCGCCATGTGATCTATTACCATTTTCTCATCGGGGTTAGGCAATTGGCTGCGCAACTGCTTACACTGTACACCAGGAGTTGCACCAGATGACCCAAAGAGAGGAGACATTAATGTAGTAACCACATTAGCTAAGCGCTGTCGCGCTGAAGGAGAAGCTGAGGCGAGAACAGGGGGAAAAACAGAGGGAAGAAAAGAGGATGTAGAGACAG
Source organism: Triturus cristatus (assembly GCF_964204655.1). NCBI lineage: Eukaryota > Metazoa > Chordata > Amphibia > Caudata > Salamandridae > Triturus > Triturus cristatus. Next base: position 265,848,568 of record NC_140582.1, on the reverse strand, counting down.
GTACTGGAGTGGTGGAAGGAAGAGTGTTAGGGGAGGCAGTTACTGGATTAGGCAAAGTCGCAGGAAGTGCGGGGGCAGTTGGAAGCACAACTGGAGGCGCTTGAGAGGACTGCGCTACAGGAATAGGAACTGGCTGCAAAGCAACTGGCGGTTGCGGCAAGGCTTGCAGTATATGCACTGGAGGCGGCATATTTACAAGCTGGGGAGGCGCCGTGGCAGTTTGAGCATACGGGGGTGGCAAACTCAACAAATGTGACATCAGGGGATCTTTCTCCTTTTCTTCTGACTCACTCTGCTTAGCATGTGGCAAAGCTGGGTAACATTTGTCAATCCCTAACTTACGCTGCCTGTGCAATTGCTCATTCATTTGCTCCTCTTCATTGTCTTTAAATTGTACAGCTGCTTGCATTACTGACATACCTCTCTCTCTCTTGTTCTTTTTCGCTAACTTAATTTCCTTCTGTTTGGCTTCCTTTCGCCATAAGCGGAAAGAGTCAAACATCGCCGGCCGGGCTTTCTTCTTAAACAATTTAATTTCCAAATTATCTAAAATATCGGTATCAAAACTACCATTTTGGGGCCATTTTAAAACACCATCTTTCCTGGTGTAGTGGATCCACACTTCGTTATATGCAATGGGGCCTACGCCATGTTTCACATAGAGCTCATAAGTTGGAGTTCCAACCGGAGGAACCGGACATGATTCCTCTAGCTGGAAATCTTTTCCACAACCCAAACAGAATAATCTACCAAATAGTCCAGAACCAGGCATCTTCGCTCACTAGTCTAGATCCAAACGTCAAAGGATTATCGATTACGATATTCTCGTGAATACACGAGTCCTCTGGTTTTGGCGTTTGCAAACTCCAAAGTACCAATTCAAATGATCCCGAAGGATACCAAAACAAATGGGAGACGCTCCACTTATACTTAACTGAATATTGCTGATCGATGGCGTCACCAGAAGACTCTCTCGATTGTTTCGCTCTCTAAAAACTCGTCAAGGGTCCAAAACAGGTCGATTAATCAGGGCAGCAGTCCTTCGTAGCCGTCGGGACGCGGAGAACCTCGCAGAAAAGACTTTCGGACCACGTCGACATGCAGGGGTCGATGAAGTGGCGGCCTTCCTCCGGAATTTCCACACGAAGCTCCTCACGAACCTCTGGCTTGGACTGGTACCGCTGAAATCGCCCCACGTTGGGCGCCAAACTGAAGTACCGGGTATTTTAGACCCAGCGGTGCAGGGGCACACACCCTATGACTTCTGGGTTCACCCTGTTCCGGACCTACAGAAACACAGAGTCTTCTGGGTGAAGTCAAAGAATCGTTTATTGGCTGCAGACCAATGACAGGTATCCTAGAAGTACAACAGCGTGTATGTTCTCAGGAGACTGCTGCAAATCATAGGAACGGACTTCTCCTTAAGTACAAAATATCATGCTCCAGGCACACATTCCTTGGTTTACGATATGGCCATTATAAATATACATTACAAACGAAAAAGCAGAGTCATGATGACCATCCCACATTCCAGTTCGGCCAGCCCACAATGATTTACACAGTAAGGTTCAGATCCCACGTTTGAAGTAAATAGACCCCCCAATAAACATGAGCATCTCCTGTTTTGGGAAACAAGTCATAAAGCAGGAACAAGCAGGTGTGGAAGAGATTAGCCGGGGGATTGTGTAGAATGAAAGGGTTTTATGACGGGTCAAGCCCTGATGCTAATCGCAGGTGGAAGGAGGAAGGGGAGCTCGTGAGACCGGTTTGACCCGGGGCAGCAGAGCCAGCTGCCCAGGTCACAGAGAAGTCAGAGGGAAAGCCCATGTACTGTGAGGCCCGTATTAACTCCATCATAGCCTATGTGAGGGCAATGACAAGATGGCCACTGCTTCCAAAATGGAACCCGCGTAGTGAAGCAGAATAATGTGTACACAGTGCATTCATAGCTAGAACGATATATAAAGCACTCGTACATGCCGCATTTACCATTTGCGGTTCGCTAATACCAACATAGACAGGGGTAGGGCCCTGTCACCTACGCGGTCCCGAATATTAAAGTACGACAACTACCAACATTCAGTCTGGATTATTCATCCCAGACAATATGAGATCCTGCTAAACCTGTGAAGTAAAAAAAAATAAACACATCTGTGCTTTCAACGATTAGCTGAATAAAAAAGCTTCAGTGAAATGATGATGCCATAGCATCTCGAGACACGGGTGGAAAGGACCTACGGCAATGTGCATTTATCATCATTAAGTGCTTTCATGAGGCTATTTGGGTTAGAAATGGCTCTACGCTGCTAATTATATGGCAGGCAGGATACTCGGCATGCACTTACGCGATCCCAGGTTTTTAATATCAGACTTTGCACTCTAATGCAGGGGAGGACACGGGAATGAACTGCCAAACGGAAAGATATAATAAATGGAAACATTTTTGAAAAATAAATGTGTGATGATCTCCGACGTGAAGGCAATAACATTTAAAGGGTGATGGTCACAGTAAGCTGCAACGTCCACGTAACCTCTATTACTCAAATTCAGATGCTGATCAGAAGCCCTACAGCCGAACCCCATCTGTTGCACACGCACGCACGACTCGAAGAACATAAAAGAAATAAACAACGTGTAGAAAGACACAGACACGGAGGTCGAACTTTGCCAGACTCCAGACAACAAGCTCACCTTCGGCCAGTGTGCGTGTGTGGCCGCTGCTAAGCAGTGTATGGTTGTAATAAAAAAACGAGACCTATTGGCTATGCAAAGCGGCTGTGCGGCCGCGAAAGTGAAAGTAATCGCGGTAAAGCACGGCGCGCGCGCCCGTGCACATGCACTGTAGCTCTAGGCTGGCCTGGTAGCACTTTTAGGAGCCCTCTCAATAAGTCTCGCCAGACCAGCGCATGCGCTGGGTCAGGCGAGACCTAAAAAGATGATCCCCTTCTGACTCAACATCCATAGCTTCCCCCCTCAACTCTAAATATGGAGTATGGCTACTCCGTCAGAGCCACAGAGCATTATACTCCATATCCCTGATGGGGGATTTAAAAATCTGATCTCACCAGCGTTTTAAGGATATACAGAGACAAAGTGTGCTTATAATTAAAAGGGTAGGGGGAAAAAAAAGTTGAAGTTTTCAGAATTTTCAATACTACGTGCTTCGCTTCGAGGCGGAGTTTGGCAAAAAAAACTCAGCCTACAGCTGCGGAGAGGAGTTTACGGGCACGCTCTGAAATAACTGCTGAGATAATGCTTTTCTTGTTAGTTGAGGTTCATTGATTTGAACCGGAAGTGCAATAGAGTTCCTCGCTCTTGCATGAAAATAAAGGAGCGAGAGTGCTTGAAAAGTTAAACACCGAGCAGGTAGGCCTGACAAAGGGGCACCTTTTTTTCCGCCAAAGAAACAAATGCAAAATGAAAATAAATTGAATCACTCAGTCGTCATTCTTCATGGTGTTCTCTCCTCGGTAATGGGTTTGACAGGGGCGATGCTGTTGGTGGTGGTGCTGTAGTTGCAGAGGCCCCCTTCAACCTGCCAACAAGCTAAGCCACACCACTGTGCTCCAGGGGCTCGCAGAGAGTCAGTCAGGACGGGGGAGGCACTGAGGCGCACCACCAGCTGACAAAGTAAAGGTGCAAGGACACTAACCTAGGCACAAGAGGTGCTGCCATTGGTGTGGCCAGATGCCTAGGAGGCGGCCCTGCATCTCCATTCTGCTGGGTACCTGGGGGTGGGAGTTAATATACCTTCGGGTAGTACGAGGGCAGGCGCGCTAACATTAACAGATGTGCATCGGGCAATGAATCACATCACAGACCGATGGGGTTAAAAGGTCTCTATTATTTCAGCAACGACAATTCAATACAATAATACAATCAATGAATTTTCATTTAACCCCACCCGCCACCCCTTCTTGATACCCCATGAAATATCCCCATATCGATCCCCCATGAATTTTCCCCCGTATCGATCCCCCATGACTTTTTGCCCATATTGTTTCTTCCACCTTGAACGTCGACTCCAACCCCTTAGTTTGTCCCCCTTCCTACCTCCTGCCTCATTCCTCTGCCCTCTGTCCTAAGCTATTCTGCCTGCCCCAACCCTTCCTGCCTGCCTCAATCCCGTCTAAATCTGCCACCAGGAAAAAACCCTGCAAAGGCGTTTTTTCTGTCCCCCCACCCCTAAAGATTTTAAATTGTGAAAAGTTCCCCCATTCAGCAAAGATGAAAATAAAATCCCAAACCAGTTCAGTTTCAACAGCTGATTTAGATGAAAACGCCAGAACATAAGATCTTGTTATCAAGACACAAGTAAGAGACTGTCACTAATACAGCCCTCAACCCAAGATGCAATCCCAATATATCAAGTAACTTTCTTTAATATTTACAAAATACAATTCTTTTGGTATAACAAAAGTGAACCCCATCAGGTTTGAAAAATTCTGAAAACAAATAACATAAGGCTGGAAAGTTGTACCAAGTCATTTTCCCCCAAATGAACAAGTAGGACATTAGTGCATGGCTTTATAAGAAAATAAATCATGTAACAAAAGCATCAATTTACCTTAAAGCATGACACTTTTTCCCCCATCAATCAATCAATAATAAACTCAAAGCTAAAAACTTAGGTTAGAACTATAATGACTTCGTTCGTCCTTCATGACTGCCCACTTTACAAAGGAGTGTCTCACAATCCCGACGCTTGCCATGTGTGCCGGAGAAAAGATTGACGACCTGGAAAGAAACAAATGTTAGCAAGACCAAAAAACAATGTCTAAAATTCATTAAAATCTCTAACATATCTTAAACAGCAATTTGATGTCCAACAGCCCAACCTTCGCGGCTGCTGTAAAGAAAAAAAACTCCCCTCTGACAGTTTCTGAAGCTGCTCCTATTCTAAAAGAATGGGTACCAAATTCTAAAAGATTAGGATCCAATAAAAGCAAATATTTTCTTAAGACCACTAAAAGCTGTGAAGCGGTTAAGGCAGACCCATCCTAATGCTGAAAAATAAAATTATTATTTGAATAACTTTCAAATTCTTTAAATTGTAACAAAGCTGACCATGGGCATAGCGGACCGCCAAGTTTCCGCAATACCACAGTAGCCCCTTTTCTTCTTAGGTCTGTTTTAGATGATTCTAAAAGAATACTTAACGAAGTTGGTGTGGTAGACACATTGGAATGTTTTAGCCCTTGATGAAATGATTTTCTTAACAACTCAGATATCCTAAAAGCTCCAAAGAATAATCGTAACATGTAAAGTGTAAATAATAAATCTTCAAATGTGGCACATCAAAGTTTAGGCAGTGTTGGTATAATGCCCCCCAGTAAAGAAAAAGATATAGATTTGCACTGCACAGTGCCACGGCTCTCTATTTTATACCAACCTCATATAAATTCTCCTTCCCAACTCACCTAAAGAGGGGTCATGACCCCAAAAGCACTTACCATAGAAAGAAATGCCTGAAAGCTTCCCCGCAATGGTGGTAGGGGACATATTCTTGTCAATGTTGCTCAGAATAAAGCGCAGCATGTCATCGATACGTAGTAAAGAGCCTACTTGATCGTTGTTATGATAAACCACACCTGACTGGAGAAAATCCATCCAAGCCCTTCTGTAAGCTAAACGTGTGCTGATAGCAATAGAGTGTTCCACCAACATCTTTTTCTTCAGCTCGCTAAAAACTATAACTCCGGAGGAACCTGAGTTTTTTCGTGGTTTGCTTTAGGAGCCAAATAAGGATTCTCTGCCGCTGAGAATGAGGTAACGAATCTGCTATATTATTGTCCAGACCAGGTATATGCTTAACTCTAAATGTCATATTATCAATCAATCAATCGTCTGTTAAAGCGCTACTACTGACCCGTAGCAACCCAGCATAAATCTCTGCAACAATTTAAGAAGACTTCCCTATTTTGCCTATTGACCATTCACCAGATCCACTACAGTTTTGTTGTCAACATGAAAAAGCACTGATTTGTTTGTCAAAAACTTGCTCAAAACTGTCACAACTACGATCAGGGGAAAGAATTCAAAGAATGTAATACTGCGATTCTCATTAATCCCCTTATGAGGCCATGGTTCTGGGTTGCATTTTCCGTCACAAAACAGCCCAAAACCTTACCTCCTGACGCACCAGAAAAATGTTATACTGACCATACAAAGCGTTCATCCAAAGGCCTGATAGGAAAACCGTTAAAAACTTTTAAGGAACATAATCCAAACCTCGACATCTAATCTCATGGACAAAAACACTCTAAAAACCAGCCATAGCAAAACTCACCTCCGATAGAAGGATCTTCCCGCCTTCACTACCCTACAAGTAAAGTTTAGGTGCCCTAGTAACAGCTGCATTTCAAATAGAGTGAGTTTCAGTGACATCGTAGCATGTTTCAACAAATTCCTAATTTCTTGCACTTTAATAACTGCCAACCTGTTCTCCATTTTCACTGTATCAATCTCAATACCCAGAAATATGAGGCATGTAGCAGGTCCCTTTGTCTTCTCTTTAGCCAGAGGCATGCCTAACTCTTGCATTAAAGATTGAAATAATTTTTTTTTTATCCTTTTGATTCAATAAAAAGAAAATCGACCAGATAATGGAACACATGGGAATGACCTGATTTGAATGAGAAAATCCATTGCAAAAAAGAGCTAAAGTCTTAGACAGCTGACTGGAAGTAACCTAAAAGCGGATTTTACATCAAATTTGGCTAACTCCGCTCCTGAGCCGGCCTTTTTCACCAGATCAAGAGCTACATCCACTAAACCAAACTGCACCACAGTGTCTTCCCTGGCGAAAAACTCATTCACCGACAAACCCTGGTGCCAGGATAAGTGTTGTATCATGCAAACTTTTCCCCGAGTCCTTTTTTTTCTTTTTGAACCACTCCCAAAGGAGAAATGATAAGATTGGAAAGAGACCAAGAATGGAAGGGGCCAGCCATCCTGCCCTCAGCAATTTCAGAGTGTAACTTATGAGTAATGACCTGCGGGAATTGTTTTGAAGATTTCAAGTTTTGGGCAAACCTGCCGTTACTAGGACCCTGATAACTGAGCTTAAAACCTTCTTAAAAACCCCCACTACAACTTCAAAGCTTTTTTTTGTGAGGATAAAAACTTAAGCCACAAACAGAGTTTGGGGAAATCAATTGGTGGAAATGCTTTTGAAGTAAGGCTAGAATGGGCGCCCCTCCCTCTACCTTGACTGGTGGGGAAACCGGATGCTTGTTAGCTAAACATTGCAAAAATGGCATGTTTGCCACCGCATTCGGAACATTCATGCCGAATATTTGCATGTATTCCTTTGTTAAAATTCCAGAAGGCTCTTGTAGTGAAGGTTTGAGATTTTGCCCAAGTGCCCACCCCTCCCAGGGTAGATCATTAAGAAAGGGCCGGGGACTAGGGCTAAACGGGCTCTGAACCCTTCGTCATAATGTAGCCAGGCAAAAAACCTCCAAATTCTGACTGAGCCTTTCTAATTGTATCCAAGTATTTGAAAATTGAGACCGAACGGTCCGGAAATCTTATAAAACCCTTGCAAAAATCAGAAAGGCCAAGGTCCAAGAGTCAATATTAGTGGTAACCCTGGTTCTTCTAGCTAGCTCCCAAGCCCCCACCCTAGAGCTCCCCCTTCTTTGGATTGAATCTCCCTGTGCAGTAACTTGAAAACATCCACAAACTTTTCAGCCTAAATTTTGTCTTTGTTATGCTTGTTAAGAAGTGAACCCAAGGACATGGACAGCCCCATATAAAGAAGCCTTTTAAAACCTATGACTTTGTCCTTACCATCCGTTTCCACTAGCGAATTTGTGTCAGACACCAACAATTTGTTTTGAACTATATCAAGCTTAAGCAAAACTACTTTCTGTAACATTGAAGGCGACACACAATGGCAACAAACTTTAGCCTCTGCAGCCTTACCGAACACTCAGTCTGCTTTACTTTCCCTAGAAACTGTCTTATAATGAATATCAATCAGCAGCTCACCTGCTTGACAGGGCTTGTCCAGTGTTGAAAGCTTATTCTTGCTGGCGCCATCAGATGCCCTGGAAATTCGCTCAAAATCCTTCCAGCTTTCAGATTCTTTCATCTGCAAAATATTAGCTCAGGAAATCTTGTTAATAAACCCCCCCTCGTTTGGAGAGAAAAAAGGCTATTAGACAAATCATCTTCACTAACCAGCTCACCCTCTTCCAAATCAGCAAATTCATCGTCACCATTAGCATGAACCCTTGACGAGCCCCACTGCAGGATGGTTGGGCTCCATCACCCACACCATCATCAAGTGTCACCAGTTCACCGCTTTTTTGAACTGTGTAATTATGCGGTTGGATGAAGGCATTAGAAAAACCCGCTCCGTGATTTTCCTTTTGCTGATGAAGAAAACAAAAACAGGACACTTGATACCTGTCCAAAGGTGTAGTACTGCACCTGAGGCCCTTTTGCAGACTTGTCTTATCATTGGCCTGCAAGACACTAGAACTCGCAGACATGGGGACTCACGTTAGCTCGGATGAAATAGCAATTTTCCTACCCATATCGCTAGCCCACATCCATTGACCCTGCCCTTTATGCTCACTATTATGCCTGACTGAAATAATCACTGACTCTGCAACCTCAAAGCCTAAAAATAGAAAAATAATATAGGAATATCATGTTTAGCAGTTGAACTTAAGCAAGCAGTGTCCTGAATAACCTCAATATAACCATAAATTAAAACCCCACAAATGGCGCCATTACCCCCTTTTCTACCAAAAGCACATCCTGTCAAAACCTGACCCAGCACCCTTGTGACCAATAAATCCATCCTACCCTGCGTAACAAAGCGGCCCAAAAGACTCCTTAACGTTCGCCAGGACTCAGCCATAATTTAAAATAAGCAAACAATAAAAAACGCTACAAAAACCACCAAAAAACGGCACCAAAAACAAGGCGCTCCACAATAATTCATATTCCTTGCTGTCAACATAACCACTTTACAAATAGCCATAGATCCCATCTCTACACCCCATCTATAAATTACAAAATATTTAATTACATGTTATAGGGCCAATTTTTTTTATCACTGTGTCAGTTATTCCCTCACAAGCTTCTTAGAAACCCCAAAAAAGCATGCTACATATCTGTTTTTATCACTCACACTGAAACCTCTAAAGGCTCATAATAAATAAAAACCAGGAACATAAGAATTGGTTCATCTACAGTCATCTTTAAAGCATTTTATCGTAATGCTAAAAATACTTTCACTATCTTCAGCACAAAAATGCTTATTAACCACTAGATGGCGCATTCACTCTTCTTAACAAGTTAAATCCCTAATTGTAGCACTGAAATAACACAGGGCCCGATTCACAGAACTAACTTAAGACAAAATCCTAAACTTACTAGCATTTTGGAATTCACAGAAGGCACTTACTCATTTTGGTATTCACAGAAGGCACTTACTCATTTCGGTATTCACAGAAGTTAGGAGTCCTAACTTTAGGACTCCTAAATGCCTTCTGTGAATACCGAAAGTCTTAAAATTAGGATTTTTCTCAGTTTAGTAGTAGTATAGTTAGGACTCCTAACTTAAGGACTCCTAAATGCCTTCTGTGAATACCGAAAGTCTTAAAATTAGGATTTTTCTCAATTTAGTAGTCCTAAGTCTAAATTTAGGACTACTAAATTGAGAAAAATCCTAATTTTAAGACTTTCGGTATTCACAGAAGGCATTTAGGGGTCCTAAAGTTAGGAGTCCTAACTATACTACTTCTAAACTGAGAAAAATCCTAATTTTAAGGTTTTCGATATTCACAGAGGGCATTTAGGAGTCCTAAAGTTAGGAGTCCTAACTTTACTACTACTAAATTGAGAAAAATCCTAATTTTAAGACTTTCGGTATTCACAGAAGGCCTTTAGGAGTCCTAAAGTTAGGAGTCCTAACTATACTACTACTAAACTGAGAAAAATCCTAATTTTAAGACTTTCGGTATTCACAGAAGGCATTTAGGAGTCCTAAAGTTAGGAGTCCTAAATTTAGGACTACTAAATTGAGAAAAATCCTAATTTTAAGACTTTCGGTATTCACAGAAGGCATTTAGGAGTCCTAAAGTTAGGAGTCCTAACTATACTACTACTAAACTGAGAAAAATCCTAAATTTAAGACTTTCGGTATTCACAGAAGGCATTTAGGAGTCCTAAAGTTAGGAGTCCTAACTATACTACTACTAAACTGAGAAAAATCCTAATTTTAAGACTTTCGGTATTCACAGAAGGCATTTAGGAGTCCTAAAGTTAGGACTCCTAACTTCTGTGAATACCGAAATGAGTAAGTGCCTTATGTGAATACCAAAATGAGTAAGTGCCTTCTGTGAATACCAAAATGGTAGTAAGTTTAGGATTTTGTCTTAAGTTAGTTCTGTGAATCGGGCCCTCAAACTCCAACAACCATTTTTAAACAATAAATACATCAATTCAATTGACCATAAAAGCAAGCTCTGAGGCACAAAAACAGCAGTGCTGCCACCTACCTTGCTCTAGGACCCCCAACTGGAACTAATTAGAACGCGGCGTTTGAAACCGCCGCGTTCTAAAGCAGGCGCCTCGCCTGCATACGCTCAGTCTGGGCAATGCCACTTGCCCGAAGCTGCCCAGGGGTGGACATTCTTCAAATGCCACCCCCAAGCCCCCATTATGAATCACTGTGTGACCAGAGAGCCTGGAGTCCAACCACGCAACAGGTGCAGCTGCCCAACAGGTCTGGCCATTAGTTTATTTCTTGCGGCATGGTGTGGGACCTGCAGCACCTGTCCCTCTCACATCCCCCAGGACCAGCCCATTGGAGGAGGAGAAACGGACCTGCCGCGGTCCACAGGGTGGCTTAGTCTTCTCTCACCAATTGCCATGGTGACTGCCTCCAGCCTGGTCGCATTGTTTCCTGTGGGACCAGCTTCTCACATTGGTCCTTCTGCCATTGCGAGTGTCCCAGTCACTAGTGTTGGCCTGGGCCTTCTCAGGCGTGCACATCGTCTTTACCCTCCACTCTCCAAGGCCAGCTGGTCACAGGAGGAAGACCAGTTGTGGTCCACAGAGGGGCCCCAGAATGTGGAGGAAGGATGGGAGGATCCTCACTCCCCATTCGCCTGCCTCCCGCCTGGCCGCACCGTTTCTGTAAACAGGAGTCGGCATTTGATAATTAGCATGCACAGGCTGGTACTTACTTGGGCCTCTGCTGCTGTATCAGATGAGGGACAGTCCGGACTCGCAGACTGGCGGGTGCAGCTCCATAATTGCACACACGACTCTGCTGTGCAGGGCTGGCTCCACCAGGCAGGCTCAGGCCGTAGGCCACTGGAGGCCACGGAAATTCAGGTTTACCGCCCGACCTGCCTCCGGTGATAATCAACCAGGCAGTGGCTTTCCTGACTCCTGTGAGTCCCGGGCGGGAACGTCCAGTGACAGACAGTCATTGGACACACTACCTTGATAACGTCAGGCTGACAGACCCGCACCATGGGGAATCGCAATCATTGATTGTGCTACATTGTAGAAGTTTGAGTGAGTGTGAGCCTGCCAGCAGCCTTAACTCTACTGGGAGCCCCACGCTGGCTGCAGGAGCACCGAGCACACTATGGATGGCGAGCTGCCACACTCAATAGTTTTAGGCAGCACTTTAAGTGAGAGGTGAGACATGCATATGCGTGACAGTGCATTTCAGTGCGGTAATGCGGACTACCACACTGAAATGCGTTAGTCTAACGTGCGATGGGTGATACTTGGCAGGACTGCAGTGGGTGCAGCTCCATAATTGCACGCACAACTCTGCTGTGCAGGGCTGGCTGCACCAGGCAGGCTCAGGCCATAGGCCACCGCAGGCCACAGAAATTCAGGGTTGCTGCCCGGCCCGCCTCAGGTGATAATCAACCAGGCAGAGGCTGTCCTGACTCCCGTGACTCCCGGGCGGGTGTCAAGAATTCCTGTCATGCGAGGGGAGGAAAACGGTAACCAGCGAAAACGGACTACATCTCCCAGGATGCTTAGCGGTTGAGAGGTTATGAAAACAGGAGAGCTGTTACATAACTCAAGGAAAACACGCCCTTATGTAAACAGGAGAGCTGTTACATAACTCAAGGAAAACACGCCCTTATGTAAACAGGAGAGCTGTTACATAACTCAAGGAAAACACGCCCTATAAAGGGAGGAACCGGGAGGTACAACGCTGTCGGATATTGTGTTTACACCGACGTACCTGCTTAGTGAAGAGCAGTGTTCCGGAGTGGTGCTCCAGTAAGGCAAGAACGGAGGTAGGTCGAGTCGTTACTCCCTGGGCCGTGTCTTGCCCCATCGTCACCTGTGAAGGACCCGGAAGCTCTACCGGATAACCATTGAGCTTCGCTTTTTGACTCGGCTGAGTCAAAGCGCAGTGGCGCTTTTGCTGGTTGGAGTCGTAACTCCCAGCCCGACCAGAGATACAGGGACTGCCAGCTGTAACGCACACCAGGAGGTGTTTGCCGCGTTACAGACTCGGAAGTCCACGGGATCGATCGAGCGGCTGCTCTCGGTTCAGTCTTCTTTGCTTGTGATTGGGGTATCGGTGACGCATCACCAGGAGGTGACTCCGCGTCCCGGAGCAGTCTGAGGAAGAGGTTGAGCGGCTGCTCCCTTCAGGTAGAGACCCCGGCTGGGTGTTTCCCTGACTCCTCGATTCTCCCCAACACTCTTCGTGCCCCTCACAGCCTACCGATTGGCATTGTCGGCCATTTCATTTCTGCCCTCTGTTGGCATACGCCGGGATTGGCGTATATGCAGAGGACGGTTAGGACCATCCGTGCTGTGGGCTGGTAACGTACTTAGCCTGGAGGATTCCAGTGACTATAACCTTTGTTTATTCCTTGTATTATTTTTGCCTTCATTAAAATAACTAAACCTTCACAAGTGGTTGTGTTCTCATTATCGTGTCTGTTAAACGATCCTGAGACGTTCAGGGCGTTACAAAATATCCGACCTTAATAACACTAACTGTTTCCCGGTCGATAACAGACATGGCAACACTTGATGATGTGCTGGCTGCTTTAGCGACCGTGCAAATTGAATTGGCTGCCTCCAGGCAAGAAACAGCCGATGTAAAAGCCAGACTGGATGCTATCCAATTGGACCCGCTCACGCCCAGCACCTCCCTCACGAACCAGACCCCTGCGGTAGTAGTGGAAATGCCGGTAGCCGTCCCCTTGGCAACACCAGAGAGGTACAGTGGGGATCCTAACACAGTGCAGGTATTCCTCACACAAGTGGCGCTACATTTATCGTGCAAACCAAGGGCGTTCCCCACGAGTCAGGCTCGTGTGGCTTTCCTTATATCCTATTTGGCTGGAAACGCGGCACAATGGGCCGTACCTCTGGTGAGCAGGGACGACCCCATCTTATGTGATTGGGGTGCTTTTCGCGAGGAATTCCTGAAGGTCTTCGACAGAAGGGCTGACTCGTACACGGCGGACCGTGAAATGCTTGAGTTGAGACAGGGATCCAACGACCTGGTGCAGTATCTCAACGCGTTCCGAAGGCTGGTTGCGGAAACCAAGTGGCCTGTTGTTAAACAGACGGCGCTCTCCCATCACGGGCTGTGCGATGAGCTCAAGGACGCCGTGGCTCATATTGACCCACAACCCAAGACATGTGAGGGCCTTATCAACCTGGTATTACGGCTGGAACATAGGCTAAGTGAAAGAAAGGGGGATCATGGGAGAAAAGGAAAATCCCTTCCATCCTATGTGACAGTGGGAAGTCCTGAAACTGCCACCGCATCCAAGGGAGAACCCATGGACATCGGCGCAATACGAGCGAGCCTCACAGCCACGGAGAAAGAGTCACGCCGTAAACAAGGATTGTGCCTATATTGTGGCAAAAAAGGCCACTACGTACATGAATGCCCTGCCAAACCGAAGACGTCACGTTATCGGGCCAACCGGTCGGTAACAGCCGTGGTGGACGTACCGGCGGAAAACTAGAGGACTCCCAGACCAAAGAAGGGGCATCTCGGAGTCACTCATCCATCCCTTCACTTTCCAACTCGGTCACTAAGGGACAACGACACCTGTTTCTCATGGTGCATGTGGGAGTGCATGACCAGTGGATACCCGTTGTGGCCATGGTGGATTCAGGGGCCACTGGCATGTTTATGGACCACAACGAGGCATGCAGGCTAGGGCTAGTGCTTCTTCCCAAAGCTGTACCCGAAGACGTCTATGCTGTAGATGGAAGGCGATTGGTGACGGGGCCCATCGGGCAGCACACGGGGGTCCTTCCGATGAGATGTGGGAGGAACCATTTGGAACAAATCAATTTTAACATCATCCGAGCGCCCCAATATGGCGTCATATTGGGATTGCCGTGGCTACAGAAACACAACCCCTCTGTGGATTGGCCAACACATCGCATCGAACTGACGTCACCGTATTGCATCCTGCATTGTGGAATAAGAACGGAATCCCTTGACGCAGATGAGAGCGGGAGTCAGACGGTGGCTACAGCGGCAGAAAAAGATGTGGCTCTCCCCCAGGCTTATCACAGTTTTGAGGATGTATTTGATGAGGTGAAGGCGGAAGTGCTACCACCACATAGACAGTTTGACTGCCAGATCGACCTGGTGCCAGGGGCCAGCATTCCCAGCGGCAGGCTGTATGCCCTGACGGAGCCTGAAAACGTGCATCTCCGGGGGTACCTGGATAAACTCCTCAAGCTAGGATTCATCCGCCCGTCCAAGTCTCCGGCCGCCTCGCCACTCTTCTTCATCCCGAAGGCTAATGGGGAGCTGAGAGCCTGTGTGGACTTTAGGGCATTGAATGCGATAACCGTAAAGAATCGGTACCCCTTGCCTCTCATCAGTGTACTTCTGGAACAGGTCAAGAAAGCTCGTATCTACACCAAGTTGGATTTGAAAGGGGCATACCATCTGGTGCGCATGAGGGACGGAGACGAGTGGAAGAACGCCTTTAAGACCAGGTTCGGCCTTTTTGAGTACCTCGTCATGCCGTTCGGTCTGTGCCACGCCCCGGCAGCCTTTCAGTACTTTTTGAATGAGGTATTCAGAGAGGAGTTGGATATCTACGTAGTCGTATATATCGACGACATCCTCATCTATTCGTCCAGTGTGGAGGAGCACGTTCACCACGTCAAAGCTGTGCTCCAAAAGCTGAGGGAAAACATGCTGTTTTGTAAACTCAGCAAGTGTGACTTCCACGTCACATCCGTGGAATTCCTCGGAGTGATGCTGAGTCCAGAGGGACAGGAGATGGCAGAACGAAAGATCAAGGCGGTGAAAGAATGGCCGGTGCCCCAAAGCGTGAAGGACGTCCAAAGTTTCATTGGCTTCGCCAACTTTTACAGGCGGTTTATAGATGGATTTTCAGGATTGGTGGCCCCAATCACACAGCTACTGAGGAAGTCCAAGGAGTTTTTCTGGTCCCCTGAAGCGAACACAGCCTTTGAGGCCCTGAAAAGCGCCTTTGGTAAGGCGCCGGTGTTGGCTCACCCCGATCCGGATCTCCCCTACGTGGTGGAAGCGGACGCATCGGATGTGGCGCTGGGGGCTATCTTGTCCCAACGCAACCACGACACAGGGGTGCTTCATCCCGTTGCGTACATGTCCCGCAAACTCAACGACGCCGAACGCAACTACCATATTGCGGAGAAGGAGCTTCTCGCAATCAAGGACGCCTTCACCGAATGGAGGCATTGGTTGATGGGGGCAAGACATGTGGTATCGGTGTACACGGACCATCGGAACCTACAGTTCATGACGGCCACAAGACACCTTTCTCCCAGACAGCTGCGGTGGATGATCTTCTTTGCGGGGTTCAACTTCCGCATCACATATCGGCCGGGGACGGAAAACCGGAAGGCGGACGCCCTGTCCCGTCAATCTGCAGTTAAGGAACCATTGCCTGCGACCGAGCATTCCATCATTTCCCCGAGGATGGTATTGGGGGTTATCCAACCGGATACTTTCCTGAGGGGAATAAAGAGAGGGATCAGGTCATTCGCATGGCGGAGGTGGCTCCTCAGTCACAGAGAATGGCAGCTGAAGGCGGGATACCCCTGAAGGGCAGGTGCCAATTGATACCCACGCCTAGGCTAAGGAAACAAGCATTCATCTGGTGCCATGACTCTCCATGCGCAGGTCATTTGGGCTTTGAAAAAACGGTGGCTAGCATGGGACGGCATTTCTGGTGGCCAACCATGAGAGTGGATGTCAGGAGGTGGGGACAGGAGTGTCCTACGTGTGCTACCATGAAGGCCGACCATGGCCGAACCCAAGGGCTCTTACATCCACTTCCGACCCCGGATAGACCATGGGATAGCATATCACTGGAATTCGTGGTGGGCCTACCGGTAGACCAGGGGATGACGGCAATACTGGTGGTGGTGGATTACTTGACGAAAATGGGGCACTTCATCCCCTGCAAGAGAGTCCCTACGGCCGGGGAATTGGCGTCACTACTCCTAAAGAATGTGGTACGACTGCATGGATTACCTGGGGTGATCGTGTCGGACCGGGGGTCGCAGTTTACTGCGCAATTCTGGAAGACTTGGTGCACTGCGCTGCATGTTAAGACCGCCCTGTCCACCAGCTACCACCCTCAAACGGACGGCCAAACCGAGCGCCTGAACCAAACGCTCAAACAGTATCTGCGATGTTTTGTGGACCAGGGCAGGGAAGAATGGGTCGACTTGCTATGGGTTGCAGAGATAGCCTATAACAACGCCACTCACAGCTCCACACAGTCATCTCCGTTCTATAGCAACTATGGCCAACATCCCAGGTTCTTGCCATTTCTACATCCGTTCAGAGAGGACAGGATTCCCGCCACAGCGGACAGGGTGGCACACATAAAAGACACGTTGATGCGCTCAAGGGCTGTCCTAATAGAGGCCAAGAGAAGATACAAGGCTGCGGCAGACAGGAAGAGAAGGCCTGGGCCACTGTACCGCACTGGAGACTACGTCTGGATATCCACAAGAAACATGAGGTTTCGAAAGAACAGTGTGTTCCATCCCAAGTACATGGGCCCCTATCGAATTACCAAGTGTATGGGTCCCGTGAACGTGAAGGTGTGCTTGCCCCAGTCATTGCGGATACACCCTGTCTTTCATGTATCATTGCTCAAACCAGCACCCTCCAAGCCGTCTGGGACACCTAGGCCGGTATGCGTGGAGTCGGAGGTGGAGTATGAAGTGTCGGGCATACGGGCGTCCAAATGGTGCAGGGGGAAGCTGTGGTACCTGGTTGCGTGGAAAGGCTATGGCCCAGAGGAGCAGTCATGGGAACCGGCTGAAGGGGTTCATGCTCCGCGCTTGGTCTCCTTGTTCCATCGGCGTTTTCCTGCCAGCGCTGGACCCGTGGGGAGCTGCTGAGAGGGAGGATGTACTGTCAAGAATTCCTGTCATGCGAGGGGAGGAAAACGGTAACCAGCGAAAACGGACTACATCTCCCAGGATGCTTACCGGTTGAGAGGTTATGTAAACAGGAGAGCTGTTACATAACTCAAGGAAAACACGCCCTTATGTAAACAGGAGAGCTGTTACATAACTCAAGGAAAACACGCCCTTATGTAAACAGGAGAGCTGTTACATAACTCAAGGAAAACACGCCCTATAAAGGGAGGAACCGGGAGGTACAACGCTGTCGGATATTGTGTTTACACCGACGTACCTGCTTAGTGAAGATCAGTGTTCCGGAGTGGTGCTCCAGTAAGGCAAGAACGGAGGTAGGTCGAGTCGTTACTCCCTGGGCCGTGTCTTGCCCCATCGTCACCTGTGAAGGACCCGGAAGCTCTACCGGATAACCATTGAGCTTCGCTTTTTGACTCAGCTGAGTCAAAGCGCAGTGGCGCTTTTGCTGGTTGGAGTCGTAACTCCCAGCCCGACCAGAGATACAGGGACTGCCAGCTGTAACGCACACCAGGAGGTGTTTGCCGCGTTACAGACTCGGAAGTCCACGGGATCGATCGAGCGGCTGCTCTCGGTTCAGTCTTCTTTGCTTGTGATTGGGGTATCGGTGACGCATCACCAGGAGGTGACTCCGCGTCCCGGAGCAGTCTGAGGAAGAGGTTGAGCGGCTGCTCCCTTCAGGTAGAGACCCCGGCTGGGTGTTTCCCTGACTCCTCGATTCTCCCCAACACTCTTCGTGCCCCTCACAGCCTACCGATTGGCATTGTCGGCCATTTCATTTCTGCCCTCTGTTGGCATACGCCGGGATCGGCGTATATGCAGAGGACGGTTAGGACCATCCGTGCTGTGGGCTGGTAACGTACTTAGCCTGGAGGATTCCAGTGACTATAACCTTTGTTTATTCCTTGTATTATTTTTGCCTTCATTAAAATAACTAAACCTTCACAAGTGGTTGTGTTCTCATTATCGTGTCTGTTAAACGATCCTGAGACGTTCAGGGCGTTACAGCGGGAAAGTCAAGTGACAGACAGTCATTGCTCACACTACCTCGATGACGTCAGGCCAACAGAGCTGCGCCATGGGGAATCGTGATAATGGATTGTGCTACATTGTAGCAGTTGGAGTGACTGTGAGCCTGCCAGCAGCCTTAACTCTGCTGGGAGCCCCACGCTGGCTGCAGGAGCACCGAGCGCACCATGGACGGCACGCTGCCACACTCAACAGTTTTAAGCAGCACTTTAAGTGACAGGTGAGACATGCATATGTGTAACAATGCATTTCAGTGCGGTAATGCGGACTGCCACACTGAAATGTGTAAGTCTAACGCGCAATGTGTGAAACTTTGCAGGACTGCATCCATCGGCATCCAGCACTCTCTGAGGGCTAATACAGGGCGGCATGCCCACCCGCCAGGACGGAAGAGATGCCGTCTGCGGCGGCACTTTAAAAGTCCTGCCAGTCCTCGTCATCGTCGTTGCTCGACGGCGTCACACAGAGTCGGCGGAGCAACCTTGGCTGCGGTGTCTCACAATGTCAGGCTGGGCTCCCTGTCTGCAAGCCACAGCACCCAGGCCACCTTTAGCACTACAATGCTGAGTGAAGCAAAATAACCCAAAATAAGCACTGCCCACAAACAGACAGAGATGGGCTAAAGTAAAAAGGAAAGTTTCCCAGACCTTAATGCCTGGTGCAGTAAAGGTTAAAGGTGAACAAGCAGAACTCTGCCTGCTAGCAGAACTCTGTGGAGTTTTTCGGAGACTCTGCAGAATTACGCAGATTGCTGCTCTGTGAACTCCGCCCACCTCTGCTTATAATAAGACCATGCCACCCGCTACCCCGAAGCCATTCCCCTCCGCACCGTGACGGCCCCCGTGGTAGGCTGGGCCTTGATGGGGATCTTCTCCCGCGTGGGATTCCCTCGCGAAGTCGTGAGTGATCGGGGCACGAACTTCATCTCCAAATACATGAGGTCCCTATGGCAGCAGTGCGGAGTATCGTACAAGTTCACCACCCCATACCACCCCCAAGGGAATGGCCTAGTCGAGCGATTTAACAGGACACTGAAAGGAATGATCATGGGCCTCGAAGAACCTCTACGCCGGAGATGGGACGTCCTCCTCCCTTGCCTCCTGTTCGCCTACCGAGAGGTTCCACAAAAATCTCTGGGGTTCAGCCCGTTCGAACTGCTATACGGACACCCCGTCCGGGGCCCCTGAGCCTGGTCAAGGAGGGTTGGGAAACGACTCTCCGGGGGACCCCTCCGGATGTGTTCCGATACATCTTGGCGCTCCGCAACCAGACCCGGAAATTCCGAGAACTCGCAGAGGCGAACCTCGAGGCTAGCCAGGAAGAGATGAAGCGCTGGTATGACCAGAATGCTACGCTGGTCGAGTTTCAGCCGGGCCAACAAGTCTGGGTCATGGCCCCGGTGAAACCCTGCGCCCTCCAAGATAAATGGACTGGACCCTTCAAGGTGGTCGAGCAGAAGAGCCAAGTCACCTATCTCGTCGATGTGCAGTCCCCGCGGAACCCCCTCCGGGTCCTCCACGTGAACCGCCTCAAACCCCACTTTGTGAGGACGGAGTTGAGTTTACTCCTGGCCACCGGCGATGGGGCCGAAGAAGACACCGAGCCCCTTCCAGACCCCCTGGGGGCGAAAGAGACCGATGGTTCCGTGGAGGGGGTGAGACTGTCAACCGCCCTCACAGTCCAACAGTCCGACGACTGCCGCCAGCTACTAAGGCAGTTGGCGGACCTCTTCTCCCTAACCCCTGGGGTCACCGACTGGTGTGTCCACGACGTGAACACCGGCGACAGCCCGCCAGTGAGACACCGGGCCTACCGGGTCCCTGATCGTGTCCGAACCTGCATCCAGACCGAGGTAGCGAAGATGTTGGCCCTCAGGGTGATTGAACCCTCCGACAGCCCCTGGGCCAGCCCGGTAGTCCTGGTTCCGAAAGCGGCTGCCCCTGGTGTCGCCCCCGAGCTGACATTTTGCGTGGACTACCGAGGACTCAATGCAGTCACCCGAGCGGACGCTCACCCTATCCCCCTCGCTGACGAACTCATCGACCGCCTCGGGCCGCTCGCTACCTCAGCACCTTCGACCTAACTTGTGGATACTGGCAGATTGCCCTCACCGAGGGAGCCAAGGAGCGCTCCGCCTTTTCCACCCCGGATGGGCACTACCGCTTTAGGGTGATGCCGTTTGGAATGAAGAATGCCCCGGCCACCTTCCAGCGGCAGGTGAACAGGGTCCTGTCCGGACTAGAGGGGTTCAGCGCAGCGTACCTCGACGATATAGCGGTATTCAGCTCCCAATGGACCGAGCACCTCCAGCACCTCCGACAAGTCCTGCTGGCTCTGCGCCAGGCCGGCCTCACCATCAAAGCCAGCAAATGTCAAATTGGGCAAGGCTCCGTAACCTATCTGGGGCACCAGGTGGGAAGCGGGCAGGTCGCCCCCCTCCAGCCAAAGATCGACGCCATCTTGTCCTGGGAACCCCCAACGACCCAAACGGAAGTCCGGGCCTTCCTGGGCCTCACCGGTTACTACCGGAGGTTTATTAAGAACTATGGCAGCATCGCCGGCCCCCTCACAGAGCTAACCTCCAAAAGACACCCCACGAAAGTACAATGGACTCCCCCCTGCCAGAAAGCGTTCGACGCCTTAAAAGCCGCTATATGTACTGCTCCGGTGCTTAAAGCCCCCGACTACGCCCAGGAGTTTGTGGTCCAGACGGACGCCTCGGAACACGGCATCGGGGCAGTCCTCTCACAGTTCAACGACAAAGGCATAGATCAGCCCATAGCCTTCATCAGACGAAGGTTGCTGCCCCGAGAACAGCGGTGGAGCACAATTGAAAGAGAGACCTTCGCAGTAGTCTGGGCCCTCAAAAAGCTATGGCCCTACCTGTTCGGAACACACTTCCGAGTGCAAACAGATCACCGACCCTTGCGGTGGTTGATGCGAGGGGAGAACCCCAAGCTGCTACGCTGGTCCATCTCCCTCCAGGGGATGGATTTCACTGTGGAACATCGCCCCGGGACGTACCACGCCAACGCGGACGGCCTGTCCCGATTCTTCCGCTTCAGCGAGGAGAACCCCCAAGTGGATGGGTAGTTCTCCCCGCCTTTCAGCTGGGGGGGGGCGCGTGTGAGACCGGCCTCGTGGCGTGGGCCCTCCCGACCAGCAAGCCACCCTGCAACCGCACCGATCCTCAATGTCACAGACTTCCGGCCACCATGGCCCAACATCCCGATGGCCGGCCGGACCCCCAACACGCATGCCCGGCCGAGGGAGAGTGAACCCCCCCAAGCCAGACCGAGAGGCGCCGACTCTGTCACACCTCTGGTGTCTTCCCCAAGGGAGGTTTCGATCGACCACCAGGCCCCTGGTGAGCGGCCGCCTCGCCTGCTGGGTGTCTGGGGTCCCTCCCGGACCCACCTGAACAGATCAAAGGGCCGAGCGACAGGAAGCCCCGACACCCCGCCCCCCAGGCACCAAGACCCCTCTCGGCGAGGACTCCGGACTTCAAAGAGGAGGGGAAGTATAACAAGGGGTGCGGAAGGGACGGGAGGCAGAGAAGACCTGGACTGACGAGAGCCTGCTGACCTGGTCGCGGCTCGATCGCTCCCCGAACCGAAGAACGCTACCCAAACTCTGAACCATCTGAGCCCTGCTGACGCTGTCGCGGCTCCCCGAACTCTGAACCATCTGAGCCCTGCTGACGCCATCACGGCTCCCCGAATCCTGGAACCATCTGAGCCCTGCTGACGCTGTCGCGGCTCCCCGAAGTCAGAACCATCTGAGCCCTGCTGACGCTGTCGCGGCTCCCCGAACTCTGAACCATCTGAGCCCTGCTGACGCCGTCGCGGCTCCCCGAACTACGAACCTCCTGTGCCTGCTGAGTGACTCGCGGCACCCTCTTCCAAGAGAATCGGCAGAGATTGCCGAGAGAAGCAACATCCCCTCAGCTCGAGGATTGAGAGCTGTGCGCAGGATACTCCGCAGAGACACTGACTCAAAGACTGTCCCGCTACCCCCATACCCCCATCACGAGATCGCCGCTGATTGTGGCGCTGTACCTGCATTTCGGATCATAAAGGTCCCTTACAACTAACGATAAAGTATATTGTCTTACGAAGAACTACTGTGTGGTGTCCCTCTATCAGAAGAGAGTAAGCGCAGCGTGTGCGATCCTAGGTACGAGCCCCTTCCAGGGAGGGCCTCCCCGCTCTTGCTCGGCCTAACTCTGGGAGATGTGGGTCCCCGGGTGGTCAGGAACGCATTCCGCAGCCTCCCCGGTGAACGCCTTCCAACAGATTCCAACGAGACTGGAAAACCAAATCTCGGAATTAGCTCTCTAAGAAGCAGTTTAGCTACTGTTAAACTATCATTGCGCTTTGTGGGGTAAGCTTCTACCCAACAAGAGAACAAACACAATCACCAAGACATATTTTGATCCATTACAAGGGGGCATCTCTATGAAGTCTAATTGCATGCGGGTAAAAGGACCTCCCGATTTCCCAATGTGATTCGTCCTGACCACTGTTTTTCTTCCTGCATTTTGTTGTTGACAAATCACATATCTTTGACACAGACTCTCTGCAATGGCGCGAAATCTTGGATTATACCAAGTTTGATGAACAAGACTTAGCATAGCATCTCTACCTACATGTGCAGGTCCATGGCAAATCCTCGCCATCTGAGCCAATAGGCTATCTGGCAACACAGGCCTCCCATCTGTGTACACCCACAGCTCATCTTCCTGTCTACGATTACATCCTGTTTTAATCCACCCTTTTCTCTCTGCTTACGATACCGAATCTTGTAGTGCTCTAATTTCTTCCCAGGTTTCAACAACTGAAAACATCAACCTGCATTCTGTGTCATCAGACTGTTCCTTCAAAGATTCCCTATTGAATGCATAAGAATTTAGGGCGCAATAACGCGCAGTCTCATCAGCGTAACGATTGCCAACTGTGACATAATCATGTCCAGTTTGGTGGGCAAAACACTTCACCACCTCAATCTGAGCCGACAGTTGCAGTGCCATCAATATGTTTTTTACACACTCTCTGTTTTGTATAGGTGAACCCGAAGAGGTCATAAACTCACGTTGAGACCACAACTGCACAAAGTCATGCACCACCCCAAAACTATGTTGACTATCTGTGAATATGGTTACTCACATTTGTTCTGTGATGCTGCAAGCCCTGGTAAGTGCAATCAATTCAGCCACTTGTGCTGAATACACTCCTTTTAAACACAATGCTTCAACTACCCCCACCACAGTGGAGATTGAATACACAGCTCGCAAGGTACCTCCGGAATCTCTCAAGCATGATCCATTCACAAACAGAACATGATTTGACTCAGGCAATGGAGTATCTTGGATGTCAGGACATGGTTTAGTACAGAACTGAACTCAGTCACATCAAGACAATCATGATCAGCTTCTTCCATCACAACTTCATGTCCCTGCGACGGCATCAAGATGGCTGGATTCAAAATCGTGCATCTTGGCGCAGTCACATTCTCTGCACCCAAAATCACCTGCTCATATTTTGTTAATCGACTACTTGTGAGATGCTGTGTTTGAGTTTGTGCTAACAAAATTTCAACTGAATGTGTCACATACACTCTTAATGGATGACCCATCACAATGCTTTCACATTGTTCCAAACTCACACACGTTGCAGTAACAGCTTGTAAACATCCAGGTAAAGCAGCTGCTACAGGATCCAATGTAGCAGAAATGTAGGCAACAGGTCTGCGTGCAGTTCAATCCATTTGGGTTAGAACTGATAGTGCAAAACCTTTGCGCTCACTGCAAAACAGAGTAAAACTCTTGTTAAAGTAGGGCATTCCCAATGCTGGAGCTCGACACACACTGTCTCACAATTCAAGGAAAGAGCGCATGCATTCTTCATCCCATGGAACAGGATCTGACACATCTTTGTGTGTCAGTCTCTGAAGTGGCTTGACTATCAGAGGAAAATTTGGTATCCTCTGCCTGCAATAGCCAACCATTGCCAAAAGCATAAGAACCTCCTTTTGTGTACTCAGTGGATTTATCTGCAATATAGCAGTGATTCGACCTTGTGACACTTTTCTGACTCCTTTTTCAATATGATGTCCCAAATCGAGAACTTCTCTCTTGCAAAACTGGAGTTTTGCTGATGACACCTTATGTCCACTTACTGCCAGATGATTCAGTAAAGCAACAGTATCTGAAATGCAAACTTCTTTAGTTCCAGATGCAACTAACAAATCATCAATGTACTGAACCCGCACAGAGTGATTTGGCATTTCCAAGGATTCCAAATTCCTTTTCAGTATTTGATAACAAAATTGAGTGGCTTATTGTATACCCTTGTGGAACTCGGCATCATGCCAAAACGTGGTTTCCAAACCAGAACCCAAACAAATATTGGCTCTCTGGATGCAAGGCAATGGAGAAAAATGCTTTACACAAGTCAATCACAGAAAAACAATCAGCTTCACATGGAATCCGATATAGAATTACAGCAGGATTTGGTACTATTGGACAACAAGGTATCACAATCTGATTGATTTTCCTCAAATCCTGAACAATCCGATATTTTCTATTCAGTTTTTGTATGCCCTTGATGACTGCCCAAAATCTCTCTTAAAATTCCGTGTTCAATCAGAGTCCCAATCAATGGAGTTATTCTAGCAATAGTTCTGGGACTTAAGTTATATGCTGCTGTTCTTAGGTATTCTGCATTTGGCTTTACTGTGATTCAAATTGGGGCTTCTCCTTTAATCAATCCATCAGGTAAGACTGTGTCTCTCAACACAGGAGGCAAGTCATTTTCAGTAAGTAAGGGATAGAAGCTCTTTACTTCTGTCTTTTGCATAGCCATTTGAAACACTACATCCTCATCTTTGGTATGAAAATCTATTCCTTCTGCGGTACAATAAATAGAACATTTCATTTTGCACAACAAATCTCATCCTACCAAATTTACAGGACTAGAGTCACAGACCACAAATTTATGCATGTCATCAAATGTTCCAATCTGTACTTGCACAGGTTCTGTCACTTGGGATCAATTGATACAATACTCATACTTCTTGGATTGTTTCACCAGAGAGGGGTCAGATGGGAATTTCCACAGTTCTCACAGTGGATTGGGTAGCAGCAGTATCTACAAGGAATGAAATAGGTGTTCCATTTACCTTGTCATCCACATATGGACCATTCTGATCAACCTCTAGGGATGCGCCAAGCACGCATTCCTCCTCCACTCTCTGGCACCGTCATTGGGAAGTATCTGAGTCACTGTCATCCATATGTAATAAATATTGTGTGGCCACTTGTACATTCGGATTCACTTGGTCATAGGTATGGAAACCCATATTCACATTGTATTTCTGTACAGGTCCATTAAAATTTTGCATAGGCTCTTGAGGCATATTCTGATTCTGACCGCTTACATTCAACATCGTCTGATTTAACATATCAATGGTCACCTGTGTCTGTACCATTCAGTCTGCCCTTGCCGCAATTACCTGTCCTTTCACATGATTAGCCAAATTAGACTTACACTCATGCTTCCAATGCCCAAACATGCTGCAACTGTGACACAGGAATGTCTTTTTCAATGTTTATTTATTTGATCCACATCCCCTTCCTTGAGGCATAGGATTTACCATTACACCTTTCATTCCAGTGGTATTCTGACCATTTCCCTGCATCATACCTGTAAAATCTGAATCAAAACTCACACATCTTTTCTAAGGCTGGCCTCATCTGTGCCAACATCAATTTCTCCTTCAACGTTTTGTCTCACATCTCAATATCGTCTCCACAATACTTTGCATAACAATGTATTTCATCGATTGACTTGCTCTGCCAGCGAATCAAATGTTGCTGAATCATAGCACTAATCCTAGGCCTCAATACATAGAAAATTCGATACACAAAATGTCCCATATCTTTCTCCGACACATTTTCAATCCCACTATACTGTTTAAATTTGTGCAAAAGTATCTCAAAGTATGCATGTTCTGACTCTTTCAGCTCTTGAGTAGTCCTATCTATTTTGACCCAATCAGTTTCTTTTGGTGACATTTTCCCTTTCAAATACATAATGACCTGATTGTATTTTTCATCACTTCTGCTGTCTTTGGATCCCTAGCATATTCTGTTGATGGCCAATCCAGTGTAATCTTACATTCCACCCATAAATCTGCATCTAAATCTTTCTACAAAACTTTTGAAACCTTTACACATCTTTCCACTTGCCTATACCACTCGACTAGTTTCTCCCTCAACCTTGGTAAATCATTTGTAAAGGACAATATGTCTTGTGTACTCCAAGGGACATGTACATACTCTCCTCCTGGTACCTCTCTCATAGGATATGCCATTGCATCTGCCTCACTCTTTTCCTTTTCAATCATTGGGTATGGAGGCAGAACCATTGTGGTATCTTATTTTTTGCCCATCTGCCTTCCCATCTTTCTATTTCTCCCCATTGCTTCAGAATCATGATTAACTTAATTTGAAGTCTTTTTCCAGAGGGATTACAACTCTGCAAATCCTTGTCACTAAAATCCAATCGATATGTTTTCTTTAGGGCTTTGGATTTTTCTACATCCACCCCATATTTCTGTGCTACCTCAGCAAATTTCTCATGGGCATTTATTGCCATCCATGTTATATCCTTACACATGAATAATAATTCCCCATCGAAATATGTTGAAAGTCTCTCTGGACTATTCGTTCCCAATATAATTTCTTCTAATTACGTTTTTAATTTGCTCACATCTATATTTATGCCTTGATTTGCATTATTTGATACACTACTAATAGGGGCTATGTATCTAATCCAATCATCAAGTTCTTCTGGGGATGGCCCTATCGAAGTACTCATTTCTGATCGCTGTAATTCTCCACTAACTTCTCCTGTTTCCTGCACCGCTTGTGACTCTGCTCTCTGATTTCCCATTTGCAAAACACTCCTCATAATTATTCAGTGTCCTCTACTTGTCATTTCAAGATTCTTTTCTGAAATGTTTATTAGTGGCTCTATTCCCCTTTCCATGGTGGAATGTATTCTACTACACATTTCTACACTATACTCATGAGTTTCAGTTCTTTCCGGTGTACATAATGTTCCCTGATCTCTAACAACCTCTTTCGTTTCATATAAAGAATTAATCCCTCCTACTATTTCAAATGGAACAATTATTGCATGGTTCTGTGAAACACTCCTCACCCCGTCTGATAAAGAGGAACAACCATACCAATAGTTACTGGAACTGATGATGCATCAGGACTATTTGTCGTGACTACATTTGGAAATACGGCTCATTCTGGAGTCTGAGTTTCAGCCAGAAAGATCCTTTTATAAGCTGGATTCAAATTTGCAGGTGGAGCTTCTGGCCTTAAACCCATGAACAGATGTGTCCCTAAATCATTCTGTTCTTCATTATAAGGTGAAGGTCTATTCAAGAAAAGTTTGTTCAATAATTCGTCATTTATATCCTCTAAACCCTCATCTGTTACCGAAAGTATTTGGGCTTTGGGCTCTTCAATATGTTTCTTTTTCTCCTTACATTTTTCACCTTCCTTATGTTCAGATAACATTACCGGATACATTTGTGCTCCCTAAGCAACATCTTGTCTCCATATCCTTTTCTGGGAATCCCATTTTGCCTCTGCATATTGATTCAGTGTATTTCTATATATCTCCATTGACATTGCTCCATTTCTCTCCGATGTGCTTCGTGTTCCCACTTATCACGGGCTTCATATTGTAGAGGCCTAGGGATAGGCTTCAAATCATTCATTTGGCTTCTAAAACTTTCTAAAATCCTTACATTAAACATCCCATACTGTGGAAACACTAAGGGACCATCTTTCTCTGTATATTGTACTAAATTTTCTAACCAAGCACAAGTGTGATATTCTCTCTTTATTGACATCTGCAAAGCAGGTCTACCTTCCGGAGTCACAGGAACTCCTTCCGTAGTTGGTATTGGCTCATGCTTATGTATTAAGGCCTTTAACAATTTAAAGAATTTCATGATTTCCTTTTTCTAACTCAACTGGTTTTAAACCTTTTAAACTCTCTTCCGTATTATTGTTTCTTCCTCCAATCACTGTTCGTCCTCATCTACCATGCCAGCGTGCCTTCACACCAACCTCCAACTCCAGTGCAGCACTTTCATGAAGTCAGTCTAACTCCTCACTGCAACTGACCCTCCCTTCACAATCTGTTCGTCATCTTTACTCTCTCGTCCTTTTAAGCCAAACTTTTCACAAAACACAAATACAACATAAAACAACTCTGTCTGCTCCACTAAAAGAATTATAGATACCCATTCAGAAAATTTCATTCGCTTAATTGAACGCCTCGGCCAGCGAGTTTTAACTCTCTTTTAGTAAAAATCCTTAAGATCTCTCCTGGTGCGCTTCCTGAAGAAATCTCAACAATTCCAACTTGTCACGCTTCAAGTTGCCTTTTTCAGTACCACCAATGATGTCTCATGCACAGTACTCACAAAACACTTAGTGTATGCCACACTAAGACTGCCCATAGGCTTATCCCAGGATCTTAGGCCTCAGCGGAACCATACTCACTTAGTCCTCGACCGACCTAATTCAATACAACATAAACATACGATTTTCACAATATGACGATATTTCTGTGATCACAAGTCCATTTCAAGTTTTCGTCAATGTCGAAATTTCACCATCATTCAGAACACTACTATTCTTTTAAATTAAAACAACACCCTTTAATCACGTTTCCTCATATCCTAATTTAATTAGTCAAACTAACCATCTGACAGGCTACCCGAAAACTGATACCTCAGAAAGACTAATCAACATTTTAACTTATCATAATTTCTGCAATTAAATCATTTTCATTCACTGAGCCCATTAAATAACCTACCTTAAACATTGTTCCTCCAGATCTTTTACATGAGCTAACAAGGACTTGGATCTTCAGAGAACGTGAGGCAATTCCTTATGAGGACCTGGAATAAGAAATGCCAAAAATGCTCAATCAGGACTAATCTCTTCCCCTAAACAACATCCCATTAGTCTCTGATAATTCATTCCTTACATGCCAAAATTTCTCAGAAGCACCCTTCATTTTTGAATGCCAACCTTTCCTTAACCAATCTTGCTCATCTTGCATTTCTTTATACAAAAGACAGGCATTACGCCATGCATTCTCCGTGAGACCACTACCTTCTATTTCACACACCTCCCTGTCTTCCTCACAGCTGGTTAACCGATCCTCCTCATTCACCTCCACCAACCTCGAGGATGTATCAGCTACTTTATTTCTCACACCCGGTAGACACTTAATCTCAAAATCATATTGTTGTAAGGCCACAACCCACTTTATAATCCTGCTCGAAACCGCATCAATTCCTTCCTTCTTAAATATCTCCACAATGGTTTATGATATGTGCGTACCTCAAACTTGCTACCCCACAACAGATTCTTCAATTTTCTAATGGCCCAATGAACAGTCAGTGCCCCCTCTCAATGACTGAGTATCGTAATTTTGCACCTCGAAGACTACGTGAAAGAAACAAAATCACTTTCTCAGAACCACCTGTATCTTGCTTTAGAACAGTGCCCAAACCCTTCATACTGGCATCAGTATTTAGCACTGATTTACTGTTGGGATCAAAATTGCGCAACTTGGGAGCATTACTCAATTTATCTTTCACCTCCTTGAACTCCGCCTCACATGTCTCAGTCCAGACAAATTCAACCCCTTTCAAGAGCAGACCCCTATTTTCTTGCAAATTTCAGCAAAACCTTTAAAATATTTGTTATAACACTCGTCCATTCCAAGAAACTTTGTTAATTCTTCCCTATTGAAGGAGAGTTCAACTTCCGTATGGCATCAACCAAATCTTCGTTAGGCATTATGTCTTCCCAAGTGATAGTATGGCCTGAATAATCAATGGAGTTTTTCCTGAATTTACATTTGCCAAGCCTAATTGTAAGATTATATTCATCCAATCTCTCTAAGACTTGGTCTACCCTCTTATCATGTTCACTGTTGTCTTTACCAAATACCAATATGTTGTCTTAATAAATCCTCTCACCCTCAAGTCCTCTCAATACCTCCTCCAAGGCCCTCTGAAATACTGAGGCCGCCGACACCAAACCAAACGGTAACCTGACAAATCTAAATGTAACAAAGGGCATGATGAAGGCGGTAAGATCTCTGGATGCCATGTCCAGACATATTTGATGGTACGCTGACTTGAGATCTATACTAGAAAACACCCTGGCTCCTTCTAACAACATAAGCATGTCCGAGATTTTTGGGCAAAGGGTATTTGTCCACAATTGTGTGCTTGTTTAACTCTCTCAAGTCCACACAGACACATACTCCCATTCACCTTTCGAGCAGCTACTACAGAGCCAACCACTGTGTCCCTACCACTTCTTCAATGACCCCATAAAATTTCATCTTATCTCTCACAGCCACTGGGACAGTGCGTACTTTTCCAGAAAAAGGTTTGGCCCCATCAATCAACCATATGTGATGAACATAATCCCGGAGACACCCAAGTTCCCCTCTAAAGACTCTAGGGAACTCTCCTTCCAAACCTTGTACAAATGCCCCAACAGAATCATCCTGCACATCCACCTCCTTCACGCAAAAGTCCTCTTTCAGTAAAATAGGGGGATCACTGTTGGGATCCAGCTTTATTTCCAAGTCTCGCTGGTGAAACCAGCTTTGAATGCTGTCTCCTTTTTGTGATGCATATACCTTTGCATTTGTATATCTTTAGGTGTGGGTGGAAAACTCCCCGCCATTGGCGGAGTATGGGGAGTTTTTGTCACTTCGCTTAAAGCGCAAAGTTCTGCAAAAACTCCGGGAACCGCGAAGGAGCGGAGTTTACCGGCACTGCCGACATCACTAGTGGCAAAGTGTGTCTTCAACAGGGGTTTAAATGCTACTTCTGTGATGGTAAGTGACAGGAAGCTCTGCCCAGCTCTAATTACAATGAGGCCTGCCACATGCCATGCATTGCAGATCAGTAAACACATATTACTGCTAGTGTGTGCATGACTACATTAAAATGCTATGATACACATTAATTATTCTTCAGTGGGAATTGGGTGATGAAGCGTTGAGGTGATCATAACATGCTACTTCCTCACCATAGTTAGCTTCAACTCTTCAACTCTGCTCTCACCTGTCCAGCCTTTCTTGCACCTCCGTTTATGTGCAAGTAAAAAATTCACCGGAATGTGTATTGCGCGGTTGTACTGGCAACCAAGCTGATGAGACACTGCAAGCAAAAGGCTTTCCCGTTTTATTTCTGCCCTTGCATTGTACATTAGTTTAACTTTATTCATGAAGATACAATGGTGTTTACAAATTCGGCTCCCTTCCAATCACGTTAGAGGAAAAATAGACACGCTAGGGGGCTTCCCGAAGAATGAGCAAGAAATCAACAAGCACACACACAAATGTTTACTTTATGTAATGTAGGACCTTGAAAATAAAACATGTGGTGCTGGGCGAGTTATAGGGATTTTGTTTCCTGTGTTCCTTGCCCTTACACGAGAAAGCACAGAATGGGAATCTGAGTTCCAGACTAGCGTTGAGAGTGAGACTGGGTTGACTAACTGAATCAATCAGCTATGGCAAGTTTTGCCTGGCTTAGCGGCTCGTTGTACCACCACTCCCGGAGCGCAAGGAGCAATATTTTCCGAGCCATTGTCTCTTCAATCAATGCATAATCTTCTGGTAGCAAATTCCATCATCGCAGGTGCATGTTCGGAGGGTTACAAATTGCTCCCCGAAGGAAGTTCAAAAATAGAAGCTCCGTTGAGCAGAGTATCAGCCCAGTCAGCACATCAAAGCAATCAGTGCTGCAGCTGGAGACACAGCACAACGGCAAACATGAAGTCTGCAATTGTGAGTAATTATACTATTATTAAGCACAGTATTGGTAGGTCTGTCTGCCCTGCAGTGACTGAGCAGTGCACTTCTGCAAGTGTTCATTTGTGTGCCTCAGAATTTAAAAAACACCACTCACAAACCATAACTGAAGTGCATTCGCCTGCTACATCAAATATGTTTTAGTATATGTGCTGCCGAAGCGAGCAAAATCAAATACGTTTTAATTGAGTGTACACACACACTTTATTGACTATTATTTATTTGACATAAATGAAATCCAACAACTCACCTGCTTGCGGAACTCCACCGAATTGGGCTGAGTTTTTGGGTTATTACGTGGAATTTTGCAGAGTGACACTATGCCAGCTCCGCCCTGCCCAATATATCTCTCTTTGTATTCCAGCAAACCCCAGAAATACCCAAAGAGTTTTATCGGTTCACCACCATAAGCATATGGTTTAATGTCAGGTTTCAACATTCTGAATTTGTTCTTGAGTTTGTTCATATAGAACTCCTTTGATACTATGGTGATTCGGCACCTGATTCAAACAAAACTTTCGTAATTTCGTCTTCAACCATCACTTCATCCAATGGACTCTTACTACCAGTTCCTGTTACTTGCAACACAGTTTGACCACAGTCAAAACCCTTTTCCACATCACTGTCATCACCATGTCCGTCATTGACTTTGCTCACTTTAAAAAAAAAGATTTTAGCCTTACAGACAGTGGGAAAATGCCCCCTTTTCTTACAGTTATTGCAAACAGCTTTACTTGCCGGGCATGTCCTGTCGTTCGCCAGATGTCCAATTTTCCCACACCTATAGCATTTAGCCTGAAACTAACCTTTCTTCTCGACTCTTTTTTTTATCTATTTTCTCTTGTCTCTATCCCTCTGAGTTTGTCGTACTAAGTGAATAGTCTCACCCTTCACTTCATCCTTTTTAATGACTTCTACACACTTAAGAGAATGTTGTATTTGTTTAACAAATGGAAAGACCTCATTCAAAGAGGGTTCGTTTTTCTGCCACAAATCAGCCCTCACTCTCTCAATATTGCAACCAAGCATAAAGTGGTCCTGTATCCTTTCTACAACCAATGCCCCAAACTTACAGGAAGAGGCTAACTTCCTTAAAGTGGTTACATAATTCTCCACAGTTTCCCCTTCTTTTTGATTCCTGCGGCCAAAATGGTACAGTTCTAAAATGGTACTGACCTTGGGTAAATAGTGGCTATCCAATTTCATAGCGCACACTTCATATTCATTTAAATCCTCCCCTACAATATCTGAAAGATGATCAAAGATTTCCTGCCCTTCTGACCCTAGACAATGTAAAAGAAGTGCAGTTTTGCTTTCAGCACTTAATGATGCTCCACATACATTTGCATAGCTTTCAAAGACTTTTCGCCACTTTTGCCACCTGAAGGCTGGATCACCAGGTGTTATTGAGAAAAAGGGAGGAGCTGTGACATTCTGCAGAGTGATCAAACACCTGTTACAACAGTGCTAGGTGTAATCAATGCTAGAACTAGGGGCAAAATAAATAAAGAATAAAATACATAATGGATGCCTCGTACTGTAATAGACCAAAATGGACTAAACATTTAAGCAAAGAGAAGATAACTGCAAGCTTCTAATCTGAAAACAAATTGTGGCGAAATTGGGTAAATGCAAAGTAATAATCTTGGGTGTGACTGTGCAGGGCAACAAGTTAGGTAGTGTGTGTATCACTGATGACTATGTTAATGACACGCTGCCAGTACATGAAGAGTGTGTGTCACTGGCGAAATTCAGAACACATACACTCCTCGCAAATTTTTGTGTGCATGTCACTTCTAAGTACCTGGTCTATCGCTCCTCAAAGCATGCTTATGTGACACTGTGCCCTATAGCAGCTTGAAATTGGTAAGCACAATCCTCACCAATAATCCGACTGCAGAGCAATCTCAAGTGAGCGTATCACTGCCATAAGTGTACACAGTTGAGGCACTCACGTTGCGTCACTTCAGATGAAGATGTGATGACACGACGTGCACTAGTGTGCATTTCACTGCTCTGAGTGTGCACGCTGAACAGCACAGCTGTTTCAAGTGCACGTATCACTGTTGCCAGCGTACGCATACAGGTCTTTTGAAGACAAAATGGAGCCCATGTGCCATCACGTTAGATGAAAACGTGATTACATGATGGCTGAAAGTGTGCATATCACAGCTGGAAGGGCACGCACCAACACTGACCTCCCAATCAAAAATGGCGTTGACGTGGCATCACATCCAACAAGGACACGTCAAGGTGGCGTCACTCCTCTTTACATGGCTCGTTTGACTTTCAGGTCGGCAGGAAACGCAGCTGCTGAGGCACGAGAACTCCAGAGATCCGTGCAAATAAGCCCCAGTAGATTCTTGTACTACGTGGTCTTTAGGCCACACAAGCAGTGGCCGGTATGCTCAAGCCGGATAAGAAACGAGTTGCAAGTACTTCACTAAACTTTAAGATTAGCTCCAAACTGACTCACACCAATGTATTCACGAGGTCCATCTCGCTGTAGAACCAGTAAAGTCTATGTTTTCACAGATCATTAAAATCCAAGGAAAAACATAAAAGATGGAAGTAGCATGTCAGGATCGCCATCCGGATTACTCCTCTTGTTTTCGTCTCTTCACTTCCTTGTGGTTGGTATAAGTAAGATGTTGAGACTTTTGAATCCATTTTTCCTCTTGCAGCGTTCGAGGTATACCTTGCTCGTCGCCAGTGTAACACAGTGGCTAGTATTAAATCCAAGAGTCCAAAGGAGGGTTGAAGTGGAAGTTTATTCCTCAAATAAAGGTCCCATCCATCTACAGCAACTGCTTTTCATCAACTGATTCTACATCTCCTCCCAGACTATGACCTCACCCTCATTCCATCACCATGGTACCCACAAAGGCTGGTTTGTAAATACACCAACTTTAAGATACCTCACTCTCCCCAGACAACTAGCTTCAGGGCCTCCCACACCAAAAACTAGTGGTGTAGTCTCATTGTCATTAAGGGCCAGATATGCTTTAGGCACTGCTCAAATCACATCCACCATATTGGGGGACTGTAGCATAGTAACCCGAAGTTGCCAACCCAAAGTCTGAGAGGGGGAGAAAGTCAGTGGAAGCATCAGGGTTATATGTGTATGGTCAAAATGAGAACGGGGCTCAATAGTAGTATTGACCTCACGATCTAACAGTACTGGGGAAGCTAAAAAGGTGGAAATTCGGGCATATGTCCTGTGCGCAGCAGAGGACGAAGGTGTGCTCCCTGTCACAGGGGTGTGACCAACGCCACAGGTCATGCAACATGCGAGCCAGCGAAGACCCTCGGGTAAAAGGCTCCGGTCTGGGCAGATCTCTGACCAGAACGGTCCAACACTGAATCCATCACCAAATTCAAGTCCCCCCAATTACCATCCATCCCAATTATGCATCCAGAGTCTGGAGGACCTTGGCCTGAGATTCTACCAGAAAACTCTCCTGCCATTCATTAGGTGTAAATATTGGCATGGGTGAAGTGGTAAGTGCCTACCTTCAATCGAAGGGCCAGAAGACGACCCCGACCTCCACTATCGTGTCGAATACCACCCCAGGACAGTGTTTAGAAAAGAGAATGGCAATCACACCCTTCTTAGTGGAACTAGAGGGCCAATATTGCTGCAGGAATTGCTGGGACTGCATTCTGTGAAAAGGTGGGTCTCCTGAAGGAGACAGATGTCCCCCCCTATGGGCCCGATTCACAGAACTAACTTAAGACACACTTACTCATTTTGGTATTCACAGAAGGCACTTACTTACTCATTTTGAGTAACTTACTCATTTTGGTATTCACAGAAGGCACTTACTCATTGATGAGTTAGTGCCTTCTGTGAATACCAAAATTAGTAACTTACTCATTTTGAGTAACTTACTCATTTTGGTATTCACAGAAGGCACTTACTCAATGAGTAAGTGCCTTCTGTGAATACCAAAATGAGTAAGTGCTTTCTGTGAATACCAAAATGAGTAAGTGCCTTCTGTGAATACCAAAATGTTAGTAAGTTTAGGACTTTGTCTTAAGTTAGTTCTGTGAATCGGGCCCTATGTGTTCAAGGAGTGAGAGGACAGCTGATCATTTAGTGGGATTGTGTAAGCCTCGAACGTTGAGACTTAGCAGTTTAAGCTCCATAGCGGGTATGTAGGTAATAATTGCTATGATCGGGCCGCCCACTGGGGCAAGCCATACAATGGGAATCTATGAGCAGACCTCCAAGAGAAGCCAGAGACCACTGAGCAAAATATCTCCTATGGGTGCGAGCATAAGATAAGGGAAGGAAGGAACCCTAGAAACCCCAAATCCCAAAAAGAAGAGAACAATTATAGAATACAGATAAGCAGTCCATCAAACGAGGAAACATTAGTAAGAGGGTGATAACAGCAGCAGCGTCCATCAGCAAATCCTCAATAGGCCTAGTCATCCGCCCTCGCCCACTGAAGCCCACCAGCTGAAACAAAGCAGTCTAACTGCCCTCCCAGAATCAAGACCCAGCAGCGACCGCCCCATCTCGAGACAGGCAGCGAACAACAGCCGCATGCTCCCATGCTATGGTATCTCGATCAGGACGAAGGTCCTCCGGGGTAGACCTATGACGTGTCCTGCGCCACCCATGCACAGTTGTACGATCCAGGGTGGGGTGGGCTGCAACCCTTGCTGTGAATGATCAATGCCAAGGACCTTGCAAGCTTCGGAGAGAGACCGAAGCTGAAGAGCCTTGCCCTCCTGGCAGAAAATTAGTCGAAAGGGGTGGTCGCAAGAGTAAGGAATTCCAGCGTTCCTTCGGTGAGCCGTTACCGTACAGAAATTCCTTCTTTTTTGCAATGTGATCATCACCAAGTCCTGATATAGCTGGGAAGTGTGGCCCCAAAACTGGAGAAGTTGGACATTGCATGCTTTGCGTAAGATGGCCTCCTTAGTCTGAAAATCATGGACACAAATCAAGATGTCCGTTGGTGGTTGCTCCATCGGTCCCTGTGGTCCAACTCGGTGGTACCGGTCAGGTTTTATCTCCTCATCTGCTGGGGCTCCCAAAACCAATTGAAACAGTGCTTGGATGTATTTGTCTAGATTGGACGCCCCTGAGGCAGTCGAAAGCCCCCGTTTTTTGTATATTGTTCCTCTTGGACCTGTTTTCGAGATCTTCTGCATGCACTTGTAGATCAATCTGCTGCTCCTGGAGGTGGATTACGTCCTGTTGTAAGCTCTTGATTTCTTCATCTCTCTTTGAGGAACCATTCTCCAGGGTGGCAACCCACTCTCCCACCTCATTCAAATCTCTAAATACCTCCTTCAGGTCCGAGGAGAGATTCTTCTTCACTGCCTGAAAATCCTCACGGAGGGAAGCAAATAGGGACTCCAAGAATGCACGGGTAACATGACTTTCGGAGACTTCAACACTCCCGATTCTGCTACATCTGACTTCTCATCAGAGGTCTCCCTGGGAACCTTGACAAACATCTCTTAGTGTGCAGTCCCTTTTGGACTTAGTGGAGGCCATATTGTCGAGTTCTAAAGAAGGGTC
The DNA here is from genome assembly GCF_964204655.1 of Triturus cristatus. NCBI lineage: Eukaryota > Metazoa > Chordata > Amphibia > Caudata > Salamandridae > Triturus > Triturus cristatus. The sequence continues at coordinate 265,810,624 of NC_140582.1, read as the reverse complement.
CATGGAGAGATGGACTCGATATCTGGACGCTATTGCAATCAGCACCTCCAGCCAGGAATCTTTAGGTGTTGCACCTCGATATCAGATGGCCTTACACTTGTCTTCACCAGGCCCGCAGATGCCACCAGGCCTGTTCCGTTGGGGGTCGCAAGTGATCAGTGCCAGGAGGAGCTGAGTGCAGGCCCCACCAGGAGCCCCAAGGGGCCATGAGCACCAGTTCCAGAAAGAGGGTGCCAGAATGCAAATCATAGAGACGATTTTTAAAACTAACCGTGATTGTTAGAACGCTTCTGCTGAAGAGGCTCAAGTACGTTGTACTGTTTTTATCTGAGGGTGTTTGTGGTGGGTTATTCTTTGCTGTGAGCGATTAATTTGGGGGCAACCTGACAGGAAATTGTGTTATTTCTGTGTCCACTTACCCGCACTATAAAAAGAAGTTTCAATCACTCGCCATTTGCGAGATTCCTCACCTTAGGGACATTCTCCGGACGCCATTGTTGTTAGCGTACTAGCTGCCTGCACTATTTAAATGCAGGAGACGCAAGCGCGCAGCATCATAGAGACGATTTTTAAAACTAACCGTGATTGTTAGAACGCTTCTGCTGAAGAGGCTCAAGTACGTTGTACTGTTTTTATCTGAGGGTGTTTGTGGTGGGTTATTCTTTGCTGTGAGCGATTAATTTGGGGGCAACCTGACAGGAAATTGTGTTATTTCTGTGTCCACTTACCCGCACTATAAAAAGAAGTTTCAATCACTCGCCATTTGCGAGATTCCTCACCTTAGGGACATTCTCCGGACGCCATTGTTGTTAGCGTACTAGCTGCCTGCACTATTTAAATGCAGGAGACGCACGCGCGCCAGAGGCAAGCCCGTCTGCGCCCGTCCGCGCCTCGGTCGCGCCTTGCGCCAGGAACGCTGATTAAAATTGTGCTGACAGACTCTGCTACTCCAAAGATATTCTTCTCAAACTAGGTAACAGGCCACAGGAGGAACAGCGACAGGTATTGACCTGTGGCTTAATCAACAGCAGGTCACTTATCAAACACCATCAGGATATTTATAACCTGCTGGACGATTTAGACCTCGACCTGCTGTTCTTAACTGAGACTTGGATTCATGTGAACTCCTCAGTAGAACTCGGACTGGCGTGTCCCGCTGGTTATAAGATCCTCCAGAAACCTCGTGCAACGGGGAGAGGGGGAGGAGTAGGACTAATCTTCAAGGAACAGCGGGATTGTGCCATACTACCGATCAAAGCCGTAGCAGGCTATGAAATTATGGGCTTCTCTCTACAGGAGGCTAAGGGGAGAGTGTTGTCGGGTATGGTTTGCTATAGGCCCCCGGGTACGGACGCTAACCATCAGGCGCTATTGGACACTATTGTTGCTTTGGCCTCCACACATTCCAGAATGCTGCTCTTGGGAGATTTTAATCTTTGGGAAATGGGGAGCTCTGGAAATCAATTACAAGCCCTAAACTACACCTGTGAGAACTGTGGCCTCCACCAGCTTATCCAACAACCTACACATGTAGGAGGCCACACACTCGATCTAGTATTCGCCAAACCCTCTGAAACTGAAGTAATCAGTATTGCTCCACTAAATTGGACTGACCACTATCTAATACAGTTCAGGATAAGCACACAAGAGGATAAATTGGCTGGGAATAAACAAGCCCACTTTAGGTGGGGAAGAGACTGGGCTAAACTTTCCAAGAGAGGAGCATCCTCCCTCTTCTCAAGATCTAATCTGTTTGACCCAAAAGCAGCACCGGAAGAAAACTATACTAGATATAGTAAATCCATCAATTTAGTATTGGAAGGATACATACCTAAAAAAAACTGAGAGTGCGTAGTACTCCATCAGCCCCCTGGTTCAGTGAGGAGCTAAAAGCGCTACGCTTAGTACGCAGACAGACCGAAAGAAGCTGGCGTAGACAGTACTTGGAAACAGATAGAAAAGCCTTAAAAACCATACAACTTCAATATAAGGCTGCTATTAGGGAAGCCAAGGCAAAATTTTATGCTAACTCCATTCTGCAGGCACCCAACGGAACCAGGGCACTCTTTAACATCGTTAGAGACCTCAGTAACCCGGGTTGCCTGGCCAGCACTGTCCAGCCATCACAAAATTTGTGTAACGAAATTGCTACATTTTTTGTTGAGAAGGTCAACAATATCGTGGATGGGTTCGATCAGAATGCTACAGAACCCTCCCCGATTAGGGTAGATATTAGGAGAGACTCTGCTCTGAGCCATTTCAACCCCCCTACGGAGGATTCTTTTAATGAGATAGCGCGGGAGATATCATCAGGATCACCCCTTGACCCCCTTCCTCATAAGATCTGGAAGGAGCTCGGACCCGATCTATTCTCAGATTTGTGGCAGATCTGTTGTCAATCCCTGAGTGAAGGTACTGTACCAAGCAGATGGAAGCAGGCAATGGTCACCCCACTATTGAAAAAACCCACCCTTGATCCATCTTTGCCAGCCAGTTTCCGCCCAATTTCCCTTTTGCCATTTCCAATTAAAATCTTGGAAAAATTAGTCAGCAAATCCTTGTCTAATTTTTTGGAAGAACATTTGATTTTAGACAGGGACCAGTTTGGCTTTCGGCCTGGGCACGGGACGGAAACTGCATTGATTACCATTTTGGACAAACTTCGGATCCGTGCCGACAGTGGCTGTTCCTCTATGTTGGTGCTGCTGGACATGTCGGCAGCATTCGACACGGTTAATCACTCAGTGTTGCTGGCAAGGTTAGAAGATATGGGGGTGACAGGTCGCGCCTTGGAATGGCTACGGTCATACTTGACGGATCGTCAACAGGCAGTGACCCTGACGCCTTTTGTATCACCTTGGACCCCGTTTCGCCATGGAGTACCTCAGGGCTCAGCTATTAGCCCTATACTCTTTAATGCCTACCTGAGACCCCTGATCCCTCTAATAAAATCTTACGGGATTGAGGTGGTTAATTATGCAGACGACATCCAGCTAATGTTCTCCATGGAAGGAGAGCACGCAGTGCCCATGAATTCTTTCCAGGCATGCATGAGGAAAGTCTCAGACTGGCTGAGAGCCAACTCACTGCAGCTGAATGCTGGGAAAACGGAGTTACTGCAGTGCTGTGCGGCTAGACTGCCTAAACATCTCCTGGGTGAGTTCCGGCTTTTACCGGAAGACGCCCCGATATCGGCAGTAAAAACAGTCCGTAATCTGGGGGTTATGATGGACGAAGACCTCCAGCTGCAATCCCAGGCGAATAAGACCATAGGATCCTGTATTGCTTTATTAAGAGCTCTGCGTCAAATTCTCTCGCTTCTCCCTAAAGAGTCCAGATCTCTGGTGGTCCAGAGCATGATCCTAAGCAGGCTGGACTATTGTAATTCACTGTACCTGGGTGCCCCCCTGTATACGGTACAAGGATTGCAAAGAATACAGTCTGCTGCAGCCAAACTAGCCCTGGGGAGACAACGTGACTCCTCAGCAACACTGGCACTGCGGGACCTTCATTGGCTCCCGGTCAATAAAAGGATCGAGTTTAAATCATTGGTTATGGTGTACAGAGCCCTTCACAATACTGGTCCATTACCTGTGTGTGACAGATTCTCATGGTACGAGCCAAAGAGACTTCTTCGATCCACCAGCCAAAGTCTGGCAGTGGTCACCAGAGTAAAACATACCAAGACGGGAGGCAGGGCCTTCAGTACGGCGACAGCCCGCCTCTGGAATCAGATCCCCCAAGAACTACGCCAAGCCAAAACACTGCTGAATTTCAGGAAAAATCTTAAAACGTGGCTTTTCGGCAGAGAATAGAGTGTAACAACCCTGTTCCGTTCGGCTTCCATTCTTACAGTCTCAGGTTTTTACAGTCTCTCAGCGCCAGGATACCCGTAGGGTGGCAGATAGCGCTATAGAAGAGTTTATACAATACAATACAATACAATGCCTCAGCAGGCTGCCCAATACCAGCCCAAGCCCCCTTGGGATTGCAAGTTCTCTCTGGCATATGTGGAAGGACCCAGAGCATCAAAGCATGTCACCTACTCCCAGGGCACTACAATTTGTGAGCTTGGCTGAGCACTACTTCCTCACCACGCTTATGGTAACAGGTCTCTCTGACATCTGGCCACAGTTCAGCAGCCTGGCGCCGTGTCAAAGGAGGGTCCAAAAACCCACTATGTCCTGTGCTTTGCCACTCCTGAGTGGCTATTCTACTGGGGTCAATTGGGAATCTTCAGCCTCTCCTCAGCAAAGGCCCAGCAACCCGTCTACCAGGCCCACCCATTGCCAGAGTAGTAGTTCTGGTTCCACCGTAGCGGAGATGCCGTCCCACAGGCGCTGTGACCTTAGGAGCCACCAGAAGTTCAATTTGGGATCCCCAGAAGAGCCAGGCCAGTTATCGCCACTCCTGGGGCCCCTCCAATGCTTGGCTTTGAGGAATTTGCTCCCCACCGGCACCCAGCCGGGTTGCAGATGGGGTCCAGAGACACCAATAGTCAGATGCAGGCAACTAGGTGGGGCACCAGTTGGTGGAGGCTCCAATGTTCAGGATGCACCACCAGGCCCTAGGGTTCAGGCCCCAGCCTCACAGGCTTCCGAGGCGGTGCCAGGCCGTGCACCAAGCCCCCGGCCCTCGGTCTCAGCTGCACAGACATGGGAGCAGCAGGTCACCAAAGCACCTCCACCCACAGTGATCTGCTTACTGCACCAGACGTGCTCTGTGATACGTAGCCTCGATGTGGTTGCCTGGATCTCCAGCTTGGCTGTCACTGGGGTCCACAGATCTCCACTGCTGCTGGTTCAGGCTACCCGTGTGCTAGGGCTGCCCTCTGGCTTAGAATCTTGGTGGGTGGGGCCTGTGCTGAATGCTAAAATAGCAACAACAACAGTTGATGGACAGAATGTAGAACAATGTCATACATTCACCCCAGTACAGAGATCTGGGCCTAAATCCATCGTTTTTTTGCTCACCATGCCACCCCAGTTTAGACCTAGCCATATGCAAATCAGTCTTGACCATGTGCCTCATGGGAACAGTCCAGCCAGAATTGCCAAGCCAGGTCCTCCCTGGACCGGAAATAAGCATCCTAGGACCGGTTTCGGGGTTTCACCCCTCTTCAGCCAGGATAGCTTGATTCCAGTGGCATGGAGAGCACGGGACTCACGTCTGAGCATACCCGTCACACCCAGGGTGACAAATGCAAAAAAAACAGTTGATGGACAGAATGTAGAACAATGTCATATATTCACCCCAGTACAGAGATCTGGGCCTAAATCCATCGTTTTTTTGCTCACCATGCCACCCCAGTTTAGACCTAGCCATATGCAAATCAGTCTTGACCATGTGCCTCATGGGAACAGTCCAGCCCGAATTGCCAAGCCAGGTCCTCCCTGGACCGGAAATAAGTATTCTAGGACCGGTTTCGGGGTTTCACCCCTCTTCAGCCAGGATAGCTTGATTCCAGTGGCATGGAGAGCACGGGACTCACGTCTGAGCATACCCGTCCCACTCGAGGTGACAAATGCAAAAACAACAGTTGATGGACAGAATGTAGACCAATGTCATACATTCACCCCAGAACAGCGATCTGGGCCTAAATCCATCGTTTTTTTGCTCATCATGCCACCCCAGTTTAGACCTGGCCATATGCAAATCATTCTTGACCCTGTGCCTCATGAGAACAGTCCAGCCCGAATTGCCAAGCCAGGTCCTCCCTGGACCGGAAACAAGCATCCTAGGACCAGTTTCGGGGTTTCACCCCTCTTCAGCCAGGATAGCTTGATTCCAGTGGCATGGAGAGCACGGGACTCACGTCTGAGTATACCCGTCCCACTCGGGGTGACAAATGCAAAAACAACAGTTGATGGACAGAATGTAGACCAACGTCATACATTCACCCCAGTACAGCGATCTGGGCCTAAATCCATTGTTTTATTGCTCACCATGCCACCCCAGTTTAGACCTGGCCATATGCAAATCAGTTTGACCCTGTGCCTCATGGGAACAGTCCAGCCTGACTTTCCAAGCCAGGTCCTCCCTGGACCGGAAACAAGCATCCTAGGACCGGTTTCGGGGTTTCACCCCTCTTCAGCCAGGATAGCTTGATTCCAGTGGCATGGAGAGCACGGGACTCACGTCTGAGCATACCCGTCCCACTCGAGGTGACAAATGCAAAAACAACAGTTGATGGACAGAATGTAGAACAATGTCATACATTCACCTCAGTACAGAGATCTGGGCCTAAATCCATCGTTTTTTTGCTCACCATGCCACCCCAGTTTAGACCTGGCCATATGCAAATCAGTCTTGACCCTGTGACTCATGGGAACAGTCCAGCCCGAATTGCCAAGCCAGGTCCTCCCTGGACCGGAAGCAAGCATCCTAGGACCGGTTTCGAGGTTTCACCCCTCTTCAGCCAGGATAGCTTGATTCCAGTGGCATTGAGAGCACGGGACTCACGTCTGAGAATACCCGTCCCACTCGGGGTGACAAATGCAAAAACATCAATTGATGGACAGAATGTAGAACAATGTCATACATTCACCCCAGTATAGAGATCTGGGTCTAAATCCATCGTTTTTTTGCTCACCATGCCACCCCAGATTATACCTGGCCATATGCAAATCAGTCTTGACCCTGTGCCTTATGAGAACAGTCCAGCCGAATTGCCAAGCCAGGTCCTCCCTGGACCGGAAACAAGTATTCTAGGACCGGTTCCGGGGTTTCACCCCTCTTCAGCCAGGGTAGCTTGATTCCAGTGGCATGGAGAGCACGGGACTCACGTCTGAGCATACCCGTCCCACTCAGGTGACAAATGCAAAAACAACAGTTGATGGACAGAATGTAGACCAATGTCATACATTCACCCCAGTACAGCGATCTGGGCCTAAAGCCATCGTTTTTTTGCTCACCATGCCACCCCAGTTTAGACCTGGCCATATGCAAATCAGTCTTGACCCTGTGCCTCATGGGAACAGTCCAGCCCGACTTGCCAAGCCAGGTCCTCCCTGGACCGGAAACAAGCATCCTAGGACCGGTTTCGGGGGTTCACCCCCTTTCAGCCAGGATAGCTTGATTCCAGTGGCATGGAGAGCACGGAACTCATGTCTGAGAATACCCGTCCCACTCTGGGTGACAAATGCAAAAACAACAGTTAATGGACAGAATCTAGAACAATGTCATACATTCACCCCAGTATAGAGATCTGGGCCTAAATCCATCCTTTTTTTGCTCACCATGCCACCCCAGTTTAGACCTGGCCATATGCAAATCAGTCTTGACCCTGTGCCTCATGGGAACAGTCCAGCCCGACTTTCCAAGCCAGGTCCTCCCTGGACCGGAAACAAGCATCCTAGGACCGGTTTCGGGGTTTCACCCCTCTTCAGCCAGGATAGCCTGATTCCAGTGGCATGGAGAGCACGAGACTCACGTCTGAGCATACCCGTCTCACTTGAGGTGACAAATACAAAAACAACAGTTGATGCACAGAATCTAGAACAATGTCATACATTCACCCCAGTACAGAGATCTGGCCCTAAATCCATCGTTTTTTTGCTCACCATGCCACCCCAGTTTAGACCTGGCCATATGCAAATCAGTCTTGACCCTGTGCCTCATGGGAACAGTCCAGCACGACTTTCCAAGCCAGGTCCTCCCTGGACTGGAAACAAGCATCCTAGGACCGGTTTCGGGGTTTCACCCCTCTTCAGCCAGGATAGTTTGATTTCAGTGGCATGGAGAGCACGGGACTCACGTCTGAGCATACCCGTCTCACTTGAGGTGACAAATACAAAAACAACAGTTGATGCACAGAATGTAGAACAATGTCATACATTCACCTCAGTACAGAGATCTGGGCCTAAATTCATCGTTTTTTTGCTCACCATGCCACCCCAGTTTAGACATGGCCATATGCAAATCAGTCTTGACCCTGTGCCTCATGGGAACAGTCCAGCCCGAATTGCCTAACCAGGTCCTCCCTGGACTGGAAACAAGCATCCTAGGACCGGTTTCGGGGTTTCACCCCTCTCCAGCCAGGATGGTGTTATATTGTGTGTCTTTTGCAATGCTAAAGTAGCGGCAAGGACAGAGCAACATAGAGTCACATTTTCTCCAGCTGCCATCTTGCCCACGCCCCCTGCTTGCACTTTAAATCCAGAACAGATTGCAGGGAAGGGACAGCGTGCCATGTTTAAAGCACCTAACATCCGAACAAAACTACACAAAAAAAAACAACAAAAAACCATTTTCCTCTACAGCACCACAATGCAAGTTAAACCCAAAACAATCTCAATGAAATTACGGTACAGTAAAAAAATTGCATTTTCCTCTTCAGCGTCACAATGCACTTTAAAGCCAGAGCGAGTTGCAGGAAAGGGAGAGCATGCCGCAACAATTTTGAAAAACAAATTAACTCACAAAATAGTGCCTAGTGACAGTAAATCAAACATACTGAATCACAACACATGTAAAAGGGCCAGTCCTCATGGGAGGTAACAACATAAGAGACTGAGGTACTAATGAGGGACTAATAAGCCTATTAACAAATCAAAAACCACCATTTACAAAGGACAGGGACAGAACCCAAAAAAAAAGATGTGTGGAAAGTGGCCAGAACTTCATGCTCATATCCTGAATACATCGTATTTCAAAAAACCAGCGCAAGTGCTGCCTAGGCGAGACCTAAAAATTACCAAATGCAAAAAAGGTATCAGACAGCCACAGTGAACAGAGATGATGACCTCAGTTTTCGCAGTGTTCAGCTTAAGACAATTGTTGTCCATCCACTTGTTTACATTGCTCATGCAGGTTCTAAATGCAGAGCCTGAGTTGTTCTCAAGTTTCGCTAGTGACACCACAATTTGAGTGTCATCTACGTATGATGCTAAAGAGAAGCCAGATTTTTTAATAAGTGAAGCCAACGGCGTGACATAAAGACTGAACAATTTCGGGTTCAGTGCCGAGCCTTGAGGGAATCCACAGGGCAGGGAAAAAAACCTGGATAAAATGTTCCCAATGCCTTGCTTTGCTGCCTATTGGCTAGAATGGATTGGAGGAGACCTAGTGCTGTATCCTCTATCCCAAGCTTTGCATAAATCAACCAGAATCTCATGGTTGACCGTATCAAACGCCACAGAGAGCTCCAGCAGAATCTGAGCCTCAGCCTCCCCTTAACAAGCGATTCACGAATATCTTCGGTTGCTACCACCAAGGCAGATTCTGTGACATGGTTTTTCCTGAACCCGTATTGGGTACCATCCAGTAAACAATTTTCTTCAATGTACTCTGATAGCTGTTCATTCATAACTTTCTCCACCAACTTGGCGGCAAAGGGAAGTCTAGAAATAGGACCATAGTTATTCAGACCCAGAGCAATAAGATAGTCCTTTTTTAGCAGAGGCAGATTTCCAATGTGCAGTGGAAACACCCACCGCAAACATTGTATTGAATTTTTGCCCTAGATGTTGTGCCCCTTGTGCTCGAATCATATGCGTTATTTTTGGAGGGCAAGGGTCTTGCGGAGCACCAGATTTGAATAATGGGATTAGATTCATAAATTGTTCTTGAGACATAACCTTAAAGGTAGAAAATCTGTCTTGACCTAATGCCACATTCAAGGGTTGCCCTTCCAGCTGTATGGGTGTCCTGCCTGCGGCAAATTTGTTGAAGATGTTTGCTACTTTTTCTTGAAAGAAGTCAGCAAGGGCATCACAAAAATTTTGATTAATTACTGCTGGATTGGGATTGGCTGGTACTACCAATTTTTTATGACTTGAAAGAGAGTTTTATTTGTATCACATGCTCATTTTATCTGCTCAGAGTAATAGGAAGTTTTAGCAGCTAGAATACATTTTTTCTGTTCTGCTGATTTATTTTTGTAGTTAGTTGTTTCTTTCACCTCATGATTTTTTCTCCACTTCTGTTCTTGCCTGTGGCAGTCCCATCTCGAAGTCCTAAGGGTCTCATTGTACCATGGCTGTGTGGGAGACTTTTTTTGTCGTCGTTTTTTGTTTGACCGGGGCTAAGATGTCAAAAGCCGAGCAATTCCATGGAATGATCTTAAAGCAGTCATTAAAAGAAAACTATTGCGCTAGCTGCACAAACAAAACGGGAATAGGCAACAGGCTCCCAACAAGTTAAAATCAGATATAAATGTAGGAGAGGAAGTCCACAAATACACTGGGTCAAACAATCACTAAGACACCCAAGAGCAATAAGAGACCAATTAAACATTATTCTAGTATATATTTGAGACAGAACACTTCTGACACTAAAGGAAAGAGTGTATGAATTTAAGATCATGACCCACACACTTCTGGAAACAGCATTAAATGCTAAAGTGAATCACACACATATTCTGAGGTTGAAAAACCAACATCACAAATATGTGGCGAAAGATAAAAAGGCTGCTATAGTTCAAGCAGTTTATGAGTCTTTATATACAAAAGGCCAAGAAACTCCTACAAAGACAACAATGGCATCTAGACAGGCTACACTTTCCCTGCACCTCTTGTAAAATGAGCAAAGAGTTATCAGCTGCAATCACAACCGTTGAAATCACATTTACCTTTAAAACAATGAAGATATTTAAGACTCCAGGACCAGACAGCTTTATAGAAAATGTTAAAAGGTGTTTGCTCCCCAGGTGACTTCAATTTTGGAGAAAGACTTTCAATCCATATCAGACTCAGGAAGGCACTTCAATGCATGGGGCCAACAGGGTGGTACTCCCTAAGCCCATAAAAGTTCATCAAGAGCATAGGGCTTGCCAGTCAATAGCACTGCGGAAAGTGAACTAGAATATTTACATGAAGGTACTACCACTAAGCCGTCAGAGATTCTCTTTGGTTTAATCCCTGATGACCAAGAGGGTTCATTGAGAGCTGTCAGACCTCCCATAGTATTAGTATTGCTGGATGCTGAAAAAGATTTCGACTGGATGAGCGTGACCTTTTTGAAAGAAGCAATATGGAGGTTTGGTCTCAGAAATAGCTTTATTAAAATGGCTATGACTTGGTACCACGTGCTCAAGTCTAGAGTTCAAGGTAATGGGGTTTTCTTTGGCCGGTTCAATATAGGAAGGGACAAGAGGCAGGGATGCCTACTATCACCTCTTCTGTTTACCCTACTAGACATAGATATAAAGACCTCAACACAATTAGGGGAGATACACTTTGGGGAGGTGGAACACCACACAACTTTATTTGCAGATGGTGACATACTATCTCTTAAGGTGCTACTGTCCATAGCTGAGGTCCTACAAGAGTTCAGGTAGATGCTGGGGCACAAGGTGAACACTTTCGGTCAGGCAGAAAGAAAGACAGTTGCTCTAAAAATTAACATTTGCCAAAGTTATAATATATATTTTCATAATTTGCTAATACATATTTATAAATCCTTGTTAACGACATTCAAGAGACAATTGTTGGATTTTGTCTGGCATGTCAATACCCACAGGTAGTCGACTAAACTCTTAAGTGCCTCAAAAATGAAAGGAGGTCTGGGCCTCCTGGTTGTCTAAGAATTCTATAGGGCTGACAAATTCTGGTACATAGGGGAATAGATGCATTCAGCAACACTTGCTCCGCATGGACAAGGCATTTAGAGGAAGAGAACCTGAGGATATCTTATGGCAACCCATGCGAACAGACCCATTAGGCCCTATTACAGTTAAATAACTAGCACACATGCTACTGGATACATGGACATCTTTCCTCTGCTCAGGAGTCTTACCTCAAAGACATCACTATACACACCTATTAATCACAACCCTGACTGTTTCCAGCCTCTCAAGTGGCAGGAAGGAGACAGTTATGTGATAGAGGACCTTTTTTACAAAGAGAAGATCAAAACACTCAGGAACTGTAAGAAAACATGTAACCTCACAGATGTCGAAAGATTTAGATACTATCAACTGCGACACTGGGCACTTCAACCACTAAATACAATAGTGGGAATAAGGCAAAAAACACTTATCGAGATAGTAAGTGAATTCAAGAATTAAAGGGATCATCTCAACCATGTATCTCATACTGCCTTCAGTGGCACTACCTTATTAGTGGAATTTAGGCTAGGTGAAGCTTAAATTATGTTGCGTGAAATCTCTAAAATTACCATTGCTCTATGTTGTGTAATTGCGCTATAGTTCATGGCAAAATTATAGCGCAGGAGCACGCAAACAACCATACCACAAGCAACTGTTGTTTGCACGATTTTATTGTTTGCACTATATTTTTTGTGGAGCGAAATGTGCCCTTGCGTCAAAAATTGACCCAACGATCCATGTTGTGCCCATATATAATGTAAATGAAGGATTTGCCTTTTGTGTAATTTTGTGTCATTTTCCTGAAACTTCATGCAAATATGCGAAATCAAAATAAGAACATTTTGCAATCTCCTACTGAAATTACATCACACTGGTGAAAATTGCTGATATGTGACACCGGATATTATCAGCCGTATGTAAAGCAGGGATTCCAACATATGGTACAGGTGGTGTGCAAGTAGAAGAGACCCAGTCAATGGCCTGTGGTGTTTGCCCTCGAATCAAAAAATACTGGGAGGAGGGGATGGATTCCATTAAGGTGATTGTGGTAGCCCTACACCCAAGAATCCAGAGGAAATGATTCTGGGTTTACACTCAGAAGGGTGATCAGGCTCACAGATGAGACACTGTAGGCTCCCAAATATCCCGGAAGATAACTGGAGAGAGCTTGTGGTATGACTTAGGTCACTGAGATGCTGTACAATCCATTTATATTTTATATTTCTCATTTGCTTTCAGATATGCCTGCCATTTTAAAAATGAAAATATGCGGCTGATATTGTAATAATAACAGGTTGGTTTTATCAGGTCTTTTTGCCATTTTTTCCACAGTAAGCTATAAACAGTAGGTGATGTCTTTAGACACTATAACAGTAATCATTGTATTGATTTCGGAAGGATGAAACACTTGGAGGCCGATTACGATGTTGGCCGGAAACTCTCCTGACCAAATCGGTTTTGGAATCGTTTCCGACCGAATTGGGTTCTGCGAGTCCAACCGACGGATTATGATGCTTCCAAACATCGTTTGGTCAGACTCAAATTGACTTCAATGGAAGCCTGTGTTCCGAACGACAACACAGGCACCCATTGATAAAAGGGATAGGTGGGTAAAATCGTGCACCCTGTGGTGGACACCCCATGGTGCCCGCCACACTGTGCATGGTTGTACAGAGGGGACCCATGGGTACCCACACGGTCCCCATTTGGGGCCCCAGGTGAAGGGAGGCCTGCTACGGGCCCCCAAAGTCAGATTCCGACAGCCAATCCATGTCGGAACAACCGATTCGGAAAGGCTGTCAGAATCTGACATCGTGACCGCTCAGTCGGAAACGCAGTCCGTAGACCTGTACAAATCAGCTCCGGCTGACTCGGTTACTCCGAATGCCGCTTGGAACTAAGCTGGAAAGTGCGAACACTTTCCGAACATCGTAATTGGTCTTTTGGAATAGTTTCTGAGACAGACGGAAAGGCGGGTTCCGAATCCGATTCGGACTAAGCGATTGCTGTTCAGAGCCTTCCCGACTGACATCGTAATTGGCCCCTAAGTTAGACCTGTGAGTCATGCTAGAGGGCATATTTACAAAACAATATCGGAGTGTGGAGCTGTGCCAAATTCAGCAGTGCTCCAACCTTTTAAAATGCAGGGATGCATAGTATTCACAAGAATACGGCGCACACCTGTGTTTCCCCTAGCACTCGCGCAAGAAAATCTGCCTAGTGCCAGTGCTGGCACCCTGCAGCCATGTTGCAAGTGTACCTGCGCTGCAAGGGCGGATGTTTATGCGCAGGAAGGGACACTTTCCTGCACATAAACAATAATTCATGAAAATTTGCTCTTTCTATGTGGAAAGAGCAAAAACAAGGAGAAATCAAAAATGTCTCCATGTATCGCCATTCTAACCCCTGGTAATCCATGACGTAAGAATGGAGCTGTTTTTGGCGCTGCCTTAGCCTTGTAAATCTGGAACAGTGTCAGAAAGCAATGGGTGGAGCAATAGGGCATCCACAGCACACCCATTGCACTGCTGCACAAAGGGTCATATTTACAAGGTCGCCTTAAGCCAAGTTAAGTGGCTTAGCGCCACCTTGTAAATATGGGAAATGGCGCTACGCCATCAGAGCGTCAAAAAAAGTGACTCTCCGTTGGCGAACAGGGCTTGTAAATGTGCCCCTAGATCTCAGCAGCAAGTGTTTTACTCACTGACCATTACGCTAACTCAAATAAGCATTTGTAATGATTTTCTTTTTAGGTGAAGCATGTATGGATGGAAGTGACATGCAGCCCTCTGCTGCTAATGTGAATGCGGAAGGCACCAGATTAGCAGTGGGTGACAGAAACAGGTGCAGCTCTCTTGGAGGTCCCTGGTGGAACCTACCTGTGTTTCATTTCATATGCTTAACAAGAACAATTGGCAGCGCTCCCAGTCCCACCAGCAAATTAGGTACAAGGGGAAAACCTTTCGGCGCGCGCTAATGATACATCCAACTCTTCAATTGCTGTTTTGCTCTAATTGGAAAAAAATATGTAAACTGTAACACTAAGTCCCAGGGAGACTGCAGATGTTCATAGCACCACTAGGGCAACGTGAGTCACGATTAGCTGTTTGTTTCAGGTCTGTATAGCTTGGAAAAAAATAACAATTTTGGTCACACTTTAACCCCTTGTGTGCTTCGGACGGCCGTCCTACGTCACGGTGGGCATGTGCGGAGGACGGCCAGGGGTCCATCCATACCCCGCCCACTCATTAAAACGCCCGCACAGCGCAAAAATTCGCGCAGCGTGGAAGGGGTTTTAAAAGCGCCATCTCTGGAGAGCAAAAGATGCTGCTAAGTCTGTTGTGACAAAAGTTCATGATGAGTTCACCTTTCAAGTGTCTGAAATAAGGCAAAGGGTCTGAATATTTGGCAAACTAATACACTCAGTCACTGAAGGAATTAACAGGTGGCTGATGTCTGAACTGTTCATGATACAGTTTGTGGCAAATTAGAATAGTTGAATTCTCTATGATATTCTTGAAAGCTTTGCTTTCTTGTGACTGCTGTCCTGTACGTGTGTAGGTGTTCTACTACAATATCGAGGGCAGAATATCGATCTGAAACTATATGGAGTGCAGAATATCGACTAGCTGTACAGTCAAGTTAATTTAAATAAGTTTAGATTCACTCTGCTTAATTCCTCATCAGTATTCCTTCAGTATAAATAGAGTTGTTTGGACAATGCTACAGCTAAAACGCCTGAACAGACTTGCACCAAATTTGAGAGAAATTTGATCTTTACCTAGAAAGCGTGCTTTTTGTTATTTGTGTAATTCTGTTCAGTAGGGTTTGAGAAATTAAGGTTCAAAATGTATGTACATCTGCACGGTTGGGTTCGCTGTACTCTTGCAGGAGTCCTGCAAGCACGCAACTTTAAATAATAGATCAATCTGATGGACTGAAACAGCCTCTTTTCCCAACAGGCATCTTGATCCTGCAGGAGCGACAAGCTTCTGCGAGTCCCGCTGAAGCTCATGCTCTGATTGGGTGGCTGCAACATGAAGAGAAATGTTGAGGGCGCCATTTCACAACACAGGGACCAAAACTGTGCATCATGGTGGGGTTTGCATAGTTACATATGGTAATAATATATTTCCTTATGTAAAAAAAACTAGAATTTAAAGGAAAAAAATAAAGTTTTAATTGACATTATAGTTAGTTATGCTGATACTATTTTACTTTGGATTTTTAAAAAAGCCTTTCGAAATTCACTGAAAAAAACAAAGGTTAAAGTGACGATATAGCAAGGTGCATATAAATTGTATTTTGGACTTGTGTCACTGTTGCACCATGTTGCTTGTTGCAAGAGTGATGTAACTTCTCTCATAAATATGCACCCTGAAGTCTAAAGGCCCAATTGACAAAGGTAAACTTAGACCCAAAGCCTGAGTTTAGACCTGAAGTCTAAGTTTAGACCTGAAGTCTAAGGGCCCGACAAAATCCTAAACTTACTACCATTTTGGTATTCACCAGGAGACTGATGCAGGAACTTCAAATAATTAGGCAATAGAGTTTGTTAGAAAGAGTGAGTATGAAAGGAGGTATGTGATTCATAATACATTTTTGGCTGGTCATGAGCCAATATTTAGAGGAATTTAATATATATGTGGTAAGACTGCCTATTTTACCCTGCCTCATAATTGGGTGGGTAGCTTCTATCTTACATTGATATTTCTTCACATTTGCCCTGTGAATGAGATGAGTGATGTTATTGGTTTGAAAAGAGTGAAGGTTGGTTTTGCAGAAATTCTATTAGATGCGTTGGGTTGCTATGGCTATGAATAATGCAAAAACCTAGAAGATTTTCTATGCTATTAGATCGTCTTGCTTCTAATACTGCAGTGTCACTAAGACAAATTGGGAGTTAATAGCTATGCATGCTGTGATTATGCAGAACAGTCTAGTGTTAGATATCCTTCATGAGAAGGGGGAAGTGTGCTGGGTATTAAGTGTACGAGAGTGTTGTAATTTTATCCTGGATAACAGTAAGCTTATTAATGCTTATATAAATAATGTTACTACTAGCTCTAGTGAAGGAGAAGCCTTTGAAGTCTATAGATTGTGGAGATTGGTTAGTCCCTTTTTGGTGAAATAGGAAAGGTTTTTTATGTAGGTTTATGAATGGTTGGCCAGTTTGAGTGAGGGCACGTTGCATGTCATGTTAACCCCTGTAGTCATTGTGTTAATTTGTGCAATTGTTCTATTCCTTTTGTTTAAATTCTAAGCAAAGTTGGAACTAAATTGTGGATGTGAAAAGGAGTTTTCCATGGCGTCCAAAAGGAAACTTGATAAAATGGAGTTGGAAGATTTCAAAACACAAACATATGACTGACTTAAGATGTTGGAAGAATCGAGAAAGCAATAAACAGAAATTGATGCATAGTATACTGTAAATAGATTGGGGTTGAGTGATGTAATCATCAAAGTGGGAATTTTGTGGACTTTTTCTCACATTTAAACTATGAGGTAATGTGTACGTCAATATTAGCTGTTCTACATTTGAATCCATTCATGTGTATTAACATGGAGCTACGACGATTGAAACAAAATCATCATAAAGCATTTTAGTGTGTTTTCCTGGCTTAGGCTAAAACTAGGCCTTATTCAAGCCTCCTCTCCATCTATGTTAAAATTGCTGCTGTATCATGATGTTGGACTGCAGGCTGGACTACGGGAACACACTTTATGTAGGGATCACTGCACGCCTCTCGATGAGTCTACAGATAATACAAAACTCAGCTGTGAGACTCATCTTCAACCTCCCAAGACGTACCCACAACACACCCCACCTCAAGAAGCTACACCAATCCAGAAGAGGTGCCAGTTCAAGATGTTGACCCATGCATACAAAGCCCTTCACAACGAACGACCAGCATACATCAACAAATGCATAACCTTCCATCAACCAACCTGATACCTACAATCAGCCACCCTCTCCCTCGCAGACAGCCCTGGTCCACCAAAGCAATAGCGGAGGCCACTCCTTCTCACACATAGTGTCAAATACTTGGAATTACCTGCCCCTGCAGCTCATTTCCGCCTCACCGCTCCAGCAGTTCAGGAAAGTACTCAAGGTGTCGCTGTTCTAATGATCAGATCACCACATAGCAGGTAGCAACTCCAGTGTCTTGAGACCCTGACGGGTGACTTGACACGCTTTATAAATATTTGATTGAATAGTACCATTCATCTTCTCAAATAGACTTATTGGTCTGGTCAGTAACTGCAGTGGAATCTTTTCTTAATTTCTAAAGCTGTACACAATCATTTTCGGACATCATTTTTAAAATGAATTCTTTGATCTGCTTCAAAAGAAAAAGGCATGTCAAACCTCTACTAATTCTCTCAACAGGGTTTTGGCTACAGTCATACTATCACATCTCCTGGTTTTACAGTCTTCAACTTATTTATAAAACAAGCAGACAATCACAAGAATATATGTGAGCCCACTATATATAGGCATCGCTATGAAGTCTGCCTGAAGTCTAGCAAATAGACCTTCTGAATTGCATATGTGACTTACAGTAACTAATGAGCATTTACGTTGGTTAATTCTCTGACAAGTAATACATCTTTGTCATAAATCTTCTGCCAGTATTTTTTAAAGATCCAAACCATATTGTCTCTTCGTACATGAGTTTGCCCATGTAGGCATCTGGCCATGCCCTGTAGCATTGAACCTGGAAAAGTAAACTGATGATCTGGAGTTACCCAAAGATCATTATAATCCCTCTTACACCCTGCTGGTTCACACCTTTTCTTTTTATCCACTGGTACCATCTCTTGCATCTCTCTGAGTTCACTTAGTGTTGCCTGTATTGGATTCAACAACAGCAAATTTACATATATTAGCGTAACATTGTTCTGATTCTTCTTCTTGGTTTTGCTCATTTAATTTGCTAGCCACAGTTTCACAAGCACAGTATTTTCAACCTGTCCTGCATAGTGAATGCCCATGGTGACCATGTCATCACCAAACATATGAGCACTTTACAATTGATAACACTTTAGGTTGCTGTGTTGCTTCTAACAGACTCAAAATGTATGTTCCATTGCGTGGAGGGGTACCAGAGGATGTTATAAAGTCCCTTTGTGACTAAAATTGCCCAAGGTGTGTACCATTCCTAGTCCATATTGGCTGTGCTAGAAATGGGGTTTCTGGTTGGCTAGGGTATCTGCACCTAAGCCAGGCAGTGTTATGCGCCCGGGTTAGGCCCAAGTAACGAGGCTGCACATTTTCTTACATTGTCCTAATTTTGCACAATAACATTTCTGCTGTGACCTCTTGCATATATTCGCCTGCGTGACAATGTTGGATTAGTTTCTCTGAAACTAATTCTGTTTACACATCTAGATTCGCATAACATTATCACGATATTTTGAACTCCAAGTACATGGCCTTTTTACGCACAATGTACAAATGTCATTCTATCTTCTTCCACAGGGTGACAGGGCTGTCTACATACCCATAACATTGCTAATCTATACATACATCACAGGGATACTTTCCATTATAAATAATGAGCACCCAAAAAGATTAGCAGAGGAGGCACTTCAGCTGACACCAAATGTCCCTGCATGCTGAGACTTCACCACGCAGCGGTCTGACATCTCTGTCAGGGGGTGGCCAGTTTGTGACCAAGACGATCTCATACATTCTGTCCCACCAGGTAATAGGGTTGGATCGTCCCTCGGGGGGATTCTTGTCTTCACACCTACACACAGTCTAGGTACACACAGAGTAGGATTTACATAGTAGGAGTATGCCTGATTACTACCTTGTTTTATTTGCCTGCATATATACTCTGTTTCAGCACCATGGTAGAACTGTATCTAATATTAACTCTTTTGGCATTTGTAATCACTTTAATCTGCTTCTGTCTACTGATTATCGCAGCACGTGTATTCTATACAAGAATTACGTTGGTTCAATAAACATACTGAAAACGTCCCAGTGTGTATTCTCTGTATACTTCTCTGAGAGCAAGTAAGCATGAGTGACTGAGCGAGAGAATCTGATCTGTTTCCAAGATCCCTGAAGGGTCAGGGTTGTCATATTCAGTGGTTCCCAGAAACCATTTGTTCCCTGGTAGGGTTAGGTGGGCTTATGGTGGCACTGTGAGCTAGCTGGTCTCTAGGCTGATGTATCCTGCGAGGGTGCCTGGAATCAGTCTAAGCACCTCACCCAAAGTTTATGTTGTCCAATAAATGCACAGATCCTACAAATTAGTAGGAACTACACAACAGCAGAACCCACCACTCTAGTCATGGTAAGGGAGTTACACACCCAAGATAGCCCCTGCTCACCCCCTCGGTAGCTTGGGAGAGTAGTCAGGTTTATCCCAGAGGCAATGTGTAAAGCATTTGCGCATCACACACACACATCTGTGACACACTAGGCACACCACAAAGGAGACATCATACAAGGTTATATAAAAATATCACCTGTATTATATATAAAACACATAGACCATAATTACATAAATCACTTTGCCACTAGGCAATTGTCATAACAATGCATATATCAGAAATCACTTTGCCATATGGCCATTGTCATAAACATCACAGTTAGTGCAAAAAGTAAATACTTGAAGGTTGCACACATTATAAAACATCATCATAAAAAAGCCCATTACTGCGAATATCATGGCAAGACAGTAAATTCATTTTTAAAGCGCATACATCAATTTCAGAGATTCTCTAACTCTAGAAATCGGGGGCCTCCATCGAGCTCTACCTCATAATGCAAGCAAGAACAATGCCCCTACAGTGAGTGGAAGCTGCCCACAGACGTGTATCGCAGTCGCTGAGTCAAATGCGGCAGGGAACCGGCCACTCTGCTCAGGTCGATAGGGCCAGCTGTGCCCCCTGTAATGCCAGCAAGAATCATATCCCCAACAGTAGGTAAAAAGTGCAGCTGCCGCGCTCGGGTGGTGCAGCGGCGTGTGGCTTCAAGAAAGAGGTGGAGGAAGGGCACTCACCCGGTCCTCGGTTGGGACCAGCTGATCACTTGCGACAAGGCTTTCCTGCGACATTTAGCGAGAGGCGCAAGGGCTTTCTCTGCTGCAGTACACCGTCCCGATGCAGCTGGTGTGATAAGGGCTGTACTCCTTACCCGTCACAATGGGAGCGCCCTGTACCTTGGACTCCTCTCAGGTTGCTGGATGGCATTTCTGGTGGCTTCAGATTTCCTGGTAGTTGCTTAGCAACCAGGACTCCGGGCGGTCACATTGGTTGCCCAGCAAAAGTGGGGGCTTCCTCTGGGTTGCCTCCAGTCAGGCAGCCGCTCCCTCCTACTCTTCAGACCAGCCCCCCAGCCTAGGGAGTCATTCCAAAGCTCATCACACGCTTCCTTTTTCCTGCAACTAAAAAGGTTGGAATATCTACTGCACACACCTAAGGTGCACACACACCTCAGGGGCAGCACTCCTCACACAGCTTCTCCAGCTCTCCTCCCCTGCAGGTTACATGTAGATCCAGCAAGGATCTTTTTCTGAAGACTTATCTCTCCCTGAGACTTCCAACAGGATACCAGCATACACAAGCCCTTGGAGATTTTTCCCAAGTAGGATACCACAGCAGGGCAAAAAGAGTCAGTCTTTTCCTCCACCATAGACAAAAGCAGCAACTGCAGGCCAACCCACCCCACACCGAAAAGACAGTGCTCCTCCCACAGTTCTTCTACTCTTCTTCTTGGCAGGGTCCTCTTGTTTCTTGATGTAATCTAAAATCCTGGGGTTTTAGGCAGGGGCAGCTCCTCCATGTGGGTGGAGGAGCATCACCCCACTGCTGTATCGCAGTGCAAGAAGCAGAAACATAAAATGGTATTATAAATACCATTTTATGTTTCTGCTTCTCGCACTGCGAGAAAGCAGAAGGCTTGGTTGGGGGCGAGCAGTTGGGCGGTCCTGCTCTAGGGCAGGGGAGGAGTGGCTTGCCCACTCGGAGGGTGCTGACTGTTTTGGTGGGCCCCCAGGGCCGACCAAACCAGTCATACGCACTCTCCCTTTTCTCATGCATCCTACATGGAGAAAATGGCCTCCCCATAGACGCCTGTGTGGTCGGCGTCCCAACCAATAACAAAGCTGTCATTGTAGCGTTGTGATTGGCTTAGAGGAGGGGAGGGAGGCTGCCTGCTTCCTGTGAGGAGCAGATAGAGAAGCAGAAGCGACGTGAAACTGGACCGGGCTGACAAAGGTAAGTTTAACTTAAAAAAAAAAAAATTAAACCTCCCCCCTCCCTGTGCAACTCCCGCCCCCCCCCACCCAGGAGTCAGGTCAGGCGCAATTGGTTTTAGGTCGCATACTTAAACCTCATGTTGTCATTGTTCTCTTGGCTTCATAGTCTCTGAGCTCAGTCCAAACCAGTTCTCTCCTCCCTGTCCAGCATGACCACAAGGAGTGGAGGCAGCATTGTGCAAAGAAGACACAGCCTATTCAGGTGCTAGCGAACTCCTCCCACCACTCTAAATGAAGACCAAGTCTATTCAGCCCAGCAATGAATCATCCAGGCAAGGCAGGGTGCACCTCAAACCCTCCCCCTTGCGGCTGTCTAGAGTGAATGCACATCCCCAGCTCCTGTCACTCCAAAAGCAGATGCTGAATACACAAACAGTCAGAGGCACAAAGAGTGGTAAAGTATGAAAATGCCCACTTTCTAAAAGTGGCATTTTCCAAAACACAATTTAAAAACCACCTTTACTAAAAGGTGTGCTAAATTCTGAGTTCCAAGAGCCTAAAATCCATTTTTCTATCTTGTCCCAATTGAAAGTTACACAGGTGAAATTTTGCAGTGCAGCCCCAATGATAGCCTATTGGACAGACATCCTTTCAACAGTGAAAAACGAAATACATAGTATTTCACTACGAGGACATTTAATACACACCAGTACATGTCTACCATTCATATACACGGCACCCTGCCCATAAGGGTTCCGTGGGCCTACTTTAGGGGTGTCTTAAATGTAAGGAAAGGGAAGGTTTGGGCCTGGTAAGTGAGTGCACCTGTCAGGGCAATATGGCAGTTTATAACTGTGCGTGCAGATACTGCAGTGGCAGGTCTGAGAAACATTTACAAGGCTACTCATGTGGGTGGTACAAAAAGTGCTGCAATTCCACTAGTAGCATTTGATGTACAGGCCCGGGCACACTCAGTGCACTTTACTAGGGACTTACCATTAAATCAAATGCACCAGTCATGGATAACCAATCACATTCAATCACATTCACAATTTATACAGAGAGAATATGCACTTTAACACTAATCAGCAGTGGTAAATCAGCAGAGGCAAATGGCAACATATTTGGGGATAATACTGCAAAAAGGGCCAGGTGTAATAGGCTGCAAATTATCACACTCATGGGCTTTTTTTCAAGCCCCTTGTGCTGCTGGTGATTCACTTTTAAAATGAGGAAAAAATGTGGTACCGGCGGCGTAAGGGGATTGTAAATAAGACCCTCAATTCATAGACAACATGTTTTTCTCAGTTTGGCTCCATGTCTTTAAAATACATCAGACAAATATGATGTTTCCAGGACTTTAGGCATGGAAAAGATGGCATGATAAGATAATTCTTTATTCAGCAATTAACTAATGGCCAGATGTACAACGCTTTTTAGCTTGTGCAAATGGGTCTTAGACCCATTTGTGCACACTAAAAAGCATGGGCCCATGTACAAACAGTATGTTGCGAGTCGCAAATAAATTGTGACTCGGAAAATATTGTTTTGCGACTCGCCATTAGGAAGAGGCGTTCCCTTCCTAATAGTGACTGCAAAACAATGCACCTATGTATTGCAACTACAATTGCGGTCGCAAAACACTCACAAATACCTACCTACTTCAAGTAGGTGGGAATGCGTTCGTAAATGGGAATGGGTCCCGAGGGGACCCCGTCCCCTTTGCAAATGCATGCAATTTTATTTATAAGGGCAGGCAGTTGTCCCAGGGACCACTGCCTGCCCTTAAAATATGAAACAAAAACGTTTCATTTTTTTTTTCAAATGCTGCATTTACTAAAAGAAAAGCTGCTTTATTTAAAAGCAGTCAGAGATATGATGGTCTGCTGAGCCCAGAAGGCCTCCATCCCTGAGAGGGCCTGTCATTCCCAAAGGGCTCGCAAATTGTGAGAGGCTCGTCAATATTCATGAGCCTCACAATTTGCGACCCCATTGGGAATCGCAAACAGTGTTAAACACACTGTTGTACATGCCAAATAGCACCTCGCAAATTGCGAGTCGCAAATGCAACGCAATTTGCGAGGCGCAATTTGGCAGTTCATACATCTGGCCCTAAAATCATTACAATAGAGCCCCAAAATGCTATATAGGTTTAAGCACTGAAAAGAGAAGCTAAAAGAGCAATTCATCAAAGCAGTTAAAATGGCCACAATTTTAAATGGAAAGGACTAAAAGCAACACATTAAAAAAAAACTCTGTGCCTGGTACCTAAGCTGATAGCTGGGCTTCCGATTCTAATGTCTAGGTAAAGTGCAATATTTTTAGAAGCATGTTTAATTATTATTGGCTGACCTCCAGGGGCCGTATTATACAAGTGCCCTGGGGGCTCAATGGGCGTTTGTGCCCACTTTGTGCGCCCCCGGGGCTCTTTTGCATTACAGAAGCGGCCAAAGACGCTTCAGCGGCCCCTTCTGTAACACCGATAGTGCTTGTGCACATAAAGCACCGGCGTTATCTTCAGAGGGCGTTCCCTCATTTGAATGGGGGCGTGCCTCATGCAAATGAGGGAAACCCATTGCCTCTACGCCCCTGCCGTATTACAGAAGCAGGCGCAAATGCTAAGAAGCTCTCAGGAGATGCACTGACAGTTCACCACCTAAGAGGTGGCATAGTGTCATTACGAACCCTGATGGCAGCCCTCTGGAGAGGGTGGGGGTCCTATGGACGCCCCAGACATCCCCTTGCAGACAGGTATAGTCACTAACTGCAGCCGCCTGCAAGGGGATCTCTAATTCCCTTTCAAAGTGCAGGCGGGTTCCTGCCTGCACTATAAAAACACAGAGCGACTGCTTCAAAGCCGCTCCGTTTTTCACAGGAATGCGCTACCCCCAAGACATTGTAAGTTTGCGGCTGCCCAGGGGGCAGTGCATTCAATCTAATAGGGTGTATTTTCCTTGGACCCGGCGCAATCAAGGAAAATGCGCCATATGTGTAATGCAGCCCCAGAAGACCATTAGGTGTGCCCTTCGCCTCCATCCAGTTCTGAGGCCTGAGTAAGGTGCAAGGTTTTTTGCTCATGTTACATTGAAAGGCCTACGCTGGTGTTATTATTGTGTGACCTCCTGAAGACCGTAAAGTGTTCATTTCCATCAGTGAATATTCCAGTTCTGAGGCCTGGGTAAAGTGCAAAGTTTTTAGCAACGTGTTAAATTAAAAGGCCTGCACTGGTCATATCATCATCTGACCTCCTGAAGACCATAAAGTACTCAGATTCACTGCGTACTGCTGGACGTGCAAAGTAATCTTTCCAAAACCAACTTTACTTTGGGTTAGATTTCGGTTAGTGTTCAGTAGGTGTCCCCTACCAATGCCCAAAGAGGCTTGAACTTATAGGCAGCATCTTTAAGTGAGGTCATAAGGAGGCAATACTATTAACTTGCTTCTATCAAAGTCCATCCCATTTACAAAGCTGTTAACTTATATTTACTACATTTCAGAAACTGAGCCACTAACTGAGATGATTCACCTCTCAAACATACTTGCATGGCACCATGACAGGTCCCGATATTTAGGGTATGCCATATAGGATGCAACCAGAACTTACTGAGCGGGAGCAGCTCCTCACAGATACACAGGATGTGGGACAAGGATCACTTTCCCTTTGCGCAAGAACAGTATTGTCTATTAGTTTCCTCGCAGTCCTTCCGGCCACACCTGTAGACTTTTAAGAGAATAAACTCAAATCTTAATCTGATCAACGTTTTTTTTCACTTTCTTCACAATGGGTAGTGGGAGGTAGATTGGGAAAGCCCCTGGATCATACAGTGTTACTGCCGGTGTTTAGCCAAAATATCGAGTTTTAAATTTCGACCTACAATAATATCGTGTTTTTAATATCGTAGGTACAGAATATCGAAGTCAAGAATATCGATGGACAGAATATCGATCCCAAGGTAAGTAATATCGAAGTTAATAATATCGAAGTACTTAATATCGATGTAAGTAATATCGTAAGTAAAAATTTCGATGTCAATAATATCGATATTTATTTAGTGTAATGTCATTTAATATGTATTTTATTTGTATGTTAAAGATTATTGTAATGTATTTTAATACATTTAAAAATAAATGTTTAGAGATTTATAATTATTTTACATTTAATTTAGCGTTTTAGTATCAGAGCGGGTTGTGGGTTTATAGGGGAATAGGGTGGGAAGTAATTTAATTATAATTATTGAATTAATATGTATTGTTTAATTGGTATTTATGAATAATTAATTGGTAATTAATTAATAATTGGTAATTAATTGATTAATTAATTGTTAATTGATTATTAATTGTAAAATTATTTTATTAATTGGTTAATTATATACATTATAATTACTTTATCATTAATATTTATTGTTATTGTTAATTAATTAATTGTTAATTAGTAATTAATTGGTGATTTAAGTTTATTAAGTGATTAATTGATAATTAAATTAATTATGTGAATTTTTATGTGTAGTGGGTTGTGGGTTTATAGGGGAATAGGGTGGGAAGTAATGTAATTATAATTAATGAATTAATATGTATTGTTTAATTGGTATTTATGATTAATTAATTGGTAATCAATTAATAATTGGTAATTAATTTGATTATAGATTAAATAATTTTTAATTAATTATTAATTGTAAACATAATTTATTATTTGGTTAATTATATAAATTATAATTAGTTTATTAATAATATTTATTTATTGTTATAGTTAATTAATTAATTGTTAATTAGTAATTAATTGGTGATTTAATTTTATTAAGTGATTAATTGATAATTAAAATTAATTATGTGAATTTTTATGTGTAGTGGGTTGTGGGTTTATAGGGGAATAGGGTTGGATGTAATTAAAATAAAATAAATAATGATATTATTTGTAATTATTATTAATTAATTGTTATTAGTTAGTTAAATATAGTAAATATAAATAATTGATTATTGTATTTTATTTGTTGTTATTGCTAATTAATGTATTGTTAATTAATAATTAATAGGTGAATATTTGTAATTTCGTAGTTAATATGTATTAATTAGTGAATTAATAACTATATTAATTATAAAGAATGTATTATTAATTGTAAATAAGAGATAAATTGATATTTAAATCTATTGTGTATTTTGTATGTGTAGTGTGTTGTGTGTTAAAGGGGGAATAGTGTGGGATGTAATTTAAATTTATTTATTTAAATATTTATTTTACATAATTGGTATTTAATAATAATTATTTTTTTAAAACATTGTTAACATGCAATTTTTTTATAACAAATTATTGAATTGGTCATAATGTTCATAGAATCACTATGCTATCTAGTGCTTTCCCAACTGTTTTACTATCTGGAGTGGGAATAGTAATTTTTACCCCTACGCTATCCAGCGCTTTCCCTACTGTTGCACTCTCTGGAGTTGGAATAGTAATTTTTACCCCTACGCTATCCAGCGCTTTCCCTACTGTTGCACTCTTTGGAGTTGGAATAGTAATTTTTACCCCTACGCTATCCAACCTTTTCTCTACTGTTGCACTGTCTGGAGTGGGAATAGTGAATTTTACCCTTACGCTATCCAACACTTTCCCTACTATTGCACTCTCTGGAGTTGGAATAGTAATTTTTACCCTTACGCTATCCAACACTTTCCCTACTATTGCATTCTCTGGAGTGGGAATAGTAAATTTTACCCTTACGCTATCCAACACTTTCCCTACTATTGCACTCTCTGGAGTTGGAATAGTAATTTTTACCCCTACGCTATCCAACGTTTTCCCTACTGTTGCACTCTTTGGAGTTGGAATAGTTATTTTTACCACTACGCTATCCAACGTTTTCTATACTGTTGCACTCTCTGGAGTGGGAATAGTGAATTTTACCCTTACGCTATCCAACACTTTCCCTACTATTGCACTCTCTGGAGTGGGAATAGTAAATTTTACCCTTACGCTATCCAACACTTTCCCTACTATTGCACTCTCTGGAGTTGGAATAGTAATTGTTACCCCTACGCTATCCAACGTTTTCCCTACTGTTGCACTCTTTGGAGTTGGAATAGTTATTTGTACCCCTATGCTATCCAATGTGTTCCCTACTGTTGCTCTGTCTGGAGTGGGAATAGTAATTTTTACCCTTACGCTATCCAACACTTTTCCTACTATTGCACTCTCTGGAGTGGGAATAGTAACTTTTACCATTACGCTATCCAACACTTTCCCTACTATTGCACTCTCTGGAGTTGGAATAGTAATTTTTACCCCTACGCTATCCAACGCTTTCCCTACTGTTGCACTCTTTGGAGTTGGAATAGTAATTTTTACCCCTACGCTATCCAATGTTTTCCCTACTGTTGCACACTCGGGAGTTGGAATAGTTATTTTTACCCCTACGCTATCCAACATTTTCCTTACTGTTGTTTTTGTTGAAGTTGGACTAGTAGTTTTATTGTGTCTGATATTAAATATGTTTTGTAATATTTTAGCTATTGTAATATATAATTAATAATAAAAATTATTAAAATTAAAATTATTGATTATTATTTGCTATATGTAATTATTTAATATTTATTAATGTTATTGTTTTATGTGTATAGATGTATTGGTAATTTAAATAAATATTTAATAATTTATATGTAACAGAAATTATTATTAAAAGTAATTATTAAGTAAGTGTATATATTATATATTATATATATATGTTTCATTAAAGTTTCATTTAATTATATATATTTATTATACATTTTACATATTATACAATATATTTAATTATGTTTCTTTGATTTATAAGTATTATTTGGTTTATTTTACATATATTTTTAAACTAAAAAAAACCCGATATTTTTGAATTACGATATTTTTGACATCGATATTAAATTATCGATATTTTTGTACTTACCATGTTGTAGATAGGATGTCGATATTCTTGACCACGATATTTTTGTTGCGATATTTTTGTAGGTCGAATTTTTGTCTTTCGAAATTATGTCATACAATCTTACTGCCCAAGCACCATGAGTCTGTTTGGTTGGGGCCTGCACATCCTCTTCCGATGGTAATAGTTTTCCTTGTTTCACTAGACATTTTGAGAGTAGAGTCACAGGGAAGGCACTTAACCAGATCTGTCGGGCCTCCAAAACATCCAGGGTGAGGTTTAGATAGCCATGTCAGCTTATAAGGGGGTTGCTTATTTCTTTCTAAATTACATGTTTTAATGTGTCACTCTTCGCCTGCCTGGCTTTAAAACAATATACCAAGAATTGTACCTTTAATATCAAATGCTGCGAAAGCAGGCAACATTTTAGCCGAATTTGGCACTTGAAGTACATTCTGGCAGGAAAAGGATTTTTCTGTAGCAAGTGGATTGCACCCTGTCCAGGTGATTTGCCAGCTTATCTTTGAATACCATTGCTCCATAAACAATGGTGGGTAAAGGTTTGAAGCCCATCACCTTTAGCAGAGGACGTAAGTCAGGAGTCATCATTGATGTCTGTAGCTTGTAGAATGCCCATGTCAGAGAATTTGATGCTGCATGCTGGGCGTGGACACGCGGTGTGATACGACACCTAGAGTCGAGCCAGACCCCCAGGTATTTGTATGTATCATCAATTTCAACCACATTCCCCTCAATTAACTAAGCTCCCCTTTTTTTAGTCTACGTGTAAAGATCATGACGTTTGTTTTGCTACATTATTCTTCAAACTATTGACTTTGTATTAAATGGCAAGTGCATTGAGGAGTCTCTGCAGGCCTATCACAGTCTGATAAAAAAGTACAGTTTCATCTGCATACTGGGGCGACTGGACTCTGATACTGGCCATCCTAGGTGGACACACCCTCTCCTTTTCAAGATGCTCCATTAAATCTGCCAAGTAGAGACTTGAATAGTAATGGCGCCAGCATGCAGCCTTGTTTTAGGCCTTAAGTCATCATGATTTTTGCAGTAGTCACCCACCATGAGCTGATGCTTATCTTCACCTAAGTGTTGAAATAATTACTTATATTAGCTTTTAACGAATGGGGTGGGATGCCCCAGGCATTTAGTTTCAACCAAAGGTTTGCTCATGAAACACTGTCAATGCAGTTTGGAAGTCTATAAACTCAACATATAGGGCCTTGCTCTTGGACGTTCAAATAGGCGATACAGGTTCAATTATCTTCAATGTGGTAGACATTTTGGAAGCCTGTTTGATTTGAGGGGATCTGTTTTTATGCTGTTGCCCATGCTTGTAGTTCCATGTTAAGAATACTCGCATAACACTTGCCTTCTGTGTCCAAGAGAGCAATCAAGTGATAATTCTCCTGGTAGGAACTGGACCCTTATATAGGGGAACCAAGAGTGAACCTCTCCATGACTCTGGAATGGATGACCCGAGCAGATACTATTGAAATATGCCGCAATTACCAAGACCCATCTTTTTGAGGCCTGTAGGAGGGTAGGATCTGCTTCTTATGGCTACTCCCACTTTTTGCTACAGTAACACTGTTTTTAGACTTTAGTCTGGCTGAGGCCCTGCTAATCAGGACCCCAGCCGTGCTGCTTCCTCTCTAAATTTATTTCCTAGTACCTTAGGTACACCACAGATTGGATTCTGAGGTGCCCTTGTAAGTTCCTATTATATGGTATACTATGTACCCAGGGCATAGGTACCCCAGAGGCCTACCAGAGGCTAAAGCATGTATTATGCCACCCCTGGGAAGCCCTCCAAAATGACACCACAGGTCTGCTACTACAGCCTGGGTAAGGTGGTGCATGCACCCCTTACAGAGATATTGGTTCACTATATCTCACCTATCACTGCACATAGAAAACTATCAGTCACCCCTATGGCATGCCTTATCAATCCAGAAGGCAGGGTACTTGATTTTGTGTGAGAGGGTATATATGCATGAGCAGAGCCCCTCTGCAGCCTTCGGAATCTCTTCTCCGGGGTTGCCTGTGATGCAGCCTGACCATATACTCTTAAGTGCATTATAACCCAACGGTAAATGCTAACTTTGGACTGGCTGCACGGAAACATGTTGTGTTTGGTGTCAAACACATTGAAATCATACCCCCACACCAGTAACTGGTGTGGGAGTATGATCCCACCCTTGTAGAGGGAGAGGCATGACAGCACCGCTGTACCCGGTACCAGCTTAAAAGAGCCCTGGCATCACAAAATGGATGCTGCAGCCACAGACATGAGTCTGGCCTCCTGCTGCTGACCCAGCAGGGGAGCCCTGGACAATAGGTTTCCTGTCACAGGGAGGTGGTACCACCTCTCAGACAGTCCTTGGTGGATTAGGGCTGGGTGGGCGCACTCCAGGAATGTTTTGAAGTCCTGCATTGGGGGCACATTTGGTGTCCCTGTGCATAGTCCAGCTCAAACTGGTTTCAGGGGATACCAGCCCCTGCTCTGGTTCGAAACTGGACAAAGGAAATGCAAACCCTCCCATAGGTGGGTCCCCTGAGTTAGTCCAACCCCTTCCTTAGGTATAAAGAAGGAACCTCTGTAACCAGAACTTTAGATATTCCTGGACTAAACTCTGAAACTGAATCCTGGAACTTCGATGATCTGTTCAACGCCAGATGACTGAAGAATCTCCCTTGGAGTAAAGGAGTTACTTCCCTGCATGGCAGGCACCAAAGATGCATCTGTCCGGTCTGCATCTCCAAAGCTCCTGCCGGACGCCGAAGACTCTGCAACACCAGAAGTGAATTTCCAGACTTTCCAGAGGCTGAAACGAGTCCCAAGCAAAGCTGAGACCCGTAGCCCTTGTGGGTACCGTGGAACCGGAACCCCTGGACACCATGTACATTTGCCAGTTCGCCAGCTTCCCGATGACTCTTGAGGCTGTGCATTAGGTTACTTGTAGCCCAGACCCAGAGCACCGTTTGCACTGAAGATTGTGGGCCTACACTCCACGAGTGTTCCGTGAGCCTGCTCTTTGCATTTCCGCTTGAGGTCCCTTTGCGATCCCTGGTCCATTGACTGGTGGGTCCCTGTGAAGGTAACTCTGATTTTCTCTGGGCTTCCCTGTTTGCTCCAGATGTACCCTAACTTCTCCTCACTGGGGGAGTCCCTTAGCCCTTGCTGGTCCGCACCGAAGCATCTTTCTTCTTTCTGCGTGGGTTGCTGTTGCCAAGGCTTGTTGTGTCCAATCTGGGCACCGACGCTGCAGCACTCGACATCCTTTATGGGGCAGCTCGAATATAGCTCTTGGTTGTCCTCGACACCTCCTGGTCATCGTGGCTGAAGAGTCAAGCTTCAACTTCTTCACCTGAAACTCTCAACATCGGTGGGCATTCGTCTATCGTGCCCCTGGTCACTGGCAAGTAACCCAGACTCTGTCCCCTCTGATTTCAGGTTCTTCACATCTCCGAACCAGGCATGGATCCCTTCAGACACTTCGCATCTTCCCGGCAGCAGCACTTCTTTGCCAGCGGCCATTGAAAACAACAACGTGATCCGACACCATTTGACACCTATGCACCCGGCTTCCCTGGGTGAGGTAACTCGAGTATTCTGGTGCTCCCGTGGGTGTTGACCCTAGAAGTGATTAAGTCCAAGAGGGTTTGATCCTAGTCCATTCCTAAGTGTCCTTTAACTCTAAAAATCTAACCGCGACTTTCCCCACAGAAGCTAACGGGAGCTCGCGGCTGTGTTCTCACACTGCACACGGCCCTGTGGGTCAATGTGTCATTACCTTGGGTGGTTCCTTGGGGCCCAGCGATTCTACAGGCTCTACACCTTGTGTCTAGTTAAGTCGTGGTTCTTATATCACTATTTTAGTATATGGTTTGGTCCACCCCTAGGGCCTAACTTGTATTTCTGCTACTTTGCAGTAATATTTGAAGTGTAACTTATGAGCTTTTACCTCTAGCCTCATAAAGAGACTAGTAGGGTGTGTTTAGGAATAAATACATATGTTTTATATATATTCCTGGTGTGGTCTCCTTTCATTTAGCCACTCAAGAGATTATAGATTGGTAAAACAAGCTGCTTTACATTCCCTCAAGACTTAGCCTGAAGGCTGCCCTCCATAGCTACCACCAGGATAGCTTTCAATAAAGGTTGTCTTTAACCTATCATCAATAAGGGGTTGTTTGGACTGGTGCAAGGTGCCCACTATAACTAGTGGACAGCATATACCAGGCCAACTTCTAACATTGGTGTGCACCCTGTGGGATTCCAGCTTGCTATTGTTTTACCAGATAATCTCAATTGAGTGAGAACCACTAAAGGTACCAAAGGTACATATAATACAAGCATTAGAATACAGTAAGTTTTACTGAACTTAGAGTTGTGTGTCAAGGGCTTAGCACACTCTTTCTACAACTCAAGAGAGTTTAGTAGGCCACACTAGAGTAAGTAGTGCATGCACCACACCTCACTAGTATTTGTATTTGTATTTGTGTTGGTATTTGTAAGGCGCATATATCACCCGAAGGTCTCATAGCGCCAGCAGCTCCTCAGATGATAGTCATGTGGTCAAGCAGTGTTAGAATAGCCATGTTTTCAAGAGTTTACAAAATTTCTGATGGCTGGGTTCAAGTCTGATGTGTAAGGGAAGAGCATTCCAGCTTTCAGGGGCAATTTTGGAGAAGGATCTATCTCCATTTCTGACAGTTCGTACTTTGGGGACAGTAAGAAGGTGCATGCTGGAGGATCTGAGTGTTCTGGTCGGACGGTAGTCAGTCAGTTTATTAGCTAGATAAGCTGGACCCTTGTCGTTCAGAGATTTGTGTACCAGACAGCACAGTTTGAACTTAATACGCGTTTTGATGGGAAGCCAGTGGAGTGACCTCAAGCACGGAGCAGAAGAAGTGCGAAAGGGGAGATCAAGACCCATCCTGGCTACAGTATTTTGGAGGACCTGGAGTTTGTTCAGGAGATTCTCATTTATAGAGGCGAAAAGAGCATTGCCGTAGTCCAGGCGGCTAATAATTAGTCCCTGGATTAGAGGCAGACGAGAGGAAAGAGGAATCCACTTGAAGATTTTCTTTAGATTGCGCATGAGCCCAAAGCTGGTGTGAGAGATGTTGTTAATATGGTCAGCCAAGGTAAGTTTGTTATCGAGCATTATCCCTAAGTTGCGGGCTGCAGCTTTGGGAAGGGGGCAAGCTCCCAGCGATGCTGGCCACCACTCATCTGTCCAATGCCTATGGGCGTTTCCAAAAAGCTAAATCTCTGATTTGGCCGCATTGAGTAAAAGGTAGTTGTTAGACATCCAGTCTTTTCTGCGGTTTCAAATCCATGAGCTTTGATTAACCTTGCGAGGGGAGATACGTAAAGGTTAAAAAGCGTAGGGCTCAATAAAGAGCCCTGCGGTACACCCTTGTCCACCTTCAGATTAGCAGACGAGAATTTGCCAATCTGGACCTTAGAGCTCCGTCCAGTCAGGTAACTTTTGATCCGTGATAAAGCTGGACCTTCGACACCAACCTCTTTCAGCCGTTCTATCAGAATGCTGTGAGAGATGGTGTCGAAGGCAGCGGATAAGTCAAGTAGTATAAGGATGGCGGACTGTTTAGCATCCAGAGCCAACCTTATGTTGTCGACCATTTTAAGTAGGGTTGTTTCGGTGCTGTGGAATGCCCTGAATCCTGACTGGGATGGATCTAATAATTTATTCGCCTCAAGATGTTTAGTGAGTTGGATATTAATTAGGGATTCCAAGACCTTGCCGAACATCGGAAGGAGGGAAATGGGCCTATAGTTCAGAGGTTGTGCTGGGTCAGCAGAAGGTTTTTTCAGGATGGGTCCAACGATGGCTTCTTTCCAGTGTGAAGGAACCGTAGAGTGAGAGAGTGAGAGAATAAAGATTTTAGTCAGGTGAGGGATCAGGATGGGGGCGACTTTGGACAGAATTAAGGAAGAGGCCGGGTCAGTTGGAGAGCCTGACTTGATTCTATTCATGGTAAGGGTTACTTCATCTACTGTAAATGAATGAAATTCATTTAAGATGACAGTGGGAGTCGGAAGGGATATATTAGAGGACTGCTCAAAAGATGGAATAGTAGCAGTGAGATTGGCGAATGTCTTATAAATGTCATTGATTTTATTGTAAAAGAAAGAGGAAAGGGTATCAACCCATTCGCGGGACGCAATTGTAGCGGGCTGGCAAGCCGGGGGGTTAGAGAACTCTTTAACTATTTTGTAGAGTTCTCTGTGTGAATTGGCAGCCTGATCTATCCTATTCCCCAGATAGACTTTTTTGGCTAGGGCAATGTCGTTCATGTATTGGCGATGGAATTTTTTATAATGTGACCTATCATTAGGGTCTTTTGTCTGACGCCATTTACGTTCGAGAGCCCTTACGACCAATTTCATGGTCTTAAGTTCTGTGGTGAACCATGGAGATAGTTTGTTGGGGCATCTGTTTAGTTTGCTGGGGGCGATAATATCTAGGGAGGTAGTGATAGCTAGGTCTAGGTTAATCGCTGCAGAGTAAGGATCAATGAGCGATTCGATGGGTGCGGGGGAAAAATGTAAAGAAAATGCTTCAGGGCTAATCTTATTCCAAGGTCTGCTCATGTTGGGATCCATCCTTGATTGGGGTGAAAGTGAGTTAAGATGGATATGATAATTGATCTTAAAATGATCAGACCAGAGAACGGGTACAGGACAGTCAATGGTTATTTTATTAGAATTTGTGAATAAAAGATCAAGAGTATGACCAGCGGAATGCGTGGGGCCGATCACTAACTGTTTTAGGCCTAGCGCAGTCATACTGGTAATAAGTTCAGTAGTGTGAGGGTCTTGTGAAAGTTCGATGTGGTGGTTGAAATCCCCTAGTAAGAAGAAATTTGGCGAGGATAAAGCATGCGAGGCGATGGTTTCAGTAAGTTTATTTACAAAATTCGTTTTTGTTCCTGGCGGTCTATATAGGAGGGCGTCTTTCCAAGATTCTTTATTCCCCAAGGTTACTGTGAAGGTGCAAATTTCACCCCAGTCTGCAAGAAGTGAGTTAACAAGATGAAGCTTGATGTTGGCTCTAAAAACGATGGCAATTCCTCCGCCTCTATCTGTCCTGTCTAGTCTTATAATTTTATAATCCTGGGGAAGGGCAGTTGCGATGTCTGGTAATGAGGATTCTGATAGCCAGGTTTCGGTGATAAAGAATAGGTTGGGCTTGTCAGAATCTAAGAGTGACCAGATTTCTAGCGAATGTTTGGGAAGGGAACGAACATTGCAATATAGGCATGTAATGTGCTTGGGTGCAGGAGATGAGTTGGAGATAGGTCTGGTGTTGGTAGGCGCACTTGAGAGGTGTCTTCTCAGGGATAATGACCGGACTGGTAAATTGTTCCTGGAGGGGAGGGGGATAATTTCCGGTGGGCTGGAGGCTGAGTTGCTGGTGTTCATAGCAAAAAGCTCCTGACGAGAGTATTTGATGAAAGCCATAGGGGATGATGTCAGAGGAGAGTATAGGTGCGAACGAGCAGCGGTCCTGGCGTCTGGCGGCGGCCAGGCGCGGATGGGCGCAGACGGGCTTGCCTTTGGCGCGCCCGCTGCGCGCGTCCGCTCTGCGCACTCGATTTTATGTGGGGAGTGGGCGGGACTACAACAGCCGTGCGTGGAGCGTTAACCTTCCTCTCTCACAGGAAGTGAGGATTATGGAAACTGAGTGTCTACCCCTCCGCTCAATCGGCACAAGCCGTGGCGGACCAGGGGGACACCGGCGAGAGTAAATGAGGCAGAAGACAATATGAGCAATGATATTTAAAAACAATTCTACAATTTAAAAATATACATGCAATGTCCAACTGCTGTTGACCTACGTGAGTTTAAGGTCTGAGTCTGCTGCGCGCGTCCGCTCTGCGCACTCGATTTTATGTGGGGAGTGGGCGGGACTACAACAGCCGTGCATGGAGCGCTAACCTTCCTCTCTCACAGGAAGTGAGGATTATGGAAACTGAGTGTCTACCCCTCCGCTCAATCGGCACAAGCCGTGGCGGACCAGGGGGACACCGGTGAGAGTAAATGAGGCAGAAGACAATACGAGCAATGATATTTAAAAACAATTCTACAATTTAAACATATACATGCAATGTCCAACTGCTGTTGACCTACGTGAGTTTAAGGTCTGAGTCTTCAAGGCTAGGAACCAGTGGGTCCCTGCCAGAAGCCAGTGGGCTTCTAGCCTCCAAGTATGACAAACTCCCATTCTTGGAATTGAGAGCATTGTGTAGTACTAGGAAGTTGAAGACAGGCAAGAGTGCAAACACCCAACGCCTCATAGAGGTACTCCTCCTAGAGGATCTCAGAAAGACCTCAGGGTCTGATGGGGTAGGTAGAGTGGGTGGGCAGCCGATGAGGAAGTGCCTAGGGGTTCAGACACCCCTGACTTGACCTCTGGAGCTGGCCAGGAGGATGACAATGATCCTGACCTGGAAAATGCAACTCCTCCTGAAGATGAGGAAGATGGCCATGATGGCCCTCTCTTTACTCCACCAGGTAGAGTTGGGAGTGTGCCTTGATGGTCCAGATCCCCTTCAGTGGAATCTAACCATTCTGGTACCTCCATAGGGACCTCTGTCGCCTCTCATAGGAGGGAAACCTTTCAGGAGAGGAAAGACAGACAGCTCAAGTATGAGGAAGCTCAGCTTAGAATCAGAAGAGCACAGATAGCCCTAGAAAGGGAGTCACTAGAGCTCCATAGAGCTAGACAAAAGATGGGACTAGAGTCCCATGGTGGTAGCAACATCCCTATTGTTAGGGAGAGGTCTCATGACCATAGACACCTAAACAAGATTGTCCCTCCCTACCAGAGAGGGGATGATATCCACAAATGGATTACTGTACTGGAAAGGGCCTGTAAAGTACAGAAGGTCCCCCAGGAGCAGTGGGCAGCAATCTTGTGGCTCTCCTTTGCAGACAAAGGTAGAGATAAGCTCCTCACTGTTAGAGAGGATGATGCTGATGATTACTCCAGTCTGAAAAGTGCATTGATGGAAGGGTTTGGCCTAACCACTGAACAATATAGGTTAAAGTTAAGAGATACCCAAAAGGCACAAAATCAAGACTGGGTGGACTTTGTAGATTGTGCGACTAAGGCTCTGGAGGGCTGGTTGCTTGGCAGTAAGGTGCATGACTTTCAAGGATTGTACAACTTAATTATGAGGGAGCAGATCCTTAATAATTGTCAAAATCAGCTGTTGCATCAGTACCTGGTGGACTCTGATCTGACCTCTCCCCAAGAATTGGGAAAGAAGGAAGACAAATGGGTCAGAACCAGGGTGAGGCAGAAGGTTCAGAACCAAGGTGGTGACCAGAAGAAGCAAGATTCAAAGAACTCTGACAAGGGTGGGGAGAAGGGTAAAGATCAGACGTCTTCACAAGGTCCCCAAAAAACTTCTTCAGGGGGGGAATCCCAATCTAACAAGGGAAAAGGCCAAAAGAAACCATGGTGCAAGATCTGTAAGCTGAAAACTCACGGGACTAGTGATTGCCCCAAGTCCAAAGACTCAACTCCAGCCACCATTGCACCTAAGGCAACTGTTCCCCCTAGTGCAGCTACAATTGGTGGTGGTAATACTCAGAATAAGGGTGTAGTAGGGTTAACCCTGGGTTCTGAGATAGACTCTGGCCTAGTCAGAGTTCCAACTCAGGCTGTCCTGATCTGTGATGGAGGCATGGACATGTGCTCCTTTGTGAGTCCCAGTAACTTGGGCAAATACAAACAGCAGCCTTCGATTAATGGAAAAGAGGCTTTGGCATTCAGGGACACAGGAGCAAGTGTCACAATGGTGACAAAAGATCTTCTGGATCCTGGGCAGATTAGAATTGGTGAAATCTACCACGTGCACCAATGCTAGCAATGTCAGGACAGACCATTCCTTGGGAGTGGTTAATTTCTCCTGAGGAGGGGTAACTGGCCTCAAAAATGTTGTGGTAAGTGCAGATATCCCTGTTGAATGCTTGCCTGGCAATGATCTAGAAACTTCAGCATGGGCTGAAGTGGAGCTCAGGAATACATGCAGTAATGCTAGGGATCCCTGCACATGTATTTGCTGTGACCAGATCACAGGCCAAAATGTCTAAAATGGAACAGACCCTAGTTTTTGGAAGAATGGACTAGGTGCCTCCCAAGAGGAGGAGCAGTAGGGTCAAGGCAGCGCCTTCCCCACTGAATCAGAATACAGATCAGCCTCCTGAGGGAGATGATCTTGGACCTGAAGAAGGAACTGTCCCAGAGGAGCTTGAACCTGACCAGGTTGAGTCCTTTTGGACAGGGGACTCTTCCAGGGCAGATCTGAGCTAGGAGAAGCACAACTGCCCCTTTCTTGAACTCCTCAGAAAGCAAGCTGCTGATGAGGCTGCTGGGAATGCTAGTGGCACCCATACAATGTATTGGGATGATGGACTCCTATATTCAGAGAGTAGAGACCCCAAGCCTGGTGCTTCCAGGAGGTTGGTAATACCTTTGAAGTTTAGGGGCTTCCTATTGACACTAGCCCATGATATTCCCCTAGCAGGACACCTGGGCCAAAACAAGACTTGGGACAGAATTGTTCCTCACTTTCATTGGCCCCACATGTCTGAAGACACTAAGGAGTTTTGTCTCTCCTGTGTAACCTGTCAAGCCAGTGGGAAGGCAGGTGGAACCACAAAGGCCCCCATGATACCACTACCTGTGGTGGGGGTTCCCTTTGAGGGGGTTGGGATTGACATTGTTGGTTCCATGGATCCTCAGACAACATCTGGGCATAGATTTATCCTGGTGGTGGTGAACCATGCCACTAGGTACCCAGAAGCCATTCCACTTAGGACCACTACAGCACCTGTGGTGGCAAGGGCCCTCTTGGGTGTATTCTCAAGAGTGGATTTCCCTAAGGAGGTAGTATCTGACAGGGATGCAAACTTCATGTCCAGTTACTTGACTGCAATGTGGAAGGAGTGTGAAGTGAATTACAAACTCACCACACCCTATCACCCACAATGCAATAGTTTAGTTGAAAGATTCAACAAAACCTTAAAGGGCATGATCAAAGGTCTCCCAAAAAAGCTTAGGCGCAGATGGGACATACTTTTGCCCTGCCTTTTATTTGCCTACAGGGAGGTGCCTCAAAAGGGGGTTGGTTACAGCCCTTTTGAACTTTTGTTTGGCCATCCTGTTAGGGGCCCTTTGTGTCTGGTGAAGGAGGGATGGGAGTTACCTCTCAAACCCCCTAAACAGGACATAGTGGACTATGTACTTGGTCTCCGCTCCAGGATGACTGAGTATATGAAAAAGGCAACTAAAAACCTTGAGGCAAGCCAGGAATTACAAAAGGCCTGGCATGACCAAAAGGCTGTGCTGACTGTTTACCAGCCAGGGCAGAAGGTGTGGGTGTTGGAGCATGTGGCCCCAGCAGCCCTCCAAGACAAATGGAGTGGCCGCCATACAATTGTTGAACATAAAGGGGAGGTTACCTACTTGGTAGACATTGGAACCCTCAGGAGTCCCCATGGGGTACTCCATGTCAACAGACTAAAACCATATGTTGACAGGGCAGACATGGGCTTGCTGATGGCTACTGATGGGGGACAGGAGGAAGATAGTGACCCACTCCCTGACCTGCTCTCTCAGAACCCTGATGATCGATCAGTAGATGGTGTAGCCTTGGCGGGCAGCCTCACTGTCCAGCAACAAACTGACTGCAGAAAACTTCTCAGCCAGTTCAGACATATTTTTTCTCTGACTCCAAGTCAGACTACCTGGTGCACTCATGAAATGGACACTGGGGACAGTCTGCCTGTGAAGAATAAGATCTAGAGGCAACCTGATCATGTCAGGGACTGTATAAGGACAGAAGTCCAAAAGATGTTGGATTTGGGAGTCATTGAACCCTCAGATAGCCCTTGGGCTTGTCCAGTAGTCCTTGTGCCTAAACATCACACCAAAGATGGAAAGAGAGAGATGAGGTTGTGTGTAGATTACAGGGGTCTCAATGCAGTCACTAGAACTAATGCCCATCCCATCCCAAGGGCAGATGAGCTGATAGATACTATGGCCTCAGCCAAGTTTCTAAGCACATTTGACTTGAGAGCTGGCTACTAGCTGATGATGCAAAGCCAAAGACAGCATTTTCTACCCCTAGTGGGCACTATCAATTTGTGGTAATGCCCTTTGGTTTGAAGAATGCACCTGCCACTTTCCAAAGATTGGTGACTCAAGTCCTTACAGGCCTGAAAGACTATAGTGCAGCATATCTAGATGATCCATCTGGGAGGATCACCTGGTCCACCTGAGGAATGTTTTGGAGGCCCTGCACAAAGCAGGCCTAACTATCAAGGCTACGAAGTGCCAGATAGGGCAGAGTCAGGTTGTGTACCTGGGCCACCTTGTAGGTGGAGGCCAGGTTCAACCATTGTAGAGCAAAATCCAGACCATAATGGACTGGGTTGCTCCCACTACCCAGACTCAGGTGAAAGCCTTCTTAGGCCTGGTTATGGATCCATTGTGACCCCATTGAATGACCTTACTTCCAAGAAAATGCCCAAAAAGGTTCAGTGGACAGTTAGCTGTCAAAAGGCAGATGACCTGAAGCAGGCCATGTGCACTGCTCCCATTCTGCAAAGTCCTGATTACTCCAAGAAGTTCATTGTGCAAACAGATGCATCTCAGTTGGGGGTAGGGGCTGTACTGTCACGGTTGAATGATGAAGGTCAGGATCAGCCAGTAGCTTTCATAAGCAGAAGGCTGACCCATAGAGAGAAATGTTGGTCAGCCATTGAGAGGGAGACCTTTGCTGTGGTTTGGGCTCTGAAGAAGTTGAGGCCATACTTGTTTGGTACTCACTTCATTGTTCAGACAGACCATAAGCCCCTCTTATGGCTAAAACAGATGAAGGGTGAAACTCCCAAACTTTTAAGGTGGTCCATTTCCCTACAGGGGATGGACTATACAGTGGAACATAGACCTGGGAGTAACCATGCCAATGCAGATGGACTCTCCAGATATTTCCACTTTGAACCTGAAGACGCAACTGGTCAATGTTAGTTTAATGTCCCTGCGTTTGCGGGGGGTAGTGTAGGAGACTAGAATCTGCTTCTTATGGTTACCTCCACTTGTTGCTGCTGTAACACTGTTTTTCAACTTTAGTCTGGCTGGGGCCCTGCTATTCAGGACCCCAGCCTAGCTGCTTCCTCTCTAAATTGATTCCTAGTACCTTAGGTACACCACAGATTGGATTCTGAGGTGCCCCTATAAGTCCCTAGTATATGGTATACTATGTACCCAGGGCATAGGTACCCCAGAGGCATACAAGGGGCTGAAGCATGTATTATGCCACCCCTGAGAAGCCCTCCAAAATGACACCACAGGTCTCCTACTGCCGCCTGGGTAAGGTGGTGCATGCACCCCTTACAGAGATATAGGTTCACTTATCTCACCTATCACTGCACATAGAAACCTATCAGTCACTCCTATGGCAGGATTTATCAATCCTGAAGACAGGGTGCTGAGTTTTGTGTGAGAGGGTGCCCATGCATGAGCAGAGCCCCTCTGCAGCCTTCAGAATCTCTTCTCCGGGGTTGTCTGTGATGCAGCCTGACCATATCCTCTTAAGTGCGTTATAACCCAACGGTAAATGCTAACTTTGGACTGGCTGCACGGAAACATGTTGTGTTTGGTGTCAAACAACTTGGAATCATACCCCCACACCAGTAACTGGTGCAGGAGTATGATCCCACCCTTCTAAAGGGAGAGACATGACAGCACCGGTATACCCAGTACCAGCTTAAAAGAGCCCTGGCATCACAAAATGGATGCTGCAGCCACAGACACGAGTCTGGCCTCCTGCTACTGACCGAAACTCTGGCAGGGGAGGCCTGGACAATAGGTTTCATGTTACAGGGAGGTGTTACCACCTCTCAGATCGGCCTTAGTGGATTAGGGCTGAGTGGGAGCACTCCAGGAGTGCTTTGAAGTCCTTCGCTGGGGGCACATTTGGTGTCTCTGTGCATAGTCCAGCGCAAACCGGTTGCAGGGGCTACCAGCCCCTGCTCTGGCGTGAAACTGGACAAAGGAAATGGGTGTAGCCACCCCTCTTTGCAAACCCGAGTTAGTCCAACCCCTTCCTTAGGTACAAAGAAGGAACCTCTGTAACCAGAACTTTAGATATTCCTGGACGAAACTCTGATACTGAATCCTGGAACTTTGATGGTCTGTTCAACGCCAGATGACTGAAGAATCTCCCTTGGAGTAAAGGAGTTACTCCCCTGCTTGGCAGGCACCAAAGACGCATCTGTCCGGTCTGCATC
The DNA here is from genome assembly GCF_964204655.1 of Triturus cristatus. Lineage (NCBI taxonomy): Eukaryota > Metazoa > Chordata > Amphibia > Caudata > Salamandridae > Triturus > Triturus cristatus. The sequence goes on along the minus strand of NC_140582.1, from coordinate 265,767,610 downwards.
TCCGAAGCTCCCGCCGGATGTCGAAGACTTTGCAACACCAGAGGTAGATTTCCAGACTTCCCAGAGGCTGAACCGAGTCCCCAGCAAAGCTGAGACCCGTAGCCCTCGTGGGTACCTTCGAACCAGAACCCCTGGACACCGTGCACATTTGCAAGTGCACCAGCTTCCCGACAACTCTTGAGGCTGTGAATTGGTTACTTTTAGCTCAGACCCGAGCACCTTTTGCACTGAAGATTGTGGGCCTACACTCCACGAGTGTTCCGTGAGCATGCTCTTTGCATTTACGCTTGAGGTCCCAACGCAATCCCTGGTCCGTCGACTGGTGAGTCCCTGTGAAGGTAACTCTGATTTTCTCTGGGCTTCCCTGGTTGCTCCAGACGTGCCCTAACTCCTCCTCTCTGGGGGAGTCTCTCGGACCTTGCTGGTCCGCACCGAAGCATCTTTCTCCTTTCTGTGTGGGTTGCTGTTGCCAAGGCTCGTTGTGGATGCTGCAGCACTCGACATCCTTTGTGGGTCAGCTCGAATCCAGCTCCTGGTCATCCTCGACGCCTCCTGGTCGTCGTGGCTGAAGAGTCAAGCTTCACCTTCTTCACCTGAAACACCCGACATCGGTAGTCATTCGTCTATCGTTCCCCTGGTCACTGGCAAGTGACCCAGGCTCTGTCCTCTCTGCTTTCAGGTTCTTCACATCTCTGATCCAAGCTTCGATCCCTTCGGACACTTCGCATCTTCCCGGCAGCAGCACTTCTTCGCCAGCGGCCATTGAAAATGACGAGGCGACCCGACACCATTTGACACCTATGCACCCGGCTTCCCTGGGTAAGGTAACTCGAGTACTCTGGTGCTCCCATGGGTGTTGTACCCAGAACTGTCTAAGTCCAAGAGGGTTTGGTCCTAGTCTATTTCTAAGTGTCCTTTAACTCTAAAAATCTAACCGCGACTTTCCCTATAGAAGCTATCGGGAGCTCATGGCTGTGTTCTCACACTGCACACGGCCCGTGGGTCCCCTGTGTCACTACCTTGGGTGGTTCCTTGGGGTCCCAGCGATTCTACTGGCTCTAGGCATTGTGTCTAGTTAAGTCGTGGTTCTTATACCACTATTTTAGTATATGGTTTGGCCCGCCCTTAGGGCTAACGTGTATTTGTGCTACTTTACTGTAATATTTGAAGTGTAACTCATGTGCTTTTACCTCTAGGATCATAAAGAGAATAGTAGGGTGTGTTTGGGAATTAATACATATATCTTATATATATATACCTGGTGTGGTCTCCTTTCATTTAGCCACTCAAGAGATTATAGAATGGTAAAACAAGCTGCTTTACATTCCTTCAAGACTTAGCCTTAAGGCTGCTCTCCATAGCTACCAGTAGGATAGCTTTCAATAAAGGTTGTCTTTAATAAGGGGTTGTTTGGACTGGTGCAAGGTGCCCACTATAACTAGTGGACAGCATTTACCAGGCCAACTTCTCACAAGGCCCATTTAAATATCCTGGCTGAAATGCTGCTTGGGCCTGGGACTCCGCTTGTGTGTATTGCTTTGATAACGTTCACCACTTGATATTGGCCTATTGATGTTATATCCACTTTGGTTTCTTGCCAAGGTTCTGTGTAACTCTAGACCAATTGTGACCTGATCTACATATAAACTTTTGTTATAGTATTCCTGGTAGGGATTTCCTGTATCTTTACCTTATCATGGAGACCTTCCTTAATGGTCTTTCAAACATAAACCATAAACAAACAAAGTTAAAATAGACATTTCAAAAGTAACTTCTTTGATATCTGATCTTGTTTCTGTACTAAGCTCCGTTACATTAGTGCAATCATGATGGGATCTTTAATATTATCTTTGTCATTGTTTGGAATCGGTGTAGGATTTAAGGTTTTGCACCTTCTAATTTAAATGTTCTCAGCTACCAGTATTGTTTGATCATACTTTGCAAGGGGGCTGTTAGTAAGATGCTGAGTTCATGTATGAGTCAGCAAAATCTCACCTGAGTGAGAGACTACCACAATATATGTATGGCCCATAAAGATTCCCTCATTTTGTTCAATTGCCAGGCAAACAGCTGCTACATACTTTAAACAACCAGGAAGAGTGGGGGTTACTGGATGTAATGTAGCAGAGAAGTAAGCACGTGCCACTTTATCTTATCATGCTTTTGAACTAGGGCCGAGAGGGCACACCCTTCTTTTTCGTGGCAGTAAAGTAAAAATTCCTTCTTGTAATTAGACATTCCAAGATCAGGTGCAATACACCAGGAAGGTTTTCCTGCATTCACCATCAAATGGCACCAGATCCTCTATGTCACAGTGAGTAAACTTCAGTAAAGGCTTTTTTATTGCGAGAAATGTTTGGAATCCACTGACAACAGTAGCCAACCTTTCTTAAAAACATCCTCATTTCCGTCTGAGAAGTTGGAAGATTCATTTTCAGGATTGCAGAAACATGTTTTTGGGGTACTTTCCTTGCCCATTTTTTATGTGGTACACAACCACACACAAACACACACACAACCACACCAAGCATTGGCATAGTCAATAGGTCTCGCCTTTGGGACCTTATAAGTGTTTAGCCACGCAACAGTTGATGTGGTTGCATCAAGGATATTGTGCTGCATAACTAAATACTTAGAAGGTCCAAAAAGTGAGACCTATTGGCTATGCCAATGCTTGCTTAATGTGGTGCCATAATAATCCCTTCTTGTTTGCAATATTGCATCTTGTAGGTGAAACCCTATGACCATTGTCAGCAAGATGGTTCAAGAGCGCAATTGTATCCAACTTGCAATCTTCCTTTGTCTTTGATGCCTCTAAAAGGTCATCAATATATTTCACTACCTCTGAGTTATAGGGCAGTTGCAAACCTTCAAATTATTACATTAGAATCTGACTAAAGATTGATAGGCTTTCTGTATACCCCTGTGGGATTTGACACTGAACATGAACTTTATTGAGAACTCGAAATGCGGAAAGATATTGGCTATCTTCATGATATGGGATGCAAGAGCATGCTTGGCAAGAGTCGATGGCTGTATACAATTCTGCATCCAATGGAATTTGGAACAATGTCACAGCAGGATATGTTGCCCATGGAAGACATGAGAGTACAATCTTTTTATTTACCTAAGGTCTTGGACTACCCTCCACTTTCCACTTCGTCTTTTACACCCATCACAGGTGCGTTGCAAGAACTACAAAGCAACTCTCATAAAATACCCTTCTCTAACATCTTTTGTATGATGGGTATTCCTTTGTTGCTTCTCAGGAAAGCTTGTATTGTCGAGTACTAGGATAAAGTGCATCTGGTTTGATCATGATCTTAACTGGTTCTGCACTCTTTATTACTCCTATTTCTATACCTGTGAAATCCCATACATCTTCTTTATCTGGGTGTCTTAAATCAAGAGGCAAGGTATATTTTATAAGAATTAGCTACATCTGAGCTCTTGACTCTTGTGATTTTATTTTAAATACTGAATCTTCATCTTGGGTTTCAATTGTGACACCATCCGTTGTGCACTATATCACAAAATTCATATTGCAAAGTAAGTCTCTGCCAAGTAAATTAACAGGACTCAAATTACACAATATTAATTGGTGATCATTTTCCATCAACCTTATTTTTACAGGAACGTTTGCTGAAACTTGATAAGTAATCTGTTTATTGCATATTCCTACATCTTGGACTTCTTTTCTCGAGAGGAGTAGGTTAGGGACCTCTTTGGAACAAACCATGAAGCCAGGATTGATTAAAAATGATACAAGGCGGTCATTCACATCACCATCTATGTATGGGCCACTCTGGTCTACCTTCAGGGCTGCACCACACATGCAATCTTCCTCCCTCATCAGGCACCGTCATGGCAAATTTGTTGCACCCAGTAAGAACTGAGAAAAATCATTGTTCAGAATACGTTAATTCTGCTGAAACCATTGGTTGTATGGCACTTTATTTCTCATGTTTTTCTGCTCAAGAAACTGCATATTTATATGAAATTGCCATGAATTCTGCACAATCTGCATAGGCATCTGTTAATCTGGGAAAGAAAACTGTGTCTTTGACTGATTTGCTTTTTACTGCATCTAGTATACAACATTCTTTTGAATTCGATCTGGTATCTGTCTACATTTACTCTACCCCTATGTTGGGTTGTGCCAGCACCATATCACTCCTCTTTCCAACTCCTTGCATTCCTTGCATCCCAAAATTTGAATTAGCACTCACACAGGAACTTGCAGATGGCACAACATCCGTACATTAATTCATCTGATTTTTACCACTTCTCTGAATCTGTTTCGTCTGCAAAATCGTCAAATTCTCCTTGATCTTTTTCTGCTTCGCATCAAAACAGTCACTTCAGTATTTGGCATACTTGATTATCTCATCAATACTCTCGGGCATATATATTATGATATCATGCAGTGAAGCTAGTCACCTCACTGCGCTGCATGATAGGGAAAGGGTAGGAATGAGCCGTACTTAACATTGTAAGGCACATTCCTGCCTTTTCCCAGTTCTGGTGCAAAATGTGCTGCCTAGTGCCAAGGTAGGCACTCCTGCACCATGGTGCAAGGGTGCCTGTGTTGTTAGCAGGATTGTTTTTGTGCAGAAAGGGGCACCTTCCTGCACAAAAACAATCCCACGAGGCATCTTCCACTTTCTGTGTGTGATGCACAATGCAGCACACATAGACAGATGAAAAAACAAGGAGAAATAAACATACTTCTGTATAGTTTACTGCAATAGAATGTATATTGTTAGCGAGGGATATTCTGAAGGGAGTGAGGACATTGTGGAGGCTGGCTCTGGAGAAGAGAGTCAAGCAGTTATATTGCTGGGAAAACCTTACTATTAGAAGAAGAAAGAAGAAGATTGGTGTGGCTTCCTCTTTACATGGCGATGAGGATGGGATATATGTTAAAAACAGATTTTTCCATTGTGTCTATGGCACTTATTTTCTACGGGGCCAACAAAGATGATTAAAAATCGTCCCTTGACAAAAATTGACAAGACGTGGTTTCAATGACTCATAGATTTCAGCTTTCGTTAATCCACTTTTGCCCCTTTATTTTATTTCTCCTTCCATTGAATCTACTTCACAAATCTGCTTGTTCCTTGTTTTTTATTTTTTTCCTTCTTTCTTGTGTCCAGGGGTGCAGTGGCGTCACTAGGGTTGGTGTCACCCAGTGCGGTAACTCATGGTGTCACCCCCTCACAACTTACCCCATTGACCTCCTCTGAGTCCGCCAGTGTGAGAGAGTTTGGAGCTTGGCTGACTGCTCCAGAGAACGAGTGATCTGCCCCGCCGATGACAAGCCCTCCCGCCCGCACAGGTGCCTACCGGAGCCGTGATGCACCCGGCGCTCCGCTCGGGTTAAGGTTCTCGGATAGGATTCAATCCTCCTGGCGAGTAATCTACAGGGGCGGCCTCTGGGGGCTGCGTGGCTGGCTGTATACTTTGAAAACCCTTCCGTAGGTGGTGATGGAATCCCCAGGCACACCTGTACTCCGCCTCGAAATAGCTCTCCGTCCCCGATGTCACCACGCAACGCAGCTCATGTTCTTGTTCACGATATGGGCGCACCAGTTCCTAAGCACAACAAAAGAGACAGAGGGAACAGCACGTCAGTGCCGAACATCAATGGAGTTCATATCTGACCCCTGGGGCATGGCAATTAGCAGTCTTCAGGGGGCAGGAGCTGACACGTTTTAATCCCAGAAGGGAACCAGGGTGCAGAAGTATTGATGGTGCCATTTTAGCCATGAAAGGGGGGAGAGGTTGTGTGTGGACCAAGAGATTGTAGGAAAAGAACATGAGGTTTAATTTAAATGGCATGTGTTCAAAAACATTAGATTCCGGCTAATGGCTTGAAAAGCTTGAGGAGAGAGTGAGGTGGTGGGCTATTGGATGCAAAAAAAAACAGTCGAAGGTATTTGCTGATCAACGGACAGGGAGCAGTCTGAGCGGGGGGGAGGGGCTCATTTACATTTGTCATTCTATCGCCCTGCGTTCACTTTGTGATCCATCAGGAGGGGGTTTACCCCCATTACGAGGGATGGATACCCACTCACAGGCAGCCACCCCATACTCCTAGACATGCCTGTCCCCTCTTCTAAAGTGTCATCTTCTGCACTGGCAGATAACGTTTACATTTTCTTAATACTGCTTTTCTTAAATTAATTTAAAAAATCACGCCGAAAATTCCCCAATATCCAGCTCATGTGGATGATGTGGTTCCATCTGCAAAGTCTATCCCAATCCATGCCACCTAATTAGACATTGTGCATAATAAATCACTGGCTTCAATACATTCTGGAAGCTTAAACGGCCACTGCCGGACAGACTGGACTACTTAATGTATGTGTGTGTTAGCTTTGCAACAATTGCCTGACTTCTCATGCCAATAACGTGTATTGCATGGACTCCCACCCAAGACATTAGCCCGCAGCTGCCCAGAGGCACGAGGTGGCCTAAAGACGCCAGGTTGCCCCCTACGGCGGGGCCTCCCTTTCAAACTGCGCTAAGTGCGGGCCGTGCCGCGGTGGAAGTGCGTGTGTGAAGGAGGGCTGCCTGTGAATGATGTCTCTTCCATTTTCACCCTCGGCACACGCACGTGTATGGCTGGGGAGTAGCGGGACGTCATTCAGTCTGCTGTGGAAAAAGGTGTCTTCCCCAAATGCTCCTATTTCGACGGCAGCGTGCGCAGTCCGACAGTTCTAATGTGTCTTTCTACTTTGCCCTGTCAATTTTTTATTTAATTTCCCCAAAACATGTACATAAGTTAAAACATACCCCCCCCTTGACCTTCAATACTTCACCTGTACAACATTCATATGCTGTAAAAGCTGCACCCTATCCTCGTTTCTCCACACTTTAGCTTTTTTCCAGTTTTATTATAGCGCGAACTCGACCCTCCCCCCAAGGTATTGGAGCGCTTTACATGAGCACCAGTTATATTACACCACACATTACACCAGCTCTCACTCACACAGATATCCTCCCCCACGTGTGCTGCTTCCCATAGCTACACAGGGTGCATGGACCCCTAATACAACGAAGGGAGTTGGGCCAGAGCCCCTGGTTTTGTAGTAAACCCCTTTCACCCTAAGGCGTCAGTGCCACGGCTCCTGCTGATAGATAAAAGTATTCATTGGAACTCCCTACTCAGTGTGACTTGCCTCACCAGTCTTACACGTGGCTATCGCCCCTGCTCCAAGTAATTCATAACTTGAGGTCAGATCTCCCTGGCCCCGGGCACTTACTTGCTCTTGTGGCCCGGCCGCTGGTACCGCAGGTGCGGGGTGGCCTCGCAGAGCAGCAGCAGGAAGCTGCCGAGCAGGAGCAGCGGGGAGAGCGCCCCCTGCCGCCAGAGTGCCATGGTGCAGCTGGAGCGGGGCGCTGTCCCGGGGCCGAGGAGAGAGCAGGCAGGGAGCTCACCGGTCAGATAGGTGCAGCGCCGCGGGGAGGCCTTGGCTCCTGCTCAGCTCAGGGCTCACCCCCACCCTCGCCCTCTGAGAAGCGGACTCCGCGGGGAGTGAGGGGAGGATGCTCGAGGGAGGGAAGGCTGCGGCCGGAAAAGAACAGCCTGTCCAAGCAGCCGGATTACACACTGCCTCTCCTCACGGTCCCTCCTCTTGGCTCTGCCCCCCCTCTGGTTGTACCACCCTCTCTGTGCCTCCGGAGGTCCCTCGACCGTGACTGCCCCACCAAAATATCACCCCGCCACAGACGCATTCATTCACAGGGCTCAATATTTGCATGACGGAGCAACGCGCCTCCAGAAAACTTCTGGAAGCACAAACAACGTATTCGGGGGCCAGGGGTAGTGAAAAATGCGCGCCGAGGTATGGTTGTAATATCCAGGCTGGTCTCCGGAGTAGTGTACGTTTCAGGAGGGATTTATGGCTTCTGAGGGGGTCTCTGGTGGGGAAAGGATGATTAGCAGCAGGCGCGTCACTAGAGGGGTCCGGGGGGGGGTGATATTTTTCATTTTGGTGTCACCCCATGTGATGGTGTCACCCGGTGCGGTCCGCACCCCCCGCACCCCCCTAGTGATGCCACTGCAGGGGTGGGAATACCTCAATGTCTGTCCCCTGCCAGACCTACGCTCATCGCCATGTCCTCGTTACGCCTCACCTGGGAAGGCGTAGCAGTTTTGGCATATTCCCAGGTCTACCACTTATGGTAAATCTGGGAATGCATCAAAATCCATGGGTTTTGCATGGAACACCCACACACCTCCCATGGAAAGCCTCCCTGAAGCAGAGTAATGCAGCAATTTTCACTTCGTTGCATTATTCTGTATTTATCAAGCCACTGGGGGCTATTCAAAATAACCTTGCGTGGCTTGATAAATTGCATCTTAAGGGTTGTATCGCTTTTGCACCCCGTTACTTGGTGCAAAAGCGACACAACCCTATGGTAAATATGGACCTTGGCCTGCCAACACATCACACTCAACTGAATATGTGGGACAAGTTCCAGAAGCAAACCTAAAACGAAAGCACAGACAAATCCGCTAATACCCTTTCTTGCTGGCTCTTCAACTCCACTGTATTTATTATAAATTTGAATAAGCCTCTCATAATATGCATGCACCAATTCTTTCGGCTGTTGTGGGGCTCTCATTATCTTTGCCCAATTCACTTCCTTCTCTGACATCTTCTGTTTCAACTGATCATCACTGCTTTTTATGTTTCTATAACCAAAGCAGCTGGGACATTATTAGGCAGAACTCTTGGTGGTTTCCTTGTCAGCCACGCAACAACCACTTTGCACTTTGTCCACAAATCCTTAGGAACAACAGTCTCAAACAATGTATTCAAATCAACCCAAAGCACTTGCAAAATAGTCACTAATCTGTTACCTCAGTGTAACACCTGTCTGGTTCCTCTCTAAATTTAGGGAACTTTGTCATAAAAGCAAAGAGATCACCCCTGGACCAAGAAACATGTATATACTTCTTTCCAGGATTTTCCCACAAAGGAAACACTGTCAAAACCAATTTCATCTCAGGCTTATAACCTCATTCACTTTCTTTTCTGAATCAATCTATTTATTTTCTGAGCTAGCGTTCTTCTTCTGCTTATTTTTGTATTTTCTCAAATCTCTTAAGTCTTCTATGTAATCAATGTATTCTTTAATATGAGCTTGTAGAGATATAAGACCGATGTTTTCTGCCTCACTCAATTTAATTTTGTAGTTTTTATGCAAGCTCCTTGTTTTGTGCAAATCAATGTAAAATTCTTCTACTAAATCTTCAAGCTTACCATGAGCTTCATTTGCACATAGTGCAGCTTCTTTGATTTAATATCTCAGTTTATCTGAATTCTATAACAACAATATTTTTGAGTCAATTGTCTCCCCAAATGCAATTTTTCAATTAGAAATGTTAATTTCTCTCTTCTCGTGTAGTGTAGAAGCTACAGCTTCAACAACAGACACCATTGTATCCACAGCAGTTGCACTCCCACTCGGAGCAGGTAAAGCTGTCAAGCCATCCCCAAGTGGAGCACTTCAAGTATCAAATGTTGTTTTCTAGTGTAGTCATACCTGGTTTGCCTGCACCAATATCAGGTAATGGTAAGCTTTGTGACTATCCACCAACTTTTCTGTGAATAGAAATCCACACAAAAAATACACACATCTACAAACAAAACCTTGTCTGTGCAGCATAAATATGAGAGAGAAGCTAAAGATAGGTGAAAATATTCCTTATGTTGACAGAAACTGAACTAGTGCTTCTGTGTTACTCATTAATCACAAAATTCGCACTAACGACTAACTATTCCTGTCCAGCAGTATTCCATCCCTGATTAGCATGTTTACTTCTGTGCACTAAAAAATAAGCGAACACTAATGAAATTTAAATACATTCAATCTAAAGTTTGAAGATTCTTATTAATGCAGAAATCAAAATAAATAATTTATGTCTCTATGTGGTGCCTCACAAAACACACTACACAGCAGACAAGTTCACCAATATATCTTGAGACCTTGGGCTACCACACGTTCCATTACTTTAACCAACAAGCATTTCCAATGCAATCGGTCTCACCTTTGGGACATTATATGTATCTATCTATGCAGCACATTAGCCTGGGTGCTGAAACATCTACTGTTCTTTAACATGGAGGGAAATTTAGCACCAAACTTCGTGACACGCTATGTATGAGAACACATTGAGAGAAATATTGCCTTTCAGCTGGAAATGGTATAGTCCAAAGCTCTGTTTTTAATATAAAAGCAGGGCCTTCGGTGGGCATATCACTGAAAATACAAGATTCGAAATAAATATTATTGTCTACGGGTGCTCGTGGAAGACATTTTCTATGGGTTGGAATCTAGAGAATGCTAAAGTGATTCTGATATTTTACTAACCTCTGCTGGTCGTTCTCTATCAAGAAACTTAAATAAAGGCAGTTGTCAGAAAAAAATAAAAATAAAGTCCATTAGTAGAAAGCAATTGTGGTATTTTAATGACCTCTGCTGGTCGTTTTCTATCAAAACAGTTAAATGGAGGCAGTTGAACAGAAAAAAAGTCCCTAAGCGGAAGCAGATAAGTTCTAGGGCTCATCTCCAGAGCCCACAATACATACACATATAAGTATATACCAAAGTATATACTAAAGTATATATACTAAAGTATATACAAGAGGTCTCGAATGCTCGACCTAAAAATGAGCATACATTTCAACAGCTTCTTTGACACATCTATGATACAGTCCAAAATAGGCTCAGCAACAAACCCAAGTTTTAATTCACAAATATGAGAAAATCATCAAAATCACAGTGTTTACACCACCTAATAGCTGCAAATTAGCAACACATAACAACAATCTCACATGCAGCATAATTCATGAAATGACAAAAATCCAGACTCTCTAATTACAAATCGCAACATGCATCAGCAAAATGCCAACAATGCTCTCAATCACTCAAAATTAATCCCATCCTAATAATACTTACAATCCTTTGCTTTTGAACAGCACTGGAACACCACAAATATTTCCAAATTATAGACTCATGGGGAAGATAGACAAAATCTAGATCTGGACAAAAATTATTTCAAAAGCGATCTCTTATCTTATCTCTTTATTCCACCTCTGACACCAAAACTGTAGGCATGCTATTACTCAGATGATCAGCATGATTTCATTGCGCCCAATTTTCAGGGGCCGGGGATGCTGTTAACCTATAAAACTGGAGGGTAATGTGTCCCTAGAGACAAGATTCCAAACAGCATTTCAAAATACAGTCAATAAAGAAGGATTTACTCTAAAAGAGAGTTTGAGATCAGAAATTATAAAAATTTTAAGTGCAATGCAGAAAATAGAAAAATGCAAATGCAGAGGCAATCTCATTGCAATCAATCAAAGAATCAGTTGCCATGAATATTCTCAATTACTGAAATAATGCAATAATGAGCAAAAATTGGGTAACTTGACTAAGTCCTAAATGTGCAGCAAATCAATAGAAAATCAGACAGCATTCTTAGAAAAGATTCAACAAGAACTTGGGTGACCCCCAATTTCAAGGGTTTATATGGCCTATTGTGAGCATTATTACAGAAAATCACATTCCATATTTCTAAACCATCACATAACCCTATCATCTTAGCAATGATCCACTACACGCAGGCAGGCATCATTGCAGTATCATGCAAGGGTGCCTGTGTTGCATCTAATCAGCACATAGTGTGCAAGCTCTAGTAGGGTGTAGAGATGCGCTATATCTTAGTATATAATTGGGCGTTTCTACTCTCTCTCTTTCATGCAATGCAGCTCAGAAACTTTGCTTGCTGACTGCATTTAGTGAAACATTAGTAGAAATGTCCCTAAGTAAGAATCTCAGATTGATTCATAGGAACAGTGCAAAGGCAACAAATAGAAGAAAGTTGGGGCGATGAATGACTTCAATTGAATTTAGAAAAGCCCCAACCTTCCCAATCAAATCAAAATTTACATTTTTTTAAATGTGAATTAAATAACATATTTCATCATATGTGTACTTATTTGATGAAAGCTTGTTTCTGTATTTTTTTTGTATTGTTTTGAAGGCTTATAAAAAATCTAAGAATCATTGCAGAAGGCAAAAATAATGGTTAGTTAATATGTAAGATAAATCAATCAATCAATCAATCAATCAATCAATAGTCTTTATTCGATTCACAGAATCATAAAAGCATCGTACATACCAACAAGAAATATATAAGATCTATTCACAAATATAAAACGGATCCCTCATTAAAATACACATTACAACATTTAAAACCTAATGATAGCAAAAAGTGCAACGTAGTAGTTACCCTGACACTCATAGTATGTCATACCTAAATTTTTGACAGCTTTAGCATATAAGGTACTCCTTGCTTACTTAGAGTCAAGGTATTCATATATAACCAGGATTGATTTTCCATAAAGTGCAAAGTGCTTCATCTTAAAATACTATGATTTTTGTATAAAAACGTGTGAACGTGACTTCCCTAAAAGTATTTACAGTCAAACATAAACTTTAAATACAGTATGATTACATATGTTGGAATTTCCCGTAAATCACAGTTAAAATAGATTTAAAATGTAAGTCCCTTTTTAATCCTAATATAATTAGCTGCCAATAAGAATCTGCTGGTGCCAAATACAATGAGTTTTGAAGAGTCAGTTTTTAGGATACGTAACATTTCAAGATATTTTCCAACACATAACTTCCTACCCAGAGGTTTTATCCACTTATTTCTAGGTGCTCTATAGGCAGGGCAAAAAAATAAAACATGTGCTACATCCTCTTTCGTTCCTATATTGCATTGGGAACACCTATCATCAATTTCCCCACTCTCTCTCTGGGCAGAACCCCATTTAGCTGTAAAAGACTTAATCTGGAGAGTGCCATACCTAAATTTAAGGTACAGTACTTTAGCGAGTTGAGGCTCGATCTCGTCCAGTAATTGTTCAAAACGGGGGTATATTTTAAACATCAGAAATTGAGAGGTAAGATAAATCAATATACATAAGGCTCAATCAAATGTAGCAAAGAAGTTGACATGAAGTCAAATCTCAGAGTAAAATATTCTAAGTTCTAAGCGAGAGACAGGTTGATGAAGATCTGCACTCAAGAGTTAGGCAACTAGTTGATTGGCTCACCTTCAATTTCAAGGCTTTTAATAACAAAATTTACAGGAAAAGTTACATCGTCATCATAAAATGAAATAAATGTTTCATGGTTTAACCAATCACAGTACATCAATATAGGCCTACATAAAATAATAATTAATCCCTATTTGACCTAGCTTCAATGGATGTGAGAGTCCAAATCTAGATACATACAAAACAATGACAAGCTTATTCATGAATAGGCCTACAGTGGCACAAGCGGGAAAAAATGTGAATTCTTGAAGAACAGCATGTTAACAGAGAACATTTGGTTTGTGCACATTTTGTTACATGCTAAGAATGAAGAAATGAAAACCCACACATCATGTCTGTGTTAAGATTCAAGATGGAGTCGGGTCCTAGTTTTAGGTCTTCTTTACCAACCACAGCAAAATACAATTTTGGGAAGTGCAGTAATTTTGTTTTAAATGAAAATTTTAATAATGATAAACACACATATCATTTATAAATAGGAGTAGCACCTGAACCCTGGTCTCTGCACTACTCCCCCGCTGCTGCTGCCCAACTCCTCGTGACTGCTGCCTAACTCGCAGCCCGAGGCCGGCGGTTCAGTCCTGCTACCCACTAGGCCACACATACTGGTATTTTACATTCGGTATTGTGTCAGTTATTTTGCAGTCTTATCTGTATTCTGGCAGTTTATTTCCTTTTTGTGTTACGCATTTTGCCCAATACTTCTGTTATTTATATCTTGTCCTGTATTTTTCCCAGTGCCTGCCGTTTTCCTCCCGCTCGCAGCCCTCCCATCTCCCTGCCAGTCCCTCCCACCACCCAAGACCACTTATGAAGGCCACTGAGTGGCAACGCCACTGGCACCAAAGCCAAGCCTGTCTGTGCCCGTCCATGCCTGGACCACACCCAGTGCCGGAAACTCTAGCCCTCTGCTCTCCCACAAATACTCTGCTGTAGACCCCAGGGCCCTGTTCCCCAGATACAACAGCAACTACTGCCTCATATCGCCTTGCTCCACAGAGGGACCGTCACCTGCATCCTCTGCCGAATCACCTCCACACTAGCACCAGCACCGACCACAATCACAGCAACCAGCGCTATGCCAACCCCGGAAGTCGTGACCTGGCTGGAACCACTCAGCTGCCTCCTCATCAATGCCAGATTGCTCTGCAATAACACCACCAAAGTCTGGGACACCATATCCACCCTTACCCCCGACGTGACCTTCATTACAGAGCTCCGCACCATTGACATAATCACCTTCAAAGGCACACTCGCATATGGACTGCAAGGACCACAAGCTGGCCTCAGCGACACCATCGCTGAGTTTGTCGCCTCGCTCACCATCAAATCCGAATGCTACATCTTCTTGGGAGACCTCAACCTCCACATTGATTCCACTGAAACCAACTCCACCGACCTCCTGGAAAGATTAGACAACATTAGCCTCAAGCAGCTTGTCACAGACCCCACACACAAATCAGGACACATGCTGGACCCCATCTTCACATCCAGCAACAGAATCAGATATAGCCACCCCTCAGAACTCACCTGATCGGACCACTCCATCATACACTTCACCCTCGCCGGACCTCCACGCACCACACCCATATGTCACAGTGCCCCCTTCCACAGCTGTACAGAGGTCACTCAGCACCAATGGACTGATGCCCTCAGCATCACAAAGCCCAATGTCACCACCAACGTGGACCAAGCAGGAGAGAACTTCAACACCAGGATCACCAGTGCCACCGACCGAGTCGCTCCCAACAAACCAGCCAAAATGCACAGCCATACCAAATGAGCCATCTGGTACACCTGGGAACTCATCACATCAAAGCGCAGATACAAACACCTAGAAAAAAGATGGCTCATCTGCAGGGGAAACACCGACCGAGCCACCTTCATGTCGACCCTCAACAACTACCACCAACAGCTTGAAACTGCAAGAAAGGAGGCCCTGACTCACCGGATCGAGACCAACACCAACCAAACCAAAGAACTCCTCACCATCGTCAGAGAGTTCACCTGCCCGTCAGCCACAGAAAACTCAATCCCCTCCTCACAGGAACTTTGCAATGCTCTTGCCAACCTCTTCCACAACAAGATAGCAACCATCTACAGAAACTTCAAACTCCAACCCACCGACCTCCTCAGCATCCCACCAACTACCAGCGCAGACCATCACCTGGGAATAACTCTTCACACCGAACATAACTACTCTAATGAACCCCATTCACTCGGGAGCACCAATAGACCCATGCCCTCATTGACTTTTCGACCTTGACAGAGACGAGATAAGCAACCAACTCACAACCATCCGCAACATCTCCATCACCACAGAAACCTGTCCCGACACCCAAACACACAGAGGTGAGACTCCTCCTCAAGAAACCATCTGCAGACCCCAACGAGCTCCAGAACTACTGTCCTGTCTCACTGCTCCCATTTCCCGCCAAAGTCCTGTAGAAAGCCATCCACCTCCAACCCACCGAACACCTGGAGAGAAGCAACCTGCTGGGCCCTTCCCAATCAGGTTACAGAGCCAACCACAGCACAGAGACAGCCCTGATTCCCGCAACAGACGACATCCGCACCCTACTCGTCTTAAGAAAATCGGCTGCCCTGATCCTGATCAACCGCTCTACAGCCTTAAACATCATCTCCCACCACACACTCATCGATCGACTGTGCCAAATCAGAAGCACTCACACAAGGTGCTCAGATGTATGGTACCCTTTCTCATGAGGGGCACCCACAAAGTCTGCCTCCCTCCCTTCAACTCACAACCCAAGCACACCATCTGCGGCGTCCCTCAAGGCTCATCCCTCTGTCCTATCCTCTTTAACACATATAAAACACCACTCGCAGACATCGCCAGATTGCATGACATGAACATCATCACCTAATCCAAGGATACCCAGCTCGTCCTCTCACTCTCAGGGGACTCCACCTCGATGAACACTAACTTCCACAACTGTATTAAGAACTTTTCAGCTTGGATGAAGAACAACTACCTGAAGCTCAACATGGACAAAACTGAAGTTCTGAGCTTTTGGCAGGCACAAGTAAATTAGGAGAAAATGGGGTTTCCACTTCCAGGTTGGAGGCGCGCACAAATATACTTAGACCTATCAGGTCTACTTCCAGTTCAATGCTTTCAATTAAGATTTTTATAAAGTTTCAATCTGATTCAAAATCCATTGTATTTTATTTCATTCTTACTGACGTTCTTTGTTTTTCACAAATTCCTTCTTTGCTGAGACGTCAATATATTACATTTTCACAACAACCCAATGCATTTCGGGTCAAAAAATGACCCTTCCTCAGGGGTCTATAAATGGAAAAGACAAAGAAATATTTTGAGCTACTCAGCCATTTTTTGACAAATTAAAAAAAAAAATTTAACATCTAATGTAATTGCATCACTGTCTGTTGAGTAAACTGTGTCACAACAGTCTAATTATCATGCATTCCTAATTCACCTCAGTTCCCTTCATAATGTAATACTAAACTATCTAGATCAAATTGGTTCCAACGGTATCACTCTCAAACAAAAATCAAATTGTAAAGGTCACCTGCGATATAACGATTTTAGTTGAAAAAACAAGTGCTGTTGCTCATGTTTTCTACGGCGGTGATAAAGCCACTATTGATAATATGGTGCTCATGCAGTGTTTGTTATAAAACTGTGCGCTCAAATCCTTCGTGTTTTACAATGTTTTTCTGTCAGCGTTTAGTTGCATAATGCAACCAGCTTGTGAGCCTATTTTAATCGTAAAAAACGTCCCAGGTTACTACAACAGTAATATCGTAGCGGTACTCTGATAGTGTTCCGCATTGAGCACTTACTTCCGTGTGAAAAAGTCTCCCGCATCTCAGTCTTCCAATCAAAATCGGGTTTGTAAACCTCGGCGTAACCTCACTATTTATTTGCTAACTTCCAATCGCGGTACCGTGGTTGGTCCCGATCAGTGCAAAAATGATTTAATAAACGATTTAATAAACATTCGTTTGACACTGCTAAGCTTCCTAGATACTTTATAATCGCATCGGTGATTGTCAACGGTAACATTACACCTTATAAACACTCAAATATTCAGAAATCGTTTCATAATGAAACCATGAATTTTAACTAGCGCATATCAAGCACAGTAAAATAAAATGATTTTGGAACCCTATATAAACAATATTTTCATGGAAAACCAATCGAGAATGTAATTACAAGGTAGTATTACAAGTTCAGCCATTTTGAATTGGGATGATAGTGTTCATGCAGGAGTGCAATATCCCTCTCCTCATTTACTGTTCAAAGAAAACAGGATAATTCTATCCTGTCATTAATTCCTGACGGTTGCATGCTGTCCATTTTTCTGATCCAGAAATATTCTGCTTTAAGTCTTTGTTTGTGCACATCCATAGCTTGGTGTGGTTTAATCACTTCCAATACAGTAAATCGTAGCTGTGAGATGTTATGACCTGCTTCCATCCAATGAATGGCCAGTGTAGACTTCTGATTCTTATTCCTGATATTTCTTTTGTGTTCAGTTATTCTTACTTTGATCTTACGCTCCGTTTGTCCTATGTACAACTTCCCACAAGGACACTTTATGCCTTAGATTACTCCTCTAGTGTCGCAGGTGCTTGAATGAAATAAGGGAATCTTTTTCCCAGTCATAGGATGCGTAAAATGTTGGCCAGTTATCACATTGTTGCAATGCGTGCAATTTTCACATCTTCTCATTCCCTTGTGTGTAATATTCTCACTCTTAGTGTTTTGTCTCTTTATTAATTCCTTCAAATTTTTAGATCTTTTATAAGCAAATGTGATTTGGTTAGCGACTAGTGATTGCAGGTCCGGTTCCTCTGTAATAAGAGACCAATGCTTTTTTCATGATTGTTGTGATCTGAACAGTTTGCACTGAGTACTTCAATACACACACTGTAAGTTTTTTATCTGTTTTTTCTTTCTTTTTAAGTAAAGACTCTCTGCTCATGGATAAGACTTTAGTTTTTGACTCCTGGAGTACAGTTTTTGGATATCCGCGTTTCGTGTATTTTTGGATCTGCATATCGATAGTGGAGGACAAGTCATTTGGATCTGATGATTTGGCAGGCACACCACGCTCTGGAATGACTCCTGGTGGCCATAGGAACTGGGACTCACCCCCCACTCCAAAAGACCATGCCTGCAACCTTGGTATCATCCTGGACAGCAAACTCTCCATGAAACATCAGGTCAACGCCGTCTCCTCAGCCTGCTTCCACACGCTCCTCATGCTATGTAAAGTCTTCAAGTGGCTCCACATTAGCACCAGGAGAATGGTGACGTAGGCCCTTATCACCAGCCGGCTGCATGCACTCTATGCAGGCACTGCCACCGAACTCATGAAAATACTCCAGACAATCCAGAATGCAGCAGTCAGATTGATCCTCAACTGGCCCAAGAGGACTCACATCACCCAGCCGCTTAAGAAACTACACTTGCACCACGGAATTGAAATATGCCAATTCAAGCTTCAGACCCATACCTACAAAGCCCTCCGCAACCAAGGACCTGCCTACATGAACATCCATCCGCCTGCTCTTGCACGAACTGCCAGGAACCTCCGCTCCACAAACCACACCCTCGCTCAGATATGAGGCATCTGCCACTGACGCTCTGAAGGACACTCCTTCTCCCACCTCACGCCAAGTCTCTGAACGCCCTCCACCTCCGTACTTCACCCTTGTTCTTCCACCTCTGAACTATGATATCACCTAACACAACATTTAATAATGTATGTTTTTCTTTACCAATTTTATTTTACCTTTCCCAAGTTTTTATGGAATTTAATTTAATCAGTTTAATAAATGGAGGAGTTCCGCAGCACCACCCACTTTTTTTTACCGTGCCCTACATTTAATGTATTGTTTCTTATTTCCGTTACCAAAACTGCTAGTATCTAATAGTTTTCCATTCTTTTTCTGATGTTTTTGTTTCCATTTTGCTTGTTTTCCTGATTCAATTATCCTAAATATGTATCCTCAGGTAATTTACTGAGTACAACAGAGCTGAAATACAACAAGATGTCTGAAAGGGAAGGATATTTTTGGCCAATTTAGAAAATGTGACAAACACATAAAAAAGAGAGTAAAGTTTGACCAACTTGACAGTTTCAAAAACTGTTTCTTCTAAAAAATATATTGGTTCAGTGCTAATGTAAAGTAATATGCACCTAAAGTGACCCTCAGAGTGCAGTGGGTATATGCCACGCAGGAAGTGTCACGCAGTTTAGTACCCCATGACAGCACCACTCGCTGAGGGAGCGCATGGAGCTACACTACAAGGCGCTACGCTCACAAATGATGCTCCTCACGGTGGGGTCACTGCTCTCCTCCAAAGGAAGGCTGGGTGCAACCGCAATGACATCACAGCAGGAGCCACACAACACTATTATTATTGTCATTTAACATTTTAGAGGGAAGAGTGCTCAGGTACACAGACCTTTTTTTAATATTTTATACTTAAACAAATATGTGCACACAAAATATGTGAAAGTATTTCATTATTTGTACATATGTTTTGTTAGCTGCCACTGCACACGTCTACTCTATTCTATATAATGTTTAAAGTAAATAGATTTGAACTCTTACATAACATTCGAACACACAATCATTTGCAGTGCGCACTTGAAAGATTAGTGCCACAGTGCCACCTACTGGTTGAAGGTAATCCTAAATTCATCAAATGCAATTGAATTTACCGTAATTCAATGTACAGCACAATTTTTAGGTCTCGCCTACTCAGCACGCATGAGTTGCTTAGGAGGAGACCTTTAGTAATCGATTCCCTTTTTCTGCCAAAAACGTGCATACTTTGCATTGCTTTCAATTGCAACGATTGCACGTTTGGCGATTCCCTTGCGGGAGCGAGCTTTGAAAGCATCTGTTTGTACTTAACAGATGATTCCTGTTCGCTCCCGCAAAGGAAACAGGCGCAGGCCCCCGCCTCTCTCCCCTCCCCCTGCTGCCTCCTCCTCTCCTCGTCTTTTTTTACTTTCAGCACGAGGTGCGCGTGCTTGTTTTTCTTTTTCAGACAGGCACTGTTCATTTGACACTTTGCCATATTCTGTTTTATTGTGCGCTTGTTTTTCTTTTTCAGGCAGTCACTATAGATTTGACACTTTGCCATATTTCATTTTATTGATGTTACTTTTGCTGCTCTGTTTTCTGGTAAGCCTGCCAGTTCAAGTGCACCTTTTTGGGTTTATTCTTAACAAAAGCTGATTAGTTTCGATGTCATTAACCTGTCATCAAGGTCATTTGCCATCCTGCCTAAAGTTTCCATTTTATTACACCAGCTATGGGCTTGCCTTGACAAATCCGATGAGGTTTATCTGCCTGGGGCACGTTTCAGTGAAATACTTCCAGCAATTATCCATGGTAGGAGCGACTCCCAGTGAGATGAGCCGCCCTGACCACCACGGGCCGGATCGATAGACTTTGGGTAGCTCCGATTGTGTTTATTGTAGTTAATGATGAGGTTCCATTTACAGCTCTGTCATGAGGCTATCATCCAGCCAAGGAGGATGAGCTCGCAGCGTGCCCTTTTCTGTCATCATTATATCGTAAGTCTTGGAATTTATTTTAAGAACGGGGTTTAGAGCTTGGTGGGTTGGCCTGGCCCTCACTGCTCAGTGCTCGTCGGCAAAAAATGAAAGTCAGGTGAGTTAACCTGCATCCTTTCGTTAATGATTCGTCGAGATTGGTCTGTGCCTCGCGCTCCCAGGACCCTTGCATGACGTTCACTTGTACACTTTTTTCCTTAAGAATGCTCCATCTAGAAACCTGTTTGTGGCAGCTTTGCACTCCGTGAGGGGAGAAATGCTATGTAGTGGCAGCCTGTTTTTGTGAAGGCATGGATGCAGTGAGCGCCGGCACGTCCCCTGCTCTGCAAAAAGAAATGTCATTTAAACATATTAAGGGGATACAGTTGTTGTTCGCGTGCATAGAATTTCCAGCACTCAGTTTAAGCTTTAGAAATCCCGCAAAGCATGAGTAATAAGGTAGCAGCGTTTGCATTTCAGCATGCCATACTGGCTTCTATAATTTTACGCGGTGCGTTGGAGAGAAATCCTCCCAGCCGTGTTTTTCTTGCTTGAAGAACGCATGACATTTTCTCACCACAGTATCTGAGAAATGTCCCTCACTGACGTGAAACAGTTGGCTAGTATTTGCCTGAAGCGTGGTCGTTTGCATTTGTGGTTTTTGCTGTTTTCACATTCACTCGTCACCCTATTTTTACATCGGTGTCCATGCATGTATTCTAAGCCTCATCTGGGGTGATTTCCACTCCTCGCATTATTAACTATGTTTACCCGTGGCTGCTGCTGTTTCTTAATTGCTTAGAACTGTATAAAGGTCCTAGGGCGCCTTGTCTTTTGAGATTTCTTTTTGTGGGTTCGGGTAGGTTGTTGCACTGCAACTGTGGAAGGAGCTCTTGAACGACAGGTAACGCGTGTATATTTAGACCCCATTAAACCGAGCATTGATGATGCACGAGTTTGCAGCACCCAATCATATTTTATTAATCCTGACATGCATTCTCAAAACGAATATTGCATCTTTGTATTAGAAATTACTACTAAAGTCTTAGCGGACTTGGGAAACCCTGCTTCCTCAAACTAAACGTCATGTGGATATGTTTATTGATGAGCAAATAATTGAATGCTGGTAAATGGCCTTATTGGGATGAAAGGCGTCTGAAATATGGAAATTTGAGCATTGCATTATATTGTAATTGGATTACATTAGTAGCATCGGGAACGCAGTTTAGAGAGAATGCTCTAGACCCCGCTGAGTAGCATCTGGCATTCAGCCAATCCACTTTGACTATGTGATTTAAACAGTTGCATTACATCTTCAGCACCATAAGAGAGTTTGCCAACTGCAAAGGTTGAGATTGTTTCATACAGTTGCTTATGTTGACATTTATCACATATATTGAGAATGCGGAAAAGGAAAGAAAGATTACCTTCATTGTTGTTGTTCTTACACACACAGTAACTCTTCTCTCTGGTGTTTAGCTTGTTTCACCACTCCATTTGTGTTTCACGGTATGATGTATCTCAATCCAGCATGGAAGTGTACAATGCCACATTTAAGCATTGAACAAGGTGTCATCTTTTATGGATGTCATCGTAAATTTTTATTTCAGAAGTGAAAATGTATTTTTTTTTCTACCTTCCATCGCCATGTTCTAATACTACATGTAGTAAATAAATGGGATTGATAGGTTGGCTTACCGTGAACCGCGAATATTTCCATATGTAAGTATGCTAACTTTGACAAACATCACGATTACATGTTTGATTTGTGTTCGGCCTATAAAACTATGCACATTTGGTTCATGTATCGTTCAAGGGCAATCCTCGCAAATTACCTAACCATACGGCCCACTTGGTCACTACCATTTTGGCTGCATGAAGCGCGCCTATTTTTCCCTGATGCCACACCTTATTCTAACTCTCTTTCGAATTGATCATTCATTTCATGGATAGTGTTAGTTTACTTACACAGATCTTAAAATACATTGCATGTCTGATTCATACAAATGTCATGTAAACGAAAGTTATTTGACTGTCATTTTATGCATAAAAAAATCCTACATTTTTAATAGTAGCTTTTGTAAAGATTTTGCCACATTCCAAAATTCATACATCATTTCAGCTTCCCTTAAGAATTTCATAATTTTATCTTGAGTATCGTGACCACACCATATAGTGGCACCACCTGAGCACCAAACATCACTCACCACCACCATTTTGCATCAGTGCACCACCTAAGCATCACCTAAACATCACCTAATCATCACTTCAGTCTACCCTCGGAATCGGGCATCTATTGATTCTCCCCTAGTGTACGTCCGCTGCTCGTGTTCTAATTAAATTACTGTTTTCCAACCTCCACTCCCACGTTATTTATGTCCCGCTCCCACATTACAAAAAAAATGATAACCCACAATCATGTGAACAGGCAGGAACAAGTTGCCAGCAGTGAAAGTACAAAAAAACTAGAAGACATTTTTTATGTTAAAATCTTTTTTTAATCAGGTTGTTCAGTTGCATTTAATATTGTCTTTGTTTGTATAAAGGTAACAAAAAGCTTAACACTTTTTATTATAACTTTTCAACATGATGCACAGCAGCCACAATGCTCTACAACATAGCCAAAAGTTCTGGCTAAACACATAAGGTCCCAAAGGCGAGACCTATTGGCTATGCCAATGCTTGTTTTGATCACATTAGAAAAGCAGGCAGCAGACTGGTCTCATTTACCCAGAAACCTTTGTTCTAATTTCCATAAATTAAAGTTTATCTCCTGAACATTTGGCTTCAAGCAGTAAAGATATTCAAACAAATTGACGTGCTAGCACTGAGAAAGGGGTGAAGAAAATTGATTACTAAACTTCATAGAACTCACCCTCTTAACCCCTTCAGCGCTGCGCGGATTTCCGCGCGGTGCTGAAGGTTCCGAGCGCGGGCGGGGCCATGACGGAGCGGTTCCGTCATGCGCACAGCGCAACCGATGCTCATGACGGAACCGCTCCGTCATGAGCGTCGAAGGGGTTAATAAAGTGTTCTGTATTTTCCTGTTATATATAAGTGTCCATATAACCTTTTACCCTGCCTGGATGAACCTCAGTGGTCTGGGGTGCAGGCTTCAAACCTGTAGCTGTTTAGCGACAGAGTGGTTCAATTCCACCTTCTGGGCAGACTAATTACATAGAGTTGACATGTGCTTTGCCACAATAATCATAATTATAGCATTATTTCTGATGACAGTTCCATGTGATTTATAAACAGACAAACGGAATCTCACCGTTCGAACGGTTACTGTCACAGGAGGACATAAATAGGTTGGGCTTCGCATGTGAAGCTGTCACTGATTTTCGTGTGTAGTCAGACTGATCTGCTCAATCACCCTGTGGCACACAAAGCGTGTGTGAATGTGTGTGTATCACTGCCTTTAAGGAGACAGCAATCAATGCCTAAGTACTAAGCATTTCTGGCAATATTTGAAAGCAGGAGGAGGTAGATTTAGTAAAACAAAATTTGGGATTTTATTTTTCACATTGAAGTCTGAAGAGGAAGCAGTTTACGGCAGCATAATGCTAAAATAAAGCAATTTTTTGCTTTAAAAAATAGGTGCTCTCCCACCAGAACCTATTGCGTTGGTATGAATAAATGAGAAAATTGCCACTGAACGTTTTCTTTACTCTAAAAGCAAGGCGTTAATACTGTACCTAGAGGTATTCCTCTGTGCACTATTCACAAAATAGCAAATTACAAAATAAAAGCAGAGTCCTCTACAACACTGCAATCTGCTGCCACTGAACTCTACGCCACTCTACTATTCACCACTGCACTCTACTCTGCACCACTCTACTCTATGGTGCTCTTCTGTACTCTACCCCAATGCATGTACGCCACTACACTCTATATCTCTCCACTCTACACCAATACACTTTAAACCACTCTAATCTACCGTGCACTACTGCACTCTACAACACTGAACTCTGCGACGCTCTACTCTATGACACTGCACTCTACACCGCTCTATTCTACTCTGCTCTATTCCACGCTACGCCACTACATTCTACCCTGTTCCAATCCATGCCACTCTAGTCTATGCCACTGCACTCTATGCCACTGCACTCTATGCCACTGCATTAAAAACCAATGCTCTCTACTCCATTGCACTCTACACCAATCCACTCTGCGCAACTGCACTGTACGCCACAATATTCTACTCTGCAACACTCTACACCACTGCACTCTACAACATTGCACTCTACACTACTGCACTCTACAACACTCTACTCTGCAACACTAGACTCCCTGCCACTGGACTCCATGCCATTCTAATCTACGCCACTTCACTCTATGTCACCTCACTATACTCTGCACCGCTCTACTCTATACCACTCTACTGCACTCTACGCCAATGCATTCTACCACAAATGCACTCTACATCACTATAATCTATGCCATTACACTCCATGCCAATCCGATCTATGCCACTCCAATCTACTGTGCACCACTGTACTCTATGACACTGCAGTCTACTCCTCTCTACTCTACATCACTCTACTCTATGCCAGTGCACGCTACCCCACTCTGCAATGCACCACTGCACTCTACAATACTCCACTCTACGCCACTCCACTCTATGCCACTCCACTCTGCAACACTGCAGTCAATGCCACTGCACTCTTCCCCACTGCACTCTACGAAGTACAACTCTACACCACTCCACTGCACTCTAATCCACTCTACTCTACACCACTGCACTCCATGCAACTCCACTACACCTCTGCACTCTACCCTGCACCACTCCACTCTTCCCTGTACCACTCCACTATACACCACTTCACTCTACTCTGGAACAATCTGCTCTGCGCCACTGCATTCTACGCCACTGCAGTCTACGTCAATGCAAACGACACCACTCTACTAGACACTAATGCACTCTAATACACAGTACTCATTGCTAATCTACTCTGCAGCACTGTACTTTATGCCACGCCACTCTATGACACTACACTTTATGATACTCCACTCTGACGCTGTACTCCATTAAACTCTACTCCACTCTACTCCAGTCTAGGACACTCCAGTCTACAACATTCTACTCCACTCTATGCCATTCCACTACTCTACTCTATGCCACTCTACGAGAATTAACTCTGCTCTGCGCCACTCTACCCTACAATACTCTACTCCACGCTACTCAACACCCTCTACATCACTCTACTCTGTTCCACTCCACCCTGTGACACTCTACCCCACTCAACTCTACTCCACTCTATGCCCTGCCACTCTGCCATTCTACTCCCTTCACGATACTCCACACCACTCTACACAACTCCACTCTACGCCACTCCATGACACTCCACGTCACTCAACTCTAGGCCACTTTGCAGCTCTCTACGTCACTACATAACACTCCATTCTACTCCAATTTATGACACTCAACTTCACGTGACTCTCCTGTACCCCCCTAAGTTTTGGCCATGCTGAACAGCAGTCATGTTAGCTTACAAAATGGCTACATCATATTGGCAAAATCAATAGATCTTGCATAGGCTTTGGCAATGCTTGTTTCTCTTCCCACGTTTCCTTACGCGAGAAATTGTGCTGTACATAAGTGCGCCAGGTATGCTCAGGCATGGGTCCTGGGCTCACTGTGACACTGGAATCAAGCTATCCTGGCTGAAGAGGGGTGAAACCCCGAAACCGGTCCTAGGATGCTTGTTTCCGGTCCAGGGAGGACCTGGCTGGGCAGTTCGGGCTGGACTGTTCCCATGAGACACAGGGTCAAGACTGATTTGCATATGGCCAGGTCTAAACTGGGGTGGCATGGTGAGCAAAAGAATGATGGATTTAACCCAGATCTCTTGACTGGGGGTGAATGTTTTAATTTGTTCTGCATTCCGTCCATCAATTGTGTGTCTTTTGCTTTCTCGTACATTGAATTACGGTAAATTTACAGATGAATTTAAAATATATACTGGAGTAAGACCAGGATGTGTTCCTGCTCTGGAATTATTTAACATCTATATAAGCGAGATATGGCAAACCCTCCACAATCTTAATTTAGATGAGCCAAAGATACAGGACCATAGAATACCAATTCTACTTTATGGCACGAACAGAAAAATCAATGCATCGTCTACAATGAGGCCTCGAGCATTTCTGCTGGAACAAGAAACTAACCATCAATAGGGAAAAAAACAAGTTTATGATCATCAGCCCCCAAGTCAAGCTCACTTCCACTTTCAAAATATATGGGAATCCACTCGAGCGGGCACATATGATTATCTGAGAATCCGTCTCGACTACCATCCTAACTGGGTGGAAAAATAAGAAAAAATCAAAGTGGCCCTGAGCCAAAAAGGAGGTGAAGATTTAAGATGTCTAACTAAACCTGGCAATTGCTTAGTCAAGCTGGCACTAACCCCCTATAAATCAAAAGCATTGGTAGCATGTACTTATGGTGCATAAATATGGGGTTATAAGAAGATCCTGGCCTTACAATCCACCAAGAACTCAGATTTAAGTGGAATGCTGCATTTAACCCTAGAACGGCATTGGCAGCATTTAGAATAGAACTGGGAATGGCTAAAATAGAAGATCATGGAGCCTAAAGGCCGATACGTTACTGGATTGTGTGTGGATCAACCCTACTCTGACAGTGTTCTGGAAAGATTACCAGGACTTACGAAGGAGAAGGAAAAAAGCCTTCTTACCATGCTTTGAACACTCACAGCGATTAGATGTGAACATATATGGCTAAAACCTTAGCAGATGAAAATGGGTGCTTTATTAATGGCAAGAAAAACATTTATGGGACCATGCAAAGTTAGTAGATGCGGCTGAGAAAAAATCTCTCTACAATACCTATCTAAATCATAAATTAGAGGCCGGATTTGACCCTTATATAGATATTATCTTTCCTGCAGAAAAAAAGATCTCTATACATCCAATTCAGACTTGGCATCCTGCAGGTATTGTCCTCCACAAAAAAATGGTCGAAGACTAAAGACAACATTGCAGATCTCTGTAACTGTGCCCAGGTAGGCCCTGAAACAATTGCTCATTTTATGTTTTATGTACCAACACCTTCAGCACAGAAGTTACTTTCTATGTTACTAGTTTTTAAAATTCAACACACAGTTCTGCGTGGAAGCCCTCGAACTCTGTTACAGGACGGACTATAGAAAAATATACCTTGTGGTAGAAGCTTATATTTCCTAAGCATGGAAAGTAACAAGATCTCACCTGAGATGAGCCAAGATTACCAGGCTGACACAGGGTACAAAGGCTTCATAGGGAAAATTATGAATGTCAGAGTGAAACTATGAGAAATGTATTTAACACCACAGTGTTTTTATCTGTGTTGAGAATTTAACACTCACTTAGATCTTTGTAAGATTGCCCTACTTGATACTTCATGAAATGTATTTTCAGTCAATCCATCACGTGTTTGTGGAGTACGACTACTCACCCGTAAGGGTCTCAAGGCCCTGGGGAGGAGGGGAGTTGCAAGTTCCAGTTCATCACGGAGGGGTCTGTCGAAGAGCCAAGTTTTGAGGTTTCTCGTGAAGATGAGGAGTGATGTGGTCTGTCTGAGGTGGAGCGGTAGGGCGTTCCAGGCTCTGGCCACAAGGACAGAGGAGGAGCGGCCTCCCGATCTGGTCTTTCTGGCGCGGGGAACCACGGCATAGGAGAGCTGGGCTGATCGTAGTGTTCTTTGGGGTACATGGAAGTTGAGTCGGCTGTTGAGGTATGCTGGTCCGGTGTTGTGGAGGGCTTTGTGTGCGTGGGTGAGGATCTTGAAGGTGATTCTATCCTCGATGGGGAGCCAGTGGAGTGTGCGCAGGTGCTGGGAGATGTGGCAGTGTCTCGGTAGGTTGAGGACCAGTCTTGCGGCAGCGTTCTGGATGTTTTGTAGCTTGCGGTTGAGGTTTCTGTTTATTCCGGCGTAGAGTGCATTGCCGTAGTCAAATCTGCTGGTGATCAGGGTGTGGGTGACGGTTTTTCTGTGCTCGTGGGGGATCCATTTGAAGGTCTTACGTAGGAGGTGGAGGGTGTGGAAGCAGGAGGATGTGACGGAGTTGATCAGGCGGTCCATTTTGAGCTCAGAGTCTAGGATGATTCCAAGGTTGCATGCATCGTCCTTGGGGTTGGGTGGGCTTCCGAGGGCGGGGGGCCACCAGGTGTTGTTCTAGGCATCGGGGTGTTGTTCCATGAGGAGTACTTCTCTTTTGTCGGTGTTGAGTTGTAGGCAGCTGCTTTTCATGCATTTGGCAACAGTTTCCATGCCTTCTTGGAAGCTGGGTTTGGCTGTGTTGGGTTCGTTGGATATGGAGAGGATGTTATTTTTATAATTGCCTTGAGCTTAGCACTGAATGTTTTTTACATATTTGCGTTGTTTTATTTTAATTTAATTCGACATATGACTATCTATGAAATGTAGATGCGTTTTAATATGCACATCCTCAGAAACAATGTTGGGACCTTCTGCCTAGGTTATCCTCTATAGTGCTTAATTTACTCCGGTGCTTTCTGGTGTTATGTACCGCCATTAATTTTTAAACTTGAAACCTAAGGAAGGCTTGGGTCCTAAGCTAACTGGATGGGACCACCAATAGTTATACACTCAAAAGTGTCCAGTAGCTACTGTTAGAACTTATTCAAGTTTTCATGTTTTTGAATAAGTTCTATCAGTAGCTACTGGACACTTTTGAGTATATATTTAATTTTTAAACAGCAGCGTGTAATTTTCATCAACTACCACATGGTGGCGCTGTGTGGTCTAATATTTTTAAAAAGAGCGTTTAACTGTTTAATTAATTTAAAAAAATCTGAGGTAACCTGGAATTGTCCTAAATGTCACTTATTTGAGTGTGATCATTAGTAGGTCATTCTCGCACTGCCATGCAACAGTAGTGACAACAGCTATGGGTTGTGTCAACTGCTGTGGACGACACCTATGAAATACCTTAGGTCCTGGCACTTTAAAAAAAATCCTGATTTTGGCAAAATCCACGCAGTGCTGTGTGAAGAGATGGCACACATACCCCATTTGGCTCTACTGCTTTAGATCTATTGCCACAGAGTCATGTGCAATTACAACCTAGACAAAAATGAATGTTATTTCTAACTAAGGTTTCGTATTTTGTAGGTTCAGGATGCCTTTATAGACATTTTTTCCAGAGTTCTTACTATTAGCTAGTCAACTAAATCGCAGAAGGTTTTAGTCACTGTGATTGAGTGGCAGATAAGTGCTATGCTAAGCTGATAACGTAATAAACACAATTTAAATCATTAAGGTTAAAAATTATGGATCACTCCTTCTGTCCCAGTTGCACACAGAATAAGTTGACATATTAGTTGCATTTTATTCTTGGGCTGATCCTGACCTCTGGTGGACTATAACGGAATGTCATCTAACTACTCGTACTTGAGCTATAAAACGTGTTGAGTGTAGCTGTAAAGAACAGATATCCTCACTACTGGTGAGTCATCAGAGCTATTAGTCTAAGATGTGGTTGTAGGCGGTTTATTTACTTTTATTTGGCGCGTCTTTGAATTGTATATTTTTGGGGGTGCATTTTTTTTGGGGGGGGGGCAACATGTGTATGCACTCCTTACAGCCCCATAAACACTTTAAAGATGTGCATACGTGCTCAATTTCTAAAACAATGCATGAGTCGGTATAAAGTAAATTGTGAGCCTCATTTACAATATTTTGACGCACGGTAGTGCAGCAAGCCTTCCTGCTGCGCTGCTGTGCGACAAGATAAAAGGGCAGTAATGTGCCATATCTACAAGATACGGCGCATTCCTCTCCTTCTCCCCTGCGTCAGCACCCAAACAGCAGCCGTGCGTCAGCGAAGACACTCTTGTGTCATTTTGCAAGAGTGCCTGCGCTGAGGGGATGATTGTTTCTGTGCAGGAAGGGACACTTTCCTGCACATAAACAATCATTAAAGGCATTTTCCTCTTTAGATGTAGCAAGCGTAGGAATAGGAGAAAACAAGGAGAAATAAAATAATTTCTCTTTGTTGAGCCTCCTTACACCTCCCCAAGGGAGGTGTAGGATTCTGACACATTCCCAGATTTAAAAAATGTTGTAAATCTGGGAATGCATCAAAATCCATGGATGTAGCATGGGAACACCCACAGCAACACCTATGGAACACCCCTTTCAAGCAGAGTTTTGTGTGAAAGGAAAACATATTTACAAGGCCATGAAAAGTCACGTAAGAAAGGTTGAAAAATCTGTTAGACTGTTCAGACACCTGATCAGGCCTCTCCTGTGTGACACCTTATCAACCCATCACAGTCCATTCCTCCAAGACCACCGCAATCTGCAGAACAGACTAAAATAAAATCACACCATTCGGTACTCTGAGGTTCCTTAGTGAACTGCGAAAAGGCTGTTAGCTGGTATCGCTAACAGGTGACTTCCAAGGTTTCCGCTCTGCCATCATCCAAAAACAGAATCCTGTGATCTACCACATACACTCCTCCTCAATCCTTTGCCACACTCAAACTGGTTTACTATCCATGGTTCAGTCTCCTCTTCTTCAAAACCAAACAACTAGATTTGGAGCATCCAATAGAAATTAGCTATCACAAGTTTTTCATAACTGCCTTAGACCCTAATTACAAGTGTCTCGTTCTTTTCTGATCCCCGATACATAGGAATCGGAATCATGAATTTTGTGGTATTTACCGCAAGCCTCATAATTTAACAAAGGTTCATTTTGTCAGGTGAAACACAAAAACACAATTTTATGCCCCATTTTAACAGGCACAACTTGCAATAGTTGATAATTATTGCACCTCTAAAATTCAGATCCTCGTGAAAAGGTTGCCATCCCAGCCAGCCACTTGCAAAGAAGGCCTTAATCTTCTGGCCATGACAAAGCACTCTCCCTTTATCAAATCTTCCAGGACTTGTGCACCTCCGAACTGCTAAACTCAATAACAATTTTACCCTCTTTCTTATCTCAGTCTCTTGGGATATGGTCACCTTGTTCCCTTATTTAATTATAAGTGGCTCCTCCCATATGTCCAAGAAGGTACAAGAGAGGTCACTTTCCCGGCATCCTCTTCTGTTTCCTGTATCGTAGAGTGGCCAGACACCTTGGTATATGAGGTCAAAATCTTGTACATTTCTTCAAAAATCCCTGTCTCCTTTTTAGGTTGACCTTGGGACAGTGCTGTCACTTGAGAGGGGTATTGCTTACAATAAAGGGTTTGGAGTCTTCTCATTGATTACCATTCATTGGCTCTATTGTCACTCTTCTTTGCCGCCTCCTAATT
Source organism: Triturus cristatus (assembly GCF_964204655.1). Lineage (NCBI taxonomy): Eukaryota > Metazoa > Chordata > Amphibia > Caudata > Salamandridae > Triturus > Triturus cristatus. The sequence goes on along the minus strand of NC_140582.1, from coordinate 265,735,602 downwards.
GGCCAGCTCATTTTAAGGTTCACTTCCTTTCCTTCCTGTGGAGCATGGACCAAACACAGATTGATTCAACTTAATTAGTGCTTGTCCCCTACTTGCGCTATTATTGAGGTACTATTTCTTCTTCACACCTCTCCCATGTGCAAGGTACTACTTTCTCCTCCCACCCACCCCTCTATGTGTTGCTGACTCCATCTGGTGCTCCAACTCCCTCCACCAGCACCTCCCTTATTTTACTTTCCCCATACCCTTCCTCCTGCTGTCAGTTATTGATGCTCTCTTCCCCTCCCTAGCATCTCCCTCGTGTTGCTTCTCCCTTCCTGTTGTTCCTGCTTTCACCCTCCTTCCCCACCACTCCCTTGTGTTGCTTCCCCTCCCTCCTGGCATCCATTGTCACTTCCCCCCTCTTACTCCCCAGCACCTTCCTCGTGTGGCTCCCCCCAAGATTTTTTCAAAATATTGCACAGCAGCACGGGCTGCTGTGCAATATGGCCTAAAAAAAGCGCTATGATGCGGTCAACAATGGCTGCTTCATAGTGCATTCTTTTCTCAACTTTAAGGCATGTTGCACAGCAGATTGCGCAATCGTGCAACAGGTCTAAAAACATTGCCAAAGCTAATAGATCCTACATAGGGGAGACCTATGTGCTTTGCCAATGCTTGTGTTTTCCACTCCCCCACAGATCTGTGATGGAAATATGCCCCATGTATGCTCATCCTCCTCATAGTTTGGCAGCCACATGGAGAATGTGCCACCCAGGGGCCCACTGAAGGTACCCCAAGCAGTTACTATGACTTTGTAGCTCCAAGAGTTATTTTGATGATTTAGGGCAATGGTAGTTCTGGTATTTTCCAGCTCCAGAAGTCAGCAAACCAGTGAGAGCAAGAGATCATAAGTCGTAATATTGTCTGAACGCTGATAGATGTATCCGCTCCTGTGCAAAATATAGAAGGCCTTATTTATGGGCTTTTGCCATAGGGCAGCGCCACAGGTCTCCCTGCTCCGCTGCCCTACGGCAAAAGGAAAGGGCAGAAATGCGCTGTATTTATGTGATACGGTGCATTCCTGTCCTTTTCCCGTGCGCCGGCACACAATGGGCTGCCGCACACCAACGCAGGCCCCTTTGCACCATGGAACACCCACAGCAACACCCATGGAACGCCCCTTTCACACAGTTTTCTGCGTGAAAGGACCACATATTTATAAGGCCATGAAAAGCCAAGTAAAGTGGCTTTATGTGGCCTTATAAATATGAGGTGGCACATTGCGCCACTGGAACGTCAAGAAAGTGACGTTCTTGGGGTGCAAAAGTGGTGATAGGGCCTCATAAATGAGGCCCATAATTCCTGGATGATTCCTCCTATGTTCACTGTCTTATTTGTATTTATCTTGATGGTCTCCATTTCACAAATGTGTTGAATCAGAATTTAGCTCAGTGTGTTATGCTCCTGCTGAAGAGATGTGCCTATCCATCAAGTTAAACATTGAGGGGCTTATTTGCAGCACATTATTACACTTTTTCCCCATATTAAAAGTGATGCACCGGCAGCGCAAGGGACTTGTAAATACACCCCTTGCGCCACCGGTAAGTCATTTTTTCCCATGTTAAAAGTGATGCAGCTGCGGCTCAAGGGGCTTGTAATTAAACCCCTGAATCCAATTGATTAATCGTTTCATTCCTTTTGAATACATTTAAATCACTTATTGCCTCACAGTATTGTGTGTGCAGCACTTCATATACGTAGAGTTCCTTATACTCTATTCAGTGGTACTTATACCTGCCTTAGAATGCTGAAAGTCTGAGCTACTTTTGCCAGGTCGCGGTATATGCATTTTACCTGGGAAATGTTAATGCTAAGGTGTTTTTTGTGTAGCACTAGAGACTGGTGTATTTTCTGTTCTAAGAGCCACTGTTTTGAATAGCTAATAAACCTGGGACAACGCGGGTTAACACGATATGTCCAAGAGCAGTCGAGATTAGGGTCCAGGTCTCGTAGGTCCACGGATGACAGTTTATCTACTAGACACCCCTCCTCACCGATGTAACCTATCCTAGGAAGTGTAGTTTTTATGAGCTTCACGAATATCTCCCACTATCTCACAACCTAGACTTGGAAGGGCAAAACAGCTCATCTACTTGTGTGTGCAAAACAGACTTAGCAATGGCCCAACTAAAATGTGCCTAGAAGGGCAGTAGGATGCTCTCTCCCTTGTGTTCTTCCCCTGCTCCCTACACTCTGTGTTGCTTTCTCCTTTGTGTTTTTTTCACTGCAAAACACCCCTTCACACTCCATGTTGTTCTTTCCCTTCTGTGTTTTACCCCCTATAACCATCTCTGCTCCCCTGAGATCTGTATTGCTCTCTCCATCGTATGCTCTCTCCTGGAAAGCATCCCCATGCCCCCCAAACAAAATTGACAAAGTGAATAGGTTTAAAAGGTGAGACCTATTGGCTTGGCCAATGCCTGTTGTTAAATGGTTCTGCGCTCTCTTGTGCTGCTGTCAGGAACTACATTGTGGACAGACACAGTTTGTTACTGGATACTGGTTTCATGGACTCCTCTGTGGTGGTCAACTCTCGGAGATGCAGTCATCCAAATACATATCAGCTAAGCTGATTCCGAATAACAAAATAGCCTTCCTGCCTGTGTATGGAAGCCTGTGACTATGTGTCACTCTGCAGCATGAAGCATGAGCTCTTATCTGGGGGTCAGTCTCTACTTGTGACATGTTTCACTCTCAGTGCCTTCTCTCCCTCCAAAAGTAAACTCAGGGCCAGGCGTCTATAAAGTAGTGGGCACTAGGCCCACAAGTTGAAGTAAAAGACCAAACGGACACTAGCGGTATGGGTGATAACTCGCACAGGGCACTTTTGCCTGACCCCTTTTATTGGTAGGGTCACCTGACTGGTGACGCCTGTGTTGGATGGGTGTGAGGTGGGTGCAGGACACTACATTCCTCCCAAAGACCAAACAAAAAGGACAAGTCTAACCTGTGGAAACAGAACAAAACAAACTAGATACCACGTAGTCCATCAGTCTCTAGAGTCAATTAGCAGGACAGTAATGGGCGTATGACACTGGATACGCAGGAACATCTCTGCTCACATTTTTAATTTAATATAGTGTGAGACAGGACACAAACACTGGTGCAAAGAAGTCCAAAACCTTCTGGCCGTATGCCAGTGGGAGTCATGTCCACAGCATGGAGTTGGTCTGCTGTGCTGATACTCCACAGTATCAACAATTCAAAACAGAGTGCATCAGGGGCAATTTCGGAGTCCTACATGAAGCATACTTTAACTTGCTGAAGACAGTCTTGTCATGCTGTGTTCTGTTGGGTTCTCCCCAACAAGGCCTTGCTGCCTCCTGGAGTCAGTCAGTGGGGCACTTTCAAGTCAACTTAATGCGTGTGGCGGCCCCTTGGTTGGGTTGCCATGAGACTGCTTGTCGTCTGCACTGGGGCTGCATTTGTGCCAAGTCTGGGCCGCTGCAAGACAGCAGAGGAGCCACTTACTAGTTCTCGTGCAACTGTATGGGTAGATGGGTCCTGGTCAAGACGTGCTCTTGCCACCAGGATCAGGATGGAGACAATATTAGCAGGTGCTTCTTGTCTGTTTGTATAGCAACAGTGTTGGACTCCACTCTGGTTGTTTGATGCTCCATGGGTGGTGGTGATAGCTCGGTAGACAGGGGCTGGCGTGATGGGGTTTGCCAGTGGTATAGTAAACCTGAACAATAGGTGGCAACAACTTGCCTTATTGATCGTGGACATTCCCTCTTAGGTCGTCAGCAATTTGGAGTGATGGTGGCCAACTGCTTTCATCTTTTCTTTGAAGAGGCATCTGCATCCTTCAGCCTGAATGCTCTGTGTTGCTGAGCCACCGCTTATTGTGTCTGGACGGTTACGCTTGCTGAAGCTTACTCTTGGTTCCACTGCTGTGCTGTCGCCAGGTAATTCACGCTTCACCTCGGTGACTCACTTATAGGGATGAATGCACTCTGTCAGCAGCTAGAATCCTCTTGAGTGTTCCTCGCAGGCCTCACCAATCTTGATCTTCCTTCCTGGGCTTGGTCAGTTGTAAGGGTTCCCCAGTGCAAACTGGCTGGTCACACTTTCTTCTCCTCTTTCCCCTTGATACTTCAAATTAACCTGGCTTCCAATTATGCTATTGAGAATTCTCATTGTTAGAGTCTCCTCTCCTTCTGGGTGCAGCGGCATGCACTTTCTTTAGTGCTGCCCAATAGGGCCTGTCAGTTGTTGACTGTCTCAGAAGTCTAACCACCATCCTCGGGTGTTGAGCTCCTGCTTGGTAACCATCAGGGTGGTTGCTGATCCATTTCCCCTTGTCTTCTTCTCTAGGGCTATTTGGCGTATGGACACGTGTTGCATGCTCCCTCTTCAGGACCTTCTTGGAGCAACCACTCCATTGGCAGATGTGCTTTTCTGACCCTCTGCCTCAAAAATCTTTTTGCTGACTGACACAGGGCATTTTAAGGATGCAGGGCAGTGCAGTCCTAGTGTCCAGACCGCGATCATGGCGTTGTGTGCTTTTGCCCACCTTCTGGTCCAGCTCCGATTTTCTTGGGCTTCCCCCTGCCTAGGTGTCATGTCTATTTGGCAGGCAAGAACGGACATAGTGGTGGCTCTGAAGTTTATAGGGTGGCACAAGTTGGGTTGAACCTTGTGATCCAGGTTTCTTCCTGGGATGCTTCCCCATCTCTGACGTGCAGAAGTAAAGTCAGCATACTCTCTTCACTTTCGCTGCTGGGCTTCACCAATCCACTCCTCAGCTCAGAGCCAATGGACTTCAGCCAGCATTGAGGCAGAGCCGGCAGGGACCATCTGGTGCTGTGGTGCCTCAACAGCACGGGTACCCATGATATGCAGCCAAATGTTGTCTGTGCACACTCTAGCGGTGTTCTGGTTGCAGTGACATGCAGGGACGCTCCTTTTGGAGCACCAAACTGTGCCTGGAGGTTTCTGTGGCTGGCCGTTGTGATCTGCTCTTGGTCAGAAAGCTGTGTAGGCTTTGCCACTCTGATTCGCCTGTGTGGCCTGGATGCCTATCACCCACGTGTTAATGCCCTCATTCTTGGCAAGATCTTTACATTCCTTTATGCCATGCTTGTTTTATCCTGGTCCCCCTCTTCATGGCCAACAGTGTCTCAGGGTCAGGACTAGTTACTAGAGCAGATCCCATGTATGCAGGGTTGGATTAAGATTACAAATCGGGCCCGGGCAGGCAAAAAAAGTGGCCCACATTTGCATTTTGCCTTTCCAAAAAAACACTACTTCGGCGAAGTTCTATCCAAAGAAGGGGGGGAGGGGGTGTCTGACAGAGGCATGTTTTCTTAACTTTACTTATATTTAAAAAAATGCACGGATTAGTTCAGACTGGTGAAACACACCTGAAAACAAGTGAGGCCACTACTGCCCTGGCTCCCTGCCCTGCTCATTATGCATACCTAAATGGACCGGCCCAGAGAGAGAAAGGGAGTGACACCTCTGCCTGTTGATAAAAGGGAGGTAATGGACACCCATCAGTCTCCAGAAAGGCTACTCATGCACCCACTGGGCCGCTGACTCCATCTGAACAACACAGATACTGCCCAAATCAGCCGCCAGGCTGCCCAAAAAAGAAGCCCACAGCTGGAACTCGTATACCAGCCCCTCAGCCTTTGCACGAGTGCCTGCCTTACCAATCTGACCCTGAGTGTATGGGGTGAACAGGTAATACCCAATTCCTTCTGGAGGACGACCTTGTGCACCTTGCTGAGAGGGTTCACCTCTCCTGTGCCTGCGGGACATCAGGTGGCCAGCTGAGGGTGCACGGTGCTCTCTACATCCCTCGCAGCTTCTCTGTCCCACATGCTCTTCTTCACTTTCCGCCTGCTGTGCTTGTCCCTCCACGGATAATAACACCTACATCATGGCTGCATGCTGTCCCAGTAAGACACAGGCCGCTGTTTGCTTTATTGTTTACGTGGCATCTCCCTCTCATGGCCTTTATGGTGCATCGCATAGGCTCTTTTGACCTGACACAGTCTGACTGTGTCTTTCATCAGTTACGGGCGGCAGCCTAGTTTTGTTATAATGTACTGGGACTCCACCGGGCCATCTGTGCCACAAGCTGTGATGCGCTCCTCAGCTGTGCACCTCACTGAATAGTCCTGTTAACTGTTGGCATAGCAGTGCTGCTGCAGCAGGAGGCAAACAATCTCCTCATTTCACAGTGGCGATGTCAAGCCGCCACCAGGGGTGCACAGTGTCTTCTTCCCCCATCACAACTGTCCTGCCTTGCAACTCTTGTCCCAGTGACAACGAGGAGCTGCTCCAGGGACTTGGTTTATTTTAGGGGGCAAGTCCAGTATTGTTATGTCTGTTTCAGGGTGGAATTTGGGGAAACACATTTCTGCCATGGCCCGCTCCTGCCCCCTCTACCCTCTTCATATTCCTTGGCTCTCAATGCTGGGGGCCACTGCTGTAGATGTGTCACAGTATGCAGACTGGTCTCCTTTCCTCCTGCGGTAGTGCAGCACACATTGGGAGATATTCACAAGGAGCCATTTTTATGTAATGCACACAAAGCATTACATTTTAATAAATGTATCTCATAATACATTTTTGTATTTTTCTATCTCTAGTGTCACTACTATTATTTAAATAATTATGTACTAGTATTATTGTTGAAGTTTCCCCAGGAATTTCACAGAATGTCATTGCCCACTACAGGCTCAAAAGGACAACCATCGTACGCATCCTGACCAACAACGCCCAAAAGGCCGACGGCACTAACACAGCCGACAACCAACATCCCACCCCACACCAAGCTGATGGCTGTGCTGCACTTGTTGGCCCCTGGTACCCCCAACCAACACCTGCCAGAGTCGGAGGAGTCACACAGCCAGTCACATCCAAGTCCCTCACACCTGTCTTGGACGTCACCATCAGCCTGGTACCCCAGTCCCCATACGTCCAACACAATGTGCAAGATCCGCTGGAGACCAAGCAAGGACCATATGCCATAGCTGGATGCACGCACGTGTTGGGGCAATCTACAGCACACATGTCATACCTGCGCCCCCTGGTGACACAGCACACAATTACCGCAACAGAAAGCACACGTCTCACATCAATGTGCAGGCAACAACCAAACACCGTGGAACCTCCACCAATGTCGCCTCCAAATACCCAGCCAGTGTGCATGATACCTCGATCCTCTGACAGTCCATCAGCAACCAGTGTTTCCAGGATGGCACCAAGGGAAATACACAACCCCATGGCAAGTTCCAAATGAACACCCCACACACCTCAACTCCACAACCATGCAACTCACAACTCTGGCAATGTACACATTACAAAATCACAACCAACATGCAAAACAACATGCCCACACACCAGACACCAGACAAGACAGAGCAACTCACAATGGTAACTTGGGCAAGCCGTGAACAAGAGTCATCAACGGCATGGTACCTCAGCCACACACTAGCCGAATGTGGGGAGAGGTGGCAACCAGGTATGTGTGAAGGATGCAGGAGAACCATGATTGGGAAAGTACACAATGCCAAGAGTGGCGGAGATGTGCTGTACAGACCGCAGTATGCCGAACACACTCATATCTATGGCGACATACACCGCTGGTGTATGGAGTGTAGTGGACAGTGGATGCAACCATGTCACCCCAGCCAGCGGGGAGTTCACAGAAATGTTGCCTGTAACATCTCCCCGTAAGCGTGAGCAGAGTGGGATGGCCCAGCGTATGCCAGGCCAGCGTAGGTGTGTGAATAAAAAGCACGTAGCCCTGGGTGCGGTCCTCTTCCGGAAAGCCCAATGTCTCTGCCATGCGGCGCCTCACACCACACCACGAGGCCGATGCCGTCCTCATGAGCGGAGTTGCCTGCGATCCTGTGTGCCTGCCATACCCCGGTCCGCTCGACCCCAAACCCGTCAGGCCCGCCCCTGCACAGCCAGGCCACATTGATCACCTTCCGACACCGGCATGTGTCAAGGAGGGCCACCACGTGCCTGCGCAAGCTCCAAGCCCGAGGCCCGCAATCTTGGCAGCGTCTCAGACCATCACGGCCTCCACGAGACAGGCCCGCTTTAGTGCTTTCTCATTGACGTACTCTACTGCTGACTCTGGCCTACACTACGGTCAAGTAGGTCACAGATTTGGAGTCTTGATCATACATTGTCCGTGTACGCACAAAAAGGAAGATTCTACTTCACTGTACACCCTTTGGTCAGGTGGCAGCAACCATGTGCATAGCATCCCAACGACATGTGGCTGTGGGCCCTTGCCGACCGCTGCCCCCGGCCTACACTGTGATCAAATAGGTCACATACACCTTCAAATTCAGCCTCGGTTTATTAATTGCAGACTTGATGTCATTGTACAGGCCTCATCACAGACTGCATCCCCTTTCAGCACCGGTGCCACTATGTCTATTCCCCGAGACCCATGGATACTTTCTGGTTGGACTTTGGTGGCGACTGACTCCATGGACTTGGGGTTGTCGTCGCCATCATGGCGGTGATACTGACTTTGTGGCAAAAACGAGGCTGTGGCATTCCACACCTCCATATGCTGCTTCCGGACAGCTTCTACCCTCAGCATCATGCCCTGGAGGACCCTTCCATGTTCCCCCGCAACCCTCTGCAACATACACCTCGGACATTGATGATGACTAACTCAGGTTGCATGGCCCATCTGACTGCACCGCAAGTCCCTGTCCTGTGGCTGGGTGCCTGTGCCACTAACTCTGTGTTGGTCAGGTCCGGGACCCCTTCTTCTGAGATATTGGATGGCCTCTAAGGCGATGGCCTTAGGGTCATCAATGCCATTTGTCTGTGGCCCTTCGCTGTCCACTGGCTCTGGCATCAACTGCGGTCCACCAGGGCTCACATACCAAATCGAGTCCTGACCAGCCCAGACACCGCATAACCGCAGGAGGCACTTGCCACCACCGCCAGGACCACCTCCAACCACCATCTGCCAGAGTCAAAACAGACTTACGGGGTTGCTCACACCTGTCGTGGATGCCATCATCAGACTGATACCCTGCTAGGCACTCCAGGTGCCACCGCAAGCCATCGTCCATTACTGATTGAGTTTTGTGCTGTGGAGCGGTTGTGCAGTGATGTCACCTCAAGCAGTGTGGGAGACCTGGGACTTTGATGAGGATGATGATGCAGGTGTAACACACCCCACTGCATCTGCATCAGGAATATCTCGAAGGAACACAATCCGATACTTTTTCTTCATATGGTTGCGCTCAGCTGTAGTGCCCAGACCTCAGTGTGCTGCAATGCACTGACACTTCTGTTTGCTCATTGTGTGCCCTCTGAACTTGCTCAGGCTACCTCCATGATGCTCTGCAGTTTCCCTGTGATGCTGGTGTTGTCTGTTTCCATATTCATTGTGTTAACTGTTCTATTTGTTGCCAGCACCAACAACTCCCTGAGGACTGGCTTGCACCCACCCCACACACATCCAGCACAGGCGTGTCCATACATGTGGCCCTGCCAATAAAGGGGCCGGGTGCACGTGCCCGTAGCCAGTTCAACATAATGTCTGCGTATGTCCCTGTGGTCTTGTTGTATGCATGGGGGCCCAGGGCCCTACGACATTACCTTGTGCTGTGTACAGCGGTTGCAGGCATGTCACCGCAGGCATCAGGTTTGAGCTTGGACATGTAGCTTTGTCGTCACCCACTCAATTTGTAAGGGGAGTGGCCTGGGCCATAGTACGCAGAGCCGATGTGGGTGTGTGACTGATATGTGCGGGTCCCTGGGCGTGGTTGTGTACTGTGAACGATTTGGGAAAAAGGGGGTGGTGATGGACAGAGTTTCTGAATGATGCAGAATACTCTTACCAAGTCAAGAGATCATGGTTTTTATCCATCACCGTTTTTTTGCTCACTGCACCATCCCAGCTCAGAACCTGGCTACATGCAAATTAGTCTGTACCTGTCCCAGTGCATGATGGGAACAGAGCAAACCAAACTACCAAGCCAATTCTTATACTGGGAAGGAAACAAGCTTCCGGGGACCGGTTTCTGGCATCACAGCCTTCGTCGGCCCGGCTTGCCTGAATCCTGATGGTGCAATGAGCAAGGGACTCATGTCTGAGCATACCCTCCCACACTGAGTGTGGATAAAATCGATTTGGGAAAAAGGGGGTGGTGATGGACCGAGTTTCTGAATGATGCAGAATACTCTTACCAAGTCAAGAGATCATGGTTTTTATCCATCACCGTTTTTTTGCTCACTGCACCATCCCAGCTCAGAACCTGGCTACATGCAAATTAGTCTGTACCTGTCCCAGTGCATGATGGGAACAGAGCAAACCAAACTACCAAGCCAATTCTTATACTGGGAAGGAAACAAGCTTCCGGGGACCGGTTTCTGGCATCACAGCCTTCGTCGGCCCGGCTTGCCTGAATCCTGATGGTGCAATGAGCAAGGGACTCATGTCTGAGCATACCCTCCCACACTGAGTGTGGATAAAATCGATTTGGGAAAAAGGGGGTGGTGATGGACAGAGTTTCTGAATGATGCAGAATACTCTTACCAAGTCAAGAGATCATGGTTTTTATCCATCACCGTTTTTTTGCTCACTGCACCATCCCAGCTCAGAACCTGGCTACATGCAAATTAGTCTGTACCTGTCCCAGTGCATGATGGGAACAGAGCAAACCAAACTACCAAGCCAATTCTTATACTGGGAAGGAAACAAGCTTCCGGGGACCGGTTTCTGGCATCACAGCCTTCGTCGGCCCGGCTTGCCTGAATCCTGATGGTGCAATGAGCAAGGGACTCACGTCTGAGCATACCCTCCCACACTGAGTGTGGATAAAATCGATTTGGGAAAAAGGGGGTGGTGATGGACAGAGTTTCTGAATGATGCAGAATACTCTTACCAAGTCAAGAGATCATGGTTTTTATCCATCACCGTTTTTTTGCTCACTGCACCATCCCAGCTCAGAACCTGGCTACATGCAAATTAGTCTGTACCTGTCCCAGTGCATGATGGGAACAGAGCAAACCAAACTACCAAGCCAATTCTTATACTGGGAAGGAAACAAGCTTCCGTGGACCGGTTTCTGGCATCACAGCCTTCGTCGGCCCGGCTTGCCTGAATCCTGATGGTGCAATGAGCAAGGGACTCACGTCTGAGCATACCCTCCCACACTGAGTGTGGATAAAATCGATTTGGGAAAAAGGGGGTGGTGATGGACAGAGTTTCTGAATGATGCAGAATACTCTTACCAAGTCAAGAGATCATGGTTTTTATCCATCACCGTTTTTTTGCTCACTGCACCATCCCAGCTCAGAACCTGGCTACATGCAAATTAGTCTGTACCTGTCCCAGTGCATGATGGGAACAGAGCAAACCAAACTACCAAGCCAATTCTTATACTGGGAAGGAAACAAGCTTCCGGGGACCGGTTTCTGGCATCACAGCCTTCGTCGGCCCGGCTTGTGTACTGTGAACGTGCATCTGCATGTGTCTTAATGGCAGTGTGGGTCTCCTTTATGGGGAGTAGGTGGTCCATGAAGGGTAATAGACACCAACGTATGTGATCGAGTTCACCTTCCATGGGTTCGGAGCCCACCCACACCTGTTCATCCACCTCCTTTTAGCATGCTGACACATGGCATTGGGGTGCCATGTGTGGGTGGGTGAAGTGTTGTGAGCCGGCTGTGCTTGCGGGTTCTTCCTGCTGTGTGGTCTGTTGCAGGCTCTGTGTTCTCCTCTGTGTAGCTTGGCTGCCCGGGTCCTGGTTGTGGGTTGCGTGGGATGTCCATGGGCTGTTGCAGGGCTTCGGTGTTGAAGGTGTGGTGGTCCTCTCCAGCATCACAGATGTGTTGTCTTCTGTGCTCTGCTGGAGGTGTTGTGTGCCCCTCTGCAATGTGAAGGGGAGATGCATGTTGACATTGTGTTGACATGTATGTTGGCGCATTGTACTGGTTTACATGCAGACTGTATGACAATGTACATTGTGACTGTTTGGGAGGTGCTGGATTCTTCTGTGGGACAGTGTACATTTGGACTACATGATGGATGTGAGGTCATACATGTACATTTCCATTTCACAGTGTCCAGCTCTGTCAGGTGTAGTAGGCATGTTTATGTGCATGTGCGGAGCCAGTTGTGTCCTCTGTTCTGCAGTGTCGGCTTTGCGCATTGTGCCACATTGTCGTCAATGTGTGTCTGCTGTTCTTGCTTTGTGTGAGTGCTTTGTGTGCCAAAGGGATGAGAGACATGATCCTGGGTAATTGTGGGTGTGCAGGGTGCTATATCTCGGTGTGCATGTGTGCCGCTGTGCCCATCTCCCCCCGTCCCCTCAGTCCCTGTGTTGATATTGTGTCAGGTCCTTTCGAGCTGTGTCTGTACTCCCTACTCCTTGTACCGTCTCCACAATGGTGACTGTGGCCTCGATGTCCTCCAGCTCCTCCTGTGGCGCAGGACTGCTACCTCCTGTCGCCATTGCAGCCTTCCTGTTGGCAGCGGGTTTGTGCCTGGTTTAGGTTGTCACATCATGCCAGCGCCTCTTGGCCTCCGCGGCACTCCGACTGCATTCCAGGTGGTCTACTTGTGGGTCAGTTGCTGGTAGAGTTCTGTGTCCTCCGTGACTCTGATCTGGTTTTGCTGCGGACTGCTCCCCGTCTTCCTCTCCATCTTCTCCTTGGCCGTCCCTGTTGTTCCTTGCTGGTGGTTTGTGTGGTTTGCGTTGGCCTCTGCGCTGGGTCAGGGTGCATCCATGTTGCTACGTGCTTTGGCTTGTTTCTGGTGTGTTGGTTCTGTGGTTTTTATGGTGCATTTTCCCGTCAGACGCTTGGGATTTGCAAGCCTGTGGCCTGTTTTCGCTACTTTTTGTACCGCGTTTGGCCTCATCGCATGATTTTTTGCATTCGCGTTTTGCATTTTAGTGGCATGGCGTTGATTTTTGCACGGCCATTTGACACATTGTCTGGTGACTATCGCATGCTACCACTGCGTTGTGAATACTTGGTTGGCACGGTGTAATTTTCCCGTGATAGGCTGCGATGTTGAGTTGCGTTAAGCTACTCTTGCGGTAGTTGTCACAAGTTCTTGTGAATATACCCCATTGTGTCTGTCACAACTTTACTTTGCAAACCCCTGGTCCTGCTTCATCTAGAGAGGCAGGCCACTCCTGCATGGGCTCAGGTAGGTGGGGTGGAGGGTGCAGACCCATGAGATTTCAGGTGTTAGCCACTCTGTGATGGGGCTTGAGCATGTGACCTCTGCCTGACCTGATCTCACCTGCCTTTTTCTGTCCTCTGGGACACAGCGTACCGGCACAGCAGGGCTTCTTTCTCTCCTCGGCGTACCGGTGCTTAGCCTCTGAACTGACTGCCTTGCGAGCCTTTCCTTCCTGACTGAGGGTTTCACCAGATGGCGCTCACCACCTAGTCATAGTGGTGTTCACTCAGGCATGTCAGGAGGCCTTAGTGCGACACTGGGCAGGATGTGCTCTACCAGGTTTGAAATATGGTGTTGGGGCACAGTGGGCTCAACTGCCCACCTCAACAATGTAAAGTAGTGGGCCCTAGGCTCACATGCTGAAGTTGTTGTAGGGATTCTGCGTATGCTCAGAACTATGCGCAGGAAACCAGAACCTTAGAGAATTGTGGTGTACCAGAAACTCCCCTCAGAACTAAGAACCCCTTATCCGACTAGCTTAGTGTCACATTCGTTATCCGAGATTTAGCTCGGCGGTCCCAATGTATAGACAACCCAGAACAAGCGACTTAGTTATTCTCAGGAATGGTGGGAACCCGAAATACCCGTTTGCACATATATATCAGTCCACAACAGAATAACTAAGACACAGTAAAGTTTAAAGAATTTATTCATAAACCTCGAGTCCTGTTAAACAATACTTTGGCTAACATAAGTAGACAAATGGTTAAGATCATTACCATTAACATTGTTACAATACCATAGAATATAAAAGGAGCGATCATATTATAATGACAGTGGAAAATAACCACCCTCCTTTTTCTAGTTACTAATAAAATATTATTAGACTATTAGAAGGTCTCATAGGCTTGCATAGGGGACCCCATACCGTATAGATCAGCTTAGGTGTATCACATCACAGGATCAGCTCAGTGTTCTCTGCAACAGCTCTTCTATCGAATGCTCTAACAATATGCTGCGCTGTGTTATTAAAGCCCTCGACTTTCTGGTATTTGCAGCTGCGTGCATGTTGTGACTAAACAGTGGTACGATCACCCTGAACATAATCAGCCGGCACCGTCTAGTGTCCTAGAACAGTTCTTTACTCAATGTACAGACCAAGGGCACTAGCAACTGTTAAGGATGTATAAATAACATTCACTTGAGACAAGAGCGAGTCTGCATTTCTCAAAGTAATAACATGTAACAACAGTGTCGGGTGCAAAGGCAGCGAAAGCAACAAGATGGTTTTCCAACAGCTAACGTGATTAAGCTAACTTAGCACTGTAAATAGGGAGTGGCCTAAAACCACGTGACATCCCCCTTTGATCGAACCACAGTATAACCAGGGGCGAATATTTTTACAGAACGCAGAGTTCAAGAACAATGATGCAGACTAAAGAGCTTGAAATGAGAGTTCAGAAAAATGAGAAGAAGAGAAAAAAAATGTTAAAACACAATCTATCGTCCATAGAAGCCAACGATCGTTTGTGAAAAGATAGCAAAAAAAATAAAAAAACTTTATTCGACTCTCCATCAGGCAGTCAATGTAGGAAAGTATAAGCAGCATACGCCGCTGCGGCTTCCAGTAGAAAATCATTTGAGTCATCCGCAAAATTGTCGGACATCCAGTTCAGCAAAGAAAAAGAACACACGTGTTCCACAGGGAAATGTGCATCAAGCACTCCACGTGGGCAAGAAGCAGGCATCTCGATGTAACTTCGTGCCAGGAAGTCAACTGCTGCTTTCTCGATATCCCATAATCTGAGGACTCCATGCGCCGCACCCAAGGCCATAAACCCGACTCCAGAACAGTCAAACTCATGAACCACTAAGGGATACATCAGTCGATCAAAATCCAGGTCAGGTGACACCAAGTTTGACAGACACATATCCAGAGCCCATTGGAACGGACATTCGAGACAGTGAAAGACAGGTTGTACACAAGTGAAAAACGGGAATCGGAAGGATAATCCATAAGCGACACTCAAGGTAGCCAGTGGCAGAGTTCCATAAGATTCCCACATCCGGCTACGCAGATGGAACATGCTGGATCCGTGGTCGAGAAGCGCAAGTCGTGCAGCCATAGCGTAGTGCGCAGACCAACAGGAGTATGCCAGCAATTAATGCGAGTATCAGAGGAAACCCTCCGAAGACCCCAGAAAAAATAGAATGAAAAATAGCTGGTATTACACCAAAGATAGACTGGAAAGACGTCACAAGGCCAGAGCCTACAATTTTAAAAAAGTGCACCAGACCAGTCGTAGAAGAAGCATTGAAGATAGTATGTATTAGTGTGCCAAAATGTAGGGGGAGGTCAGTATTCAAAAGCGCTTGAACTTCCGTGCGAGTGTTCGCAACTTGAAGGAGAAATGTTTCTCGTGATGAAGTCAACGCAACCTCCTTTTGAGACAAAAGAGCCCTTATTCTGCTCATCCTATTGAACTCTGCTTTCAAGGTTGGAATCGTCGGCCAGATGGATATATCCAGTCGGCCTTGCGGGGGTGGGAACAGCACGTTATTACAGCAAACTACTCTTCGTGAAACTGAAACAATATAGGGAATTCCTGCTAACATCCCACAGCAAGCCTCACTATTCAGAAGCAGATAACTACCATTAGCAAGCAGCGTAAATGACGGCGTTATAACTGGCACAGGAATGCCCTTCAGAACGCAAGCTAATTTAGGGGCATTCATATTACACGATCCATGTAATTGGATATGTCTACATACTACAGAATGATCCGGAGCAGACGTACACTCCTCACCCTTCAAATAAACTTCTTTGCCGTCTCTCTCACAACGATATGTAAACGGGAGAGACCAGACTTCATGCAAGAAGGCAGAACCAAGTTTTTCAAATCTGCCTAAGGCATAATGTTTCATGCACGAACTAAACTTATACATAGAAATTGGTAAAGTTACCATTCCATGTACGAGCCACACTGCATAATCTAATTCAGCAACAGAAAAAGGCAAAGGTTCTAATTTTTCTATATGCAGTAGCGAATATGTTGCATCTTTCATAGACATGAATTGTTGTTTTGCTGACAGATTAAATGGGCGGAATAAAGACGAAATATTCATGTAATCCCATGGTACTTTCCCCGCCTTTAACGTCTGCAAAGTCCAAGCAAATTGCATAATCGATCGCAATTGATTTTGACCATGATACAAAACTGACACATCGTCTTGGACAATATCCACAACAGATGAAACAATGTTATCTAATGTATATATTCTTGAAGATAAGGTATTAATACTATTATCTATCACTGCCAACACTTTTTCCATATTGGCTTGGTCAATAGCACGGAGTCTGGAGGCAGCCTCAATCTGGGACAACTTCCATACTTCGTTGTAAACAGCATACACCCATCTTTTGGATCTTCCCAATGCTGGACCTTTAACAAAATCATTCAAATCAACTTTTTCATGTAAACGTGACAAGTGAAGTTTAACAGAATCTAATGTGGAATGTTGCAACCATGACTGGCACAATTTACCTACCGAGTAAGTAGTGACAGTGTGTGAGGACAGAAAACGTGGGTCTACTCTATCCTGTATGTACCCGGGAATTAACCCCAAAAATCTACGTTGACAGGAATCCGAACTTTTCTGCCATATTAACCAACCTGCAGGGTCTAATGCACTAATATTGAAGGTGGAATTAGAAACTAAAGACTGCAACATAGTAAGGGACTGATCTGTATGATTTTCCCAACCAGGATATGCTCTCAAATCGGGGATCGAGGGGGAATTTAATTTTTTAGAGATAGCCAATCCAAAACAGGTTGTCTGAAAAATAGTAGAATTTAAAAATAACATGTGGTTTGGGATGAGGCAGGCACGATGTAAAGCTTCTGTACCTTGTACTTGCCAAGATTTAGTTCCCCAGACCGACTTGAGATCAATAGTATGTTTCCAAACGTCATACCCTCCAATTGCCAAATCGTCCATAAAGGACTTGGAAAACAATAATTTTGTGTGGGTCAAACGCCCCTTTGAAACAGGTTCGTCTTTAAGCTTAAAATAAAAAGAAGCATTATTGGATACACTGAAATCTGAAAAATATAAAAACTTTCCGACCAATGTTTTTGAACTACCAACCTTCGGGGCAGGGCAATGTTCCCACTGCGTAAAATTGACTAAACTACGAAATGTGTTGGCCCTATGAAGAAAATGTGTGCCATAATGTTGATAACAAAACTGTTCTGCATAGTTTTCATTATTCAAATACAAATCCTCAGCATCAAATGCGGCATAGTATTTTAAATCAGAAAACAGTGTCTCTATAACTCCAACATCCCAATCGTCAGATCGAATGTCTTGCTTAACCACATCACCCATAGAAACACGATATACAGATGGCACATTTATCACTTCCGTGGGACCATGAATTTGAAATTTAACAGTATCCCATGCTATTCCATCATGAACAGGCCAGGCGGTGATGTTCACAAAGGTCTGGTCCCTCTTCATGATGTGCGACGATGAATGTGGGGCCAAAGTTCCATTAATCAATCTAATTGTAGAACGTTCATTCAGGTAGTGTCCATTTATCAAACTAAAAAACACTACCACAAAACCAATGGACATGAATAAAAAAATGCAAATGAGCACCAGCCAGATGTAAATCCAGGGGGGAACCAAAAATTGTCTCTTGAACCAGGCAAAAAATTTAGAAAATTTGGAAGGGGCAGTGGAAGTCAATGATTCAGTTCCAAAGGAAGAATTAGACTGGACAATGTCAGTTGAATGCAAAAGGGGCAACGGGTCCTCAGTAGGATATGAATATTCAGCATCATCAGGTAAAGCACCATCCGCATGTGGAACAGCAGAATCAGAAAGTACTTGCATTTCAATGGCAACCTCAGGTACTACGTCAGATGGTCTCACCACAACAGCACTGCGCATCATCGAAGGGCAAGAAACTGAAGGTGTCAGACTATGGAGTATCGGCCACCCTGTGTAGCTTGACATTGTCAACCGAAATGTACCTGTTGTCTCTGTGACCAGGAAGTGGAGGCAAAACAATTGTGCGGGTACCCTCAACTCCAAGCACCGGCACTGGTGCACGATAAGAGGGTCCAAACTCCTTTTTCTTCTCCACCTTCTCACGGACCAGATCACCAACTCGGGGTAGCCAGCCGACTACCGGAATCTGCAATCCAGCCTCGGTCGCAGAAGATACGTGCTCTTTTGCTAGAGTGTCTCTTGTTTCTTGAAGATTCTGTAAGACAGTACAGTGGTCATCTAAGTCAAAAGGCGCGGCTGCCGCCGCCATGTCGAGACCCTCAAGGTCTGGAACAAACATTCGAACTCCGAAGAGCATCATGTACGGGGTCCTCCCACCCAGAGACCTTCTAGGGAGATTATTAAGTGCACGTTGGACGTCATACAAATGGGATAGCCAGTTTTTGCCAGTACCTAACACCCGGGCCGTCAATGATTGCTTTAGGTCACGGTTCATTCGTTCCACAACACTATTGCCCTCAGGCCGATATGGAGACGAAAATTTGACTTGGACCCCCAAACTTCTCATAGCTTCTTTGTAAGCCTTAGAGGCGAACGCAGGGCCCTGATCAGAGTGAAGGGTGCCACATGCAAAACTCCCTATAAAGACACGCAATGCTTTGATGACAGTCCTGGCGTCAGCACTCCTGTGTGGCCACACCCAAAGAAAACGTGTGCACGAATCTACTGCAACCAAGATATACTTGTACGCAGTGTCCGAGGAAAAATGACCGCAGTGATCTAAATAAACACACGCTAGTGGTTGATTAGAAATGTGCAGCTGCGTTTGTGGTGGACGTGCCACCGTAGACGGCTTTATTTGTTGGCAAATTCCACAATTGAGGACATAAGTCCGTGTATGTTTGTACAAACCGTACCACCAATAACGTTGTTGCAACAGAGACACAGTTGCGGACACTCCGGCGTGCGCTGACGCAACACCCTCGTGCGCAGCTTGTACCAATGCAGGTCTGCAGTCCGAATTGGGAATAACCCTATCCCCAACTTCATTAATCCTCACTAACGGGACGTTATCAGGACTTAAGTGATAATGGTATCGAGAAGAGAAACCTCTAGGGAAGTTTTCCCCAGTCTCTGAAGCAGCAATAGCTGCCAAGATGTCATCATCGATCTTACTTTTGGATCTTGTAACTGCTGCTACTAAGTATGTTGCCACTGCTGTTTTAGCTGCCTCGTCAGCCAAACTGTTACCGACAGCATGGCCCTACGTTGGGCGCCATGTTGTAGGGATTCTGCGTATGCTCAGAACTATGCGCAGGAAACCAGAACCTTAGAGAATTGTGGTGTACCAGAAACTCCCCTCAGAACTAAGAACCCCTTATCCGACTAGCTTAGTGTCACATTCGTTATCCGAGATTTAGCTCGGCGGTCCCAATGTATAGACAACCCAGAACAAGCGACTTAGTTATTCTCAGGAATGGTGGGAACCCGAAATACCCGTTTGCACATATATATCAGTCCACAACAGAATAACTAAGACACAGTAAAGTTTAAAGAATTTATTCATAAACCTCGAGTCCTGTTAAACAATACTTTGGCTAACATAAGTAGACAAATGGTTAAGATCATTACCATTAACATTGTTACAATACCATAGAATATAAAAGGAGCGATCATATTATAATGACAGTGGAAAATAACCACCCTCCTTTTTCTAGTTACTAATAAAATATTATTAGACTATTAGAAGGTCTCATAGGCTTGCATAGGGGACCCCATACCGTATAGATCAGCTTAGGTGTATCACATCACAGGATCAGCTCAGTGTTCTCTGCAACAGCTCTTCTATCGAATGCTCTAACAATATGCTGCGCTGTGTTATTAAAGCCCTCGACTTTCTGGTATTTGCAGCTGCGTGCATGTTGTGACTAAACAGTGGTACGATCACCCTGAACATAATCAGCCGGCACCGTCTAGTGTCCTAGAACAGTTCTTTACTCGATGTACAGACCAAGGGCACTAGCAACTGTTAAGGATGTATAAATAACATTCACTTGAGACAAGAGCGAGTCTGCATTTCTCAAAGTAATAACATGTAACAACAGTGTCGGGTGCAAAGGCAGCGAAAGCAACAAGATGGTTTTCCAACAGCTAACGTGATTAAGCTAACTTAGCACTGTAAATAGGGAGTGGCCTAAAACCACGTGACAAAGTAAAAGACTCCAACAATACTACTGGTATGGGTGATACCTGGCCCAGGGCACATGCATCCGGCCCCTTTCATTGGTTGGGTCACGTGACTGGAGCCACATGTGTGAGATGGGTGTGGGGTAGGTGAAGACACTAACCCTAGGGATGGGCTGCTCTATGAGGTATCCAGCAGGACAATACAGCATCCTAGGAAATAATTGCAGCTTATAGTTTGGCCCCATCTTTCTGGGCCTCAGTGCCAGTGCACCGGCTGCACCACAAATAGCCATGCCCATGTTCAGCCATTATTGAAATTTCATTCTTTTCAGTGTATCAACCATTTTGGCTGAGTTTGTGAAAGAGGGATTGTTAAAAATACGATTCCTGCTTGGCTGAGGTAAGCACCCAGGCCAGGCAGGAACCACCACTCTAGTCAGGGTAAGCTAGATACACACTAAAATATAACCTGAGTTCACCCTCTGGTAGCTTGGCATAGAGCAGTCAGGCATATCCAAAGAGGCAATGTGTAGAGTATTTGTGCAACACACAAACACACAGTAACACAATGAATACACCACAAAAATACTCCACACAGGTTTAGCAATATAGGTTATTATATTCTTAACAAAACAAAACCAAAATGGCAAACATCCAATGTATAGAAGTCTATATTTGAATTTAAAAAAATGAATGCAGGTAAAATATTTAGAAGCAAGTAGCGCCAAAGAGGTTATGTTAGGTCATGCTGGACTGGGGCAAAGTCAAAGTTCAGGCCACATCATGGAAGTGCAGGCCGGCTACAGGACCCACGCAGGCCGTGGTGAACAAAGTACCTTTCCTGGTCGCAAGTAACAAGATGGGTCAATCTTCTCCACACACTGAAGGCGATGCATCAGTTCTAAAGAGGAGTACCAGAGTCGAGAGGCGTTGAGGGATGCGCCAGATTCTGCGACACAGCAGAGGGGATGCATTGATCTCACCAAGCTACAGCGGCTGTAATACGCTGTCCGATGCATTGATCTCTGGAGGCTAGGCGATGGTTCCGATGCATTGCGCCGATTTTATTCCTGTAACTGGGCCGATGAGCCAGTTCTACTACACGCAGACATGTGATGCGTTGAAATCGATGCTGCAAGTATCTGGGCCACTTACAGTTAGCCAGGCACAGGAGCAGGTGTACAGACTTTGATATCCCTCAGTCTCAAGCAACAGGAGGCAAGTCAACAAGTCCTTGAAGATCACTTGAAGGAAAGGCAGGGTCCAGCTCTCTTTCAGCAGAGTCAGAGAGTAGCAGACAGCAGGCAGCAGGGAAACGTAGGCCTTTCAGATCATCAGTCCAGTTGAGTCCCTTAATCAACACAGCAGTTCTTCTGGAAGTGCTTAAGTCACAAGTCCAGTAGTGTCTGATTTTAGGGAGTCAGAGACCCAGTACTTTTACCCAAAAGTGCGTTTGATGTGTCTGGGTGACTTCAAAGCAGCTCTCTGAAGTGCACAAGTATCCCTTTCAACCCAGTTCTGTCTGCGAGGCTATTTGTAGAGGGTAATGGGTCCTTTGTTTGGGAACAGGACACAGCCTGTTCAAGTGAAATGTTAGCCCCTCCCTTCCATCCTGCCCAGGCAAGGCCATCAGAATGCATATGTATGTAGACAGGTACTCAGACACACCTATGCTTCCTGTGTTGTGGCTGTCTAGAGGAAATGCACAAAGTGTAGCTGTCACACAGCCCAGACGTACATTGAATACAGGCTGCAAAGCACAAAGAGCTATAAGCACAAAGAAATGTGCACTTTCTAAAAGTGACACTTCAAAAATAGTAATGCCAAACCGAACATTACCATTAAGGAAGATTTGTCATTAACATTCCAAACATATGAAATATGAAAAAGCTAGTCTTCTGTAATCAGGAATTATAGATTAAACGTGTATTAAGGAATTCCCAAAGCTAACCTATGAGAGGAGTAGGCCTCATAGTAGTGAAAAACAAAATAGTCTGTTTGTCATGACCAGGTAATGCAAAACATGCCAGTACATGTCTTACCTTTCATTTACACAGCACCTTGCCCTTAGGGCAACCTAGGGCCTACCTTAGGGGTGACATATGTGTAACAAAAGTGGAGTTTCAAGCTTGGCACGTAGTTTTAAATGCCAAGTCAAAGTGGCAATAAACTGTACACACAGGCCCAACAGAGGTAGGCCTGAGACAGGTTTGAAAAGCTACTTCTGTGGGTGGCACAATCAGTGCTCCAGGTCCACTAGTAGCATTTAATTTAAAGGCGCTGGGTATATGTTATACCACTTTGCAAGGGACTTACAAGTAAATCAATTGTGCCAAACAGGTGTAAACCAATTACACCATGTTTAGAGGAGAGAGCACATGCACTTTACACTGGTTAGTTATAGTAAAGTGTGAAGAGTTCTAGAGCCAACAAATAGAAGGTCAGAAAAAGAGGAAGAAGGCAAAAAGTTTGGGGTGACCCTTCAAAGAGGGCCATTTTCAAAACAGGAATGCCTCCCAAAGTCCAAGTTCCTGAGGTTGCCTTTCTTGATAAGATGCTTCATAACTCCACAATTAAGGACATTTTTAACCCATTCGCTGCTAGGCCTTTCCCCCCCCCTGTGCTAAGCCTTTTTTTGGCTATTTGGGGTAGTGCGCGCTTAGGCCCCTGTAACTTTTTGACCACATAAGGTATCCACGCCAAATTTGTGTCCTTTTCTTTCAACATGATGGGAATTGTAAAGGTACCCAGGGTTTGTGGATTCCCCTGGAGGGGTCCCTGAAATTAGCCAAAATACAGCAAAATGTGGTTGTTGGGGGGGAAAAATGGGAAAAAAGGGCTGCAAATGAAAGCGTCTGGGTTTTTCCCTGCAAATGGTATCAAAAAAGGGTTTGTGGGGCTGAAATCACCATTTCCCAGCTTTTAGGGAATGACAGACTTTTGTCAGAAAACCAACATTTTTTACACAGTTTTGGCATTTTTCTGGGACATAGCCTATTTTTGGTATTTTTGTGCTTTCAAAGTCCTTCCAGTTAATCGGAGAAAAGGGTATGAAATCAATAATGGATCCTGGAAAACTATACATTTTCGAAAAGTAGACACAATTCTGAATTCAGCAAGGGGTCATTGTGTAGAACCATCAAGGTTTCTTTATAGAAACTAACAGTTAAATATAGGAAAAATTGAAAATTAGTTGAAAAAAACAGCCTTTTGTGTCAACGTTTTCACTTGTAACTTCTTCTAATTATGACAGCTCTTTGAAAGCAATATACCGTTAAATCCGCTGGACCTTTCCAGTTGTGGGGATATATAGGACTTGTAGGTTCACTAAGAACCCGACGAACCCAGAGTCAAAAACTGAGTAGCAATTTGCAATGGCTTTTTATTATGCACCGGGTATATATCAATTATTGTGGGAAAATCTATACATGGAAAAATGTATTTCTGAAATGGAAACAAATTATAGAGTTTAGAAACAGTAGATATTTGCACATTTTCAAAATTGGGAATACTCATACTAGCATGAGAATTATCGGTCATTTTTCAAAATGACTTCTTTTTTACACAATGTCTTTCATTTGGAAGGCAGAAATGCATCGAAAGTCAATAGGTAATAACAGTTGCTTTACAAATCTGAATTACCCTAAGTCTCTCCATAAAAATGGTACCTCACTTGTGTGGGTCGGCCTAGTGCCCATGACAGGAAACGGCGCAAAACGCAACGTGGTCACACCTCAATTTCACAATGAAAAATGACCCTTTTTTGGCAAAGTGCCTAGCTTTAGTTTTTTAACCATAGCTCTGCCGGCACCTAGGGAAACCTAGCAGAACTATACATTTTTTAAAGCTAGATGCCCAGGGTAATCCAGGATGGGGTGACTTGTCTGCCTCCCACCAGGTTCCGTTACCCAGAATACCTTTCAAACCTAAATAAATTGGCAAAAAAACCACATTTTCCCCACATTTCTGTGGTGGAAAGTTCTGGAATCTATGTGGATCCACAAATTTCCACCCACACCGCGTCCCCCAGAGTCTTCTGAGAAAAATGGTACCTCACTTGTGTGGGTCGGCCTAGTTCCCGCGACAGGAAACGGCGCAAAACGTAACGTGATCACACCTCAATTTCGCAGTGAAAAATGACCCTTTTTTGGCAAAGTGCCTAGCTGTAGTTTTTGAACCCTAGCTCTGCTGACACCTAGGGAAACCTAGCAAAACTATACATTTTTGATAACTAGACACCCAGGGGAATCCAGGATGGGGTGACATAAATGCCCCCCACCAGGTTCTGTTACCCAGAATCCCTTGCAAACCTAACAAATTGGCAAAAGAAACACATTTTCCCCATATTTCTGTGGTGGAAAGTTCGGGAATCTGCGTGGATCCACAAATTTCCACCCACCCTGCTTTCCCCAAAGTCTTTCAAGAAAAATGGTACCTCACTTGTGTGGGTCGGACTAGTGCCCGCGACAGGAAATGGCGCAAAACGCAACGTGGACAAACCTCAGTTTCGCAGTGAAAAATGACCCTTTTTTGGCAAAGTGCCTAGCTGTAGTTTTTTAACCATAGCTCTGCTGGCACCTATGGAAACCTAGCAAACCTATACATTTTTGAAAACTAGAGACTCAGGGGAATCCAGGATGGGGTGACTTGACTGCCTCCCACTAGGTAATGTTACCAAGAATCCCTTGCAAACCTAAAAAATTGTTTAAAAAATATAAATGTTCCCCACATTTCTGTGGTGGAAAGTTCTGGAATCCGCGTGGATCCACAAATTTCCACCCACCCCGCGTTCCCGAAAGTCTTCCAAGAAAAATGGTACCTCACTTGTGTGGGTCGGCCTAGTGCCCGCGACAGGAAAACGGCGCAAAACGTAACGTGGTCACACCTCAATTTCGCAGTGAAAAATGACCCTTTTTTGGCAAAGTGCCTAGCTGTAGTTTTTTAACCCTAGCTCTGCTGACACCTAGGGAAACCTAGCAAACCTATACATTTTTGATAACTAGACACCCAGGGGAATCCAGGATGGGGTGACTTGACTCCCTCCCACCAGGTTCTGTTACCCAGAATCCCATGCAAACCTAACAAATTGGCAAAAGAAACACATTTTCCCACATTTCTGTGGTGGAAAGTTCTGGAATCTGTGTGGATCCACAAATTTCCACCCACCCTGCTTTCCCCAAAGTCTTTCAAGAAAAATGGTACCTCACTTGTGTGGGTCGGCCTAGTGCCCGCGACAGGAAATGGCGCAAAACGCAACGTGGCCAAACCTCAGTTTCGCAGTGAAAAATGACCCTTTTTTGGCAAAGTGCCTAGCTGTAGTTTTTGAACCATAGCTCTGCTGGCACCTATGGAAACCTACCAAACCTATACATTTTTGAAAACTAGACACCCAGGGGAATCTAGGATGGGGTGGCTTGACTGCCTCCTGCCAGGTAATGTTACCAAGAATCCCTTGCAAACCTAAAAAATTGTTTTAAAAAAACACATTTTCTCCACATTTCTGTGGTGGAAAGTTCTGGAATCTGCGTGGATCCACAAATTTCCACCCACCCCGCGTTCCCCAAAGTCTTCCGAGAAAAATGGTACCTCACTTGTGTGGGTCGGCCTAGTGCCCGCGACAGGAAACAGTGTAAAACGCAACGTGGACACACCTCAGTTTCACAGTGAAAAATGACCCTTTTTTGGCAAAGTGCCTAGCTGTAGTTTTTGAACCATAGCTCTGCAGGCACGTAGGGAAACCTAGCAAACCTATTCATTTTTTAAAACTAGACACCCAGGGGAATGCAGGATGGGGTGACTTGACTGCCTCTCACCAGGTTCTGTTACCCTGAATCCCTTGCAAACCTAAACAATTGTCAAAAAAAACACATTTCCCCCACATTTCTGTGGTGGAAAGTTCTGGAATCTGCGTGGATCCACAAATTTCCACGCACCACGCGTTCCCCAAAGTCTTCAGAGAAAAATGGAACCTCACTTGTGTGGGTCGGCCTAGTGCCCGCGATAGGAAATGGTGCAAAACGTAACGTGGTCACACCTCAATTTCGCAGTGAAAAATGACCCTTTTTTGGCAAAGTGCCTAGCTGTAGTTTTTTAACCCTAGCTCTGCTGACACCTAGGGAAACCTAGCAAACCTATACATTTTTGATAACTAGACACCCAGGGGAATCCAGGATGGGTTGACTTGACTGCCTCCCACCAGGTAATGTTACCAAGAATCCCTTGCAAACCTAAAAAATTGTTTTAAAAAAATACATTTTCTCCACATTTCTGTGGTGGAAAGTTCTGGAATCCGCGTGGATCCACAAATTTCCACCCACCCCGCGTTCCCCAAAGTCTTCCGAGAAAAATGGTACCTCACTTGTGTGGGTCGGCCTAGTGCCCGCGACAGGAAACGGTGTAAAACACAACGTGGACACACCTCAGTTTCGCAGTGAAAAATTACCCTTTTTTGGCAAAGTGCCTAGCTGTAGTTTTTGAACCATAGCTCTGCAGGCACGTAGGGAAACCTAGCAAACCTATTCATCTTTTAAAGCTAGACACCCAGGGGAATGCAGGATGGGGTGACTTGACTGCCTCTCACCAGGTTCTGTTACCCTGAATCCCTTGCAAACCTAAAAAATTGGCAAAAAAAACACATTTCCCCCACATTTCTGTGGTGGAAAGTTCTGGAATCTGCGTGGATCCACAAATTTCCACGCACCACGCGTTCCCCAAAGTCTGCCGAGAAAAATGGTACCTCACTTGTGTGGGTCGGCTTAGTGCTCGTGACAGGAAACGGCGCAAAACGCAACGTGGACACACCTCAATTTCGCAGTGAAAAATGACCCTTTTTTGGCAAAGTGCCTACCTGTAGTTTTTGAACCCTAGCTCTGCCGGCACCTTGGGAAACCTACCAAACCCACACATTTCTGAAAACCAGACACCCTGGGGATTCTAGGGAGGTATGGCTTGCATGGATCCCCCAACGTTTCCTTACCCAGAATCCCCTGCAAACCTCAATTTTAGCTGAAAGATTCACTTTTTTTACACATTTTTGTGTGGGAAAGTTGTGGCATCCCCGGGCTGACACAAATTTCCTACCACCGAGCATTCCCCCGGGTCTCCCGATAAAAATGGTGCCTCACTCATGTGGGAGGCCCAAGCACCCGTGACAGGCAAGGGCCCAAAACGTATTGAGGTGGCACCATTTTTATCGGGAGCCCTGGGGGAACGCTGGGTGGTAGGAAATTTGTGTCAGCCTGGTGATGCCACAACTTTCCCCACACAAAAATGTGTGAAAAAAAAGATTTTTTCAGCTAAATTTGAGGTTTGCAGGGCATTCTGGGTAAGGAAATATTGGGGGATCCATGCAAGCCATACCTCCCTGGAATCCCCCGGGTGTCTAGTTTTCAGAAATGTGTGGGTTGGGTAGGTTTCCCTAGGTGGCCGCCGAGCACTGGGCCAAAAATCCAGGGATCCAGGGTACCCCTTTGCAAAACCAGGTGCTCAGGGGGCTGAGATAGCCCCCCAAAGCATGTAGAAAGGGAAACTGAAATGAGCCTCTTGGCTCATTTCAGTTTCGGTTTCACTGAAATGACGTCAGCGCGACATGCGCGACGATCGTCATTTCAGAGAAACCGGGGGGGGGGCCTCGGGAGCTGGGGAAGCTCTTCCCCAGCTCCCGAGGCTCTTTTGGCAAAAAGGCAATCCGTCTGGTGCCCGCACCAGGAGGGTTTCTATTGCGATGTTTCATGACGAGCTGGACTCGTCATTAGCACACGAGCACTGTGTGCCATGATGAGTCCAGCTCGTCATGAGCATGCAAGGGGTTAAAAAAAGACAGAAGAAGATGTGAAGTTGTCTGTGTCTTTTCGGTCCAGTATTGAGCTGCTGGAAGAAGGCATCCTGTTGAACAATTCCACACCCCTCGATGGCTCTCTTCTGGACTGGATCATCAAACAGGATACAAGGGAATGGTCAAGGGATTGCATCATCTACAAAAACTGCACTCCTTCCACACCTACAAAATATAAGGTCTTTCAATGGCATCCTTTTGTACTGGATGGGGGTCATCTTGGTAATTTTGTTTCAAACAACGATTCTCTTGCTTCTGATGCCTCGGTGATCAGAGACTCAGAAGGGGACAATATCCTAGTCCTATCAAAGGATTTGTGTGTGGGATTTCTCCTCTATCCTAGTCTTGGTCCTCAAATCGCTCTGTTAGCATCCACTCAATTATAGAACTCAAAGGTGTGAATAACTTGGAGAACACAGCGTCTTTCAGAATGCAGTCTCTCCAGAAGGATACTTCTGCTACAAAGCCTCTTCTGTCATCCATAGATTTATAGAATGTTCACTTTCATGTTTTGTTTGCAGTGTCTCCCAACCAGTTCCAGTTTAGGCCTCTCCCATTTGCTCCCCATATCTTTATAAACGCGCTGACACTTGAAAATCTCGCTAGCACACCCACCTGTCTGCCCATTGCCGTGAGGGAAACAGCCAACAAGAGACCCAGCAGCTTTCCTATCGCGCTCTGTATCCCGCCGTGAGGGGAACGGCCAGCGTGGACTACATCTCCCAGCGGCCCAGTGCTAACCCCAGGCGCGTGCCATTGATGTCAGCAGGCAGCGCCTGGGAAGCATAAAGCCGCTACTGGTGCCCCGCCTTGCCCGTCACTGCCAGGAGGTGCCAGGCCAGGGCTTCCCCCCTAATATTTTGCTCACCAACAGCATCAGGAAAACCCAATCGAGTCCAGCAGCAAAGAG
Organism: Triturus cristatus; assembly: GCF_964204655.1. Lineage (NCBI taxonomy): Eukaryota > Metazoa > Chordata > Amphibia > Caudata > Salamandridae > Triturus > Triturus cristatus. The sequence goes on along the minus strand of NC_140582.1, from coordinate 265,706,481 downwards.
ACCTGATTCAGCACAAAGGTACTCTTTTGTCACAATCTTGAAAAGTTTCTCGACTTGCTGCACCACCTTCTAGGTGGTACAATTATGGGCAAAAGAAAAACAATGGAGGGGCTAGGGGGGGGGGCTCAGGAATGAGTGCAACGCAGGGCCCTAGGAAAGCCAAAAAAGTCAAGGAAAGCTATAAGAAGGTGTCCAAAAGCGATACGATGGACCGCATTGAAGGTTTAGTTGAAGACTGTGAAAATATCTTGCTGGGGATCCCAGTAGTAGACCAGGAAGCAAATATACTAGAGAAGGGGGAATTGTGTAAATCCTACAAAACAGATTCCATACACATACCAGAGATGTTTTGCAAACTATCCGGCCCAAGAGGCGCACAGAATATCCCCTCCCCGGAAATCATCTCACTTTCCCAGTCACCGACCCAGTCTCCCTCACAGCACAGGCCAAGCCACTTGGAGCCCACTGTAATAGTGTGCACCAATAGGTTTGCGGCCCTAGCAAATGAATCAGCCCCTTACGAAAATTCGGTAGCTCATAGCTCTGTGGAAATCGCTTCTGGGGCCCACGTAGAGGGTGGCTTGGACACAGATAGTGACATCCCAGACCTGAAATCGACTATTAACTTACTAACAGCAGAAGTAAAGGATTTAAAAGCCTTAGTCAAAGATCTGAAAGCCTTCTTAGAATTGCTAATATCGCACCACACCCCGCTAAATCCAGCTGCCTCACAGTGTGTAAAACAAACACTAAATATGACACCAATCAATCACAAAAAAACCGACAGGGCACGCTCTCAGTCTACTCAACCAGAGCTTCCCACTTTAAACCATAAGGTAGGACCACATAGCGAGTCTGTAGCAACGACGTATTGCAGAAGGATAATTGGTGCTTTACCGGCCCCAACCCCTCTAAGATCTCAGGCAACCACACATGATAGAGGTGCATTAGGTGCTCCATCTAGCGGCCATTTCCCCTCTTTTACATCCTTAAAGCGGTCAGTCCTTATGGTTAACGTTCCTAAGGTGGTGGGTAAGGAACACGATGACTCGCTGATCAGCAAGGCCACACATTGGATTAGGCATGTTAGAGGCTGCTACTCAGTAGTAAGAGAGGATATAGTGAAGGCTACCAGGCACTCACATCCAGCCCAGCGATCAGATACTATTGAGCTCATCTTGACATCCCCGCACCTAGCAGAGGGACTTTTGACTTTGGACTATAGATCTTGCCCCCCTGCCACTTCGGATATCCAATTTAGACATCCTTCAATGATAGGCTTTACAGCTGGGGGATAAAAGCCATGAAGCCTCCTAGGGGGTCACCTCTTGGAAATGATTGACTGATGGAAATTTTAAAACCGTCAATCTCTTCCATATGTGACCCTGATTTATTATCCTTTCAAGATGCTTCTACCACCACTTCTATCCCACAATGCCTAAATACCCAGGTTTCTGACTCATGGCTCACAGTAATGAGCCCCAACACTATAATTCCCCACTTACAATCCGACTGTGCCTATACTCAATCATCTGGCGAAAAGGGGCCTGCAGAAATGGACAGCGCAGGCTTGAAGATCCTCTCTTGGAACATTGCTGGCTTTTCTAGAAAGCTTCCTCTTCCATATTGGAATAGGCTTATTGAAGGCTATAACATATGCATGTTCCAAGAGACGTGGTGCAAGTCTGAGCACCATAAAGTAGGATTTGTGTCTCATTTTGTTCCAGCAGTATCGGCACAAAGAGGAAAGGGACGGCCATCGGGTGGGCTATTGGTATGGATAAGTATATCCCTGAATTGGTCAATCAAACAAGTTCAATGTATTTCTCCAGACCTTTTGAAATTGACCATCCGGGAGAACCAAGGAGGAAGAACCCTTGTAATTTTTAATGTATATGTTCGGGGAACCAAGGGAGGTATTGAGTCACCAATAATCGCATGCTTGGAAGCGGAGCTTTCTAACTGCCCCATCGATTCACACATCCTAATAGCAGGCGACTTCAACTGTACTTTTGAGCCTCTTGCTATTGAGGATGTGTTAGGTACTGAGGAGGATGATGCAAAGCGAGGTATTCCCCTATTAAGCATCCCGCCGATTAAAAGATGGACTAAGTTTGCTGTCCAATTGAATTCCTTGGCCATTGAAAATGGGCTAAGAGCAACAAATGGTAAGTCTCTGTCTGATGCAAAAGGGGCACATACCTACAATAGGCTGGGCTGCTTGTCGCGGATTGATTACATTTTTTAAAACTTTAAGTTGTGGCAGCATCTAATTGATATGGAGATAATACCGACAGTTGATAGTGACCATAATCTACTCTCTCTAACCTTAAAATCTGTGTGGTTACCCAAATCTGGTGGCTTGTTTTTAGAAGATCCAATGCCAACAAGGAAAGTAATTCCCTCTAACTGCAACAGGTACTTGAAATGGGACAGGGTCCTCCTGGATGAAGGGAAGCTATGCGCCATTGAAAGAACTGTTGCAGAGGCACTGGAAGAATTGGGAGGCGATTCTTTGGATCATGATGCTGTTGTCAAAATTCCTGAAATTTATGACAAAACAATTAGTATTCTCCAGAATCTTTTTTGCTCAACGTCCAGAGCAGGTTATCGGCCTGCGCCCAAAAAGCCAAACAGTGGCAACCCATGGTATACGAAAATCTGTAGGCAAAAAAAAAATGCCCTGATTGCTGCAGTTAGAAGTAGATCGCACCTTATGATTAAGCGAGCAAGGAAGGATTACAAGAAGGCAGTAGATAGCGCTAAAACAGAATGGGAAGAGCAGCACTGGCAGGATCTAAAAACAGCTAGCCTAGAGAAGGATGCCTGTCGGTTTTGGAACATTATTAGGACAAAGACGCGGCCCGACAGTGACATAATTACTTGCAATATCTCAAGTTCCATTTGGTATGACCACTTTCTGAAACTCTACTCTCCCCCTGATGATCTTCCAATAAAGGACTCATCAACAGAACTAAGAACAGTCATAGGGGAATTAAATAGCCATCCCTTTTCCGAAGTGGAAGTGGAAACTGCCATTCGGCGCATAGTTCCAGCCAAGGCAGCCGGTCCAGATGGCATACCTGGAGATCTTTTCCGTACGGACCCCGCAAAATGGGCAAAATTCATTTCCATCCTCATTAATGCTATTGATACTGGCTCTCCGATACCAGACGCCTGGAAAGGAGCAGAGGTCGTCCCTATATATAAAAAGGGCAAAAGGGATGACCCAGCTAATTATCGCCCAATAAGCTTAATTGACTCTATGCAAAAGATCATTGGGAGGGTGGTGTTGGAGAGAATCCTGGAATGGGCGGCCGAAAAGAAGATTCTCTCTGACTACCAAGCAGGCTTTAGGGCAGGCACGGGGACAATTGAGCAGGTGTTCAGACTACTTCTCCTGTATTGGAAGGTGGTCAAGATAGGCAAACTGTCAAGAATTCCTGTCATACAAGGGAAACACGTCCTTATGTAAACAGGAGAGCTGTTACATAACTCAAGGGAAACACGCCCTTATGTAAACAGGAGAGCTGTTACATAACTCAAGGGAAACACGCCCTTATGTAAACAGGAGAGCTGTTACATAACTCAAGGGAAACACGCCCTTATGTAAACAGGAGAGCTGTTACATAACTCAAGGAAAACACGCCCTATAAAGGGAGGAACCGGGAGGTACAAGGCTGTCGGATATTGTGTTTACACCGACGTACCTGCTTCGTGAAGAGCAGTGTTCCGGAGTGGTGCTCCAGTAAGGCAAGAACGGAGGTAGTTCGAGTCGTTACTCCCTGGGCCGTGTCTTGCCCCATCGTCACCTGTGAAGGACCCGGAAGCTCTACCGGTCAACCATTGAGCTTCGCTTTTTGACTCGGCTGAGTCCAAGCGCAGTGGCACTTTTGCTGGTTGGAGTCGTAACTCCCAGCCCGACCAGAGACACAGGGACTGCCAGCTGTAACGCACACCAGGAGGTGTTTGCCGCGTTACAGACTCGGAAGTCCACAGGATCGATCGAGCGGCTGCTCTCGGTTCAGTCTTCTTGCTTGTGATTGGGGTATCGGTGACGCATCACCAGGAGGTGACTCCGCGTCCCGGTGCAGTCTGAGGAAGAGGTTGAGCGGCTGCTCCCTTCAGGTAGAGACCCCGGCTGGGTGTTTCCCTGACTCCTCGATTCTCCCCAACACTCTTCGTGCCCCTCACAGCCTACCGATTGGCATTGTCGGCCATTTCATTTCTGCCCGCTGTTGGCATACGCCGGGATCGGCGTATATGCAGAGGACGGTTAGGACCATCCGTGCTGTGGGCTGGTAACGTACTTAGCCTGGAGGATTCCAGTGACTATAACTTTTGTTTGTTCTTTGTATTTTATTTGCCTTCATTAAAAGAACTAACCCTTCACAAGTGGTTGCGTCCTCATTGTCGTGTCTGTTAAACGATCCTGAGACGTTCAGGGCGTTACAAAATATCCGACCTTAATAACACTAACTGTCTCCCGGTCGATAACAGACATGGCAACACTTGATGATGTGCTGGCTGCTTTAGCGGCCATGCAAGTTGAAGTGGCTGCCTCTAGGCAAGAAACAGCCGATGTAAAAGCCAGACTGGATGCTATCCAATTGGACCCGCTCACGCCCAGCACCTCCCTCACGAACCAGACCCCTGCGGTAGTAGTGGAAATGCCGGTAGCCATCCCCTTGGCAACACCAGAGAGGTACAGTGGGGATCCTAACAGAGTGCAGGTATTCCTCACACAAGTGGCGCTACATTTATCGTGCAAACCAAAGGCGTTCCCCACGAGTCAGGCTCGTGTGGCTTTCCTTATATCCTATTTGGCTGGAAACGCGGCACAATGGGCCGTACCTCTGGTGAGCAGGGACGACCCCCTCTTATGTGATTGGGGTGCTTTTCGCGAGGAATTCCTGAAGGTATTCGACAGAAGGGCTGACTCGTACACGGCGGACCGTGAAATGCTTGAGTTGAGACAGGGATCCAACGACCTGGTGCAGTATCTCAACGCGTTCCGAAGGCTGGTTGCGGAAACCAAGTGGCCTGTTGCTAAACAGACGGCGCTCTTCCATCAAGGGCTGTGCGATGAGCTCAAGGACGCCGTGGCTCATATTGACCCTCAACCCAAGACATGTGAGGGCCTTATCAACCTGGTTTTACGGCTGGAACATAGGCTAAGTGAAAGAAAGGGGGATCATGGGAGAAAAGGAAAATCCCTTCCATCCTATGTGACGGTGGGAAGTCCTGAAACTTCCACCGCATCCAAGGGAGAACCCATGGACATCAGCGCAATACGAGCGAGCCTCACAGCCACGGAGAAAGAGTCACGCCGTAAACAAGGATTGTGCCTATATTGTGGCAAAAAAGGCCACTACGTACGTGAATGCCCTGCCAAACCGAAGACGTCACGTTATCGGGCCAACCGGTCGGTAACAGCCGTGGTGGACATACCGGCGGAAAACTAGAGGACTCCAAGACCAGAGAAGGGGCATCTCGGAGTCACTCATCCATCCCTTCACTTTCCAACTCGGTCACTAAGGGACAACGACACCTGTTTATCACGGTGCACGTGGGAGTGCATGACCAGTGGATACCCGTTGTGGCCATGGTGGATTCAGGGGCCACTGGCATGTTTATGGACCACAACGAGGCATGCAGGCTAGGGCTAGTGCTTCTTCCCAAAGCAGTACCCGAAGACGTCTATGCGGTAGACGGAAGGCGATTGGTGACGGGGCCCATCGGACAGCACACGGGGGTCCTTCCGATGAGATATGGGAGGAACCATTTGGAACAAATCGATTTTAACATCATCCGAGCGCCCCAATATGGCGTCATATTGGGATTGCCGTGGCTACAGAAACACAACCCCTTTGTGGATTGGCCAACACATCGCATCGAAATGACGTCACCGTATTGCATCCTGCATTGTGGAATAAGAACGGAATCCCTTGACACAGATGAGAGCGGGAGTCAGACGGTGGCTACAGCGGCAGAAAAAGATGTGGCTCTCCCCCAGGCTTATCACAGTTTTGAGGATGTATTTGATGAGGTGAAGGCGGAAGTGCTACCACCACATAGACAGTTTGACTGCCAGATCGACCTGGTGCCAGGGGCCAGCGTTCCCAGCGGCAGGCTGTATGCCCTGACGGAGCCTGAAAACGTGCATCTCCGGGGGTACCTGGATAAACTCCTCAAGCTAGGATTCATCCGCCCGTCCAAGTCTCCGGCCACCTCGCCACTCTTCTTCATCCCGAAGGCTAATGGGGAGCTGAGAGCCTGTGTGGACTTTAGGGCATTGAATGCGATAACCATAAAAAATCGGTACCCCTTGCCTCTCATCAGTGTACTTCTGGAACAGGTCAAGAAAGCTCGTATCTACACCAAGTTGGATTTGAAAGGGGCATACCATCTGGTGCGCATGAGGGACGGAGACGAGTGGAAGACCGCCTTTAAGACCAGGTTCGGCCTTTTTGAGTACCTCGTCATGCCGTTCGGTCTGTGCAACGCCCCGGCAGCCTTTCAGTACTTTTTGAATGAGGTATTCAGAGAGGAGTTGGATATCTACGTGGTCGTATATATCGACGACATCCTCATCTATTCGTCCAGTGTGGAGGAGCACGTACACCACGTCAAAGCTGTGCTCCAAAAGCTGAGGGAAAACATGCTGTTTTGTAAACTCAGCAAGTGTGACTTCCACGTCACATCCGTGGAATTCCTCGGAGTGATGCTGAGTCCAGAGGGACAGGAGATGGCAGAACGAAAGATCAAGGCGGTGAAAGAATGGCCGGTGCCCCAAAGCGTGAAGGACGTCCAAAGTTTCATTGGCTTCGCCAACTTTTACAGGCGGTTTATAGATGGATTTTCAGGAGTGGTGGCCCCAATCACACAGCTACTGAGGAAGTCCAAGGAGTTTGTCTGGTCCCCTGAAGCGAACAAAGCCTTTGAGGCCCTGAAAAGCGCCTTTGGTAAGGCGCCGGTGTTGGCTCACCCCGATCCGGATCTCCCCTACGTGGTGGAAGCGGACGCGTCGGATGTGGCGCTGGGGGCTATCTTGTCCCAACGCAACCACGACACAGGGGTGCTTCATCCCGTTGCGTACATGTCCCGCAAACTCAACGACGCCGAACGCAACTACCATATTGCGGAGAAGGAGCTTCTCGCAATCAAGGACGCCTTCACCGAATGGAGGCATTGGTTGATGGGGGCAAGACATGTGGTATCGGTGTACACGGACCATCGGAACCTACAGTTCATGACGGCCACTAGACACCTTTCTCCCAGGCAGCTGCGGTGGATGATCTTCTTTGCGGGGTTCAACTTCCGCATCACATATCGGCCGGGGACGGAAAACCGGAAGGCAGACGCCCTGTCCCGTCAATCTGCAGTTAAGGAACCATTGCCTGCAACCGAGCGTTCCATCATTTCCCCGAGGATGGTATTGGGGGTTATCCAACCGGATACTTTCCTGAGGGGAATAAAGAGAGGGATCAGGTCATTCGCATGGCGGAGGTGGCTCCTCAGTCACAGAGAATGGCAGCTGAAGGACGGGATACCCCTGAAGGGCAGGTGCCTATTGATACCCACGCCTAGGCTAAGGAAACAAGCATTCATCTGG